>NW_024870686.1:10885000-12202500 GCF_019054845.1 Dipodomys spectabilis | reverse complement strand
CCTGATGGGAGACCACTGAATATCTGCTAAGCATTGAAAGTAGGGGAACTTGTTGGGTCCTATTCTTTCATATTAGTGGAGCTTACCCTAACTCTGGGTGGTTGGTGCCAGGATTACACTGCAGAATTGCAAGGAGGTACCAAATAAACTGAACTTAATTTAATTTCTTAAAGTTATACATACTATTGGAAGGATGTATACAGAAAAAGAAAAGAAAACAGATAAACAATCCAAAGACAAACCAAACTTCAGCTTTATTTAGCCTTCTTTCATTTTAATTCGCTAGTTAGAAAACTGCAAATATTAAATCATTATAAGTACTGTTTTATAATATCCCCTTTGTACTTCATATATCATGGGTACATTTTCCTATGAAATACTCCTCACTTTTGTTTTAATCACTAACACAGTAGTTAACATAAAATTCTGAAGTACTTATATTTTTAATATAAAATATTTTAGTACAAACAATTTATTTTGAAAGATAATTTATCTGAAAGCAAAAAACAAGAAAAATTTTAAATATAGATAATCTACTTTCAAAGCAATGACATAACTCATTATGTAGCCTCTCAATAACTACTATGAGAATCAGAGTGAAAAAAGCAAGTACTTCTCTATGTTATGAGAAAGACAGATCTGACATACATCCTTGGAAACATCTTTTCATTATAAAGAATTGCCAATCTACTTTTCCTGCAACTTACTGTTTGCTCAACCTTTTAGCTAGAACATATTTATCCATTTCAACTATTACTATGTTTGTCCTTGGTATGCCTATTTTGTAATTATATTATCTATTTCCTTAATGAACGACATTTATATTGTTTCTACTTTTTTTTTTTTGCTAGTTTAACTAAAGCTTTAAGAAACATGAATAGAATTGCTAGTGCGAATATGCTGGTATTTCTCTAGAAAACATACATACCTGGAAGTAGGATTTCCAATATATATATTTAATTTTATTAAGCATGACTAACTTCCCTTCTAAATATGCTAATTTATGTTCTTACTGGTTCCTTGCTAATTATTGACATTATCAGACTTCTTGATGGTGCCAAATAACATATCAAATAATCTAACATCATTGGTTTAATTTGCATGTCCCTCGGTACCAATGAAGTTGAACTTTTCTTTATAGGTATTTATTGGCTATTCTACCAATACTTGCTTCTCCATTTATTTCTTATTGAGCTAATTATCTTTTTATTTGGATTACATGAGTTCTATGTGACAACTGATACTTTTTTTTTTTTGGTGCTGGTCTTCATGCTTGAACTTAAGTCAGTTGCTGTTCTTGAGCTTTTATGCAAGGTTAGTGCTTTACCATTTGATCCAGAGCTCCATTTCCAGCTTTTTTTGGGTGCTTAGTTGGACTTTCCTGTCCAGGCAGGCTTCAAACTGTGATCCTCATACCTCAGTATTCAGCCCCGAGTAGGTAGGATTATAGGTGTGATACCCAGCAACTGACTCAAGATATTCTTTTTATTTTTTAGCCAAGTTGCAAATATATCCTCTCACACATTGTAGACCTTTTAACACTGTTGATAGTTTTTTAGTGCCAATGTTTAAAATATTTGATTTAATAGAATTTGTCAGTAATTTGTATCATGTATATAAGTTCAAGTGTCCATATGTATATGTACACATACATATTTGAAAAGCTTTAACTTACCTGCTTAGAAAGAGACTTCCATGTTTTGGCAACTACAATAAATATAAAATAATTAGATAATAAATAATTCATATGAAATGTATCTATATTCAGTAATAAGCCACTATAACTCAAAATCAAGGATTTATGTCCAAAAGGCGGAGTTTTTTTTAACCTTAAGATTTAAATCCAAACATAATGATTTTATATTATCTATTTACTTCATAGACCATAAACATTTTCCTTTTTTTTCTTTGGTCGGTCCTGGACGCTGTCCCTCAGCTCCTCAGCTCAAGGCCAGGGCTCTACCACTTGAGCTACAACACCACTTCCGGTTTTCCAGTGGTTTACTGGAGATAAGAGTCTCACGGACTTTCCTGCCAGGCTGGCTTTGAACTGCGATTCTCAGATCTCAGCCTCCTGAGTAACTAGGATTAGAGGCATGAGCCATGGACAATGGACCCAATTATCTTTTTTGGTGTTGTTATTTTTTTTTTGGGGGGGGGGGCCCGGTCGTGGGGCCTGAACTCTGGGCCCAGGCACTGTCCCTCAGCTCTTCAGCTCAAGGCTAGCGCTCTACCACTTGAGCCACAGTGCCATTTCTGGCTTTTTTCTTCTTGCTTATGTGGTGCTGAGGAATCGAACCCAAGGCCTTGAGCATGCAAGGCAAGCGCTCTACCACTGAGCCACCTTCCCAGCCCCTGGTGTTGTTATTGTTGTACTGGAGTTTTGCATGTGTTAGCAGGCATGCTAACACTTGTAAGATGCCTCCAATTCATTTTGCCTTAGGTTATTTTTCAGAGTTTTTTTTGCCTGGAGCCAGCTGCAGACCATCTACTGCCTACCTATGCCTTCAGTGTAGCTGGCATTATAGACACCATTGTTGAGATGAGGTCTTGCTAAATTTGTGTCAGGCTGGCCTTGAATCTTGATACTCTTGATCTTTACATATTGAACACCTAGATTACAGGTGTGAGCTACCACTCAGTCCATAACCATATTATGTTATGGCTTTCTGGATTTATAATATTTTTTTTCAAATTAAACATCTTCAAGGATTAAAGTACAAATTCTGATGTTTATGAAATATTAATCCTTTAGGATATATTAATATCCCTGAAAATAATTCATAGCTGAGGTCTGTCTAGAATGAAGAAAGATAAAACCAAGAATGAAGAATAATAAGAGGAAAAGAGATAACAGGGAGACCTGGCAAAGTGAAAGGGAAATTTCCATCCTATTTATCATCCATTTCTCCTACAACTGTTGTAGATGTGTCTTGAGTGTTGTAATTGAATATACTATATGGGACCAATTTCTTTATCTGATCTTTCTGTTCCTCAAAGATCTTATATGCCACAAATCACACTATGTTAGGGCAAATTTGTATTCAGTATTGCTGTTTCTTTTGCTCAGATTTAAACATTGCAAATTCCTAATAACTAAGAATTATCTCCAGGCTTATATATCCTATAACATAACTGTATTAGGAAAACTGGCAAAAATTATTTCAGCTACACTAAAATAACAATCAATAATTACTTCTAAATGTCTACTTCTTCATAATGAACAATATCTCAATGATGGCTATTTAAATATAATTAACAAGGTATCAAATTTCAAAATTCTAAGAAAAGACATCTCTCTCTTTTTGTTGTTGTTGGTTGGTGGGGCTTGAACTCAGAGCCTGGGCACTGTCCCTAAGCTCTTTTTGCTCAAGGCTAGTTAATCTATTGCTTTGAGCCACTGTTCCACTTCTGGTGGATAGCTGGAGATAAGAGTCTCAAGGATTTTTCTGTCCAGGCTGGCTTTGAACAGCAATTCTCAGATTTCAGCTTCCTGAGTAGCTATGATTACAGGCATGAGTTACTAACACCAAGTTGACATCTCTCATTTTTTTCTTTTTGTCAGTCCTGGGCTTTAACTCAGGGTCTGGACTCTGTCCCTGAGCCTCTTTATACTCAAGGCTAGCACTCTACCACTTGAGCCACAGTGCCACTTCCAGCTTTTTATGAGTTTATTGGAGATAAGAGTCTCAAATACTTTTCTGCCTGGGTTGGCTTTGAACCAGGATGTCAGCCTCCTAGTAGCTAGGATTGCAGGTATGAGTCTTAAGATAATATTGTAACTTACGTTAAGATAAACTTACTTTAAAATAATTTTCCAAAAGTTTGGTAAACTGATTTTCACAAAGCTATGTATGTCATAACAACATCTTATTCCATCAGTATGTCATAACACCATCTTGGATTTACTCAGATAGTTTGTATAAACATATAATTACGTGACTAAATTCACAGCTCTGTAAGTCAGAATATAGCATGTAACCCTATGATACTGCATACATTCATTTCACAGTGACACTTTCAAAATAAACGAACAGTTTGAATAATATGTTTGATTCTGTTGCACCTGAAATATAGTACCAAGACTACAGAAAAGTAAATGACATAAAAGTATATGCCCATGCTTTTATGCAATGTTCACAAGTTATTTATCAGAGGAGGAAGTTAGACATACTCTTGACTTTGGTAGAGTTTATTGTAAATTATTCACAAAAGATATATTCATTCTGCCAGAACTGTACTATGTTCAATATTATTAGCTTTTAAAATAAAGACTAAAGAGCCACTAAGATTGTTCTTCAGAGAGTTTTCTGTTTATAATTTCCTCATTTCACATGAAGTTACTATACATATAACTATCACAAGTGAGAAAGACTTTAATTCTATTAAAATATTTTATTTCTTAAACTATGTTTTATATGTTCATTGTATTTATGACACTTTCAATATCTAAAATATTTTAAAATAACATATTTTCAAAAATCTAAATTGAAAATTTCTTGTTGCTATGCAAAACTAATCAATTATTAATGGTAGTGCAAGGAGGGAATTTACCTTTTAGATTTTATTTGAAAAGGAAAACAAGATACCTAGTTTTCAAAAACAAAATTAAAATCAACAGATTATTTCTAATTATCATTTATTTGAGGTATAAATATTTCAGAAATCTTAAGGAAGTATTTATATACTATATCTTTTTTCTCATGAATGTCATCACAACATTATATCATAAATTTTAGGTCATGGTTATGAATTAAAGTGAGATGATGATGAGAACAGATATCAATATTCATTAAATGCTCATTTACAGGTACTATATGAAGCACCATTATTCAATTCTCCAAAATTCATTACGAATCTATTATTATTTCATAAATAAATGAGTAATAGTAATAAGTTAATCACCTTTATTAATAAAGTTGTAAAAGATCATTCAGTAATATTTAAAATTCCACATTGTGCCAAAAGGGGCCATATTCTTTTTTTTTTTTTTTGTCAGTTGTGAGGCCTGAACTCTGGGCCTAGGCACTGTCCCTCAGTTCTTCAGCTCAAGACCACTGAGACACAGTGCCACTTCTGGCCTTTTTCTGCTATGTGGTGCTGAGGAATGGAACCCAGGGCCTCATACAGGCAAGGCAAGCACTTTAACTCTGAGCCACCTTCCCAGACCAGAGGCTATATTCTTATCACAACCTTTGAATTGTTATTGTAAAGAGCCCTACTTACTTCTTAGCCTTCTCAATCTCTCCTGCCCTACACATTTCCAAAACAGTGCAAGAACATACCAATATTTTAAATTTTATGGTTTTGATCATATAGTTTCTACTCCTCTAGATACTACCTTTACAATCTCTGGTCAAAGTCTTCTTTTTAAAAATCATTATGGGTAAAGATCTTCACGATTAAACCTCTACTACAAATCTCACTACAGCTGCATTTCTTTTCTTTCTGGTAGTCAAACGTCTCCAAAGAGTCCTTTATATCTACTGTTTTCATGTCTCCACCTGCTTCTCAGCTCTGCAATCTGGTCTTTGCCTTAATCACTCCCCTGAAATAGCATTTTAAAAACCATCAATAGCCTTCAGATTCCTAAACCTACTGGACATTTTTCTTTCCTCCTCTAACTTGACTACTCAGTGGCATCCTACTCTTTTGACTAAACTGGCCATTTTCTTTCAGCTCTATGATTCTTCATTCTTCAGACTTTTTCCTCTGTCCCTCAGGCTCACCCTTTTCTAGCCCATATATATATATATATATATATATATATATATATATATATATGTATGTATGTATATATGTATACATATATGTATGTATATATGTATACATATATGTATGTTTAACTTTTAAAGTAAAAATTTCTAAAGGACCAATTCTTGTCATCTAAGCTATACTGTAATATTCTAGCTCCCTAGACAGTGTTATTCATACACATTGTATTAATTACCTACCATGTACATCTGAAGAAGTCTGTACAGACTTCTCTCCTGCTCTCCAGGAGAGAAAACAACAAAAATCAATTCATTAAAAGCTAGTCTGACACAGACACTGGTAGCTCACACCTGTAATCCTAGCCTCTCAGGAGGCTGTGATCTAAGGATTGCAGTTCAAAGCCTGTTCAGGCAGGAAAGTTCATGAGACTCTTACTTACAGTAAACTACTAGGAAAAAGCCAGAAGTGGCGCTGTGGTTCAAGTGGTAGAGCACTAGCTTTGAGAAGCTCAAGGACAGCACCCAGGCCCTGGGTCCAAGCCCCAGAAACAGCATCAAACAAACAAACAAACAAAAACTAGTTTGCAAAAGAGCTAATGTTTCTAATTACTGAGGATTCTCTGCCCTTTGGCAGTACCAAAGTTTGAATTCAAGACTTTGTGCTTGTGAGGGACTGGAATCACACACCTAAGTGATCACTCAAACTATGATCCTTCCACCCTCTACCTCCCAAATTGCTAGGACCATAGGCATGCACTACCATGTATGGTTTGTTCTTCATTGTTTGGGCTGGCCTCAAATCATTTTTTTCCCATCTCTACCTCCAACATAGCTGGGATTATAGGCATGCACCACCACACACAGCTAATAGGTCTTATTTGAAATTAAGGTTTTCTGTATTCTTGTCTCAAAAGAAAAGAAAACATGACTTCAACTGTTCTAGTCTAATATTCGGTATACTGATTTTAGTGAGTTACCATGTAGTGAGCGGAAATGAGTTGAAATAGATCAATCTACTTCATCTTGTCCATATACAATTCATCTCAAACATATCATTACAAATTGATAAAGTGATTATTGCCCTCAAACTCCATTCTTACTGCCACCAATCCAGGTAACTGGGCCAGAAACTCTTAGTACTAATTACTCTTTCATCACCATATTTGGATGCTTTCAAGCCCAACTACCACTAAGTAAGTTGTGGTATAAGATCAAAGAAGAATATTTGTCATCAGAAAAGGCTGTTGTGTAAATGTGTAAAGGATGTACTTGGTGGAGTGGGCACTTTTTTTTTTTTTTCTGTCTGTCGTGGGGCCTGAACTCTGGGCCTGGGTGCTGTCCCATAGCTCTTCAGTTCAAGGCTAGCACCCTACCACTTGAGCCACAGCGTCACTTCCAGCTTTTTTTTTTTTTTCTGCTTATGTGGTGTTGAGGAATCAAACCCAGGGCCTCATGCATGCAAGGCAAGCACTCTACCACTGAACCACCTTCCCAGCCCCGTGGGCACGTATTTAACATCCACAATAATGCACAACAACAAAAAAAGGCTGTCAAAATTCTTCCCTTTGCTACCACTTGTATCAGTAAGGTTGAGTTTTCTTCACATCTTTCCTGGAAAACAACATATTCTAACATGTTCAATACAAAAGCACATACAAGAGTCCAGCTGCCTATTAAGGGAGGTCAGCATTAGGGTACATAATGCCAAAATGTTTGAGAATTACTGTCGAAAGGGAAAGTAAGAAACAACCTATCTAAAAGATAAGCTGCTATGTGGAACAGCTAGAACAAATGCAAGATATAAATAAAATTCTTGACTAGGCCTCTTAATCATCCTGGTCAGACTGGATCGGTTAGAATTAATAGACAGGACATGCTCAGTGGCTTATGCCTATTATCCTAGCTACTTAGGAGGCAGAGATGGAAGATCAAGGTTTGAGGGCAGTACAGGCAAAGAAGTATCAATGGCTGGAATGTTAAGTCAGCTATGGGTATGAACAATGACTGGGCACAGTGGTTCACGCTTGCCATCCCCAGTAAGACAGAAACACACAGAAAGGAGGACTGCAACTCAAATTGGCCTGGGCATAAAGTAAGACCCGATCTTGAAAATAACCAAAAGAAAACAGGAGTTGTAGGCAGGATTCATATAGTAGAGACCCTGCCTAGCAAGCATGAGGTGTTGAGTTTAATTCTCACTACTGCTCTATCCTCCCAAAAAAGTGGGGGAATCAAGGAGGAAGTAATAGGCAAAATGAATTTATTTTGTGCCAATCCTGGGGCTTAAATTCAGATCCTGTGTACTGTCCCTGAGCGTTTTTGCTCAAGGCTCGCACTCTACCACTTGAGCTACAGCTCCACTTCAGATTTTTTGGTTTTTAATGGGAGATAAGAATCTCATGGACTTTTTTCTACCTAGGCTGGCTTTAAACTATGATCCTCAGAATTCAGTCTACTGAATAGCTAGGATTATAGGCATGAGCCACTGGCACCTGGCATGAATTGTGTGTGTGTGTGTGTGTGTGTGTATGTGTGTGTGTGTGTATGTATGTATGTATGTGTGTATGAATGTATGTGTTATATATAATATTGAAAATAAGATGAGGCTGAAATTTGGGAAAGGGGAATTTTCTGAAAAGAAGGCAGTAAGGGTTTGTAAGAAATACCTGGTAACACTGTAGAACAGACTTTTGAAAAAAATTACTTCGGTTAATTATTCTTTTTTTATTGTGATAATACTGTACCGAGGAGTTACAATTACATGAGCAAGGTAATGAGTACATTCCTTATCAAGCATTGTTGCCTCCTCCTTTGTTTCCCCTTACCATCCCTTCCCATCTCCCCCCTCCTCACCTCTCCTCCCCCCTGACCACCACCCATTGCAACAATGAGATGTACAAGACGTTATGTTAATTATTCTAAAATATATTTCCTCTCCATACTTTTACAGAACACAGAACTGTTTCGTTTTTTGTTTTACTTTTTTAAACTGCATTCTTACTGCCATCTTAACCTAGTTAATCTGACCAGAAACCCTTACTACTCATTATTATTCTGCTATTATCAGCTTTGAAGGCTTTTGAAAATAATTAATACAGATACAATTATTAAGGTAACTTTTAAAATTTACTCACATTTGGGCTCATCTGTGGTAACAGCCAAAATAAAATCATACGGAGTCATGAATAACTGCCCTTCACACTCTATGGAAGCAAATAAACGAAATCTTCTCTCCCTTGATGTAGCATACAGGTCCAAGTCTTCGATATCTGTTCTGCTAATGGCAACCTACAATTAAGAAAGGGGAAAAAAAAAACTTGGACTGTGTAAACAACACCATCTTTTATAAGGAAAAAGCTTTATTTGTGCCAGTCATGGGGCTTTGATCTCAGGTCCTGGATGCTGTCCCTGAACTTTTGTGTTCAAGACTAGTATTCTACAATTTGAGCCACAGGTCCACTTTTGGGCTTTTTTGGTACTTTATTGGAGATAGGATTCTCACAAACTTTCTTGCCCCGGGCTCACTTCAATCCTTGATCCTCAGATCTCAGCTTCCTGAGTAGCTAGGGTTATAGACATGAGCCTCCTTACAGGATAAAAGTTTTATTATATTAAAAGTGATTTAATCAGGTATATGAAAAAGTGTTAAAACAGTCCATCTTTGGAGAACCATAATCATTTTATAAATTTTTCATATGAATAAAACAAATTAATGTTGAAAGATCCATTGCTGTATGAACAGTTTTAAAATGTTAGTTGTGATTTGCTTGGGGATGGCTATTTCTTTCAGTTGCAATAACATTAAATTACAGACTAGTGGTAAACTTTAGATGGAATACTGAAATGCATACTTAGGCACTGTGTACAGTTTCATTTACTTGATTATAAATATATTTTAAAAGAACATGAACATTCTAAAAGGAGGAACTAAAACTCTGGTAGGCTGCTCATGACTATTTATTTGGAAACCATATGGAGGTCCTGTTTAGATTTGGGCCAAAATCACTAATTCAAAGTCAATATATAGTCAGTCACAAATGTTCATTCTGAAAATCTTGGCTTAAGTAAAGACTCATATAGTTTTCTTTCATTTCAAGACTTTAACTGGTAGACAAATAATTTCCCATTGCTATTTTTCTCTTGCACTAAATTTATTTAAGATTTTTCCTGGTTATAAAACTAATGCATAGACTTTGTATGCAAACTAGAAGATGTTTTTAAAATTTATAAATATAATTCTGTATTGCTTGTGTTTTAAAAAAAAGAAAAAATCTGATCTTTTGAGCTCATATCAGGGGCATTTTCCTGTATCAGTGTTACAATAGAAAAACATTTTTGGAAACTGTATGATATTCCATAGTCATCACAGAAAATATTCAAACTCATGGAAACTGAACATTGCTGAATGATTGTGGGTCACTGAAGAGATAACAATGGAAATTCAAAAGTTTCTGGAATTCAACATAAAATAAAAACATGCAATACCATCTCCTCTAGGACACAGCACAAAGCAAGACTCAGAGGAAAGTTTATGAGTGCCTACATCAACAAGTTAGAGAAATCTCAAATCAATATCAAATGATGAACCTCAAATTCCTAAAAATACAGGAACAAGTCAAATCCAAACTGGTAAATGGAAAAAAATAATAAAAATTAGAATGGAAACAAATTAGACATTTAAAAAAAAAACTTACAAAGAATCAACAAAATAAAAAAATGTTTCTTTGATAAAATTAACAAAACCTTCAGTAAAACTAAGTGAAATCACCCAAATAAATGAAATTAAGAGATGAAAAATGGACTATCACAACAGAAACAAGCAAAAATTGTGAATATTATAAGGGAATATTTTGCAAACCTTTATGCCAATAAATTGAAGAATCTGGCAGAAATGAATGGATTCCTAGAGAACACCAATATACTTAAACTGAGCTAGACCCATAACAAGAAATGAGACTGAAATGGCAATAAAAGACCTCACAATCAAGAAACACTCAGAAGTTGTTGACTTTGTAGCCAAATTTGATAAGGCCTTCAAAAGAGAACTAATACCAATACTCCTCAGACTATCACTACTAAAATTCTTTCTATGAAGCTATCATTACACTTATCCCAAAACCAGGCAGGGATCCATCAAAGAAAGAGAACTATAGACCTAGCTCTTTGGTGAGCATAGACGTAAAACTTCTGAATAAAATTCTGGACAACTGAATTTAACAACCAACAAAAAAAATATTACATACTATGATCAAACAGGATTCAACCCAGAGATGTAAAGCTAGTTCAACATATGTAAATCGGTAAGTATAATATAAAAAACCACATCAACAGGATATAAAAACAAAAATATGATCATCTTAATATATGCAGAAAAAGCTTCTGACAAACTCTAACACCACTTTATGATAAAAGCTCTGAATAAGCTAGAAATACACAGAACATTCTTCAACATAATAAAGGCTGTGTGTGACAAACCTACAACCAACATTATTCTTGTTTTTGTTTTGTTTTTCAAACTTTATTTTCTTGTAAATTACATCAGTAAGGTAATGAGTACATTTCTTGTTAAGCATTGTAAATGGTGGAAAATAAACTAGTCCCTCTAAAATCAGAAATGAGAGAAAGATACCCACTCACTCCATTCCTGTTCAATAAAGTGCTGGAAAGGCAAGAGAACAACATAAAGGGGATCCAAAAAGGGAAGGAAGAAATAAAACTATCTCTTTTTGCAGATTACAGATCCTGTACATAAAGAACCCTATAGACTTCTATCCCAAGCTACTAAAGCTGATTCAAAATTGGTAAATTAGCAGAGTGTAAAGTAAAAGTGGCTTTAATGTACGCAAACAATGAGAAGTTAGAGACTGAAATCAGATAAGCAACTCCATTTACAACTACCTCAAGAAAAAAAAAAAGCCAACCAAAGATATGAAAGACCTCTACAGTGAAAAGTTTAAAATTTCAAAGAAGACTTAGGAAAATGGAAAGATCTTCCATGTTCCTGGATTGGAAGAACTAACATTGGGAAAATGGCAATACTGCCCAAAACAATCTACAAATTCAGTGTAAAACCCATAAAAAATACCATCAAAAATCATTCTTCAATGAGAGACAGAAAGCAATTTAAAAATTTCAAATGTTTAAAGTTAAACATCTTTCAGTAATAGTTAGTAAATTATACTATTTGCATCAAAATTACACAGTAAAAATTCATCAAAATTTATAAAAGCCAATGGAGAAAGATAATCCAGAAACCAAAAAGCCTGAATTACATCAATTTAGTTGCATAAACTCAACAATAACAATAAAAAAAGAACTCAACAAGCCTTTCAAAAGTGGTAATATAACTGTGAACTGAAGAGATAGAGATGGAGAGGGGGTTACAGAAGCTACCGTTATTTAAGCAAAATTCTTATTTCCTATAGATTGGTAGTCAAACTAAAAAAAAAAAATCACATATTTTAAAGAAGTGGCAGCTTTCAAACTGTTAAGAAATACTAAAGTGGAAACCCTTAAAGTTAATATTGGCAAGCAAGAAAAATACAGCTTATAAAGCTGGAAGACAGAAGAGGCATTTATGTCAAAGTTAATCCAACACAGTTTCTACATGGCATCTTTCTTGGAGATGTTTTGTTAAAATGATTATTATAATGTGAAATATTTTCTGTCCATACATTCCTGCCTTTATTTGCATGGTTTTGATCTTACTAACAGGCATACTGATGAAGCTCTTGAATGCAGTAAGACATTTTTGTTTGATTATAAGTTTTTGTTAAGGTTAATCTTACAAAGGTTACCTAAAGCTTATTATCAATTTAAATTTTTGTTATGATTAAAAGTTCTTACAGATTGATATATTTAATATTGCTGCTACCTTGAGTTGTTTTTTTTTTTAATCAATCTCTGCAACCAATACTATCTCAGGTTGTTAGTAACCAAACACTCTCAGGCCAGGGATTCGGATGTTGCCTATCCTATCAGGAAATGAGCTTCTGATTTCCTGATATCAACTTGGATTCCTTATTTCCCATTTTCAGTGCCTGAACTCCTCCTTGTTAGTATGTATCTAAAATGGTTTCCTGATTATTTCTTTCGTTTCCTTTGGAATTAAGATACATGCTTTCCTACCCATTAATGTTAGGTTGCTTCTTATTATGTCTCTGTAAAGCTTTTGTTTAAAGACTGTCTGCTAACTATCAACATGAACAATGGCTCCCAATTAATTTATAAAAATAATTAAGTTATAATTAATGAAAGTCTAAGGATAAATAGTATTTCCTTTACACATTCTTACTATATCTGTCACTGAATTGTGAATTCCTTGAGGAGATCAATAAATTCTTAATTTTTATAGTGCCAGTGACTACTTGGTACATGAAAAGATGAATGGTTGAGGATGAAAAGATAATTGGTCACTGTGTAATAAGTACCCAAAAGAATATTGAGTCTGGGTCAAATACACAGACAAAAGAATGGTCAGAGTTTCTTTTAAGATAGGCAGAACTGAGATTTCTCATCCAAACTAAATAATGAGTTACCAAAAGAAAATACCAAAAGAAAGGTACAACATAATAACAGGTATGTTTTAAAAATATACTTCTAATGACATAATTGGTTTTACACATATTTACTAGGTAAATATGACATTTAAATACATTTATATAAGACTTGTAAAGTTAAGATACGGATTACTGGCATATTTATCATTGAAGACATTTAGCTCTTCTTTCTGACAGAAATATTCAAAATCCTCGTGTTAAAGAACATAAAATATTTTTTGAGCTATCCAACTAAACCTGGGTAATTGTGAAACATCCACTTTCTATCTTCCATTCCCCAAAACCCTTTCCAGGTTTTAGTAACCACTATTTAATTTTCTGCCTCTACATATCTGACTTTTACAGATTCCATTAGTGATATCATGTAATATTTGTTGGTGTGTATGTGTGTGTGTGTTTCTTCACTTAAAACAATGATCCATGTTCCATCCATGTTGATACAAAATACATTTCATTCTTTATGATTAAATAGTATTGTTTTGTGGGGCTGGGAAGTTGGCTCAGTGGTAGAGCGCTTGCCTTGCATGCCTGAGGCCCTGGGTTCGATTCCTCAGCACCACATAAGCAAAAAGAAAAAAGCCAGAAGTGGTGCTGTGGCTCAAGTGGTAGAGCGCTAGCCTTGAGCTGAAGAGCTGAGGGACAGCGCCCAGGCCCAGAGTTCAGGCTCCACGACCGGACCCCCTCCCTCCCAAAAAAGTATTGTTTTGTATACATATAACATTTTTTACCCACTTATTTGTTGCTTGACACTTGAGTGCTTCTACTTCTTAGCTATTCTGAATAATGGTAGCTGGTTGATTTCTTCTGGGGGGAGGTGGTAATGTTTAGTTCCTTTGAAAGCATTACATACCTTGTGTTCTCATGCTTCTTGTTGATCTTTATGTATTTGGTGGAACAGTCACCTCAAGTATTTTTATAGAGTGGTTTTCAAATAAAAGACTTTCTCCTGGTGATCTCTCCTAAAGTATTGTTTAGATAGGCTTCAATGACTTTGGCTCTACGTGGAAACTAGTGCAATATGGAGTTTCTTCAAAAATAATCAAATTCAGGGGCTGGGAAGGTGGCTCAGTGGTAAAGTGCTCACCTTGCATGCATGAGGCCCTGGGTTCGATTCCTCAGCACCACATAAGCAAAAAGAAAAAAGCCGGAAGTGGCGCTGTGGCTCAAGTGGTAGAGCACTAGCCTTGAGCTGAAGAGCTGAGGGACAGCGCCCAGGCCCAGAGTTCAGGCCCCACGACTGGACCCAAAAAAAAAAAAAAATCAAAATCAGTGATGTTAGAGGCATTTCAGTAGATCAGGTTGGAGCTAGAGGATATGAGACTACTCTTCCAGCTGTGCTAAAGTGGGGTGGGTTTTCTGTCATCTCTGAGTGACAGTGTGCCTAGATCCTGGTGTGAGGTATCCATCTATTTCTGTGGATCACACTGGGGCCAGACTGCCTCAGTGTATACAATAGTTATCACGCAACATACAGGCTAGAAGCCTATGTGCCTATTACTGAAGCCACACAGGGATGGGGACAAATGGGGTTCTTGTCAGTGTTTGAGAACTGTGCAGGTGATTTTGGAGGGCTAACCTCACAGAGCAAGGGTGCCTAGCTTCTTTCTGGATCCAAGGGTGAGTTGGTAAGTAAAACTGTTGCTTCCCAGGGCCTCAATGGGTGAATCTCCTAATAATGTGCTGCCTAACTGCTTCCCTAAGTCAAGCCATGCCACTGTGGCCCAAGCTGCACTTTCAAAAAGTTGTTAAAATGGGCTGGGAAGGTGGCTCAGTGGTAGAATGCCTGCCTTGCATGCATGAGGCTCTGGGTTCAATTCCTCAGCACCACATAAGCAGAAAAAGTGAGAAGTGGCACTGTGGCTCAAGTGGTAGAGCACTAGCCTTGACCTGAAGAGCTGAGGGACAGCGCCCAGGCCCAGAATTCAGAGTTCAGGCCCACAGCCACCAAAAAAAAAAAAAAAATTGTTAAAACATGTTATCTTTAAAATTGATGCTGTTTATAATTTACATTTAGCTGTTGTAATAAGGAGGTTTGTGGGATTTATTTTTTCATTCTATTATTATTTTACTAGAATAAAAATTGTGGAAAATCTCTTTAGCAAGGATGCAGGCAAACAATTTTGACTTAAGTCTTTAGGTTTGAAACATTCAACCCTTAGGCACCACTTCCTAAGTGATCAGAACATATAAAAAATTCTACAGCCTGTAAAAGAGGATTCTAAAATAAGTACAATGTTACTTCCTATATAATACTTCAGTTGGATTCTTTCAGTTATACATTATTAACTCATTTCTATAGCAAAGACATACATTTGCATCAATAATATCCTTACAGAAAAGGTTAATGAAATTGAAATTCATAAAGAACAAGAACAAATGGACAGCATATTTGGTGAGAATTTTATAGCTAATACATTAGGGAAGGAAGAAAGAGCATATAGTTTTCAAATTTGAATGAACATTGAGCATTCTAATCTAGGAGAAAGCAGTTAGTTGCTACTTGACAAAAAGACAAACATAATTTGAAATAGGCTCAAATTTAGTACAAATGCAGGAGGAGCTTCTCGGAGGATAGAGGCAACAGTGAAGGGAATGAAAAGCCAGAATAGGAAAAGTAAGAGAGATATAACACGATTTACCTGGCATGGTCCTCAGACAAGTACAAGATCCAGACTCTGGATCTCATCCATGAATAAAGGTGATATACAGAGGTTCAAGTAGCATGAAAATTGGTTGAAGTCCACTATCCAAGAAGAGACAGTAGATCAAGTCAAGAGAAACCTGGGTTCAGGAGGAAGAAATTTAGTCCCTGAAAAATTAGCACAAGATCATGGGGGGAAAAGATAGGAATCTAAGAACAGGAAATTTTATATGTTTATATATATAATTTATAACATGTAATATATATCACATTATAATAATATTACATGTTATAATTTATATATATAAATGACTGGAGCTAAATCATAGGTATCAGTTAAATCAACAATGTCAATGTCAAAGTGAACAACTAGATGATAACTTGAAACTCCTATTGGTCTGAGGGTTTGTGATAAATTTGGCCTACAAGTAGACAGGTCAACTTTCATACTAGGAAAATACATACTAGTTCAACTGACATTCATTTTTATAAAAAAAAACCAACCACCTTCCTTCCCAAAGATAAAGGTCTTTTATTCAGTCTCTTTTTTATTATATTAATATGATAGTCTTAATTCCTCAAATGTAGTGGCTCAAACATAAGAGAACTGAGTTCATTTCTTTCTTAGATAAGGGTCAGAAAGAACATACTGGTACTAGGTTTGGATGGAGGGGCTCTGCTTTATGCAGTCATTCGGAGACCATGGGTATAAAGACGACTCTGACATTATTAACTGAAGAAAGAGAGAGAGGTATGGAAGATTATGAGAAATATTTGTAGCCCAGGACTAGAAGTGGTGTTCACATTTAGTTGAAGAGAACATAAGACACTTTGATCACATTTAAGTGCAAGGATGCTGGAAAATAAACAAATGAACATCCCTATCCTAATGAGGAAGGGAAAAGATTGTGTTTAACAGTTTGTAGTCTCTATTACAGTAACTTTGGTGATAACATCAAGGACATACATAATACAAAGGATAAGGGAGCAAAGCATTAGAGATATATGAATGTATGTTGTGGGACTTAGACTAACTTCCAAAAGAAAAACCTATATTAAAAGTCGCATGAATTAACTTCAAAACACATCAGTTTGTGAACACTAACCTGCTACAATTCTAACTTTGGCTGAGAATTCCAGACATTTTAGTCATAGAAAACTGTACCTTTCTTCTGATTTCTGAAATGCAGCCAGTATTGGCTTGAAAGTTAATGCTAGCCACACTTATGCTCTCTAACGGTTTGTTTTGCCAATGCTGATGAAGTACCTCTGATTCCTACTTTTTCCACAAAACATTGCCTTAACATTAAGAAAAACATTTATGAGCCAGGTGCCAGTGGCTCAGGTCTAGCTACTCAGGAGGCTGAGAACTGAGGATCCCCATTCAAAGCTAGCTCAGGCAGGTAAGTCCCTGAGACTCTTAACTCCAATTAATCACCAAAAAAACAGGAAGTGGAACTGTGGCTCTAGTAGTAGAGTGCTAGCCTTGAGAAAGAAAGCTCAAGGACAGACCCCAGGTTCTGAGTTCAAGCCCAAGACCAGCACCCAAAACAAAACAAAAACAACAACAACAACAAAAACAGAAAGAAAGGAAGGAAGGAAGGAAGGAAGGAAGGAAGGAAGGAAGGAAGGAAGGAAGGAAGGAAGGAAGGAAGGGAAAACAGTTATGTGTAGTTCTCTGTCTTTGAATGGTTAAAGACATCAATTATAAACAGATGTCTTTTGCTCCTTCACCACAGACCTTTCCACATACCCAGGGGAACCTGAACAATAATTACCATTATTGCCTATAGCTTAATTTACAAAAACCAAATTCATTCAATTACAGATACAAGAGCTCAACTTCTTGATAAAACCACAATATTACTAAATTTTATGATAGATTGCTACTCTGAAAATATCCAATAAACTCTAAGTAAAAGAAGCAACATACAGTATTTTTTTGAAAAAACACATAATGTATATAGCCTTACATTTACATTCTAGCTACATTTCTTTGGTTAAAGTTATAAGATTACTCTAAAAGTAAAATAGCACTAAACTTCAAGATAATGAAACTACACAGTTTGTAGCAAAAACTAAAAGTAATTCAACGATTATAACTAGAAAGCTTAAGAATTTTATAGCACTAATTTTTTGCAGAACAGGAAAACACAGATATTGTTAAGTTTAAGATAAAATATGATTACAGTATGTTTTAGAAGTAGTAAACTTTGCTAACGACTGGAATTATTCCTATCAAAAAGTGTTGTATACCTTCTGTTATTTATAACAATGGAGAATTTACATGGTAGTAAAAATTCCAAATCAATCTGTGAAATAGTACACATTACTTATTAAAAATTATGACTTTTATGTAGCTGTAGATCCTATTGGTCCTGCTGACAGACGGAAGATGAAAAGCTTAAGAAGTGGTAAAAATGATAAAAGTTGATTTAAAAAAATTACCTCACTTTTTCAAAAGAAAAAAAAGTGTTGTCAGTGAAATTACCTGCCTGGAATTTCCAAATGCAGACATTTGCAACTAGTATTTAGATGTTTCTTCTTAAGGTACTGAAACTAGGACCTTCAGGCAACAGAGTATATCATTATCCTACCTATGAATAACAGAGCAAAGGTTCACTGCCAAAACATAGGCTCATGTTACTTCAGGTCAGGGAGGCGAAAATTTATTCTGTGGTAAGGTCTGGTTTTCCCAGGGAGGCAAGATTAAATGCCAGATAAAGGATTCACTACTAGACAATTAGAGAAACAGATGCCTACAAGCTGATAATAACATAGAGAGGTAACCTGAAACAATTCTCTGAACACTGTATAATGCATTATCTTTTAGCAACCAAGAAACAGAAATGAGAATGAAAAATGGAAGAAAAACAAAAATCATTTGTACTAACCAAATTATTCAGAGTACTCATCATTATTAGTTTCCTTAAGACACATTGTTTTAATTAAATCAAGCTAATACTAAATCTTAAAAAATATTCTAAGATATATCTAATTTCATTTCATGTAGGCAGTTGAACATTTGGTATTTGCTCCTACCTGGAAATGGCAATTACATCAACATTTTATGAAACATTAAAGAACAACTAATCTCCTCAATTTACATATAAGACTATTATAGGCAAGAATCTTATGGGACATACATTAGCTTCTATTCAAGTAACTAAAAAGTTGTTCATGGAAATATTACATTTGGCTTTCACCTATGGCTTCAGGCTTCTTTAAAGGAGTCTAAGAAGATAAAAGAGGTAATGTTTTTTAGCTTGTTGGGTGGTCGAAAGGTTAAATATCAAATTCCCAGTATGGGAAAATCCCAAAGTACTCTGGGTGAGATGTGTTGATGCTTAGCAAATTCATCTGTGTAGAAATATTTACAGCTGAAGACAAGACAGTAATATATTCCTGGCTGAGATCAAATAAACAAAAGCTACTAGATAAAGCAACTGACCATTTATGAGTGTTAAAGACTCTATTTGTATACTTATAGCTTATGTTTATATAGAGTTCTTTACAAGACTATCAAGTACTTTCTCATATATCATCTTAACATCTGACAAGTGAAGGTATTTTTTTAGAAAGTAGCATGGTTCAATGATTTATTGCCTAGAGCGCTTCTTTCCTTGTATATTCAAGACTGTTGCTGCAGCCCTCATGTTATTTCCCCTCTCCTGACTACTTCCCTTCATATACTTGTTGCTGTTTCTCCCATCTTAGAAACAAAGCTGTTCTACTTCTCCATTTAGTTATACTTCTCTGTCTTCCTGCCATTTCTTTCCTACCCTCTACCAAAGAACATCAGGAAGTAGAGTCTTCATTTCCTGTCTCAGATTTCCTCAGTCTCTTTTGAAATTAGTTCATTAGGTTTTACCCTCTACCTCCACTAAAAATGCTTGTCAAAGTCATCCATGTTGCTTAATCCAAAGGTCAATTTTCATCTTATAGAATTTGACACAGTTGATAACCCTATTTTTCCTTGAAATAATTTATTTTCTCAGATTCCTAGACTGGCTGTCCTGATTTTCCTATTATTCTGACCATTCCTTAATGATATTAAAATATTTTCTTATTAAATCGTTGCACAAAAAGATTACAATTCCATAAGTCAGGTTAGAGTACAATCTTGATCAATGACATCACTCTCCCTCTTTTTCACCTTTCCCATTCCTACCCTCAAGTTATGTAGTTTTTTGTTTTGTTTTTTTTTTTTTGGTCGGTCATGAGGCTTGAACTCTGGGCTTGGGCACTGTCCCTGGACTCTTCAGCTCAAGGCAAGCGCTCTACCGCTTGAGCCACAGCGCCACTTCCGGTTTTCTAGTGGTTTATTGAAGATAAGAGTCTCACCGACTTTCCTGCCTGGGCTAGCTTTGAACCGTTAATTCTCAGATCTCAGCCTCCTGAGTAGCTAGGATTACAGGCATGAGCCACCAGCGCCCAGTATTTAGTTCATTTTTTACATAATGTACATTGAACACAACAAGTGTATTTCTGTTATTTCTTTTTTTGGTAGAGCACCTGTCTAGTAAGTGTAAGGCTCTGGGTTCAAACCTGGTATATATAAAAAAAGAAAAAAAGACCTCAATAACAGAAGGGTGTGCTTACTGTCCCTTCTTAATAGACTACGCATTTTGACCATTTATTAGTCTTCACAACTTAATAAAAATAAGAAATGATGAAATCGTGTTTTGTTTAAAGATACATACATAATTTGTAATACGATTAGAAAATCTGCATAAAAATGATAAAATCAAATTTAAACTAACCAAAGACACAAACAGGCAATTTCTAGGAAACAAATTATTACCCAAAAATTCTTAGCCAAGTTTAGCACTAATGGCTCAAATCTATAATCCTAGCTACTTAGGAGGCTGAAACCCAGAGAACTGAGGTCAAAGCCACTGCCCTAGGTAATAAAGTCTGCAAGATTCAATCTTCAATTAACTAGCGAAAGTAATGGCTAATTCTATGATCTAAGTGGTAGAGTGCCAACAAAGCAGAAAATCAAGGAAGTGTGAGGCCCTGAATTCAAACACTAGTAGCAGCAAAAATCACTCCACAAATTCTCATTTCAGCTATGGGGTAATGTTAATTAGAAGGATCATACTCCAGGCCATGCTAGGTAAAAAAAAAAAAATAAGACCCAATTTGAAAAATAAAAAGCAAAACAGCTGCAGATATGGTTCAAGTAGTACAATATCATCAAGTACAAGGCCTTAAGTTTAACCTCAGTACTTGAAAAAAGTAAAGTTTTTTCCTACCATGATAAATCAGTTCACACTCAAATTGGAAAACTATCAAATTAAATCATATTAAAGGAAACGTGAATAGCAGAACCCATGTCTATAGAAAGACTTTCATCATGGCCACACCAACAAAGGAGCCTAGGACTAAAATTCAGGTGTATAGCACCCAATCCAGTGTTCTTTTTCATATTACACAACATGGCATATTGGTACAAAAGTACACAGGCTTTGCAATCTTGTAGGCCTACATTCAGATGTCAGCTTTACCACTTTCTAGTTAGGTAATCTTGGGAAAAATATTTAATCTCTCTAAACTTTACAATTTTTAACTTTAGAATGGATAAATACTAGGCCTATAAATTATAAAGAGTGAAAAATTAATGAGGAAATTTCCTTCTCCCTTGCCCAACAATCATTTGATTAAGAAAATCCTATTAATTAGCTAGATCTTGAAATAGTCCCAACTATTTAGTTCCATGCTCAAAGTTTAAAGTATCAAGTAACTTTGTGACGTGGTAAGTTCAATGTTCACTAAACATGTCCATGGTGATAGAACCATTTCAATCATTTCACATTTCCTTGTGATTCCCTCCGTCTATTTTATGTTTCACCTTTCTGTTAATCTTTCTGCCTCAAATATTTGGATTATACTACACTATTTCTTTAGGGTGACAGCTGATTCTTAATAACCAAATCTCTAAGTATCCATGGATCCACTGTTGTCTGGGTCTGACTATACAATAATTCTGTTATGACTTTGATATGAAATATTTCCCACAGGCTCATATATTGAATGCTTGATTCCCAACTAGCATAGCTATTTTAAGAGGTACGTGGAGTAAGTAGATCATTGCAGTATGTCCTTGGGAACTATACTATCTTGGGCTCCTCCTTCTCACTTAACTCTGCTTCCTGTCCCCCATGACATAGAAGCTTCCTCCTCCTGGAACCCTGTGTATAACTACTTAAAGATAACAATATAAAAAAGGTAATAAAAATTATTGTAATAAGAAATCGATTACGAGGCTAGGAAAGATGCCTTGTTGGCACTTAGTCATAGGCCATGCCTCATCTAACCCAGAATAAAGACTTTGAAGGTTTTTCACTTAATTGAAAGATTTTTGCTTTGAGAAGAGACCTCCAGGATGCCCCATAGACACGGGGCTCCTGAGTGCAGAAGACACTGCAGCTGTGGCCCAAAGGATTCTAGCCACCATTCAAACTGGAAGCAGGTCTTGCTGTCATCACTATGATGATTCTGCAGGCCTACAGACTCAAAGAGCAGCAATGTTACAGAGGCTTTCAAAGAGATTTCCAATAAACACCCGGTTGGCCAGGCACTAGGTAGCAGGGTTAGAATGTATGCAGAGGACCCCTGAGAAGATGCTGCATCAAGCTATGAAGGTAAAGCAAAAGCTGCAAAAGAGATACCAGTAAATTAACCATACCAGGAATAAGGCATATCTGCAAAGGAAAGCTACAAAAAGTAGAAAAAAATCCATATACATTACTAATGGCAAGGCTGTAGGAACCAGGTTCTAAACCTTGGGGGCTCACAGCACGCTACCACTTGCTATGCAGGCCACACATGAGGCCACAGGGTATATAGTGTTTTTCCTGCTGGGTTTTGGTCTTGCTTTGGTCTGATGCTTCCATTCTTCTACTCCTCCCTTTTGGAATGGAAATGTTTACTCTGTTTCATTATATCTTGAAAGTATATGACTTTTTGATTCATGGTTCAGTTTGCCTGAAATGTAAGAAGAAATTTTTAAATTTAGACTGCTGAACAATCTTAAGCAGTTAAGACTTTGAGGACTCATACAGATGACTAATGCATTTTGCACTATGAGATGGCCATGAGTCTTTGGGAAACAAAGAATGTCAGTTTATTGTTCCATATGAATTTTTGGATTGCCTCTTCTATTTCCTTGAAGAATGACGTTGGAATTTTGATAGGTATCGCATTAAATTTGTAGATAGCCTTGGGAAGTATTGCCATTTTCACGATGTTAATCTTTCCAATCCAGGAGCATGGGAGTTTTTCCCATTTTCTAAGTTCTGTTTTGATTTCCTTTTTCAAGTTTTTAAAGTTTTCATCATAGAGGTCCTTCACTCCTTTGGTTAAGTTACTTCCTAGGTATTTTATTTTTTGTGGGGCTACTACAAATGGAGTTGCTTTCCTAATTTCAGCCCCACTTTTCTCATTGTTGGCATACAGAAAAGCCATTGATTTTTGAGGGTTAATTTTATACCCTGCTACTTTGCCAAAGTTGTGAATCAGCTTGAGTAATTTGGGAGTGGAGTCTATGGGATTCTTTAAGTACAAGATCATGTCATCTGCAAAGAGGGAGAGTTTTATTTCTTCTTTCCCTATTTGGATCCCCTTTATGTCTACATCTTGTCTTATTGCTGTAGCTAGGCATTCTAATACTAGGTTGCAGAGAAGTGGAGAGAGTGGACATCCTTGTCTTGTTCCTGAGTTAAGAGGAAATGGCTTTAGTTTTTCACCATTAAGTATAATGCTGGCTGTAGGTTTGTCATATACAGCCTTTATTGTATTGAGGAATGTTCCATGGATTCCTAATTTTTCCAAAACCTTCATCATAAAGGGGAGTTGGATCTTGTCGAATGCTTTTTCTGCATCTATTGAGATAACCATGTGGTTCTTATCCTTGCTCCTGTTGATGTGATGAATAATATTAATTGATTTGCGTATATTGAACCAGCTTTGCATCCCTAAGACCCCGAGTAGCAAAAATGCTCCTCAACAGAAAGAACACTGCTGGAGGACTATCAATACCAAATTTCAAACTCTACTATAAAGTCATAGTAATCAAAACAGCTTGGTACTGGCACAAGAACAGACCTCAGGACCAATGGAATAGAATTGAAAACCCAGAAATGAACCTACAGACCTATAGCCATCTAATCTTTGATAAGAGAGCTAAAAAATTAGAATGGAAGAAAGACAGCCTCTTTAGTAAATGGTGCTGGCAAAATTGGTTAACTACTTGTAGAAAACTAAAGCTAGATCCTTATATATTACCCTGCACCAGAATCAACTCCAAATGGATCAAAGACTTTGGAGTCAAAGCAGACACTCTGAAAACATTACAGGATGGAATAGGAGAAACCCTAGGTCTCCTTGGCACAGGCCGAAATTTTCTTAATAGAGACCCGGAAACACAACAAATCAAAAAAGGTTGGACAAATGGGATTGCATGAAGTTGCAGAGCTTCTGCATGGCAAAGGACATAGCTAGCAAGATCAATAGAAAGCCTACGGATTGGGAGAAGATCTTCACTAGCCATACAATAGATAAGGGTCTCATATCTAAAATATACTTGGAACTCAAAAAATTAAATCCCCCAACAACAAATCCTCAAAGAAACAGCTGCCCAATAAATAAGTGGGCTAAAGACTTAAAGAGAAACTTCTCTGAAGAAGAAAGAAGGATGGCCAATAGACACATGAAGAAATGCTCCACCTCCCTAGCCATAAAAGAAATGCAAATCAAAACAACATTGAGATACCACCTCACTCCAGTTAGAATGGCAAAAATCAAGAACTCTAATAACAGCAGATGTTGGAGGGGATGTGGACAGAAGGGAACCTTACTTCATTGTTGGTGGGAGTGTAAACTTGTTCAACCACTTTGGAAAGTAGTATGGAGGTTCCTCAAAAGACTTCACATAGAGCTCTCCTATGACCCAGCAGTCCCACCCATTTGGGCATTTACCCAAATGTTTACAAACAAGACCACACTAAAGCTACCAGCACAACTATGTTTATTGCAGCATTATTTACCATAGCTAAGATCTGGAACCAACCCAGATGCCCCTCAGTAGATGAATGGATCAAGAAAATGAGGTATATATACACAATGGAATTCTATGCCTCCATCAGAAAGAATGACATTGCTCCATTTGTTAGGAAATGGAAAGACTTGGAAAAAATTATATTAAGTGAAGTAAGCCAAGCCCAAAGAAACAAAGGTCCCATGATTTCCCTTATTTGCAATATCTAGTATATTTATGAGTCGAGCAGAAAAGGTCAGATAAGTTGATGTTAGGAAAATGAACCCTAAGATATGTATTTTAAATGTTTTTTTTTCCTTCATGCATTTGTTTCTAACGCAATTATAAGATTATTTCTTTGTTGCTTTGTATGTCCCTCCCCCACAGGATAACCCCTGCTTTCACTGTATTTGATGTCGGTATAATTTGTGGAGGGGAAGGGGAAAAACAAGTCGTTTAAATAAGGATACAGGTGGACCTGTTGCAACAATGAGAAGTACAAGTTGTCATGTCAAAAACGAACTTTACAACTTGGTGGGGGGGGGGGGATTGGGTGGGGGGGAGGGAGGATGGGAAGGGATGGGAAGGGTAAACAAAGGAAGAGGCTACAATCCTTGATAAGAAATGTACTCACTATCTTGCCCATGTAATTGTAACCCCTCTGTACAGTATTTTCACAATAAAAAAAAAGAATTAAAAAAAAAAGAATGTTAGTTTAAATATAAAATATCATCCACAGGCTCATGTGTTGAGTGCTTGCTGGTCATTAGCTTGTGGTACTAGTTTAGGAAGTGCTGGAAACCTTAGGATGTAAGGACTAGATGGAGAAAGTAAGCCACTGGAGGCATTTCCTTGGGAGTTGTTTATTGTCTAGGGTTCCTCTCTGTCCACTCTGCTTCCTATCTTACATGAGGTGATAACCTCCTAGCCTCCTCCTCCATAAGCTCCACGATGTTTTGCCTAACCACAAGCCCAGAAAAGGTTGTGATGGATTGAAACCTCTGAAAATGCATAGCTGTGATGAAATATCTAAGAGAAGAATTTATAGCTATGCAAATACAGACTCCAAATCTTTCTAGACTGCAACTCGAGAAAAGGACCACAATACACCATTGATATATAGACTTTTTCCTACATCATAATGAATTTACCCAAATAGGGTAATCAGCTTAGGCTTCTCTAAGAAAATATCTTATATGGCTTAAAGAATAGAAATCCATTTTCTTATAATTCTAGTGGCAGAGAATCTGAGATCAAGGTGAGGATTGCCCTTCTGGCTTGTAAATGGCCACCTCCTGCTATGTTCTTCCAAAGTCTTTCCTCAGAATATGTGGAAAGTGAGAAAAAGTGAAGGAGCAAGTTCCATGTCTTCAATTCACCTTAATTCCTTAGAGGCCAGTCTCCAAATACTACTACATTAAGTATTAGAGCTACAACAGATAAATCTGGGAAAGATACAAACATACAATCTATACTACCATCCATCACCGTATCTATTTTATTACCAAATAGCAATTTATCTAATCCTTGTCCCTACTTGTGCAGGCTTTTCTCTCTCTCTCTTTTTAAATATTTTACTCTCTAGAACAATTTGATTGTTTTTAGATTTCACTACAGACCCTCCTTTTGGAACATTTATAAATAAAGTAGTAACCAAGACCATTCTTAACCCTCTGTGTATCACCTTTGTAACAATTTTTTAAAGAATTAAAATTGAAAAATCATCAAAACAAAACAAAAGGAACAGTCTTACAATCCTTGGCCCACTAGTACCCTACTGGAAACAGGAATAGAGTTCTCTGCTTGCTTGTGTAGAAGAGGCTGCTTATTCATCAACCACTCCTGAAGCACTTGCATGCCAGTGGGGGATCCCCTGCCTACCCAATGGTTCCCCATCCAAAAATTCCAGGTTGTCAGTCCAAGCCTTTGTCTCCATGTCTGCCAGCCTTGGTGAGGCAACTGTGGAAAAGCTCTTGTTGCTAACTAGACCCAAGTTCCAATTTAGGGAGCTTCCCTTCCAAATTTGTTTCTTTCTAGGGTACTCTACCTCAGCCCTAGAGCATTCTTCAGAATGCTGACCCCTTCTTTGTAGCTAATTCCTTGTAAACAGTAAATAATACTACTTAATACTATGATAATAGATACATATACTATTCACTTATAAAAAATCCATAGGATGTGGAATACCAAAAGACAAGCAAAGCAGTGTGTGTGTGTGTGTGTGTGTGTGTGTGTGTGTGTGTGTGTGTGTGTGTGTGTGTGTGTGTGTGTGTGTGTGTGTGTATGAAAGCTATATAATATTGATGTGTTAAGTTAGTTAATTGTAACAAATGTGCCATTCTGGTACAAGATATTGATAGTGTGTAAGATTGCAGCATCTGGGAAACTTGTAGCTTTCTACTCAGTTTTTCTGCTTACTTAATAATCTTCTAAATTGTTTTCCTCAATGTGATTTCTTAAAAATAAAGCAATTTTGGCTAAGTATGTATCTCTGAAAATACCTAGAAACAAATATGCCAAGACATTCATGTTAAAATCCAAATGGTAGAATATACAATTCATACTTTAGACAAAAAAAGTTACATGAAAGAATACAAAAAGTACACAACATTAAATGGTATAAAAGTATTATTTTTTCATTACAGCAATTATTGAAAAATAAAAAAGCTTTGCTTTTTGACAACACCCTGGATTGAACATAGAACTTCATGCATGTTATTAAGTCCTTTACTATTAAGCTATAGTCACAGCCATTTTTAAATTTTATATTGATACTTTTGCTAAATTTCTCAGAATGTCCTTGAACTTGTGACCCTGCTGTGTCCCAGTCTATAACTAAATTATGATTATGTCATGAAATAGGAAATAATTTTATTTTTTCCTACAGATTACTTTAATTGTACCCTATTATCTTCTATATTATTATTTAACACTGAACAAGATAGTATAATTACTTTAAAAAATAGTATTAGTGAATTTTACTCTAATTTAACTAATGTTTTTGTTCACCATGGTTTTTTGCGTTTCAGCCCTTCTTTGATGCTATGATGGTCTGGCACTAATAAATGATTGCAGAATTTCATTAAAATGAATTTACTATCATTCTTATATAGAAATTTACCTAGATACAGAAATCCAAACTGACAGTCATTTTCTCCCAGCACTTTGAATATGCATCCCCTGTTCTCTGGCTTCTATTTCTTATCATGATCAAACAAACTGTAGTTCCTTTACAGATAAAACTATTGTTTGTCTTTTTTGAATTTATAATTTTACTACAATGTGACAAAAATATATATTTATTTTTTTATTTAGTCACCTTGGAACCATGCTCCCTGAAACTGAGGATTAATGTCTTTGCTCCTCTCTGGGAACTTTTCAGACATTATAACCTAAATGAATGTCTCTGTCATCCAGTCTGTATCCTTTGAAAGGTGAATTTTAAACTCTTTTTTTTTTTTTTTTTTTTGAAATGAGGGTTTTTGTTTATTTTGCTTTTTTTTCTCCTTTGTCACTGTTTTTGTTTCCTGTACCTTTGGTCTTGTATGTAAGTTTATCCGTTTGGGGAAGAGTAAAGAGGAACACAGAAATGGGACAAAGGGTGAACCAATGCAGCAGTGAGACTCATCAGACACTATGTTGAAAATGGAAAAACCATGAGAAAACAAGGGAAGAGGTGACATTGTTCAAAAAGAAATGTACTCATTTCCTGATTTATGCAACTGTACCTCCTGTACATCACCTTTACAATCACAATAACAAGTTAAAATTTTTTAAAAAATTTATAAAGCCACTATAAACAGAAAATAAATCACCTTAATTTAATTATGGTTCATAACCACTAAATGACAGTATATTCTAAATTATCTATGTGTCTTTAATGTTTTTTTTTTAATTTTATTTTATTTGAAAAAAACTCTTTTGGTGTAGTTACTATGCCTCTTAAACTCTGTTCCATTTGTTATTTCTATATCTTTGTGTTTTGTTTTATATTGGCTAGCTTCTTCAACTATGTTCTAGGTTACTAATTGCTTCAATAGTTCTTGCAAGTTCTGTTAGAGTCTACTGGAATCTATTCTTTTTCGTAGTAAATTTCAGAAGTGGTGCTGTAGCTCAAGTGGTAGAGCGCTCACTTTGAGTTGAAGAGCTGAGGGACAGCGCCCAGGCCCAGAGTTCAAGCCCCACGACCGACAAAAAAAAAAACAAAACTAGATAGAGCACTCGTAGTAAATTTCATTATCCTTTTAACCATTTTTCATATACTTAGTATAAAAACTCAACCAAATTACTCTATTTTTAAGTTTTTAGAAAACTAATCATGCAAATTATTGACTCTATTCACAGAACTTCATGTACATTGTACTGTGGGATTATGTGCTTATCTTCATCTAGATCGCATCATATAGCCAGTATCTAGGGTATTTTCTCCAAAAAGAATCTGTGAATTTCTTCCCATCAGCTACATCTGCTATTTCTCTGCTTGAGAAATATAAATTTTAACTCAGAAAAACATGAGGTGAGGCAAAAACATGTTTATACATTCACAGGACAGACTTTTCAACCCAGAGCCCAAGAAGAGATCATCAGGGTATTTTTTGTCATCAACCTATACTGGGGGAAGATCTATTTTTAATTTATCCTTTTTATAAGAATTCTGACTTTAGGTAGGTGGTATCTCAGACCCAACTTGCTTGGACAAGATATGTCTTGTCTCGCATCCCTACATGGGAATTAAAATCCAAGTCCCTAGAATTCAATGAATAACTTCATTGCCTCTTCTGAGTAAGCCACAACTCATACACTGTTCCACCGTCCTGCCAGCAGCAATTTCCTGAAATTTCATCTAAGTACACTGTAATATTTAAAAGTTTATTTTGGGGGGGCTGGGCTCAGTGGTAGAATACTTGCCTGGCATGCTTGAGGCACTGGGTTCCATTCCTCAGCACCACATAAGCAGAAAAAGGCAGAAGTGGCACTGTGGCTGAAGTGGTAGAGCGCTAGCCTTGAGCTGAGGAGCTGAGAGACAGCACCCAGGCCCAGAGTTCAGGCCCCATGACCGACCTGAGCTACAGCGCTTCTTCAGGTTTTCTGGTAGTTTATTGGAGATAAGAGTCTCAGGGACTTTTCTGCCTGGGCTGGCTTTGAACCATGATCCTCAGATCTCAGCCTCCTAAGTAGCAAGGATTACAGATGTGGGCCACCAGGGCCCATAGCTAGGATTACAGATGTGGGCCACCAGGGCCCAGCTATTTAAGGGACTTTTATGGATATCTTTACCAGCAGTACATCTAACAAGGGTCTAATAACTACAATATAGAAGGAGCTTAGAAATCTAAAGCACCAAAGATTCAATAATCAGTCAACAAATGGGCAAAGGAGCTAGACACGTCTCAAAAGAAGTTCATATGACCAATAAACATATGAAAAAATGGCCAATGGTCTCCCTTATTTGTAATAATTAGTATATGTCTAGGATAATCTTAGTAGATGAACAGAATAGCTCTATAGCTATATACATATGACCATATAAGATGATGCTAAGCGAAATGAACTCTAAGATATGAACATAAGAGATTTTTCTTAGTTGTCGTTGCTCTCAATCTACTATGTGATTTATTTTTTCTTTTTTGTTTTCCCCCCTATGGCTTATCCCCTGTTGTCACTGTATTTGATTTTGGTACCCTGGGTAGTGTATATACATTTATCTGAATTACGGAAGGGAAGGGGAACAATGGTGAGACAAAGGACAAAGGGGGAACCTATGCAACAGTGATACAAGACAATATGTTATGTGGGGAGGGAAAGAAGGAGAAAAATCAGGGAAGGGGTAACAAGTTAAACTAGAAACGTAATCACTATCTTAATTATATAACTGTAATCCCTCTGTATATCACCTTGACAATAAAATTTTTTTTTAATGATCAACATCTCTGGACAGAAAGGAAATGCAAATCAAACAACACTGAGATTCCATCTCACTCCAATCAGAATAGCCATCACCTACAATAAATACTGGTGAGGAAGCAGGGGTTTGGGGGAGCTGGGGGGGTGTGGATGGGGGGGGCAACCTAATACACTGTTGCAAACTAGTGCATCCATTAAGGAAATCACTATGGAGATTCTTTAAAAAACTAAAAGTAGAACTACCCTATCTTGTGATACCATTCTTGGGGCATTTATCCAAAAGTTTGCAAGACAGGATATAATAAAAGCACTTGTTACACCTATGTTCATTGCAGCACAATTCACAATAGTCAAGTTATGGAAACTGCCTGAATATCGTACGATTGATTAATGGATCAACAAAATGTGATACAAATATAAATATAAATATATACATACACACGTGTATGTCTATACAAAGAGGAATTTTATTCATCCATCAGGAAGAATGAAATTATGTCAACTGCAAATCCGGAAAATATTATCTCCTCATAATATTGGTATAGTTCAATGCAATGTTTTACTGAAAATTCTTCACAAACCAAACTTGCACAGTTAAATTCTATATCATATGACTGAGTCTACCAAAGACTAGAATTATGACATTGACTGCAATCTTCCCAATTTAATTCTATAACTAGTTTGGCTGAAAAAATATTAAAATATTAATTCCTACAGAATGTGAATGTATCTTTTTTTTTCCCCATGGAGCTTGAACTAAGGGGCTGGATGTGTTCCTGAACTCTTTTGCTTATGTCTAGGGTTCCACTACTTTGAGGCACAGGTCCACTTCCAGTTTTCTGGTGGTTAATTGGAGATAAGAGTCTCACAGACTTTCCTGCCCAAGATGGCTTTGAACTGTGATCCTCAATCTGAGCCTCCTGAGTTGCCAGGATTGCAGGCATGAGCCACCAGCACCTTGTTAGATGTTCCTTTTAATGTGTATGTCCTACACAAATATTTAGTATTTATTCAATTAAACAAAGGAATTACATTTACCAAATGAATATAGAAAGATAACCAAGACTGTTTCAGTGCTTCTGATTAAAGAACTGAGACAAAGAGAAGAAAAAAAATTAAGAGATAATTGCCAAATTTTTTTTGAGTATATGATAAGCAGGGGTATTTTATGAAACCTATAGCATCAGAAAAGACTTTCTGGTGGAACTTTACAGCTGAGGTTAAAACAAAAATCTTCAAGGCTCTGGTAATGGAACTACATTTCAGCAGGTTATAGTTGTTCATTCCTATCAGTTAATTCTATTCCAGGCTTATAAATCTGAGTTTCTTTCAAATATTCCCTTCATATCCACACTAAAATCACAGTAGAGGAATATAAAATGTATAAATATATTAAGTCTAAGAAAAAGAAAGACAAACAATTAAGGGAATTCTCCATACTGTAGTAAAACTGAAGAGGTGGAGGAAATGATAATTGACTTGAGGGAATAGAGGCAAAACTTGGGTACTGTGGCTAAGATCTAATTAAAGCAAAGTATTTGTTGTATAAGCTCCTAGAAAAGAGGTCTTTTCTTACAGTGCGACAGAAGCACTGTAAGTGGCAGGACTGAAAATACAGGAATATAAAACAATATGTAAATATAGCATTAAATACTCCCCAACACACATGCTCTTACACATTTGTATAAGTGTGCCCCTCCAAACTCTCCTATTCTTAGGAGAAGTTCATGATACCAAAGAAAAGGTACTATAAAACACTGAAATGTAGATGCTGCTCCAAAGTCTGAATTGCACAGGTTACATAAAAAAGCAAGCTAATCAAAATTTAGGATGAAAGGTTTGGAATGGACTCCAGTGTCATTTAACTTCTAAATATACAGAAAATTTTGAACACACTAACCAATAATAATTAAGTAAATAAAAACAGACAATAAAGAGGTTGGGGGTTAGCTCAGTGATACAGTGCTTGACTAGCATTTTGAGGGGGGAAAAAAGGTAATAAATGAATAAAACAAATGTATTGAATGTTCACTTTATGCCAGGTATACCAATCTGTTCCAAATGTATTAATTAATTTGGCTCTTTAATACTGTATGAAACCATCACTTCTTTTACACATAAGGATATATATAGAGAGAGAGGTTAATGTATCCAAAATGATGTAACCAGTTAAGTGCTGGAGCAACTGGGTCCTACCCCAGTTGAAGGCAGTCTTTCAAAAAGGGCAAAATACGGTCTCTCAATTTTAAAGTTAATTTTTTAAAAAGAAAAACAAAAAGTACGATTTGCATTTTTGCTACCTTGTTAATCTGCCACCAAAGGGACTTCAGTAGCTCAGTGGTAGAGCACCAGCCTTGAGAGAAAAAGCTGAACAAGAAGGGCAAGGCCCCGAAATGGAAGCCCTGGTACCAACAGACACACACAACACACAACATACACACACTGAGATCTGACTTAGTCAATCATTCAATGCTAGTTTAATACTATTCTCCTTCCTAAGCCACAAAAATAAGGTGTATATGGAGAAGAGGGTAAAGGACAAAGCTGTTAGTATTTTATGTATTCTTTGTACTTTGTTGCATGCTTATGATTCATTGCTAGAAGCTGATCCACAAAGTAAATCCCTTCACTTAAATGCACCCAAAATTTACACGGATGTACTTAGATCACTGCTGTATATAAAGAGTATAAAACTGCATTAACTTAAAAAAGAAACTCACAAAAGCAATCTAGTTGCTTCTTTTCTCAATTATTGTCACCTAAATCTTTCACTCTTCCAGCATGGCAAGGAAAATGCCCCTAGACAATTTTACTCGTCATTCGCATGACTTGTAAATATGTTGATGCCACACACACAAATCATGCTTTCTTATTCATGTCTTACACTTGGCTGAAGAGTTTTGTGTGATGTAGCAACTGGCTTCATTCACTGTCTCTTCCTTCTGCTGTCTGGTTTATCTTCTAAGTTACTACACCTACCTTAGGAATTCTGGTTTGCATGAGAGAAAAAGACAGGCATATACTCTTTAGAAAAAGAGTAAATCTGGTAACATCTTTCTTTTTTAGTAAGGAGACTACGCAGGTTTAATTCTTTCCATACAGTAATGCAGTGGCTTTTGAGACTTCAGGTCACTGTTTCAAAACTCATTTTGCACCCAGTTTCCTGGGTCATTTTCTCTTGCCAGGTCCAATCTTGCCTTGTCCCAGCTCCTCTCTTCTTCGACATTTGTGTCTTTTTGTTTGTTTGTTGTCCTGTTCTGCCCTTTCATTCTTGGTCAAGCGTTTTTGTTGCTGCTGTCCCCCACCGGGTGGGGGGGGGGGGTGAGGGTAGGGGTGGTGGTTTGGTTTGGATTGTGGTCAACGGTCGGTCGGTCGGGAGCATGCAACAACTTTGAGGTACAGAGGCAGCAAGGGCAGCATCATCCGCTTCCCGACACTTACACGTGAAAGGTGCCTGGGCTGCCTGCCTGGCCCTGGAGGTTCCCCAGGCACGGCCTTGGGGCTCAGGAAGCCTGCAGAACTTCCAGTGTCAGGTGTCACGGTGACCTCTCGTCTCAGGCACCGTCCCCTCCCCCGCCTCCCGGGACCCCGCGCGCAGGTGGGGCAGCGCAGCCCCCCGCCCCCGGGAGTCACCTGCGCGCCCGGCCCCGCGCGCGCACGCGCACTCGCACCTACCGTCTCCTTGGCAGCGGCCACCGGGATGGGCAGCAGCCCCCGGCCTCCTCGCGGCGGGTCCTCGGGCTCGGCGGCCGCGCTCTGGGAGGGACGCGCGGGAGCCCACGCTGGGTCGGCCCGGGGGTCCCCGTACAGACGGTAGCACGCGAGGCCGACCAGACCCCCGCCCGCCAGCGCCGCGACGCCCAGCTCCCCCCAGCGCCGCCGCCGCCGCCGCCGCCGCCACGCCGCAGCCCCCTCCTCATCCTCCCGGCCGCACAGCCGCCGGCCCGGCGGCGCCAGGGGCGGCCCCGCTGGCCGCCCGCAGGGCCCCGGCCAGGGCTGGTGAGGAGTGAGCGCCGGCGGCAGCCGAGGCGGCGGCCACAGGAGCCTCCGCAGTGCAGCCATAGCGGGAGCCGCTGGTACCAGAACCCCGGCGGGCGGGGCGGGGGGGGGGGGGGGAGCGCGGAGCGAAGCCTCGCGAGATTTCGGGACCGCGAAGTTGGCGGTGGTCGGCGCGGGGACCCCGCCGAGCGCCGGGCCAGGGCGTGGATGGGGGTTCCGGATGCTGATCCCGGGAAGAGCCCCGAGGGACGCCGGGGATCCCCCCCCCCACCGCTCCGGGGCCCTGCGTGCCGGCAGAACCGCGCGCTCCGGAGGGCGGCGCCGGGCTGCGTGAGAACGCGACCCCCCCCGCCTCGGCTCTGCCCCGCGCGGCCCCGGCCCTCGCCCCGCGGCGATCGGAGTCGCTTCGCCGAGCGGGCGGGGGCTGCTGACCCCGGGCTGCGACAAATGTGCGGTCGTCGCTCCAGGCCACACGAGTAAGGTGTAAAACACCGCGTTCCCGTCCGCCAGGAGTCCAAGCGTGAAGTCAGGAACTGTGACTGTCCCCCAAAGTAACGGGGGGGGGGGCATCCTAGCTACTCATCCTAGCTACTAGCTGAGGTCGGAGCGCGTCGGAGGTTCAAAGCCACCCCGGGCACGAAAGTCCATGAGACCCTGATCTCCTATTAACCAGCAAAAGGTCCAAAGTGGAGCTCAAAGTACTAGCCTTGAGCACAAGGGCTCAGCGTCCTGAGATCAAGCCCCAGGATTAACACACACACGCGCGCGCACACACACACACACACACACACACACACACACACACACGGGAAAAAAGTAATGGCAAAAGAAAAGGCTGTTTCTTTGATGGTAGTTGTTTGATTTTGTTTTCTCGTTCACCATGAATACCTTTGGACACATTAGCATACCTGGGATCACTCAGTTCAACAAATCACAGCTGCCTTCTGTATATGAAAAAAATATTTTTAAGATTCTGAAGAAAGATTCTGAATATGCCCGCACTTCCTCTGAAGGCTGTTGATACGAATATAAAATAAAATGAGCGAATTGTGTCCTCTTTATTATTATTTTTTATTGGCTATGCTTCCTGTTTGAATGAGAAACTACACATGACCTCAGTTTTCCATACCTGGCACCAGTCTGGGGGACTTGAGTTTTATTAGTTTTGGTTTCCATTGGATGGAATGGAACCAGGAGCTCCTAAAATATTTTAGCTCTAGTCCAGTAGTTTCACATGGGCTGGAATAACATGGAGAAAGCATCAGCTGATTATCACAATCCGTGGGAAAACTACTTTTAGAGGCAACCAAAATGACAGGCACTGCCCTAGAACTTTCCATTTCTATCCTTCACTCACCTCTTGCCAATAAGTAACCTGTCCGATATGTCACATCTTGTTTTAACATAGGCTAGTGGATTTTGCTTACTTAAAGCTACTTAAGTGATTTTTTAAAAAGAAACTTTATAATATATAAACAAAATATTTACTTTAGCTGCCCTCTCTGTTTTTCAACAGGCTTACTTGTGTGTTGGTTTTATGTAATCAATGCCACAAGGAAGTGTCATTGAGAGATTGCTTTACCAAGTTTCTTCAATTTCTGCTTTTTCTGAATTGTGAAAACTTTAGTTTTCTCTTAAGTATTATTTATATCTACCATCTCTCTCTCGGTCTCTCTCTCTCTCTCTCTCTCACACACACACACACTGTTCTACAGTTTACATTGAGCACAATTTCCTGATTTTTCTCAGATATCTAATGTAGCCTAATCCAAGAATTCTTGGACAGACTAATGAAGTTTCATGACGGAAAAGTAAGTAGCTTCCACTCAGCACTTTGCCCATAATCCTAGCTACTCTCATAGTCACTTGGGAGAGTGAGATTGGAGTTGGAGACAAGTCCAGGCAAAAAGTCCAAGAGAATCAATCTGAAGAGAAAAATTTGTGTGTGGTGATATGTATGGGCCTATCATCCCAGCCATGAAAGGATAAATATGAGGACCTGGGTATAGGTCTACCTGGGCAAAAATAAGAGACCCTATCTCAGAAATTACGAGAGGAAAAAGGGTTGGCGGTCTGGTCAAGCCGGATTGTTCACCTACCTAGTGAACACGAAGCCCTGAGTTAAAAAAAAAAAAAACAAAAAAACCATTAAAAAGCCACAAAGAAATGGGGATGAGATAGTCATATATTACAGTTGAGGAAAATGTGGATTTACTTCTTACAAATACTTTCTTTGTCAAGAGACTAAATTGTAATTCAGAGTTTAATTCCCAGGAGAAACATAATAAAGCAAGCATGAGTAGGACTTTGGCAATGGTTTTGAAATTTAGATACTTTCATGTCAATTCTACAGAGAAATTTCTTTTAAAAAATATACTATGCAGTAAGAGCCCAAACCTTCAAATATTCACATAGAGTAACAATGGTTTATGTGAGAAGAAATGCGCTGAAATCAAAACATAAAGGTTTTTGTTTTTTCAGGAAAGTAAATAGGTTATGGTAGAAATCAAGAGATCTAGGATCTATCCTTGAGTTTGTTAAATCTTAATTGTAGTGCCTTGGAGGCCAGTTTCCAATGAAATAATGAAATTAGATAGTAATTAGATGTTCACCTTCTGAATCTGTGTTTCCAATTGAAAAGATTCCATTATCAGCCATGTTTCTACAGCATATTTTTTCCATAGCATACTTTTTTGTGGCGCTACCATATAAGCAGGAAAAGCCGGAAGTGGCACTGTGGCTCAAGTGGTAGAGCGCTAGCCTTGAGCTGAAGAGCTGAGGGACAGCGCCCAGGCCCAGAGTTCAGGCCCCACGACTGACAAAAGAAACGAAAAAATTCACCTTGCCTTTTTTGTGGTGCGAGAGTTCATAAGATTTTTCATATTTTATTTGAACTGGAGATGCAGCTCTGGTAGAACACCTTCCTAGAATGATCAAGGCCCCAAATTTGATAGCTAATACCAAGAGATAGCAAAACCAACAGTCATTTCTCAAGATCTACAGTTAACTGTGTCCTTCTTTCAACCTAAAATTCCATCCCCAAATCTAATTTAGCCTTTTTTACTGTTTTTTTTTTTAAGTTGCCAATAAATGAATGACTTTTAAATTTGGAAAATGTGAATTTTCAGTACATCAGCAGAAATAGCTTAACAAATTATTAAAACATGCTGTTGCCCTTATTTTGTTCAGTCTGGGCTCCCAAAATTTGAGTAGTTAAAAGGGAAGCAGGTACAACTAAGAAGCTGCAGGAGGCGTGTGAACCACCAGCTCCAGCTCTGCTCAATTTTCAGAGGGAATCTATCAACCAAAGAGCAAACAAAGAAGGATGTTGCAATCTCCTGGGAAAGATGTCATAAACATCACATCCCCTTATTAAGGCATAAAAGGTTGCACTGGTAAAATTTAAGAAAATATAGATAAGGTAGGTTCTGTGGAATCATAGCCCTTTCTTCTTCAGCATACTAATAATCAGAAATCTTGAACTCCATGCCCCAGAAGCCAGGACTAAAAGGAAACCAAAGTATCCAAATCACTAATGATCTTTCTATTTTGACTAACTCCTCCCAAAGACAATGACTTATACCCTACCCTTTTCTTTACCCTAAGCTAAACTATATCTGAGCAACAAGACACCAGATAATTTATCTAGTCCAGCGTCTGGCACATCATAGAACCTCAATAATGCTGATTAAAACAAAGGAAATTAATTATTTTTGTGAGGTGGATAAAGAGAGGAAATTTAGACCAAAATGAGAAAGCAGATCAGAAGATACTGCCAAACATTGAGATAATCTCTTGAAATAGATCAACTCAAATGGGAAGCCAAAGAGAGAAATCAAGGGGTTGGCAAGGAGGGAGCAGAGACAGAATGTGATCATGGAGAAGAGCTGAAACAGGTTGTGTGATTTTGAGGTTTTAGTACTGAGTCTATCCTCTTTATTGATTGGCAGAACCTTCCTGGACTAGAATCTTAAAATTTTCAGTTTCTTTCAGTCTTCAGAGCAAGTCCATCATGACCAGCCACTGACCTGACTGGTCACACTTTCCTGTTTTGTTCTGATGTATCTCACTGGTGGTGAGAACCATGCTGGTAGAGGTGGCAGTTCAGACTTGTTACCAGCAAGGCTTCCTGCTTGCAAAAAAGTGAGCCCTTCTCCTTTCATATGCTGTTTTCATGCCTGGCAGGGACTAGAGTTTCTGTTGCTCTGAAGGGTATATTCCGGAACAAATCAGTTTCAGAGCAAGTTAATAGTATCCATTATATTAGCATGACACTAAGGTAGAAACACAAATAATGTAATCTTTCTAAAACTGTTGGTAATATCTACTAGAGCTTAAGGCATCTACTGTGGTCCATCAACTTTACTCAAAGGTGAAATTCTCAACAAAAGTGAGGACTTATTTTCACCAAAAGATATACAGCATTCATAGCAGCATTATTATAACTGGCAAAAAATAGAACTGTTCACATATCCATCAGTAGCAACCTCACTTAAAAAAATTGTATTGTCATGTAATTGAATGCTCTAAAGCACTAATAATTGCTATCTATGGATAGGTTCCATAGAATAAAGTTGAGTCAGAGATCAAACATAGAAGATGCAACTATATTATTGTATTTGTAAAGTTCAAGTGCAACAAGAACAACAAATATATATAACGTATGTCACATAGTAATGTTATATATACATACATATATACATCTTTATGTATATGTTAGAACTAAAGCTAGTAGATTTTTCTGAGGTTAGTAACTTGATGGAAAGACATATTGTAAGTGTTCTATTTCTTGTTATAGAACATAGTGACACAAGGGCATTCATTCTTTGAAAATTCATGTCTGTCTTTTTACAGCTTATCTGCACTTTTTATATATTTATGCAGTAACAAAAAAGTTTATATGAGAATAAAAATCTATTTACTTCTGGATCCTCTTTTATTTACATATTGTTGACGAAAGGACTTTGCACAGTTATGAATTCTACTTTTCAAAAGGAATATATAGAGCTTGAAATCAACTGAGCTTATTAGATTACCTAGATATAGTCTAAAGAGGTTTAACCAAAGAATATATTAATAAATGGTCTTTCTTGCTTGAAAACTCCTAAAAATGCTTATCAGCTATTTTTAATTATTATAGAAAGGCCTCAAGGAGTTTATTGTTTTAAATAAATGGGTCAGCACTTTACCTTCTTTGACTTAGAGCACTCTTGTGAAATGCCCATATGGACTGACCCAGTAGGTATCTGGGTCCTAAGGCCTAGTACAACTAGTACATATTCTTGTCTCTGGCTATGACCCCAGTTTGTCAGGTGTTAGATGGGAAATTGTTTCAAGGCCAAATAAACAAACAGAAGGGCAGCCTTTAGAACAGATGGAAAGCTCAGCATAAAGAAGGAACCATCAGAAACATCGAAAATAGCATAAGGTGTACATACATGAGAAAACTTAGCAGGATGACAAAACACGTTTGTCTCTTGCCAACTCCTGTTATTTGGAATTGGTTAGCAAAAATACTGAGCAAAGCAAAATTTTCAGGCCAAGCCAAGAATTCACAGTGGAGGAATGTGTCTATTAAAGAGGAACCAGCACCGAAGACTATATTCCATTGTAGGGTCACCATGATATCTTTGAAATTCTTCATTAAGATGATGCAGATTACAGCAAGAACAAAAAAGAAACATTTAAAATATTTCTATAATATCTACAGGGATATTTTGCATTTACCTTATAAAGTTATGGAATGGAATACTGGCAATAATTTAGAGATGGAAACATTTTAGTCTTAAAATTTTTTTTGAGCAGAGATAATAGAGAATACCTAATGGAAATTGTCAGAAGAAATTTCATATGATGACCCAAATAAGGAATAGATAACAGCATATCTCTAATTTGAGAGGAGAGGAATCTAGGCCCTATTCATTTACAACCTCCTTTTTCAACTCTCAGAGTAGGATATTGAGTATCTTGCTGGAAGCTTGTGCCACTAAAATGTATACTCACTGATGAAGAAACCAAGAAGTTCTCAGGCTAAAGAAGTTTTCTGGATTCACAACCAACACTTGAGCCTAGGTATCTTTCTTTGTCTTTAGATGGTTCTTAATTTTGAAATCATTAGAAATTAAGAGAACATTAAGGCACATTAATTTGCATGGAATAAAATAGTGATTACAACAGTAAATCACAGATATTGTGAGTTACTGAAAAGTGTGGGAAACAAGTCAGCTCTAAGAACACTATAACTGTGAGCCTGACTTGGCTACTTGTCTGTTAGTCTGTGAATCATAGTGAAAGTCTAAAGAGAAAGCATTAAGTTGCTTTGTCTCTGTTTATTTTTTAACCTTTTTTTTTTTCATTTTTCATTTAGGACCATCAGCTGTATCTGAGAGGAAAGGTGTGGAGTATATTGAGTTGCTATTTCTGAGAAAGGGAGAACAGAATTCCTTAAAAGACCCCATAGGCAGATAGCAGAGTGTATTGGCACACATTTAAGGACTATTTCTAGCCCTGATTTATAACAGTTCAGATTTCCATGATGTAAGTGCTCCCACCCTGGTGATTTCAAACTACTAATACCATGTTAGTGATTACAGACTTGCAAAGAAATTCATGGTAGTATATCATTATCTAAAATTTCCACTATCCACATACAAAAGCTACATTGAATATAACATTATTATGCAATGGAACATGTAATAGTTGGGGAGATGTAAGTCTTATTAACTATTATATTTAATTCACCTAACAAGTGTAAATTGTAATTTAAATATGAAGTCTAATGAGAAGTCTATATGTTTTTGATAATGTCTTTGTTTAAAAACTGGCTTGAAAATTATCTGAAAATGTAACATTGGACACAGAAAGTGAGACATAAATCTAACCCAAAAAGATCAGGGCTAAAAATATGCCATTAGATTAGTTGTAACCCAGCTACTAGGAAGGCAGAGATTGGGAGGACTGAGGTTTGAGGTCATCCCAGGTGAAAGTGTTATTGAGAAAATAAAAAAGGAAGAAAAATTGCCTTCAGCTACAAATGGCAAAATGAACTTACCCATCTTTTAATCAAGAAGAGAGTTACAATTGATCTCATCTCTCCAACATTTTTAATTGTTTTGTTAACTCTAAAGTATGGAATTATTTTTGTTCTTTCTAATTATATTTGTTGTACCAAAGACTTGGAATTAAGGAGTCATCTTAGGTCTATAAACACTGGATTACTCAGACAAGATGGAGGCTCTTTTTGAATTGAATCTGCAAGGATTCAGTTTTGTTTTGTTTTTTTTTTAACTGCTTATTTAATCGTATCCGCTAGCTGGGGCTTGTGTCATTTCAATGATAACTTTCATATTTGATTAAAATATGTTGCAAATTTATACTTCAATGATACAATACATCTAACTCATACTTAAGTTTATTATACTTAAAGTTTGTATATTGTTCACATGAAAGTATTCATGCCTAGATCAGAGTAATGACAGGATGATTTAGATTGCAATGGAGTATCTTTCTTTTCTCTTAAAATGAATTAGCTTGCTTCAAGGCTGGAGAATGATCTAAAAGTGAAGCTGGAGACGATGCGTGTCCATACATTCCTTGGCCACTGAAGCATATCAAAACTTTCACAGTTCAAAAATGATCCCGATTTTTTTTTCAAGACAGTCTCACATCTTGTGTTCAGGAATCTGCAAACCTCAGACAACCACATCAAGGAAAATAAAGTGAGCCTTTCACTTGCGGATAGGACATTATAGAAAACCACTGAATGAGCCACTCTACCATCATCATGCAGGTGTATGGGTATTCTGCAGCAAATTATTCTGGAATAAGGTCAGTTCTTCTATCCTTACAGTGTTCTACAAGGAAACCGTGTTTGATCAGAATTTTATTCTATGCAGAATTTGTTTCAAGTACACTTTGATCAAAAGCTATGTAATGGAGACCTATTGATATATAAAATTAATCACCAAATTTTTTCTTGGCTATCATTAAATACAAGTGTTATGCTAACTAGTTTATTAATGTGCTTATGCAGAGCTTTTCCCAAAAATACATTTTAAATATCAAAGACCACCAACAATTATGGAACCAATATACAAAATTCAAGGTCATTACCCGAATCAGAAATTCTCTCAAACTGAAAATGAGCCAAAGAAGGAAGAACTGAAAGTTGTATTACTAAAAGAATTTATTGGTATAAGTTTTATAAAAGTGGAAACATGAAAAGACAAATTTCAGAAATGTTGTGAGTGTTCCTTTGTTCTTATTTCCAGTCTGTATATTAAATTTTATTCCAATTTTCCTCTGATAATTACCCAGGACTGACATCAAACTAGAAGAGAAACATCTACAGTTGCAGATTAGAATTCAAGAACCTGGGGAGAGAGATCTTCAAAGTGGCAACTGAGCACGTCATAATTCCACGTCAAAATTGAGCAGAGCTTTTAAAGTGATGTTTGTGAAAGAAAAATTGTACTGTGAAGTTCATATGTGTTCTAAGTGATTGTATTAGAGTAAAAAATATGTTATTTAACATATAATAACAAATGAGCATTTCTAGCCCTAGCAAAAAAGTTTATTAGTCCTCCTTTTTAAGCTGGAAATTTCTAAGAACTCTCCCAGCTCCAACTCAACAGAAAAAGCTAGGCATGATGGGTCATTTCAGTCATACCAGCTGCTTTATGAAACAAACAGAAAGCTCATGGTCCAGGATAACCTGGGCAAAGTCTAACATCCTATAAACTCTGTGTTCTGTCCAAAACAAGTCTACAGATTTGTTTTCAACGGTACCGATATTTGAGTCCCAACAGTTAGAACTTCCTTATCTTACTTAACGCTCTGATTTTAAGGGAAAAGTTGAGTAATTTCAAGTGATAAATTGTATAAAGTGTATAGTGTATAAAGCCAAATCACTAAATTCCACTGAATTTTATCCTGAAATTTGGTTAGAAAAAGCACAAAATATTAGGTTGAAAGATATTAAAGAAGTAATTTAATTTAAGGGCTAAATTTTGGAGAGGAGAATAGATCATGGTTTTCCAAGAGAACTTTCATGATCTTATTCCTTTCTTTTCTTCTCCTTTCTCTGGCATTCCCTATATGACTCCACTTGCATATTATTCTAATCCAGAATGCCTTCCTTTACCTAAGGCTGGTCTAGTGCACTCTGACACTTAAATTTTTAATGAAGTACCTTGAACTCTGCCATTATGATACTACCTATTGTTTCTTCTTTGTTTATTTATATTCAGGAGCATAGAGGCCATATTTTACCCAATAGCAAATGTAGACATTACCTATTTTGCAACATGAACTTAAATATTTTTGAATTTATGAAAAATATTTGTTTTTATAAAATCATTGAGAATCCATGTAAATTTAATATGGTTTTTTTTCCAGGATAATAAAGGTGTATGAGTTGAACTATTGCTCAAACTTCAGAAAACCAGGTCAATAATATTTTAGAAGAGAACAACATTGTTCTTCAAAACAAACTCTTATGACAACAGCTTGCTAGAAATAATTATAGCTTATAATCTTGATATATCTGATAAAATACTAGTGAATCTGAGTTTATCTGAAGACAATCATAAAAGGTTGCTATCAGAATGTGTTTTTTTCATTTCGTTGTCGAGTCTGGTAAATACAGCTTAAGGATATACAATTCTCAAAGACCTTTATTTGTCTTTTATTACAGCAAACGACTCCAAATCTAGTTCCTTGCCCTTTCATTTGCTTGACCCAGAGGCTTGTCCTTGAGCTCATTTCACAATTTTATTGCCAGCTAGAACGTTATAGCCTTGTTCACAGGAATAGCTCGAGTCAAATATTTTCAGACTCAGCACTTCCATCCTGTCCTGACAGCTGCGTACAATCTGCTGAATTGCATTTGATTCCTCATCAAGATGTTGACATTGAACAGTTTTCTCTGATTGTTTAAAAGAATCTATGCCCAGGACCTACTTGCTAGAATCGTGCTGCTTTTTCCTTTCTTTTCCCTTCCCCCCACTTTTGGAAATGAGAATTACATGGGGGAATTTGCCAACAGTATGACTAGAGAAATGAAACTTGGCAGCATTTATCTTGACTACCAAAGTCCCTTTGGCCTTAGAAGGATCTGGCCGCATAGATGATCAACACCGCCCTCTAGTGGCTGACCCCAGGAGAGGCCAGCAGCCTCTTGGTCCATGTGACAATGACCATTGCTATCAGTGCATGGCTTTATGCCCAGGAACAATTATTTTTTTTAAGATGAGAGATATTTTTCCCCAGCACATGTTTTCTAACAGTCTAAGTTTTATTTGTATTAAAGTTTTATATGTGAGTTATTAGCCTCATTCTTCATTGGGGAAAATATTAAAATAAATTCCAGAAATCAAAGCAAATAGGTTTCTGGAAAAGCTAAATCAAACAAGAGGTATTTATTGGATATGTAATGTAGGCCAGGCACGGTGGCAAATGCTTGCTATATATTAATGAATATAATAGACGAAGATTTCTGCCTGCATGGAGCTTGCATTCTAGTAAAATGCCCTGCCAGTGTCATACCAGGACAAACATAGCATTATGAACTTTCGATCTCTCCCTCTCCCTCCCTTTTCCCTTCCCTTCCTCTCTCACCCCTTCCTACCTTCCTTTCTCCTTCCCTTTCATTTTTCCCCCTCTCTCTATTCTTCTCCCCTCCCCTTCCCCCCCTTCCCCCTCCCTCCCCCCCATTCCTCCTTTTCTGCCTCCCCACTCCTCATCTTCTTCCTTCTTTTGAGATATGGGTTTGACCTATCACCCAGACTGGCCTGGAACCAGATTATTGTCCTCTGGCCTCCTCTTCCCGCCTTCCTAATGCTGAGATCTCAGGCTTGTGCCATCGAAGCCAGCTCCAGGTTCTTGAACTGCATTCTTAATACTCAACTAATGGAATTCATTTTGCATGATCTCCTCTTACTTGCCTTCCAGGCAAATCAGAGGTGACCGGCAACAGACCACTTAATAAGTCAGCCTTCATAATTTGTCTCTGAGGCATTACTAAGACTTCCTGTGTTACCGCTTCTCACTCCAGAGTGAACCATTATAGGAAGCTATTTATGCCCTCCTAAAGTGTGCTAAATTTGAAGAAATATTCTTCAAGTGTTCTTGCTATACCTTTTCTCAGGGATGGAGATTCCTCTCTATGCCTCCTCCTCTAATTGGGCTGAACTCTTTCAGAGATTTTTTTTTTGCCTAGGGCTAGGCTCCAGTACTAAATAAACAGTACTTGTCCTCTCAGGTCTCTAATTGGGGGAGATAAACAGGTAGTTAACTCATCTTTTGCTTTTCTTGCAAGCTTCAAAATTTCAAGTTGGTTTTATAAATCATTCTCTTTTCTGACCTTTAAAAAAAAGGTCGAATCATTACTAAATGACCCCATGCTGCTGACCACATATATGGCATATATGAGCCCATTGGAGGGAAACTAGGAGGAGGACACAGAACCAGAGGGAAATAGGGGGAAACATACAACAGCCGGACCCATCAGCTGCACTGGACATTGATCAAAACGAACTACGCAACTCAAGGGCAGTGATGGGAGGGAGGGAATGAATGGGAAAGAGGGAACAGCTGACACTAAGCAAAAGGAAAGTACACATCACCCTATATGGAAGAAATAACTGTATTGTCAAAGCTCATAGAACTCCTAAACTTTATAGACCACAATAGAGACAATTTGCCCCATGAAGGTTAGAATGTGTTTGTGACTTTAACTAAGTATCACTATCTCACATTACTGAGAAATTTGTGAAATTTATGTAATTAATCACAATAAAAATAGCAAAAAAGAAAGAAAACATAACATCCATATTATTGAATGTTATCAAAGATTGAACATTTGTACCTACAATCCTGTAACTGAAGTTTTTATTTTTACCTAATTTAAAGAAAGGCAATACTTTTTTTTTTAATTTAATTTTATTTGTGAACATACTGTACAGAGGAGTTACAGTTACATGGGCAGGATAATGCGTACATTTCTTACCAAGCATTGCAGCCTCCTCCTTTGTTTACCCTTCACCTCCCTTCCCAGCCTCCCCCCTCCCCCCCAATTCCAATCCTTCTCCTTCCCCCCCCTTCTCCCCCCCCCCCCACCGACGTTGTGAAGCTCGTTTTGGACATGACAACTTGTACTTCTCATTGTTGCAACAGGTCCACCTGTATCCTTAAACAACTGGTTTTTCCCCATCTCCTCCACAAGTTATACTGACATCAAATATAGTGAAAGCAGGGGTTATACTGTGGGGGAGGGACATACAAAGCAACAAAGAGATAATCTTATAAATGCGTTAGAGACACATGCATGAAAGAAAAAAACATTAAAATACATATCTAAGGCTTCATTTTCCTGACATCACATTATCTGACCTTTTCCGCTTGACTCATACATATACTAGATATTGCAAATAAGGGAAACCATGGGACCTATGTTTCTTTGGGCCTGGCTTACTTCACTTAATATAATTTTTTCCAAGCCTTTCCATTTCCTAACAAATGGGGCAATGTCATTCTTTCTGATGGAGGCGTAGAATTCCATTGTGTATATATACCACATTTTCTTGATCCATTCATCTACTGAGGGGCATCTGGGTTGGTTCCATATCTTAGCTATGGTAAATAATGCTGCAATAAACATAGTTGTGCTGGTAGCTTTAGTGTGGCCTTGTTTGTGATCATTTGGGTAAATGCCCAAAAGTGGGATTGCTGGGTCATTGGGGAGCTCTATGTGGAGTCTTTTGAGGAACCTCCATACTGCTTTCCAAAGTGGTTGAACAAGTTTACATTCCCACCAACAATGAAGTAAGGTTCCTTTCTGTCCACATCCCCTCCAGCATCTGTTGTTGTTAGAGTTCTTGATTTTTGAGAAAGGCAATACTTTTATTAATTGTTAAAAATCCATTGACTTGCTGGGTGCTGGGGGCTCGTGCCTGTAATTTTGGCTACTGAGGAGGCTAAGATCTGAGGATCAAGGTTCAAAACCAGATCAGGCAGGAAAGTCCATTGGGACTCTTATCTCAACTAACTGGAAGTGGAGCTGTGGCTCAAAGTAGTAGAGCCCTAGCCTTGAACAAAGGGCTCAAGGACAGTGCTCAGGCCCTGAGTTAAGAAATAATTATAGACATGATAAACTTTATGAGTAAATTCCCTATTCGGAAAATTACTATTTAAAAAGCACAATTTTGATGGCAATTTCATGTGTTTGGCAAGTAAAATTTACTTGGATATTATTTTACCTTTCTAATTATTATAATAAAACATCTATTTAATGTTTACTTGGCATTATCCCTGAAAAGATAGGGGCATATTTACTGTATCTTGAATGTGGGAAAATGAAAACAAAGAAGCCTAGTGTCATATCTGGATACACTCATAATCTCATTAAGAATTAACACAAGTAGTGGTACTCCCTAGACCCTAGAATATGGACTACCCAACTTGCAGGGATGGGATGGGATGGGGTGGGATGGGAGGGAAAATCTGGAAGAGAAAGGGGAAAAGGGTGACAAAAAGCAATGTACCCTACCTGACTTATGTGACTGTAACCCCTCTGTACTTCACCTTTATAACAACAATAAAAAGAATAAAAATGTATAAGCTATAATCACTTTTTTCTTCTCTCTGTCTCTCAGAGTACATAACGTATATAAAGTACCTCCACACCCCCAAAGTCCCAGGATTTTTATTAGGGCCTATGCAGGTGCTCTAAATTATTTTTTATAAATGTGTTGTTCAGTTATTGATTCTGAGAACAACCAAATAAAGTAATTTATATACACAATGTTGTCAATTTGAACCACAATATTTTTCATGTGTATTTCAGTTGATCAAGAGAATTGTCATTTATTATTTTACAGGTACTTGCAACATTATTCAGTGGGAATAGTACTGGAATTAGACTTGAAATATTTTGATTTAAATGGTTGTCCTTCATCGGATGAATCAGACTATCACCTTTCTCATCTGTTAAATGAAGCTATCTAGCTGTTCTAGCAAGTACTTCCCATAAAATAACAAATGTGAAATCATTTATATATATATATATATATATATATATATATATATACATACCTATATATTATATAAATTTGTCAGTCCTGGGGCTTGAATTCAGGCACTGTGTCTGAGAGTCTTTTGCTCAAGGCTAGCACTCTACCACTTGAGCCACAGCACCACTTCCAGCTTTTTCTGTTTATGTTGTGCTGAGGAATCGAACCCAGGGCTTTGTGCATGCTAGGCAAGCACTCTACCACTAAACCACATTCCCAGCCCCCTCACAGTATATTTTTATGATTTGCTCAAGTGATAATGATAGGTCATGTGAAACACTATGCTGTTAGGCTCCTTCTAAAAGTACTTATTCAATTTTCCAGGCATATCTCAAGGAATTATTCTTGATTAGCAGTTCCAACTATTTAGTAGACTGAGGTGAGAAAGGTACTTGGTCACAGAATTTCAAGGCCAGCATGGGAAACAGTGTGACCCTATCTTAAAAATGCTATAAGCCAGATGCTGCTGGTTCATGCCTGTAATCCTAGTTACTTACGGGGTTCCTAACTGAGGACTGTGGTTCAAAGACAGCTCAGGCAGGAAAATCTGTGAGACTCTTATCTCCAATAAACTATCCCCGAAAAAGCTGGAAGTGGAACTGTGATAGAGCACTAGGCTTGAGCAAAAGAAACTCAGGGACAGAGCCCAGTCCCTGAATTCAAGCCCTATAACTGGTGTATGCGTGCCTGCACACACACAAATGCCACTACACTTTTTATTTCAGGAAACATAAAATTATTTTTTTCCAGACTCCAAAATAGAGAGCACTGTTAGTTTTGATGATGGTTTAAAGTCTACAAACCATCTTTATCTTCTTTCACCCTAGAAGAGCACAAGAATTTTAGTGATCAAATATTCAGGAAAAATTGGTAATCAAAATCAACACATCAACACTTAGATACTGTAGTATTTAATTAATTAAAATGTATTTTCATTCATGTATATTCATATGATTAATACCACATTTCTACAATTGGAGAGACCACACTTTATTATCTCAAGTTTATAGGCAAAAACATTGACTTCCCATAAGCAGGCAACAATCTTCTTATATCTAGCAAGATAATGAAAAGAAAACAATGCAAGATTGAAATCATATTCTTTTTTATTACTCTTGTTTATCTTTTTGATGGGTAAATTAAGGAGTAGTGATGGATAGTGATGGTAGCTGACATTCCTGAAAGAGCAAATAAGAACTAAGGTGTCAATTATGCAACCTGCATAAATATAGTCTTCCATATTATGTGACTTCATCATCAATTAATTTTTTTCACCTATATTCAATAGGAAAAAGGCCAAACCCCAGTCTGGTTTAAGTATGGAGTTTTATGTAGACTAGGCCTCTTCTATGAAAATCAAGAAATCTGTTCCATCTGTGATAAATCAAACAATCTTGGACACATCTTACATGAGAGGTTGAATTAAGATGTTCTTTCTTATGGTAAATGATTTCTATATCTTTTGGTTTCATCAAATATTTCTCACTAGTTTTAGCATCTATAGGTTGTTTTGTTTGGACCAGCTGGGTAGAAATTGGTCCATTTTTATCTGTGTCATTCTTGTACTATTTTAGTGGTTTTTTTTTTTAGTGTTTTTAACCACAAGAAAAATCTTTCCCTTATTGATTAGTTTGATTGCTTATTTAAACAATTGTATTCAAAGATTATTTTATCCTATTTTGATACTGTTATTATTTATTTCAGTGTTCAAGTTACTCTAGATTTGGTTTATGATCCTTTTTATTTTTAACTTTTCATCATTTTTTGAGTACTTCCTTGCCTTCTATCACAAGAAGATGTCCAATCAAAGGATGCTATTTCCCTAAGTTTTCCTGAGATATCTTAGTGCCAAGATGTATTGGGAAACCAGAGTTTAGACATCAGTGGTGCCCCTTGCCTTTGCTTGTGCATGCTTCTTAACCCTTTTAATGGATAGAGCAGATACACACACACACACACTTGTGCACCACATGCATGCATTTCTCAACCTTCAGAGACATTTTCCTTAATATATTTTCTTGTTTGCTTAATACTATAACTCTTACCACTGAGGCAAACTATCCTTCTCACTGAAATTTAATATATGTTTAATTTTTAGTTATTTTAGTCTTTAAAGATTCATTATATGATCGAAGAACTGCACTTGAAAATTGCTAATTAAAAAATGATGTGACCTTCTGTGCAGTTATATTATGTACTTGGTTGTGTAACACATTCTCTTGAATCTACACAGCTAGGTTCATTTATTTCTACCTTATTTCATTTTTTCTCCACAATCCTTGTTTATTTCATTTTACTTAAAACATTAAACATTTTGTTGAAAGTCGAAACTTCACAAAAATTTTGCAAAGATATATCACTCCCTCCTTTCTCCATTTTATCCACTGGGCAAAGAGTTTCATGAGATTTCATTTATGCATTATATTCTGTCTGTATTTATTTACTTATTTATTTATAGTACTGAAGATCAGCCCCAGGGTCTTTAGCCAGTGCTATATAACTATTTTCATCAGGCTTGTTTTTTCTTTTTTTCCAATTTATCTTTCTTTTTTTTAAAAAAATATTGTCAAGGTGATGTGCAGAAGGGTTACAGTTACACACGTAAGGTAATGAGTACATTTCTTGTCAAACTGTTACTCCCTCCCTCATTTTTCAAGGTACCTATACGCATGTAGAAATTTCTTAGTTAGGCACCAGTAGCTCATGCCTCGCTACTCAGGAGGCTGAGATCTGAGGATCATGGGTCAAGGTCAGCCAGAACAGGAAAGTCTGTGAGACTCTTATCTCCAATTAACCACCAAAAAACCTGAAAATGTAGCTGTGGCTCAAAGTGGTAGAGCAAAAGAGCTAAAAAACAGTGCTCTAAATTCAAGTCCCATGACAGAAAAAAAGAGAAATTTTTTGTTTTCTTTCTGTCTTACAGGAAAGATAGCACATAGGTAAACTTGTTCGTATTTTATATTCTTCACTTAACACACTACCAGTTCATCCAGTTCTTTATTTTATAATGCTTTGTTGTATCATAATTTATTCAAACAGTTTCTTGTATATCCATATTTGTATTGTTAACTTTTTTGTGCGTGTGCCAGTACTGGAGCTTGAACTCAGGAATTGGGCCCTGTCCCTGAACTTTTGTTTTTGTTTTTGCTCAAAACTAGTGCTCTGCTACTGGAGCCACAGCTTCACATACAGCTTTATGGTGGTTAATTGGAGATAAGAATCTCACCTATTGTCCTACCCAAGATGGCTTCATATCATGACCCTCAAATCTTGGCTTCCTAAGTAGCCAGGATTATAGGCATAAACCATCCACACCCTGCTGTTGACAATGTTTTGTAATTATAAAGCATAAATAATATTGTGTAGATGTACTCTTATTTTACTGGGAGGTATAAATCATAACTTATCTTTCTCAAAATCTTTCTCAAAAGTAAAATACATTTAGCTCTATCAACTCTTTTAACTTTTTTCACCATGTATAAACTAAGGTTCGTGACAATAAACTGGCTAAAAGCAGCATAAAAAACTATGTAAGGTCTCGAAAACTGTGAATATGTCTTGTGGAAGCAGAAATTGTACCACATATTTGTATAACAGCAAGGCAAGTGTGGTCTCTAGGAAGTACAGGTAAAGTTGATTAGATTGCAGTGTATGCTTAAAAGTTGAATAATGTAAAACACTTCAAAATTATTTAACTTCCCATGATATCATCACAGCGTGTGCAAAAAAAAAATCTTTAGTGTTATCTTTTCCTGTCACGTGACAAGAACAAACAAAAGAAATCCTTATCTTTTTGTTTCTATCCTGGTCCTTTATAAAATGGCATTAAGCACCATTCAGAACTTACACATTAAAGGTTTGGTTTGAGAAAAGAGAAAGATTTGCTTTACATTTCCAACAAATTGCACTTGCTAAATTATAAAATAAAAGGAAAAATTTTCACAGCAATTGAGGCTGTCCAGAACTCTATGCCTAGAAAACCTCATAGCCTTAAGATCTCTTTTCTAAATATGTTTTTACATTTGAGTTTCACAGCAACTTTAGGCATAGTGAACTATGCAGGTGTTACACTGCCCTTATTTTATAAAATAAAAATTGTCTTGGGACATTGGACTTCAGACTAAAAAGACCAGACAGAATTCAAGACAGTATTTTGTCTCTGTAAAGTGAGTATGCCAATCTTCTAGATTTATTGTAGTAATCAAATGAAAGGATGCATATAAAATGCTGAAATGTACAAAGACAAGTTAGGTATTATAAATATATTTGAGCATTGGTGAACATGTGAATATTTTCCCATATTAAAATAGCATGTGTTTATGTTTGTATCTATGTGTTTGTCTAATTTAGTATATTTGAGCAGTGTCAAAACTATAGATTATTCAAGTGTTCATATGAGAAAATACTATTATAGACTTTAATACCTAAATGAGCAGCTGATGATAACACATATTCATTATGGAATAATTAACAGTCTTTATATGGTGTATAGAATTTAGACCTTGAAACAAACCTCATTAAACATCACTTGATCTAATTTTAAAACCTTTAAGTATCTCCTCTTTAAAAGTAATCAATGTATGTTCTGGCTACTTGAGTTATCCCGCTATAAGATGCACACAACTTTGATCTTTCTTTGATTTAACACTGCAATTAAGAAGATTTGGTTCAAAGTAAAAGCTCATTGGTTGATGTTTTACACTGATGTGATAGTGTTTACACAGATGTGCTTTGAAATCTTGATTATGGTGGATTTGGGGGTCCCACCACAGAGTGCTGTTGTTTGAAATGTGAAATGATACACTTACCTGGTACAGCTTTTAAAACAGACCTAAGACACACTTCGAAAGTAACTTATCTGTTTATTGCTCTTAGCCAGTGTTTTTGTTTTATTTAATATCTATTACTGTTTTACAGCTTCTTTTATAACTTGGCTGTACAGGGGTCTGTAGATAAGTGTATAGTGATGAAAATGTGCAACCTTACCTACTTTAAGGGATCTGAGAATTAATTAGATAACAACAACAAACCCAAACCAAATCTTCAGATAAAATAAACCAGTCAAATTCAACTGAAATCTTAAGTTTAGGCTTTTACTGAAAAATAATGAGATAATATTGAAAAACTAATCTTGAATGGTCTCCAAAATTCTTGGTTCAAAGGAAACCTAAATCAAGAATAATTCTTAGCTCTTCTGGAAAGATTTTTAATTTAACTTGTGATACAAAACCAAAGTTTTTAACATTTAAATGCATCTCAATCTCTCACTTTAGTGGCTTTCCAGTTTTAGAAAAATGTAAAGAACTCAATTTTTTTCCCCAATAACGTTCGAAGTCTAAAAACTCACCAAGCACCAACACTATTTTCATTTGGCCTTAGGTTTTATAATTGAAATATGAACAAAAAATCTTGTTTTTTAGGCTGTTCATCGTTTATGATGCTCTTGCACATACTTACTGTCTATTTATGACAAAAGATAAGAATGTAGACCAGTCTCAATCCACTGATGCATGATTACCCTACATTGCTATATGATGCAACTTAAAAGTCCAGGACTTTGGCATACAATTTTTAAACCTCCATGTGGATGGAAGGCAATCCTGGTCATATCATACGTTATCTGAGTAAAAATAAAGATTAAAGAGAACTTAAGGAAGGGAGGGGGGAAATAGGTGTTTCTAACCATACCTTGATTATGTAAAGAAAAATCCCCCATCTAAATGATAAAAGAAAAGAGTGATACTGGTACATTTTATTAGTGTTTTAAAATTAGTGAGTTAAACTGTCAAGGCTTTGATTTTCCTTTCATGTGTGTCTGGGCAGGTCTAAGCCTGGGGTAACGCCCTTTTTCCTTCTCTCTCTTACCTTCCTCTGCACCTGTCCAGGGCAAGTTCCCAGGCGTTCCCAAGGAGTCCAATTCTCCTCCTCTTCTCTCCTTTTCTCCTCCCACCCATCCCCTTCTGTTTTGTCTCTCCCCTCCCGCCCGCCTTCTTCCCTATACTGCCAAGCTAGGCAGTGATCTATCCCTGTAGAGGAGTTCACATCAAAGACGTTTGCCAAGCGGCCACCAAACATCATCACCGTTGTCCCAAAGAGGGGACACCCCCTGAGCCTCCCTGAATTTTGCAGGCCCAGTGCAGGAATGATTTTTGCGAATGCGTGGCTCGAGAACCGCCCAGGGCCCCTTTTTGGTCACTTGGGAAGAGCAAAAACGTGTTGAGAGGAGGCTGGTTTAAGATTTCAAACAGAACCAGCCTCCCCAGGGCGCATGAAAGGACTTGATTAGCATATGTCAAGAGGACCCGCATATATAGACGCAGTGTATGTACACAGGACTCGGATCTGATCCGTTTGCCGAGTTGGAGCCCCAGCCCCTCTGCCCCAGCCCAGTACTGCTAGCCGCGGCAGCTATAGATGCTTCTACACAGCCAGCAGCGGCTAGCCCAGGAGAGAAGATCACTTCCAGACAGTGCCATCCGCCCGGCTAGCCCAGTGCACAGTCCCTACCAGCGACCTCACAGGAGTAACCTGGCTTAACTTTTGTTGTGGGGGACGGCTAGAATTTCCCTCCATCCAACTCTTCACCTCCGCTCCGCTTTTCGGATTTCCCCCCTTTCCTCCTGGCCCCTTCATGGCTCCCTTAGCCGAAGTGGGGGGCTTCCTGGGCGGCCTGGAGGGTTTGGGTCAGCAGGTGGGCTCGCACTTCCTGTTGCCTCCGGCCGGGGAGCGGCCGCCGCTGCTGGGCGAGCGGCGGGGCGCGGCGGAGCGGGGCGCCCGCGGCGGGCCGGGGTCTGCGGAGCTGGCGCACCTGCACGGCATCCTGCGCCGCCGGCAGCTCTACTGCCGCACCGGCTTCCACCTGCAGATCCTGCCCGACGGCAGCGTGCAGGGCACCCGGCAGGACCACAGCCTCTTCGGTAGGTACCGGCACCCGGCTCGGGGCTCCAGCTCAGCTCTGCCACCGCACTTGCCGACCCCTCGCTCCCTTCCCGCAATCCCTGCACTCATTCGGGGCCAGAGGCCCCGGGGGCTGGAAGTTGGGCCATGCTCGAGGCCAGTGCATGCTGCACCGATGCTCCAGAGGCTGCCAGGAGTGGGGAGGAAAGGGGTGGGTAGGGGCCCGGGCTAATCCTAGTGGTCGTCCCCTCCTGAGACACAAAGACCTGAATTCGCCATCATATTTTCCACCTCTTCTTGCACTCTTGACCTAGCAGGCGGTTCGTTGTGCTGTTAAAAATCTTAGGATGTCTTTCTCCAACTTCCGTTCATCTCTCCCCCCTGTTTGAAAACTAGTATAGATGCACTCTCTACTTTAAACGCGTACAGTTACGCAGCTGGCTCGCCACCGGTGACCTGGCTCTGGCACCGGATGCATGGCATTTGCATGTCTACTTAGAGAACTGTAAATGTCCACCGGGGGAGCGAGCAGCTTAACTTTTTCCTGGGGACTGTGGCTACTGTTAAAGGGTCACCTGGCTGCAGTTCTCAGAGCTTTACAGTTCTATTTGGGTGAGGAAGGGGGTGGGGGTGGCAGGGAAGCTACTGAGCATGCCCAGTGCTTCAGCTAAGCTGTTCTTTAGAAACTGCGAAACTGGAAAGTAAGGATCTTGGTGTGCACACTGTAGGTAAGAGGAAAAGGAAAGAAGATATAGGTGGGAACAGAAAGGCGTTTCAAAGAAAAAAAAAACTGCCACAATGCCAGGGAGCAGAAGGGGTTAAAGAAAAACAAACACGCCTGGTAAATGTCATAGATTGGGAAATCAGAAAGCCTCTACTGTTAATTACTTACTAACTTGGTAACTGGCAAGTAAGTGCCTTCTGCAGTATGAGTCTTAACTTTCGTGGTGTGCACAAAGACTAGAAAAGTTAGGTGATCCCTTTAAGGGTTCTAACATCTCAGGATCCTTTCCCAAAAGATGAAGCTTTCTTTACGTTAGAGTTAACCTGCCAACACTCTGAAGAGATTTGGATACCCTAACTGGTGACATCATTTGAGAAATTCTTTATATATATGCATATATACACACACATATATATGTGTGTATAAATGCATATATGTGTGTATATATATGTATATATATATATGAATATATATTAAAGTATCATTTGTTTGTTGGAAGTGATTTGAAAGTACAAGAGTTCTCTAGTTCTCGTTTTCCTTGGCACCATAGAATTCTTTTTGAGAATCTCCTTTCGTCGTGATCCTCTTATTTTATCCTTATCTCCTTATTCCTCTCATACCTACATTTCTGTTTTTGACTTGCAAACCATTAAAATTGGAGAAGTGTAAATCTCCATTTAACGGGCATTTATAACTTTAGATGTAAAAATAAGCATGTGGTGGTGATTTGGTAGCACTTAAAGGCTTAGAAAATTAACTTTTTAAAACCCATGTGTTTGCAGCTTCCACTGATCTCTTTCAAATTCCCACTGACTATGAGTCAAGAGTGTCATGACCTAGTGACCAATCTGAGGTCACTTTTGGAAAGTGTTTTTAAATTGAGGAGGAGGAGATGCTAAAGAACTTTGTGGACACCAGGTGGTTCAGTTCTCTTCAAGAATGAAGATTCCACTCATTACAGAAGAATTATCCAGTTCTTAGGAAGATTTAGAAACAGACACAAATGTGATACTTATAGACAGAAGTCAAGCTTGGGTTTTAAATAGATGTTGCATTTCAGAATTACTGTCTGCTATTATTAAGCTTTTGTGTGATTATTTAGTAAATCACAAATAGGACTTAGACTGATTATGTGCTAGTTTAAGTCACACTGTGGTAAGAGACTATATATAGAAACAAACTATTCATTGTTACGTAATAGAAAGATAACCCAGATTAATCTGGTAGCTAAAGGAATAAGCAACTCCTTTTGATACGTTACAGTGCATCCTAGTGGCCTTCAAGAGCTTATGCATCATATTTTACTGCCAGGGTATATAGGTAATGAGGAAGTTATATTTAATATGTACAACGGTGTATGCATCTCTCTATATTTGACTTCCTTTGCTAGTGCTGCAATTGCTATTAAGTTATTTTCTAGTTTTTCTTTTAGACTCATTTCAGCATCATCAAAGTACAAATTTGGAAAACTCTGAAGAATGATTATTTAAGATACCAAATATCATTTTTGAAATGTTATCTTAAGTTGCTGAGAATTCTATATTTTTAATTTTCAAAACCATATGCTAGGACATACTAAGAAAGGTCTCGGTGAGGCTAAAATAATTCCGTGTTAGCTTTATATTTATAACAGGATCCTTTGTGCACAGTAGTATAGTAGAAAGACTTAATACGTAAACATGGAATCATTTCTTAAAAAAAAGTTTAACCTGAGATCAAACATAGTCCTTTAAAGCTCCTTCTTTTATTCTCCTCTATTCTCCATAGATTTGTCTGATGTGGTTGCATTGGTGGGTTGACTCACCTGTTTATTATGATTTTTTTTTTTAAAGGCTGGCTTTGAAAATGATACCAGAAAGACAAAGTACCTCCAAGTCTTTTTCTGGGACACTGGGCATTAGAAAATCTATCTAAAATCTGTGATTACCTCTTAAGGAAAGTTTTTCATGTCTACTCTTTGTAAAGGAATTAGTGTAGTTGCCACCTCACATTATGAATAAGAAAGACTTGTCAAATCTCATTTAAGAATCAAACGATTACAAATTACTACGCAGTATACTATTTCCTTGAGGAGAAAAAAGGATCAGAATTAAAAAGTGTGGCTAAAATCCTTAAGAGGAACACAAGAAAACATAAAGGCACTTTCCCATCAGTTCTACTAACCATTGTAAAAGTAATCTATGCCTGGTTATGCATGAGGTTTTGAATGTTATTTAATAAATTTGAAACTATTGAATATAATTACTCTAAGGACACATGTGATCATTTTTCCTTCATACAATTACATAACAGAATTATGTTAAGATAAGAATAAAAGAGTAAGTAGAGTGTGTCGTGTAATAGAAACACTGAATCAGGGCTCATTGAGATTTCCAGGAAGAATGAATATTTTTATATAAATAGTATAGATGGAAATCAAAGTTACAGTCTACTATACTTGACACCTGGTTCTATTCTTCATTCTACTTAGGTTATCAATTCCTTTCCTGTGAAAGACAAGAGTAGTTTATTGCAAATTAAAAATTATTTAATACCTAAAGGGATTTAAGATGCAATGCATCTCAGCCACAGATTATACTCTTTAATTTTAATGAATATTTAGCATAGTTGTTATAATTGGTATATTTTTATGCCAATTTTGTTTTAATAGGAATCTTTCACAGATAAGCTTAGCAGTGAGTCTTTTTTCCCCTTTATTCCCTCACTCTATAGTTGTCATTATGATGACTATCTTTTGGAGTCTAGGTCTTCTTTATCTTTTCTTTGCCTTAGGCTCTCAGTTAAGGACACAGGCTCTTTCAAGCCACTTAGGAACTTTTAGTAGTGTATTGTTGCTGTAAGATCTTTGATAGCTCTAGTGTTCTACATGATCTCCTAATAGGTTGAAAGAGCTCATTTGTCTTGCTAAGAATCTATGTTTCTGCCAAAGAGTGAATTAAGCTCTGGGTAGAATAGAGCCCTCCATATCAGCAAATAGTCAGATTCTGTACTTTCCCTTGGCTTTGGGAGTATCACGTGTCCAAACAGGAACTGGTACAATAAATCAAGAAATGACTTAAGAGCAAGAGTCAGGCTAAATGGTACACATTTAAACTGTTTGTAGAGCTTAAGGTGGGGTAAAGGTACAAAGCTATTGAAGAAGCAGAACCAAGCATAAAAAGTACGGTGATACATTCTTACCTGCCTAAGGGGAAGAAGAAGACAAAAGCATTAGTCCAAAGGTTAGTGTGTGTAGAAAAACAGGATAATGTAGAGTGAGGCAGTACATTGTACTTTTTGGAAGTGTGGTGTATTACCGTGTCAAGTGGAATGTTTTTGAAATGAGTCATCCATTGATTAATTATAGTAACTAGAAAACTATTGATAACAAAATCCATTTTCCTATTGAGCTTTTGGTATGTGGCTATGAGATATAATGAAATATGATGTCCTTTTACTTTTCAAAAGATACAATTTGTTAAAAAATCATGTGACAGAAACAACATATTTTGTAGTTGTTAGTCTTGAAACTACTGTACTATCCCAATGAAACAGTGATCTGGAGTACAAAAACACTGGATTAGGGTTCAGAAAAAGTAACTTGGTTCAAATGTTAGTTTTACCAATTACAAGATCAATAAACATCCTTGATCCTCAGTTTCTCTGTATTCCACATGAGGATGATAATAACAGCTTTAAGACTTAAGAGATTGTTTTTAAGACTCTATGAAAAGAATATAAGAAGGTATAAAACCATTTTTATTACAAAAAATACACTTTCATTCTCTTGTAAATTATGCTGTTCCAGAAGAAGGAACATCAATAACAGCAACCTCCCCCACCCCTAGTTAATTGAAAATGGCTGCAATTAAAACCAGTAGAAACATGGAGGGCCACGAATACCTCTATTATACACTTACTTATGATAATAATAATAGCTTCTATTTGTTGAATGTCAACATGCATCAGTCTTATCATTTGCTTTAGATATATGTACACTAATCAATACAAATCATTGTTTTCTTTATAAATTCAGGAATTCTGGAATTCATCAGTGTGGCAGTGGGACTGGTCAGTATCAGAGGCGTGGACAGTGGTCTTTACCTGGGAATGAATGACAAAGGAGAACTTTATGGCTCAGTAAGTATTATTGTTTTTAAATGACTATTATAATTCTTGAAATAATTGTTACTCATTTTGTAATTAAAATGTTCCCCAATAATATGTTCCTGAAGCAGTTTATAAAATCCATAAACATTGGAAGTCTCTATCCTAGCAAATTTCCACGTTCCTAAGCAACAGTAGAACAATTCCGTTATACTTTTAAAATCCTTAATCAGCCTTCTACTCAATCCTATTCTTTATCCCAAATCTTTTCAGTTGCCTTCAGAGTTTGGTCATTTCCACCAGTGACAGAGAACAATGGGAGTCAGTTTAGACAAAGACACAAATAATGCAGTTGTAAAGGATTGTTAATGGAAGATTGAAAACCTATGTAGACAGTCTTCATACACGTGTGGGATTAAATAAGAAACTGTGGTCTATCCTTTAGGACAACATACAGTCCATCTTAAAAAGACAAGGAATGATTGGGATTTTGCTACATATACTTCAATAGTAACACAATCAGTTGGAAGCTAATTGTGGGGAACATACCACCTGTAATAAATTCATAGAAAGAAGATATATTAGATTTGGAGGTATGACCTCCAATTAGCAAGATCTTAGCTATCGTAAGATATCCTGCTATGTATAAGTTTGGTAACTACAGTGGACAAGACAGATTTGAGACCTGCTTGGTGGTGGTAGTAGCACAAGGGTGATAATGTGCTATAAGTAAAAATTCACAAGTTTTGTTAAGCATTTTAAAATGAAATTGGTTGGGTGTGACATGCTTGTAATGGCAACTACATGGGAAGAGTAGATAGGAGGAACATGGTTTGAGGCTGGCCCAGCAAAAAGCATATGACTCAATCTGAAAAAGAATGTAAAGCTGAGAGAAAGGAAGAAAGGAAGAGAGAAAGAGGGAAGGAAGGAAGAAAATGAAATTGAGAATTAACATTATTTTAAAGTTCTTTGAACTCAACTGTCAGATACAGTCACCTGAAGAAAAAACTCCAAGCAATATATGACCCAAATGAAGAGAAAGAAAAAAAGTTAATGGTTTTCTTTCTTTTGCAGGAGACACTGACTGCTGAATGCATCTTCAGGGAGCAATTTGAAGAGAACTGGTATAACACTTATTCGTCCAATATATATAAACACGGAGACACTGGCCGCAGGTATTTTGTGGCACTGAACAAAGACGGGACTGCAAGAGATGGTGCCAGGTCCAAAAGACATCAAAAATTTACTCATTTCTTACCAAGACCAGTAGATCCAGAAAGAGTTCCAGAATTGTACAAAGACCTACTGATGTACACTTGAAGCATGAAAATGTCTCTGTTTGAAGAACGAAATCACATCCATTCTTTTCTCTAACAGTTCCCATGGTTAAATACCAACTGGAGAAGACAGTCAGACTATTAGAGTTTGTTTTTCGCTGGGAGAACCAAATTTTGAAAAAATACAGACAAAAAGAAATAGACTGGAAGTAGATGAAGATCTACAGGTGGATTAAGTTTCCTTAGGTACCTTGGCTCAGTCCTTACCAGTAGACTGAAGCAGAAAATCAGTTCACCGTGGATAATGGGAACATCATCTAGTTTGCTGCTGGTGTCTCTGCCTCTCTTGTTATGTTTACTTTGAAAATTCCCTTAAAAATAGATACTTCAATGGTGAAGAAATTAATTGACATAATTGGTCATAATTATTGCCTCTTAAGTTCTGAAGACTGTAGAAATTTTCAGGTGATGGCATTATAGCTAAAACAAACAAAATGAACAAACAAAAAACCCTCAAGTGACTATGGAGTATAAAATATGCCACACCAATATAGACCTCTTTTTTTACACAATGAACCTATTTATACATTTTCCATTTACAAATATTTATTATATATTTATTTATTAAAGAGTTTATTTTTTACTGGTATATGAAGACAATACAAAGAGGAAAGACCACAAAATGTCTTATAGTGTATCATGACTTCGTTGTGGAATATTGTGCTATAAAGAAAACATCATTAGAACATCAACTACAGAATAAGATCTGGAACTCACTTTTAAAAGAATACAGTATAATGTATAATATACTCTCATGCAATCAGTCGCCTTTTAAATGTGACATTGGTTCCTTTGGGCTCAGAAGAAATACTTTTATTGATTTGTATTGCATTCAAGACCTGTTCAAAAGGGAATTAAATAATTTTATTTTATGTTTTGATATCATTGCTTTTCAGGTGTGAGTTTTATTTATAGGATTTAAAAAATGACAATGTTCTAAGCACCCTAGAGAGTTTGATATTTAGAGAAATTCTAATGTTGAAACTATTAAACAATGTAGTCAACTTACAGTTACTTATTTTCTTCATTTATTGTAGCCAAGACCTTTTCTTTCACCCTGTGTGATAGTGGCATTAATCTTTGTGGCACTTCCGTTAACAGTGGTAAGGCCCCATCTACCTGTGGCTAGCAACCTTTCACTAAAGGCTACTAGTCACCAGACGCTCTGTGAGGCACCCGGGGGAATGTGAAGGTTAAGTCAGGGGTGGATCCTGCTTCACAGAGCTTAATGTCTGATTGGAGAAACAATACTTGAGTAAACTAGCATTTATAATACTTTGAACTATGATGTGTTATATCAGGATACCAAGTTTTAGACCTAGAAGAAAAGAATAATAGATAAGATGATTTAGAGAAGGCATTCATGAAGAGATGACATTTCTGATAGTCTTTAAAGAGAGAAGGAACAAACCAAAGTGAAAAATGTGTGATATTATAAACAATGAATATCAGTTCTCCCTTTAAGAAACTTTCAGACATTTTGATTATATCTCATTGATGCCTTCAAAGATGCTGATAGTCAGGTAATTACCAGATGGACTTTTCCATAAACAACTTAACCTTGGTGTTGTTAGTGACTACACAAAATATATAATATCTTTGCTCTCAAATAAAGATTTTTTAGAAAGCTTTCTAAAGGGAAGCAACTAATTTTTCTTACCTTGGCATCAGAGTCTTGACAATAATACCAAATGAGTAGTCTTTGGGGACGTGCTACAAAAATTTGAGAATAATAAAACTAAAAGCTCTGGCGGGAGAAATATTCATATTTTTACTGGGGGCACACATCACTTTACTGTTATTAAGCATATGGTGGTTTCTGATGATAATTTAACTTTTTTCCAGTGTAGCTGAGAGAAGGGTCTCTCTTCTCGTCATGAGACTTATGGTTGCTTTAATTCACCTCTGCTGGTCCTCTTCAATACTGTGCTACTGTGTCTTGTGTATAGAAAGAGGTTGCTTCCTTATCCCAGTGCCCAAGTTGTAAATGCCCTGTGTTGGTATCCATGAAATATTTAAAGTTTAATTTAAACAGTACCTTGATGGGTAGGTAAGAGTTTTGCTTTTTCAAAGTAATTTCTTGCATTAAGTATAATTCCTACGTGAACACAGTTGCTTTCAGTCTATGGACCTGTGAAAAGATAAAGGCAAGTTTCATATCCACAGCACCCCCCAGTAGTAGCACAAAGCTACCAACATTTCTATTCAAAAAGAAGGAAAACAAATGGAAAACACCAAACAGTATTTTGTCCATAGTAATCATGTGATGTAGCCACAATGCTATTAGAATTCATTGTTGAAGTTTCAACACTAAGGTAGAGCTGGTCTGACTGCTCTTTCTATTGGGCTGGTGAAAATGGAGAGATTAACTCTGGACATAGCAGAATGTGATTAAAACTCAGTAATGACTTGTAAGTTGGAATGGAGGGGAAAGAAATTAGAATATCAGTTCATGTAAATAGGACTTTGGTTTCTTGGACCCAAATCTGAAAATCTCTGCATCATACCATAACATTTTTTTTATTATGCCAATAAGCATTTTAGTGGATAGACAGTAAGTTTTAACATTTTATTCTTATTTAAGGATGATCATGGCTGGGCCCTGGTGGCTTATGCCTGTAATCCTAGCTACAGATGAGGCTGAGAATCATGGCTCAAAGCCTGCCTGGGCAGGAAAGTCTGTGAGACTCTTATTTCCAATTAACCATCAGAAAACCAGAAGTAGAGCTATGGGTCAAAGTGGTACAACACTAGCTTTGAACAAAAGGGCTCAGAGACAGCAACCAGGCACTTAGTCCAAGCCCTAATCCAATTTCTACCAATAAGTACATGGCTATCATGTATGCTATTTTTTTTTTTTTTTGGGTCCAGTCGTGGGGCCTGAACTCTGGGCCTGGGCGCTGTCCCTCAGCTCTTCAGCTCAAGGCTAGCGCTCTACCACTTGAGCCACAGCGCCACTTCTGGCTTTTTTCTTTTTGCTTATGTGGTGCTGAGGAATCGAACCCAGGGCCTCAGGCATGCAAGGCAAGCGCTTTACCACTGAGCCACCTTCCCAGCCCTATCATGTATGCTATTTTACTCAGTATGTAACGATTGATATGTGATTCAAGTATGTCAAGCAAAATCTTCATTTCTAGTCTGGATGCAACTCAAAAATAATAAAGAGATCTCTCTTAAGATACAGAGATTGAGAACCATGTATATTTAAAGCTATAAGTCTATCTGTGTTGACTTAAAGGGGAATCATGGTCAAACTTGAAGCCCAGACTAAGGAAATTATGATAGACAGAGACTTGAAGATAGAGCCTAGTGTTGAAACTTCAACAATGAATTCTAATAGCATTGTGGGTACATCACAGGATTACTATGGACAAAATACCCTTTGGTGTTTTCCATTTGCTTTCCTTCTTTTTGAATAGAAATGTTGGTAGCTCTGTGCTACTATTGGGGAGTGCTGTGGCTATGAAACTTGCCTTTATCTTTTCACAGGTGTATAGACTGAAAGCAATTGTGTTGTAGGAATTATACTTAATGACATACACTTCATGAGCCTCTTCCACACCTACATCTGATTTAGCTAATAAAATTTGGATTTTCATATATTGCTAATGATACTTTGGGGGAATCCTGGGAAAGAATCAATGAATGTAATTTTCATGTGGGAGGAACATAAATATTTTGGAAGTCAATGGTTAACTGTAGTGGATGGATTTTTAAGATGATCTTCCCTGATCTCTGCCTTCGATTGGGACCATGCTTTTATGCAGGTCTCTGTTGGACTTGTTATTTTTTTTCTAAACATAGAATATGGGAACGAGTTGGCTGCCATGACTATAGTTACATTAGTAGTTTTACTCTAGAGATTCACTGCCGAACTAATGAGTAAGCAGACATGGTGGGAAAGCCAGAGTGGTAGCAAACTGCAGATAGCCTGGTAGACTTGAGAACAGTGCCTATCCCGCAGCAGTTAGGAGCATGGAACCCTCAGTTTCACTGCTGCAAGAAATTAATGTCTCCAACAACGAGGGTGACTATGAAGTAGACCTTCAGCAGTCAAGCCTCAAGATAAAAGTGCTGCCTGCTAGTTGCAAATGTCTGAAACACTGAGTTAAGATCCTGAATAAATTCTGACTACAGAATAGTGAGCTCACAAGTTTGTATTATTTATAAGCCCTGATTTTACAGTAATATATAGTACAGGAACAAGTAACAAATACATTTGTTAGTTCAAGTAAACATTTATTACTAACTGGAATTACAGCATTCTTTTAAATATATCTGGTACTAGGGCTTTAATTCAACTTTGTATAACTTCTTTTGCTCAAGGCTGGTGCTCTATCACTTGAGCCATTACCCTCTTCCATATATATATATATATATGTATATGTACATATATGCATATATTTACACACTTACATACATAAACTGTTTTTTTTTTTTGGGGGGTCCGGTCGTGGGGCCTGAACTCTGGGCCTGGGCGCTGTCCCTCAGCTCTTCAGCTCAAGGCTAGCACTCTACCACTTGAGCAACAGCGCCACTGCCAGCTTTTTTCTTTTTGCTTATGTGGTGCTGAGGAATCGAACCCAGGGCCTCAGGCATGCAAGGCAAGCGCTCTACCACTGAGCCACCTTCCCAGCCCCATAAACTGTTTTTTAAAGTTCTAAACTCAGAGCCTTCATCTCTGATGGCACTTTGAAACTGTTAAGTGAAATTCCCTTGTGCACATGGCCTATAATTGGTTTGCAAGCTTCTAAGCCTGACATGACAAGACTTCTTCTTTTGTATCTGAAATGACTGTCTTGAAATTAAAGCAAATTTGTTTCCTCTCTCACCAGGAGCTCTGAAATGTGCATTCTCTCTTCTCTAACCCAAGTATTACCAAGGTACAAATATCAAGACAGAGAAGAGACAAATGTTTGTTCCCCTTCTATATTGTACTTTATTTGTTATCTTTTGGAGATTGAATGGCCCAGACCTTGATACATTTCTTAGAACATGGACACATAATTTTCTAGGTAAATCAAATTTGTCTCATTGAAAACAGAAAAAAGACCCTGCATCCCGCAAGTGAAGACAGCGAAGATGTCAAGTTCCTTGACATCTCTTACCTTCAATTATTCTGGAGATGGAAACAAATGAATGCAGTTCTCTTCCAGATATAATTATATTTTATGTTTCTTTATTATTTAAGGTAGAACTGAATGAAGAGGAGTTATATGTCTGATTTGACCATGGGCTAAGATGAGTGGAATAATAAAACCTGGTACACCAATAATAAGATCACTTAAAAGGTCACAGATGTCCCAAATACAATGCTTCTGCAGAAGCAGCTGGAAGATAATTTAAAAACAAATTAAAAGCAGGGTACTTATTTGGGAAATACATTTTGTTATTATCAATTTTATCTGATTTTAGTTCTAGTGGCTTTTTCATCTAACATCCACATGTTTTGGGATAGTTCTAGTGATTTCAATTTATTCCCACATAAAAATAGACAGTCTGAAGTTGGGCATAGTTACCCTCAGTCTGTTGGTTAGCATTAGAAGGGAAACCTTGGAGTTCAAAGGTAAGTGACATATGAGGCTGAGGTACTTTACTTTTCTGAGCTCACAACATAGTCTTACTAATTATGATACTTCAGTAAAGATTTCCAGCTAAATCTTCTATGGATGAGGAACACTTTCTCAGGGTTAAGGTGAAAGAAGGCCAATGCATAGGTATTTTATTTAATTGGTCTCACACTTCATTTCTCTTTGAGCAGAGAACCTTTGCAGGTCATAGCTAGACACTGTAAGTTCCGTAGTAATTTTCTTCTTCTACATGATTGGGAGATATTAGCAGTATATTACTAGGCTGCCAAATTAAGGACCAGTCTGAATTGGCAACATCTATGCCTGGTGCCAATTCATCATCTAGTGTGAACTTATAAAATAGGCAATACAATTTGTGTTTTTGAAACAGTTTTATTTCTAAAGCATGCAAGAGCAAATGTCATAATTCTTGTGGGGATTTGATGCACACAGCTTTTGTATAGAGGCACAAATTTTGCACAGGCTGACTCAAGAAAGAGGCCAAATATTCACTGGCTAATTTTTTACAATTGGCCTTTTTCAAGAGAATTAATACTACAGAAAATGATGTGAGTGACTATATTCTTAATCTCCTAGTGCACAGACCTGGTATGATTTTAGATATATAGGAGAACATAACTAGCCCCTTAAAGATGAATTCTCTTAGGAATTCTTTGAGAAATCTGTGTAATTTTCAGAGACTATATCTCTTAAACATGATTGAATGAATGACTGCTACCTGCAGGTACCAGGGATGTGAATACAATTCTTATTTAGATTCATGAAAATTCTCTGGCACATTTTTTAATTTTTTTATTATTATTTTTAGTGTTTGAATAGCATCAGGGTGGTCTGATAGGACTCCTAAGCCAGTATGATCTAATGATCCCCAAAATGGCCCATGGTATTCCTAGGCCTTTGAATATTTTTCCCTATTAAATTGTTCTATGAGTTTTAATGATCAGCTGAAGAAGGGAAGACAGAGCCTTGGATACAATATTTTTGATAGCTAATCAATGTGGCATTTATGAAATGAACATCTTTTCTATTTGAATTAGGTCAAAGATTTCCCTTTAAGTTTCACATAACTAGATTTATACGGAAGGACTGTAGAGTTTAGTTGTGTGGTATTATCACAAAGATGTAATTAGGGCTAAGTAAAAGCAAATCACACTGGGAGCTAAAATTAGCCAACGTTTACATTTGTGAAGTCATGGGCACAGATTAGTAGAATGTTAATGTCCCTCTCCATTTGGACTAGTCAAGCCAGTTTGTTCAAAGGATATGTGGTGTGTAGGGCTATTCTCAGGTTGTTCAATACCCTGATTATGTAATTTGATGTACCTGTATGGCAGCTTGGTATTATTTCATATTTGCAAATGTGGCGATACAGAACTATTCTAGAAGTTTCCTTTGGTATGTCCAGTTGTTGGGATCCTAATCTTACTGCCCCTTGAATCATATATTCATTGTAGATGAACACTCACGGAAAAGACATTCCACTCTGGGAAAACTGTTTTGTTGTTGTTGTTTGTGAACCCTGTGCCTAGCAATTTTCACATCCCAGGAAGCCGAGTTACTTTCTCCTCCCCATTTCTCAAGAGTCTTAGCAACTTGTCTCATTTTTTAAAGTTCAGTATTGTTTTTACTTATTGTTATTTTCAAAGTGATGCACATAAGGATTACAATTACATGAGTCTGGTAATGAGTGCATTTCCTTTCACACAATGTCTCCTGTTTTCTCATTCTTACCCAGTCCCTCCCTCCCATCACTACCCGTAAATTGTATGGTTCACTTTCATCAGTGTCCAGTGAGTGCCAGTGCTGAACTTTTTCACCCTTTTTCCCTTGAGTTCTGTGCCCTCTCTCAACCCTCCCAAAGAAATACACATGAATACACCATACATAAAGAAGACAGAATCATCAAAAAATATTTTTTTAAAGGAAAAAGAGCATTTGACTGCAATTCCTTTTTTAAATTTTTTTTTCAAGTTTCTTAGAATTCAAACTTGATCCTGAGATGCTTGAATATTGTTCTCAGCAGGTTACACAGTTTAGGACCTCTTTAGGCAGATCTGATAGTTACTGGACCTGCATTTTGAAGCTGACGAGAAAGCTGAATTTGTTCTTCTCTTTGAGAAACTGGGCCTGATCCCAGTCTGTAGGGCCAGACTCCTTCAATTTAGAGAGATCAGAGGAAATCAAAGAAAATGCTTCAGAAGTTGTCCTTTGTTTTCCTTGTGCAGGAAGAAGTTTATCCTTAAGATTGACGAAGCCCTTGTCTCCGTGTTCCTTCTCTTGGCTCAGCTCCCAGTGATTTTTAAAGTGTTTGTTACTATCCCGTGTGAAGACTTTGCCATGGATTCAGTGTCTACAAATTCAGCGGATTCTTGTGTCCTATTGATTCCTCCTACCCCCAGGTCATAGCAAATTGCCAATGTTTCCTTTAGAAATTTGGGGATCCCATTAGCCCAAGTCTAAAGGCTTTTGTCTTTAGCATAAATCTGTCTTAAATTGTTATGTAGCATGTGTATAATAGCTTAATTGAGAGTCTCATTAAGCCAAATTTGTAGCATTTCCAGTGGAATTCATGAGTCTACTGGAAAATTTTCAAGGGGTGGAACTAAAACCCTTTGAAAGCCGAGTTACATCAATCTAAAGATAGTCACGTGGGCTACTGGTTACATCTATTCTATTGATCAGAACTGGAGTTATTTGAGTCCCCTGGTCCTCTTCCAACATCACCGAGCGTTTGCTTTTTAGTTTTCAGCATCCAGGTTGCTCCTCATTCCTCGCACATCAGCTCATCAGGATCTATATACTTTCTCCAACCATGAGACAAATAATGTCACATCTATTACTTCACCTCACATACTATATTCATTAATGTTTTTCTTTTTATTGTGGCAAAATATGCATAGCATTCAATCCAGCCCTTTAACAATTTTCAAGCATACAGTTCTGTGGCATAACTAGTACATGTGTAGGACAAGTAGAAAAGGTCAAAAGCTATATACATATGACCATATAAGATGATCTTAAGTGAAATGAACCCCGAGATAGGGACACAAATATTTTTTTTCTTTCTTGCTATTGTTTCTAATGTATTTATAATGTACCCTGTGATTTTTTTGTTTCTTTGTATGTTTCTCCCCCATGGTATAACCCCTGTTTTCACTGTATTTGATGTCGGTGCCCTGCATCTTGTATATACACTTCTCTAATTCAGGGAGGGGAAGAGAAAAAAACAAAATGCTTAAATAGGGATACAGGTTGACCTATTGTAACAATGAGATGTACAAGACACTATGTTGAAAATGAATCTTACAACTGGTGTGGGGGGGGGGGGAAGTAGTGCAGGTGGGAGGGAAGGCAGGGGAAAAACAAAGGAGGAGACAACAATGCTGGATAGGAAATGTACTCATGTAACTGTAACCCCTCTGTACAGTATTTTTACAATAAAAATGTACAAAAAAATCCAGTCACATTATTGCACAACCACTACCAACAGCCATCTCAGAACTTCTTCATCTTCCCCAACTTTAGTCACTAAATCCTCACTCTCCTTTCCTCTCAGATTTTGACCGACACTATCTTAGGACTGTAAATACTTTAGGAACCTCATAGGAGTAAAATCAGATGATATTTGTCCTTTTGTGACTAGTTTACTTCCCTTAGCATCATGCTATTAAAATTGATCTACATTGTAGCATGTATCAGAACTCACCTCCTTTTTAAAGCAGAATATACCATATTTTGTTTATCTACTGATCTACCCTTTGACTAATTATGCAAAGCTTCGAAGAACATGAAGACTCAAATGTCTGCTCAAGGTTGGGTTTCCATTTTATTGGTGAAAGAAAATGTAGTATTATTTTTTTCAAAACAGATCTTCCCTCAGGTTAATTTGTAGAAAAAGCAGAGGACACCAGCCATCTGCAGAGGCATCTAGGGAGGTCACTCCAGTCTATCTGTTCTCACACTCCAGCCCTCATCCTCCACAATGGGACCTTCAAAGGGGCCTGAGCACCTCTAGGAGCCTGAGCCGGAACAAGAGCAGAAGTTGGAGTTTGAGTCAGAATGGAAGCTGGAGACATATCTGGCCTTGGTTTAGGCTTTGGCATTTGGTGGCATTTGGGTTGCTTTGCCTTGTGATGCTAAGCAATGTAGTTATGAACATGTTCCAAAAGCCTGGAGTGAGCCGTATAAGCTCAAGTTGGAGCTTGCAGCTGGCACAGTTTTGGGCTCTTGCATTTACTTTCCTCGTTGGGCTTTACCAGGCTTTGATAGCCTCATCCTGTGTGCTCATAGCCTTGGCTTTATTTGCCTTCATCTTCTGCAGGCCTTTTGTGTGCTTCTTAGCAAAATACTTTTTTTCTCCTTAGGAACTTAGGGTCTAAACTGCTATCAGGTCAATGGTGTGCATTTTCTATACCTATTAGTTATTTGAGAATTTATGTGTATGCTACTTCAATTGGCATAGCGTTTAAGACACAAACTCAAGAACAATTTTTTAGAACGTAAACTTATAAATGTATTATATAGAGTTGTGAAACTGTCCTGAGTGATTCATATACATCAGGGTCCCCCATGGGTAACTCTTTGCCTTAACTTTGATTCAGAGAACAATAATCCAGATTGGTTCTTTTAAGACACGATGCCTGAATTTGAAGAGGGGAATGTTGAGCTCACCAGTTATGGGGAAAAAGGCAAGGAAATAAAATAGGGCAAAAGAAACCCTTCCTGGTAGAACCATGTAGACAGGAGAATGCACACAGTGCAATGGGCTGCTTGTTGTTGCTTACATCCACATTTTCATAAGCATTTATCAAATGCTTTTAGGAGTCTACCAAGTGTCTTCTGTGGGTTGGGGTGGACAGAACCTTAGTCCCCATTGCTGAAATTGGTCTCAGAGTCATGGCTGAAGCGTGCTACTTTCTTATAGAATTATCCAATCTAAATTTCCTTTCCCTTCACTTAGTCCTCTGTTACTCTTGGTGACTTGGGGTAGTAAGAATCAAATCTGAATCCTATGGACCTTATGCTCTTTACTCTATGCCTTTCTTTCTTTTTTTTTTTTTTTTTAACACACATATTGTAAAGATACTGTACAGAGGGGTTACAGCTCATGAGCAAGGTAATGAGTCCATTTCCTATCACATATTCTTACACCCTCCTTTATATTTCCCCTACCAACCCTTTCCTCTCCCCCTCCCCAACTCCCTCTTCCCCTCTCCCCTCATCCCCCCTGCAAAGTTGTAATGTTCGTTTTCAACATACTTTCTTGTACATCTCATTGTTACAATCCTTATTTCAGCATTTTGTTATTTCTCTTCCCCTCCCCAAATTAGAAAAAAATGTATATACAAGATGCAGGGCACCAGAATCAAATACAATGACAACAGGGGTTCTACCATGAGGGAAGAACATACAAAAGAAACAAAAAAACCACATAGTACATTATAAGTACATTAAGAACAGCAACAAAGATCAACCCTCTTGTATGCCTTTCTCAGGCTAGGTTGCTTGAATTATTCATTTGTTTTAAAAAAATTTCAGGGATTATTAAGGCACAGTTACACATATTTTTATGCACATAGTTTTCCATATTCTAATTATATAACAGAAACCAATCTCTTCCAAATGACCAGAGTTAAGTATCTCTGCCAACATGACGATTACACATTTTTCTCTTCCCCAACATTCCCCCCCCCCAACAAAAGGAAAATCCAGTGCCAAGAACAGCCATAGTTTATAGTTTAATGGGACTTTTCTTGTGTTCCCTGAAGAAGCATTCCTCTTTAATGGCAAGTACCTTTAAAATAGCAGAGCCAAGAGTTTTGGGAATGAGATAGATAAATTCTTCAAGTGATATTGAGAGCAATTTCTCCACGATTTCTCAGATACTTCTTGCTGGCAACACAAAACAATACAATATAGGAGCCTTTGAATCAGAGTGCATTGAACTCTGGATAATGTGGCCCCATTTTTGAAAAGCATCATCTCTTAATTGGTCTTTCACCAATGCCTTCAAGAGGTTATGACAACATTCAGTCTGGACTTCAGGTTATGGATGATGCAATTCATAATGATTGGTGTTACTTTTTGTCAAAGACTTGCTCCCTGACTATTCTTTCATGAGCTCATTGTTTCAACACTAAAATAATAATGAGACTGTCATCAATAAGCCAAGTCATTTTATCTGTTTCATTACTTCGTGGTTAGAGTGCTTCCATGGTGAGCACTCTTATAACCTTGTTTACTTTTTATGTAAAGGTTTTAATACTATGCCCACTCCTATTTATCAACTTATTTGCCAGGCTTATTTGTACCTGATCTTCTAATATCTTTTCTTTTGAAAGCTTGATCAGCTAGCTGTACTATTTGACATTACTCTTGCATGCTTTTAATTTCAGACCCATTTCTTCTATGACACAATGTGGATGCATTGTCAAACACTCAATTGCATGGTTCACATAGAGTTAGGCTATAGTGGTTTATAGTTATAAGCCACTATATGTTGCAGTTGACCTGTTCCTAAGCCAAGGTAGACATTTTTATCTTCCTGAAGGTAGCCCTCTGGGATGCCCTTTATGGTTTATGGGAATGAGCTGAGAAAGCTTTGCTGCATAGACTGACTCATCTACTTCAACAGGTAGGTAGAACAGAATTCATACCTAAGAGGAAATTACAGCCACATAGTCATTTAGTCTGTCGCTCAGATGTTACTATGCTAAGAGTTGCATTTCAAAATGTATGTGTTCACTGGGCACAGGAGGTTCATGCCACCCACCCTAGCTACCCAGAAGGTGGAGTTCTGAGGATTACAATATGAAGCCAGTCTGAGCAGGAAAGTCCATGAAACTCTTCAATTAACCACCACAAAGCAGAAAGTGGAGCCGTGGCTCAAGTGGTAGAATGCTATTTCCCTGAGCAAAACAACAACAACAACAACAACAACCACAGAACCTCAGGGATAGTGCTCAGGCCCTGAGTTCAAGCCCCAGGACTGGCACATACACACACAAATGTGTCCTCCATGGCAAATTGTGTAACCTAATATGATTTCTATATTGAAATTTTTCATAAATTTCTCATGACATCTCTTCATGACACAAGTACCTGTATTATGTGAGAATATGATAGTTTAAATGGCAGAGAACAACTTGGACCTGATGATAGACGAATCTAGAATCTTTTGCTTCCTTTACAAAATTCTTTATCTGATTTATATTCTGTTACTTTTTTTTTTTTGGGCCCGGTTGTGGGGCCTGAACTCTGGGCCTGAGCGCTGTCCCTCAGCTCTTCAGCTCAAAGCTAGCACTCTACCACTTGAGCCACAGTGCCACTTCCGGCTTTTTTCTTTTTACTTATGTATTGCTGAAGAATTGAACCCAGGGCCTCATGCGTGCAAGGCAAGCGCTCTACCACTGAGCCACCTTCCCAGCCCCTATTCTGTTACTTTTTAAGCACAATTTTCAAGAACTGTGGGTATGGGTTTGTGCGAAGTGATCATCGTAGGGCATAACTGCTTAGCTGAGCTCAGAGTAGTCATTTGAAATGGATTCTAAGTTCTAGGAAAGGTTATGTTTACTCTGTGGTTTCTGGAGAATGCTCTTGGTTGTCCTCAATAAATGAGAAATAGTTACATAAACACTGGACATCAATTACTTTGGTTAGGCCAAGAAGTAGTAATGAACTAGATTTTTGTTTTCCCACTTCTTAGAGGGAGAAATAAGCCTGAGTCCACTATAGTCATTTCCACGAACTACATATTAACAATAATAAAAATATAGATATGATGGAATAAATAAATACCATTTTCCTTTTTTCCTTTTGAGAAAAATATAGTATTAGTTCAGTCTAAAGGCAAAACATTAAAAGTTTTTTTTTTTAAGTTGAGGTATCTTCACTATCATCTATCTTTTATCTTATTGATTCTTTTCAGTATAGCCACATTTTCTATAAGCTAGTAAATGTACCCATATGCTTTTATAATGCTCTCTTACGATTTTGGCCAGCAATGATGGAAATTAGCAATGTTTTGATCTTTGTGCAAGTTGTTCAGAAAGAACTTAAAAGAAGTATTTAGGAAAATCCAAGTGCTGAAACATTTAAGATATGCTTTGTGGTCTCAATTTTCTGTGATTGTCAGCCAGGAAGTTTTCTGATTAAGATGGCTTGCCAATTCCCTGCCAAATACGTTATTTATTACAGTAATGGGGATTTCCTTTTTTGAGATGTTAAAGACAAAATGTTGCTAATATCATTTCCTTTAAAATTTATATAGACCATATAGACCAATTAATGCATCTTAATAAAGTCAAGGGCAAGACAGACCTCAGTAAAGATATACATACACACACACACACACACACACACACACACACACCTACTGAAATATATTAAATTTGGTTGGATTTGAAGTGTTCTTTACTACTACTACTACTACTACTACTACTACTACTACTACTACTATTATTGTCAGTCCTGGAGAGCTTGGACTCAGGACTAGGGCACTGACCCTAAACTTCTTTTGCTCAAGGTTAGCACTCTACTGCTTGAGCCACAGTGCCACTTCTGTTTTTTCTGTTTGTGTGGTACTGAGGAATCAAACCCAGGGCTTCATGCATTCTAGGCAAGTACTTGGTCTACCACTAAGCCACATTCCCAGTCCTTCATTCATTAACAATGAATCTTATATCTGAATGTAATTGAATTTTTGTTTTGTTGGATTAAAATTTGAAGTAGAGCTGGGAGCTAGTGGTTCATGCCCATAATCCTGGCTACTCAGGAGGCTGAGACCTGAAGATCATAGTTTGAAGCCATCCCAGGCAGTAAAGTACATGAGACTCTTCAATTAGCTACCAAAAAAATAGGAGTGGAGCTGTGGCTCAAATGGACAGCACTTATGGCAGACACATGTATGCACAGGCAGCCAGGCACAAACACACACTCAAAATCAGTTAGAAAATTACAGTACAACACAATTTTTAGAATTTTATGAGTAGTAGCTCCACAGGAAAATGGCTTCTTCACAGGTATAATAAAGAATATACACATATAAGTAATTAAGGTAGCAAAGTTTCTCAATCATACATACTTTTAACTATGAGCAAAATAGAAAATAAATATTAACAAAGCTGTATCGTATTTGTAGAATAATAAGCATTAAACTTAGAGATTGTGATAAGTGGTTTGAAAGAATAACAAGGGCTATCAGAAAGGCCACAGAGGCAAACTCTTTTATCTGAAACAATTTTTTTCTTTTTGGTGGAGGTAGGATGAATTTTCATCTTGTAGTTGGAAGGAGTATGTTATGTTCAAGCAACTAGAAGCAAGACTCTATTCTAGAGTCATTAGTGAGGCAAATATAGGAGGAGATGGATGAGATAGAAGAGGTTGTTATGGTTCAACCACCTCATGCAGACCCTTAGAGGACACAGTGAATTTTTGAGTATTTTATTTTTAATATAGTAGAAGATTATAGAGGCGTTTTAAGACGGAGTAGGTACCATTTCATCTATGTCTTTAAAACCATATTAACTACTACATAGACACTGAATTCGATTAGTGTAAAAGTAAAAGAAACAGTCCTGTTAGAAGACAATTGTATTGGTCTAGATGAAAGAGTTAGCATCTCTTAGATGGGAATTTTTGACAGTAGAAATGGAGGATAAGATATAGAGTTAGGATATTTTAAAAATGAAATTAGTGAATTATAATCTATATATTAAAGTTTTGGGCAAGAGGGATAACAATGTGGCAAGTTATGCTCAGATTTTGACTTGTAAAAATGTGCCTGTGCATGCATGTTGTGTGGACAGTATCATTTATTGAAATAATTTGAAACTAGAGAAGAGAATGACTTTAGAAAGAATAAAGGTTCAGTTTTGAAAACGTTAATTTTGTGATATATTGGAGATCAAGTAGGGAATTGAACTTATAGGTCTAGAAATGTGGGTTTTAAATATAATTTTGGAGTTATTGGCCATAGTAGGGAGAAAAAAAATGACAGTTTTATGTCATATAGGGTTGGATGACAGTGCCAAAAGTCATCTAAAGAAAGGGAAGAAACTATTAATTAAGAAGAAAATCAGTGAACTTCTGCATTAGATAGTTCAAGGAAGGAATATTTCTAGAAGGTTTGAGCAGTCAGCTGTGATATGTGTTACTGGGAGGTCAAATAAGATGAGGGCTAAAAAATTCTGATTGAAGTTAGGTGCTATTAGTTCACTTGTTCTGATACTTGGAAATTGTAATTTGAAGTCAGCCAGGAAGAAAAAAATTATGAAACTCCATCTTCAATTAATAGTGCAAAACCAGGCTGAGGGTAAAAGTGGTAGAGCACCAGCCCTGAACAAGAAAGCTAAGTGCAAGTGTGAGGCCCTGAGTTCAAATGCTGGTAGTAGTATGCATGCACGTGTGCGTGAGAGGACACACACAGAGCTGATTAAATTGACCAGATGAGAACCAATAACGATTTCAAAAGCAAAGGTACAGAAGTCATTTGGGAATGGGTTGAAGAATGAAAGAGAAATGGAGAACTGGAGAAAAGATATAGAGATAACCGTGGAGCATATCATTAATTAACCATCCTACATCCATTTCCTCAGTTGAATCATTGCTCTTTCGATGCTATCTACACAGTCAAGTCCCTTAAGTAAGTATTCTTTCCAAATGTCAGGGAATGAGCTGGTACTGGGAAATCAATTGTAGTATAGTAGTATTTATTTGTTATTTGATTATTTAGCCCTGAGTATTTTGCACAATCTTATCAATATTTTCCTCTTAGTACTAACTAGTATTAAGTAGGACAACACTAGCATTCTGTTATGAACATTAACAAGATAGCATCAGTTTGGGGGACATAAGTTCAACACTTTAATATTGATTATATGTGATCATTCTGTTTATCCTCCAAATCTTGTTACTATCTGACAGTAGTTATTGCAATTTATTGCTTTCTTACTATAAATCTGATATCACGCAATGTGTTTTATGTATACTTCAGCTAGACTGCAAAGATCTAGTGAGACATCAATGGTCCTTACTTTTCTGATACACTAATCAAGACTTAGGGAAATGAGGGAAGATGACCATGCTCATCATCAGGAAATGGAAAAAGTGTTCAGTGATCTACTCAGTCTTTCATTCTCTGCAAAAATAGCATATTATATAGATTGCAGCTATCCAAGAGGAATTTTATTCCTGTGCTCGTCTATACTTGTCTGTTTCCTTCCTTGCTCAGACTTGCCCTTTTGATTCCACTGGCTTTTAGCCAACTATTACCCATGAAGATTAACTATGTTGATTTTTACCAGGCCGACCCTTCTAGAAGAATAAGCTTTATCTGAAGATGCTGGGGGTGTGGGATGGGCTATTTAGAGGTTGATCACAGCAGACGTATTATTTATCAATTTTAATATTATACAACTTTTTCATGAAAGGCAAGGAATTCAATGTATATTGACAAAATTCTATCAAAGAAACCTTGTATAGAATTAAGTTATGCAGCACAGCAAGAGCCTAATTTTTGGTAGAATATTTTAATTTTCTTTTGGAAAATATGCAATACATAGTATTCTGAGGATGGAGAGCAACTAATTAGAGAAAAGTATATAAGGTAGCTGAGAACTATTGGCTCATGCTTGTAATCCTAGCTACTTGAGAACATGGAAATGGGAGAATCATGGTTTAAAGCCAGCCTACTCAGGAAAGTACATGAGCTTATGGATTGTGTTCCTCAAAGTAATAATTCACATGGAATATACTTTCTGTGCCAGAGGGAATCAACATTGTAATCTATGAAGGAGCCTATAAATTATAGTAAGGATGTAGCAGTGGTACTCACTAGACCCTATGTTGAAAATGAACTGTTCAACTTGTGGGTGGGGATGGAAGGAAAACCTGGGAAGCAATGAAGGAACATTGTCCAAAAAGAAATGCACTCATTATCTTACTTATGAAATGATAAACCTGTTGTACATCATCTTTATAATAATAATTTTAACATATTTTAATAAAATAAAAGGCAGAACTTATAGTAAACAAGGTATAGAGTGGGGAGTGAGAAAATATAAGTGCAAGTTCTGATTCTGATACTTATTGTTTGTATAATCATGGACAGATCATCTTCACTTCTTAGTTTAGAAAGGGATACAGTAAAAATCTTTCCACTTGTTTCAGAGAGTTGATAGAAATTTTGATCAAATATGATAATATAAGAAATTATTTTGCATTTATAAGCTGAGTGCTATCAATATCTTTTCAAGTTTTTGAGTTTTATGCTTTAGAATCATCTTTAAAATAATAGTTTTCTCTCTGGTAGAAGCTGTATGTGTTTATAAAATCTGTACAAGCATTTTGGGGTTATTTCCTGTATTGTTTTGTTACAGTAAAATTGGGATTGTTCAGTTACCTCTTCAGCTATATAAGTAAAATTACTTTGTTTCAAAAAATAAATAATAGTTAATTGAAATAGATTCTTTCTAAATAGTAGATGCTAGAATTAATGACACTCAAATGTGTATGTATATCCTATAGTTTCATACACACGTGTGTGTGCGTGCGTGTGTGCGTGTGTGTGTGTGTGTGCATGTGTGTGCTGGACTTGGGGTTTGAACTTGGGCTGTGGTGCTATCTCTGAGCTTTATTTGCTCAAGGCCCAAGACTCTACTTGAACCACAGTTCTACTTCCAGATAAAAATCTCACAAACTTACCTCCCTGGGCTGGCTTTCAATAGCAATCTTCATATCTCAGACATCTGAATAGCTAGTATTATAGGCATGAGACACTACTCTAGTGCCTGGCTTCCATTTTCTTTTGACAACATATATCTCCAATAGTGTGATCACTAATTTCAACATTTTACAGCCATTACTCCTTGTTTTAGTTCATTGTTAAAAACAGTAATATTTCTATTTTGTTCATTTACTGTTAAAGTTATGTTAGATAACATCTCATATATTAGAAATAGTTATGCAAATGTTATTAAACATTATTCATAGTTTATGTGGAGGCTCACTTCAGGTGTTGCCTCTTCTGTGTGTTTTGGCATAGATATGACAGATATCCATCACTGCAGCATCATTTAGAATATTTTCACTACTCTATTTATTCCTCTCCCCTCACCCTTACAGTCTGACAATGACCAGTCTTTATACTGTCTTCCTAGCTGTCTTTTCCAAGTAGTTGAAATTATATAATCTTTCATTGTTCTTTTACCTGGTAACAAATATGTATGTTTCTTCCATGTTCTTTCATGGCATAATAGTTCATTTTTTAAAATGCTGAACAATATTCCATTGTCTGACTATATTACAACATACCCATTCATTTACTGAGTGACATCTTTGTTGCCAATATGTTTTCATAACTATAAGGCATCTGTAAGCATCTATGTTTCAGGGGTTAAAAAGTGGACATAAGTTTTCAACATATTTGGGACAATAACAAGAGGGTCTATAGATATCATAAGAAAATTGGAGAAAGTGTTCTCTAATGTAGTTGTATCACTTTGGACTTCCATCAACAATGGAAGAGAAATCCTGTTGCTCCCATCCTTCTCACCAGTTTGGCAGTAATATTCTGGATTTGAGGCATTCTAACAGGTGTGTATATGTGGTGTCTAATTGTTTTAATTTGTACATGATGTTAAACTCTCTTAACATGCTTGCATTCCATCAGTGATCTTCTAGATGGCAGTATGTAGGCAGGTATATGTTCATGTTCTATTGACCCTTATTTTGGTACTGGGGAGTTTGAACTCAAGGCTTCATACTTTCTAGGAAAGTAATCTATCACTTGAGTCATACACCTAACCCTTTTGTACTAACTTTTTTAGATAGACTCTTGTGTTTTTCCCCCTCAGGACTGGCCTTGAACTGTGATCCTCCTGTCTATGCCCCAAGTTGTAGTTGGGATTACAGACATGACTTTTGTAGTTTTAATTGAACATTGAATGTGATTCCACTGTTTTTTTTTTTTTTTTTAGTGTATCAGTTATACTTTTCAAAAACACTTTTTAGTAGTTGATCTAAAGTTTGCAATATGTACTTTTAAATGAGCCAAGTTTCATATAACACTTTACTGTTTCATGTTTGGTATAAGTTCGTTCTAACAGAGTAATCCTGATTCTTCCACTCATCTTTGTACAATGAATGTTACCCATTTCACCTGTGCATGACGCATATGCCATACTTTAAATACTTTACCCTACTCTCTCATTTTACTAAAATGATATATAGAACAAAATGTAGATATGAGGTAATATGACATTCTGATTTATATATACATTGTTTAAGGTGAAAGCAAGGTTATACATACAATTTCTTCTTTCATTTATTTATATTTATTTTTGTGCTGGTACTGGGGCTTGAATTTCAGGTCTGGGAGCTTTTGTGCTCAAGGTTGGTACCCTACCACTTGATCCACACCTCCACTTCTGTTTTTTGGGGGGTTCATTGGAGATAAGAATCTCATAGACTTTTTTTTTTATTGGGGCTGGCTTTGAATCATGATCCTCAGATTTCAGCCTCCTGAAGAGTTAGGATTATAGCTATGAGCCCTTGTGCTCAACTTCATTCATCATTTCTTTGTGGTGAAATGTTTAATATTCCTTTTTGGTTTTTTGAAATATATAGCACATTGTCATGATTTATAGTCACCCAACTATGCAAGAGCATACCAGAAATTGTTCTGTGCCTTAGTCCCTTTTCATCTTCTTTGCGTGATTTCTGAGAAGATGTAATTATTATATTTGTTCCTGTATAGGCAAGGCATTTTCCTCCTGACTTCAAGATTTTTCAGTTTTTTCTCTAATTTTTCTGTTTGACCATGACATACAATGATGCAGGTTTTGTCTGTTGTTTTCATTTATCCTGCTTAATATTCTTAGAACTTCTGGGATCTGTGATTTAGTGTCTGACATTCACTTAGGGGAGACTCTCAGTCATTATTTCTTCAAAAATTGCTTCTCTTTCTCTCTTCTTCATTGGCTTTTTAAATTACTATTTTGTAGTCATCTTACAGTTGGATATTCTGTTCTATTTTAGGTGAAATTAGCCAGGTGCAGAAAGACAAATACCCATGGAGTGTTTAATTTTCAGACTTGACCACGCAGCCGTCTTAAGCAATCCATTGATCACAGCTCAGGTATTCCTTTCGGGGCACTGGTTCCCACAGAGGTTCCTGCAGTGTAGTTGTAGTTGTAGTTGTGGTTGTAGTTGTGCCTCTTCAATGCTGGAGCAGCAATTTTCCCTTTGACCTCACTTTTTGGAGAGATTTAAAAAAGGTCAATTGTATATCATTGACTTTAGAAGTTTACTTTTTTTTTTATTAGTGTAGGGTGACCACTTATATGCTAGCTTGGATACTAGAAAAGGCTTACTTTTAAAGAAGTTTAGAAACATTACTATTTTTTAAATTGTGTATTTACTTATGTCCAATGATCTATAAGAGCAAATTAGCAAATTCTGTAACATGACCACTCATGACAAGCAGTTACACATAAATATGAGTGATAAACATTCTCTGATAGTCTCACAGGAGGACAAAAGGCTTAGGGATGTTTTTGTTGTAAGACCACAGCATCCTAGCATTTTATTTAATTAAAGCTCTATGTCCTTCATAATCTTGATGACCAGGAAGATGGTATAAATGGTCAGGATTATGGTGGGCATAAATCTAATCAACTCTCGATGAATATTTATTTTGCAGTACATTTTTATTCTGTGCCAAGCACTTGGTGATTTCTATGTATTCATCCAATTAATTCCTCTCCATAATCTCATAAAGTTGTAATTGAATCTTAGCCTAACAATGGCATATCAAAACTACAATTTGCCTAAGATATGCAAGTTAAATTATTCAATCTCAAACTACTAGTGAATGGCAGGCTGCATCTTCTTAATTATATCATAGTGAAGAGCCTGAAATGTAAGCCACTATTGCATAGCTAGAAGTTTAAAATAAAAGATATAAAAATGTCTCTTTTTTTGGTTGTTGGTTACTGAGGCTTGAATTTAGAGCCCCACACTTGCTAGGTAGGTACCCTATCACTTGAACCATTCTTCATATTCTTTTTTTGGCTTTAGTTATTTCCAGAGTAGGCCTGACACTTTTTGCCCAGGGTGACCTTGGACATCAATCCTCACAATCTCTGCCTTCCAAGTAGCTGAGATTACAGGTGAACACTACTGTCCCTAGCACCAAGAACCACTTTTAAAAGAGGTTATGAATCTATTCAGTTGTATGAAATTGAATGGCTGTTGATAAAGTTGGAGAAAGTGTTCATGTCTATTAACTAAAGATGGTTAAATCAGGCCCATCAATATGATGTATCAATAAAAATAGTAACCTAGCACGACAAACTTAATTTTTTTTTCTAGTTTTGGAAAAAACAAGCCCTAGACACAATAAACTCAATAGCATTCATGCATTTGCACTCATAATCAAATTGCTGAAAACTGAAGTCAAAGAAAAGAAGAAATACTGAAAACAGACAAGTGTCCTTCGGGAATGAAGGTAAAACAGACATTCCTAGAATATTTACTTGAAATCATTTGTAAAGAAGTTCTTCACAAAAAAGAGAACTAATAGCAATAATTAGTTTGCAACACAAATAAGAAAGAGATAACAAATAGTAGATGGCTGGGTAAAGACAAGGGATTATGGTACTCTGGGATTCTTTAAGACAGATTTTGTAATTGAGAGCAAAAACTGGGTCACTATCATAAGACACTTTCAATGTATTAATGTGATGAAAAGATAACTGTAACTAGAAAGGACAGAGGCTAACGGAATCAATATGGCAGTTAAAATTTCTGGGTCCTCAGGGCTGGGAAGGTGGCTCAGTGGTAGAGCATTTGCCCTGGGTTTGCTTCCTAAGCACCACATAAGCAAAAAGAAAAAAGCCGGAAGTGGTGCTGTGGCTCAAATGGTAGAGCGCTATCCTTGAGCTGAAGAGCTGAGGGACAGTGCCCAGGCCCAGAGTTCAGGCCCCACGACTGGAGCCCCCCTTAAAAAAAAAATTTCTGTGTCCTACTTCATTGGTAAAATATTGATTCTATGTGAGTCATGAAGTTTTATATATATATATATATGTACATATATATGTTTTATATATATATATATATGAATTACTCCTATAGCAAGCACTGATAGAACAATCAATGCAAATCGACATTGTCACCATATGAATAACAACGGAATTCTAAACAAATGTGTCCATAACCCTAAAGAAGGCAGGAAAAGGAAATGAGAAAAATCACAAGAAATACCAGGAAAATAACTGAAATAAGGAAATCAGATTTGTATCAAGAAAAGCAAGAATAACAGTTCATGTAAGTAGTGCATACATGCATTTAAAAGATAAATATTGTCAGAAGGAATTTAAAACTATGAATCAAATACACGTCTTCTTTGAGAAACTCTCTTCAAACATCATAACACAGACAGACTGAAAGTAAAGAGAAGAAAAATGTGCCATATAAATATTCAAAAGAGGACAATGTGGCTAAATTGACAACATACAGTAAGAATTCAGAGCAAACAAATATACCAAGGACAAAGAGAGAAGTTGATAAAAGGATCAACGCATTAAGAAGATAGAAGAATTCTAAATCTTATAGAAGAATATCGTATTATATTATATTATATTAAGTCAATAGCACTGGAACATTTATGGAGAAGAAATGTTAGGGTTAGTATTAACCTCTGATATTGCTCCCTTATTAATCATTTTATTTCACTCTAGTACATATTTTATTAAGGTGCATGATTGCTAAAGTTTCTTAAATATTAAACCACAAAAGAAAAAAAAAACACATAAGCAAATCTCAGATGAGCTGGTAGAATGCTGGTTAGTTGTATTTTTGGTTGTGCTGCTATCACTATTGGATATCCTGTTGGATGTTGACATGCATTCTGGATTTTAAGTCTCAAATTAATTTGTGCAAAATAAAAATCTCAGTGTTCTGTGAATCACAAAAGCTGTTGTGTCATCTTACATCTAAAACAAGACTTCTGTGTATTTTTTTGATCAGAAAAGATGAACTGAAGGAATTCATTTTTGAGAAATCTTTAAAAATATTCTTATGTAAGTAGTTCTACGAAGGGGTTTTAATTCCACATGTCAATTTACGAATACAATTTATGTTGGGCAATGTCACCCCCTTCATCATTCTTCCATAAGCCCAGATCCTACAAGATGTTTAACTATTTTGGAGACCCATTTGAAAAACATCACTTGAGTGTTGTTTTCAAGGAAGGGTGTTTTTTTTTTTTTTTTTTTTTTTTTAGCAATGAAGTCAGGTGATTATACGTTGAGTTATTGCATGGTAAACTGAACACCATGAGAGCCCAGGGCTTTGTTGACTGGAGTCTCTCATCACAATATTCTGAGAGAGCTCCAGAATTTACAAATAGTTGGGGAGGGCAGAGTGGGACCACCTTCACTTTGTTCAAGAATACCCTTCTCACAGAGAAACCTTCTTGCAGGGAGGCTGAAGGAACTGAGAGAGAAAACACAACTGAAAGATGAGCAATCTTTCAGGATAGAAGGCTGTAAAAAAAAGGCGAGGAGTGTTAACTTTCCAAAGAAACCCTATTGTTCTAACCCCCAAAGGTCATACATTCAGACTCAGTCATAGGGTCAAGGAAATCTAAGTCTTCTTTTTCGATACCAGATCCTGTAGGGCAACCTAAAATGACCAAGTAACACATAAGGAAGTGAAAAATGGGATCAGCCATCCTTCAACATTAATAGGTTACTTAATGGCTCTTGCTGCAATGGTGCAATTCAAAATGATAGTTCCCTCCCTGGAAGTAACATGCAGATGGTGAGGAGGAGGAGGAAGCCATTGGGCACCCAAACAGCCTCATTCCCATCAAAGGCAAATTCTCACTGGCATGTACATTTTAAATAATTCATGGTATGATCAATCTTATACTACTAAATTGTAGATGAAGACTATTTTCACATCCATGGGATTATTCATTTTCAGAAAGTCTTTGAAGTTTTAAAATACATCAACCCAGAAATTAAATAGCACATATTAACTCCCTTGCAATATTAACTAGGGGAAATAGCTAAAAACCTATGTGAGTTGTAAATAAATAGAAAATGACGGATCAAAAATAACATTAAAAGACAGCCCCCTTCAAAAAAAATTTCTCCCTTCAGGGTTTAAATTTCAACAAAAAGGTGTAGATTGCCAGTAAAGAAAAGGTGCATGTAAAATAGCACTTAAAATATGGTTAATAAATAACTGTAAAGAGAAATCTTTTTTAAAAGTTAAATAAGAGTTTAATAAGTAATGAGACACTGTGGCTCATAGGAAGGTTATACTTCCTATTATACAGGCTTGTAAATACTATAATACTGCCATATAAGAAGATATAATGATATAATTATATAGATAATGGTATATATATATATATAATGACAATATCATTATAATGATAATGATGAAGGATGGTAATATGAATAAATTGCTACTTCAGCTCATTCTTCTTTATATAAGCACATTTTCAATTCAGTGTCAAGGTGCACAGATTTCAATTATTATTGTTGTTGTTATTATTATTGGTCTGGATTTGAACTCAAGGCCTTGAACTTCCTGGGCAAGAGCTCTACAACTTGAGCAAACCCCACTCTGTCTGTCATCCCCAGCCCACTGTGCATTTGTTTCTTTTTCAGACAAGTTCATACTCTTGCCTGGGACTGGCTTTGGACTGCCATCCTCCTACTGCTACCTCTTGAGTTGCTGGGGATGCAGACATGAACCACACCTCTCAACTTGTTTTTTTTTTTTTTTTTGAGATAGGTCTTGCTAACTTTGTTCAGGCTGGCCATAACAACCAGTCCTCTCATCTCTGCTTCCTGTACCTCTAGCTGGATTACACCACACCTGCTCCCTCTTTTAATGTAAAGATTTCTAAAACATTATGAAAGTGCGTGTGTAATTATTAATTAAAGCTTCGCCTGACCACACACTAAGGCCATTCTATCCATCATGAAGGTGGATTTTATTCTCTCCTGAGAAGGGAGAAGATCCTGATTTACAATCGGCTTCATATGCAACCTTGCAAGAGGGTCGATGCCAGTGGTAAATGCAGAAAGTGGTGAGGGCTAGGGGCTGCATTTTGTGTGCTGTGATCAAGTCCCCTTCATTCCCAACCTTGTCTGAACATCTTTACTCTTTGGTTTTGTCTTTGTGGGCTCAGCAAATGCAGTAACTGATGACCCATTGAGGGCAAGATGATGGTGTGGTGTTGTGTCCACACAAGCAGAGGCATTAGCACCACACAAGTTACCTATGAGCCCAGCTTATGGCTGAGTAGCCTTCGATTTTGTGTTAGGCAAAACGAGATAGCTCGGAGCACATACTCCTCATGTTTGTCAGGGGCAGTGGTAAGCACTTCATATGGGGATTTAGTTCACTTACACTGTCTGACAATCCTGTAAAATGTTAGCCCATTTTTAAGACCAGAGAGTTGAGGCTCAGGGAGGATATACCACTTACCTTAGCATCGCATAATTAGTAATGAGTGCAAATGGAGTTCAAACACAGATAGTCTGGCTTCAGTCACTCAGTATACTGAATCATCAGTAAACCATATGTGGTATCCAACACCTGACAGCTCTTCCTATCGTCCTCATTGCTCTTATCTCTAGGCACTTATATACTACATGGCTATATCTGCAGCCAGATAATGTATGCTAGGTGCTTGTTCATGTTATACTTTTTTATTTTTAAAAGTCCCCCTTGCATTTCATACTCTCAAGTTTCTAGGGATATAAAAGTGGTTTTGTTTTCCTAAAATAGTAATTTTTAAATGCTCTAAATTTTCTTAAACATTCTACTATTTTCATTTGTGTGTGTGTGTGTGTGTGTGTGTGTGTGTGTGTGTGTGTGTGTGTGTATGCTTGTGTTTGATCTGTGCCTGAAAAAAAATCTCATTTTTCCTTCCTAGATGAATTTAAAGTCTTAGATGAAATATCACTGTGGCTATGAAATGTTCTCTAGCTCTTTATCCACAAACATTGTATTGATTCCTCAGTTTCATTACAGTTCTTTCTATTCTGCACTGAGCAGTAGGCATTTGTCAGTATCAGTGGGCTACCCAAGGGCATAAGCAGTGTTTCATCTTGGTGAAGCTTTCCCATGTACACTGGATGTGTAGACTCCAATGAGAACAAGTTGAATGGCTGGACAAGGCGTGTGAGATACTTTAATCCATCTCCAAGACGTCATGGGGGACATCACCCCACAAGAAGGATTAATGCAGATCTCACAGTGTGTTAGTTCATCAAAGTAGGTTGTTACTAAGTTTCTTCACATGGTCATTTCCTTTTTTCTTTTTTTGTTTTTTTTGTGAGATAGCATAAAGCCATCAATGGGGCAAAACAGAAGGGACTGCTCAATCTTGGACTTCCATTTTCCACAACTATGAGCTGAGCAAACTTACTTTCTTTATAAGATACTCAGGATCAAATGTTTTCTTATAGCCACAGAAAATTGGTTGCAAAGAAAAATATTGTGCCTGCAAAACTGGATGGAGCTGGAAAAAAGACACATGGCCACATGATCATAAATCTCAAATGGTTTCTTAGTGCTAGGCAGCCACACTATAATTCCATAGAGAGAGTCCCTACTCTCTCTCATCTTTTAGCATCTCTATCTCCATACTATGCTTTCCTGCCTTTGGAACATTTTGGATTTTACCGAGGACCAAGCCCTTGGCTCCTGTAGTAGACGGTATTCTCTCTCATCCTGATCAAGAGCATCGCTCCAGAAATACTCTCCTGATCATTTTTTCTCTCTTTTGAGTCATCCCAAATGACACAGAAGTGTGCTGTTATGTTCTTATCTTAATAATATGAATGAACATCTTTGTTCTGTTACCAGAATATTTCCGGTTTGTATTGATGTCCCACAATCTACCCCTCTAAATTTCTTCAAGATCACTTTTCCTTCCTACTCAGTCTCCTTCACAGGTATCCTCTTTGGCATTTTACTTTCAGAGTTTCCTGGTTCTCAGACCTTTATTTTCTTCCTCCACCCCTATCTATACTCCCGGCTTTGATGATCTCATCTAATCTTATAGCTCATATATCATGAGCAAGCTCTCCCCAATATTCACTTCTTCCCTTAGAATGCAAGACTATCAAGCCAAATTGCTGTATTGCCATTTCTTTTTGAAATCTGATCTAAACTCAAAATGCTCAGAACTACTTTTCTCTCCAAAACTTATTCTACCTTTCTCATCACAATTAGTAACAATTCAATCTTCCAGTTGCTCAGGCTACATACTTTGGGTTCACTACTTTTCTCTTTTTGACTCTTGCATTCAATCTGCCTAGGGTTCTTTTGGAATAATCTTCAAGTCATGCCTAACCTTGTCTGCTCCCATGGATGATTTAATGGCCTCCTGATTGGTCTTGTTACTTCACATTTTTCTCTGCCTCCTGTCTACTCAATTCTCAATACAGCAGCCAGGATAATGTTTTGAAAATGTGTTCCAAATTGGATCACATGTCTGTCAACACCTTGCAACACATCTCATTTTACTCAGTACGAAATCCAAGGTTCTTATAATGGTTTAAAGGGCCCTGTTTTAATTGCTCTCTTTCCCCCCATGCTCCTCTTTTGAACAAATTTCTTAGTCATCTACATATTTAATTTCAATTTAGGCATTGTCCTCACTTTTTCCATCAGCTATTTTCTCTGCTTGGAACAGTTTATCTTAGTTATCCAACCATTTCCTCCCCTTCTTCCAGTCTTTTTTTAAAAATTTTATTGTGAAAATACTGTACAGAGGGGTTACAATTACATGGGCAAGATAATGAGTACATTTCTTATCAAGCATTGTAGCCTCCTCCTTTGTTTCCCCTTCCCATCCCATCCTCCTCCCGCCCTCCCACCCCACCCTTCTCCCCCCCTCACCAAAGTTATAAAGTTCGTTTTCGACATACGACTTGTACATCTCATTGTTGCAATGGGTCCACCCATATCCCTAGTATATGTCTGAGTCAAGCAGAAAAGGTCAGATAAGATGATGTTAGGGAAATGAACCCTAAGATATGTATTCAAATGTTTTTTTCTTTCATACAATTGTTTCTAACACATTTATAAAATTATTTCTTTGTTGCTTTGTATGTCCCTCCCCCACGGTATAACCCCTGCTTTCACTGTATTTGATGTTGGTATAATCTGTGGAGGGGAAGGGAAAAAAAATCACTTATATAGGGATACAGGTGGACCCAGTCTTTGCTCAATGATAATCCCACAATAAGACCTCAACTGATTTTCCCATGCCATGAAATATTCTAGCCTCTGACCCAAACATTCTTAACTCCTTCTTTAGCATATTCTATATTGCTTGTACTGACATTCATTATTTTTTATTATGTGAGATTATTTACTAATACTTCTATTGTTTTTAAAATGTCTTCTTTGTTTAAAAAGCAAGATCCATGCAAGTAGAGATCTTTGTTTTGTGCATATAGGCAACTGAAACATCTAGAATTGCTCCTATCACTTTGCAAGTGTTACAGTGTGTGTGTGTGTGTGTGTGTGTGTGTGTGTGTGTGTGTGTGTGTGTGTGTGTGTGTAGTGTTTGCTGGTACTGGGATAGAACTGAGAACTTGAGTGCAGATGTCCCTTAGCTTTTTCATTCAAGATTGGTGCTCTACAACTTGAGCCACAACTCCACTTCCATTTTTTTCCTTTTGCTTTTGGTGATTAATTGGAGATACAAGCTTCCTGGGCTTCCCTGCTCCATCTGGCTGTGGACTACAATCCTCAGATCTCAGCCTCCTGAGTAGATAGGATTGCAGGTGTGAGCCAATGGCACCTGGCATTTTCTGGAGAGAATGAACATGAATGTAATTGTGCATGGTATTTTCAAAAAAAAAAAAACATACTGAGCTTAGGTGCATACATTAAAAATACAGTAGGGAAATTTTATGAAAAAAGTTTATTTCCTAGTTATTTAATAACAACTTCTGAAAAATATCCCATTTCTTACCAAAATGTTACCACTTTGGTTTTGGATACTGTGCTGCCATCTAATGAGGTAAATACAAATTGCATAGGTTTCTGCAGCTGTTACAGCTTCGTTTTAGAACACTTCTAACTTTCACAGAGTTGCGAGGACTCCAGGGGAATGTTACCTAGTTTTGAAATGGATGCAAGTAGAAGCATGCAAACAGCCTCTCTTGAAGTCTGAAATCACCTGGTGTACAAAGCTGCTGCAGAGCAAAAGATTATATCAATTACAAATGTATCATCTCTACTTCAAATAACATTTGCACAGGAAAATGAAACAAATCATTTTAAGGGTCGCAGTTTTATTTACAAAATAAACTTCAGATCTGACCTTGTGCTCACCTGGAACATGTTTTGTTTTGTTTTGTTTTTTAAACTATAAAATGGAGCCTAGAGGAAAATACTGCCAGTAACTCAGGAGCATGAATGGGAAGGACTGTATTTTGTTCTCTATATCTGAGACTGAAAAACAACTTACCCAAGGCTACAGTTTTTAGAAGTAGTAAACCACAGTAGACTATAGTGAGAAGTTACTTTGCATAAAATACCTCACAAGCATTGGTAAACTTCTGGAGCTATTGAATGAATATAATAAATGAAGACATTGATGCACAGAGGCTATTTGATGACATTGATTCATAAGGCAGCAACATTCTGGAATAAGTAAATGAATATTCACTTAAAATGCCACAAAATTATTGTGGTGGCTCTATCATCTGTCTTTTTTTTTTTTTTGGACAATTGTGGAGCTTGAACTCTAGACATAGGGGCTCTCCCTCAGCAATTCAGTTTAAGGCTAGAGCTATAACACCTGAGCCACAGCACCAATTCTGGTTTTCTGGTGGTTAATTGGAGATAAGAGTCTCATGGATGTTCCTGCCTAGGCTGGATTTGAACTGTGATCCTCAGATCTCATCCTCTTGAGTAGCTAGGATTACAGGCCTTAGCCAGAGGCGTCTGGCCATCATCTGTGTTTTTATGCCTCGTGTAAGAATTTCTTCAATGCTGGAAAAGTATCCACAGTATCCTGAACATATAGTTTGCCTTTTATTCATTTATTTTTCCTCTTTCAGGCGTTTATTTACCTTGTTTTCTATGACTGATAAGAAAAGACTTTCTGTGGCTGGGAAAGTGGCTCAGTGGTAGAAAGCTTACCTTGCATACATGAGGCCCTGGATTTGATTTCTCAGCACCACATAAGCAGAAAAATGCTGGTAGTAGCACTGTGGCTCAAGTGGTAGAGCTCTAGCCTTGAACTGAATTGCTGAAGGACAGCACCCAGGCCCAAAGTTCAGGCCCCATGACCGACCACCCCCCCCCCCCAAAAAAAAAGACTTTCTATTTATTTCCTTTGATTTTTTTCTTTAGACATAAATTGTGTTGGAGTAGAACATGTATAAACTTGAATGTCTTCTTTATTTGGAGACTACACAATCATGTTATTTTTGTATTTTGATTGTCCAAAATACTGAATACTCTTGATTTATTCATTCCTTCAAAATTAATAGAAATATCTTTAATCTTTAGATTAGCAAATTGATTGAAAGAAAAAGAAAAGCAGCCAAGAGTCCTTTCATGCAAAATTCAGATAAGTATTTAATTGCACCCTAATGAATATATTCTCTTCCAAATATATTTTAATCTTTGTATAATTCCAGATCACTTGAGATTTCTTTTTCTGTCATAGGCTTTAACTCAGGGTCTGGGCACTGTCCCTGATCTTTTTTGCTCAAGGCTAGCACTCTACTACTTTGAGCCACAGTGCCACTTCTGGTTTTCTGAGTAGTTTATTGGAGATAAGCGTCTCAGACTTTCCTGCCTGGCTTGGCTTTGAATCACAATCCTCAGATCTCAGCCTCCTGGGTAGCTAGGATTACAGGGACACAGTTATAAATGAGTTTTTATCTGTGGGGCTGGGGTAGGGAAAATGATACTAAGGTTTGAACTCAGGGTCTGAGCACTTTGCTTTAGCTTTTGCTCAAGGTTTATGACACAGTGCCACTGCTGATTTTCTGGGTAGTTTATTGGAGATAAAAGTTTCATGGACTTTCCTGCTCTGGCTGACCTGGAACTGGAATCCTAATATCTGGGTCTCATGAGTAGCTAGCATGAGCCACTGGCACCCAGCTGCCTCTCTCTCTCTCTCTCTCTCTCTCTCTGTCTGTCTCTGTCTGTCTGTCTTTGTCTCTGTCTCTCTCTTTTGTCAGTCATGGGGCTTGAACTCTGGGCCTGGGCGCTGTCCCTCAGCTCTTCAGTTCAAGGCTAGTGCTCTACCACATGAGCCACAGCACCACTTCTGGTTTTCTAGTGGTTTTATTGGAGATAAGAGTCGCTCAGCCTTCCTGCCTGGGCTGGCTTTGAACCATGATCCTCAGCTCTCAGCCTTCTGAGTTGCTAGGATTACAGGTGTGAGCCACCAGTGCTGGGCAATTTAATTATTATTTATACACTTATTTTATTTGTTTTGAATTGTTGCCTCTTAAATTTAATTTAATTTTATTGTAAGTGTGATGTCAGTTACATAAGTAAGGTAATCAGTACATTCCCTTTCAAACATTGCTACCCCCTCTCTTGTTTTCTCCCCCTTTCCCTCCCTCCCCACTCCCCTCCCTGCAAGTTGTAAAGTTCATTTCCAACAGTGTCTTGTGGGAATTGCTGTTGCATTGGTGATCTATTTTTTTTTAGATACTTTTTGGGTTTTTCCAATTGTGTGAAATTTGCACCCAGATAGTTTTCAGTTTGTATTTTAGAGTATATAATATTTAGTTTTGTTTGTATTTTAGAGTATATAATATTTCTAATGCCAACTGCAGATGTCAGTTATATCTTCCTTGCACAAATCCTCCATTTATTCCTCCAAATTTATTCATTTGATCAAAGTGTTTAATCTTTCCCAATAGACAAGTATCATTCCTGCCAAGTGATTGTGAGCCCTTTCCAAAAACTCTAAAGCAAAGGCTGGGTAGGAAGATAATTGATTTTTCCCCTCTTATCCCTCAAATAATTAAAGAATATTGTCTGTATGTGAACCATTTCTGAATGGAAGAAAAAAAGAGAACTCTAATACTGAAGAATCTGGTCATCTGTGTGGACTTTAGGGTTGGTCAATTTCCTGTTTATGAAGTATGTTTTTAAAAAAAGCTGGATTTCATAGCGACTGTTCAACGTGAAGGAATAACCCATATGTTTAATAAGAGCATGGCTCATTATTGGTCACCAACAATTAGAATTAGATTAGAGCAGTACATTATCATCAATGTAGAGTAGTGGCATTTCCCAGTAACCAAGGTGCAGGGAAAGCTTTGTGCCAGCTTGAGACCTTTCTCCCTAACACAGGCTGTAAACATTTATGTCTCAGAGCAATGTGCTTATTTCCCTTTCAGTGCTTCATTTAAAATGTGACTTGCTTCCCAAGCCTAATATTTCACACAGTACTTAGCATCTTATTAAGATGTTTTGCATATTCTTGTTCATGAACAGGTTTCTATCGCCCCTTCTTAGACTATAAAAACCAAAAGGTTGAAATAAGATCTTGTTGACTTACCTTTGTGTCCTCATTACAATGCCTACTACATAATGGATGTTCACTACATAATAGTTGATTAAGTAGGATGGCAATTTATATTCTCATTTGTTCTGGAAAATGCTTTAGAGTAGGTAGACATTCCTGAATTCCAGGAGCTAGAACAGTTCACATTCAAATAACATCTCTTTTTTCCACATGCCAGTGGCAGAAAATAAAACACATGTGACATGAAAAGGGCTTGACCACAGTGAAGGCCAACATTTGGCGAATTTCTTCCCTTAGAACAATTTAGAATAGAAATAATCCTTATTGTGAAGGCAGAGGTGGCATAGTTAGCAAGAGGTCAGTGTTCAGCAAGGGAAGCGTCCCTAATAAGTTGATTCCATTTAGCAAACTTAACTTCCAGGGATCTCTCCTCCTTAGATGAGGAGCTTGGGCTATGGAACAGATCATTTCTTTTTATAGCTCTTTCCTGTGTCATATACTTTTCAATAGCCACATACACAGATATTTGACCCTTTATTCTTTGCCATTCTTTGGCAGGAATAAAAGATAAATGGAGATAATGAAGATCTAGAGATTCAGACACTCAAATTCAAGACATAGAGCTCTCCTATGACCCAGCAATCCCACTTCTGTGCACTTACCAAATGACCACAAACAAGGCCATACTAAAGCTACCAGCACAACCATGTTTACTGCAGCATTACTTACCATAACCAAGATGTGGAACCAACCCAGATGCCTCAGTAGATGAATGGATCAAGAAAATGTGCTATGGAATTCTATGCTGCCACCAGAAAGAATGACATCGCCCATTCATAAGGAAAGGAACAAATGGAAAAAAAAATCATATTAAGTGAGGTAAGCCAGACCCAAAGAAACATAGACTTTATGGTTTCCCTCATTTGTAATTAGTACATCTAGGATAGTCCTAACAGATGAGCAGAAGAGTTCCATATGGTCATATGTACATATGACCATATAAGATGATACTAAGCAAAAAACTCAAAAAAGGAACTCCAAGATATGGAAACAAAAGTTTTTTTTAATGTACTATGTGATTTCTTTTTTATTTTTCCCCTAGGCTTTATCCCCTGTTGTTATTGTATTTGATTTTGGTACCCTGGGTATTGTATATATGTTAATCTGAACTAGGGAAGGGAAGAGGAACAACAAAAGATGAGACAAAGGACAAAGGGGGAACCTATGCAACAGTGATACAAGACAATATAATGGAAATGAACTGTACAACTTGGGGTGGGGGGAATTTGCGGGGGAAGGAAAGTGGGAGGAAAATGAGGGAGGGGTAACAAGATTGACAAGAAATGGAAATGTAGTCACTACCTTACATATGTAACTGTAACCCCTCTGTACATCACTTTGACAATAAAATTAAATACATAAGTAAAAATAAAAAATTAAAAGTTAAAGTTACAAAACAAGGGAAGTGAGGTAATCCATTAAAAATCATATAGAAAATGAAGAGTCTATAAGTCCATTTCAAAGAAGGATGCAGCCACCAGTGTGATTTATGTAGGATACTTCAGCCAGCAATATGGCCAGTGCATGGCTGTATTTAATACTCTTGCTTTCCAAGCTCTGAACAAACTACCAGGAGTCCTGCTTTTTAATTTAAAAAAAAAAAATCACTTCTAAAGGTTTTGTCTGAGGAATAACCCATCAGCTAGATTCAGGTCTTTTACTTCTGCCCAATTAGGGGTATTACCTGTCTCTCTTTCCACCGACAGATCCCACACCCTGATTTCCTCACATGTATCCACGATGTAACAAAACAACAATCTGGTGAATTATTTAATGTTACAATTCTAAGGCTTGTTGATGCAGCTTTATGGCATGAATCCCCACATAGAAAGCACCTCTTAAGTCAGTTCTATGGGAAATGGTTTATGTGCCAATCTCTTTCTGTGCCTCACAATCTCCCACCGTGCTGAAAGCTGCTGCTCCAGTTTCCAGTGAGTTAGAAGAGAATGTGCTTTTCTGACACTGTCTGCAATAATAGCCCAAAAATCACACTCATTGGATAGAACAATTTATCTCTAGATCTATCTGTGCTTGCTCCTGTGTCTTAATGCTCTGGGCATCTGAAGTTTGAATAGTGCTGTGATATTAAAAATATACTTAACAACAGTGATACTTACAAGACAGTATGTTGGAAATGAACTTTACAACTTGGGGGGAGATGGAGGGAGAAAAATGAGGTGGGAGGTAACAATGTTTGACAAGAAATGTACTCACTATCTTACATATGTAACTGTAATCCCTCTGTACATCACCTTGACAATAAAATTAAATTAAGAAAATCAAATAAATTTTAAAAAGTGTACTTAATTATCTACTTCTGGTAGTTGGAGCTTGTGATCCTAGTTATTCAGGAGGCTGAGATTGGGAGGATTGTGGTTTGAGGCCAGCCTGGACAAAATGTTCTGAAGACCCCATTTCAACAGATGGTGTTGTGATGGTGTTGTGATGGTGTGTCAGCTATGGTGGACAGCTTAAATAGGAGGATTGTGGTCCAAGACAGATCACTGAAAGTGGGTCTCAAGGCATAAAGGTATGTAGATGTGTGTGTGTATGTATGTATGTGTGGGGTGCACCAATGTGTGTACACACAAGTATATATGTCTATCTCTCTTTGTGTTCTCAGACAGGAAACAGGGATGACAATTAAAATGGAAGAATGGCATACTACCTCTTCTTTCTGGCTTAAAACTTGAGGGCAGAAAAGTGATGCATTTGTGGTATATGCATATGTGTGTAAAGAAACTTCCTGTAGACATCTGTGCCCAGAAGGAAGCTGAATAAGACTGGTGAACATTAAAAATGGGAAAGAGAATAACACTATAAATGTGTAGATATACACGCATACTTTGCTAAAACTAAGCAAAAGACTAACATATTTAGATAAAAAATTACAAGATGTGTTAATGTCCTTGGTCAAAGCTCTGTTTGTAAGCTTGAGTATCTAGCATTAATAAATGTGAATGCATATGCCAGTGGGTAGAACATTTGTTGGTTTACACACATAAATAGAGTGTGAATCTCAGGGCCATCTGTTGTCTACTTGGCTAGATGGGGTGAGAATATTTGCAGATCTTTGAGACAGCTGAAGAGTGAGCTGCTGAAATAATGAAGCTGTTATATTCCCAAGATAAAGACTATTCAATTCTTTTGGTGATGATCATTTTTATTTACCTTTAAACCTTACTCATTGCTTAATATATTATTGAAGACACAATGAAAGAATAGTAGGAAAACTGATTACTCTTGCTTCCTGTCCTCTTTCTCTCCCACATTTTGTTCTATGTTTGTTATGTGTCAGCCCTGAGCTACCAACGAGGATAGCAAGAAGACTGAGATAGCCCCTGACCATGTGGAACTCAGCTCTCTTAAAAGGAAGCAAACAGGACAAGAGCCAATTGCTATACTTTTAAATTAATACTGTGATAGTGGCTTGAGCCAAGATTTTGGAGGAGAGAGAAGAGAACAGTGAATTGTTTTCAGGTATGGGAATCTTCACAGGGGAGGTGATATCTGACCTGGGAATTGAAGGATGGACAATATTTTTGTCTCGTTAAGAGATATGGCCACAGGGACAGACCATGATTTCCTTGTTGCTCACAAAAGAGCCTTCCAAGTCTGTTCACAGACTGAAGAACACAACAACAAATGTTAATGCCGAGACTACTTAAATGATGAAATTGGATAAAACCTTGGATCATTATCTTGGCATGAAGCAAAGACAATGAGAAATAGTAGCTGTTGATTGCTACTAGTTGACAAGTACTTAATGTGACTGATTTTAATCTGAAAACTCAGTGAACAGCTATTGGTACCTATTCATTTCTAAAGGTACAGAAAGCATTCAGGGTCACTTTGTAATCACAGCGAGTATTTGGACTCAGGTTTTCCTGCGTGCTAAAGCCAATGCAATTTTCACTGCACACCAGCTTCCTTTGCTTTGAGGAGATACTGTATGTAAATACACAAACACACAGTTTTGTCAACAAGTACACAAATACAAACAAACATACAATCACATTCCCATCTCATATATGTGTTCTTTACCTTAGCATGAATCTATGCTGTAGGGTTACTTTTGCTCACTTATGTAAGTGATTTGCAAACTAAATACATAACGATCTTTAAGATAGAGGCTTTATTAAAGAATAACTTGGGAAGTTTATAAAAATGGACATCAATGAGGCCTAGTACTGGATGCTGCTATACTTTTTTGTTTCATTTTGGAATGAAATACCAGAAAGACAGATAGCCCATACCAGTGGCAAGACGCAGCCCCTCTCCCTTTTCTACAGAGCTTCTCAGCACATATCTCCTTAATGTTGACTGACACTTAACAAGTGTGAAAATCTTTCACATCAACAGGATCTGGCCATGAGTTAGTGGGGGTATTTTGTTGACTTCACGGGGTTTTCACGAAGGAGATCAAAGGGGTGCATTACGTTCCCATACATAACTTTATAGGACAGATGGAATCCACCTTGAAAGACCCGCAGCACTTGAAGCCAGATTATCAGAAGACTCAGACACTAAAACCTATTAGCTTGCTCAGACCTTATCCTCACACTGTCAGCACTCTCTAGCTTCATTGATAGGTAGTAGACAATCTAATTTGAATTTTAACTGCTGCCAAAGTTCAAGCATGGGTTAGAAGGTGGGCCACTGAAACGTGGGTGGTTTTAAAGATGCCCTGGCTTTGGTATGTAGATTTGCTTCTTTGGATGGTGATGTCTCACAAAAGGCTAAATCATTTTGTTTGAATAAAAAGAAATTACCCACTCACAATTTTGGGGAAAATTTTGGGAAAAATTCCAGAGCTTACAATGGTATTTGGCTAGGTGGGAACTTTGCAAATCTGTTCTATCTCTGCAGAGAAAGGAGCATGAAAGGAAGTTGTTTATTCTTTCATCTTCTAGAAACTCCAAAGACATCTGCTCCTGCCCACATCTAACACTTGAAATGCACACAACTTTTGAGTTTTCCCCCTCAAGCCTTGAAACAAATTTTAGTTACAAATCAGAGTGGTGTTCTTGACTATCCTTATTTTTTACTTCAGTGAAAAAATGATTTCTGTGCATATAAACTATTAACCATTACCAGGCAACAAAAATTTTGTTTAGTTAGTACCATTTATTATTATTATTTAGTTAGTACCATATATATGACAATTTAAATGATATTATTTTATAATATATGAACTTCAAAAGATACCTTGTTAGCTGGTGACTAGGAATTTAATCCAGTGTTTCAAAATATTTTTATTTTTATTTAATTTTTTTTTTTTTTTGGGTCCGGTCATGGGGGCTGAACTCTGGGCCTGGGCGCTGTCCCTCAGCTCTTCAGCTCAAGGCTAGCGCTCTACCACTTGAGCCACAGCACCACTTCCGGCTTTTTTTTTTTTTGCTTATGTGGTGCTGAGGAATTGAACCCAGGGCCTCGAGCATGCAAGGCAAGCGCTCTACCACTGAGCCACCTTCCCAGCCCCTCAAAATATTTTTAAATGTAATTAAGTTCCAGTCTCTTTGACAGAGTCTCAGCCCTATTTTGTCTTCTATATATGCTGCTATGTTATATAGTTCTCAAAAGGAAAAGATTTTGCTTTCCTATAATGTGATATTTCATGTTATACTATATATATATAGATATACTTCCTTGTACTTTAAAAGAAATAGTTGTGTCCAATTTTGCATTTTCTCAAATGTATGCTATATTTTAAAAATTTATTTCTTAATTATTCATACATTTATCATATAAGGGTTATAAAGTAGATTAAAACAATTATATATTATTTTAAGTAGTAAGAACACACTGGGCACAAAATTAAGCATGCAAATATTTAACCTCTATAAATTATTCACTTGCCTTGGACTTTCTAAAATATTGTTTTCAGAAGTATATATGTGCTATATGGATGCTTGTTAAAATGTTGTTGTTTCTACTAATAAGTGGACTGTAATATCCACTATAAAATGGTAAGTTTAGTTTGACCACTTATTTTACTTTTTTAGCTTATATGTTTATTATCCTCAAGTAGTTATACAAGGAAGTTACCATTCCACAGTGAATTTATGAGTGTAATGCATGTCAATCAATATCACCCCTTTGGTCATTATCCCCCATCCTTTTAGTTTAATCCTTTATTGAAGAAATTTCTGGCACTTACAAATATCTCCCTTTTCCCCATTTTGTTTAGAATTAATTGTCTGGGTTTTTTTTCCTTCTGTTAATGTGAATTTTCCTTCCCATGTGTTGGCAGATACATTCTATACTTGAACATTTACATTTGCAAAACAGCAGCTTTGCTTACCTGCTTAGTGTGGAGACACCCTTTGAAGAGCACTCTTTTTTCCCTTCTGTCTTGTGGAACTACTCCCAGAAAGAAGAGGTGAAAAGCGTCCACCCAGCCCACAGGTGTGTCGGTAGAAGTGTCTGTATTTCTTTGTTGGCGGCTCGGAGGGTGCAGGTGTTGAACAGAAGCATAATCATTCTGTTTGATAGTTAGGCTTGCTATGCGTCAGGTGGGGACATTTACAGAAAATCTGAGGGCGGGGGGGGGGGGGGGGGGGGAGAAAAACCTCTCATAACTTTGTTGTCTAGGCTGAGAAGCATAAACAGATTTTTTTTCCTGGCTGGTTTTAAAGCTAAAATGATTGGTGTGGCTTTATCTGTCAAACTTCTAGGTAAGAATCTTGTTTTAACTTGACCATACAGAGTTTATTCCTTATTTAAAAGAATAAACATTAAACACTTTTTAATAGAACATTAAACAGTTTTTAGTAGAACATTAGATGTTTTAGCACTTACCCAGGAGCTCCTGAGCAGCATAGGTGCCTTGCTCTGACTGCAAAACACGTCACTTTCAAGATACATCTATTTGTTCAGATCCTTTTGGTTGGAACTGTAATAGTACTTTTTTTTTTTTTTAAGTCACACTATTGGTCGCAGTAAATTAAGATGTATGTAGCACCAGGTCAGAGGTACTGGAAAAAAAAACCAACCCAAACCTCCTTTTAAAACACCGAAATTATCTTGGGTATCTCTTGGCCCTCCCTGCCTCCAACCCAGCTGCCCCTTCTCTCCCTGATTCATCCTGACAATGTTAGCCAGCTCTTGATTTAAAAATTTATCATTTCTGGTGTTCCTCTCAGGATTTTGGTTCTTCCTAAAATAGCTATACACAATATAATAGTGATTTTATATTCTTTACAACCAACTGTTTCACTATCACACTGCAATCTTGGGGGAAAGTAAATCTATTACACTTTTGATTAAGTTCATGTCTGAGCATGATTGTCAAAAGGAAAAAAAATAATTCTCTTTTTAAAAATTAGCTTACATTAGTCATATGGAGGGGGACTTAATTGTTACATTTCCACACATCTTACACTGTATTGCCAATCAATCTCATCTCCTCTATCACTTTCCTAAAAAATTGTTCTAGTATTTTTATTTCATAGAAAAGCTTCAGAATCTCAATTTATCAAGGTATCACATAATTTTTAAAAATATCTTTAACATCAAATGTTCAGTGAACAATTCTATCTACATTACTCAAGAGAGTAGGCTATTTGGCAAAAAAATGCCAGTAATTCGACAAAAAGTCATTTACTTTTCCAGTTAATCACTTTTATTTATTTCTTCAATCACAAATGAGTGTTAGGTAAAGACATCCATCCTACGAAAAGATTTAAAAATATCCCTTACACATTTTTAATGTTAAAGTTTTTCAGCACTTTAGTAAAGACATTCATGGGCAAAATTGAATAACAATACATATTATAATGATTACAGATACTTTAGGGACTATTCTGTGTCAAATAATTCTCAATCTTTAAATGAAGGCATATGTATTATAAAAATACTTAAAATAGGAGAGTTTAACTTTGCAGTCACACAGCTACAATATGGTTTAGAATTAATTGTGTTTTCAGTTCAGATCATATCCATTATATTCATTAGTGAAAAATGCATAGCATGGACTTTACTCACACACACACACACACACACACACACACACACACACGCCCTGATTTCTTTTATACAGCTTTTGACTTTTACTTTTTTTTTAGATAAAGTTTTGCTTTGTATAGAAGGCTTTTAGAACTCACTATATGTCTAGGAAATCCTTGAAGTTAGATCTTTTTACCTCAACTTCCTGGGTGCGGTGCCGAGATTGTAGATGTACATCAGCATACCCGGCTTTAAATAAGACAAGATAATTAATTTTTGTTGTATTAGGGATTGAACCCAGGTTCTTGGTGGGATAGATCAACTTTCTACCACTGAACTAAATTCCTAGGTGTTTGTTTTTAAAAATTAAAATGGGAAAACTGAATTGAAGACATTATAACATGATCTTTCTGTGCCCTTGATGTAGAGTTATTCATTTAATTATACTAACAACTCTTTGGAGTAGATATACTTATATTGTTCCTATTGTACACAAGTGAGTTCATTAAATCCTACCAATTTAACAAACAAGCAGAAAATCCAAGATTTGAACATAGGCCTTTTTTATCATGGGAACTAGACTCTATCACATACTATATACTTATACCTTGGATCCTTTTTTACTGCATAGATTTGAATGTACAGGATTTCCAGGTTTGGAGTTTAAATTCACACTAAGCTACAGATATACTGTGAAAACTTTACAACCATTAAAAAAAATTAAATCTAACATGAAATTCTTTTTCTTGTGATTTGCCACTGTCTCCAAAATTATAGAAATAAAAGGAGCAGTTAAGGCTCCTGATTTTGTTATTGAAATTTTATTGTGTTTTGAATATGATTGCTGTAAAAAGATAACATTACAAGGAGAGAAGAGGAGGGTGGGATGGTCCTTCTACTTCCAAATGCTGCCTGCTCAGCCTGAGCATACCGCATGGCTGTAGAGTTGGAGTTGGTCAGTATTGGGGATAAGTATTTGTGCAAGTTGGCTCAGAAATTCACAGAATGAGAAACTGATATCCTTTATATTCTATGGTATAGCATTACTTTTGTCAAACTTTCTTATAAACTTTGTTATCTTATTTTTTTTTCTCCTTGGAAGTATTTTTGTTAGAAGGTGTAGGGTAGGTTGTAGGGACTCTAAAATTATGGAGAAAGTAACATAATTCATAGGAGTATTAAAATTGAATGAGTTAATAAAGACAGAGTGACAAAGCCTGTGTCTTGTTAACCACATGGAATATGTAAATATTTGATTCCTAATTTTATTTTATTTTTTTAAATTTAATTTAATTTAATTTTTTGTGAACATACTGTACAGAGGGGTTACAATTACATGGACAGGATAATGTGTACATTTCTTATCAAGCATTTCAGCCTCCTCCTTTGTTTACCCTTCACATCCCTGATACCTAATTTTAAATTAAATCCAGCATTTCTTCTGTACTGAAGATTATTTTATATCTTGAGTGGGCTTTTTTACCCCACTTTTACTATTTCTTTCATTGTTCAGTTAACACGTATTAGAGTTGGCCAACTTAGTATCATATATTATAAAAAAATTACCTTTCACCACAGTGACACAACTTTTACATCCAAGTCATTCTGGTAAGCACTTCTCTTTCTGACTGTAAAAGTTTCTTTTGTTGACCCAGTGTAATACAACTGTTCAGCTAGGTTTATATCTTTGTTACAAGGTTCATATATAAATTTTGAATTAGATCTTATAGCAACACATTGCTAAGTCTCTAGTTCAGAGGCTTAGTACTAGAATTGCTAAATCAATGCCAGATCTAATGTAAGTTGTTTATGAACACATATACACATGTTTAATTTGAGTTTGTAGCATTTATATATAATTTAAAAACCTTTAACTTGCTTTTCACCTTCAGGAAAATCTGAGAGAAAATTGCTGATAGTTATTTGGAAGTTATTGAATTTTGAGCTTTGAGCTATTTCTTATTCTAACCCCCCACCCTTTTTGTGATGGTGGTGGTGATACTAAGGTTTGAATGTAGAGCTTTGTGCCTGTCAGACAAGCACTTTCTCACTCTATTTCTTCAGTCCTTTTAAGTTTATTTTTCAGGTATGGTTTTAGGCATTTTGCATTTGGGCTAACCTTGGATCACAGTCCTGTCCAGCTGGGATTCCAGGTGTCCACTGCCATGCCCAACTATTTTGAGATAGGATCTCATTAACTTTGTGCCCAGGCTGGATTTGAACCACTATCATCTCAATCTCTATCTCTTTATAGCTGAGATTATAGACCTGGCACTGTCTTCATTTAAAATTTTTCATTGTTTTCTAAAATCTTCCTTATTTGCTCTTTTCTTGGTTGTTCCAGAATACTTAAAGTATCAAGTATTAATCCAAATCATGGTGTTTTTAAAATAAATGTTATTATTAAAGCAATATATAAAACAGAAATGTTACTGGGAGCTGGTGACTCATGCCTGTAATCCTAGCTACTCAGGAGACTGTGATCTGAAGATAATGGTTGGAAGCCAGCCTGAGAAGAAAAGTCTATGACACTCTTCTCTCCAATTAAGTATCAAAAAAAAAAAAAAAAAAAGCTGGAAGAAGAGCCATGGCCCAAGTGGCAGAGTGCTATCTTAGAGCAAAAAGGCTAAGGGACAGTGACCAGGCCCTGAATTTAATCCCCAAGACTGGCACCAAAAATGAACAACAACAACAACAACAACAACAACAAATATCCAGATATATCCTCAGTCACTAAGAATGTATAAGAATAGTCCAGATCTATCAACCGGGTCCTGCTGACAGAGCATATTTAAATCTGTAAGCATTTTCTTTATTTCTTAGTGGAAATAATTTGTCTGGAAATCAACTGCTATTTTCATCAGTCTGCCTCTCCCCACTGCTGAAAGGAGATTTGGACATAAGACACATGATCAGGTTTTCTTCTCCTAAATCTATGTAGACAAGAGCGCAGCACAAGCCAAGTGATGAAAAGCAGCTGGTGTAGTGCAGCATGGGAGAGCCCCAGGCCTGGCCAGGCTGCTCTGTATGCGCAGCCTTCTCTGATTGCTACCTGCAGGAGAAGCTGACATACGCACTTCAATGTGATGCATTCTAATAAGGAATGCATTAAAGCTAATGCATTAAATTATTTTTAATTAATGAATTTCATTTTTTAATCCATCATGCTTGTTGAATCAACCCAATCTAGCAAGGGGCAAAGTTCTCCTTGGGTTCTGATTTGTGGTGATTAGGATATTTTTTCTTTCTGTGTGGTTCATCAGGAGAAATTGATAAATTGCCCATCCAATATAAGGTATAATGTCTTATCCTCTCTGAATGTCTCCTATTCTCAAGGTGATTAGTGACATTTTTGTTATTTTTTTTTCTTTTGTAAAACTATTATGGTCCAAGAATCGAGGCGATCTACTTTAGGACTCTTCTTCAAACCAATATAGCCTAATTTCTTCATTTCATGAATGAGATAAACAAGACAGAAGAAAGAACAGGTGTCTCTGTACACTCTTTTATGGCTTGCTCAGTAGCATTCCTTTCAGAAAAAATTTTGTTTTTGCAAAGTACATTTCATTTGTATCAAGTGTTCTCAGAATTTACAGTTTCTTTCAACATGTATTTATTTGCTGATGATTGCTGTTGGTGATTTTGCCTGTCTATTTTATCTTAATATTTCACCTGTGAGTATCCACAGGTATTGAATGGCTTGTTTCTGAATGGCTTATCTCATACAGCACAACATTTAGTCTTATGATCAATAAAATCTCGACCTAACCTTCATAGGCTAGGATATGATATGAAATGATTGTATGAATGATTATATTTGATTACAATGAGAAAAATTAGTGTTATAGCCATTTGGGCTTTACCTAGGAACTACCTCAGGCTTTATTATCAACAGGTTTAAAAATATACTTTAATACTTATTAGTTCATCTTCAGAATAGACTCAAATGTCCCTGTGGAAGAGGTGCCCATTAAAATAAGTAGGACACATGGGGATTAAAGATGATCTCCCTAATGAAATACAGAGCTTCAGCACTGTGAGAAAATTAAGACTTGGGCCAAGAATCAAAGAGGAGCTCAATAGTCTTCAGGAGGCGTTTTTATAGTCTGAGATCAAGGAGGCTTCATCTGCTGAAGTGGCGGAGGACTGGTAATGGCTTCCTAATCTAGGAGGCACTTTTATATTGTTTTCTTTGCAATTTCTGGGACTGTTAAAGCTTAAAAGTAAGCGGCTGCAGGCTGGAGATCAGATGTCCTCTCTGTGCGAGGTGTCTCACCTTATTTCAGTGTCATAGATGTTCAGGAGGGCGTGGAATGCTTTTAGGGCTCTCTTCAAAGTTAGAGACGTTAAACATTTGCAGTCATTTCAATCAATTCTACAGGCAGAAAAAAATAAAGATGGGAAGAGGAGGATCAGAAGCAATAGTCAGAGCAATTTAGCCTTTTGAATGGAGAGTAACAATTTGCATATCATTATTTGGAGACATGCCATTTGATTCTTCCATACTAAAGTGGTGTGCTAACCTGTACAAATTGGATATATATTTGCATTATCATTCAGTTCAGATGTTCATTGGAGAAACCAAAGCAATTCTGCTATACACTGGAATCAGATCCCAATAATTTTTAAAAAAGTGAATAAAAAGTTTGTTTAATGCATTAATGCCATACCTTACAAAAAGTTAATTTCAAGTTAGAAGATGCAAAAATCACAAGGAGCCAATATTATGCTTGAAAATTACTCATCTCCTACACCATACATCACATCTGTTTTAATATTAGTAGTTTTGTCTCATATTTACATATATATCAAGACATAATGTATAATGGAAAATATACAAAGTATGATTTCATAGTGTTTGCTTTCCTTAATTCTGCTTCGATATCATTTCTTTATTTTTTGCCAAGCTCATATTTGTGCAGATTAAATATGTTGTTGCTAGAACTATTCTGAAGAAAAAACAATTATGTATATGATTAAAGTGAAAGAAAGGGCTCTTTGTTTTTCAAATGTCTGTGTATTGGGAAGTCCTTAACACAGTAAATATATACATATATTAGTATTTTGTTAATGATTAATTAATCACTATTGACCTCAACAAGGTAATTGGTAGGGCAGTTGAGTGCTCTAAAATAAATCCCAAATGGTTTTGAAAAATTATTTTAGCAGTTAGTTTTATAAAGTTAACCATGGAACTTGCATGGTCCCATCATGTCCATTCTATTAAAAATTTAGAAAATTCACTAGGTAAAATCTGGTAAATATGTTTAAATTTTAGGGCAAAGCAAGGCTTTAAAAAATTGCCATTTGCCAGGCGCCAGTGGCTCACACCTGTAATCCTAGCTACTCAGGAGGCTGAGATCTGAGGATCACGGTTCAAAGCAGGAAAGTCCGTGAGACTCTTATCTCCAATAAATCACCAGAAAACCAGTAGTGCTGTGGCTTAAGTGATAGAGCACTAGCCTTGAGCTGAAGAGCTGGGGATAGCATCCAGGCCCAGACTTGAAGCCTCATGCCCAACCCCTCCCCCACCCCCCAAAATTGAAATGCTCCTTTTATTAAATTAATAATCAATGGTATGTCTAGAAAAGTCTTCCTACCCTGAAAATAATCACTACTATTGGAATAGTCATGATTTTTATGAGTTGAATAGTAAAATCAATGTTTCCCGAATTTTACTTTTAGAATGTCTCGCTCTAGGCATATACTAGGCAAAAAATAGATTCGATTTTTTTGTTTTGCTTGTAGTTTAGATATACCCAAGTGACTTTTTACTCAGCATGACTGCTTGTAAAGTATATAAATGATGTTAGCTGTTATTTAGGGTAAAAATGTTTGATATGACAAGTTTTTGCTTGGGAAACTTAACACAGTATCATGCAATCCCGTCCTGAGTTTGCATTGGAGATCCCAGACACAGACAATACAAAATGCGCATAACCTTCTGTGATATCACTGTGATGACTCAATGTAATCATCTGTGACAATTTTTCATTTTAAAGCACTTTCTAGGTGTGCTTTAAGGCAGTGTTGTACAGTGTAGAGTAAGGGCTTTACTTTACCTTAGTTAAATCTTTTTTTTTTTGGGTCCGGTTGTGGGGCCTGAACTCTGGTCCTGGGCGCTGTCTCTCAGCTCTTCAGCTCAAGGCTAGCGCTCTACCACTTGAGCCACAGCGCCACTTCCGGCTTTTTTCTTTTTGCTTATATGGTGGTGAGGAATCGAACCCAGGGCCTCAAGTATGCAAGGCAAGTGCTTTACCACTGAGCCACCTTCTCAGCCCCCTTAGTTAAATCTTAAAGCACTACTTCTTCAACAAATCATTTGAGCTGCATTAGCTTTCCCAGCCTCCCTAACACTATTAAATCACAGCTTATCAATCTTTAAAATGCACTCAAGACATCTAGCAAGTAAGGATGTATGTATGAAATAAAATAATGCTTATAAAACATCTGGCTCCAAACCAAGCACATTTTAGATGTTTAATAAATTTGGGGACTCTATATTATAATTCTTTAGAAGTCTGTGAGACCCTTATCTACAATTAATTACCACCTGTCTCTTCCTGAATAAAGCCCAAACTGGAGGTATAGCTCAAGTTGAAGAGTTCTAGCCTTAAGCAGAGAAAGCCCAGAGACAGTGCTCAGGCCCTGAGTTCAAGCCTTGGACTGGCACAGACACACACAAAAATAATAAGATTCTGAAGAGTTTGTGGGAGTGTAGAGGGATGGGAGCTCTCACACCTTGATGACAGTGTGCACTACGCCGCTGCCTCTGTGTGCGAAGGTTGTGTGGTAGCATGTTAATGGCACTCATGCACATTTGATGGTCCTAGAAATTCTACTTCAGAAAGAAATGCAAACACATGCACACCAGCAGACACACAGAACAATATTGACAGAAGTGTTGTTCATGATTGTCCAAGGGAAAACCTACATATCAATTATAGATATTTTATATTCAGTTACAAGAGTGAATCGATGGACACGATAGAATAGATAAATCTTACCAATGAGATTGAGAGACAGAGACCATAGTGCCATAGGATACAGCACGCACTGTGCATAGAAGTAAAGAATAGGCAACTAGCAAGCTATAATTTTAGAATTCATGGCAGAGGCGACCTCTGGGGAGGAGTGGTTTATGATAAATCAAAGTTCATTGTCTGTAACAGTGGTTTCTAATCTAAAAAGAATGCAGCCAAATCTTTTAACTAATCAAACTATTTTTCTCATGTGAACCCCCAATCAAACTCAATGTAACAAGCAATTAAAAGGAGAGTCCTCTGATGTATACAAAGGAATGATGGTATCTGGGCTGTTCTCTGCTTACCGTCTGCTAAAGCCCATTTCACAATTGGAAGAATTACATTTAAGTTCCATTTCTAAAGCCCAGATTTGACCAACCCATGTCCCTGTTTAAACAGCTTAGATTCCTTCTTACCAACAATTACTAAGGTAGCTCTACCTTCTGACACAAAGTCCCTAGATCTTCGCACCATAACAAAATCACTCTCGGTTTCCATTCATACTTCCCTTGAATTTGCCCACATGATGATGCTTTAAGTTTGGAATCCTCTGGCCTCTCTTGCCTGTGGTCAGTTTTTGACACTTGTTTTTTTCAAGGCTCTCATATTTCTCTGTAAAATCTTTGTGAGCACTGTTTGGGACAAAGAGATCTTGCCTTTTCAATCAGTTAATTATCTGTCTTCTCCACTGGTCTGTGAAACTCTCAATAATTAGTAACATATCCCTGTACTTTCATGTCTTCCTTTTCTTCTATGGACTACAACCATCATGATGTCTAACAGGTAGAAAGAATCCATTAAGTATTTTCTGAACAACAAACAAACAAAAAAGCCCAAATCAAGTATTTTTACATTATGCAAATAAAATACACTAAACTTGATTGAATAGAATGAGTTTGATGTCTAGCATCTCCAGGAAAGTGAAACAAATGGGTTTTAAGTGTATATTATTCTATTCTTTCTATTATTAAGCTCTTTCAATAACCTATGGTGTAAATATTTGATATAAAGTTTAATTTACATCACAATTTTCTCTTTTTACCAAACAGTAGACTTTTCCTAAATGTACACTTAAGAGAATAATCCTAGCCCAGCAAAAGATCTGCTCATTAAGAGAAGTCAGTGCTTGTTTACTTCAAAGGAAAAGAGCTGTTTAAGGGAGCTCCAATTCTGAACTTCTGCGCAGTATACAAAACTCAAAGGAAATTCCCCCTTAATCTTATACCTTAGCCTCATTTCTTGAGCTTCAAATTCCATCATAATCTTTTGTCTGGAGTTCTAATCTTTACCACTTGATAGGACATTTTGCAATAACCTCTTTGCGACAGTAGAGATTAATCCTTAACTACAGGTTAGTGGTTGGTAGCCTTTCTTAGACAAAACTGTTTCCTTCCTTCCTTGTTTCCTTCCTTCCTTCCTTCCTTCCTTCCTTCCTTCCTTCCTTCCTTCCTTCCTTCCTTCCTTCCTTCCTTCCTTCCTTCCTTCCTTCCTTCCTTCCTACCTTTCCTTTCTTTCTCTTTTGGCTCTCTTTCTCTCTTTCCTTCCTTCCTTCTCTTCTCTTCTTTATTTCTCCTCTGTGCCAGTTCTGGAGCTTGAACCCAGGGCTTAGGTGCTGTCTCTGAGCTAGTGCTCTACTACTTCAACACCACTCCACTTCTAACTCTTTGATGGTTAATTGGAGGTAAAAGTCTCATGGACTTTCATACCTGGTCTGCTATTCATACCTTGATCCTCAGATGTCAGCCTTCTGGTCAACTAGAACTATAGGCATGAGTTACCAGCACCTGGGCCCAAGCTGCTATTTTGGAAGAAACTTTAACTACAACTATTTCAGGGTTTCTCTGTTTCTGTTGAATGACCTTGTAGATTCCAAGAAGAGTGTGTAAGTATGTGGCTATTGTTTAGGAGGCAAACTCTTAAGAGGACAGAGTTCTGGATTCTTGGAGGTATACTGAAAGGTAAGATTATGAATGGTCATAAATATAATTTAATATTTTAATTTGTAACAAGTTGGTCTTGGAAGTGGCACTGTGGCTCAAGTGGTAAAGCACTAGCCTTGAGCTGAAGAGCTGAAGGACAGCACCCAGGCTTGGAGTTCAAGCCCCATGACCAACCAAACAAAAAAGTTGGTCCTATATGAAATGTATTTTATCTTGTAGTCTGCAATTAAAAAGAAACAACTCATGGTGACCAAACATTAATGCTCCATTTGTTTTAACTGTTTATTGTAGGCACTTAAGCAATAAATGATGGCTGAATAGATAGTGCTATTTTTGCCACTCTGACATATGAATAAATACCATAATATTCATTCTTTTTAATTGTTTCATTGCTCTTAATTTTAGATAAGCTTTCACATATAACATAGGAGAGAATACAAGAAACCGAGAACACAGGAAAAGACCTTAAATTATGGCTTTAGAAAAGAATTTTGGCTTTCAAAGAGTCCTTCTCCTTCCCTTCCTCTTCTTCCTTCCCTTCTTTCCTCACATCTCAAACTCTGGCTAGGGACATAGGAACTTTATCTGGGATTTTTTTTACTAGTCCTCAGGCTTGAACTCAGGACCTGGGTACTGTCCCTGAGCCTCTTTGTACTCAAAGATAGTGCTCTATCACTTGAGCCACAGTGCCACTTCTGGATTTTTCTGAGTAGTTTATTGGAGATAAGAGTCTCAAGGACTTTCCTGCCTGGGCTGGATTTGAACCATGATCCTCAGATCTCAGACTCCTGAGTAGCTACGGTTTACAGGTGTGAGCCAATGATGCCTGGCTGACTTTTTTTTTTTTTTTTTGATCAGTCATGGGGCTTGAACTCTGGGCCTGGATGCTGGCCATTAGCTCTTCAGCTCAAGGCTAGCACTCTACCACTTGAGCCACAGCGCCACTTCCAGTTTTCTGGTGGTTAATTGAAGATAAGAGTCTCATGCACTTTCCTGTCTGGGCTGGCTTTGAACTGTGATCCTCAGATCTCAGCCTCCTGAGTAGCTAGGATTATAGGCATAAGCCACCGGCAACTGGCTGTGACTTTTTTTTAACAGCACTAGTGTGAGGTATCACTGAAATTATTTAAATTATATATTTTATGAAATTTTGACACATCTATACACCTGTGAAACAATCATCTTGGTCATGATAATAAGCATTTCCATCAAATCACAAGCTTTCCTCCTGTCTTGTGTCCTCTTTCTTTTCCCTGACTCTCCTGACTCTGTTCTTAAATAAATCTTACGTTGGGCTGGGAAGGTGGCCAGTGGTAGAGCGCTTGCCTTGCATGCCTGAGGCCCTGGGTTCGATTCCTCAGCACCACATAAGCAAAAAAAGAAAAATACCGGAAGTGGAGCTGTGGCTCAAGTGGTAGAGTGCTAGCCTTGAGCTGAAGAGCTGAGGGACAGCGCCCAGGCCCAGAGTTCAGGCCCCACGACTGGACCAAAAAAAAAAAAATCTTACGTTATGTAAATTTGTTTTAACTTTCAAAATTTATATAAGTTGCTGTTTATTTAACATTGTATTCACATAATTGATATGCATAGTCTATGAAGGATGAGCATAAAGAGTGTGCATGAATAAAGCCCCATAAATGCTTACCATGTTGGCTTAAAACAATTGTACATTAATACATCATAAACTGCACAGAATGCTAGTGAGGAATAAAGTAATAAAGCTACCAAAGCGCTGTATGATCGTTCCAGGTAGAAATGAAATGTTGTGGATTTAAATACACTCCTCTAAAGCAAAAGTTATAGATTCTATTACAAAGTTGAATAACCATAGAGCTCCTCATGCCTGATGTTACTACATTCATTTCTTCTCCCTTTGCTGCTGCTTTTCTTTCTTTCTTTTTTTTTTTTGACACCCCTTATCCCTTTCCTCAGCTTCTTATTTTAGTTTAAGCTGGAATAGTAGATATGGGTATATAACCTAATTGGAGAAACAGTGTCTTTATTACTGTGAGATAGTTGTGGTATAGCTCCACTTACTGAAGAGTGTTACTGAAGAATAATGCATAATTTATTATATATACATTTATGTACATGGATACATAAATCTTTGGAGGAAATTGTTGGGCAGACACTTTTAAGAACAGTAAACTGGAATGATTTACATTCTAGTAGTCTTAGACCTTCTTTTCTTTCATGGTAATTCACCAGAAATAAGATATTGCAAACTAAGATCACTTATTCCGAAAGATAATATACAGAATGTCTAGCTTATAAGAACAAGAGAGAAGAACACTTTTGCCATTCTTTCCATTTTTATCATTTTTCTCTCTACTTATGCTTTAAAAAGTATATTTAAGAAGTTCAAAACCTACCTTAAAACTAGGTTGCTATATTACTTGGCTATTGCTTTTTTATACAGCCTGGGTGGCTAAATCATCAAACACCTCAGGTGTCTTGAAGAGCTAGCAATGGACCATTCAACAACTATATTATGCCATAAAGGGATATTCCTGGAAGTAGTTGACCCATGCCATCCTGTTATTCCTTACACATTTTCTAAAATAACAGTCAGACAGCTTTATGTACCAGCATGTAACATGGTAATGTGATCTCAGGCAGGTTATAGAGATCATGGTCTGCTAAGATATATTGACCTGTAGTCAAACAATGAGTAATATGTCAGTCACAGATGCATTTCCAATTCAAGAACCTTGTTCTAAACTGTGCTGTGACATATTTTGGTCTATGTCCCTTTTGTGGAAATCTTCAACTGGCATCATAATTATGCAGAAAAGTAAATGTATTCTGAGTCATGTTTTTCTTTGCTTAATGTGTATGCTCCAACCAACTGCCAGTCAAATTCATGGGGTGTCCTTCATGCATGTCTTTGGGAATGCTTTGTGGCCAGTAAAGTCAAATGAAGCAGGTGACAGAGCAAAGGAAAAAACTATTAAGCATTATATGTAAATTGTTTGATGTACATAGGTAACTTGAAAGAGATATAGGAACCAATAGGCCAAATAGAGCTTGGTTTGTTATAGAAGACAAGTTTCCATAGAGGAGTAGAAACTTGACAAAGAGGAGTATTTTAGAATAGTCAACTAAACTTGGGCTACAGACAAGCTTAAAACCATAGACCATTAGAAATGGGGGACTATAACTACATGTACCAGCAAGTCAGAGTTCACAAGGAAGGGAGTACTGAGAAAGAGAGAAAGTGACACACTCAACATACTGTTACTCTAAGAGCTATTAGTGGCCAGCCACAAAAGAACACATATGCTGTTTTATTCATATGAAATGTCCAGAGCCAATCAGAAGATTATTGGTTGCTTGGGAGTGAGTGGGAAAGGGCTCAGGAGTCCTGGCATTGGCCACTTATGAGCATGGCTTCTTTGGGGAATGATGACGAGGTTGTAATGGTACATAGGAGAGATGGTCACACACCTTTGAATTTACTAGAAAAATCTTTAGCTGCAAGTAAACCTTACACTCCACCTTCAAATGAGTAAACTTTATGCTCAATATGTATGAATGGTGTGATGTATGATTTATATGGCAATAAAGCTGCCTCATAAAACTTAAAAAGCAAAGAAGTTACATTTGGCATATAATTGGCTTAAAGAAGGTAGGTAGACTAGACTGCATATGTATGTCTTTCTCATTAAATTATGTTTTAATATATTAATAAGTAATAACTCATATGTTCCCTAGTAAAGGGCATTAATACTAAGAAATTTACAAAGATGTATTTGAGAAAAATATTATCATTATTAATATTAATACTGAATTCATATGATTATATATTAATAACATATAATATATTATATAATACAATATTTACATATAATAAACATAATATAATATATACTTAACTAATAATATATAATATAATGTATATTAATAAGATACATAGTAATTTTTTTCATTCCCTTTTTCTTTTCTTTTCTTTTCTTCCATTTCATTTCTCTTCTCTCTTCTTTGTTCTCATCTCTGTGTGTGTGTGGGGGGGGGGATTGGGAGGTTCTGGGGCTTGAACTCAGGACATGGGTACTGTTCTGAGCTTTTGTGATCAAGGCTAGTGCTCTATTATTTAAGCCACAGCTCCACTTCTGGAGTTTTGGTGTATACAATATACTATATTGTAGTATATATTATTTTTTTTTTGGGGGGTCCGGTAGTGGTGCCTGAACTCTGGGTGTGGGCGCTGTCCCTCAGCTCTTCAGCTCAAGGCTAGCGCTCTACCACTTGAGCCACAGCGCCACTTCTGGCTTTTTTCTTTTTGCTTATGTGGTGCTGAGGAATCGAACCCAGGACCTCGAGCATGCAAGGCAAGCGCTCTACCACTGAGCCACCTTCCCAGCCCTGTAGTATATATTATTGATATATTATATATACTATGACACATACATAATATGACATTATATAGTACATTATATAAAATAAACTATATTAAATAATATAAATATATAATTATACATTACATAATTTTTTCAAGGAAAAAGAAGTAATTGAGATTGAAGACAGAGAAATAAGGTGGTGGTTGAAGAGCAGGAGTAGGCAGCTTCCAATCCTAAATGGTCATGGTAAGCAGTAAGAAAGTATGTGCCAAGTACTCCGATGATTGCAACTGTATTTCTGTGTCTGTCGGGGGAGTATAAGGGGCCAGAAATGTCACAGCTAGACGTAGATGTTAGAGAAACCACAGCAATGGTTAACAAGAATATATTAGCACATATATTTTTTCCATTGATCTGATGTACATATTTTCATTTGTTTATCAAAAAGTCTTTGAGGTAGAATTCTAACTCCTTCACGATCTGCCCCTGTTTATGCCCTCAGAAGTAAAGAAGGAATCATTTTATACTTTTTTTTCTTTACACACCATTTAGCCTGGGGAGAAATCATATAAACTATTCAGACCTAGAATTTTAACTGTTTATTTTGTTATAGTAATACAGTAACTCCACAGAGCCCTCCCCCACACCTTCCATTCCTGCTAGGTCTGTAGCACATGGCATTATTCATGAAGAGAGAACTTGGTGGTTCTTATTTTCATTCATCACTTTCAGTGGTAATGATTAATGAATGTCGTTCTTAGAAGTTCATAAAAGGTCAATTGACTGTTTTCCTCTCTTGTTACTTCGAGGATTTTTCTGGTGTGTGCGGTATTTATTCCATTTAAATCTTAGTCATTTGTGGGACTTTCCTGTGTAATAACTTTTACAAGTATGATTTCAAAGGAGTGCAGAGGGATGTGTTTATAGATGTACTCCACGCCTTTTCCCTGAGCTTTGTCAGTGCTACTGCGAGAACTCTTTGAAGATCCAACATCAGGTAGAGTCTAAAAAAAGAAGCTTCTTTTTTTCCTGGATAAATTTACTAAGTATAGAAAGCTGTCCAGGACCAGGTGTAGTGGAAAGTGAAGAACCAATAACTTAGTATTTCAGATCTAAGTGATAGAATCAAGAAAGCTATAGATGTACTCATTTATGCTCTAGTGACATTTTGTGTGTTACTACTTTCTTTCCTTAGTTCTTTTCCACAGGTCTGTATTGAAGAGTGTATGCAAAACCATATCACCACAATATTTGTGTGTGTGTGTGTGTGTGTGTGTGTGTGTGTTTGTGCACGCGCATGCGTGCGCACGTACGTGGGTGCATGAGCTCATCCTGGGGTTTGAACTCTGTGCCTAGGCACTGTTTCTGTGCATTTGTGCTCAAAATTAGCACTTTACCACTTGAGCCACACCTCCACTTATTCTTTTTGGAGGTTAATTGGAGATAAGATGCTCATAAATTTTGTCCAGGCTGGCTTTGAACTTCAACCCTTAGATCTCAATCTCCTGAGTAGCTAGGATTATAGGTGTGAGCCACAGATGCCTGGCATTTCTTTGTTTTTTATTTTTGTTTTTGTACTAGAGTTTGAATTAACAGCCTTGTATTTGCTAAGCAGGTGCTCTTCCACTTGTAACATGCCTTTAGCCCTGGGAAATTTCATTTTGAAGAAACTTCCAATAGTCTTGCAAAATGATGTATCATTTACATCTTCACCAGTACAATGTTAAGAGTTCAAATTTCCCTACAAGATAACCAACAATTGACATGGTTAATGTGTGTTTTTTATGAATTATTCTAGCAGGCAGTTACTTGTACATCAATTACATATCCCTAGCGGATAAAGATGCTGATATCATTTCAAGTGTTTCCCACCTATGCACATTTTAAAGTACCTAAGTTCATTGTCCATTTAAAACCTGAGTGATATTTTTCTATTGAGTTTTAGAAATGCATGATGGGTATAAAACTTTTATTAGATAAATGATTTATAAGAATCTTTCCCCTTTTGTGGCTTATCTTTTCATCCTTCTAACTTTGCCTTTTTTGAAGAAAAATTAATTTTGGTTAAGTCCCATTAAATCTAACTCAATCAGGAGTTTTGGTTATAAATTAATAATTAAGATTGACTCTTTTTAGAAGACTTTTTCCTCTTGTATCTTACTTAAAAGCTACCTCTGGCCTTGTGAAAGTACCCAAGTTGAAAACACCATTTTTCTCTGTTTTAGTCATGAAATACACAGATTCTGTGCCAACTTCAAATATATTTGGGATAATTTGTGGCTTTGAGTCCAACAGGTCTGGATTAAAACTAAATGAAAAGGACCTTAGTCAACATTGTTAGCATTTTAATTAATCACCAAATCTCATTTGCATTTGATGACCATCACTTTAGAGTTGAAACATTTGAGTCTATTCTTTTTTACTTTGTCTAATTTAATGGCAAGTACTAATCATTAAATTAAGATGTGTGTGTGTGTGTGTGTGTGTGTGTGTGCATGCCCCAGTTCTGGGACATGATCTCAGGGCATGAGCCTTTACACTCAAGACTAGAACTCTACCACTTGAGGTTCCACTTTAGACTGGTTAATTGGAGATAGATATCTCAGGGACATTCTTGCTCAGGCTGGCTTCAAATGGTGCTCTTTAGATCTCTGCCTCTTGAGTAGTTTGGATTATAGGCATGTGTTATCCACGCCTGGAAATTTAAAAGTTACTTTTAAAGGTATAAAATCAGGCTAGGTTGTAATTAGTTCTTTTAAGATAAAGTAGTGGATGACTGTAGTTTTAAAATAAAAACTAACAAAGCAGTCATTGGAAATTCTTAAAGGAAAAATGCAGGAGAAAGTGGAGATAAGATGACTGGAGAGAAATCAACTGGAGTTTAGTTACTTGGTTTATTTGAGACAGGGTTTCATTACATAGCTCATGCTGATCTGGAACTCTCAGAACTCTGGAACAGCTCAGGCTGTTCCCAAAGTCAAAACCCTTCTGTATCAGCAGCTTCCCAGAATGCTGGAACTACAGGTATGCACCCCCACTTCTGGCCTCCCATGGCATTATTTTGATAGAAATATGTAGGCTTAGGTGGGGCAGCCACAACTGGAAAGCAGAAGGTTTTTCTTAATAGCATTACTTACATAAACTGATTAAAATTAAATTTATAGCAAGGCACCAGTGTTTTACACCTGTATTTATTGCTACTTAGGAAGCTGACATTAGGTTATCATAGTAACAAAGCAGCACAGTCAGAAACTCTGCAAGACTCTCCAATGAGCCAGTATAAAGTGGATTTACAGGCATGGCTCATGTGGTAGAGCACCAGAGAGAGCACCAAGCAAGAGCACAAGACACTGAGTTCAAGCATTAGAGTTAGAATAATAAAACAAAACACGTTAGTGTCATTTGTTGTTTCTCATGCCTAACTCCAGTTTCAATTGTAGGTACTTAGAAAGATAGATAACCTTTTATTGATATAGGATTCCCACATTGGTTAGCAAAGTACTTCTAGAATTATTAAATAATTCTTGTGTATCTGACCATCAGAGGTCAACTAATTTATTCAAACCATGGCTGATAACTGCCAGTACGATGAAAAAACAAACAACACCTCAGAATGGCAAGACAGTAAAAGCATTGAAACCACTGATTAGGCTACTCATGTCATTAGAAGAGAGTGTAGGTTTCATTTCTACCAGCACTGCTACTATTCACAGCTCTTTCTAGCGGTTTACTATTGAGGAGCTCAGTGTCCTAGACTATATCTTGAACCTAAGATGCAAAGAACTCTTAGACTTTATATTCTAACAGTTAATTAAAAAAATAAGTCAAGCCTCTAAACTGCTTCCTTGTGGGGGACATCATTTGAATTTATTATTCTATTTTTAAATACTTAACATTATTTTGTTCCCTCCTTTGGGCTGTAGGTAAATGAAAACAGAAAAAATGTGAATATTGAACATATCTATCTCCTTGACCTCTGGTTTGACAAACACTGAAAATTTAGAATCATTAGACAACCCATTCAAGTGGAAACGGATCCTTTGTTGATTGCAAGGACTTCCTTCTGTGTGTCCTTTGGAATGAGAGAAAGTCACAGCCCCAGGCTGACCATTGGTTTTCTCTTTTTAGATAATTGGAAGGAAAGAATATATTTAACACTGCCCATTACACACCTTTATGTTGAAAAGCCTTTTCCTTCTCATCAAGATTTGTCATTCCGCTGTAGTTTTCTAACTTTCTTCCTTAAGAGATATGCCAAAAGGCCTGATTATACATGGAATTTTTTTCTGGCCATCTAAAGGGTAATCTATGTAGACAGTAAATGCAGGGACCTCTTGACTTTGATAATAATGCCTGAAAACGGAGACTCTTGTGCCCTGCAGGCATCTGTCTCTGTAAAAACATTCCATGCAGCCATAAAGTACACCCAAATAACAGCCAAAAAAGAGGAGGAAAAGAACTTACAGAGATGGGAAGATTTGGGCACGACAGAATGAGTGCACTCAGGATAACAATGATCTATCATCTGTCATACAATCTATCTTTATGGTGAGTAGAATTTTATTTCTACTTGTGTGTTTTCATATATAGCTAGATGAACAGTGTGTAGGGGATTTTGGAAATTCATCCTCCTATTGTCCTTTACAAAATCATCCACCACTGTGGTAGATTATGAAAAGAAAACTCAGTGCCAGAGGATGCAGACAAGTACATTGAGAATACTAGACAGATACTCTCTTTTCCCTCCCCACCTCAAGTTGCGCTAAGTGTTTATAATAAGCAAATGCCACTGCTGTAGAATTCTGCAATTCACTCAGCTGAGTTCTAAACTGGATTAGTTTAAAGGTCAGGGGATACAAATGGTGCATGAAATGATAAATCCTTGAAATACAAAATCTTGCACTTGTTTTCTTCTAAGAATTATTAAGAGTTTGAAATGAGATGGAAATGAGGAAATGGCAAGATTTTAGCAAAGGTCAAAAAATATGAGAAGGTCAAACTCGATTCTATCCATTAAGAAACAGTGTATCAGAACTTTACACTAGTCCTAAAAAAAGTCTCTACTGGTTTGGAGAAGATTCATGTATACGCAGACCTTTCAGTTTCTTCCGAGAGATCTTCCCATTGGAATTCTTGCTTCGTGATTAAAAAGGTGTTTCCCTCTCCCACTCCTTTTCTTCTCCTCTCTCTTCTTTCTCTTTTGACTGGGGATTGAACCCAGGATGTTTTGCATGCTTGCAAGCATTCTTTCATTCAGTCACACCCCAACACAGGAAACTCATCTCCTTTGATGGCATGGTTTATGCTGGGAAAGCCTCAGAGATACAGAGAGAATCGCCTTTGCTTGTTACATTGCTTCACAGGGCATATTCAATACAGAATACCTTCCATGAGGATTGCTCAGTGACAGCTGGCTGCTAGTAATCATGTTCGTTGTTCAGAAACGCTGTCAGCCTCAGCATGGCTTTGCTTGATGCACTTTCACTGAGACAAGCCTGACTCAGCAAAGTTAGAAGGAGGATTCCATGCCAAGTGTGCATGGTTTCCGTTCTTATGCTCATTCACGCTGTGCTCATATCAAGGAGGAAGAAAATAGGCCTTTCTATCTGTAGAGTAGAGAGAAGTGATAGTGGTGGCACAAACTTTCAAAGCATATCTCTGCCCCAAAGTGTAGGAAGAAATTCCATTACATAAAGTGTGCAAGACATTATGAATGCACTCACATTCCATTGCTCCCGAGGTGACTGTAGAAGTCGACGGTGAGCAGAGGCAGCATAAGGTGAGGGCCCCTTGCTCCAGATTCACTGCTTCCAGCTCTCTGCTCCCCATGGTTTCTCTATGCTACCCCTGCAACCTCTCCCTAATGGGAATAGGTGCCAGGGGCTAAACAGCTCTCCATGTTCACATCTTCCTGCACTAATTAGAAAGCAATCTACATGTCTCCCTTAATTCTTTTGTTTTTGAAATCTGGATAAAATAGATTAGAGCTATCTAAATTATGCTCTGGAGGGGTCCAAAACGGTCCATCTGCACTCAGCTATCTGTAAGTTTGGAGCTACGTATGTTGCTCTTCTCTTCTTCCCCTTTCTCTTCCTCCTCCTCCTTTCTTGTCTTATTTTGTCAGACAAAATAGCCCAGGCTGTCCTCAAAACTATGATCTTTCCACCTGAACCTCCTAGAGTACTGGAATTACAGATGTGTGCCACCATGTCTGGAAATGTCTTCTTTTAAATATGAATGGGTTTTTATGTCAGTACCAGGGCTTGAACCCTAGGCCTAGAACTCTCACTTGGCTTTTTTTGCTCAAGGCTAGTGCTCTACCACTTCAGCCACATCTCCACTTCCTGAATGAGTTTTGTTTCCACATAGATTATCCAAGACTTAATCATTAATTCAAAAATTTAAATATACTTGATAAATATAGTTGATTTGGTATAATTGTTGTGATGCTAGAACTCTATTCCTGTCCCAGATAAAGATAGGGTTGACTACAGTGTTCAGGTCTTCATGTGCTTAGACATATACCCACAGATGCTAGGCTCCTTCTATGAGAAAAATATATTCAAAGATTAAGACCCAGGGGAATCACTGGCCTGAGAGCAGAGGGGAAAATGCATTGTTAATTTCATGCTATCTGTTTTTCTTGGGCTTGATATTGAAATCTTTTGTTTTGTGTATTCTTTTCTGATTATGTGGCTATCAATGTATTGATGAAGTTCCTGTTGAAATTGCCACAAAGCAATCTCTTGATTCTTAGGTGCCTGGAGTCATATTGACAGATAAATAAACGATTCTTAATAGTAGAGCACTTTTAAAGAAATCTGGTTAGACAAATGGAAAGCAAGTGTTAGAAAGTATAACAATCAACTATATGGGCAAATAATCTCTAAAAGCATGCCCACAACAACTTACTTATGGTATCAGAATAGGATATAAAATAAATAACTAACATTATAAAAACAATCCTATATGCATTAACATATGTCAGGCTTTGTGCAAAGGGATTTCCTGCATTCTCTCACAAAACTTCTCTGTGAAAGGCAATGCCATTGCTTAGGTTTCACCAAGAAGAAGGTAAGTATTTGTTTTGCTCAAGACCCTATCAGTAGTGAGCAGGAGAACTAAGATTCAAATCAAGGTGTATCTCAATCCACAGTTCAAATGCTAAGTGTTTGGGAAATAGAGACGTGTTTCAGCTATGTGGGTGGGTATATTTACTGGCTAGAGCTCAGTAAATTGAATAAGGAATTCTTGAAATTAATTAGGAGTCAATATTTCAAATTCTCTCTTTTTTCCAACTGTGTTGATGAAGTTTTTGTTAAGATTGGAACAAAGCATTCATAGATTTTTCTTGTCACAAATCAGGTCTATCACCCGTATATAATGATACAGGAAAACTTGAGTCTTTAAACACCACTGATGCCCTGACTTCAGTGTGAAGTTTCATGTTCCATTCATGTTAACCATTTGGGATTTTTGTGGTTAATTTGGTGACTAAGCTGATGAAGTACAATTGCTGCTTGGATAATGATTTTCTAACTCATTTTGCTTACATAATAAAAAAAGTTTTTCACCTCAAATAAATCCAGAAGAACAAAGGCAAATTAGGAGAAATATTATGCAGACATCAGAAAAAAATCTTCATATGTTAGTGGTGACATAAAGGTAAATATTTCTAGGGCATTTTTTATGATTCATTTTTTGGTCTTTGAACTATAACTTCTTAAGTATCTTTAATGCTGGTAGGCAAGAAATACTGTTCATAGGTTAAAGCATATGGCAACATTCTATTTATGATTCTGTCAATGATTTTTTTAAGCCCAGGAGGGAAAACTGAAGGTTTATTTTAGGAGTTTCCCACATCTGTTTATCTACTATATAACCAATACAAAATAAAATAGATTTCCCCCTATCTTTACAGTTATTTTCTTTAGCAAATTGCATCTATTTAAGTTTTGTATGAATCCATTTTTCCCTTATTTTGAAGAGAAACCTTACTAAGGGTAATAGGATACCCATTTATTTTTAAAACTATAGTTAATTTCCATTAAAAATATTGGCTTCCAATTAAATGTGCACTCGATGGGCACAGCAATTCACTTTTTTATTTTCCATTGTCTGGCCCAATGAACACTTCACTTGCTTGTTACTCACAGTGTTTTGCAAGATATTGTTCCAAACAACCACATCCAGGAGTGAATGGTATCACAAGAATTGAAAAGTTCTCCGTTGTTGTGGGTGCAGTTTGGAGTGGCATAAGTCTTGTTTGTGGAGAGTTACAGTGTGTGGTGCTGGAGAAGTGGTCTCGGACTCAAAACGTCTTCTCTTTCCTTAATCAGATAAACTGTCTGGTCAGAAACACAGGGCTTTTATTTTCACAGACAGCTCCGTTTTCTTCCCCTCAGGGATGTTGTGTAGCATAAGGACCTGTTTCAGTCTACAGAATATTCATTTCCTATAATTTCAGTCACTTGGTGTAACAGTCGTGGGAAAAGGGAGAACATTTCTATAAAGTGGTTAGATAGATGGTTTAATTTTTATTTTGGGAAAATCCGAGGTGAGAAAATAAATACCCTGCTTTGGTCAAGTATAATGAGACCCTTCTATTTTTATAAAGGTATTTGTTCCACCCAGTTTTTTTCAATGACTATACACTTAAAAGCACAAAACATCTCTTTACCACATCAGTACTTATATGCAGAATTGAATTATAATAAAGGAATTATATTAAAAATGATACAAATTATATTAATTATATATTTTATGTCCCCCCTCCCCCCGTGCTGGTTCTGGGGCTTGAACTCAGGGCCTGGGCACTGTCCCTGAGCTTCTTCTGCTCTAGGCTAGCACTCCACTACTTGAGACACAGCTCCACTTTCAACCTTTTCTGAGTAGTTTATTGGAGAAAAGAGTCTCACAGACTTTCTTGCTCAGCCTGGCTTTGAACTGCTGTGATCCTCAGATCTCATCCTCCTGAGTAGTTGGATTATTTATGTGAGCCACTGGCACCCAGCTTCTGTTTTTAACTCTATAATATTTTAACTTTTCATGGTTTTCTATGGCAGAATAACTAGAAGATGTTTTAATGTATTGACATGATTTTTACTTTTAAGGTAGATGCTTTACCACTGAGTTACCACCCAACTAATTTTTACTTTGAAAAGTAAAGTATTTGGCAATGCAATTCCTTTTATCCCTCCCTTCCTCCCTCCCTCCCTCCCTTCCTCCCTCCCTCTCTTCTTCCTTCCTTCCTTCCTTCCTGAAGTAGTACAAATTATCCCAAATATTTAGCTGTGTAAATCACATACTAAAACATAGTTTTATGACTTCTCATATGTTTGGTAAATCTTTCCTTAACACCTGGCCATTATTATCATAATACGTACAAAGAAGAATATAATACACCTTCTAATCTTCACTTATCTCCACCCTCATATCTTCACTATGCTGAACAATGAGGCTCTGCTTAACAATGAACCATACACATCACCCTATAAATGACAGCCATTTTAGTTTATGTAAGTACATTCTAAGATCCCATACAAGAATTCAATAAACTGACCCAAAGTTACAGAACTTAGTAATTAATTGATGGAGCTGAACAACTCAGGTTTCTGCCTTTATATCCCATCTTATGTGTGTGTGTGTGTGTGTGTGTGTGTGTGGTTGTAAAGATACCCCCAATCCTTTTTTCATATTTTTTTCTGATTTTCTTCATAATTTTCCTAACTATTCCAAGTCCGATATCTTCTATGCATTAAGAAGTCTAGACAAAAAATAGCAGGGAATTAGTATTTATACTTTGCCAAGTTGTTAATTTGTTTAATCCATACAATTCTGTAAAGTAAGTTATAATTTCCTAATTTTTACAGAGGAGGGATACAAGCATTGAGGAGTTATTTGACCCTTTTTTTTCTGGTTGAGGGGCCTGACTCTCCCTCAGCTCTTCAGCTCAAGGCTAGTGCTCTACCACTTGAGCCACAGCGCCACTTCTGGCTATTTCTGCTTATGTGGTGCTGAGGAATCGAACCCAGGGCCTCAGGCACTCTTCCACTGAAGTAAGGTAAGCACTCTCCCACTGAGCCACTTTCCCAGCCCTATTTGCCCAATGTTAAAAAGTAAATAGAAGAGACTCTCTAGATCTTAAATTATATCATGTCCCATGATTTAGTATTTTGTTGCTAGGAAGTTACTTAGTATATAAGGGAATGGAATTTATTAGAGAGCTATCTTTTTCTGTATATGGCTTTTCTTTTCCTTCCAAGTCTGGATCTTTCTTTACAGGACTCCTATAAGTAATGAGATTTTAGGGGCTGAATTTTTCACATGGTCATTACATATTCTCTTGTCAGGCCTCCTCTAGGAAATCTATACTGAATTCTCTTTGTCCTATTCCACCATCTTGAGTACTGGTCTACCTACAGGCTGGAGGGAAATTATATAAGAAAGGAAGAGAAAACTTTTGTTTCAATCCTTCTTTCTTTCTAATATGAGCCTTCTTTAATAGCATTTGAAAAAATGAGGATGATCCAGACATGACCACTTAAGTGTTCACTTTGGATTAAAGAGATATCCCAATTACTTATGATATTTATAGAACATAATGCTAGAAGGTGTGTGTGTGCGTGTGTGTGTGTGTGTGTGTGTGTGGGTATGTGTATGTGTGTGTAAAATGTTCATTTCAGGCACATAGTGAAGGCTTTAAGCAGCAAGAATAAGAGGAAGTCTGATTGGTCTGGCCACTCTCTGAAAGGCATTTCCAGGCATTTAAGAGGAAACTACAGAATATAGGTGGAAAGTCTGTTACAAATGGTACACTTTAATTTTAGTTTTTTTCATAGTCAAATATAAAGTGGTCATCTACTCAGATGAGCATGGAAATGTGAAAACATATTTATTATATACATATAGGGTTGAGTTGTTTAAATATGGATATGACTATAATTCTATCATTCCTGCTCAGTTTCTGCAAGTATCATTTGTAGCCAATGATAATTATCTGTCTGCACATCTCTATAGAAAAGAATTCAAAAGCTTTTTTTTGAAAGAATAAAAATGCTGAAATACTAAGTACTAAGGTAGTTGCTCTACCACTAAGTTATGTTCACAGCTACTTTTTTTTCACACACGTGTATGGAGAGGGAAGAGAGAGAGAAAATAGTTGACCAGAGTTGCTAAGTGTGTGTGTCTAAATGTGTGCCACGTAAAGAATTGAACCACATGTGTCCACTGGTTATATTTTTTTCTGAGTGTAAATATTAATGTTTATTTTTAATGGCATAATAGAAAGTTACTGTACTTGACTAGTGGCTCTATATTACTTTACAATATTTCTTCCAGGAAGATCCAGTGGTCATATTTGTACTCATAGAAATAATTGTATAACTTGGAAGGATGGAGACATTTCTTAGGAAGCCAGTTGGATGACTGCCAGTTTTGATCAAAGGCAATGTTTTTGGCAGAGTGCTATAAACTCAAGATCACTGGGATTTTTGAAGCAGTTCTCTTGACTAAAGATTTTCTCAAACACACAAAAAATGTTGGTACCATTAATGAGAATGAGAACTTAATATCAAAATGATGAAATTATATATTTTTATAAAGATACTGTACAAAGGGATTACATGAGCAAGATAACGAGTCCATTTCCTATTGCGCATTGTTACCCCTTCCTTTGTTTTTCCCCTGCCATGCTTTCCTTCCCCACCTCTCCAAGTCTCCCCCCCCCCAAGTTGTAAAGTTTGTTTCCAACATAGTGTCTTGGACATCTTGTTGTTACAATGGGTCATCCTGTATCCTTATTTCATCATTTTGTTATTTCCCTTCCCTTCCCCAAATTAGAAAAAAATATATATATACAAAATGCAGGGCACTGGAATCAAACAGAGATACCAGGGGTTATACCATGGGGGAAGAACACACAAAAGAAACAAAAAAATATCACGTAGTACATGATAAATACATTAAAAAGAACAGCAAAAAAGATAAAATGTCTTGTGTATCTTGAGATTCAGAAAATGATGACAAAATTTTGAATGTGAATATTTGTGATTCTACCTCAAGGCCAAAAATGTTTACAAATAAACCAGGTGCTGGTGGCTTACTTCTGTACTCCTAGCTACTCAGGAGACTTAGATCTGAGGATTGTGGTTTGAAGCCAGCTCTCGAAGGAAAAGTTCATGAGTCTCTTATCTCCAATTAACCATAGAAAGCTGGAAGCAGAGCTGTGGCTACAATGGTAGAGTACTAGTCTTGAGAGAAAAAGCTCAGAGACATCATTCAGGGCCAGATTTCAAGTTCTGGGGACCTCCTCCGCCGTTGCCCCCTCCCCCCGACTCCCCCCCCCTCCCCCCAAGAAGTCTGTAATATTAATGGTTATCTCCTTTTACTGATAGAGAATATTAATTAGTCTCATATGTCTTAGGTTTTTAAAAATAATAATTATGGTGTTATCTTTAATTCTCAACAGAATCCTGTGCTCTAAACTCTATGAAACATCTGTTTGTGCGATAATTTCCATTCAGCAGCTGTTCAGTTCCAACTAGCCATACACATGCTCTTGTGCCATCTAGTGGAATTCTAAGGTAATTCATTATAACGTCTAAAAAATGATCTAAGTACTTGTAGAAAACAGTTGTATTTAACAAAGCAGTTTAGAGCTGCAGTACATCTTGATCAATGTCAGCCTTTCAGCCCTCTCACCCATCCCTCCCAAACCACCAACCTCTTCATTTTTCTTAGTTTTGTAGGATAAGCATTAAATTCTTGAGTGTATTCTACGCCTCTTTTCATTTGTCTATCCCACTAATCACAATGAACCCCTTTTCAAGTACCTGTTTCCTAGTGTTTATTGTGTTGAACTTTGACTTCTCTAAGGAATTACACAATTTGAGTTTCCCCTTGACTTTGTCATATTTCAATGAATACATTGGTATACACTTGCATACAACCCAGTGGATTAACTTATAAGTTTATAAGCAAATTCTAGCTTCCATGTATAAAGGAAAACGTGCAACCCTTGTTTTTTTGGGCCAGACTTACTTCAGTATATAATTATTACAACTTTTTCTTGTCACTTTTAATCATGCTGTATTATTTGGATTTTTCTTTTTTAAAAATATAGCACTTAGGGATTTTTGACCTCATAAAAATAGTAATTATATGACAAATGGAGTTCCATTCTTATGAAGTATAAGTTCCTTCTATACCCAGAAAGGATTTGTTTGGTCTACTTTGATTGGTTTTCTTTCATGAAGTTGCTAAAATTCCATGGTTAGCTTGAACTTGGATTTGAGTTCTTATATTGATAATTAGGGCTATTTTAAGGTAACACTAGTAGTGCAGTAGTGTACTTAAAAAAAAACTAAAACAGATCAACTTTGGCAAGTCTTAAGAACCAAGAAAGGGGGTAGAGTAGAGAGAATACAAACAAGAGAAATCGACTTGGAAAGAGCTTGTGGACAAAGGAAGGGTATGAGCATTACAAGATGGTTTTAAAGAGGAGACGCAGATCAAAAAAAAAAAAAAAAAGCCCAAGAGAATTGAAAAGAAGAATGAAGAAAGAGGAGATGGGCAACATAAATAGAGAAATCAGACCATGGTCAACCTGGGGTAGAGAAAAAAAAAGAATAAAAGAAGCCCAACAAAGAATAAAAAATACAAGATAAAAGCAGAAAGCTGAGAGTAGAGGTATGTTTTCACTGTCACAGCTGACATTCTTATACTACTTGGCTGAAAAACCAGTGGTCATAAACTGGAACCTAATCAACACTGTGGATTGTTGACTCTGTGAACCTTTACTTTCATGATTTGAACTTGATAGAAAGTTATACCAGTCGACAGTCTATTCTGAAATAAGAAGCTAGATATTTTTGCTATTCAACTTCTCAGTTTGCATCCGTGAAAGGAAACAATTTTAAAAAGTGAAATTCAGTTTGATAAATATTTTATATTAGTAACCTTTTCTCATAATCAGAGATAAAGGTTTATGGATGGTCAAAAGATGTTGAGAAATATTCATAGCTTCCTTTGTGGGAGTAGAGTTTTTACTATAAAATTCTTACTTTAGACAGCGGTTCTTACAAACAGAGCTCTAAGTATACCACACACACTGAGTCAACTCACCTTAGTACACACACATGCAAGGTGTATTTTTTAAAAACAGTTCCCAAAATGTAAAGGAATATAAATAGGGGAATATTTTTAGAAGAATTTTTAAAATGGCTTTTTTTGTGGTCCTGGGGCTTGAACTTAGAACACGGGTATTATCCCTTAGTTTTTTTTTTTGCTCAAGCCTAGCAATCTATTACTTGAGCCACAACTCTACTTCTGGCTTTTTTTTGTTTTTGTTTTTGGTGGTTGATTGGAGATAAAAGTCTCATGGACTTTCCTGCCTGCCTGGGCCAACTTTCAACTGTGAGCTTCACATCTCAGCCTTCTGCGTAGCTAGGATTATAGTCGTGAGCCACTTGTACCCAGCTTCAAGGGAATAGTATTTCCTTCCTTCCTTTTTTGCTGTTATTATAAAGGCGATATACAGAGGGGTTATAGTTACGTAAGTCAGGTAGAGCAATTTCTTTTTGGACAATATTACCCCTTCCCTTGTTCTCTCTCAGTTTTTCCCTCCCATCCCCACCAAAAGTTGTATAGTTCATTTTCAACATAGTGTCAAGTGAGCACCACTGCTGCATTTGTTCTCGTCTGTCCCTCTATTTTTGTGCCCCCCCGCCGCCACTTATCTTCCTAAAGACGTAGAAGCTTTCCATTTCCTAACAAATGGGGCAATGCCATTCTTTCTGATGGAGGCCTAGAATTCCATTGTGTATATACACCACATTTTCTTGATCCATTCATCTACTGAGGGGCATCTGGGTTGGTTCCATATCTTAGCTATGGTCAATAATGCTGCAATAAACATAGTTGTGTTGGTAGCTTCGGTATGGTCTTGTTTGTGATCATTTGGGTAAATGCCCAAAAGAGGGATTGCTGGGTCATAGGGGAGCTCTATGTGGAGTTTTTTGAGGAACCTCTATACTACCTTCCAAAGTGGTGGAACAAGTTTATACTCCCACCAACCATGCAAACAGAACACAGAGAAAACAAAACAAAAACAGCAAGAAAGGAAAAACCTCTTATTTCCATTTTGTGAGGACATACTATTATAAAGACAATATTTAGCTTATAATTTTGAGTTTATGCAATAATAGTTTTGTTACAAAAGGCTTACTATTTCTCTGGTAATGTGGGACATGCAATTCTTCAGGATTTTCTCTTTAATTTTTAGTAACATTTTCTGCAGGCACAGTTCCACAGAAACCTTGACACCTTAAACATTTCCACATTACACCATCTGGAGAATGTGGAGAGGACAGTTCACTAATGACACAGTTCACAACTCATAAATGTCCTTTGGCATCTCTCTGATTCTCAATTTACCAAAGATTTAATCTCATTGACTTGTGTGTGTTGGTGTGTGTGTGTGTGTGTGTGTGTGTGTGTGTGTGTGTGTGTGTGTGTGTGTGTGTGTGTGTGTGTGTATGTGTGCTGGTCCTGGGGCTTGCAGTCAGGTCTTGGACACTGTCTCTGAGCTCTTTTGCTCAAGGCTAGCATTCTACCACCTTGGCCATAGCTTCACTTCCTGCTTTTCTGGTCATTAAAGAGTCTCACAGATTTTCCTGCCCACCTTGGCTTTGAACTGAGATCCTCAGATCTCAGCCTTCTAGGCAGCTAGGATTTCAGGCATGAGTTACTAGCCCCTAATGCTACTGTTTAGTTTTTGCTTAGAAATTGTCCCATCCTAAATATTAGTTATGAACTTGTACTTGAGATATTGTTGGATAGTGAATTAAGATGCAACTCTTCCCAAACATTTTTTGCAAAGATATTTTGATAGGAATCTTAAAAGAAGTATTTAACATCTAAAAGGAGTAAAAATAATAGGCTAGATTTCAGAACTTATCTGTATGGATGTCTACTTGCAATCTGTTGTTACTTTTCACAGGGTTTTTTTTTTTTTTTTTTTTTTAGCATCTCAACCTTGAAAGTGCTACAGAGATTTCTCAATAAGGCCATGTGGTCCAGAGAACTGTATAAACATGATCTGCTGGCTGCATCTGTGCTTTGTCCTAATATTCTCTGAATCTCAGGTACCATATAAAACTGCACAATTTCCCGAGGGGCCTTGTGTGGGTTGACCAGTTGGCTGTGGGCTGAATTACAGCCACCATCTGCTTGCCAGCTCTCTTCTGGCACCTGGTCACCTACCTCTGAGATGTTGTGTGGGATGATGAGACCTTTGTGGGAAGTGATGATTACAGACCTTTAATTGCATTTACTATCAGTCTAGGATGATGATATCTGGTTTATTTATGAAAGCTGAAAGAAGAAATGGAAAATAAAACATAAATATGTATTATATACAGTTCCATAATTATTGTATATTTACAATACCCTAATGTGTACTATTTAACCAAGAACACAAAAAAATGAATATAAAAACTCATAGAAATAGCATAGGAATATCTCAATATTTTCATATTATAGAAATACTAATTCAGGAGGAGTTGAGAGGGAGGTTTTTTTTTCCCTTGAATCTATTTCCAAAATCTTTAGCTATCTAGGTTTTTGCCTTCATAACTCATTTTCTGAAGTTTTAGGGTAATGAATCCTGATTTCTTTTTTTCTTTCTTTGTAGATTGTGGAGCTTGAACTCAGGGCCTGGGTGTGTCCTTGAGCTCTTTTGCTCAAGGCTAGCATTCTACCAATTTGAGCCACAGCTTCATTTCCAGTTTTTGAGTAATTTATTAGAGGTAAAAGTCTCACAGGGACTTTTTTGCCCAGGCTGGCTTTGAACCACAATCCTCAGATCTCAGCCTCCTGCGAAGCTAGGATTACAGGTGTGAACCTCCAGTGCCTGGCATGAAGAAAATGTTATAGTTGCCTTACTATCAATGCTGAAGTACATATGATTTAAATTATTACTGAAATTGCTGCTTTCTGTTAAAAGTTAAAAAGAACTTTTGATACCACAGTAAGGATCTAACTATTTCCAGATATTAATATTGTAACAGTAACTAAAATTAACTATGTACTATCAATTAGTAGGTCATTGTGCTAAGCTCTTTGCAAGAATGGTAAAAATAAAAAAATAAATACATTGGCTAGGAGCTGATGGCCCCTGCCATCCTAGGCACTCAGGAGGCTGAGGTCTGAGGATTTCAGTTCAAAGCCAGCCCAGATAAGAACACTCATGAGGCTCTTATCTCCACTTAACTACCAAATAAACTAGAAGTGGAGCTGAGGCTGACGTGGTAGAGCACTAGTCCTGAGCAAAAAAAGCTTAGAGACAGTGTCTAGATCCTGAGTTCAAGACTCAGGACTGGTATACACACACACACACACACACACACACACACACACACACACACACACACAATCAATCAATTGTACTGCTGCTACTAAGAGCCCTAGTTACTCTTCATTTATTCCTCACAGCAGTATATGAGATAGGTAGCTCCCATTACCGTCTCCACTTCACAGATGTGGAAATGGAAACATATAGCCAAAAGGTACTTTTCTCAAGATCACAGAGTTAGGAATAGCAAAGATGAAATTTGAACTCAGATCATCTGATTCCAAGCTCATGGATTTTATTGTCATAGTGTACATGTGACATGGTTGTTTAAAAAAAGAAGTTATATAACACATACATATAAAGGTAAAGAGGTAAGTTGATTGAATTGTGATCTATCCTTACCAAATACAATGCTTTCAATTTTCTCTTTCTTTTGGACAGGTTCACATGGAGTCATTTGGTAGGTACTGTTTATTGCTTTTTGATAAAGTCTACTTTCAGTTTTAATGAGGGTTTGAAATGATATTAAACTTCCAAGAGAACACAAATTCAGAATGAATCCATAAAGTTCAGAGCAGTACATTTTATTTTTAGATGAGATTGCAATTCTTAAATTCTGAAAGCTGTGTTAGTGCTTCAGACATAAAATGGGCTTGTGAATTTGTAGCATTTCTGGAGTTAAGAAATGTATGTGTGCATTTTTGGCATCATAAGAATTCCCTCTCACTGGTGGGAATTTATGATATTCATGGCAGATTTTTATGTCTAACAACATCTCACACATTTGCAGGATGCCCCTTTGTGTTCATTATAAAGGCAGACAGTGAGTCATGCCTTTTATTTTTTTGGGAATGATGATTCAACTGATTTCAAGAGAGAATCTTTGTATTTATATGCAAAGGGACTTTAGGTCTCACTCTGAATGACTCAGTTTCCCAGTGAGGTGCAAACAATCACGCTCCAGTTCAACATGGTTGTAGGCATGAATGTTCAGGCAAATTAAATGGATGTAGCTATAAATGGGTGAGAAAGTTCACTGACGATGGAAGATTCTGAGAGATGTTTGGAGAGCTGGATTTTGAGCTGGATTTTAAAGGATATGGAGGACCTTAAGAGAGATGGGAAAAAAATTCTTCGTGTAGCATGACAGGCTTTGGAGTGACATGACCAGCCTAAGAATAGGGCCTGTGTTAGTCAGATTTTCCATAGCTGTGACCCAAATATCACAGGAAAAAAAACTTAAAGGGAGGAATTGTGTATTTTGGCTCAGAGACTGAGAAATTTTAGTCATGATAAATGGCATCATGGTATAAGGTAGCTTACATCATAGCAACCAGGGAGAAGAGAAAGAACTAAGTATATAAATAGGTACATAGATAGAGGGATAGGCAGACGGATAAATGGATGGATGGATTTATAAATAGATGGGTGCATATATAGAGAAATAGTGGGAGAGAGGGAGGGAAAGAGAGAGAATAAGTATTCTAGCTCTTCCCCTTTTAATTTTATTCAGGTCTCCAGCTCCTATGGGATGGTGCTGCAGATGTTCAGGGAAGGTCTTCTTATTTAATCTGTTCTGGAAATTACTTCACGCACACACAAACACACACACACACACACACACACACACACACACACACACATTTGCTTTATCATCCTCCTAGGCATCTCTCAATCCAATTGAGTTGATAAGCAAAATTTAAACATCACCAGTCCACCCTCGTCAACTTGACATCCCAATATGTCTCCTTAAATCAAACCAGGCATTAATGGCTGTAAGTATCGGGGAGGCAGAGATTGGGAGGATCTTGGTTTGAGGACAGCTCTGTCCCCCCTTCCCTCAAATTCACAAGACTCCTTTCCAACAGAAAGCATGAATATGGCGTTCCAGCTGCAGCAGAAAGCATAAATAAGATGATGGAGGTCCAAGTCACCCTGACAAAAGTGAGGCCTTATAGAAAAAGAAACAAGCAAAATGTGTCAGAGGACTGGTTCGGGTGGTAGAACACCTGCCTAGTAAGCATGAAGTCTCGAGTTCAAACTCCAGTTCTGCCCAATAAAGAAAAAAAAGTCACATTCTATTCCAGAAGGCTCAAGTCTATCTCAGATTGCAAAATGTATACAGTCCGTCTCCAAGACTCCTCAAAGTCTGAACTGATCCAAACTTGTTTAAAAAGAGCCCATGTCTAAAGTCTCCCCTGAAACTGAGGACAGGTTAATTATATACAATTAGGGCAAGTGTTAAGTTCCAAGAAACTTAGCTTGTTCGATGGAATAAGATAGAGCATTTCACACTTCAGTAGTAGAAATGGAACCTGTGTACAAGGCCAAATACGATAATGCAATAGAAGAAAATAATCTGGAGCTAAGTTTCTACTGTTTTATGATTTCAGTCTATTCACAAACATCAGATCATTCCCTCATGGATACTTTCTCTGCTCCAGGCCCTGTACATGGACGCTGACAGTCATCATTGCTGCCTTCCTTTCGTGTACATTTGAGAAATAAGCACTAAATTCCACATGTAAGTAAGACTTTGTAGTACTACTTGCTGCATCAGTGTTGGAAACATTGGAAACAGTAACTGGGCAAGAGAGGAAGAATGGATAGGAAAATTATTTGAATACTATGACTAAATTATCCAGCAGCTGAAATATTTACTTAAAAGTGTGTGTGTGTGTGTGTGTGTGTGTGTGTGTGTGTGTAAAATTCCTTAAGATATATTGTTAACTTCTGGAAAAAAACCAATATCAAAACAATATGACTGACTAGTAAGATGATATTATCATTAAAACAAATAAAAACTATATATTGTATATACATTTACATAGGTTAATTTTCTTCACTGTTCACTATACCTCTGTAATGGAATTGGACATCAATATTGCTTTCCATTTGAGATGTTAACTTTACCATAGATTCAATTTCTGAGACCTTGTGTGTCTTTTTCTACTGTCTACAATACCACAGTAAATAATTACGTTCATATAATCTCATACCTGTACAATCATCTTTGAATAAAGTTTTACCTTTCCTATTTAGATTTTAATGAGCTAGCATAGCTGAATATCTTTTTTTTTTAATTGTGAAAATACTGTACAGAGGGGTTACAATTACAAGGGCAAGATAATGAGTACATTTCTTATCAAGCATTGTAGCCTCCTCCTTTGTTTCCCCTTCCCAACCCTTCCCATGCTCCCCTGCTCCCCCACCCAATCTTCCCTGCCCCCCCACCAAAGTTGTAAAGTTCATTTCGACATAATGACTTGTACTTCTCATTGTTGCAATGGGTCCAAAGAATATCTTTAAAATAAAGTTTAATAGCAGTGTTGATAGCAGCCATTCTTATCTTCTTCCAGGTTTCTTCATTGGGAAAGATATTAATTAGTATTTGGGCTGGTCTGATTTACAACTAAACTAGTTAGGATCTTTATAAACATCAGTACAAACAGTAATTAATGAAGGTTTAATGAATCAAAACCTCATATAAAACTGTGGGTACAACTGAGGAAACCAAAATGGGTTGAGAGAGAAATAAGAAATACTTGCTCTTGCTGATAGCTCCCTCCTGTAATCCGAGCTACTCAGGAGGCTGAGATCTGAGGATCCCTCATCAAAGCTAGTCCTGGGAAAAAACCTGTGAGACACTATCTCCAATTAAGCACCAGAAAACCAAAAGTGGCGCTTTAGCTCAAAGTGTTAGAGAACTAGCCACAGTGCCCAGGCCCTGACTTCAAGCCCCACAACTAACAAGAAAAAAAAAATAAACGAAATACTGTTCTCATAAAAGAAAGCTGTAGGCTCTTGACAGGATTTCAGCCATCAATACAGAAGCACTTTTATATTGAAGCTTTTTCTACTGAACCAAACACATCAGAAATTTGGGTTTTATAATAAAGCAATCCATAGAACCAGCCATCCAGGACACAAGGCAGGAAGGAGAGGGTGGAAACAGATAGACACAAAAGGGTCAGAGAATATCCAGTGCACACATTCAAGGACTACCAATGGGATCATTTTTCTTACATTACAGTGGGGCAATTTGTTAATGGAACCATGAATCCAGATTACTGAGATTCTTTACCTGGGGTTTGCTTCATTCTGTTCTCCCTCAAAGCTTGCCCCAGTGGGTTCAAGATTTGGCCTTGTTTTTGAGAGCACTTACATGATATTTGAAATCAGTAGTTTGTCTTTCACTACCTCCTTTGATCTATGAAAATGTTTCTCATAAATACTATCTTCCATTTTTATGTTCACACATACTCAGAAAAGTAAAATGATGAAAAACCGAACAGCTGTCATGGTGCTATAAATGGAACTAGAATTCTTTTTGGTTTAGTTAAATAGTGAGAATTAATCACACCTTATTTCTATAAAGAAAGGAAAGAGAGAAACAAATTATTTCATATCAGCTGGTTAAAGAATTCTGGGATCTGTCACCTAGTGAAATGTTTGAAAGAGCATTTTTTTGTGTTATCAGCCATTAGGGATATACATTTATTATTTGAGCATCTTAAAGACTCTCCCAATTGAAACTCTGGTTGCCACGTAATGGAGTTCAAAATGCTCCTAACCATTCTGAGTTTAGAGACACTTCTAAGTTGCTCCATTTATTTTAAATCTTAATTTAAATTTTAGAATTTTCTATTTCATCATTTTTTTGTTTGGAAACCAAAGCTGATGCTTTATCTTTGATAGTAGAAATTGCATTTATTTAGATCGTTATGAGGCTATTGTAAGCTGATTATCTTTTTTATTGTCAAGGTGATAGGGGTTACAGTTTCATAATTAAGGTAGTAAGTACATTTCTCTTCAACCTCATAAGCCCTTCCTTTAATTCTCTCCTACTTTCCCTCCCCTAGCTCCCTCTAAAGTTGTAGAGATCATTTCTAACGTATTGTCATGGTGTATACTATTGTTACACTGGTTTTCCCCTTGTTCTGTGTCTCAACATTCTGTTGTTCCCTTTCCCTCCCCTAATTCTAATAAACATATATGCAATACCAGGGCACCAAAATCAAATCCAGTAACAACAGAGGATATGCAATAGAGGGAAGAACATACAAAAGAAACAAAAAATCAAATGATACATTAAAAATAATGACAAAAAAGAAAAACCTCATGTGTCTTGGAGTTCATTTCCCTTAGCATCATTTTATATGGTTATATGTACATAGCTATTCAGCTATTCTTGTGAGCTGATTTTTATGACAAATATTTCCATTGGGTCTATTTCTGATCCCTATAATATCAGCTTCATTTTTCAACAATTTATGGTTTTTTTAAATTGTAAGGTGATGTACAGAGGAGTTACAGTTACCTAAGTAAGGTAATAAGTACATTTCTTGTCAAACTTGTTACCCCTTCCCTCATTTTTCTCCTACTTTCACAATTTATATTTTTATAAAGGTGGAGCTCAGGTGAAAATTCAGTGATTGATCCCTGTCTTCTCCTTGGTAAACTGTTTCAGAGAGCAAAGCATAACTTGTTGGTCCCTGAGACAACACAGCAGGCTTAAGTTGGGTATTGGTGGCTCATACCAGTGTTCCTAGCTATTTGGGAATCTGCAATTTGGAAAGATTATAGTTAGAAGCCAGCTCAGTTAGAAAAGTTCAAAAGACTCCTTCTCAACTGCAAGCTGTATGTGGTGGAACACACCTGTTATCCTGGCCTGAAGTAGGTGAATCTTGATCAAGTCCCATATCCAGCAGGAATTGAGAATCTATCTCAAAAACAAGGAGCACAAAAAAGCAGGAGGCAAGGCTCAACAGTAGAATGCCTGCCTCATAAGCAGAAATCCCTGAGTTCAAACCATATTATCATCACCAAAATGAAAATAAGAGAAAAGAAGGAAGGAAAGAAACAGGGAGGAAGGAGGAACGGAAGAAAGAAAGGAAAGAAGGAAGGAAGAACAAAAAGAAAGAGTGGAAGATGGTAGACACATTAAAACTCATGCAATCTCGAGTAACTTTCAAGTTTATCAGACTTTGAATTAGAGAAAAGTGACAAGAATAAAGGGCTAAAGAAAACATGTTCCTAATATCCTTCCAAACAATGATAAAGACATCCATTCATAGCTACTGTGTGAATGTTTTGCCCAAAATGTTAATATATGTGTTTTATAGCATATTAGTGAATTGTTTTCCTGAAAGGTCTACAGTTTAGAAATAAAAGTAGATGAATATTGAAGTAGGATTTATTACCCACATGTAGACTGTCCCAGCCCTTTGTAGTGAAATGATTTAAGTATTTTGCTGGAGTTTATTTAATGTCTCTCTTTCTATTATACCACCAGCTACCTAGGAAAGGGCTAAATCTCTGTTGTCTCCATTGATCTCCACTTCCTAGAAAATTCTTCAGGCTTCAGTGTTTATTTATTGGCTAGTAAACATTAGGTTGATAAAAAGAAAGTTGAAATCTTTTCAGCATCTGTAGGGTAGACATGTAAAGGGGAGCTTCAAGTTCAGAACTGTGCTGATGTTCATAGATTAACTTGGATTCTGTTCAAAGGCTAGGCTTTTGATAGCTTATGCAGTAGGATTTTCATGTAACTGCTAATAAATAGTACCTATTATAGACGTATCTTTCTCCATAGCACACTGGTCTGTGTCAGTCTTATTTAAGCTCCCCCTCCCCCACCCCATGTTAGTTTGGCTCCTTGTACTGGAGATTGCGAACTTGATTTTCCCAATAAAGATTTGGGAATAGTTCCTGGTTGAGGATGGATTGAGACTAAAAAATGCAGCAGCCCACTATTGATATAAATGTCCTTATTGGGAGAGATTTTAAGTATGATGAACTGAAATTTACACTTAGATTCAAAAGTATTCTTTCTTGTCTCTTTAGTTTGGAGAGACAAAATTTTGAATTACTTATTATGTTATGTAAATAGAATTTATTTATAGTTAAAACTAGCTAGAACTGAATATTCAAGCAAATATTTTCTTTAAATATAAAATGTTTTAAAATTTAATAAGTTTGTATTGGAAATGTCTCTGATTTTGAGAAGTAATATTGGTGATTAATCAGAGTTAACAAGATTATTATTCTCATAAGAATGAGTCTGAAGGGATTGAAGAGATATTCCAAAACTTTCTTAGTAAAGGTTGTTCATTGAACTAAGTTCATAAGGTTTTTGTTAAGTATTTTTAAAAGGCATGGTTAATAGATTCTATATTGTCTATTAATAAAAATCCCACTATAGCATGATGAGATTCAGAGCTATTTCTACAATAGCTCTGAATGTGTGAAGTATGTTTTCACAATGCACATCAGATAATTCTCAAAACTATTTGTTTATTATTTATTTTATAACTAATCTGAAATAACAAAGAATTAAATGGTTGTTTTTGACCTAGTGGTTAGTCCTCCAGATTTTACTGTTTCTTGAGCAAAGGTAGGATGATATCATGGTGACTGCACAGGTATCCATTCCACATAAATATATGGACTAGGATGGTTCCATTCCAACATGGTAAGGTACAGAAGTTCTGTACCAATAAAGTGGGGCCTACCATCCCAAGGTGGAAGCAAAAGTAAATAGACAAAAAGAATAGAGGCTGTCTTTAGCTGGTGGTTAAGTTCTTTAAGATTTTACAAATGCTTCCAACATAGTTTTTTTCTTCTCAATAATGTGAGCTGTTTAGCCACTGAGCAATGGAACTTTAACAGTATACATAATTTCAGTAGTGAGAAATAAAACATGCTTTGGTAAGAACTTTGGTAAGAAAGTCTTTTTTCTTTTTTTTTTCAAATTCTCTCTCTCTCTGATATATATATATACACACACACACACACACACACAGATAATAGACATATCTAGTATGATTTATGCCATATAATTACAAAGCTAATATTTTTCTTACTTATTCATTTCTAATATTTTTATCTTGACTCTTTGATGTATAAAAAGCTTGCTTGAATATTCAGAAAAGACTGGTTCTACTGCAAAAGATGAACTTCAAACAAAGTGGTATATATACAATTGGATTTCACTTTGATTATAGAAGGTTTTATCATACAATAAGTTTTCTCTTACTAAGTATAGAACTTGATGAAAAGGGGTTAAGGGGCGTAGTTCATCCAGGGTCACTCCAGAGCTTCAAAATGACCCTCAAGGCCAGCTCTGGCATTCAGATTGCCAAGAGAAATAAACTTGTCTGAGAAAATCCCAATTTGCTGCTGTCTAAATTTAAGGTACCGCCAAGCATTTGACCTTGATGGTACCAGTAAAATGTAATTGTAAACGTGAAGAATTACTGCTCTGCTCTTTTTTTCCCCTCTATTGACCAAACTTAAAAGCCATATTGAGGCAAATTAGAACGTTCTGATGGTGACATCGCAATACTATCAACATGAATAAAGGTTGTATTCATTGTGATGTACTGATGTGGTAATGTATTCATCATTTAAAGTTCTGCGCAGAAGTTACAATGGAGTTTTGGACCCTTAGGTTGGTTACTTCTCTCTGTAAGTCTTGCGAAAATTATGCCCAAATTATTAGCTAATTTTGATATTCCTAATTTATTAGAAAGCTTGGAATTTGATGCAAAAGAAGAGAGGGATGTTTAATTTCTCTTGGGTTGTATAGGGATAAAGCAATGAATACAATCAGTGTCAGTATTCAGAACTTAGTGGAACTGCGAGGATCTTCACAATTTCTACACCTCATTGCCAATAAATTATTTAATAACTTAAGCAAATACCGTATCCCCACTTACAGGGTTTTGTTCTAGGCATTTGAGGGTTATAAGTTAATAAAACAGACTCACAATTCCTGTTTGCTCAGCATGTGTACATAAAGCAGGTAAATATTTTAATATACAATTATACCGTGTTCAAAATGTATTCACAGATCAAATAGATTTCACAGCACAGACAGCAGTGCTAATGGGGCCTCCGAAAGTCTAGAGAACCGTGAAGAACACAGCATATCCTATCACGATGACGAGACTTTTTTTTACTCAATATACAACAAATAGTTTTACAAACCGACCAAACGAAGAAAGGGCATATAGAAAACTGTTGTTAGTGCTTTCAGTTATCCTAACAATCAGGTTATTGTTGAAGGAGAAAATGTAAACCTAGATAGAAAGTAACCCACAAGACCACGCGGACAGAAGTCAAGTAGAAGGAAAGACGTATTGCCAGCAGAGCTGACAAGGCCAAATTCTCATGAGGAAAGGGAGAAAATGGCACTGTCTGGCTCCTTGGAGGCCCCTTATATATTATTGGGGGGCCAGAAGTGGGAGGTGACTCACCTACTCTGCCCTCAGAGGGCGGAGATTAGGTCGGCGAGGGGGTGTTTCCTTACAATTGTAAATCAGAAAAACGTAATAAATTGAGATGCAAAATGCATCAGAAAAACTCAGTAACAGCAGTAATTCGTGCAATGACTGTTATCAATAATGCAACGACACTGTTTTCTTAATGAAGTAGATTTGAACCATTCAGGACCAGTGGGAATTCATGTTTGGGTTCCACATACTTCATCTGGGTCAAGCTCGTGACCCCAATGGAGCCATTGGAGAAAAGAGACCAGACGAGGAAATACTCCTCCCCACCCCTTGAGATTACTTTTTACATTGTGATCTGAGGATACATCCAAAAGAATACGAATATATTCCTTAAATATAATACTTAATTTAACTATGTATGTTTCACTCTTGACAATGTTTTTGTTATAAGTGATTCACACTTCAAATTCATATTGAAATATCGCTTATGTATTCATTATGTGTTTTGCATTTAGAAATATGTTGTGTATAGGTTAAAACCTTTTATGTGAATATACATGCATATAGAAAAGATGATAAAATATCTTTCTACAGTGATGCTTAAACTGAATCAATGGTTATTTAAGGAACTCTGTCAATTCTTTAGACACATTAAGTGAAGTAATTTATCTCAGATAAAGTCAGCTCAGCCATCTCCTTCAAAAAGCCAGCAATTCATCCAACTCGACCATTTTAATAATTAAAAAAAAAAAGAACCTCTGTTCCTGTTGCTTTTGTCCCAGAAATGGGACTTGGGTGGGGGGAGTGAGAGGGGATGAGGGGCAAACTCTAGAGGAAGCTTTTATAATCAGACAAAACAATATTTTCCATTAGAATGGACAAGGAAAGTTTCATTGAAAGGAACACGTTTGAGGTAGAGCTAGTTTTACTTTTCTTCTTCATCTTCTTAAAGCTGACTGGAGAGCAGTTCATTGTGTTGCACTATCCTTTTCCTTCAGGACACCTGAGCAATGCACAATGTATCACTTATCAGTAGAACAAAAGGCTCCTTCATGGGTCAAATGCTGGGGAAGATGACAGCTGCAGACTCAGCCTCTCTAGGCAGGTGCTTTGCTTGAGATGAGACAGGAAATGTCTATTTTGGGGGGACTTCCATGCCTCATTTTATTTAATCTGACTCAAGTAAGATTCCTGTCTTTCAAAATATGATAATCTTAGATGTTTGTCTCATTTAGAGAATTGTCAGAAATTGTATTTTGTGGGATTTACAGTAGAAACAATGACTTTATTTAGCTGAAGAATACTGCCATGCATTTTAAAACACCCTAATTTTTCAAACAATACATTATCAAAATTATAATATAGAATAAGAATTAGGAGGATTTTATCTACTGATTGCTTAAACAAATGTTGAAGTTAAACTTTATTACCCTCCAAAGGCAACTAAAATGTAGTTTAATTCCAAGAAGGAATCTTGCTATAGAATATATTCTCTGTTCTTTAATATAAATGTATTTGTCCTTATAAGATTTTAAGATCATCCTGATATTTCCACTAGATTAAAAAGTCCTGGAAGACATTTAATATATAGAAACTCAAATTTTGAATGATTATAAAGAAGTAATTTTTCTTTAACTGCTGTGTAGGCTACCACATTCAAGGATGACAATAGTGAACCTTTCATGCAAAACATGATGTGGGTACATTTTTCTTTCATTCTGTTTGGCATGTTCCTGATACAAATGTCTACATTTTCACAAATTAGAGTAATAGGATATAATGACATTTATTTCACCATTTACTCACTATCAACAGTGGAATTAGGATAATGTTATATATTTGCAGTTGAGCAATTTACAGAATTCTATTATTTTTCCATGCTCCAGGGGAAAGTCCAAAAACAATTAGAAAAACAAACAGAAACAAACCATTCCCCCTTACAGCCAAACTTTAAGCAAAAGAAATGACCTATGAAGGGCTCTTTGTTTCAATAAGAGAATACTCCTTGGTTTACAAAGGTTTATGCACTGATAATCCTATTGTAAACTGAAAATATTGTAAGAGAAATGCAAATACCTACCAAATACCAGAACTTGGCAACACACCACAGTGTGAGTTGGCTACTTAGCCTTAATCACATGGAAAATAGTCAGTGGCTCCAGGCCACTGCCCAGCTTTCCCCAGAGTGATGGGGGAGCATCCGAGGTACCTGTTTCTATTGAATGCACATTAGTCTTGTCCCATTCAAAACTCAGACTGTGTATATCTAATGTAACAGTCACCATAACTACCAATAAGACAGAGATAGCACTTTTGAGTTTAAGGATTTAACTCTAGTTTCCAATATTTTCAAATGATAGATCTCAGCAGTAGTTATGCCTTTGTGTCCGTTTTATGAGTAGGTATGATTTCAAGGAAAAGTTAAATCTTAGAGAGTAAAATGGAAAATTAATATCCAGCTACGCAGTCACTACAAGAATATTTTCTCATTATGCCTTTATTGTTAAGTACAGAGCAGTATTACATTATAATAGAAAGAAAGAATCAGCAGTGAAATGGCATTCTGACCAATTTCATACTAAGGGAAATGATCACCAAATAATTATTTTCCTTTGCTCTGCTTTATTCCCACAGGAATGGAGGGATTATACTGAATAATTGCATAAATGTTACTTTAAAAATGGCCAGGTTTCCAAATGACTACTGACCTTTTGGTCTGACTTATGAAGATTAGTCACATAAACTACTTGAAGTTGGAATAATAATCTTTTGAAAGGATGAAGATTTAAGACAAATATTGCTATTTCCGTGTGCCTCTGGGATATAGGGTAAACTGTTTTCTCTGATTGGTATTTCAGATCTTATGCAATCCACTACAAGTTAACCACTGTTATATTGTCATGGTTGGTTGGTTTTTGTTGAACTAGGGAAGGGAAGGGGAACAACAAAATGGGGAGACAAAGGACAAAGGAGGAGCCTATGCAACAGCGATACTCACAAGACAATATGTTGGAAATGATCTGTACGACTGGAAGAGTTCAGGGCTGGGAGAGGGGAGGACAGAGGGAGAAAAATGAGGGAAGAGGGTAAAAAGTTAGACAAGAAATATAATCACTATCTTACTTATATAACTGTAACCCCTCTGAACATCACCTTGACAATGAAATTAAAAAAAAATTATGACACTAACCAGGTGCTGGTGGCTCATACCTGTAACCTTAGCTCCTCAGGAGGCTGAGATCTGAGGACTGCTGTTCAAATCTAGTCTGGACAGGAAAGCCTATGAGATTCTTATCTCCAATTACCCACCACAAAGTCAGAAATGGAGCTGTGGCTCAAGTGGCAGAATGTTATCTTTGAGGAAAAGAAGCTTGAGGACAGCATTCAGCCCTGAATTCAAGACCCAAGATATCTCCCCCCCCCCCCCCCCGCTTCCCCATGCAGACACTTACATATACATAATCATGATACTTAAGTATTGTTTTCTCATTTACTGGGAATGAAATCATATAGAGTGAAGGCTAAAAGCACATGTGAGCAGAGAAAATTTAATCCTCTTCATAAGTTAAATATTACTAGGTAAAATTACATAAGTCTTACAAAGTTGTTTCAAGTGAATAATGCAGGAAAGGTGTCTGCGGTGGAGCTCTGTGACTATATATCACATAGGATGGGGACACACTTCCACTTCAGTAGGTTTCTGGCATCTCTGATTCAACGTGTCCCATCTGGACTTTGGTTTCCATTTCCCCATCTCAGCTGATGATGACCCCATCTTTCCCACTCCTCAGATCACATATTTTACCTTACTCATATAAATCCTCAAGGAAAGCCTTCCTATCTACTTGTAAAACTTATCCAAAGAATACTTTTCCTCCTTCCTGTATGGCCACTTTGTTCTAAGCTATCATCTTCTTTGATCTTGGTGACTATAATAGACTCTTGTCAATTCAGTCTGCTTACAGCCTTAACTTACAGTATTTTTTTTTATTATTAACCAAAGTAATATTTAATTACTTGTTTAAATGAAATCATACTTGCATGGTGCAATGACATAATATGTACTGGGACACAAATACCATACACATTTTATTTTTTAAAAAGTATAATAATAAACATAGATCCCATGTTTTCCCTTATTTGCAATGACTAGTATAAGTCTAGGACAAGCAGAAAAGGTCAAAAGCTGTGTACATATGACTACATAAGATGATGCTAAGTGAAATGAACCCCAAGATAGGGACACAACTGGTTTTTTCTTTCTTGCTATTGTTTTTAATGTATTTAAAATGTACCATGTGATTTTTTTTTTGTTTCTCTTGTATGTTCTTCCTGCACAGTATAACCTCTGTTTTCACTGTATTGTTGTCGGTGCCCTGCATCTTGTATATACATTTTTCTAATTTGGGGAGGGGAAGGGAAATAACAAAATGTTGAAATAAGGATACAGGTTGACCCATTGTAACAATGAGATGTACAAAACACTATGTTGAAAATGAACTTTACAACTTTGGGGGAGAGGAGGGAAGAGTTGGGGAGGTGGGAAGGGAAGAGATGGTAGGGGAAAAACAAAGGAGGAGGTAACAATGTTTGATAGGAAATGTACTCATTACTCATGTAACTGTAACCCCTCTGTACAGTATTTTTACAATAAAAAACATATTAAAAATAAATAAAAAATAAAAAAGGATAATACTTCTAAAATCCACATTGTCTCTTTTTCTATTCTTTTGTTTTATTCCATGATTTTCTTTTTTCCCTAGCTTATTAAATGGGATTTGTCAAATAATTCAAGTACAACCACATCATTTCTCCTTTTCAGGGTAGAGCAAAACTTCAGGCAGAGAGATTTCATTCTTTTTTCAGATTGATACTATTTTTTTTTTTACTTTTTGGGTCTGGTCATTTGGCCTGAACTCTGGGCCTGGGCGCTGTCCCTCAGGTCTTCAGCTCAAGGCTAGCGCTCTACCACTTGAGCCACAGCACCACTTCCGGCTTTTTTTCTTTTTGCTTATATGGTGCTGAGGAATCGAACCCAGGGCCTCATGCATGCAAGGCAAGCTCTCTACCACTGAGCCACCTTCCCAGCCCCCAGACTGATACATTTTTAACAGTAATAAAATTCCCATATTAAAATGTACTTTTATTGTTTTTAAGTAGCTTCTTAAGGCGCTGCCATTCAACAGGGCAGTTCATGAATACAGTGCTTCTTGTCCACTATCACTCTCATCATTCGCCCCTATCCCTCCCAACCTCACCCCTCCCTCCAATTTTCTTAACTTTACACCATAGCGTTGAAATTTCATGACTGCATTCCCTCCAGTTCCTCTCTCCCTTCATCTCCCTCCTTGACTCACGTCCCCTTTCAATGTCTGATTCCTGGTGCTCATTTTTATTAGAACCACTATAGTAATCTTAAAAAAAAATGACGGAAGATCACGTGACACAGGCTCAGACAAATTCCCATTCCCAAAGCAAATGCCCAAGTTCTTCATTGACACACTCAGTTTTTTGTGTATTTCCTGCATTAGCACCTCAGTGGCTTTTCCTTGTCCCCTCTCCTCACAATTCCATCTAGGTTTACTTTCTTTACCTGTAGTAACCTCTTGTAACCTTTCCAAGGAGGTTTACCCCTACCTTGACCATGGCACTCTTAATTCTTTTTACTTTGGTGTGCTTTTCTGTAGTTCTTGCACCTTTTTTTTTTTTTTTTTTTTTTGGTTGGTTGTGGGGCTTGAATTCAAGGCCTGGATGTTGTCTCTGACCCTCTTTGTGCTCAAGGCTAGTACTCTGCCACTTTAACCACAGTACCACTTCCAGTTTTTGAGTGGTTATTTAGAGATAAGTCTCATGAAGTGTTTTCTGCCAGGACTGGCTTCGAACCACAATCCTTCCATCTTAGCTTCCTGAGTAGCTAGGATTACAGGTGTGAACCACCAGCACCCAGCCTTACCACCTTTGTATATAATGATAATGTGCACATTATTAATGTCCGGCTTACCACTTCTCTTGTCCAAGAAGTATAGAAAGTATAGTGCATAATAAAGATTTAGGGGCCGGGAAGTTGGCTCAGTGGTAGAGCACTTGCCTTGCATGCCTGAGGCCCTGAGTTCGATTCCTCAGCACCACATAAGCAAAAAGAAAAAAGCTGGAAGTGGTGCTGTGGCTCAAGTGGTAGAGCACTAGCCTTGAGCTGAAGAGCTGAGGGACAGTGCTCAGGCCCAGAGTTCAGGCCCCCCCCCAAAAAATAAAGATTTAGATTCAGTCTTTGATATTCTCTTCCCCTTTCTTCATTTCCTACATTTCCTTTAAGCAGGCAATGGGAAGCCACATCTGAATCTGAATCAAAGAGTAACGTGGATCAATTTGTGCTTTCAGGCGAATTTTTCAGGGAGAGTGTCAAATGACTTAGGAGAAATTAGCCTACACACACTAAGGAGGTCTAAACAGGTTATTGTGGTAAAATAATTGTGTGTCTGTGTGTGTGTGTGTGTGTGTGTGTGTGTGTGTGTGTGTGTGTGTGTGTGTGTGTGGTGAGGAGGGAGGAAGAATTGACAGGAACTGGAACTGGGCTTGAGTGTCGGAAAAGAAAGAAATCAAATATGACTAAAAAGACTTGGTGATTAAGTGGACAATGGAACTATGCAAATGTTCATTTCGAGAACAGGGACCAAACTTAATGAATAAGACTGAGTTATGCCATTGCTTAAATGAATTTTTACGTGGAACCTCTTCATTACTATAATCCAATTTGAGATTCTTAACATGATGACAGTGTGAACTGTTGAAATGCTCCTACTCATTAAGGCACACTATCAAGTAGTCATTGAAAAGGAAGCAAACTTTGGGGCAAAAAAACACTGTGATTAATATAGAAATGGAATTAATGGTGGCAAAACATATACTGTATCTCCTGGCAGGTAATATTTTTTAGGAACTGATTTATTAAACTTTTTCTTATACTAATTTATACCAATCCTCAGTTTTTTGTTTTTGCTTACATATCTAATAATTTAAATTGTGAAACATGAGTAACTAATATGTCCATATCTTAAATATTCTTTCATTATGGAAAGTAGAGAAATAGTACAATAAGTCTTAAAACTCTCAGCTTGACATAGACAATACAGCTTCATGCTAGGGTTGTTTCATCTATTTTCCAACATCCCTTGTCTCTCTTCAATTGCATAATTGTGGCATCCATTCTATATATTATACAATTTTGTTTACAAGTATTTAATATTTAACACTTAAAAACAAAGTCTTATTTTGTTTTTTATTGTGAAAATACCGTACAGAGGGGTTACAATTACATGGGCAAGGTAATGAGTACATTTCTTATCAAGCATTGTTGCCTCCTCCTTTGTTTCCTCTTCCCATCCCTGTCCTCCCATCTCCCATTGGCCCCCAGACCCCCCCCAAGTTGTAAAGTTAGTTTTTCTTTCTTTTTTCTTTTGTATTTCAATATTTTTTGTGAAAATACTGAACAGAGGAGTTACATTTACATGAGCAAGGTAATGAATACATTCCGTATCAAGCATTGCTGCCTCCTCCTTTGTTTCCCCTTCCCATCCCTTCCCATCCCATCATAAGAACCACACCTTTTTTTTTTTTTTGGTCATGGGGCTTGAACTCTGGGCCTGAGCACTGACCCTCAGCTCTTCAGCTCAAGGCTAGCGCTCTACCAGTTGAGCTATAGCACCACTTCCAGAACCATACCTTTCTAAGGCTCTAGAACATCTACAGAATTATATGGGACACAAAACTCACCAATACTTGTGAAATCAATGAATTAATCATATCTACCAAATAATTAATACTAATAAAGAATATTGGTGAGATTCCCTAATACAGTAGTACTTTTAAAACTTTAAGGTGCATCTCAAGTATGAATGGTAAATCATGCTGTCATGGAGGTTCTAGCTCTGCAAGTCTGAAGTAGAGACCATTAGTCTTTGTACCTACAACAAAGTCTCAGGTGATGATGAGTCTCTTCAGTTTACTATATACCAAGAGACCAGAGCTCAGTTTTCCAATACTTTACCTACTAACAACATGTTTCTACTTATACTTCAATTTAAATAATTAAAATCAAAGCTAATGAAGTCAGTATCATCAGCCACATCTTAAGAAGTTATATATACATTAGTGGCTGCTATAGTGGATAGCACAGATTATAAAATATTTCCATTATAGAATGTTCAATAAAGCCATAGAATTATAGATTAAAGAATCATTACACATCTATTCCAATGTATAAGCTAAAAAACATATATTGAACTTCTCACTTTACAATGAATTTATGTAATGAACTCCTTATTTTCAAAGACATTCTTTATACTTCTACTACTAATGATGTCCTAGTAATTATGAATGCTATACGTGAACCTAAAATAAACTATATACAAAAGTAACAAAATTAAAAGAAAACTGATTACAACAAAACTGATTTATTATTTTTGTGATTTTATTGGTTAGAGAGCATTTCTTCTGTTGGTTTTACCTTGGGTCATTTTTGGGTTACATTTAGTAACCTGAGCCCTGGATGGGCCCTGGAATTTTTTATAAAAATGTCAAGGTTGTGGAAAGACTAATCAGTGACAAAAGTTTAGCAGGCCAACCTTGAAGTCTCTGGGTCCATATAAAACCTACGTGAAAGAAAAAATAGTTAGATATACGAAGTGTACGAAGATGTACAAAGTGTTTGAACAAAGGGTGGCATTTATCTAGAATTTGAGCCAAATCTTCTCAACTCTATCTTTTCCTTTCTCTCCCTCCCTCCCTTTCTCCCTTCCTTCCTTCCTTTCTTCCTTCCTTCCTTCCTGAACTCTGGGCCTGGGCGCTGTCCTTCAGCTCTTCAGCTCAAGGCTAGTGCTCTACTACTTGAGCCACAGTGCCACTTCTGGCTTTTCTGCTTATGTTGTGCCAAGAAATTGAACCCAGGGCCTCATGCATGCAAGGCAAGCACTCTGCCACTAAGCCACCTTCTCAGCCCCAGTAAAAGGCTCTTTTGAACCCATAGCCTGATGTTCTAATTTAGCATCCTATTGAGTAATTGTGAATGTGTGTTTCATCAATCATCTGTATCAGAAATAACCAGATGTTTACTTAGACATTTATTAACAATGAGAATTCTTAGGCTCAAATCTCAATATGCTTAATTCAATTTTCTGGGTTAGTCTTTTGTTGAGCTAGTCTGTAGTTTAAATGTTTAAATAAAATCTCTAGGTAATTTTTCACAAACATTAGAAGCTAAGAACTACACTGATGAAATGGGAAATAGATGGTTTAGGAAAAACATAAGAAAACAGAATATATCAAAACTATTGTTCAGACTTGCAGGAATGGAGAACACGTGACCAACCCAAAGGGCTATAGAAGATCTGTGAAATTATTTGGTCTGGCCCTGCCAAGGTAACTGCAGGCAGGACTCAAAATTCAATAAATCTAGGAACCGTTTTTTCATGCCAACATAAACTTCAATACCAGATAACATCACACATTAAGTAGCCCTTATATAGGAGAGAATATACTAAACATCTCATTCCTTATAGGATATTTTTTGAAGCCCGTCATCTTTAAATCCTTCCTCTAAATATACTCCAATTTTCCTTTTTATTGTATATTTTCTCATATGCTTTACCTTCTCAACATACTTACACAGAACATAGTACAACTTGGAGTAACATGAAGACAACTGAGACATTAAAGAACTAAGTGGCAACAGGCCATTCTATGTGATTTTATTTTTCTTATTGGCAGATTGAGTCAGGATTCTGTTCTCCCCAATTCATCCTGCATTAATACTTTAGAACCCTTTTAATTTGGCCTACTTGTCTTCAAAGGCCAGCTCAACATCTTAAGTTTCTTTTATCTTCTCACACCTGTTGTCTGTGACCTACTTCATAATCTATTCAGAAAGTGATTTTCCATGAACTTAACTCTTTCCTTCTTTTCTCTGTGAAGAATATTGAGTTAAAGAGACAGAAACTGTAATATGTAATACAACTCTGTAAAGGATTCATAACTAACTTCTACTAGGAAAAGATTTACTTTTCCCTCCAAGAGGAAATGACACCTTTCCTTTTGTAAGTGTTGGTGAGTGTTTTGGCATTATTATCTGGATGTTGTACTTTTTTTCTTATCTATTTTAGTGTAATTATTTTCATACATGAATTTTAGTTGTGCTAGTTTGCGCTTTGTTTCCAAGAAAGCCAACTTAAATTGATGAGAAGTTTGTGTTGGCTCGTGGTTTTAGAGATTTCAACCTCTGGTCATGTGATCCCATCACTATGGGCATGTTTGAGGGAGAGAATCATGGCACAGAGGACTTAGTGGAAAAGAGCAGCTCACCTCCCATCAGCCAGGAAGCAGAGAGAGAGACAGACACTCAGGACAAGATTTAGTCCCCAAGGACTGCTTTCCCATGACCTACTTCCTCCAAATGGGCCATAGCTTCCAAACTTCCCATTATCTCATAATAATTCCATTAAATTATGATTCTAGTAATGGATTAGTCTATTGATTCAGTCACAATGCTGAAGAACCAATCTTTCCTGAAGTGCCTGATCAAATCACCATTTGGGGACTAAGCTTTCAATTCATGAGCCTCTGGGGGACATTGCATATCCAAACCAATATCCACAGTACAGTAGTCTTTATTTCCAATTGTATACTTTCAGCCAGATTAAGCTAACAAGACAACCAGTATTGCATACAAAGTCTTTAGAAATAATTGTCCCTAAAATCTATAGGTACTTAATGTACTATGCATTACTTGCATGTAACACACAACCTAAATCAAATGTGTTAACACCTTAATGAAACTAACTGGCTCTCAAAATAGGAAGTTCAGAATTAGGATAAGCTCTTAAACTGGGTGATCTTGTGCAGGAAATAATTCAAGGATCCAGGTTTTCTAGTTCCTTTCCTCACTGATTCAGTGTGGATGAAGGGTGTGTTATAGGAATATTGAGCATCCCTTTCTCCTGCTTACTTGGAAAATGGCAGTGATTCACTCCTGGGCCATGGATGTTGGCCTGTAGCTTCTGCTAACTTATACTTTGCCTGGCATCCTCACTAAACTCGAATTCTCTGCTCCTGTTGGTCAGAGGAGGCACTAAACCTTGTTTTTCAGCAATTCTCTACCTTCCCTAGACTTTATAAAAGCTCTATAATATGTGTATTCCTCTTCCCCCGTCTCTCTCCCTGAGAGTGGGTATGCATGTGTGTGTATATATATAATATATATATATAATATTTTGCATATATACACACAAGTATATATTCATTTTTTCAAAATACTATATTGTCTATATTCTAATCCTTAGTATGGCTGACAAGTTGAGCTCCTAAGTCATAGTTGCTTCTGCTAAATGGATTTGAACGAAGTTCTGGGTGACTCCAACGTCTTTTATTTTGGTGCATGGCTGCATCTTTGCAATAATCAGGTAAGAGACATTACAGAAAGGCTCCAGTTTATGAGCGAAGGTGGTTGGCTAGATCTCTAGAGGAAGCATGGAGGGGTGTCTGTGAAGGCAAAATGAGCAGTGTAACCAAAATGAGCAGTGTAACCAAAGTTCTGGGAAATCTAACTATGAGCGCCATTGTTCTAATGGCTACGTTATTGAAGGGAGCGCGTGAAGATGGATACTTAGAGTTCTCATCTCTTGATTGTTTGGGCATTAATTTTCATAAATAGTTTGTTTTGAGCTGGAAATATTCCTTCAACCCCTGCCCCTGACAGCTGCTTACTCCATGTTTAAAGAAAGTTTGCACTCTCACAGGTCTGCATTAATCAAGAGATTGATAAGCCTTTGAAGATGCGTCTAATTCATCTTGTTACCCATTTGCAATGTGATAGAGGAAGAAAGCATTTCTTTAAATGAAACTCTGCACTTAGAAAGTGGAAACAATGACTAATATAGTAGTCCAGTGACATTCCACCTGTTTGAGTTCTGAATTCCCCTGTCAGATCTATATGCCCAGACTAGCACCAGAAATCAGAGTGGTCACACAAGTACAGTGTAGAAAGCAGTGTTTTCCACTGTGATCTACGTTAGAATCTTCTGGAAAGCTTAAAAATATAGTGATAACCAAGCCCCACTTAACATCAATTAAGTAAAAAACTGGGGAAGGAAGAAGTGGCGTAAGGCCATGCTTAAAAGCATGGCTTATTTTACTATTCAGTCAAAATTGAGATCTCCTTGTTTAGAGAATATTTTAGACCAGTAGATCACTGAAATCTGAGAGCTGCAAGCAACCAAGCATCTCATCACAGTACAAATTTTAAACTGAGCCTGTCTGAATTGGACTCTCCATTCCACAATCTTGTTAATGTATGCATCCCAATCAGCTACCACAAGATAGCTTCCAGTTATATCCCTTTGGGGATATATAACCTTTATATAACCTTATATAACCTTTGGGGTAGGAATGTCCAGGAATGAGCTCATGCTGCATTTCCATTCTCCATTCATAAGCAAGAAGATCATTCATTACTGTGAATATTCATTTATTACCAGAATTTACCACAATCTTTTCTTGGGAGAAGTTGTACAAAGAACTTGTGGGTCTCTTGTTGCTTATATTTTAATTCCTTGAGAGGTACTCCTGTCACAAGTGACTCTCCTCATAGCTCCACAGTAACGATATTTACATATCTATGTCCATGAGAGCCCCCTGAAGGGGTGATAAGGTTCTATATTATATTCACTTTGTATCTTTAGTATGAAGTCTTAATAATTTACTAAATAAAAATTTTAGATTTTTTTTATCAAGATAATTATTACTTGCAGTGAATTGTACCCATTATTAAATATACAGCTCAGTAGATCTTGGTAATTCCATATGGTCACGGGACCAGTTCCATAATCAAGATATAGCATAAATTGCTCCTCTTAAAATATTCTCTTATTGCTTCTTTTATAGTTGATTCTTACTTTTTTTTTTTGCCAGTCCTGGGGCTTGAACTCAGGGCCTGGGCACTGTTCCTGAGCTTTTTTTGCTCAAGGCTAGCACTCTATCACTTGAGCCACAACACCACATGTACCTTTTTCTAATTATGTGGTACTGAGGAATTGAACCCAAGGATTCATGCATGCTAGGCAAGCAATCTACCACTAAGCCACATACCCAGCCCTTAGTTCCTACTTTTTTTATACTTTTTTTTTTTTTGGTCAATTGTGGGGCCTGAACTCTGGGCTTGGGCACTGTCCCTTAGCTCTTCAGCTCTACCACTTGAGCCACAGCGCCACTTCTGGATTTCAGGTTGACTGGAGGTAAGAGTCTCATGGACTTTCCTGCCTGAGGTGGCTTTGAATTGCCATCCTCAGATCTCAGCCTCCTGAGTAGATAGGATTACAGGCATGAGCCACCAGCGCCCAGCCATTTCCAGTTTTTGAGTGAGTAATTGCAGATAAGAGTCTCATGGACACTTCTTTGTTTGGACTGGCTTCTAATTGCGATCCTCAGATCTCAGTCTCCTGAGTGGCTAGGCTTACAGGTGTGAGCCACTGGTGCCTGGCTTCTTACTTTTTTTTTTTTTAATTATGTTTTTATTATTGTTAGTTGTAAAAGGAGTTGCCATTCAATAAATCAATTTATGAATACAATGCATCTTGATCAATATCACATCTTTCATCATTCTCCTCCATCTGTCCCAACCCAACCCTCCCTCAGTGTTCTTAATTTCATAGGATATGTACTGAATATCATGGCTTTATTCCCCTACCCCTTCATTCTTATATCCACTTCTCCTTAACCTCCCCTCCCTTCCACCTGTCTAGTACTACATTCCTAGTATTCATTTTGTTGAACTGTGAATTCATTTTTTAGAGATTATAGCATTTAGATTCTCTCCTGCAAAAACTACACTTCCATGAATGCATTTGCATATACTTGCACTTATTCTTACTCTTGAACTCTATCTCCATGCAACTACTAAACTTTTCTTTAACAAAAATTTTGTCTTTTGTATAATTTTGTATAAATAGAATCTTATGATATTCAGGTTTTGTATTTTGTTGAACTGTTTGTATAACCTACTAGAGTGTACTTTCTTCTATCTTTTTTCTCTTCTTCATTTTGGGATGTTAGCACAGAAAAGTGTGGTTCTTCACACTTAGATATTTGCACTTTAATAAATATTGATAAATAAAGTCTCGAGTGAATTTGGAGAATTCACAAGGCTTAGTATAGGAAGGAACAATTTATGCCTTGGATCTTATGAACTGACTAAAAAATACTTGTCAATGAACTATGGGAGTGAAAAGTAGCTAAATATAGTTATAAATGGCAAATATATCCTAGGCAAATGTATGTGAAATGGCATAACTTACTGAGATATTGTGAGAGAAAGTTGGAATGACATTTTGCCTGTCTAATGAATCTAAGGGCATAACCAAAGGAGCAATATGATAAAATATGATTAAGAAAATCTTAGAAACCTGGGAACAGGTATCTCATGCCTAAAATCCTAGCTACTTGTGAGGCTGAGATCTGAACATCACAGTTCAGTGCCAGCCCGGGGAGGAAATTCCATTAGACTCTTAGCTCCAGTTAAACAACTAAAAACCTGAGATAGAGTTATGGTTCAAATTGTAGAGTACTAGCTTTGAGCAAAAATAAATAAATAAATAAAGGACAGTGAGCAGGTTCTAACTTCTGGCCCCAGGACCAACATAAAAAACAAATAAAAATGTATTTCTTGGAATGATAAAGTATCATAACCTGACTTAGGGAACTGAAACTTCTTTGTGCAACCACTTAATAAAAGTAAAAGTTATAATAATAATAAGTAATTCTAGGAAGAGCTTTGGATAATTTCTAGTTAAATTTCTGTACTGAATCAATAAAATAAGGGGAAACAAAGGAGGAGGCAACAATGCTTGATAAGAAATGTCCTCATTATCTTGCCCATGTAATTGTAACCCCTCTGTAGGGTATTTTCACAATAATAATAAAAAATACCAGAAGAAGATTTTCTGAGTTCTAGGATTTATCATATTTTTCTGCAACTATCACTTAGATTAAATAACTGCATGGAAATGCCTTTTCCTCAGAAATCTTGCTCACCTTTTCCCATCACTTTGCTCTCTTCACTCAAATTCAGTGCACTTCCTTTGCATTAATTTCTAACTCCATAGAGCTATTTGTGTCTCTGTGTGTTTTTGTTCTGTTCTACTATTTGCTCTATTGTAAGTTCTCTGAAGTGAACTCTCCTTATGCCATTGACCAGGATGGTCTAGAGCCCATGAGCTCCAGTAATCTCATCTCCATCCCCAAAGTAGCTGGACCACCATGCTCCACTTCTTTCCAATTACACTTTATATAAAAGTGAACATTAATGAAGTCATATTTGAAGCTTACTTAATTGTCACAATGCCATTGGAGGATAGAACTCTTAAGTTTACAATGGAGGAAAATGGAGGCAAGCAGTGATTGGGTAATTTAACAATAAGCAGACAGCAAAAGGGCAGTGTCTGTATTCATCAAATAAGAACATGGGCACGGACCGAGTGCACTCTTCAAGCTGTGCAACTTCGTGAATCTTCCTCTGGTGAGAATGCTTCATTTGTTTAAAACAATTAGATTTCTTATTAGACTTGAAATTACTTTAAAGCATGGCTATGCCTTTTCAAACTTCACCATTTCTTAGTCTTTACTCTTATTCCCAGTTTTAGTTCTACTTAGATCTCAGTGACCAGATGGGTATCTTTGCCTCGAAGAGAAATTGTTCCATGAGTTCATGTGCCGGGTTACCTTATTGTTTATGACGGTTTATCAAAGAACCAGTAATTGAGACAGTTACTGCTCTTGAAGCAATTTATTCGTCACTTCACTGAGCTACCAGTAACTTTTCCCACCTAGTCCTGGCTCTTTTGTAACCTGCTCTTTAACGTAGATCATTTACCAGAAGTAAATCTATCTTACAATGGTCATCTTTCAAGTGACGGAGAAAAACTCAAGGCATCAATTATTCAACTTTATTGCTTCAGTGACTAAAGCATTATTTGTTCTAATGAGCTGCCAAGCTGTATGGGGAGAAAGTGCTTGTGGCAGAACCAGTAAGAGGAGAAACACATTGGGAGTCAGAAAAACAAATTCAGTTCCCTGGGGCTTTGGCTAAGTAGCTGGCTTTTAGATTTCTATGTTTCATGGAATTCTTATATTGGCAGCTGCAATGGGCTATTTGACCCTCTTTATCGTCTGTTCTTGTTAACACAGGGGTTCACAATATTGCTTCTTGTCAAAGGAAGTAAGCTAAGATAAAGGAGCCTAATTGCATATTTTATCATGCTGATATTAGCAACCCAGAAGGAGGTAGAACAGCACAACAAATTGTGTGGACGGAATATTTTATAACGTGGCAATTGATGGCAAAGAGTACTGAGAAAGAGGTGGTTTGGGCACAACAAGCCAGAGCTCAGATTCACTTGATACCTTATGTTTGTGGTTTCTATTGGAAACAGATTGACTGACTTGTTCAATAAACAGAGAAGAATAATTATTTTCAAAATATAATTTAGGATTGCTGCTATCAACAGATACAAGTGTACTCAGTGCATCTTTTAAGAACACTTGAAGTGAGTAAACTGATAGTTATCTGATCCTTCATGAAGACTTTTATCTCACATGCTACTACTGTGACAGTGTATTCTATTGCATTAGGTCAATTGGATGCGCAATACTGTTGAATACAGCACTGTTTAAAGTAGTTCCAGGAAATTTGGTCTGCCTTACTTGATTTTGTACTTAGCTGTGGAAGATATAGTAGAAGATTTAAGACAATTAAAATCAACCCAGCAAGAGACTTCAAAGCCATGAGTTCTATTTAGAGTGAGAGCAAAATGAAAGAAATAGGTTCCTATGAGGTATCTGTATGAGATTCAATGATAAGTATAACGTCAACACCAGAGGTTATAAGGGGGAGGAAGAATACTGAAATTTGGAGTTTTCTTTCACAAGTGATATGCATACAAAATAGCTTCCCAAAAGTAGTGTTGTTGCTTCATATGATAATTACTCTGAGAATTATGTATGGAACTATATACATGAATGTTAATATTGATTTAAAAAATAGCCCATTGCCATGAGATTTTTAAAATCATATTTGAGTAAGATATGAACTAGTATTTGACTAAGAAATAAATTATTTCACAAGGCAATTATTTGGCACAGTATGTGAATTTTATGTAGAGCAAGCACATAGTGAAGTTTGTTATATAGTAGCTTTTGCAATTCAATATGAGGATATAGATGATAATATATAATGATGATAATATATAATATTTCACTCTCTAAGCCTTTCATACCTTACTAATAGGATTAATAGTTAATTAATATTCATTAACACAAATATTAATTAATGTAAGATCTAGTTTATTAGTATTATAAAAGAAAGGCATTGTTGGTGGGTGTCTAAAAAATAGCCAAAATAACACATGAAACATAGAATGTTTGGTCATTCTCTAGTTACAAATTAGTGGAGTTGTTCATAATTGTTGGGAGTTGGGGGTAGGAGGAGTTCAATGATAAGTGTGGGCTATTTTTCATAGACCTTCCAGGAGGAAAAGGTAGGATATTTGTCTTTTAGTTGCTCAAGTTTTAAATAGAAGGGTTATCTTGATTCTAATTTAAAGAATGGAGAACAGAAATTCATCAGGCTGTTGTGAGTTGGAGGAAATATTCTATAAGACTGTGCTGTTCAGTACTTCCACTAAAGTAAGATTTTCTCCAATTTTTTCTGTCTCCTAACAATTGGTATCAGCAGACTTTTGGTTTATTACTGTCCATGTGGCTGTGAAGTGGAATATGTCTGAGAATTTAATTTGCATTTCACTAATGTATGTATGTATGTATGTATATAAATATATATGTAGAGAGAAAGAGAGAGAGAGAGAGAGCCTGTTAAGCCTTTTGTCATGTGCTTACTAATCATTCTAATGTTTTGTTTGGTGAAATGTACATACAAATCTTCTGCTCGATGGGGAAAAAACCAGTTGTTTAAGGATACAGGTGGACCTGTTGCAACAATGAGAAGTACAAGTTGTCATGTCCAAAACGAACTTTACAATGTTGGTGGGGGGGGGGGGCTGGGGGGGGGAGAGGAAGGAGAAGGATTGGGATTAGGGGGGAAGGGGGGAGGCTGGGAAGGGATGTGAAGGGTAAACAAAGGAGGAGGCTGTAATGCTTGGTAAGAAATGTACACATTATCCTGCCCATGTAACTGTAACTCCTCTGTACAGTATGTTCACAAATAAAATTAAATTAAATTAAAAAAAAATCTTCTGTTCAACTTTAAGTGAACTGTTTACTTTCTTGAATTACAAAAATTTGTTAAAATATATTTTAGATACATGTCATTTGTTGGAGACATTATTTTCAAGCATTTCTTTCTAGTCTGTGGTTTATATTTATACTTTATTGATGAGGTATTTTAAAGTTCAAAAGGCTTTACATTTTGATGATACATATTCACAGCCATTTCATTTCATTAATTTGTGTTTGTTGTTATAAAATTAGGATATAATACAAGATCACTGACATTTTTGAAATCCAATCATCTCAGAACTGTGTGTTACAAAGCTACTCCTACTCCTTTTCTGCTTAATTATGATGATACTTTAAGACAGTTTCTTTTAGGGCACAATTCACATTGCAAATAAATAAACGCTTATTTCTTGTCATGTCATAGTGTGTAGAAAGAAGCCTAAAGCAGATACTAAACTTATATATTTCTTTTATGCTAGACACTATTATTTGTTCTAAGTTTTGCTATTGTAGAGTCAAATGCAGAGTTCTAGTTAAAGACATAGTAATCAGGTAATGTTCTGTATAGTTAGGAACTATGCTAAGTTCATGAGTTTTCATTTTAATAAAAGTTGTTCAATAATAAAGATCCAATCCCATGTCCTTTTCCTTATTGTACCAAGACATAAACTTCTATTTTGGTTTTATAATTTTAAATCAAGGAAATATGTCATGGTCACATTCATAATTTTAGTTGTATTAGTTGTAAATAGAAATTGTATGCAACACGTCTCATCATAGTTCATAGGGATGAGAATTGTTTTTCTTTTTTTTTGTTGTTGTTTTACTTGGGTCTATGAAGCATGGAGCTAAGTATCAGGTATCTGTCCTTTTTCAAATGCCAGATTTTAATTTTCCTTAGAGTGTTCATGCCAAGATGGATTTGGTTCTTGTGACTCTGGGTAAGTCATTTCACTTTATGTCTCAATTTTCTTTTCTATTAAGTGTGTGTGTGTGTGTGTGTGTGTGTGGAATGATTCCATCTCTAAGTTCCTTGTAAGTTACAAGTGCCTGACAATTAATGAGAGCTAACTACATTGCTCACTTGAATGGATGCTCATTGAGTGCAAAGATCTGTATTCCTTTAATTCACTAATACATTCAAATCTTCTAGAAAACACCTGACACATATTTTGAGTTTTAAAATGACATATAACACATACAGTACCAACCACTAATAGGGAAAATTGCAGCGAATTTTTATAGACTGGTGGGAATGGCCTCATGCTGTAGAAAATCTTACATACATTCTTCAACGGTAATGATTTGAAGAGTATGTGGTGGTTTCAGGAGGTTTCACAGTGCCAGAAATACCTTTGTAGAACCTAAATGTGGAACAATGCTACCTATGGAAATGATGCTGTTTTCTAGAGACTTGGGGACTAAACACAGATAGGTGTGGCGTGAGACATAAATAAAATTGGAACCAAAAAACCTGATCTCTTATCACATCTTTGTAAAGAATTTAAACAATGTAAATAAAACCCTTGGCAGAATTTCTAAATGGTGCTAAAGACTGTGAAATGAGTGCTAGGGGTAAAAATTTTAAAAAGTGAAGTTGGAATGGAAATCCCCTTTGGTTTTTTTTTGGCAAAGTTCCCTGTACATGTATTGAATTTCCAATAACATTTAGGATGTTTTGAGAGATAACAAATCAGTTTCTAGAAATAAATTTAAATTTGAATACCACAAGAAAAGACCCTTTAGAAACTCTCACTACTTATGACTCTGAACTCAATATTCAGTCAAGTCCAGATGCTATCAAATGAAGAGTCTTACTTTGAAAAGAAAGAGAAATCTGATCGCTGCAGGGTGAAGGTAAAGTCAATTGCTGAGATGAATAGGAAAAGGGCAGAGTTTCAAAAGGAAAGTGAGAGTATCGAAGTTGGCGCTTTCAATGTGCTTCTTGACTGATGTGCCATCTCTGAGCTTCTTTGCTTGAGCTAGTTAAGGAAGTTCAGTCTCTCACAAAGGAGGTTTCTCACATACCTTCCTTCCTTTGTAGAAGGCCGAATCTCTGGTTGCATGCCCTTCGTTGGCAAAGCTGTAGTTCTTGTGACTTGAGTTTGTGTGTGTTTTGAGAACAAAACAAAATAAAAAAACCTTTGAGAAAAGCTCAACATTTACTTACACAAACCAAAGAGGCAGATTTTGTGCTGTCCAGTGCATTCTTTATTAAAACTGAAATAAAATGATATTTCTCTGGAGCAAGTAATTTCATAATCGGAGGTATTTCATTGCAATGCAGGTTAGTTTTTGTAATTTATTCAAATCTTTCCTGATTATCTCAACATATTTGCTTCAATTCATACACACCCATATACCCAGACACACAGACACACACAAACACACTTTGGGTTATTTTTGGAAGAATTCTGCAGATAAATTTTATGAGTGTCTCCTATAGGCAGAAAGTGAGTGATGAGTCTGGTTTTCCTAGTGAATTGTTAGGTTTGGATCTGAAATGTCCCTTCTCCCCTCAGAGCTAATAATGTGTGGAAGGCTTGGCTGCCAGTGTGGCAGTGTTTAGATATAAAGCCTTTCAGTGGTGATTAGATCCCAAGGTAGACCTCATTAATGGATTAATCCATTCATAACTTCATGGTAGTAGGATGGGAACTTCAGGAGCTGAGGTCTGTTTGGAGAAAGTAGGTTCCTGCAGACATGCTCTTGAGTACTTCTATCCTTCTATCTCTCTTTTTCTCCCACCTTTCTGGCCTTCAGGAGGTGAGCAGCCTTTTCTTCTGCCTCTACCCATCATCATAATGTTCTGCCTAACGTTATGCTCAAAGCAGTGGAGTCAGCTGACCTTTGACTACAACCTCTGAAACTGAGGCAAAGAATAAATCTATAAGTCACCCTCCCCCACCCCAGGCATCTTCCCATAACAATAGAAAGCCTATTAACAGGAATTAGTTAGTACTGGCCAAACTGGGTATTGAAGGGAGAAGATGAGGATGGTGGATCTAGTTCTCATAAAATGAAGCAAAAACAACTAAAGTTAAGCAGAGACGTTGACAAGCAAAAAAACCTTGGATCACTGGAGGAAAAGACAGTTTGTAGTTTCAACTTAATGATGACAACTAGTATTTCATCAGTCCAAGTGTTCTAATCTATGGAAGCATGTTAACATCCATGATTACATTTCATCCTCACAGCCTTGTGACAAAGGATGGATGAAGTATGCTTTTATTAAAACCAGCTTGAAAATGGCAGAAGTGAGTGAACTGATTTCTTAGGACTACTATTACAAGTGATCACAGGCTTAGTGTCCTAAAATCAATCTAGCAAAACATTATTCTCTTATAGTCCTTGAAGCTAGAAGTCAGAAACAAGGCTACACTTTTATGGAATCTATAGAGTGGGACTCTATTACTTGCTTCTTTCAGATGTAGGAACAACTCAGATAATCTAAGTTAATGTCTTCATGTTAAGATACCATGTGCTGGGGCTGGGAAGGTGGCTCAGTGGTAGAGCGCTTGCCTTGCATGCCTGAGGCCCTGGGTTCGATTCCTCAGCACCACATAAGCAAAAAGAAAAAAAAGCCGGAAGTGGTGCTATGGCTCAAGTGGTAGAGCACTAGCCTTGAGCTGAAGAGCTGAGGGACAGTGCTCAGGCCCAGAGTTCAGGCCCACGACCGGACCCCAAAAAAAAAAAAAGATATCATGTGCTTTCTGCTGTTGGATGTGTCATGTGTGTTAAGAAAAACAAAATGTTTTCAGGTTTGTGGAATTAAGATCCTGATATACTGAGACTGAAATACTAAGATGAAAGAGTAAAAGTGAGTAAGTCTAAGTGGAACTGAAAGTCAATGGTCTTATATATTTCAGAAGGTTAAATAAAACTAAATAGACTTCTTAATTACATGTCTGCCAAGTCTTTAGTATGTTTCAGTGCATTCTGACTTTCTAAGATAAAGTTTTCCAGAATTTGAGGCAGGGAATTCCTTTTTGCGGGACTTTAAAGAGTGGTAGCCTTTAAATGTAACACTGAGAAAAAATGCACATGCCTCTTTTTTTGCTGTTGTTGTTGGTCGTGGGGCTTGAACACCTGGGGCCTGGGCTCTGTCTCTGTCCCTTGAGCTCTTCAGCTCAAGGTGAGTGCTCTACCTTTTGAGCCCACAGCTCCACTTCTGGTTTTCTCGTGGTTAATTGGAGAAAAGAGTCTCATGGCTGATTTTGAATGCGATCTTCAGGTCTCAGCCTGCTGAGCAGCTCTGATTACAGGTGTGAGCCACCAGCACCCAGAGCACATTCTTCTTAAAAGACAGAAATGTAGTTTAATTGTGGCGAATAGTTTGAGTGAAGAATAATATGGGTATCTACTCTTCCTGGAACATTTACGCGATAGTATAAAGTGCTTAGGTGTGTTAACTTGTTTAAACTTTCCTACCCAGAAGGTTGGAAATGGGTTCTATCATTATTATTTTACAACTATGGAAATGAGGCGAAGAGTTTAAACAACTTGTCTAGATTTATGCAGCTTGTAAAGAGTAGATTCTGGCAAAGCTGCTGTCATAACCATTGTATTATTCAGTATGAACAAGTAGTTTTATCTCTCTCTCTCTATATATATACACACATATATACACATATATATGTATATATGTGTATATATGCAAACCAGCTGTCAAGATTTCGATAACAGCAGTATGGGCTTCTTTGACCTGTATTTAGTAGCAGGGACACAAGGCTTGCCGTGCAATTTGTCCATCAGCATTTCTCTGAGTCAGAGTGCTAAGATAACACAAAGCCAGTGTTCTGAAGGAGGCCACAGAATACATTGCTCTGTTCCCAAGACTTAGTATCAAAAATGTTTCAGTTCTCAGATAATTTACCAGAACTGGTTCTCTTCTGATTTACTTCAAAGCCTCCAGGAAAATGACAGGAATGTGAATTGGTACTTAGTTTGTACAGAGACCTGTGGATTCTTGGATTTGGTCTTGCTGACAGGAAACTTCCTCTGACAGTCACAGGGCTCTGTTGAGGTGGAAGGTATTTCTTTTGAGTTGTTTTTTTTTTTTTGCCAGTCCTGGAGCTAGAACTCTGGGCCTGGGCGCTGTCCCTCAGCAATTCAGCTCAAGGCTAGCACTCTACCACTTGAGCCTCAGCCCCACTTCTGTTTTTTTCTGCTATGTGGGGCTGAGGAATCGAACCCAGGGCCTCATGCATGCAAGGCAAGCACTCTCCCACTGAGCCACCTTCCCAGCCCCATTTCTTTTGTTTTTAGGTAGTTTTTGGTTCCTAAGATAAAAATACTTGACTATTTCCTATCAGATTGTATGTGGTAAACTCACAGCTTTTCTCTGCAGGTAGCAACTACTATGATTGCTCAACAGGTATTTTATGAATGAAAGATGAATTATTTCACAGATGATTAGATAGAACCAGACCACAAAGCTGTATTTCAGGGAGTAGCATTAAGCTCTTTGGATTAAATTAGTTATTATTAAGGGCTTTGAGCAAGGTCAGATGCCAACAAGTACTTGTTAATTGACTAAAAAACATGAAACACAGAGATAGTATTGCCATTTTTCAGACAAGAAAACTGAGTCTTATGGGGCTGCGTTTCTTGCTGGAGTTCACACAAAGTAGAGATTCACAGCCACTCTTGGGTCATTCTCACTGTTTTCCTGGTGCAAACCTGCCTGATATGTAAAGAGTTTCATCCAAAGAAAGTGCTTATTCATTTATTTATATTATGGTGATCTTAAAACATTGTATTCCTCATGAGGCAGTATTTAAATTGAAAAGCGTTTCCTTTCATGTACTAAGACTTTTTCTAGAGAACCCAAAGGGGCAAAATTCATAGAAGGCAGGTTGAGAAGCGCGATAAACTGTCATGTGTGTGGCAAGGTGGGAATTTTTAACTTTTCTTTAAAACATAGCTGATCCTGGGGCTAGGAAGGTGGCTCAGTGGTAGAGCGCTTGCCTTGCATGCATGAGGCCCTGGGTTCAATTCCTCAGCACCACATAAGCAAAAAGAAAAAAAGGTGGAAGTGGTGCTGTGGCTCAAGTGGTAGAGCGCTAGCCTTGAGCTGAAGAGCTGAGGGACAGCACCCAAGCCCAGAGTTCAGGCCCCACGACCAGACCCCCCCAGAAAATACAAAAAACAAACAAACAAAAAAAACATGGCTGATCCACACAGTGCAATAATGGAGAAGTTGGGTTGTAGTTGATCTAGTTTCAATCATTTAACAAGGATTTTTTTTTTTTGGAAGTAGCCTTTGTATGAGGGTTAACTGGGTCTGAGAAGTGAAAGTGAAACCCAAACTAAAGCTAAAATAAAACAAACCAAAAATCCAGAAAGACACATGATGAGCTCATAAGCTAGATCACCTAATCCTGCAAGCCTTTGACTTCTTTGAGGCCCTGAATATTGAAAAGCCAGAAAGCTAGCATGTTTTCTAGCAATTCATATTTTCCAGCAAAAAGTTATGTGCATCCATGTATATAAAACATAAAATAGATTCATATGCTACTTTTAATTACTTTCTCTCTTAGAATGTCAAAGTCTGGCCATAACAAGGAAGAAAATAACAGTATTTACTATACCTGAGGTCAAAATGCAAATAAGAATGTTAAAATAAATTCAGCCAAAGCAATATGATGATGAATATAGCTAGCATTATGGAATAACTCTCTGGTCATCTGCTGTTCATTTATATATATGTCTATCATTTACTCACAGTGGGTTTTTTAAATTAATAATGTAGTTTTATCTTTTACTTGTTTAATAGACAATGCTCATCAGCCACTTTACCAACATAGACGTTTTATCCTGCCCTTCCTGTCTTCTCTTCTGACAATATATATCATACATTGGACATTGATAATGGTCTACAACTTTTAATTCTTCTTAACATAAATTTCAGAGAATTAGAGGCAAAGGAGTGCAAAGGACCAATATTCTATTTCATACCTAAACTCCAAATCTTCAGGGAAGGTATAGATAGTTTAATTGCATAGTTGATATGAAAAATATTTTAGAATTAATGTCCAAATAGGACATACCATGAGAAAATTATTCTGAACAACTTGAAAAATACATATGCTTTTAGAATAACCTACTCAATAATTAGAATTTACAATCTCAAGGTAAAAAAATCATGATTTTAATCTTTCTACTTGCATTCTATTCTTTATCCAATCACTTGATTTTTTTTTCCTACTTCGTTCTTCGAATCTCTGTTTTGCTTTAGCATATGGATAACTTACTTTCAGCAACTGCCAGAGCTTGTACCTTATACTTCAAGATAAGTGGCTGTGCAATGAGTTTTAGTAGATGGAAAAAAAATTCCACCACACTGCACACACACACACACACACACACACACACACACACACACACACACACACACAAAACAACAACTATGCAGTACGAATTTGTGCAATGCCCTGCTTCTTTTGTGTCTGTTATTTTCAGAGGGCAAATGGATCTACCTCACCTTGAGACCTCGGCCAGGCAAATTTGCCTTCCCTTTTCCCATCCCCAAGACAAATTAAGAATGCTGAAACCTTTCACTCATAACAAAACAGCGATAAAGCAGGTAACAAGACCTCACATTAATCAGGTCTTTCAAAGAAGAGGCCCCAACCTCTACTCTTTGTCTAGCTTGCTGGTAGGTAGGGTTTTGTTTTTTTTTTTTGGTGTGGGGGTGTGTGTGTGGTGTCTAGAATTCTTTAGTTTAGCAGCACATTCTGCTTGGAAATTGTTTCACTTTTCAGACAGTCTCTATATTGATTTTCTTTAAAAAAATCCAGAGAGCTACTACAGAAATATGAACTTCTAATGGTCTTCCTTTATATTTCCTTACAATGGACAATAACTCTCCATGCTAATGCTATTAATACAAAGAGACAAGCAGCAATGAAAAGAGAGAGAAGGTGGAGAAAGAGTAGCTACTATCACAAGATGTGGTGTATCATCTTGGTGAAAAAAAAAATCCTGTTTTCTATAGCCAAATTGCTGCTGTCTTTTGTGGAAAATATTCAAGGTTCCTGTGTAAGTCAAGATGAGAGAAGACTTGGAAGAGGAGCAGTTTTCCTTTCAGAAAGAAAACATTACTGTCAGTTAAATGGCAACAGTGCAGTCATTTTGTGCTATTGGAATCCTTCCACCAACAACACAAGACAAAATTTACTCAGAATAATGCCTCTCTGAAGTTTTCCCCATACAGTGACTTGAATTTTTTTTCCAGGTTAGTTGCCAGTGTCTGTATACAATTACATTAGAGCAAGCACGCCCTCTACCGATGAATGAAAATATTAGCAACTAGTTAAAATAGCTGAAACCACGAAGATATTTTGGGCAGTTTTATTGGCAAGTATGTTTTCAGAAGATTGTAAACATTAGCGATTATAACACTAGTCTATTTCCTAGAAACAGGATTAAATTTAAATCAAATTTAGAATGCTTGCCTTGTATTATTAACAATAACATTTTATAAATAAGGGTTTATAAATTACTAATGGTTTTTATAAAACAGAAATAACTTCATGGCTACTCTCATTTTGAACAAAATCGTGGTATTTTAATAACATATGGAAATAAGGTTTTTTTTAAAAAATTAGGAAACTTTTCCTGAAATAAGCCAGGGAATAAATAGTTTTTGCTGGTCCATAAGTCTGTTGCAACTACATAGTTCTGCCTTTGAAAGAAAAGGTAGCAATAGAGAATATATGGATGGGTTACTCAAGCTGATTCAAAACTTTGGCAAAGTAGCAGGTTATAAAATTAACCCCCAAAAATCAATGGCTTTTCTGTATGCCAACAATGAGAAAAGTGTGGCTGAAATTAGGACAGCAACTCCATTTGTAATAGCCCCACAAAAAATAAAATACCTAGGAATTAACTTAACTAAAGAAGTGAAGGACCTCTATGATGAAAACTTTAAAATCTTGAAAAAGGAAACCAACACAGAACTTAAAAAATGGCAAAACCTCCCATGCTCCTGGATTGGAAAGATTAACATCGTGAAAATGGCAATACTTCCCAAGGCTATCTACAAATTCAACGCAATACCTATCCAAATTCCACCCTCATTCTTCAAGGAAATAGAAGAGGCAATCCAAAAATTCATATGGAACAATAAAAGACCCCGAATAGCAAAAACGCTCCTCAACGGAAAGAACACTGCTGGAGGAATATCAATACCAAATTTCAAACTCTACTATAAAGCCATAGTAATCAAAACAGCTTGGTATTGGCATAAGAACAGACCTCAGGACCAATGGAATAGAATTGAAAACCCAGAAATGAACCTACAGACCTATAGCCATCTAATCTTCGATAAGGGAGCTAAAACAATAGAATGGAAGACAGACAGCCTCTTCAGTAAATGGTGCTGGCAAAACTGGTTAACTACATGTAGAAAACTAAAGCTAGATCCTTATATATCACCCTGCACCAGAATCAACTCCAAATGGATCAAAGACCTTGAACTCAAAGCAGACACTCTGAAAACATTACAGGATGGAATAGGAGAAACCCTGGGTCTCCTTGGCTCAGGCCGAAATTTTCTGAATAGAGACCCGGAAACACAACAAATCAAAGAAAGGTTGGACAAATGGGATTGCATAAAGTTGCAGAGCTTCTGCAGGGCAAAAGACATAGCTAGCAAGATCAATAGAAAGCCCACGGATTGGGAGAAGATCTTTACTAGCCATACAACGGACAAGGGTCTCATATCTAAAATATACTTGGAACTCAAAAAATTAAACCCCCCAACAACAAATCCTCAAAGAAACAACTGCCCAATAAATAAGTGGGCGAAAGACTTAAAGAGAAGCTTCTCTGAAGAAGAAAGAAAGATGGCCAATAGACACATGAAGAAATGTTCAACATCCCTAGCCATAAAAGAAATGCAAATCAAAACAACATTGAGATATCACCTCACTCCAGTTAGAACAGCAAAAATCAAGAACTCTAACAACAACAGATGCTGGAGGGGATGTGGACAGAAAGGAACCTTACTTCATTGTTGGTGGGAGTGTAAACTTGTTCAACCACTTTGGAAAGCGGTATGGAGGTTCCTCAAAAGACTCCACATAGAACTCCCCTATGACCCAGCAATCCCACTTTTGGGCATTTACCCAAATGATCACAAACAAGGCCACACTAAAGCTACCAGCACAACTATGTTTATTGCAGCATTATTTACTATAGCTAAGATATGGAACCAACCCAGATGCCCCTCAGTAGATGAATGGATCAAGAAAATGTGGTATATATACACAATGGAATTCTATGCCTCCATCAGAAAGAATGACATTTCCCCATTTGTTAGGAAATGGAAAGGCTTGGAAAAAATTATATTAAGTGAAGTAAGCCAGGCCCAAAGAAACATAGGTCCCATGGTTTCCCTTATTTGCAATATCTAGTATAGGTATGAGTCAAGCGGAAAAAGCTAGAGAATGTGATGTTAGGAAAACAAACCCTCAAATATGTATTTTAATGTTTTTGTTTCTTTCATGCATGTGTTTCTAACGCATTTATAAGATTATTTCTTTGTTGCTTTGTATGTCCCTCCCCCACAGTGTAACCCCCGCTTTCACTATATTTGATGTCAGTATAACATGTGGAGGAGACGGGGACAAACAAGTCGTTTAAGGATTCAGCTGGACCTGTTGCAACAATGAGAAGTACAAAATGTCATGTCAAAACCAGCTTTACAATGTTGGTGGGGGGAGAGGGGGGGTATGATTGGGTGGGGGGGGAGGGGGAGGCTGGGAAGGGAGGTGAAGGGTAAACAAAGGAGGAGGCTGCAATGCTTGGTAAGAAATGTATGCATTATCCTGCCCATGTAATTGTAACTCCTCTGTACAATATGTTCTCAAATAAAATAAAATAAAATTAAAAAAAAAAAAAGAAAAAGAAAATATATGGATGGGTAGATGTGGCTGTAGTCCAATAAAACTATTTGCAGCTTAGATTAGGCCCATAAAGTTAGAAACTTGCAGACTGTTCAACTATAAAACATTGTACATACACTTAGAATGGCGTATTTTTCAAAACAAAAGTTGATTTACTGGAGGTAACTGTCAATTTTGTTTGAAGTATGTCATTATTTCTAACATTTTGAGTTTCTTCTTGCTTGACGTCTGAACTCACCTTATAAACATCTTGCTCCTCTCATACTTGGACAGAAAGCTTTGTAGGCAACAGGGAGCAAACTTCTAGCTCTATTAACAGTGGGGTTTTTTTGGTCGGTCGTGGGGCTTGAACTCTGGCAGTTTTTTTAAAGTTACTCTATTTCTAGAGATTTGTCAAGGGGCACCATTGTCTGCCTTTTATATTTAATCTCTCCAACTGTAACCACTGGCTGGTTGTTACAAAACACATTTTGATCATCCTTTGTGCAAACTTTATACCTCTGATTTTTGTTTCTGGGATTTTGGTGACTCTGTCAAATTAGGGCAAAAAAAAAAAGTCTCTTTCCATTTTAATGCGTGATTAGCCTATTGTTCTCACAAACGAGATGCATCCTTACCAAAGGACTTCTCTTTCATAGTCTCTGGACACTTAAGGCCTAAATGGGGAAAGCAGCCATCTTCTTTTTACTGTAACAGAAATTAGTATGAGTTAGCCTTTGGGATAAGACAGCTAGTGCGCTACTTTTGGCTCAGTGATTTCTATAATCCTGACCCCTTCAGTATGTTAATTCACCAATCTGTAAAATGGTGAGAACAGCTGGAGGCATGGCTCAAGTGGTAGAGAGCTGTTTATCGAGTGAGAGGCCACAAGTTTCAACCCCATTACTTCTATCTTTTTTTCATATTGTTCTCATGAAAATTGAGAATGAAAATATGTTAATGTATACTAGTTGTGACAAGGACAGAATACCAACTGTATACAACTTCTTTCAAATATTTGCCCTAATTTATTTATTCTCTTTTTTTTTTTTTTTTTTTTTTTTTTTTTTAATTTTATTTTATTTTATTTGAGAACATACTGTACAGAGGGGTTACAATTACATGGGCAGGATAATGCATACATTTCTTACCAAGCATTGCATCCTCCTCCTTTGTTTACCCTTCACCTCCCTTCCCAGCCTCCCCCCTCCCTCCCACCCAATCATACCCCCCCTCCCCCCCACCGACATTGTAAAGCTGGTTTTGACATGACATTTTGTACTTCTCATTTTTTTATTGTCAAGGTGATGTACAGAGGGGTTACAGTTACATAAGTAAAGGAATAAGTACATTTCTTGTCAAACTTGTTAACCCTTCCCTCATTTTTCTCCCTCTTTCCCTCCTCCCAAATTCCCCCTCCCTGAGTTGTACAGATCATTTCCACCATAGTGTCTTGTGAATATCACTGGTGCATTGGTTCCTCTCCTGTCCTTTGTCTCAGTATTCTGTTGTTCCCCTTCTCTTCCCTAAGATTTTGGTACCCTAATTTATTTTTTGAGGTCAGTGTTATCATTGATCCCCAAGGCAGATAAAGAAATTACAAGAAAATGACACATCAATAGTCTAAATGACCAGATACAAAAATTAGGTAAGATTTTAATAACTCAAGTCAATATTTACAAAGAATACACTATGATTAATTGGGGTTTATTCTGAAATCCAAGGTTGGGTTAGTTGTTGAGAATTAGTTTATGTAATTCATCATTCTTTCATGTTAGAAAAGAAAACTATAGCATTCTTTCAATAGATGGAGAAATAGTTTTGAGAAAATTTCAATGTCTATTTTTGACTAAAATGCTCAGCAGCAAAGGGAGCTTTTACAACCTGATTAAAAAAAAAGCTCACCATGAACATCAAACAATGGTGAAAAAAACTGAATGCTGAATGCTGTTGTTCTAAGCTGGGGAAAAAAAAAACCTTTTTATTCAATATTTCACTAGATGTCCTAGCCAGGAAAACATCTAGCCAGATGTTTACCTAGGTAAGACTTTTTTTAAGCAAGGAAAACAAATAAAAGGCATACAGATAAGAGAAGAAAAAGTAAACTTAATTACATTTGCAGGTGTCAAGAAACAACATTTAATTGTATTTTTGTAAATGGATCAACAAACAATCAGAAGGAAAAAGTTTAAGAGTACATTAAAATACCATTGAAACAATTAGAAATATATGTTACATAGCTGTACAAAGTCTATATCTGGGGAACAACCAAATATCAACAAGATAATTTAAAGTGGGCTAAATAAGAGAAATATGCAGTATTTAAACCAGAAGATCAATATAGTTATTAAAGCTTTCTCAGTTGATTAACACAATCACAGCCAAAGTCACTGAAAACAGTTTTAAAGAAGCATACAGTACTATCCTAAACAGAATATATATAGAAGTTAAAATTATCCGAAAATTTAAAAATCTAATGTAATACAATTCATTTGAAAGAAGATAATATTTTCAACAAGTGGCATGGGCCCGATTATGTAGTAACATGCAAGAGAATGAAACTCAGGGCTGGAAAGCACTCGCCTAGCAAGTACAATGTCCTGGGTTAATCCCCAACACCAAAAAAGAATAGACAAAAAAACCCCCAAACACAACAAAACAAACAAACAAAACCTCCCCAACCCCCCACCACAAAACCCCCAAACCCCAAACCCCAACCCCCCCCCAAAACCCCCCAAACCCCAACCCCCCTAAACCCAAAACAAAACACCTAAGCTCAAACCTCAATTTCAGAGCAAGACTATAAATAGTCTGAAAATGAATTGTCGTCTTAAATTCAGAAGATAAAATTTTCTACAGGAGAAAACTTTGGTGACTGTGTCCTTAGAATGGAGTTTTTGAACATAAGAACAAAACCAGAATTCTTAGCAAAAAAAATCTATAAATTGTACATTATTAAAATTTAAAATGTTTACTTTGTTAATTAATAAAACTGGAAGAAAAATTGCAATCATGTATATATCTATATCTATAAAAGAACTTTAGAACATAAGACATGTCTGAGAGCTTAATGAAAAGAAACAGCTAAACAGAAAGTGGGAAAGATACTTGGATAATCATTTTATCAAAGTAATTATATAGATGACAAATGCATTAAAAGGTGTTCAAGTTGGGTGCCAGTGGCTCTTGCTTATAATCCTAGCTACTTATGAGGCTGAGATCTGAGGATCACGGTTCAAAGCCAGCCCAGGTAGGGAAGTTTGTGAGACTCTTTTTGGTCCCAAATCCTCAGAATGGTGGCTCAAGTGGTAGAACACCAGTTTTGAGAAAAAAAAAAAAAAGCAGAGAAACAGTACCCAGGCCTTGATACTGGTAAAAATAAAATGCTCAGGACCACCAATCCTTAGGTAAATGCATATTAAACCTTGTGTTTGTCAGCTTTGTATCACTTGTGACAGATTACCTGTAAAAAAAAATAAGTTTGAAGGAGGAAAGATTTACTTTGACTTACAGTTTCAGAAGATAACTTCCCTTGATCCAGTTGCTTTGGGGCCAAGGATCTTATAGTGCGAGTGCATAACAGAGAAGAAAGCATCTCAATTTATGGCAGCCAGGAAACGGGTAGAAAGAGAGGAAAGCCAGGTCAGAAAAAATAAATCTTTTTAGGGCACTTCCCCAATTATTTACTTCCCCAACTAGACTCCATTTCCTTAGGTGCCAGCCTTTCCCGGTAGTCCATTAAGTTATAAATATAGAAATGGATGAATCTATTTATGAGGTAGGAATCTTCATGAATCAATCAACTACAGAAGGCCCTATCTATTACCCTGGGGTTCGAATCTGCACTTTTGGTGGCCATTTAGGCTCAAATCCATAACAAACCACAACAAAATACTATTACTTAGACATTTGAACGGCTAAAAGTTTGAGTGTATTAAATATTGGGAGAATGTGAACTCTTCATACACTCGGTTGAAATATGAAATGGGAAAACTACTTGGGAAAAGCATTCAGTATTTTCTTAAAGAGATGATGTGTGAGTACCACTTTATGGCAATCGTTACATTCCTAGGATGGGTAGAAGAGAAACGGAAGCACAAGTTCTGAAAAAGGCTTGTTCATGAATACTCATAGTGATTCTTCATGACAGCTCAAAGCCGGAAGCAACCAAAATTTCTATTAAGCATTGAATGGCTAGAAAATTGAGGTATATGCATACAGTAGAGAGGAATAAATTATTGATGCTTGTAACAATATGAATACATTTCAGAATAATTGTAGTACATGAGTGAAGCCAAGCAGAAAAAGTAGAGAGTGCATAATTCAATTTATATGAAGCATTAAAAAAAAACTAGACAAATTTATCGTGACAGAAAGCATGTCAATAGTTCGGAGGTGGAAAGTCTCACAGTGGTGGGACAGAGGACTCCACCCAATTCAACAAATACCAGTCAATGGCATTATTAGTGTTATCACTAGCTAGTGTTATCACTAGGATGTTGAGATTACTTTTTAAAAATGACTGAGAATGATGGAATTGTATTTCAAAGATTAGAGCAAATTAAAAAAAAATCTTTTGGGGAATGTGGAACTGTGTACTAAAATTGAGATGGAGTTATCTAAAAATTTAAAGTATCTATCTATCTATCTATCTATCTATCTATCTATCTATCTATCTATCTATCTATCTATCTATCTATCTATCTATCTATCTATCTATCTATCTATCTATCTATCTATCTATCTATCTATCTATCTTTATGCTGGTACTGGGGCTTGAGCCCCAGAACCTAAAGAACCAGGCTTTTTCTGCTCACTTGAGCTATTCCTTCAGTTTTAGCTTTATGCTTTTTTAGTGTCAACAGGATCTGTCTGCCCAGGTTAGCTTTCAACTGAAATTCTCAGATCCCAGACTCCGAAGTAGCTAAGATTACAGGCCTAAACCACTGGCCTCCCTGCCCCCCCCACCCATTTCAAAAGATTTAAAATGTGTAAATACATTCGTCAGTCTGGAAGAAAAGTGAGAGATAAAGGAGAGAGAAAAATTCCAGAGCATGGAGGAATTTTGCCATAATTTTCAACAGAGATTTATCACATTTTCCTTACAGGAAAAAAATTTTTAAGTTGAGGCTAAAGATGTTAAGTAGTTTTCAATCATGGGATAAACCTGCATCATGTAGAATTGTCTTGACAGAGGGTAATGGTATCACAGTTTGGGGAACAATGAATCTCAGTCACATTATTATAAAGGAAATACAATTCTCAGTGATTCCTAAACGGATGCTTTTGAAGTGGATGTTTGCACTCACATTCTATATTCCATTCTGGTTATGTTGCAGCGGACAGAGGGAGTATATCTATTTTGGGATCATGTACTAGCCCATGTCCACTGACATAATTGCAACACTAGATGGCGTCAGTATGAGGAAGAGTAGGAAAGGGCAGCACCTTATTAGAAGGGTTAGTGGGTGGTACCACTGGGGTCAATGGGACTTCAAGGCAGGGACCAAGTAGACTCAGGAATTCTAATTCTGCTACAGTTCTCATACCAGACCAGGAAGTTCAGCATTTCTAACACAAATTGGAACATTAAGAAATGGGCATTTACCTTACATTGTGCCAATGTTGTGTCTCTGAGTTAAACAGTGTGGACTTAGGGTCCAACATCTTAGCTCAAATTTCAGTTGTGCCACTCCTGTACTCAAGTCCCTGGTTTTTCTCCATAAAAGGGGGAAGATGAGTCAGGGTTAGCGGCTTAAGTATCTAGTCCTAGCTACTTGGGATATGGAGGTCAGCGGATAACAATTGGAGGCCAGCCTGCTCACAAAAGTTCACAAGTTGACCCATTGTAACAATGAGATGTACAAGACACTATGTTGAAAATGAACTTTACAACTTTGCCAAGGGGGGGGGTGAGGATTGGGGAGGTGGGAAGGAAAGGGATGGTAGGGGAAAAACAAAGGAGGTAACAATGCTCAACAGGAAATGTACTCATTACCCTACTAACCCCTCTGTACACTATTTTTACAATAAAAACATAAAAAACTTCACAAGACTCCATTTAATCAATGGTGGGCATAATGATGCTTTCCAAAGCTACAGAGTAAATTCAATGGTGTGATGTGTTCCTGTGATCCCAGGAATGCACACATAAGAGGACTGCAGTCCAGGCCAGCCCCGGGGTAAAGCAAGTCACTATCTTAACAATAATCAACATGGAAAGAGCTGGCTAAAGAGGTTCATGTGGTAGAGCACCCATTAGTAAGTACAAGGCTCTGAGCTCAAACCTTTCACAATGAGAAGCAGCAGCAGCAGTTATGTAAAAGCCTTCAGTAGTGTCTAGAATGTGATAATCCTCAAATGTCAGTGTTAGTTTTTTTAAAAAATTATTATATCTCTGCACAGGTGCACAGATGAAAATAAAACATAGTACAATTATAGACTCCAATTCTATCATTGATAATAAGAATCACACAATTTGTAAGGCATTATGAGTGTCTATAGGAATCCTGTATTAACCTTTGAAAATGATTTAAAAGAGCAATTATGGATGGCACGCAAGTGTATACAAATGTTTTAACTGAACTACGGTAGATCCAAGGGAGAACTGAAATAGTGTTAGTTCCTTAGGAAGGCAAAGCCAAGGTTTAGCAAAAAATAAACCAGGAAAGTACCAGGGTCCTTGAAAGGGGTGGGGACAACAGAAAAGGGTAGATGAATGAAGAGGAGTAGAATGCAATCAAGAATACAATGCATATCCCACAAAGTAAGAAAATGTGGGGCGAGGTGGGTAGTAGAGGGATGGATGAGAATGTTGAAAGGGGTGATATTGATCAAAGTGCACTGTATTCATAAACTGCTTTGCTAAATGGCAAATCATTTGTACATTGTACGCTGGTTCATGCCTGTAATCCTAGCTACTCAGGAGGCTGAGATTTGAGGATCGAAGTTCAAAGCCAGCCTGGGCAGGAAAGTTTGTGAGACTTTGATCTCCAATTAGCCACCAGAAAATGGGAAATGGCACTGTGGCTCAAATGGTAGAGCTCTAGCCTTGAGCTGAAGAACTGAGGGATGGTGCCCAGGCTCAGAGTTCAAGCCCCACAACTGACAAAAAAAAAAAAAGAAGAAAGTTATACATAAAAATGCAGTCACAATTTGGTTTATTCACAGGATTCCAAATGGAAATACCCTAACGAGTGATTGCCTTCAGCTGAGGAGAAGTCATAATGACAACTCACAAGGTGTTGTGAATTTTCTTCAGGTGCATCTCACCATCTACCTAAATGTTCTTCAGACTTCTGGAAGCTTGACTCCTTTCACTTCCTTCAATTTCTTTCATTGGAAAGATACACATTCTTACATTTCTTACAAAGAAAAGCCTACCTTTCCCTTACTCCATGCAAGATTAGAGAATGCTTCTCAAGTTTGGCGTTCCTAAGTCAATAAGAACGAATGATTAACATGTCTATTTTGTGTCTCATATACATGCATTCTATTTTTCTGTGTAAACCTCAAATTATTCTGTAAAAAAAGCAAATTCTCAAACTTTCCACTAGGGGGTGGTCTCGTTCTTTCATTAAGGGTGATTTTTTTTTTTTTTTTTTTTAAATAAATGTACTTTACTCCTTTCTGTGAAAAGCAGGACTCAAGAGTCCTGGTATTGAGAACTCTGTTTAACGTCATGGTTATGTCTTGGCTCTTCTGAGGCTGACAATGTTGAATTTACTCGAGGAGGAGACACATCTGTTGATCTGTCACCATGTTTAGTTAGTTTCCTGTTTTTCTTTATCTTTCATGGATTACTCAAGCAACAGTTTCACATACAATATTGTTTTTCATAGAAATGTCACACTTCAGATGGGTGCCCGTGCCTCATACCTATAATCCTAGTTTCTCAGGAGGCTGAGATCTGAGGATCATGGTTCAAAGCCAGGCTGGGCAGGAAAGTCCATGAGACTCTTATTTCCAATAAACCACTCGAAAACCAGAGGTGGTGCTGTGGCTCAAGCGGTAGAGCACTTGCCTTGAGCTGAAGCACCAGCACCCAGGCCCAGAGTTCAAGCCCCATGACCGACCAAAAAAAAAAAAAAAAAAAAAGGAAATGTCACACTGCTGTACAGACTGAATCAGAGGATGCACGTCTATCTCTTTTCAGAGATGCCTTGCTGAAGGACTTCTCTGTATCACGTATGACTACCACTGTGGGTCTTCATCTTTTTGCCATGATGACAGAACTTTTCATAATAAACCCAAGTGTGATATAATGCTTCCTGTGGTTTTAAAAGGAAACTCACTTTTCATGGATCCAAAATGAATTCCCTAGTATTTCGACATGAGTAGAATCCATTTTTAGCAATATCTAGCTCACGTTGGTTGGTCGAATTACATTGCTTTAGCAACGATAATAGGAAATGGTGGAGTGATAGAAGTACCTTAACTTGTTAAAGATGATGGAGGTATAGAGTATAGATTTGGACAACTCAGTAATAGCTATTTGTGTGATATGCAGGAATTTTAATGTTATCTCAGAATGACAATGTAATCACTGGAAAAGTATGGCAATTTCTTAAAACATCAATCATAAGTATATTATAAGTTTGAGCTCTTTTTGTGGGATCACACTGGGGGTTGAACTCAGGGTCTTATACTGTTAAGAAAATGCTCTATTAGCTTTACCATAGTCCTTTTGCTTTAAATTTGTTTTTTTTTTTTCCATAAAGAAAAACAAATTTGGTTTGGAAATGAGGAATATCCACAAATGGACCTGGGGCTTATTTTGGGTTTGGGGCAATGTTGATCTTGTAAAATCAGATTGGCATTGGTGGCGCAATGTTGTGCATTTAATAGTGGTCATTGCATTGCATGCTTAAAATTATTTTGCTTGTAAACCTGTTAAATATTAGACAAATAAATCTGAACTTATTTTGAATAAGTCTGTGGTTATTCCATTTGCAAGCTAGATGTGGGGTGGCTCACACCTTTCATCCCAACTTTATCAGAAGTATGAAAGAGAAAGAGAGAAGGAGAGAGAGAGAAGAGAGAAGTGACATATTTAGAAGGTAAAATACACAGGAGATGGTGGTGCACTGGATGTGGGAAATGAGGAAAAGGATAAGAAATTCTGGACAATGGACAGGTGTTTGGATCAGAAGAAAATAACAGATTTTTGAAAACTGTGTGTTTTAAAGTATCTGTGGGATATTAGATAGGTAGGTTAGACATTTGGATATATACATCTGAGCTCTGTATGGAAGTTCAGAGTTTTCTCCCCAAACACAGTAACTGAAACTATAGGAGTGGGAAGATTTGGACTGCATATGTATGAGAAACAGGTTTGGGACAAACCCTGAGGAAATCCCAGACTAACTTCTGGTGGTTTGCAAAAGAAAATGTAAGCAAGGGGCAGGAACTAGGAAAAAAGGAGACTGTGCTGTTTTGGCATCCAGGGACAGGGAACATTTCACAGGAGGAAGTTGTCAACAGTATTGAGTGTTGTAGAGAGGAGAACTAAAAATAGTCCCAAGGAGTCACCTTGACAAGGGTTTTAGTGAAGAGATGGGCTGGATAAAGGATTTGAATAAATAGAATAGGAAAACGAAAACCGTTTCCAGAAATCTTTCCTCACTGGAAGATTGACTAAAGTTGATTGATTTCTTTACTTTATTAGTCAATTGATTCCATTTCCTAAAAACCAGGTAACATCATAAGTCCTTTACAAACCTCCAGGAAGGTTAAGGGTAGAGATACTCAGAAGGAAACTAGTGAGAAAGACCATGGAACAAGCATGGGGCAAGTTTTAAATTCTCAAGAGCACAACATAGCCAGTGGCCTCTTTTTCCATGGGAAAGACTTAGACGTGCTGCACTCTTGCTTTTTCCTACTGCCTGTTTTTTGCCTGCACAATGTACATCACCTGGTTTTTAAATGATTATTATGCCAGTTATTTTATTTTATATGCTCTGCTAAGTCATAGCAAGCAACAGGAAGGAAACAAACAACTGGATATAGTCTGGCAAGTGTGTGTAACATCTCAGGTGCTCATCTCAAATAGACCCAATGGCAGAATCTTCCAATTCCCCAGTTCCTAGCTGTAAAATGTGGATGTTAACAATAACTCCATCATATGCTCATAGCTTGAAATTGATACCAAGATGTACATGCCTGTGAGCGCACTCATGCACACACACACACACACACACACACACACACACACACACACACACACACAAACACACACACATCATTAGGAGCACAGTAAAGGCCCAAATGAAAGTTAGTCAGTAGATAAAAGATTGTTTCACCTTAAAAAAATCACTTCTAAAGGGCTTCCTATATATAGAAAAGCATTCCAAGTTTAGAATTAAATTCAATATCAGGGTTGTAAGAATAAAGTTGATAGAATGTGTTTATCTCTAATATTCATTTGCTGCTATATCAGAAACCCAAGGATAATCTTCTTAGTGTCAGTCAACCTTTTTCTGCTTCTACCTTCCACTAACAAAATCTCAGCCATTCTTTCCTGCCTGTGTTGCTAATTTATGATGGTTGGGATTGCGACATCCTGCAGATTTTGACCCTTTTGGGTGTGACTTAAGTAATGGAAGGTTTAACAGAATCTGCCAAACTAATTCCAAGTCACTCAGCATGAGGGATTTTAATTGTCCTGGTATTTGGAGCATCCTTAGGGAGAACTCTCACAGGTGGGATGGGGAGGTAGATGCCATGCTCTTAACCTTGTTGGAAAGTCAGCTCATAGCTTTTTGAGGATCAAAAAGATACAGATGTTCTTCTACTAATCGTGTTACATTCTTATCATAAGTTGAAAATATGATGTCAAAATGTATTTAATACATTCACCTATTGAATGTTGTATCAACACAGCATGCTTTGGAATTATTTAGGCTCGTGATCCCATGGGTGTTAGGTGCTTTGGCTCTCTTCCACAGCTCAGCTTTAGGAGAGAATATTATACTGTACTTTGGTAGCCTGAGAAAAGTCTAAAAACCAAAGTCTAAAAACAGAAAACACAGCTTCCATTATATGCTTATTCTTTTTGGAATACCAGAAAGTTGACAAACTGTAAATTCAAGCATTGTTCATTTGGAGACCATCTGTATGTACATATACAGGATTTAAGACAGTTAGAATTAAGAATATCTTAGCTACCAACCCCAAATGCATAGAATCATTAGGGTCACAAAGAGAGGAACATGGTCTTTCCTTAGCTGCTATGCAAAGAGAAAATTTCAGAGGAAATAGTTTATTCTCAGTGTGCAGAAAATCTATAAATTTCTGGATTGGCTAAAAGTACTATGAAAGGATATAATGAAAATGAAGCATATATATTTTAAGTAGTTAGTAGTCTGACTCTAGTATCATTTCTCATTCATTTATTAATTACTAGAAATGTAAACAGGGGAGAAGGAAGAACACTAACTCAACAAAGTTGGGGAGGGTGGCTGTTGTAGCATACACCTATAATCCCAGAATACCTAGAGCATCCTGAAGTACAGAAAAGGAGAGTGTCTCATAAAAATAACCAGTGTTGCTGGAGGAATATCAATACCAAATTTCAAACTCTACTATAAAGTCATAGTAATCAAAACAGCTTGGTACTGGCACAAGAACAGACCTCAGGACCAATGGAATAGAATTGAAAACCCAGAAATGAACCTACAGACCTATAGCCATCTAATCTTCGATAAGGGAGATAAAACAATAGAATGGAAGAAAGACAGCTTCTTCAGTAAATGGTGCTGGCAAAATTGGTTAACTACTTGTAGAAAACTAAAGCTAGATTCTTATATATCACTCTGCACCAGAATCAACTCCAAATGGATCAAAGACCTTGAACTCAAAGCAGACACTCTGAAAACATTACAGGATGGAATAGGAGAAACCCTGGGTCTCCTTGGCACAGGCCGAAATTTTCTTAATAGAGACCTAGAAACACAACAAATCAAAGAAAGGTTGGACAAATGGGATTGCATGAAGTTGCAGAGCTTCTGCATGGCAAGGGACATAGCTAGCAAGATCAATAGAAAGCCTACAGATTGGGAGAAGATCTTCACTAGCCATACAACGGACAAGGGTCTCATATCTAAAATATAGTTGGAACTCAAAAAATTAAATCCCCCAACAACAAATCCTCAAAGAACCAACTGCCCAAAATAAGTGGGCTAAAGACTTAAAGAGAAACTTCTCTGAAGAGGAAAGAAGGATGGCCAATAGACACAAGAAGAAATGTTCACCTCCTTAGCCATAAAAGAAATGCAAATCAGAACAACATTGAGATATCACCTCACTCCAGTTAGAATGGCTAAAATCAAGAACTCTAAAAACAACAGATGCTGGAGGGCATGAAGACAGAAGGGAATCTTACTGCATTGTTGGTGGAAGTGTAAACTTGTTCAACCACTTTGGAAAGCAGTATGGAGGTTCCTCAAAAGACTCCACATAGAGCTCTCCTATGACCCAGCAATCCCACTTTTGGGCATTTACCCAAAGTTTACAAAGAAGACCACACTAAAGCTACCAGCACGACTATGTTTATTGCAGCACTATTTACTATAGCTAAGATCTGGAACCAACCCAGATGCCCCTCAGTAGATGAATGGATCAAGAAAATGTGGTATATATACACAATGGAATTCTATGTCTCCATCAGAAAGAATGACATTGCTCCATTTGTTAGGAAATGGAAAGACTTGGAAAAAATTATATTAAGTGAAGTAAGCCAGGCCCAAAGAAACATAGGTCCCATGGTTTCCCTTATTTGCAATATCTAGTCTATGTATGAGTCAAGCAGAAAAGGTCAGATAAGGTGATGTTAGGGAAATGAACCCTAAGATATGTATTCAAATGTTTTTTTTCTTTCATGCGATTGTTTCTAACACATTTATAAGATGATTTCTTTGTTGCTTTGTATGTCCCTCCCCCACAGTATAACCCCTGCTTTCACTGTATTTGATGTCAGTATAATTTGTGGAGGGGAAGGGGAAAAACAAATCGTTTAAATAGGGATACAGGTGGACCCATTGCAACAACGAGATGTGCAAGTCCTTATTTCGAAAACGAACTTTACAACTTTGGTGTGGGGGGTGGAGGGGTGGGGAGCAGGGAAGATGGGAAGGGGAAACAAAGGAGGAGGCTACAATGCTTGATAAGAAATGTGCTCAGTATCTTGCCCATGTAATTGTAACCCCTCTGTACAGTATTTTCACAATAAAAAAAAATAACCAGTGTTGAGCATGTGGTTCAAAATGGTACAACATTTGTCTAGCAAGTAGTTGGTCTTCAGTTACATCCTCAGTATTGAAAAAGGAAATATAGGGACATTGACAAGATATAAACGAAGTGATGGATGAGAGAATCTAGACAATTAACACCGAAAAGGACATCAGGATGGGACTGATGAGGTTCCAGTAAAGCAGAGAGAATGAAAGTGTGAGGAGTCTAAAGATCTGGTGTGGAACAGTGGGGATTTGCTATATCCAAGTCAGATAAGGTCTAGGTAATGGGTGATAAGAATTGAGACCCAAGTCTTATCTAACTGTTTCATTGTCATTCATCTGCAGAATTTTTATAAAACGGTGGCTCTTAGAGACAACTGAAACTCACATTGGAAAAGTGAACAGGTTGCTTTGCTAGCTTACCCTTGGGGAAATGAGTCTCTTTCCCCATTAGAGTGTAGAAATACCAATCTGTCTTCCTATATCAATTTTCATACTCACTTAACTGCTTTCTAATGGGCTGTGGGAGCCTGCTGTATATGAGCCAGTGTCTTGTGATCATATTTTCCAGTTTAAGTTTTTGTCCTTTTGAAATTCTAGTTTCTAGGATTAACTTCACAGAGTAGCTCAGAACCAAGCTCTACAATACTATGCATTTAAAAAAGAAAGAAATTCATTGTATGCTCAATTGCATAGTCATTTCTAGAATTTGTAATGGCACGAGTTATGAGCTAGAGACTGAAAAATGATCAAGGAGCTATTAGTTCTAACCTTCCTTCTATTAATTATCATCATAAAGGTCGTGGCCCTGCCTGTGTCTCTTGCTCAGCTTCAGTCATCCTGACCCCATCGCTGAGTTTTCGATGGATTGACTTCTTCTCTTACTTCAGATTTCACTGATGAATCTTTCCCTATTTGGTGTCTGCCTTTGGAAAGATAGCTGCGAGCAAGGAGCACTCATTAACTCAGTGTACTTGAAGGGTGCACTGAAGAAAGGCAAACTGTTCTTACTGATGTAAAGACATTTTTGGAACTATTAAACCTCTAGAGGAGAAAATGACTTTTTTTTAAAGCACTTATTCCATGCCTTGTAGAGTTGGTCACAAACATAGCCACTGACTTTGGAAGTTATTATTTTTCAAATCCTGAGCTCATAGGCATAGCATTTAAATATTGTCCCAGTACCAGTGTTTGTTGCAGGATTCCATTGGAAGCTTTTGGTTCATCCAGGAAAAGCCTTCCCAGGCCAGTTCTCAAAGTTGCGGGAGGGAGACATACTCTCCAGCCTATTTGCTCTGGAGGAGAGCAATGGAAGGACCAAGGAAGAGATGAGATAGATTTTTTCCTCCCTCATAGGTAAGTGGAAGGTATAATAAGACAATTTAGGGGCTCCTGACTTATTTATCTGTTCTTGGCAATTTTCCCTGTACAAATGCAGAAGCTGCTTCCTTCTTGTTTTTTTTTTTTCTTTAAAAACAATTGACTTGAAATTATTATTTTTTTTAAAAAGAAAGAGAGCTTCTGTGTTGCTTACATTTAAATTAGACTCTACAGGATAGGATGTGTAATTGATTAGTAAGTAACACTGGGCTGGATTGACTCCAACTATCTCTGGGAAAGCTAAAAGAGTTCACCAAGTGATTTGCATTGTTTTCTTCCTTGTATAACTGGGGTGGGTTGATGGAGAAGGTTAATGGATGTACAAAAGAGAAAAGTGATTTTAAAAACAACAAAGAAGAGAAGAGAAAAATAATATCAGAGTTTTATAAAATTGTTCCTCTTCACAAATTTTAGAGTTGCAAATTTAAAACTGATAATTTAAGTGTAATTTACAAATAAAAGGATGGACTCTTTGCAATTTCTAGGTTTTTCCTTTTGTTAGGGTGTGGAGTACGAAGGACAAAGCACCTTGTTTTTGGAGATATTTACTTAGCCATAGGGTTCCTGGGAGTACAAAGTGTTAATTGATGTTGCTTCTGAAAGACACAGATATCCATTTAGACATACTGAAATGATTGAAGTGCTTAAGGCTGTTGGTTAATTCCTTCGGATCAAGCCTTGACTTGTTACAGTTGATGTCCAATAATGGGACAATGTCCATTATTAGCCTAAAGCCTTTTTTCAATTTTTACTTTTCAATGGAAATCTAATTATCACACACATACCAAACTATTGGGGTTGAGTGAGCAAACAAGAAGATATAATTGTTGTGTATTAACCCTGGTTTTCATTTATGTAGATAATGCATGTTTAGAGGTCAAACTGTATAAGAATGTTCTTGCTGTTAAGAACTAATGCTTTTGATGGAACAAAAGGTCAGTTCAAAGCATGTTTGTTTTCACAATGTTAGAAAAGAAAGATGAGAAGAAGCACAGGAATAAAAGTAGTTGTTGAGGAAAGACCAGTAGATCTAATCAGAGTATTGAACGAAATGCTGAGCTTTGAGAATAGATGGGAAGGAGATGGAATTAAAGAAGAAAACAGATTACATGCATTAAGATCTGACCATTTTGAAAAGCAACAAAAGCTTTACAAATAACTATGTAACATCAATGAGGAAACATAACCCAATGTTTATAAAAATGACTTTCTTTCCTTGATTTTATTTTTTTTTTAAATTGTGAAAATACTGTACAGAGGGGTTACAATTACATGGGCAAGGTAGTGAGCACATTTCTTATCAAGCATTATTTCTGACTATGCTTTTTCCTGTTTTTCATACAAGGCAAGCACTGTATTGCCTGAGCATGACCTTAGCCCTTTTATTTTTGTTTATGAGTCAGGGTCCTCTGATCTTTGCCTTGGATCTCCTTGAATTATTGATCCTTCAGATTCTACCTCCCTAGTAGCTGGGATTACAAGACTTCACTACCAAGATTCAGAGTTATTGTCATATTGACTAAAATGTGAAAAAAAGAAAAAAACTTTTCTACATTTCCTTCCAGAACATTGCCTAGAAGGAAAAAAAAAAGAAACAACAAGAAAAAATGACAAGTAAATGAGTCAAGGTAGTAATAGAATTTTCTTCTTATTGATAAGGTTGGTTTGCATCTTTTTGTATTGCTTGGTTTTCTTAAAAACAAAGTACTTAGTTTACCTTTCAGCTAAACAATAAAAGATAATCGAAATGTATATTTTCATAATGTGTTCCTTTGAAATGTTCATTTTAATTTTCACATTTTCAATGAAATGAAAATCAACTGAAGCATGACACAAGAGGGAGAAGCAATGTTTTATAGTTGGGAGACTTTGGTTGCAATCCAATAAGGGATGAGGAAGCTGAGCTTCCTTATTCACAAGGTTTATTCTGCTGGTTTTTATAGAAGACTAAACAACTCAGGATTTGAAACATGCAACCACTGTGTTCTGTCCCCTCAATCATCGAAGGATAGCTGTGGTTCAGGGAGCAATCCAGGGACTTACATGGTATAACCTCTGAGCATCTGACCATCACATCCATCAAGCTGCCAGTTGCTATTCTGCAGAGAGTATTCACTATTCTATAGAAGCCTTGAAGGTTCATTTTCCAGTCTAATTGAAGACCTTGATTAGAAGCCGGTCTAGTGGCCTCCTTACTTCCTTATCTTATAGTCTCATCTCTTACAATCTCAGAGTCCATCCAAATTCTATTTTTTTCTTGAACTCTACTATGATCCTGAGGATTTCTCCCTTACTCAAGGAGACAGTTGAAATTACAGAAAAAGAAAGTAAAACAGCATAGGCTTGCACATACTCACAAACTAAAACATACATATTTTACTTGTACTTAAGGATGCTACAAGAGGGAATAACTGCAAAAAGATAACCCAGAGTGGTCTTTCTGGATAGATAGCTGATTCATTTACTTATCAAAATCTAATGGGATGTCTGCCGTGTAGCAGGAAGTTCAGCAGGAAGTTCATGAGGATCACAACAAATAATGGCTTTTGATTCATAGAACTGACTCTTTGGGAAAATGAGAGAAACAAAAATAATAGTCGAACAATATAATTTCTTAATGTATATGATGAGAATTGTGAAAATCATATAATGTGATAGTGGACAGATGAAGGCTGAATCTGTAGGGAAGGCCTGTCCATTTGATGATTACTGATGTGCTATTTACAGAATGTTTGGCATTGGTTCCATTGATCATTGCCCTTTTCCTGATTTTCTGGTTTGTGACTACTCTCTGGGGTGGTGTTTGCCTGAGTCTCCACCTACAAGATACAGCACGTGACTAGTGTCTACTTTTTCAGATGGCTGATCACACACAGGAAATTCCTTTGTAAGATCTATTTAACACATATTTACTGTACCCCTGTACTCTGTATGCCAGGCATACATAAGTGAATAATACATGCTCATGTGATTGTATGCACATGCATGCACCCCCCTGCCCTGCCTGCTTGTATGCTCATGTAAACACATACATACTTGTGGAGTTAATGGCCTACTCAAAGGTGTATTATACTACTTATTAATCCCTCCTTCTTTTCAAGGCAAATTTAAGGCCAAACTTTGTATAATGAAGGCCTTTTTTTCTTTGTGCTCTACTAAACTGGGATTTGAAATATTTGCAAAACAATTACCTTGTACTATTTAATTGAAGGATTTCCCATTCAACATTCCCACTCATTCCATAGATTTGATCTCTAGGTCCTTATTGCAACTTGATAATTTGGTGCTTTGTAATGCTAGTCTCTGGTTCATTTCATAATTCTATTTTACCTCAGAGTTGTCTATTTTGGAAGTTATTTATTATACTATCAGCAGGCACAAAGCTATAACTTCTACATACCTTATGATTCAATCCACTACTGCAAAACAGCTAGGTGAGTCTATTCATCTCTCCTACTCTTTAATGTATTTCAGCAGACTAAAGAATATTGGTTGAAGATGCAGAAGCATACATCTTATGAGAAAATGGGTCAGCTTACCATCATCTTCTTTGAGATGAGAATACTGCCAAAAACAGTCACAGCAATAAAAGTGTGCCTTAACTTACAATGATGAATGAGGAAAAGGTGCCTCTTTGCTTCAGCTAAATTCTACAGATGACAGAACAAAAAAGGAGACATAAAAGTTTCTCATCATTTTTTTCATGACTCTTATTGAGCCCAGAATCACAGGACATGGATGGGTCACAGAATGCCCACTTCCTACCAGAGTACCACTACAACCTGCAAAGTATCCACTGGCAATTGGACAGTTCTCATGGTGCTCAGATACATGATATTCAGGGAGAAAACGGAATCCATTGTCAAACAAACTTTGCAATGATAGTGCCTTGAGGAATATCAAAAGAACATTGCTTTGCTTACTTAATCATAAGAGAACACACAGTTTCAAATCTGGAGAAAACGAAATAGAAAGTAAGAACTAAGAGAATATCAAGTACAATACTTATTGTAAGAGAAGAAAAAGACAATAGTGACCAGAAGAATCTTACAATTTCCCTTAGGTATTTTCCTAGATTGAAACCAAGAAAGCTAAGAGATCCTGTGAAATTCTCCTAAGCCATGGAAAAAGTATGTGCGACCCGTAGGCTGTATTTTAGATAAAACATTCTGAAGTTAAGAAACAGATCATTTTGGGAAATCATTATGAGACTAAGACACTTTTAGATGCTGGTTCTGAGCCATCTCACCTGTACATAAAGGCAAAGGGGTGCCAGACCCTTCTCAAAAAACTTAGAGGCTCAAATAAATGAAAGGCTAAGGGCCAGGTGAAAGTGACCAGAATAGGCAAAAAGATGAAGTAGAAGATGGATTCTGATATTTCAGACAATGGAAGCTTCTTTGTAATATACTTTTTAGTAAATATAATTTTCCAACTTATGGTCGTAAGAGGCTGTTGTGCTTTTTTTTTTTTCTGTTCTGCTTTGCTTTGTTAAAACAATCTGGCAAGTTCGTGTAAAGGCATTTTCCTTTCCTTTTTATTTAATTTTTCTATCCAACATTCTACCATCAGTATATTGTCTGACCAGAAAAGGAACCTCTGACAGGCAGACATATAATTACAGAACACTGTGTTTCGGTCTCCATAGTTCTGATTTCGCTGTTACCTTTACTAGCATGATAACTACAATATTGAAAAAGTTCAGGTCATGGCCAGGGGCAAAGTTGTTGCTGGACAAGTTGGAAATTAATCAGTCTGAGGCTCCTCCGCAAAATTTAATTCAGACACTACTGGCTTGAAGTTTGAATTTTGATCGTTTTTCTTTCTGGGGGCACCAAGTCAGTCTTTCGTAACTAAGGATAATAATTAGCCTTAGCTTGTCAAACAAGCACAAGTCTGCTTCATTAGTAGACCCCAGAGCAGAGTCTTTCTGAACTCGCTTTCCCATCCACCTGGATAAAGGCAGGATTCAGCAGAGAAACATCTGGGAGGCTAAGGGATTGGGGAACACTTGGGGAATTTCCCCCCAAGGACTAAAGCAGTGCTCATTGTAATGCTTTCTATTATACCAGGGCCAAGGGGGACTGCAAAAGAGAAGGGGAAGATATCAATTCCAAGCAGCTAGAATCTTATTTCTCCTGCTGGCACGTGTACTACTTGGGAGATTTCCATGTTAAGTATCACTTGATAAATGTTTCCTCCATTTCTCCCCATGACAATTACCTATGAAGAATTGCATAGTCACTCAGGGATATTGGGTTCTAGATTAAGATGCTTCTAATATCTGACTATACAAAAAGATGCTTCGGGGAGAGTTCCGGGAAGATGGCGGAGGAGAAGCTGGAATCTGAACAAGCTCTTGTATAGAAAACAGTTTCAGAGTTCCAGTGAACAGTCCCAAGCCAGAGAATCACACCAAGTGTGCCATCACAGGACAGAGAGTTAGTCAAGAGGGGGGAAGCCAAGCAGATACATCTGAGCAGCTGCCGCTGCAGCGGCAGGGTCGCGGCAGCGACCACCGCCACGGGGGCATACCTGAGACACAGTCCGGGACGAAGGAGCCAGACGCAGCGGATGAGCGGATTCTACTCAACACCAGCAAGAACCGACAAGGAGCGGACAACTTCATCCTGCACTTTGCAAACCAGAGACCACCCAGGATCCAAGACTCGGCGTGAGTAGAAGCCCGTCTTCCTCACTCCTTCTCAGGGATCAGAGGAGGGAAGGCCACCCCTCCCCCCCCAGCACCGGTGATCTCCATCTTGGATACCGACAAAGCTCGGAGGAGCGGCTAGCTCCAGCTCAGGCCTTGGAATAAAACGAGTCATTTAGCAGGTCACAAGAACTTAACGGCGAAGTGACCTCACAGACTCAGTTCCATCCAGGGAAAAGTCACCCAGCTCAGGCACCAGCCATTGGAGTGGCTCTCCTCACCGGGTAACCAGAGCCAGAGGCTGCCCCTCCCTCTAGCAGCCACCACAATCAATTGAAAAACAGAAACCCTGAGAATGGCTCCAGGCTGGGTGCTGTGAGTTTTTTTCACAAAATAGCCCCAGGGAAAAGCTACTGTTCGTTGAAAGGCCTCAACTCTACCCAGAACCTAGCCTCATCACTGCATCCCCCTCTTTTGTGATTCTCAAAGCAGATCACCCTCCCAGTAAACTAACCTGGGAGGGGGATCTCAAAATCTTGGGTAAAGCAGAGCATTTTTCTGCCTGTTCCAACAAACTGACTTAAGAAACCAATCAAGCCACAGGACCTCAAGCTGACCGGAGACTCCAACCAGACTCTGGTTACAGACAAAAGGGAGATACAGGACTCTTCCCACCCCTCCCCCCCCCAAAAAAGAAATCAAAGAACTTTTTTTTTTTTCTTCTTCTTTTCTTTTTTTCTTTTTTTGTTTTGTTTTTTCTCGTTTTTTTGTTACCTTATATATATAAAAAAATTTTTTCCTTTTCTAAAACTTTTATTAATCTTTAATTTTTGCCTCTTCTGAAAAAATAATTGTTTTCCAGTAACTTTTTTTTTTCTCATAATTTTTATTTTAGGAATAACGTGAATGTGTGTTTTCCTTTCTTTTCTTGTCTCCTTTCTCTTTTTCTTTCATTCTTAATTATCTTTTTGTTTTTTGTCTAGCTCTACTTAACTTCTGATCTTTTCTTCTCACTTTCCTATCCTTTCCACCTTTTCCTCTTTTGTTCTTCTTTATGTGACTTAACTCTTGTCCTGCACATCCTCAGATAAACCCGTAGTTAACTAGTAGACCCTATCCCCCATTGTGTACACACTTAATCCACAAATTTATTACTCAATTCAAAACCTCTGAGACTTAAATTCATTAATAGCAGTACTACCTCTTTATACCTATATAATATTTTAAGCATTTTTTTTAAAGTTTTTCACATCTCCTCTATGTCCCTCCCTTTTTCTCAACATATTCACATTCCTCTCTAAATAGATGGTCTTTTAATCTCTATAAAAACATTAATTTTTACGTTTCCATTTTTTTTCTGGTCTCTTTTCATTCCCCTTTCCCTTTCTTCTTTTTCTCTCTCTCTCTACTTGCATCCTACCCAACCTATTTCCTGCATTGTGATTAGGACATAGTTAACTCTCCCTGTGCCTCCCCACACCAATCTATTCCTATTTTTTACCCACATCTCTCCCTAACCCTAATAATTTCTGGTTTTCCAAATTCTTCTATGCCGTTCGAAGTCCTTTAACATATAGTTGTTTGATGTCGAATAGATGTATCTGTTGAACTAGATTGTATCTGTAGACTATTGACTGTACAAATGCAAACTTTGGTTGATGGTTGCCTTAAGATAGTGTTCTAGCACAAAACTGGTGCTATCTTCATCTCAAATGGGCAGAGTAAGCCGGAAAAACACAAGAAAAATGGCAAATTCGGGTATCTCAATTCCCAATCTTGATAATCAGGGGTTAGAAGAGATAATGAATAATCCAGAGGAGAGTTCCCAAACAGCTGTACAAACACTGGTGGCAAACATGATAAATGAAAAGTTTGACAACGTACAAAGGACTCTGTATGAGCGTGATAGGGAGAGAGAGGAGGCATCCCAGAAGTTTATACAGGAATATCATAAGCGTGAGGAAGCTACTCAAAAACTGATACAGGAGTTGCGTGAACAACTTGAGAATACTCAAAGAGAAAGGGAGGACTGGCGTGAGCAGGCTGAGAACACTCAAAGAGATCTGCAGGAATCCCACGAACGGGAGGAAGCTAATCAAAGAGTAATACAGGAATTGAGAGACCAGGTAGAGAACACACAAAGATCACTAAAGGCATTCATGGAATCCATTAACAAAGAGCTGAAGGAAGTCAGGGAGACCACAAAGGGAATGCTGAATGGAACCCAACAGAAGGAATGGGAGCCCAAAGAAACCATAACCAATCAACTAAGTGATTTGAGGACAAACACTGAACACCAAATTAAGGAAGTAAAGAAATTCATACAAGACCTAAAACAGAGCTTCAACAAAGAACTTGAAGCCATCAAAGCTGACCAACTAGAAGGAAAAGAGATAAAAAACAAAGTAGAGAGTCTTGACAGCAGGTTAGACCATGCAGAAGATCGAATCTCAGGGATTGAAGACAGTCTAGATATTATAGAGAAAGAACATACAACCATCCAAGACAAGTCCAAGAAATATGATAGATCTATCCAACACCTGGAAGACACTATCAGAAGGCCTAATCTAAGGATAATGGGTGTAGAGGAGCACCTAGAAACAGAAGTTAATGGTCTAGGAAATTTGTTTAACAGGATCCTAGCAGAGAACTTCCCAAACATGCAAAAAGATAGGCCTGTCCAGATACAAGAAGCCTTTAGAACCCCAAAGAGACCAGACCAGAATAGGACATCCCACCGCCACATTATAATCCACATAGGATCAACTCAGAACAAGGAAAAGATCCTTAAAGCTGTCAAGGAGAAAAGGGTAATCACCTATAAAGGGAAACCAATTAGAATCACCTCAGATTTCTCAGCAGAGACAATCAAAGCAAGAAGAGCCTGGAATGATGTATGCCATGCCCTAAAAACAAACAACTATCAACCAAGAATACTGTGCCCAGCTAAACTCTCCTTCATAACTGAAGGCCAAATAAAAACCTTCCATAGCAAAGAAAAATTGAAACAATACATCTCCACCAAACCAGCCCTACAAAAGATTCTTAAAGATGTCCTACACATAGAAAACCAACAAGACCGCAATAAAGGCCAAGAAACTGCACCCAAACTGAGAATCCAAGAACCATAGGAAGAACCCAGTTTTCGCAGCCCCCAAGAAGGTAGATAACATGGCAGGAACTCCCAAATACCTCTCAGTCCTATCTCTTAATGTTAACGGACTGAACTCTCCAGTTAAGCAACATAGGCTATCTAGTTGGATTAAAAAGCACGACCCTTCTATCTGCTGCCTGCAGGAGTCACATCTTGCCCGTAAAAACAAACATATTTTCAATGTTAAAGGCTGGAACAAAATCTACCAAGCAAACGGACCCCATAAACAGGCGGGAGTTGCAATCCTAATATCAGATAAAATAGACTTCAAATTAAAATTTGTGAGAAGAGATAAAGAAGGTCGCTACATACTAATTAAAGGATCTCTCCTTCAGGAGGATATTACAATTCTAAATATCTATTCGCCAAACAATGGAGCACCCAAATTTATCAAAGAAACACTACTTTCCCTCAAATCCCACATAGATCCAAAGACATTAATTGTTGGGGATTTTAACACACCACTCTCCCCACTAGATAGATCAATTGGCAAAAACTCAACAGAGAAACCGCAGATCTAAACAGCTGCATAGATCTACTCGACTTAACAGACATTTACAGAACATTTCACCCAGCACCATCAGAATACACGTTTTTTTCAGCAGCACATGGAACGTTTTCTAAAATAGACCACATTTTAGGCCACAAAGCAAACTTGTCTAAATTCAGAAGCATTGAAGTTATACCTTGCATTCTCTCTGACCTCAAGGGAATAAAATTAGAACTCAACACAAAAAGCCACCAAAGAATGTCCGGTATCACATGGAGGCTGAACAACACACTGCTGGATCATGAGTGGGTCATGGAAGAGATTAGAAAGGAAATTCAAATGTTCATGCTATTCAACAAAAATGAACACACAAAATACCAGCTCCTCTGGGACACAGCAAAGGCAGTACTCAGAGGCAAGTTTATAGCTCTGAGCTCCTACATCAACAAATTGGAGAGATCTGCAACTAACAATTTAATGACACATCTAAACCTCCTTGAAAAAGAGCAGCAAGATAAACCCCAATCCAGTAGATGGAAAGAAATAATCAAAATTAAATCAGAATTAAATGAATTAGAATCCAAAAAAACTATAGAAAGAATCAACAAAACAAAGAGTTGGTTCTTCGAAAATCTTAACAAAATTGACAGACCCTTAGCAAATCTTATCAGAAAAAGAAGAGAACACACCCAAATTAATAAACTCAGAGATGAGAATGGAAACATCACCACGGAAACAACCAAGATTCAGAACATTATAAGGGAATACTTCTCAAAACTTTATGCTAATAAGTTTGAGAACTTGACAGAAATGGACCTTTTCCTAGCAAATATTGACATGCCAAAACTAAACCAAGATGAGGTAAACTATCTTAACAGGCCCATATCAAGCATTGAAATAGAAACAGCAATAAGAGACCTCCCAGCTAAGAAAAGTCCAGGACCAGATGGTTATACAGCGGAATTTTACAAGGCCTTCAAAGCAGAGCTCACACCAATTCTCCTCCAACTCTTCAATGAAATTGAAAGAGAAAGCTCACTACCGAACACATTCTATGAAGCCATCATAACCCTCATTCCAAAACCAGGCAGGGACTCATCAAAGAAAGAGAACTATAGACCCATTTCTTTGATGAACATTGATGCAAAACTTCTCAACAAAATTTTGGCCAACCGACTTCAACAATTCATCCAAAAAATCATACACCACGATCAAACAGGATTCATTTCAGGGATGCAAAGCTGGTTCAATATACGCAAATCAATTAATATTATTCATCACATCAACAGGAGCAAGAATAAGAACCACATGGTTATCTCAATAGACGCAGAAAAAGCATTCGACAAGATCCAACACCCCTTTATGATGAAGGTTTTGGAAAAATTAGGAATCCATGGAACATTCCTCAATACAATAAAGGCTGTATATGACAAACCTACAGCCTGCATTATACTCAATGGTGAAAAACTAAAGCCATTTCCCCTTAACTCAGGAACAAGACAAGGATGCCCACTCTCTCCACTTCTCTTCAATCTAGTATTAGAATGCCTAGCTACAGCAATAAGAGAAGATGCAGACATAAAGGGGATCCAAATAGGGAAAGAAGAAATAAAACTCTCCCTCTTTGCAGATGACATGATCTTATATTTAAAGAATCCCATAGACTCCATTCCCAAATTACTCAAGCTGATTCAAAACTTTGGCAAAGTAGCAGGTTATAAAATTAACCCCCAAAAATCAATGGCTTTTCTGTATGCCAACAATGAGAAAAGTGTGGCTGAAATTAGGAAAGCAACTCCATTTGTAATAGCCCCAAAAAATAAAATACCTAGGAATTAACTTAACTAAAGAAGTGAAGGACCTCTATGATGAAAACTTTAAAATCTTGAAAAAGGAAATCAACACAGAACTTAAAAAATGGCAAAACCTCCCATGCTCCTGGATTGGAAAGATTAACATTGTGAAAATGGCAATACTTCCCAAGGCTATCTACAAATTCAACGCAATACCTATCAAAATTCCACCCTCATTCTTCAAGGAAATAGAAGAGGCAATCCAAAAATTAATATGGAACAATGAAAGACCCCGAATAGCAAAAACACTCCTCAATGGAAAGAACACTCCTGGAGGAATATCAATACCAAATTTCAAACTCTACTATAAAGCCATAGTAATCAAAACAGCTTGGTATTGGCATAAGAACAGAACTCAGGACCAATGGAATAGAATTGAAAACCCAGAAATGAACCTACAGACCTATAGCCATCTAATCTTCGATAAGGGAGCTAAAACAATAGAATGGAAGACAGACAGCCTCTTCAGTAAATGGTGCTGGCAAAACTGGTTAACTACATGTAGAAAACTAAAGCTAGATCCTTATATATCACCCTGCACCAGAATCAACTCCAAATGGATCAAAGACCTTGAACTCAAAGCAGACACTCTGAAAACATTACAGGATGGAATATGAGAAACCCTGGGTCTCCCTGGCTTAGGCCGAAATTTTCTGAATAGAGACCCGGAAACACAACAAATCAAAGAAAGGTTGGACAAATGGGGTTGTATAAGGTTGCAGAGCTTCTGCAGGGCAAATGACATAGCTAGCAAGATCAATAGAAAGCCCACGGATTGGGAGAAGATCTTTACTAGCCATACAACGGACAAGGGTCTCATATCTAAAATATACTTGGAACTCAAAAAATTAAACCCCCCAACAACAAATCCTCAAAGAAACAACTGCCCAATAAGTAAGTGGGCGAAAGACTTAAAGAGAAGCTTCTCTGAAGAAGAAAGAAGGATGGCCAATAGACACATGAAGAAATGTTCAACATCCCTAGCCATAAAAGAAATGCAAATCAAAACAACATTGAGATATCACCTCACTGCAGTTAGAACAGCAAAAATCAAGAACTCTAACAACAACAGATGCTGGAGAGGATGTGGACAGAAAGGAACCTTACTTCATTGTTGGTGGGAATGTAAACTTGTTCAACCACTTTGGAAAGCGGTATGGAGGTTCCTCAAAAGACTTCACATAGAACTCCCCTATGACCCAGCCATCCCACTTTTGGTCATTTACCCTAATGTTTACAAACAAGACCACGCTAAAGCTACCAGCACAACTATGTTTATTGCAGCATTATTTACCATAGCTAAGATATGGAACCAACCCAGATGCCCCTCAGTAGATGAATGGATCAAGAAAATGTGGTATATATACACAATGGAATTCTATGCCTCCATCAGAAAGAATGACATTTCCCCATTTGTTAGGAAATGGAAAGGCTTGGAAAAAATTTTATTAAGTGAAGTAAGCCAGGCCCAAAGAAACATAGGTCCCATGGTTTCCCTTATTTGCAATATCTAGTATAGGTATGAGTCAAGTGGAAAAAGTCAGAGAATGTGATGTTAGGAAAATGAACCCTCAAATATGTATTTTAATGTTTTTGTTTCTTTCATGCATGTGTTCCTAACGAATTCATAAGATTATTTCTTTGTTGCTTTGTATGTCCCTCCCCCACAGTGTAACCCCCGCTTTCACTATATTTGATGTCAGTATAACATGTGGAGGAGACGGGGACCAGCAAGTCGTTTAAGGATTCAGGTGGACCTGTTGCAACAATGAGAAGTACAAAATGTCATGTCAAATCCAGCTTTACAATGTTGGAGTGAGGGGGGGCAGGGGGGGTATGATTGGGTGGGGGGAGGGGGGAGGCTGGGAAGGGAGGTGAAGGGTAAACAAAGGAGGAGGCTGCAATGCTTGGTAAGAAATGTATGCATTATCCTGCCCATGTAATTGTAACCCCTCTGTACAGTATGTTCTCAAATAAAATAAAATAAAATTTAAAAAAAAAAAAGAAGAAAAAAAAAACAAAAATAAAACAAAAAGATGCTTCGATGTAAAAACAGAAAAAACAAAAAAAACCCACTTCTATAAGAACTTAGCAAAAGGTTATAGTGTTTTTCCCCCCAACTTTTCAAACATCATTCTGTCTTCCTTCTATTTTATAGTTTGCTAGTATAATGGACTGGATTAATTTAGCCAACAGAACTTTCTGTGGTGATAAAAATGATCTATGTCTTCATTGCCCACTAGGTAGTCACTAATCATGGGTGGCCATTAAGTGCTTGAAATGTGGCTAGTATAGCTGGGAAGTTAAAATTTAATTTATTTAACTGAAGCTAATTTAAATTTGGATAGTCCCATGTGACTAGTTGGTGTGGCATTGCCAGAAAGACCTACAGGCTGGAAAAAAACCATAGATGATGCATTTATTTACATTGACTGCAATTCAGAGATACTAGAATTAGCAAAATGTCACAGTGTTGACACTTTACAAAATGAAATTAATTTGCCTTCTACTTTTTAAACAAAGACAGAAACACATTTTAGGTAAGGTAAGCAGTTCAGTGAATATGCTTTCAGAAACAATTTTACTTTTCCTATTTTGTATAGGAAATTGATCTCAGAGTCATGTTCCTGCCAAAGATAGATCATGACACTCAATACTGATTGAACATGAATTTCCGGAAAGTTGCAGTATCTCAATTTTGTTCAAGAGTAGTAGACTTGCTATTTTTCAATACTGCAAGAGAACTATCAGGATGTTTGGTGAAGCAGTCCAAAGTAATGAAATTTTTTTCAGTACAGTTCTATTTGTGTAAGATGGCAAATAATAGATATTCAATGTCTTTTAAAATGGATTGTTTATTATTGTAGCACCTTTTTTTTTTTTATAGGACCTTTTGCTTTCCTGTGTTGAGCACAGTATAGCTACACAGAAAAAGAAAGCACCCTCATAGCCCATGGATTGGGAGAAGATCTTCACTAACCATTCAACTGATAAGGGTCTCATATCTAGAATATACCTGGAACTCAAAAAATTAAATCCCCCAAAAACAAATCCTCAAAGAAACAAGTGCCCAATAAAAAGTGAGCTAAAGACTTAAAGAGAAACTTCTTTGAAGAAAAAATAAGAATGGCCAATAGACACATGAAGAAATGTTCAACCTCCCTAGCCACAAATGAGATGCAAATCAAAACAACACTGAGATACCACCTCACCCCAGTTAGAATGGCTAGAATCAATAAGTCTAATATCAACAGCTGCTGGAGGGGTTGTGGCCAGAAGGGAACCCTACTACATTGTTGGTGGGAATGTAAACTTGTTCAACTTTGGAAAGTAGTATGGAGGTTCCTCAAAAGACTCCACATAGAGCTCCCCTATGACCCAGCAATCCCACTTTTGAGCATTTACCCAAATGATCATAAACAAGACCATACTAAAGCTACCAGCACAACTATGTTTATTGCAGCTTTATTTACCATAGCTAACATATGGAACCAACCCAGATACCCCTCAGTAGATGAATGGATCAAGAAAATGTGGTATATATACACAAAAGAATTCTATCCCGAGGATTGGGGGAGGGAGCGCATGGCGTGCGTTCGCCCTCCGCCTCATCCACTGCTGCCACCTCCTCCAGCCGCTGTGGTGCTGCCTGTGTGCTCATTCGGTGCGGACCAGGGACCTCTTTTTTTTTTTTTTTTTTTAAATTTTATTTTATTTTATTTGAGAACGTACTGTACAGAGGGGTTACAATTACATGGGCAGGATAATGCATACATTTCTTACCAAGCATTGCAGCCTCCTCCTTTGTTTACCCTTCACCTCCCTTCCCAGCCTCCCCCCTCCTCCCCACCCAATCATACCCCCCCCCACACACACACCGACATTGTAAAGCTGGTTTTGACATGACATTTTGTACTTCTCATTGTTGCAACAGGTCCACCTGAATCCTTAAACGACTTGTTTGTCCCCGTCTCCTCCACATGTTATACTGACATCAAATATAGTGAAAGCGGGGGTTACACTGTGGGGGAGGGACATACAAAGCAACAAAGAAATAATCTTATAAATGCATTAGAAACACATGCATGAAAGAAACAGAAACATTAAAATACATATTTGAGGGTTCATTTTCCTAACATCACATTCTCTGACTTTTTCCGCTTGACTCATACCTATACTAGATATTGCAAATAAGGGAAACCATGGGACCTATGTTTCTTTGGGCCTGGCTTACTTCACTTAATATAATTTTTTCCAAGCCTTTCCATTTCCTAACAAATGGGGAAATGTCATTCTTTCTGATGGAGGCATAGAATTCCATTGTGTATATATACCACATCTTCTTGATCCATTTATCTACTGAGGGGCATCTGGGTTGGTTCCATATCTTAGCTATGGTAAATAATACTGCAATAAACATAGTTGTGCTGGTAGCTTTAGTGTGGCCTTGTTTGTGATCATTTGGGTAAATGCCCAAAAGTGGGATTGCTGGGTCATTGGGGAGCTCTATGTGGAGTCTTTTGAGGAACCTCTATACTGCTTTCCAAAGTGGTTGAACAAGTTTACATTCCCACCAACAATGAAGTAAGGTTCCTTTCTGTCCACATCCCCTCCAGCATCTGTTGTTGTTAGAGTTCTTGATTTTTACTGTTCTAACTGGAGTGAGGTGATATCTCAATGTTGTTTTGATTTGCATTTCTTTTATGGCTAGGGATGTTGAACATTTCTTCATGTGTCTATTGGCCATCCTTCTTTCTTCTTCAGAGAAGCTTCTCTTTAAGTCTTTCGCCCACTTACTTATTGGGCAGTTGTTTCTTTGAGGATTTGTTGTTGGGGGGTTTAATTTTTTGAGTTCCAAGTATATTTTAGATATGAGACCCTTGTCCGTTGTATGGCTAGTAAAGATCTTCTCCCAATCCGTGGGCTTTCTATTGATCTTGCTAGCTACGTTATTTGCCCTGCAGAAGCTCTGCAACCTTATACAATCCCATTAGGCTATCTACAAATTCAACGCAATACCTATCAAAATTCCACCCTCATTCTTCAAGGAAATAGAAGAGGCAATCCAAAAATTCATATGGAACAATAAAAGACCCCGAATAGCAAAAACGCTCCTCAATGGAAAGAACACTGCTGGAGGAATATCAATACCAAATTTCAAACTCTAGTATAAAGCCATAGTAATCAAAACAGCTTGGTATTGGCATAAGAACAGACCTCAGGACCGATGGAATAGAATTGAAAACCCAGAAATGAACATACAGACCTATAGCCATCTAATCTTCGATAAGGGAGCTAAAACAATAGAATGGAAGACAGACAGCCTCTTCAGTAAATGGTGCTGGCAAAACTGGTTAACTACATGTAGAAAACTAAAGCTAGATCCTTATATATCACCCTGCACCAGAATCAGGGACCTCTTTTGTGAAGCGGCATCTGAGGAGACTCTGGCGCTCGCGATGGCCGACGAAAAGCCCAAGTAGAGTCAAGACTGAGAACAACGATCATATTAATTTGAAGGTGGCGGGGCAGGATGGTTCTGTGGTGCAGTTTAAGATGAAGAGGCACACACCACTTAGTAAACTAATGAAAGCCTATTGTGAACGACAGGGTTTGTCAATGAGGCAGATCAGATTCCGATTTGATGGGCAGCCAATCAATGACACAGACACACCTGCACAGTTGGAAATGGAGGATGAAGATACAATTGCTGTGTTCCAGCAGCAGAGAGGAGCTGTCTACTAAAAAAGGGAACCTGCTACTTTGCTCCAGAACTTTGTTCTTATAGACCAAGAATACATTCTTAATTAGAAAACTGCAATTTGGTTCCACCACATCCTGACTACTACAGTATAGTTTTCTCTATTCTTTCATTTTCCCCTTCCCCATTCCTTTATTGTACATAAAGTAACTGGTGTATGTGCACAAGCATATTGCTTTTCTTTTTTCTTTTTCTTTTAAACTAAATGGCCAATGGTATATTTTGATTGACATCGAATGGAGGTGGGATGGGGAAAAATACTGGTCCTGTGAAAATAGCCCCCTTCTCCATTCGTGGCATGCGCATTCAGCTTTTATCTTTATATTTCAGTAAGTTATTTTGCTCTCACTGTTTTAACAACAAAAAAAGAAAAAAACAACATCCTTGCATACCTTGTTTGATTGGAGAATTTTAATGTTTTCATTTATGATTGTAAAACCAAGGACAATTTTATAACTTTTTTGTACGTAGCTGTTACATGTAGAGCAATCTGTCTTTAAGTAGGGGTAAATTACTCTTAAAAAAAAAAAAAAAGAATCCTAGATAGTTTTCCCTTCAAGTCAAGCGTCTTGTTGTTTAAATAAACTTCTTGTTTAAAATGAAAAAAAAAAAAGAATTCTATCCCTCATCAGAAAGAATGAGATTGCCCCATTTGTTAGGAAATGGAAAGACTTGGAAAAAATTATATTAAGTGAAGTAAGTCAGGCCCAAAGAAACATAGGTCCCATGGTTTCCCTTATTTGCAATAACTAGTATATGTCTGAGTCAAGCAGAAAAGGTCAGATAAGTTGATGTTAGACGAAATGAACTCCAAGATAAGGACTCAAACGTTTTTTCTTTCTTGCGATTGTTTCTAACATATTTATAAGATGATTTCTTTGTTGCTTTTTATGTCCCTCCCCACGGTATAACCCCTGTTTTCGCTGTAATTGATGTTGGTATAATTTGTGGAGGGGAAGGGAAAAAACAAATTGTTTAAATAGGAATACAGGTGGACACATTGCAACAATGAGATGTACAAGAGGTTATGTCGAAAAATGAACTTTACAACTTTGGCGGGGTGAGGAGGTGGGGGGCTAGGGGTGGCTGGGAGGGCAGGGTTAGTAAGGGGAAACTAAGGAGGAGGCAACAATGCTTGTTAAGAAATGTACTCATTACCTTGCTCATGTAATTGTAACCCCTCTATAGTATTTTGGCAATAAAAAAAAACTTATAAAAAAACAAAACAAAAAAACATTACCTCATATCAAGAACCAGGAACTTTTTGGGCATCATTGATTCATGTCTATAATTCTAGCTAATTTGGTAGTGAACATCAGGAGGATTACACTTTGAAGCAAGCCTGGCCAAAATGTTCATGAGAGACTCCATCTCAGCTCCATGGGATGGTACATGCCTGTTATCAAAGTTTTACAGGAGGTTGAGGTTGGGAAGATGAGAATTTCAGCCCAGTTATGGCATAAAGTTTGCAAACTTTTATTACAGAAAAAGCTGGACATGGTGGTTCACTCCTGTCATCTCAGCTGGTGTGGCCTAGGCTGGCATGGAAAAAAGTAAGATCCTATCTCAAAAATAACCGAACAAAAGAGGTTGAAGGCCTGGCTCAAGTGTTAAAGCTCGTCTTAGGGTAATAGAGTGATATGAGAAGAACTTATTTTAATTATGTACAAATATCCAAAATAGTCATACTAGATAAGCTATATGGGGCCAGACATGCTCATATTCATATCTGAAGTGGATTTCTATTCTTATTAACTTCTTTAATTATGTAGCAAATATGTCTTTTTTATAGTTACAGCATGCTAACATTGTCTATGGGTTAATGATTTCATTGCATAAGTGACATTTACAGAAAATTGTGGCAAAATGGTGATAAGAGTCATGGCGATGGCTAGTCATTTTGCTTTTCATTTTTGTCTTTCTAGTCCCCCTCAGCTGTCCTGTTGCCTGCAAAGAAGGGCCTGTTGGGGATGTGCTGGGACCGAACACATCTCTGCACAGTTCTTTGTTAGTGACTTACGGTGGGTGCATAAGATTGTGCTGAGAATATCCACATCAAGAAATTATTAGTGCTACAAAACGAGACAGTTAATTTGGGAAGAATTGTTTTTTTCACTAGTCTTGGAGATTGAACTCAGAGCCTGGTGCTGTCCCTGAGCTTTTTGTTGTTGTTCAAGGTTAGAACTCTACCACCTTAGCCACAGCTCCATTTCTGGCTCTCTTGGTGCTTTGGAGATAAGACTCTCATGGACTTTCTTGCCCAGATAGGCTTTGAACCTCTGTCCTTAGATCTCAGCCTCTTGAGTAGCTAGGATTATGGACGTGAGCCACTGGTGTTCAGCAGAAGTGTTGTTTTTAAACATTTGTCAGTATATTAGAGGTGAACAAATAGATGATAACTATAATAGTGAGAACACAAACCGTGACGACAGGAAAGTGGGGGTACTTCCTTTCCTTTCTCCTTTTGTCTCTTTTCCACTGATAATTTACTATATGTCATTTAGAGGGAAATAATGAATAGCTCAAAATTTGCCTATTTATTTATTATTTGTAAATTATTTCTAATATTTTTATTATATTATTTATATATATGTATTATATATAATATAAATAATATAATATATATTATTTATAATATTGATAAACTTCAACAATTATGTGTAAGCCTCTTGTATAAAATAAACCATCAATGTGAAGACTTGAATTCAGAACAGCTTGGAGGGTTTCATATGTGCAGCTACGCTTTGCCAATGAGCCACCTTGCTCAGGAGTCCCTAGTGATCACAACAGTTGTCAAAATGTGTCTTACTCATGAAATACTGAGATAAGTAAGATCAGTTTGGCTTTGGATCAGAGCCCTACAAAGAACCCTTGGGGTTTCTTGGTGAGCTCTGTGAAACACACAGAAACATACACGCAACCTTTCCAATTATAAAAGTTAGCTGATGTCCATTAGCTGAAATGTTGGGCTAGCTGATCTGTTCGGCCTGCTAGATGGTGCTTTTCTTTTGGAATTCCATTCTCAGTTCTGATTCCATACTCTTCCACAGGCTATATTTCCCTCCTGATGCAGGAAATGAACAGAGATTGAAAACTGAGTAAATTGAGACTCCAGCAGAATTGATGGATAGATTGTGAATATCTATGGAAACATTTTACCCTATCTTCCACTTCCTTTTTGCCAAGTTTTGCTTCCTTTTTTTTAACTAAGGTAAGAAGGCCAGTCAGTTTGCAAATATGAAATATATAAAATGCTGTCAGCTTAAACAATTATCCTCGAATAACATTCATTTTAGAGATGTTTTTAGAAGGGAGAAGTGAAATTGCACTCAGGATGTCTAATAAGGGTGAGTAGCTACAACAATATTTTATTAAAGGGAACTTACAGTTTTCATTCTTGTCCTCACACTTTGTACCCATTACTGAACATTGCCATTTTGTTGGACCATTGGTCTTCTTCTCCTACCTAAATAAAAATTTTCAAAGGTTGTGTTCTTCAGCATATGTGGAAAGAAGATAGAAAAGCCACATAACTTATCTGAAAATATTTCAGAAAAAAATCTGGCTCTTTACACTGACTCAGAGCCTTCCTAAAATACCAATTCTTCTCAGGACCAATTCCTACAACTTGTAGACATTCAGACAAGAGAGTTTGGGAATGAGAATGTGTTCCGAGAGGTATGGTGCCAAATTCTGCAGACAGGTTGCTCTGTTAGAGAGACTACGAATATTAGCAGCACAAATAAAATGATCTTTGGAAAGATTTTTCCTTAGCACAAACTTCTATTTCAAGAAGAAAGGCACTTGGTAAAAACACAATTCTGTAATTCTAGTTTCTTCTGTGAGTAAGCAGGGCTAGAGATAAATAAGAGTTCAACTTCCCTTTCTTAAGTGGAAGTTCACACATTGCAGAAGCAATCTCTCTACCTGTTGGATAATATGGGAGCAAGATAAACAAGCTTGCTTCAAGTAAAAATTCACACACTGTTTCAGGCTATCCTGCAGCGTTTCTTTTCTTAGCACATCTTAAGAGACTAACGAAAAACAGAAAGGAAGAAAAAAAAACCCAAACAAAAATTTGACAAGTTATAAGACTTATGTAAAAGAAAGCTGGTGGTTTCATATAGCAAATATACAACAGCATGCTCAGAGAACATTGCACAATGCTCCGTTGAATTCTAGATAGGCTGACTTAGAAAGCATCAAAGTGAGGCTAACTGTTCACACAACTGCAATTCTTATCCTAAGATCTAAAGGGCAGTCAGAAATCTCTTCTTTTGAACTCTACCTTCTCTTAGCTAAGTTCCAAAATTCTATCCACCATATTTTCTTTCTTTAATGCATGAACATTTATTTTACATTTTATAAATAACAGAATAGAGTAGATTAAAGATTCTTGGTACAGAAATACTAGATGCTTAAGGGGATAGAAATGCTTATTACCTTCTGTTGCTAACTCCAACCAGGGACAGCACAGGATTCAGGGGCTAAAGAACCGAGAAAGGAGAGGATAGGAAAGGGGAAACAGGGGGCCCAGGGCTCACCAGTTTCTGAACCCTGAGTTCCCTTTAACAAGCTTATTTATTTAGTTCAGTACATGGGAGGTGACTACAGGTACATGCAGAGACAAGGGTATCAATCTATCTTTGAAGTTACCATCATCCACATGAGACATAGTTTGCATACAGGTGACAATTGGATGGAAGTAATAATCATTCCAACACTAATAAAGACTTCCCTCTCATCTCCAATATCTTAAACTGCTGGTGCCAAGCAGCTGACACTTAAGGAAGGATCTTGAACCTGTCTTGCCTAGACTATTTGATCTTTCCAGGGTCTAGCTCTCAGCCTTCTGGGTGCTGTTGAGATGGCCTTCCTATCTCTTTTTTAAAACAATTATTTTATTGTAAAGACACTGTACAGAGAGGTTACAGTTACATGAGTAAGGTAATGAGTATATTTCTTGTGAAGCATTGTTACCCCCTCCTTTGTTTTTTTCCCACTATTTCTTCCTTCCCTTACCTCTTCCATATCCCCCCCCCTCAATTTGTAAAGTTCATTTTCAACATAGTGTATCCTCTATATTTTCTATGCACAAAATCAGAATGGCTTATGGCTGTCATCATTATTTTTAATTCTAATGAGATCATGATTTAGTTACTTGCTTCGATATCTTTGCCTGCTCATCATCTCATTAATGGACCACTGAAATAGTCTCATACTGATTTCCCCCCTCTTGACTTTTCTCTATTTTCTATCCTTTCATACAGAAACTAAAGTGATCTTTTTAAAAAGAAAAACTGAATCGAATTATTACTTACAATGGTTCATTATTTTTACTTGGCTCTTTGGATAAGATCGCAACTTCTTTCTACCTGGCTTTATCTTCTCTGGGCTCTTGGACTTAGGGCCTTTTTAACTTTTTAACACTGTGCCTCATCCACAGTGTTCTTCATATTGGTGGCTCAATGTCACTTTAACTGATTGTTCTTTGGACAGGCCCCTTCCACCCAAAAGAATACCTTCATCTCAATTGCCTACAAGTAGCCATTGCCTCTGATGTATAACTATGACATGTATTGCATTTAACACAATAGAATCTTTAAAACTTTATTTTCATTTTGTTAGTGCTTTTCCCCCCATGGTAATTTTAGCTTCAGTGAGGTATGGAGATGTAGAGATCTTCTTCACCAGCAAGACTCAGCAAACATGTGTAGCACAGAGCCATTTGGCACAGTAATGACTAGAGTCATTGAATATTTAATCTGTGATAGATACTCTTCAAAGTGCTCTACATGCATAAATCCTTATTTCTCATCACATGCAATGGAGAGATTCATTTTACAAGTGGGAGTAAATATTATGGTGGCAGTCAGTTAGTTTAAAATGCTAGGCCAAAGGAGACTAGTTGTGGAGTCCAAGTCTTTAATCACTTTTAAAATCCTGATCAGTGTTTATTAAGTCAATGAATATTTTGTGCCTAGTACAGCCCTAACAACTTGCAAGAACAAAGGAAATAAGCCTGTTATTCATGACGCTGTTATTAATATTGAAGCATTTTATCATCTTATTGGCTTGCTTTGTCAGTGTGGCAGTGGTCAGGGTGTGAGTTAAAGTGGTTAGGAAGCAGAGTGGCTTGCTGACTAGGCAGTGCTTGCCAGTTAGCTCAGACTCTGATAATTCTGTGGCAGGCATGCCTTGACTCAAATCAGCTGATTTGGCTTAAAGCTATCTTCAACAGCCTGGAGGAACGAGCAGCTTCATTTTAAATTTGAGACTCTAATGCTACTTGATGTTTCACAAATCTTACTTATAATCAGTGTTACACTTCTATGGAAGCTATAAAATATATTCTAGTGACTGGAAATCATTCAGAAGATTATTTAGAGATTTACTACTTTTGAACTGGAGGCAGAGTAAGTACAGGGACTGAACTGCTGGAAAGAAACGCCAGAAACTGAGTATCTCATCCCTACCATTATCTGTTTTTTGGTCTTTGCTCATTTCCCTCAAATGTAACTTTTAATAAAAGATTTATATTAATAAAAGCACTTGGATACTCTTTTATATTTTAGTTAACTGATTTGGACCAATAACACCTCCCCCTCCCCCAAAAGACCAATGTGCTGAGCAAAGTAAAGCATATGGCATCTCACTGGCCTGCAAGGGCTAAAGGGCTTCATTGTTTTGTCTTAGAAGGTTATCATGTAGATTTGCAAATAACAACACATTATAACACTTGTGCACTGCCTGAGTATCACTTGTTCAAAATAATTGAAGCTTGGGCTGGGAAGGTGGCTCAGTGGTAGAGCGCTTGCCTTGCATGCATGAGGCCCTGGGTTCAATTCCCCAGCACCACATAAGCAAAAAGAAAAAAAGCCGGAAGTGGTGCTGTGGCTCAAGTGGTAGAGTGCTAGCCTTGAGCTGAAGAGCTGAGGGACAGTGCCCAGGCCCAGAGTTCAGGCCCCATGGCTGGACCCCCCAAAAAAATAAAATAAAAAAATAAAAATAAAAAATAATTGAAGCTAAAAGTGTTTCAGATTTTGATTTTTTTTTTCAGATTTTAAAACATTTGCATATATGTCATGGAATATCTTGGGAGTGGGTCTCAAGTCTAAGCACAAAATTCCTTTGTGTTTCCTAAACGCTATATACACATGGCATCAAAGCAATTTGATACAATGTTTTTAGGAGTATGCCTGAAATTTGACTTTGCCACATCATGACTTATAAATATCTTGAAGGCTTTGTTTATTCATTCATTTATTAATTTATACATTTTTTTGTGTCCATCCTTGGGCTTGAACTCAGAGCCTGGGTACTGACCCTGAGCTAAGTTTGCTTAAGGTTAATGCTCTGCCACTTAAGCCACAGCTCTATTTCAGACTTTTTCTGAGTAGTGTATTGGAAATAAGGGTCGCACAGACTTTTCTGACTGGTAGCTGGTTTTGAACCTAGGTCCTCAGATCTCCACCTTCTGAGTAGCTAGGATCATAGGCATTAGCCACTTGTGTCCCATTCCTTTATTTATTTATTTATTTATTTTTTTCCTAAAGATGTAAAGGAATACATTAGAGAAAGATTTAGAGAAAGAAAGAAAAAGAATCCGAGCTAAACTCATGGCTGTAGGTATGTAGCAATATATGAGGCTCTACTCCCCTATAACCTAGCAATCCTACTTTTGGGCATTTACCCAAATGATCACAAACAAGACCTTACTAAAGCTATCAGTACAACTGTGTTTATTGCAGCATTATTTACTATAACTAAGATATGGAACCAACCCAGATGCCCCTCAGTAGATGAATGGATCAAGGAAATCTGGTATATATACACAGTGGAATTCTATACCTCCATTAGAAAGAATGACATCACCCCATTTGTTAGGAAATGGAAAGACTTGGAAAAAATTATATTAAGTGAAGTAAGCCAGGTCCAAAGAAACACTGGTCCTATATGGTTTCCCTTATTTGCAATAACTAGTATATGTCTGGGACAAGCAGAAAAGGTCAAAAGCTATATACATATGACCAGATAAGATGATGTTAAGTGAAATAAACCCAAGATAGGGACACAAGTGGTTTTTTCTTTCTTGCTATTGTTCCTAGCATATTTATAATGTACCACGTGATTTTTTTGTTTGTTTGTATGTTTCTCCCCCAAGGTATAACCCCTATTTTCACTGTATTTGATGTCGGTGCCCTGCATTTTGTACATATACTTCTCTAGTGAGGGGAAGGGAAAAATCAAAATGCTTAAATAGGGATACAGTTTGACCTATTGTAACAAGGGGATGTACAAGACACTATGTTGTAAAACAAACTTTACAATTTAGGTGTAGGGGGTGGAGTGTAGTTGTAGAGGTGGGAGGGAAGGTAGGGTAGGGAAAAAACAAAGGAGGAGGTAACAATGCTTGATAGGAAATGTACTCATTATCTGGCTCATGTAACTGCAACCCCTCTGTACAGTATTTTTACAATAAAAATGTATTTTAAAAAAGAAATATATGAGGCTCTATACAGAAACAGATTGATATTTTCTTGTTACACATCTTTAAGGAACCAATGATATCCTTTAGCCATTAAAACAAAACCAGAGAATGGTCTCAATTTTTCTCTTTTGTTTCCCTTCCAGTCTGACCTTCACCAAAGACCCATGTACTGGGTCTTTTAATACTGAACACAACACAAAAATATTCTTATTCTTATGCTTTAATTCTTCAGTGTCGTCTGGCTAACGGAGTACATGATGCCAGCAGATTTGCTTTTATCACTTGATCTATTTTTTATGCTAAGGCAATTGCAAAGAGGGTGAGACTATTTTGTTAAGATGAAGTATCTCTCTTCTTGGAGTTTATACCCTTCTTTTCTTCAGCATCATGTTACTTTCCCTTCTAAGATTGTTAATATCATACTGGCACTAGCCATAAATACTGAAAAGTTCAGAATTTAGAGAGAAATAGTTTTGAACTATTTATGAACTTGCTTTATGCTCCGTATTTTCTTCTTTTCTGGTTTCCCACTGGAGCAGTTCGACTGTTCAGTATTTATTTATTCAGAAGGGATGAAGCTGGGGAAAAACAGCTGAAAAGAGCCCTTCTGGATTTAGTTTCCAAAGACTAAATCCTTTCAAGAGTTTAGAATGGGTAGATATTGTGAAAACACCAAAAGTGAGAAAAGTAAAAACATATGAGAGAAACTTCAGGTGTGTGAGAATGCTAGAAGGGATAGATTAGTCAAGAAAGAAGGATGACCTATTAAAGGATTCCTCTAGGTCTAGAGTACAGATGGTGAAATATCTTGAATTCTCTTAAGAGAAAAAGAACCCTCCTTCGACTTCTTGGCCTGTGTTATATCTAGGCTGCATGAGTCATAGGAAGCACAAATACTGATGTGCTAAAGAAATACAGAAAAATCACAGGGCAGTTAATATGCTGAGAGAAATTTCACCCAGGAACTTTGTAAGCGATCAGAGAGGATGGTTGAAGAAGCTTACTGAGAAACATATGGTGAGTGGGGTTGACTTGACTGTGAGGTTTGGGGCTTCCTGGGGACAAGACATCTTGGGTGATCAGGGCAGGTGAGTCAAGTGCAAAGGCCTGTACTATAATCAGCCTGGTTACACGTCAGCATTGAACATATAAAAATATGGTATATCCACAATAAATATCATCCAGCCAATAAAAAAGTCACAGTTATACCATTTGCAGGAAAGTGGATAGAACAAGTATGGATCATGTTAAGTAAAATAAGCCAGATTCAAAAACACAAATATTACATATTTTCTTTCAAAGAATATAGATCGCAGAAGCATAGAAGAAAAGCTATTATAGGGGCATAAATATGAACAATGTATACATTTATGAAAATGTCACAATAAAACCTATTTTTTTTTACAATTAGTGTACTCCAATCTGCTAATTAAGCAAGATTACTTTATTATTATTTTTTTATTTTGAAGATACTGTACAGACTGGTTACAGTTACATGAGTAAGGTAATGAGTACATTTCCTATCGAGTATTGTTACTCCCTCCTTTGTTTTTCCCCTACCATCCCTTCCCTCTCTACTTCCCCAACTCCTCCCTTTCCCCCACACCGAAGTTGTAAAGTTCATTTTCAACATAGTGTCTTGTACATCTCATTGTTACAGTGGGTCAACCTGTATCCTTACTTAAGCATTTTGTTATTTCCCTTCCCCTCTTCAAATTAGAAAAATGTATATACAAGATGCAGGACACTGGAATCAAATATAGTGACAACAGGAGTTATACCATGGGGGAAGAACATACAAAACAAACAAACAAAAATAACATTTTTCATTAAAAACAACAGCAACAAAGAAAAAAACCCTCTTGTGTCCCTATCTTTGGGTTCATTTCACTTAGCATCATCTTATATGGTCATATATCCATAGCTTTTGACCTTTTCTGCTTGTCTGGTAAGATTATCCTGGATGTATACTAGTTATTGCAAATAAAGGAAACTATGGGACCGATGTTTCTTTGGGTTTGGTTTACTTCATTTAACACAATTTTTTCCTAATCTTTCCATTTCCTAACAAATGGGGTGGTATCATTCTTTCTGATGGAAGCACAGAATTCCATTATATATATACATGCGCGCATGCATACACACACACACACACACACACACACACATACACACACACACATACACACAAGCCACATTTTCTTGATTCATTCATCTACTGAGGGGCATCTGGATTGGTTCTATATCTTAGTTGTTCTGGTAGCTGTATTATGGCCTTGTTTGTTATCATTTGGGTAAATGCTCAGGAGTGGGATTGCTGGGTCATAAGGGAGCTCTATGTGTAGTCTTTTGAGGAACCTCCATACTGTTTTCCAAAGTGGTTGAACAAATATACACAAACAATGTAGCTGTGTTCCGTATGGCCACATCTCTTCCAGCATCTGTTGTTATTAGATTTCTTGATTATAGCCATTCTAACTGGGGTGAGGTGGAAGGAATCTCAGTGTTGTTTTGATTTGCATTTGTTTTATGGCTTTTCTGTATGCCAATAATGAGAAGAGCGTGACTGAAATCAGGAAAGCAACTCCTTTTGTAATAGCCGCCCAAAAAACAAAATACCTAGGAGTTAACTAAAGAAGTGAAGGACCTCTATGATTAAAACTTTAAAAGCTGGAAAAAGGAAATTAAAGCAGAACTTGTTGTGCATAGGGTGCAGGACCCCCACCAAGAAGACCACCAAGAGTCAGACTCTACAGCGGTTTTAAGGTTTTATTTAAACGGGCTGCAGCTCAAGTCTTGTCCTGCACTCTGACACAGAGGAGCCTAGGAGGAGAGCCCTGAGCTAAGGATTTGCTGGTCTTATAAAGGCACACAACCAGGTGGTTTAGCACATGTTGCTCTGCTCTGAAACAAGCAACAAATGGTCACTGCCTCAAGTACTTTAACCCTTCAAACTAAGGAAGTGGAAAAACCTCCCATGCTCCTGGATTGGGAGGATTAACATCTGAAAATGGCAATACTTCCCAAGGCGATCTACAAATTCAATGTGATACCTATCAATATCCCAACATCATTCTCCAATGAAATAGAAGAAGCAATCCAAAAATTCATATGGAACAAGAAAAGACCTTGAATAGCAAAAACAATCCTTAGCAGAAAGAACAGTGCTGGAGGAATATCAATACCAAATTTCAAACTCCACTACAAAGCCATAGTAATCAAAACAGCTTGGTACTGGCACAAGAACAGACCTCAGGACCAATGGAATAGAACTGAAGACCCAGAAATGAACCCACAGACCTATAGCCAGCTAATCTTTGATAAGGAACTAAAAATATAGAATGGAAGAAGGACAGCCTCTTCAGTAAATGGTGCTGGCAAAATTGGTTAATCACCTGTAGAAAACTAAAGCTAGATCCTTATATATCACCCTGCATCAGAATCAACTCCAAATGGATCAAAGACCTCGGAGTCAAAGCAGACACTCTGAAAACATTACAGGACAGAATAGGAGAAACCCTAGATCTCCTTGGCACAGGCTCAAATTTTCTTAATAGAGACCCAGAAATACAAGTCAAAGAAAGGTTGGACAAATGGGATTGCATGAAATTGCAGAGCTTCTGCCTGGCAAAGTACATAGCTAGCAAGATCAATAGAAAGCCCACGGATTGGGAGAAGATCTTTACTAACCATACAACGGACAAGGGTCTCATATCTAAAATATACCTGGAACTCAAAAAATTAAATCCCCCAACAACAAATCCTCAGAGAAACAACCACCCAATTAGTAACCAGGCTAAAGACTTAAAGAGAGACTTCTCTGAAGAGGAAAGAAGGATGGCCAATAGACACATGAAGAAATGCTCAACTTCTCTAGCAAGTTTATTTTTTTTGACAATAAATAATAATTTAGGAGAATCATCAAAACTGTGACATACACTGGAAATGTTCCTCAATTTCACAATTCATCAGGGATATATCTTTATCTATATCTATCCTTCTCCATCCTTCTAATTTTGTATACATACAAAGACAGACTTCTCTGATTCTTAGAATTTGAAAGGACTGAAATTTAAATACAAAATTTTAATTAAATTTCTTCTCAAAACAAATATTAATGAAGAAACATCCTTGCCAGATCATAACTTTCCATTAAATTCCTGCATAATTTGACTTACCTGGTTTTTCCATTCAACTATTATTTGTATTCAGCATAAATGAATATAAATGCTGTGACCTGTGGAGCATAGGTGCTAAGTTTAGTCTTGCTTGCACTAGAACTACAGGCCAAAAATCCTAGCTCTAGAAGTTATATTGAAAAACACAGGAATAAAGGATTTATATTTGTAAATGCAATTAAGGAATAGAGAAGTTTGTCTAAAGTTATATGGTAAATAGGCACCAATAAGCGGAAGGGAAGACAAGAACTTTTTCCTAAAATGTACACTACCATATAATGCTTAGTTTTTCCTACAATATAGTAGCAATATAAATGAATCCATTAATGAAAAAAATAAAATGTCATCAGCAACAAGTTAGAGATAATAGAATCAAATTTTGTCTCAAACATAGCTCTATAGTCTAAACAAAATGATTACTTCAAACACGTTTCAGTGAAACAAACAGATTTTTGAAGTAATACTAAATGTTACCATGCACACATTAAAAGCCAACATGCTTCTAACAAATGAAATATATTTAACCTTGCATTTAAGTCAGTGATATCAAGCGAGAGATAATGGAACACCATTGATCTGAACAAACTAATGACTTTCTAGAGCACAGCACAGCTACTTAAGAGCAATGAAAGTAACCCCAGGTCACGTCTTGATCCTGTAAATGTCTGTTGCTTGTGATATTGGATTTTGTATTTGTCTTTCAAAGGTCAGAGGAAAAGCAGAGAGCTACAGTTCCAGTTTATCTATAAATCATTTCGTATTCATGGAAGCACTGCTTCACTGTCAAGAGCACTGCTTGCAAGCTAGAGAGAACATGACTATGAACTGAGCAGATTCCACATGAACACACGATTCAAACCGTGGAGTGAAATGGATCTCTTTCTCTTTGTGGTCTCTGTCATTTCTGTTGTCTCTCCTTCTCCCTCCCTCCCTCCCTCCCTCCCTCCCTCCCTCCCTCCCTCCCTCCCTCTTTCTCTCCCTTCCTTCCTCCCTTCTTCCTTCTCTCTCTCTCTTTCTCTCTCTCTCCCCCCTTCCTTCTCCCTCCATCCCTCCCAATCTATCTCCCAAACGGGTACTCACACTTTTCTCCAATTCCGAACCGTCTGCTCAATATCCTATTATAGATTGAATATTGGCACCAGATTGAGATGTCGAAGTCCTCCTCTAGAATAACTGAATTTGGAGACAGGGTTTCCATTAAAAATAAGGTCATTTAGGGGCTGGGAAGGTGGCTCAGTGGTAGAGCACTTGTCTTGCATGCCTGAGGCCCTGGGTTCCATTCCTCAGCACCACATAAGCAAAAAGAAAAAAAGCCGGAAGTGGTGCTGTGGCTCAAGTGGTAGAGCACTAGCCTTGAGCTGAAGAGCTGAGGGACAGCGCCCAGGCCCAGAGTTCAGGCCCCATGACCGGACTCCCCCTCTCCCAAAAAATAAGGTCATCGAATGTGGCCTTGATATGATAGCATTAGTCTTCTTTCAGGAGGAGACACCAGAGAACTTGCTGGATTTCATTCTTCACCTGAACCCAGAGAAAACCCATGCAAAGACAGAGACAAGGCAGCAATCTGCAGGAAAGGGATCCTTCACAAGAAAGCAACTTTGCCAGAATTTCCAAATCATGAGAAATAAATTTCTATTTTATGCCCTCAATGTGTGGTATTTCATAATGGAAGCCTGAGCATACCTTAGGAGATGAAACTTGGCTGGAGAAAAGAGGTCACTGAGGGAATGTCCTTGGGGATATCTTATCTTTTGCTCTTTGTGGACTCATTCTCTGCTTTCTCTCTCCTGGGATGGGAACAGCTCTCCTTCTGTCTTGTACTCTTGCCTCTGTGGTGTTCTGCAAGTGTAATACTGAACTGAACCTCTTTTATGTTATTTCTGTCTTGTGTGATCACAGTAGTGATAGAAGTTACTAATACAAGTAGATGACCATGACTTATGTCTATAATCCTAGCTACTTAGGAAGCTGAAATTTGAGGATCACAGTTCAAAGCCATCTTGGCCAGGAAAGTCTGTGAGAATCTTATCTCTAATTAACCACCAAAAAGCTAGGAGTGGAACTTGTGACTCAAATGTTAATCTTGAACAAATATGCTCAGGGACAATGTCTTGAGTTCTTGTGTAAGGACCTGCATCAGAAAAAAAAGTTGCTAATACATATCTGTCTATATATCTAGCTCTATTTATAGAGCTAGATATAGAATAGCTATAGGCTTTTTCATTATGTTTTATATCTCGCTACTTTGCCAGAAGTGTTTAACAAATGTAAGGTCACTAGTGGAGTTTTTAGTAATTTTAAGTATAGGATCATACTATAAATAAATAAGGATAATTTTATTTTTTGTTTTCTATTTGAACTTCTTTTTCTTTCCCTTTCTTTTGCCTTATTCCTCTAAAAAGTAATGGTGTATTATATTGAATGAGAGAGAGAGAGAGAGAAAGAGAGAGAAATCCCTTGTTTTATTTGTTATTTCAGATAAAATGCTTTTAGTTTTTACTCATTTGAAGTGTTGTTGACTATAGATTTGACATATAGTCTTTATTGAATTGAGGAATAATCTTTCTATTCCTAGTTTCTTCAGGGCTTTTATTATGAAGGGTTATTGAATTTTGTCAAAAGCTTTCTCTGCTTTGATTGAGATGGTCATGTAATTTTTATTTTTTTGACCTTGAATTCTTTTTATCTGTTCTGCTATGTTGGTTGATTTGTGTATGTTCAAATATCCTATGTGAAGCTAACTTGATCACATTGTAGGATGTGTGTGTGTGTGTGTGTGTGCGTGTGTGTGTGTGTGTGTGTGTGCGCGCGTGTGTGCGTGTGTATGTGTGAGCCAGTCCTAGGACATGTACTCCTGTGCTTCCCCCTTACCCCCCACAGACTTGGCACTTTATCACTTAAGCCATACCTCCAGTTGAGACTTTTTTGTGCTAGTCTTAGGGCTTGAACCGAGGATCTGGGCATTGTCACAGAGTGTTGTTGTTTTTTATTCCTCTCAAGGTGAGTGACAGCTCCACTTCTAGCTTTGTAGTGATTAATTGGGAATAAGAGTCACACAGACTTTCCTGCCTGGACTTGTTTTGAACTGTAATCCTTAGCTATCAGGCTTTTGGCTAGCTAGGATTATAGGTGTGAGCCACCAGTGCCTGACAAGACTTTTTCTGTTTGTTGCTTAATTGGAGATAAGTGTCTTGAGGATTTGTCTCAGCCTCTGGGTAGCTAGGATTACAGGCATGAGTCACTAGTACCTGACTATAATATATGATATAAAAAATACATTGTAGAATTCAGTTTGTAAGTATTTTATTGAGTTTTTTCTTTAAATCTGTATTCATCAAAGAAATTAATCTATGGTTAGGAAGGAATCTATCAAGGAGATTAATCTATAGTTTTCTTTTTATGTTTTATGTTATCTGCATCTTCATACCAGAAGCTCTGTCTGTTCAGGTTTGGTGTGAGAAATTCCCAGACAGTAGCTTCTCTCTACCAAGTCAGTCTGGTCCTCTGAGAATGCCAAGTCAAGGCAAGGCAGTGCGTGGTGGCTGTGTAAGGCCTGGATGGGCTTTTGATCTTGTTGTGTTCCCTAGCCTCACTGTTCTCTGTCCTGGCACCCCTGCTTGTGTTTACAGTTTGTCTGTCTCCTCTTGCCAGAGTTTGGGATGCTGCAACTTCAATGAAACTGCTCTTGGCTTCCTTCTGCAACTCAGCTTGTACTTCCCAATGCAAATAGATCTGTATTGGTGAATCTGGGCAGCCACAGATACAGCTAGTATTTTAGGTTCACACTGATTCTTGAGTCTATTGCTGACTTAGCCAGTAAAGAGGAAAGGCCTTTTGGAGTTTAAAGACCTAAAAGATTTTGCAGTTTTGTTTTGTTTTACTTTGCTCTCCCCTTCCTTTTCTACTTTCACTGGGCTTCTAATTCAATTTTACCCCCATTTATTCTGTTTTGTGCTATTTTAATTTCTGCAGTTGTGTTTTAAATTCTCAGTTCATCTTTTTAGCACTGCAGTCTTGTTTTCCCTTTATTCTCTTATCTTTTCTTCTGAAGTGTCTTGTTTGATTGGTTCTGCATTGTTGCTGGGTTCTTCTGAAGCACAAATGACTCATTTTGGAGGCTTTTTGTCCTGTTCTTTGAGTATTGCTTACTTCTATAATTTATTCTTTTTGTACCTTGTCTATAAAAAAAAGCAAGGATCTCTTCTTCCTAATTTTGTTTGATTGAAATTCAGTAATAACAAAAGCACTGTATATCCATTGTAATGAAAAGACAAGGTGGAGGTGTAGAAAGAATTTCTTAGGGTTTTTCTCCCAGGTAATTATTTCTGATTGCTTCATGTGCACTTTTCTACATTTCTTCTATTCTACACTCCAAATTTCTTCTATTATATGTACGTTGTTATCATTACACACACACATGCAAGTGTAAATGCATATCTACATATGCTCTTCTATGTTTTTCAAACATAGAATCCTATTCTGCATGGTTCTTTTAAAATTTACAATTTTTTCTTTTTATAATTTATAATCAGTTTCCCTCCAAACTGATAATCTACCTTATTTTCCAAAAGCTGCTTATACCAGACACAGTTAGAGAACATTAATTCTAGCTACTTGGGAGGTAGAGAGTGGGAGAGTGTGGTTGGAAGCAAGCCTTAGATCTTAGCGTCTTGAATAGCCAGAATTCCAGATGGGAGCCACTGGCTTCATGAGGATTGCTAATCATGTAAAAGCGTGGAAGAGAGGAAATCAGAACTCTCTTTCTTTCTATGTACACAGAGAGGAAAGGCTGTGTGAATACAGAGCATGGAGGAGGTCATTTTCAAGCCAGAATGAGAAGTCTCACCAAAAACCAGCCCTTTAACATGTAGGTCTTTATCTTTGAGACTCTTCAACCTTAAAAATAAATTTCTGTTATTCACGCTATCATTATTTAGCGTTCTCTTATGATAGCCTACACTGACTAACATAACACACTTCTCTCCTATTTTGCTTTTGGGAATTCCAATTGGTTGAACAACATAACTCCTGGGGAAATTGTGTTTTTTATCTTTTTTTTCTTACTTTATAATTTCACATTTATCTGATTCTGTAATCTTATCTTTAATTCCTAGTAAACTGATAGTTTTCAAAATCATCTTTGTCAGCTTCATAAATTTTCAATAGTTCTACTTTCTAGTCAGATTATCCTGAAATAATACTTAAGATACTTAAGAAGTTATTATTCTGTTACCAAATATGTCCTACTTTTTTCTATGGTTTGTTTTATTTTGATTTGTATTAAGATTTTCCTTCCATTTTAAGAATTACCCAGACAATTTTTTTTGGGGGGGGGGGTCTGGTTGTGGGGCCTAAACTCTGTGCCTGGGCGCTGTCCCTCAATTCTTCAGCTCAAGGTTAGCGCTCTACCACTTGAGCCACAGCACCACTCCCGGCTTTTTTCTTTTTGCTTATGTGGTGCTGAGGAATCGAACCCAGGGCCTCAAGCATGCAAGGCAAGCACTCCATCATTGAGCCACCTTCCCAGCCCCCAGCCAATATTTTTGAGTAATACAGAACTTGGGATAAGCAAAATAGACAGTGCTCCACGACGTTTTTTCCTAGTGTAGGAGAATTATAAAAACACATGTTGAAGTATTTATAATTGTATCATGAATAGAATTGCAGTTATAGGATTGTCCATGTGACTGAGTGAATGAGCAGAAACCTCGTGAAGAAACACTGGATACAAAGAATAGCAGCTACTGTACATATGCCCTGAGATTGGAATAGCCCATAGAAATCCCAAATGAACCTGGATCAATGTATTAATATATAAAGAGAGGATGATAGATGAAGTCAGGGAAACTTACATGGATGATATCATTTGGATTCCTCCAGCTGTGTCAAGGAAATTGGATTTTATTCTGTTTGAAGAGAGTTCTTTGGATAAAACTCAGTGGGAGAATAACAAATTTTGATTTGTACTTTAAAAAAATGCCCCTGGCTTCTCAATAGATAGTTCATTATAGGCATTTTAAAAAATTTTATTTTATTTATTTATTTTTTTATTGTGAGAATACCGTACAGAGGAGTTACAATTACATGGGCAAGATAATGAGTACATTTCTTATCAAGCATTGTAGCCTCCTCTTTGTTTCCCCTTCCCCTCCCTTCCCATATTCCCCCCACCTCTCCACACCCGATCCCCCCCCCCCCCAAAGTTGTGAAGTTCATTTTTCGACATAATGACTTGTACATCTCATTGTTGCAATGGGTCTACCTGTATCCCTAGTTAACGATTTGTTTTTGCCCTTCCTCTCCACAAATTAGACCGACATCAAATACAGTGAAAGCAGGGGTTATACAGTGGGGGAGAGACATACAAAGCAACAAAGAAATCATCTTGTAAATATGTTAGAAACAATTGAATGAAAGAAAAAAACACTTGAACACTTACCTTGGGGTTCATTTCCCTAACATCACCTTATCTGACTTTTTCTACTTGACTCAGACATATATTAGTTATTGCAAATAAGGGAAACCATAGGACCTATGTTTCTTTGGACCTGGCTTACTTCACTTAATATAATTTTTTCCAAGTCTTTCCATTTCCTAACAAATGGGGCAATGTCATTCTTTCTGATGGAGGCATAGAATTCCATTGTGTATATATACCACATTTTCTTGATCCATTTATCTACTGAGGGACATCTGGGTTGGTTCCATATGTTAGCTATGGTAAATAATGCTGCAATAAACATAGTTGTGCTGGTAGTTTTAGTATGATCTTGTTTGTGATCATTTGGATAAATGCCCAAAAGTGGGATTGCTGGGTTATAGGAGAGCTCTATGTGGAGTCTTTTGAGGAACCTTCATACTGCTTTCCAAAGTGGTTGAACAAGTTTGGAAAAATTGGTTAACTACTTGCAGAAAACTAAAGCTAGATCCTTATATATCACCCTGCACCAGAATCAACTCCACATGGATCAAAGATCTTGGAGTCAAAGCAGACACTCTGAAAACATTACAGGATGGAATAGGAGAAACCCTAGGTCTTGTTGGCACAGGCCGAAATTTTCTTAATAGAGACCCAGAAACACAACAAATCAAAAAAAGGTTGGACAAATGGGATTGCATGAAATTGCAAAGCTTCTGCATGGCAAGGGACATAGCTAGCAAGATCAATAGAAAGCCCACGGATTGGGAGAAGATCTTCACTAGCCATACAACAGACAAGAGTCTCAAATCTAAAATATATCTGGAACTCAAAAAATTAAATCCCCCCAAAACAAATTTTCAAAGAAACAACTGCCCAATAAATAAGTGGACTAAAGACTTAAAGAGAAACTTCTCTGAAGAGGAAAGAAGGATGGCCAATAGACACATGAAGAAATGCTCAACCTCTCTAGCCATAAAAGAAATGCAAATCAAAACAACATTGAGATACCACCTCACCCCTGTTAGAATGGCTATAATCAAGAACTCTAGTACCAACATGTGCAGGAGGGGATGTGGACAGAAGGGAACCTTACTACATTGTTAGTGGGAGTGTAAACTTGTCCAACCACTTTGGAAAGCATTATAGGTAATTTTAATTTAAAAAAAAAAAAAAGCAGAGTAGAAGTAGGTGGTTAAAATGTTGTAGGAATGTAGGTGAAAGATGGCATGGATACATTTGGGTGATTTTCAGTGGAACAGGATTAGAAGTCTTGTGGTTATCTTGTGTACAAACAACAAAGCTTGTTTATGGATTGAAAACAAGCTTAATGGAAAATTCCTGTATTTCTATTTATGTACTAAGGTAGAATAGAGCAGAGAAGAGATTTGTGGGCTTGTAGATTAAGAGATTTTGCTTTATTAGATTTTAAAAGTATCTTAGAGAGGCATTGAAATATAGATTTTTTTTGGGGGGGGTTGGGAGTAGTAGCATAACTATAGTACTTGAAACAATGGAATCTGCTTTCATCTACATCAAAGATGACTTAATGGAAAGCCAGTCAGACAGTTCTACATATGTGAATATTGCTAGTGAGATGTCAGGCTTTACGTTGTAACAAACTGAAAGGGAGCTGGTCTTAAGTTTGAAGCTCAAATATCAAAGTTCAGAAGACTTTATTCTGAGCTTCACAACTTACAAGAACTGTTTTAGTTTTCTGTACATAGATGCTTTTACAACCATATTGTTTGCAAACACAATTTATTTATTTATTATTGTGAAAATACCATACAAAGGGGTTACAATTACATGGGCAAGGTAATGAGTGCATTTCTTATCAAGCATTATTGCCTCTTCCTTTGTTTCTCCTTCCCATCCCTTCCGCTCCCCCCTCCCCCCTCCCCCCCCCCCCCCCCCCCCCCCCGGCCAAAAGTTGTAAAGTTTGTTTTTCGACATAACTTCTTGTACATCTCATTGTTGCAATAGGTCCACCTGTATCCCTATCTAAACAATTATAAAACAATTTATTTTTTATTATCAATGTTACCCAAGAATAATGGATATATCATTTAAATACTTTCAAATTTATTAACTTTGTTCATATCTAGGAAAGTGGTCTACCTTGATAAATGATTCCTAAGTCCTTGAGAAGTATATATTATCTGTTATCATTGAGTGGAATGTTCCATAAAGGCCAAACAACCATGTTTCTTGATAGTATTATTCAAGTCTATTCTGTCAGTGTTGAATTTATATTTGTTCTATTAATTTTAGAGAGATACTCAAGCAGCCTGTTTTTTATGTTTTCATGCCTTAATTTTTTTTGCCAGCCTATGGAATTTACTATTCAATTTAACAGTGTAATGTAAAACATTATGTATGAGAAATATAGGGAAAATACATGGAAGAATACATAGGCTTAAAAGTGTAGACTTCTTTGTAAATATAACCATTCATTGGAAGTTTGCTTCAATGTAGCTTTTGATAAGGAATAAAAGAAGGGCACTGGCATAAAGTTATAGAAATCTATGAATTGATTCACTGCCTCATTCATGTTCAAGTGACTACAGCACCAAAAGATGAATGCAAATGTTAATGTGTTAAAATTTCCAAAAATAAAATAATTGTTATAGCTATTCAAAGAATGAAGGAAAACTTATTTGTGATTTCCTACTAAGGTTAGTAGGAATTCGTTTATCTTGAATATTAGCATGTGGCTTTGCTTATTGAAAACCTTTTTCTATCTTAAATTTTTACCTTAGTAGTTGGGCATGAGAAAGTCATGATTCCTAAGATTTTAAAGAGTTTATCTAAATATACTGATAACTTTGAGCTTATCTGTGTCTCTTCTTAGCTTGGAAATAAATTTTTAGTTAACCATCACAGCATCCTAGAGAGTTGGGATCAAAATATTTTTCTCACTTTGTAGATTGCTTTAGGCACTGACCAGATAAGTGTCTTATCTGAGATTGCTGGTAAGCCAGGGGCAGAAGCGGAATTAGAATGTCAAACTCTGGATGCTTTATCTTGGGTTTAGTCAGAGGTTCTCACTAAGTCCTGGGCAGAGCCTATGGCACTGGGAAAGCAAAGGTGATGCTGAGAGTTAGTGATACCCGAGTTGGCTCCAGGCCCCCATTGTGAGTCTCTGTGTATCGTGGGGTGTTAAGAACCCAGCAGCTCATAAACAAACCCCTTGATAATAACACAAACAATCCAGTTTTTCAAGTTCATATGTTTTTCTGAGCTGACAGCCTCATCTCCCCAGTTCCCTGCCAAAGGCTAGTACTGCGCTGAGCTCCACCATGAAAATCCCCATTACTCCAGAAAATGATCTGATGCAAAGAAAATGACATTTTGTGTCTTCAGTTAAACCCGTGGTTCTGCTTATTCTAGAAAAGTGCAATGCATGTGACAAAAAAGGTCTATGAATTTTACTATACGTTTGTTAAATGAGAGCAATATTAGGTATGCAAAAGACATCCATCAGTTAAGTAAAATTCAGCAAAACTAGAAAGGCACAGTTCGATGATAAAAGAAATGACTGGAGGCAAACTTATTTGTGGCTTTACACTAAAAATGAAACACTACCGATAAGCATGCATATTAAAAATATATACTCAGATGACAGAGTTTCATAGTTTTTTAGAGAATGATAAAAAATAAGAATTAAGTATTTTCCTGCCATAGGTAAAAGTGTAAATGTGACTTATGAAGATTGTCAGAACATAATCATCTTACTAGTAAGTAAGATGATATTCTAAATTTTTATTTCCAATCTAAATACAAGTAAAATCATAGAGAAGGAAGTGCTCAAAACCACAAAGAATGTACTAATGCCGAGCAAATATAAATTCAGACAAAAGAGATTGATGATACAATTTGTTCTTGATTTAAAACATAGTACAGAAAACTTGGATCCATCTAAAAAAGTATGTCTGGAGCCATAGTAAGGATCTTGCTATATTTTCTCTACTATCCTACTGAAATGCATGCATTGTTGTAACAAAATCATTCTGCAGGTATATTTTGTCATCCTTAGTTGATTCATTTATAAGCCCTTTCCCCCTTTTCTATGGTGGATAGTTTTAGACTCCTTTAGTGGATACTTGAAAGAGATCACAGATGGTATCAAGCTCTGTACACAAGCCGGTGGATTCCTAGAGTGGATGGAGTCACTGAAAAAAGCTACTAACAACCTGGAGATGCTGGATGGACACAATGTAACGCTTTTGCTCTGTGGGATGGAACAGAAAGTCAGGAGAGTCCACCATGCATCTCAGAAGGGCATGCATATTGAAATTCATGGATTATCTATTTCTGGAATTTTCCATTTGATAAGTTCCATCTACAACTGGCTTCAGGTAACAGAAGTCACAGAAAGCAAAATAACACATAAGAAGGCCTACTTCATTGTGTGTTTTTTCATTATTGTTTGGACATATAGTTTTAGACATCTTAGTTCATTAAGTTAATTTTGTGCATGTGGTCATTTGGGTATATCTAATTTTTACTTGAAGAACACATTTGCTGAAATTTTTGTTCATGTATTTGATCATTTTTCTCAGGAAAAAAGTTTCTTGTTTGCATTAGTGATTAAGCAGTTTTGGAAAAATCCTTTAGGTAATTAAAATTTGAGGTTTCAAGTTTGCATTTTGAAAATTTAACTGACATATATTGAAATTACTGTGTGACTTTTTCTTCTAACCTTATGAGTAAGAAATGTTTTATGCATGGATTTCTCAGCTTAGAGTATTTCCTACATAAAATTGTATGAATGTCCGCCTGTTAGTTCCTGCTGTTGCTATACATCTAAGGTTTCTTCTTTATCCTTGAATTTGTGAATTTCTATAGATCAGTTCAGGCTTTTGTCCACATTATTATTGGCTGCTAAGCACATCTATACAGTCAAGCTTTTCTTTTGCATAGAAAAAACTCAGGCCTGTAATCCTAGCTACTCAGGAGGCTGAGATCTGAGGATCACGGTTCAAAGCCAGCCTGAGCAGGAAAGTCGGTGAGACTCTTATCTCCAATAACCCACTCAGAAAACTGTAAGTGGCACTGTGGCTCAAGTGGTAGAATGCTTGCCTTGAACTGAAGAGCTGAGGGACAGCACTCAGGCCCAGAGTTCAAGCCCCACGACTGACAAAAAACAAACAAAAACCTTTGTCCTGTTATAATTTAGAATTATTAAGCTTTAAAGTATATTCTTGCATATCAAATGTCTGTTAATTCATCTCTCTTCGTTTCTTATATATTAGAGACAGTTGTTCAGATTTGTTGCAAGTATTGATATTCAATTTTCAGAATGTTGGCTCTCCTCTTTATCTAACCCTGAGCAATACTAACTTTACTGTTTTATTTCACATTTGCTTCCTTTCTATTTCAACTCATCCTCTAGCCAAATTTCTTTTGTATCAGTCTGTTATCTCTCAGTTCTTCTGAGAGAAACAATGTTTCTAATCTCATTTCCTGTAGTAACCTTGAAAAAATCTATTCTTGAAGCTAAATCTTTTATTGTAAAGAAAAGTTTTCTAATCTCCAAGCTTTCTTTCATTTTAATTCATTCTCTGGACAGTCAGTGAGCCCTGCCTGGTGATGCCTCATGAACAGGGTACTGTCACAATTGCTGTGGGCTGTAACTGAAGTTACAGGATGAATAGAGCTTTTCATATTTATAGGAACAGAATTGAGAACAGGCCAATCTAGAGCTGAGACTGCTAGGGAAAGAAGTGATTGAGGACCAAAGCCTCTTCCCGCTTTTGACTCTGACCTTGGTGTGTTTTTTATCCATATGGTTGTAAAGTGGCTGCATTGACTCCAGACATATCATCCCGTATCATCTATATCATTTTATTTTGTCAGTATTGGGATCTGAACTCACTTGCTAGGGAGTTGCTTCAGCTTGTGAATGATGCCTCCTCTTTTCACATTTAGTTATTTCTTGAATAAGTTCCCATGTTATTCTTAGGCTATCTTAAATGGCCATCCTCCTGCTTACCATTCCCACAGACCTAAGAAGACAGGTACATAGCAAAGGTCTGCGTTTTATTGATGGAGCTAGAGTCTCACTAGGATTTTATCTTGACTGGCCTCCCACTGCTATCCTCCCAATCTCTGCCTCTCAAATACGATTACAGGTCTGAGCCACTGTTCTTGGCCTATATTGTGGATATACTGAGGAGGGGAATGACAAGGAGAAAAATAGGGTCTATATATTTTTTTAAATTATTGTTAGAAAACTAATACAGGTTTGAAAGCTGCCCTCTGGGCATTTTTCATTTCTATTGCATTGCTAAGAACTATGTGACATGGCCACCCAGAGCTGTAGTGGCCATATGTAGTTTTAGTTGGCATGAATCCTCATATGCTTACAAATAACAGAGTAGGAAAATAGATGCTGTGGATGATTTAATGCAGGGATGATACCGTTCCTCTCTTAGGCTGAAATAATTCTATTTTTCAGTGGTATTGGAGGTTGAGATAAGAATTTAGGACATCATATTCCCTTATTAGTAAGATGATTATGCTCTGGTCTGTTTTAAGTGATAATAAAATAATTTGAAGAACAGTCAAATTTTCCATTTTCCCTGTGGCAAGGAAATAGTCTGTCACTGACAGTTTATGTCTCTCATTTAATTGACATTGCTAAGAGTTATCTTGTATCTTTAAAAAATGAAGTATTTTGAGCTTTTAATCTTTTTTTTTTTAACCTTTTTTTTTTTTTTTTTTTTTGCTGGTCCTGGGGCCTGCATTCTGGGCTGAGTGCTGTCCCTCAGCAATTCAGCTCAAGGCTAGCTCTCTACCCCTTGAGCCACAGCACCACTTCTGGTTTTTTCTCTTTGTGTGGTGCTGAGGAATCAAACCTAAGGCCTCATGCATGCAAGGCAAGCACTTTTCCACGAGCCACCTTCCCAGCCGCATAATCTTTTTCTTCTGGAATTTAATCAATTAATTTGTTTAGATTTGCTTTGTAGTTACTGAAATAAATTTGGAAAAGGGCTGAGTCCAAACTTGTTTTATTTACCGTGATCATGAAATAGTAGAAGCTGCAAAAGGAATCCTCACTTAGGTGAAATGCCTTGCTACTACTCAATAATATTAGTAATAAAACATAAAAATAGCTGTTGTGATTATGCATAGCAGGAGCTTTTCTCAGATGTACTACAGTGAGATAATTTTATCCAAAGACTATGAGTTTCATGAATTTGTAGTTATCATCTCCCCTAAGGAGAGTAATATTATGTGTTAAAGTAGTAAATATTACACATGCCTGTTTATACCATCATATAAAGATGATAACTTTGAGTGATGCCTTAATCTCTTGGAGATCAAGTAAAGCTTATGAGAAGTGTTTTGTGATATCTGAATATTGATTTAAAAAATGTATCAGCCTAGGAGAAAGCTCCTGGACAAAATGAATTTTTATTTTATTTTATTTTATTTTAGTTATTCTTCAGATCTAGGAATTATAGGCTTAAGCATTTGCTCAAATTCATAGGAAAGTTTATAATTTCACATAGTATAAAAATGTCCCCTAGGTATTTGTATGTTTCCTGGGCAGTGCTTTCTCTGATATCTGGTATAGTTCTAGAATCAAGAGGGTTTTGTAAACTTACCCACTGTGAATGAGACTAGCTTTAAAGTCCTACAGCCCAGTTGGGACCATCTGAAAAAGCTTTGTCAAACACCTGGCAATCAAGAATGCATATGCTTTTTGTGATGAATTTTGGGTATAACAATTTCTCATTTACATTTGAATATAAAACTTGTATTATTTTAAACTCATATTTTATAGTCCAGAACAAAAAGACTGAAATATAAATATTTTAAACCCATTCGTTTAAACAAATCTGAATTATAGAAAATGCAACAATGAGATGTACAAGATGTTATGTTGAAAAACAAACTTTACAACTTTGGCTGGGGGTGGGAGGTGGGGGACTTGGGTAAGGTGGAGGGCAGGAGGAAGATGGGAAGGGATGGGAAAGGGAAACAAAGGAGTAGGCAACAATGCTTGATAAGAAATGTAGTCATTACCTTGCCCATGTAATTGTAACCCCTCTGTATGGTATTTTCACAATTAAAAAAAAAGTAAAAGAAAAAAGACATTTTAAGTATATGGTAATTTGAAACAAACATGCTTTAATGAAGCATTTTGCTTTAATGAAGTCATAGAATGATTTATGATTAGTTTTTCAGTTGTATATAATGTCTGGAAAAAGTATATTTTTACTGATAATGAGTTCTAAAATTTTTTTAATTTTTTCTCTAAAACAGCTTTAAAACTTCATGAGAAGAATAAAGGGAATAAATATTAGTTATTTCAAGCATATCCTGGTATGTGGTATTGGTACAAAGCCAGCTCATACTCTATCACATATTTGCGGTGTGATCTTGGGCATGTGTTTTGGTTTTAAGAAGGTACATCTGTTCAATATTTAAAATAGTATCGTAATACCACCTAAGTAGTAAGTGGTTATGAAGCAAAAATGGAATAATGTAAGCTAATCACATTGCATAGTTTATAATAATGTTCTGTTACAAGATAACTTGAGCCTAGTAATGACTTACTATTTTTTTTTCTGTAATGGAATCAAGATTTTAATTAGTAATATGTGTGTGTGTGTGTGTGTGTGTGTGTGTGTGTGTATGTGTGCATGTGTGATGGCTTTATTATTAGAAAATTTTCAGACTTATGGATTTATGACTTATACCAAACAATTGCCCTTTTAATTGAGAACTTGGGTGGAAAGGAAGAACTGAACTGGGGAAAGTCATTTCTTCTATTAAACCATGTCTTCTGTTAAGAAGACATGCGGCAAGATTCTCTTTTTCCTCAGAACATGGGGCAAGATTTTAACAAGTTTTGTTCATATTCATTGTCTTATTGAAGATATGTCTTACTATACCAAGTGCTGAATTTTTAACTGGTTTCAGAACAATTTAACCAGCCAGTGTTTATGCTTTGGTCATAAAGAATACACTGCGGTGGTTACCATCTGCTCAAGATAAAAATGAAATCTCCTTGAAGAAGTGGACAGTAGGTAAAGGATTTTAATGGATGTGTGATGTTTTTGTTTCTGTAGGAGGTGCTTATTGTGACTATAACACTAATAGATAAGCCTGAGGGCTCAAGCTTAGTGTTTCAGTTTTTATTAAGTCTCCACTGGGCATCAGTTTGTACTGAAGTAAGAAAGTATGGATTTAGTCCAGTAAAATCTTTACTCCAGACAAGTTTTATTTTGAATTTCTGCTTATCCTTGCTTAGCTATTGCTATATAACACCATGAATATTTCATCCACAAAGTGGTCTTCAGTAACCAACATTTTATTAGATAGCTTTTCTTTCTTAAGTAATGCTTTATGGATTCTAAATAACCTTTCATCTACTCAGAATGTAAACTGTTCTATTTTCTAATATGCAGTAGTTTTTTTCTTTTTCTTTCTTTTTTTTTAAACTAAAAATCTTTTTAATCTTAAACTAAAAATTTTTTAAATCTAAAAATATTTAGTTCATGTTTGAATGACCTTGATGTTTTGTTTCTAAAGCTCATACCCTTAATAGTATCCTATATATCTTCGCTGATCATTGTTGCCTTTTCAAATTGAAGTACTCACTCTTAGAAAAGTCAGAAAGAGGTTTATCCAGGCCACAATTTTCCAATTTAAGACAGCCATTGCATATTGTTTGGTTTCTCCTTGCACAGTTACAGAGGTATTATAGAAGAAAGAAGAAGAAAGCTTTTCCTCAAATGTGTTACCATGATGTATATAAACTTGACCTACAATGGGAAAATTTAGTGTTCTTTCCTCAATATAAAAATGCTATCTGACATAGTATATGTTCCCAGTGTCATTTTGCTATAGAATAGTTGCCTATTTGTCAGAAGCTATTTGTCAGTTTTCTCAGTATCTGCGGGTGGTAAGTATGTTTTGGAATTCAGAAAGGAAAATTGTAAGCTCACAGAGATTGATACAAGTGGTTGACAAAAAAATAAGACTTGTTCTTTCTGAGTACATCTGTGACTTGAATGTGCAGAACCAAGAAAATTTCTTTTAGATTTTTTATCATTAGGAAGAGGTTAATCTATCCTAATTGATGATGGTGGTTATTTTTACAAGTAGGGCAACTTTTTTGTATTATACATTTGGATCATTATGTTTCCTTCAAATCAATGTGCTTTATATGGAAAGCACATTGCAAAGCAAATCAGGAATCTGTGAGGAGAAATTCTGCTAATGTAGATGTGAGGGTATATAGTAACATGAACATACTTTTGGCAATGATTTTGGATCTAGGAGAGAAAGTCAAATAAGGTGTTTAAATTAGAATAGTTTGGGCTGCAAGTCATAAAGTACGGTGTTCATGAAGCTATGGTGATAGAGGCTTATAATTTCACAGGAAAAAAAATTCGGAGATGAACAGTTCCAGAGTTGAGTTAGTGCTCCAATGGTTTCAAGTGTTTGCATCTATGCTTCTGGGAATGGAGAAGATGATGTGAACATTTAATAAAGATGGTTTTATTTTTTGGAATTTTATTTATCGTTTCAAGGAAAAGAAAATTCAAAATTCATTTATAAGACATTTCTAGGAAGAGAAATGGCTTTGTGTACAAGTTGTACTTTGAAGCCATACCATTCTTTTTGGAGCCAGTTACATTGTTCAAACTGCACAGCCCACCATCTTCTAGACCTTTATGAGAACAGCAGCAATTCTGTGTCATGTAGAAGAGAGATTAAATTCTTCCAGCCACTCAGTCACTACATTCATTCTATTCTACTTTATTTCTTTTACATTTACATAAGTAGTTATATGAAGGGGTTTTAATTCTAGAAGTCAGGTTTTGAGTACTGCATCCTGAGATCTCCCATTGTTCTCTCCCATCTTTGCCCCACACATTACATTTCTGATGTTTGGTGATGTTTTAAAAGTATGCCTTACTATCATGACATGAGCATGCTTGAATTTGGGATTGCCCATGTCTTGAAACTGGTATTGGGGTTAAAAAAATTAGAATCCCAGCAGCAATTATCAATGGTTTGGGTTTCTAAGGAAGATAGTGTTTTTGAGTATTTTTGAAATTTCATTTAATTAGAGAGTGGTTTGGGTTGAGATGAGTTGGAGGAGCAGGAGGAGAATATGGGAAGAAATTAAATGTTATTATAATTACAGAAGGTTTGCTATGTTTACAAGCAATATAAAATGCTATCTGGGGTCTTGTTTTTAGTTGATGGGTAGATGCTTAGAGTGCTGATATAATTATTGCAAAATACACATTTGGGTAGTAATGATATCTCAAATCACTACCCTTGTACATGAACATATAGACGTGTATTATCTCTATCTCTAGTATGCAAAATACATCTAGTATTTCCTTCAAAGGATGGGAGAACCATTATTGGGGAAGTGGTATATGAATTTGGAATGGAAAGGAATTGTGTATATACCTATAAATATACATATATTATATATATGACAATGTGGAGCATTTCCTCAGTACGGGAGCAAAGAGTATTTTATTGCTTTTTGTTCAGATTTTCCTTCCCCTAACCCCACTGATTTCTACATTTCAACTTGCTTTCTTTATGTTCATGCTTGGCTTCTGTGGATTTCCTCACTGGATATTATCTGACTTATATAGCTTCAATAGTTCTAGCAGATAGTTCAGTGAATCTTGTCGATCAAGCATTAAAGTTGTAAAGCATCATTTCTGATTTAAACAAAAAAATCATATGTATATAAGAAATATTCCTGACAACATATAGAATATTTAGTCATAGCAAAGTTTTCATTTCAAGTGGCACCTTTTAGTCCAGTTTAGACTAAGCTTAGTTAAGTTGTTCTATCCCAACATTGATCTCATTCAGTTTACATGGAATTTTATGCTTTTTTTCTAGTAAATCTTAGCTGTGTTTTATCTCATCTCATTGTGCACTTATACAATGACATTTTTGAGTATAAACCCAGGACATTGGATTATTTTTTTAATTTTCAGATCTAGCCTTTCTTATTTTTTTTTAGTTTTAATTTTTTTTATTATTGTGAAAATACTATACAGAGGGGTTACAATTACATGGGCAAGATAGTGATTACATTACTTATCAAGCATTGTTGCCTCCTCCTTTGTTACAGATCCAACCTTTCATAGTGATACTTAATCTGTTTTTTTTTTTTAAATATTACTGTGCTTTCTAGCTCTGGGAAATGTAAAAATCTGACATTTAGAAATTTCTTCTTTATTTGAATTTATAATTTTTATGGATGCTTTGTTTTTCAAATAGCCTTTACTTATTAAAAAAGTTTTATGTTTTCCTTGAAACAGAGCATAGGTGCATCCCTGAATGTTTTTTCCTATTAGCAACATCTCTAGCAATGATAGGATGTTTGTTACACTCAATGGCACATACTGACACATCATTGCACCTGAAGTCCACACTTCACATTAAGTTTCATCCTTGTTGCTGTCTGTGGATCAGACAAATGTATGGAATGTTTCTGTCATTGCAGTGGCACTTGGATTAGCTTCATCTTCCTTAAATTAGCCTGTGGTATGCCCATTCTTCCCTGCCCCTGCCTCCTCACTAATTCTTGGCAAACACTGGTCTTTAAAACTATCTCTATAGTTTTGTCTTTCTCAGAATGTTGTAGGGTGGGACTTATACAATATAAAGCCTTTTGGAGAGTAGCTTCCTTCACTCAGCTTTATGTATTTAAGTTTCCTCTATGTCATTTCATTGCTCATTTCTTTTTTTAGTACTAAATCTTATTACATTATCTGGATGCAACTCATTTTCTTGTCTGATTCTTTTTTTGTTGTTGTTTGTTAATTTACCCTATTAGAATGTAAGCATCATTTTTAAAAAAGGTGTTGTCTGTTTGTTCACTAATGTATTAGGTCCTGGTAGAGAGCAGGTATTTTAAGTTATTTTTTTCCTCCAGTGGTTGAAATGGGATCTGGAATGAAAGCAAATTTAAATAACTTTGTCCATATATGTTACTGACTGATTTAGGAGCCACAGAGAGTGAGGAGGTGCATTGCATTACATTTCATTCACTAGAATAGAATACTTGTGCACCCAAAAGCATCCTCTCTTTCTATTGATAGAAATAATTAAGAAGAAGAGAATAAATTCCAGCTTATTTCAAAGATGGTGGCTACCACAGGAAATCTCAGCTTAAGTTAAGAGTTGAATTTCCAAGCATTAAGACTTTGTTTATAGATAGACTTAAGTGAGTATTTCATAGGTCCTGAAAAGTTAACAACCCTCTCTTGAACTGCCAATCTCATAAAGACAGCAATGAAACACAATATGGAAAGAGAAGTTTTCATGGGAAAGATCTGAAGAATGGAAAGCATAATGTTGCTAAAATATCAAGAGATATGAGCAGATTGCCTTAAAATTTGATACCATTTTAAATAGTATCATTCCACTCTACTATACTTGAGTTTGCTTTTCTGAAAAGCAAAGCCCGAAATAGGAATTCTGGTGCCTGTGCTTCATGGAGCAAGGGTTCTTCAGGAAAAGTCTTTAATGGAATGAATGAGGAATGGAAGAAGAGAGAGAAAGGAAAGAAGAAAGAGCCCAACATGGGATGGATGAGGTCTCAGTGGACTTTGGTTTTGTCATAAAGGTGGGGTATATTTTGTGAGGACTTAGAGAATTAAGAACTGTGGAATATGAGCTTCACAAAATACTAGGCAGTTGGCCTTCTGTGTTGCTGAATCCTTCACTAATTACTGGGTCTAGTATGACCAGAAGGGAAGTGGAGGGGACAAGGTAGCTTCTGCTACCCAACGCCAATTTATGGGAAGGAAGCATCTGTGAGCTCTTCACCCCATGGATCTACCACTGTGTCCAGGATAGGCTTCAGTTTAGGTGCTTTGGATTGATAAGTGTTTAATCGGTAAATGGTCTTTTCTCATACTAGGACCAAAGGAATTTGTCAAAGCATTGTTAAGAAACTAGAAATTATAGCAGCAGATTCTGACTTTGTCTTTCTTTTGACACAAGTTGTATTTCCTGTAAGACAATAAAGTTATAAATGATTTAACTGGATAGAAGTAGAATTTCTCTATTGATTTATATCAAAACTTATGGCATCTCATCATTTATCACCAGTTGTTTCACCTCTGATTATAGCATGTGTCAGGCCACAGATCATTGTGTGCCTGAGGTTGGGATGCCTGGAAGTGACAGTCCTGTGATAAGACTTGCTCTAAATCAAAAGCATGATCAACTTCAATTTTTCTGGCAATGGGTTCTTAAATTTTTGGAAGAACAAGGGTTTTAGGAGTTGAGGTTTTCCAATCTTGTGGATTTTCCTCCAACCAAGAAACACTGAATTTTTATAAAAGTCCTTGTGTAGTATTTTTTCTCTTTTATAAAGGTGTTATTCTAAAGGTGGTGTACAGAGAGGTTATTGTTTCATAAGTCAGGTAATGAGTACATTTCTTTTTGGACAATGTCACTCATTCCTTTGCTCTCTCCTAGCTTTGTGCATTTTTAACCACATTAAAACAACTTGTAAAAGCAAGATTTCTTTACTTGTAATATAAACCCATCTTTCAGTGTCTCATTCATCTACATTTAGCCATGAAGTTGGCCATGTGTAAAATTCTGATTATGCCCATCAATTAATCAATGGTTGCTACTACACTTTCTAAACAAAAGGGGTGCCAAAAGAAGTCCCTTTGGAAACTATCTCCATTCTAATTATCTGATTTATTTTATTGTCATTGAGTATTCCAATGTGTTGAAAATCTTTGTATTATATATGAAGAGTTATTGCTCACCATTTATCTGCTTATATTAGAAGTGTGATTTTATTATGACATAAAAATCACAAAAGCAGAATATACAGTTAATGGATAATGTTGAGATGACTTAAACATATAACCTTATTATTGAATGTCTAGACAGAGAAAAACCCAATCATTATATCTTACTGTTCACAGCATTTGTCTGTTGTTTTTCCTCATTATTCTTTATAGTTATAAACAGAAGTTGTACAACTTTAAACCTGCACTGCCATATGTATTTCAAATGTTGTCCATGTTGTCTATTATTGGCAAGTGCCATATTGCAAATGCCATTACTTTATTTTTAACTGCTCCTGGGGACAGTGGGAAAGAACATGAGATCAACACACTTGCTTTTATCCTAAGGTGTGATCTATTTGAGGGGGAGACAAACTTCTGAGACTGCTAAGAAGTCTGTGTATTCTGTGGCTGTTGGATCGAATATTCTCTAGATGTCTGTTAGGTCCATTTGACTAGAAGTAACATTTAATTCTGAAATTTCTTTGTTAAATATTTTTTCCTTGTTCAATTTCTGTCTGGGTGACCTGTTTATTGGTGAGAATGGGGTATTAATATCACCCACTACTATTGTGTTGGTATATATCTTTTTTAAATGTCCAATTGTGAAATTGGGTATGCTTATATTCAGTATGTATTTATTTAGAATTATGTCTTCTTGCTTGGTTGTTTCCTTTATCAAAGAAGTGATCTTTTTTGTCTCCTCTGACTCACTTTGTTTTGAAGTCTGCTTTGGTGGACATGTGTTTAATTTCTTGTCACAGATTAAATATGATGTTAACTTGTTAACTTTGAACAGGGATCCTCAGATCTCAGACTCCTGAGTAGCTAGGATTACTGGTGTGAGCCACCGGCGCTAGGCTATAATGCTTTTTTAATCCATAACATTTCTATTTCTTCATTTGCCTATGCATTATTCACCTCTTTTTTTTTTTGTCGGTCATGGGGTTTGAACTCTGGTTCTGGGCACTGTCCTGATCTCTTCAGTTCAAGGCAAGCTCTCTACCACTTGAGTCATAGCACCATTTCCACTTTTCTGGTGGTTAATTGGAGATAAAAATCTCACGGACTTGTTTGTGATCGTTCGGGTAAATGCCCAAAAGTTGGATTGCTGGGTCATAGGCAAACTCTATGTGGAGTTTTTTGAGGAACCTCCATACTACTTTCCAAAGTGGTTGAACAAGTTTACACTCTCACCAACAATGCAGTAGGGTTCCCTTCTGGCCACATCCCCTCCAGCATCTGTTGTTATTAGAGTTCTTGATTATAGCCACTCTAACTGGGGTGAGGTGGTCTCTCAGTGTTGTTTTGATTTGCATTTCTTTTGTGGCTAGAAGGGCTAAGCATTTCTTCATGTGTCTATTGGCCACCCTTCTTTCCTCTTCAGAGAAATTTCTCTTTAAGTCTTTATCCCACTAATTTATTGGGCAGTGTTTCTTTGGGGATTTATTTTTGGGGGATTTAATTTTTTGAGTTCCAGGTATATGTTAGATATGAGACCCTTGCTCATTGTATGGCTAGTGAAGATCTTCTCCCAATCAGTGGGCTTTCTATTGATCTTGCTAGCTATGTACTTTGCCATATAGAAGCGCTGCAATTTCATGAAATCCCCTTTGTCCAACCTTTCTTTAATTTGTTGTGTTTCCGGGTCTCTATTCAGAAAATTTCTGCCTGAGCCAAGGAGACCTAGGGTTTCTCCTATTCCATCCTGTAATGTTTTCAGAGTGTCTGCTTTGACTTCAAGATCTTTGATCCATTTGGAGTTGATTCTGGTACAGGGTGATAGATAAGGATCTAGCTTTAGTTTTCTACAAGTGATTAACCAATTTTTCCAGCACTATTTACTGAAGAGGCTGTCTTTCTTCTATTCTGTATTTTTAGCTCCCTTATCAAAGATTAGCTGGCTACAGGTCTGTGGGTTTAATTCTGGCTTTTCAATTCTATTCCATTAGTCCTGAGGTCTGTTCTTGTGCCAGTACCAAGCTGTTTTGATTACAATGGTTTTATAGTAGAGTTTAAAATTTGGTATTGATATTGAAATTTGGTACTGATATTACTCCAGCACTGTTCTTTCTGTTAAGGATCGTTTTTGCTATTCGGGATCTTTTATTGTTCCATGTGAATTTTTGGATTGAGCTACCAACACGACTATGTTTATTGCAGCATTATTTACCATAGCTAAGATATGGAACCAATCCAGATGCCCCTCAGTAGATGAATGGATCAAGAAAATGTGGTATATAGACACAATGGAATTCTATGCCTCCATCAGAAAGAATGACATTGCCCATTTGTTAGGAAATGGAAAGATCTGGAAAAAAATTATATTAAGTGAAGTAAGCCAGGTCCAAAGAAACATAGGTCCCATGGTTTCCCTTATTTGCAATAACTAGTATATGTCTGAGATAAGCAGAAACGGTCAGATAAATTGATGTTAGGTGAAATGCACCCCAAGATAAAGACTCAAATGGTTTCTCTTTCTTGCTATTGTTTCTAACGCATTTTTAAGATTTTTTTTTGTTACCTTTTATGTCCCTCCCCCACCGTATAACCCTTGTTTTCACTGTATTTGATGTTGGTATAATTTATGGAGGGGAAGGGAAAAAAACAAATTGTTTAAATAGGGATACAACAATGATATGTACAAGACCTTATATAAAAAAATGAACTTTACAACTTTGGGGGCAGGCAGAGCTGGGAGCGTAGGGATGGGAAGGGGAAACTAAGGAGGAGGCAACAATGCTTGATAAGAAATGTACTCATTACCTTGCTCATGTAATTGTAACCCCTCTGTACAGTATTTTCACAATAGCAAAACTTAATTATAATAATAATAAAAATTTTATGGACTTTCCTGCCCCGGCTGGCTTTGAACTGTGATCCTCAGATCTCAGCCTCCTGAGTAGCTAGGATTACAGGCATAAGCATCAGTGCCAGCTCTTAACTCTACTTATATCATTTGATTTATTTTATCTGTTAAGTACTTTATTTCACTGTGTGCCTAATAAATTTAAACCATTTTCTTCTATCTTACAAGGAAACATCAATAGCAAGGAGGATTCTTTTCCTTCTTTAGCTTCTAGTGTTGGTTTCTGTTTGTACATCAATTCAACATGGTCTTTTTCACATGAGCAGAAGTTTCACACTGTCCATAAATACATTATTATAATCCTTTTCTTTTGTATTTTTAGAGGAATTGTTGATAAAAGCTGGCTTTATCAACTCTGTGGTCTTGCACTAAAAACAGCATTCCAAAGAAACAGAATATACGTTAGTATTTTCTTTGTATACTGTGATGCTTTTTGGCAGGGATCAGCTTTCTATACCTAAATTTTTTTTACTGAGGCTTTATTGTCAGTAAAATGAAGGGAAACACATGATATGTGATTTCTTCCTGGTAGTACTGCTGCTTGATAAGGTAAAAGCTCTACCCCTGGTTCTCTTTTACTTTCCTTTTATTATGTATGTCTCTGAGTATAGCAGATTTTAAACATGCTTTGAAATGTTCCTATGTATTTCATATTCTTCCTTTCTTCCCAGAATTCATCTTTTAAATTCATGGTACTCAAAGAATTTGCTGGGTTTCTAGGTTTCAAGCATTACTTTGTTAAAGTTTGTAACACATAAATCTCAACTTAAATCTGTGTTCATTGCTGTGATTTTTCTTCTGTTCCCTTTTTCTTTGGTCATTTCATGCTGGAGTTGGAGGAAACAATGATGCCTGTGTCCATGCCATTGTTTGTCTACAAAGACACTGGCATTTAGAATATCTATATCCTAAGTTATCACTTAGAAATTCTTGAAATACTTACTTTTTTTGGTACCTTTAGAGTACAATTGCTTTTTGTGCAATTATTTTTAATATGTGAAATCTTATCATGACAAATCCACTTTACTTTTCTGAGCTTCTTTGTTACTGCCATTATAGGTATCAGGCTTTGTTTCCATTGATTTCCTTAAATAAAAAAAAACATTTTGAGAAATGGATCTTATAGTTTCATAATACAGTCTGATGAGAAGAACTGTATAGTAATACAAAGCATCAGTTATCTGTGGTTACTATGAAGATGCAGTTCAGGCATGGGAGCTCTGGAAACCGTTGTTTATACTATAACTTGGTCTGTTTTTCATCTTCTGGTCTTCCCTCCTGGAGGGTGAGCTTTCTCATTCCAAACATTGATTTTGGAGAACAAAAGCATGTCTTTCTTTATCCTAAAAGCTTGGACTACAGGCCAAATAGTAGAGTAGTGTGGTGATGTCTTATCTTGATATGGTGATAGCACTGTCCCTGAGCTTTTCAGCTCAAGGCTAGCACTCTGCCACCTGAGCCACAAGGTTTTCAGGTTTTCTGGTGGTTTATTGGAGAAAAGAGTCTCACAGACTTTCCTGCCAGGGCTGGCTTTGAATCATGAGCCTCATATCTCAGCCTCCTGAGTAACTAGGATTACAGGTGTAAGCCATTAGTGCAGCTTCAACATGGTAATATCTTGAATTGTGATATCTTAATCTAAAACGTTTATTGTCAAAAATATAACACACATTTCTATTCTTCCTCTAGCATTCAAATAGTACAATTTCAATACTCCCACAAAAACGTGAAGGAAGCCTGGTGCTGGTGGCTCACTCTTATCTCGAATAAACCACTAGAAAACCAGAAGTGGTGCTGTGGCTCAAGTGGTAGAGTGTTTGCCTTGAGCTGAAGAGCTGAGGGACAGCACCCAGGCCCAGAGTTCAAGACCCACGACCAACAAAAAAAAAAGAAAAAAAAAAAAAGAAAAAACAGAAAAACGTGAAGGAAATATTCTGAGTCCTTTTTATCCAACTTTACAGTAGCAACATATAAAGTGTACAGTCCTCAAACTTCTCATTGTTAGAAACTGTACAAGTAATAATTTGTTTTCTGAATATTCTTAATTCCTCAAAGTTTTTCAGAAACTGAAGAGCCCTTATTTTTAAAATTTCACCAATATTTGCTGTCATTTCATGCATCTCTCAAGACTTTCTGGTGTCCTGTGATGTTCAGCATTCTTTCCTTTGATGTATTGCTTTCCACACTTTGCAGCATATTTTTTTTGTGTGTGTGTATATCTGTTGTAGCACGATGAGATGATCAGGGATGAAAAATTTCCCTAATGTTTTTCTTACTTATTTGTTGTTTATATCCAACATAAAACATATCTGTTTTCCCCATAGTGTTGTTACTAGTTTTTATAGATTCAGACACTGATTTTTTGGTATTAGAAAGTATTAGAAATGTCAGAAATGAAAATTTTGAAAGCAGGAGCTATTTGTAGAAAAACCAATTAACTGGACTATACTATGTTCACAAAAGAAATTAGGAACGAAATTTAGGTGCAGATCATTTGTTTAACTCAATTTTCGCAACCACCTTTCTTAGTTTTGGACTGATAGAGATACTGGGAAACAAACAATATTCTTCCTTGGTTCTCTCTCTCTCTCTCTTTTTTTTTGGTTGGTCATGGGGCTTGACCTTTGGGCCTGAGCACTGTCACTCAGCGCTTCAGCTCAAGGTTGGTGCTCTATCACTTGAGCTACAGCGCCACTTCCGGTTTTCTGGTGGTTTATTGGAGATAAGAATCTCATGGACTTTCCTGCCTGGGCTGGTTTTGAACCGCAATCCTCAGACCTCAGCCTCCTGAGTAGCTAGGATTACAGGTGTGAGCCACCGGCTCCAGGCTTGACTCTTTTGTTTTTAATCTTTAAGTAGTTATATGAGGGAAATAATTGCCATTCAACAAAGCAGTTTATGGATAAAATGCATTTTGCTCAATGTCACCACTTTTGTCATCTTCCCCTGTCCCTCCCAATCCCAATCCTTCGCTTAATTTTCTTAATTTTGTAGGATATGCATTGATTTTTTTTCTTTTTTCTTTTGTTGTGAAAATACCATACAGAGGGGTTACAATTACATGAGCAAGGTAATAAGTTTATTTCTTTTTTTTTAAATTTAATTTAATTTAATTTTATTTGTGAACATACTGTACAGAGGAGTTACAGTTACATGGTCAGGATAATGCGTACATTTCTTACCAAGCATTGCAGCCTCCTCCTTTGTTTACCCTTCACATCCCTTCCCAGCCTCCCCCCTCCCCCCCAATCCCAATCCTTCTCCTTCCCCCCCCCTGCCCCCCCCTCCCCTCCGCACCAACGTTGTAAAGCTCGTTTTGGACATGACAACTTGTACTTCTCATTGCTGCAACAGGTCCACCTGTATCCTTAAACAACTGGTTTTTCCCCATCTCCTCCACAAGTTATACTGACATCAAATATAGTGAAAGCAGGGGTTATAATGTGGGGGAGGGACATACAAAGCAACAAAGAGATAATCTTATAAATGTGTTAGAAACACATGCATGAAAGAAAAAAACATTAAAATACACATCTAAGGGTTCATTTTCCTGACATCACATTATCTGACCTTTTCCGCTTGACTCATACATATACTAGATATTACAAATAAAGGAAACCATGGGACCTACGTTTCTTTGGGCCTGGCTTACTTCACTTAATATAATTTTTTCCAAGTTTTTCCATTTCCTAACAAATGGGGCAATGTCATTCTTTCTGATGGAGGCATAGAATTCCATTGTGTATATATACCACATTTTCTTGATCCATTCATCTACTGAGGGGCATCTGGGTTGGTTCCATATCTTAGCTATGGTAAATAATGCTGCAATAAACATAGTTGTGCTGGTAGCTTTAGTGTGGTCTTGTTTGTAAACATTAGGGTAAATGCCCAAAAGTGGGATTGCTGGGTCATAGGGGAGCTCTATGTGAAGTCTTTTGAGGAACCTCCATACTGCTTTCCAAAGTGGTTGAACAAGTTTACATTCCCACCAACAATGAAGTATGATTCCTTTCTGTCCACATCCACTCCAGCATCTGTTGTTGTTAGAGTTCTTGATTTTTGCCATTCTAACTGGAGTGAGGTGATATCTCAATGTTGTTTTGATTTGCATTTCTTTTATGGCTAGGGATGTTGAACATTTCTTCATGTGTCTATTGGCCATCCTTCTTTCTTCTTCAGAGAAGTTTCTCTTTAAGTCTTTCGCCCACTTATTTATTGGGCAGTTGTTTCTTTGAGGATTTGTTGTTGGGTGGTTTAATTTTTTGAGTTCCAAGTATATTTTAGATATGAGACCCTTGTCCGTTGTATGGCTAGTAAAGATCTTCTCCCAGTCCGTGGGCTTTCTATTGATCTTGCTAGCTATGTCATTTGCCCTGCAGAAGCTCTGCAACTTTATGCAATCCCATTTGTCCAACCTTTCTGTGATTTGTTGTGTTTCCGGGTCTCTATTCAGAAAATTTCGGCCTGAGCCAAGGAGACCTAGGGTTTCTCCTATTCCATCCTGTAATGTTTTCAGAGTGTCTGCTTTGAGTTCAAGGTCTTTGATCCATTTGGAGTTGATTCTGGTGCAGGGTGACATATAAGGATCTAGCTTAAGTTTTCTACATGTAGTTAACCAATTTTGCCAGCACCATTTACTGAAGAGGTTGTCTTTCTTCCATTCTATTGTTTTAGCTCCCTTATCGAAGATTAGATGGCTATAGGTCTGTAGGTTCATTTCTGGGTTTTCAATTCTATTCCATTGGTCCTGAGGTCTGTTCTTATGCCAATACCAAGCTGTTTTGATTACTATGGCTTTATAGTAGAGTTTGAAGTTTGGTATTGATATTCCTCCAGCAGTGTTCTTTCCATTCAGGAGTGTTTTTGCTATTTGGGGTCTTTTATTGTTCCATATGAATTTTTGGATTGCCTCTGATATTTCCTTGAAGAATGAGGTTGGAATTTGGATAGGTATTGCGTTGAATTTGTAGATTGCCTTGGGAAGTATTGCCATTTTCACGATGTTAATCTTTCCAATCCAGGAGCATGGGAGGTTTTGCCATTTTTTAAGTTCTGTGTTGATTTCCTTTTTCAAGATTTTAAAGTTTTCATCATAGAGGTCCTTCACTTCTTTAGTTAAGTTAATTCCTAGGTATTTTATTTTTTGTGGGGCTATTACAAATGGAGTTGCTTTCCTAATTTCAGCCACACTTTTCTCATTGTTGGCATACAGAAAAGCCATCGATTTTTGGGGGTTAATTTTATAACCTGCTACTTTGCCAAAGTTTTGAATCAGCTTGAGTAATTTGGGAGTGGAGTCTATGGGATTCTTTAAATACAAGATCATGTCATCTGCAAAGAGGGAGAGTTTTATTTCTTCTTTCCCTATTTGGATCCCCTTTATGTCTGCATCTTGTCTTATTGCTGTAGCTAGGCATTCTAATTCTAGATTGAAGAGAAGTGGAGCGAGGGGGCATCCTTGTCTTGTTCCTGAGTTAAGAGGAAATGGCTTTAGTTTTTCACCATTGAGTATAATGCTGGCTGTAGGTTTGTCGTATACAGCCTTTATTGTATTGAGGAATGTTCCATGGATTCCTAATTTTTCCAAAACCTTCATCATAAAGGGGTGTTGGATCTTGTCAAATGCTTTTTCTGCATCTATTGAGATAACCATGTGGTTCTTATTCTTGCTCCTGTTGATGTGATGAATAATATTAATTGATTTGCGTATATTGAACCAGCTTTGCATCCCTGAAATGAATCCTGTTTGATCGTGGTGTATGATTTTTTGGATGAATTGTTGAAGTCGATTGGCCAAAAGTTTGTTGAGAAGTTTTGCATCAATGTTCATCAAAGAAATGGGTCTATAGTTCTCTTTCTTTGATGAGTCCCTGCCTGGTTTTGGGATGAGGGTTATGATGGCTTCATAGAATGTGTTCGGTAGTGAGCTTTCTCTTTCAATTTCATTGAAGAGTTGGAGGAGAATTGGTGTGAGCTCTGCTTTGAAGGCCTTGTAAAATTCCGCTGTAAAACCATCTGGTCCTGGACTTTTCTTCGCTGGGAGGTCTCTTATTGCTGTTTCTATATCAATGCTTGATATGGGCCTGTTAAGATAGTTTAACTCATCTTGGTTTAGTTTTGGCATGTCAATATTTGCTAGGAAGAGGTCCATTTCTGTCAAGTTCTCAAACTTATTAGCATAAAGTTTTGAGAAGTATTCCCTTATAATGTTCTGAATCTTGGTTGCTTCCGTGGTGATGTTTCCATTCTCATCTCTGAGTTTATTAATTTGGGTGTGTTCTCTTCTTTTTCTGATAAGATTTGCTAAGGGTCTGTCAATTTTGTTAAGTTTTTCGAAGAACCAACTCTTTGTTTTGTTGATTCTTTCTATAGTTTTTTTGGCTTCTAATTCATTTAATTCTGATTTAATTTTGATTATTTCTTTCCGTCTACTGGATTGGGGTTTATCTTGCTGCTCTTTTTCAAGGAGGTTTAGATGTGTCATTAAATTGCTAGTTTCAGATCTCTCCAATTTGTTGATGTAGGAGCTCAGAGCTATAAACTTGCCTCTGAGTACTGCCTTTGCTGTGTCCCAGAGGAGCTGGTAATTTGTGTGTTCATTTTTGTTGAATAGCATGAACATTTGAATTTCCTTTCTAATCTCTTCCATGACCCACTCTTGATTCAGCAGTGTGTTGTTCAGCCTCCATGTGATACCGGACTTTCTTTGGTGGCTTTTGGTGTTGAGTTCTAATTTTATTCCCCTGTGGTCAGAGAGAATGCAAGGTATAACTTCAGTGTTTCTGAATTTAGACAAGTTTGCTTTGTGGCCTAAAATGTGGTCTATTTTAGAAAACGTTCCATGTGCTGCTGAGAAAAATGTGTATTCTGATGCTGCTGGGTGAAATGTTCGGTAAATGTCTGTTAAGTCTAGTTGATCTATGCAGCTGTTTAGATCTGTGGTTTCTCTGTTGAGTTTTTGCCGAGTTGATCTATCTAGTGGGGAGAGTGGTGTGTTAAAATCCCCAACAATTAATGTCTTTGGATCTATATGGGATTTGAGGGAAAGTAGTGTTTCTTTGATAAATTTGGGTGCTCCATTGTTTGGCGAATAGATATTTAGAATTGTAATATCCTCCTGAAGGAGAGATCCTTTAATTAGTATGTAGCGACCTTTTTTATCTCTTCTCACGAATTTTAATTTGAAGTCTATTTTATCTGATATTAAGATTGCAACTCCCGCCTGTTTATGGGGCCGTTTGCTTGGTAGATTTTGTTCCAGCCTTTAACATTGAAAATGTGTTTGTTTTTACGGGCAAGATGTGACTCCTGCAGGCAGCAGATAGAAGGGTCTTGTTTTTTAATCCAACTAGACAGTCTATGTCGCTTAATTGGAGAGTTCATTCCGTTAACGTTAAGAGATAGGACTGAGAGGTATTTGGGAGTTCCTGCCATGTTATCCACCTTCTTGGGGGCTGCGAAAACTGGGTTCTTCCTATGGTTCTTAGATTCTCAGTTTGGGTGCAGTTTCTTGGCCTTTGTTGCGGTCTTGTTGGTTTTCTATGTGTAGGACATCTTTAAGAATCTTTTGTAGGGCTGGTTTGGTGGAGATGTATTGTTTCAATTTTTCTTTGCTATGGAAGGTTTTTATTTGGCCTTCAGTTATGAAGGAGAGTTTAGCTGGGTACAGTATTCTTGGTTGATAGTTGTTTGTTTTTAGGGCATGGCATACATCATTCCAGGCTCTTCTTGCTTTGATTGTCTCTGCTGAGAAATCTGAGGTGATTCTAATTGGTTTCCCTTTATAGGTGATTAACCTTTTCTCCTTGACAGCTTTAAGGATCTTTTCCTTGGTCTGAGTTGATCATGTGTGGATTATAATGTGGCGGTGGGATGTCCTATTCTGGTCTGGTCTATTTGGGGTTCTAAAAGCTTCTTGTATCTGAATAGGCCTATCTTTTTGTATGTTTGGGAAGTTCTCTGCTAGGATCCTGTTAAACAAATTTCCTAGACCATTAACTTCTGTTTCTAGGTGCTCCTCTACACCCATTATCCTTAGATTAGGCCTTCTGATGGTGTCTTCCAGGTGTTGGATAGATCTATGATACTTCTTGGACTTGTCTTGGATGGTTGTCTGTTCTTTCTCTATAATATCTAGGCTGTCTTCAATCCCTGAGATTCGATCTTCTGCATGGTCTAACCTGCTGTCAAGACTCTCTACTTTGTTTTTTATCTCTTTTCCTTCTAGTTGGTCAGCTTTGATGGCTTCAAGTTCTTTGTTGAAGCTCTGTTTTAGGTCTTGTATGAATTTCTTTACCTCCTTAATTTGGTGTTCAGTGTTTGTTCTCAAATCACTTAGTTGATTGGTTATGGTTTCTTTGGACTCCCATTCTTTCTGTTGGGTTCCATTCAGCATTCCCTTTGTGGTCTCCCTGACTTCCTTCAGCTCTTTGTTAATGGATTCCATGAATGCCTTTAGTGATCTTTGTGTGTTCTCTACCTGGTCTCTCAATTCCTGAATTACTCTTTGATTAGCTTCCTCCCGTTTGTGGGATTCCTGCAGTTCTATTTCCTCCCGTTCGTGGGATTCCTGCAGTTCTCTTTGAGTGTTCTCAGCCTGCTCACGCCATTGCTCCCTTTCTCTTTGAGTATTCTCAAGTTGTTCATGCAAATCCTGTATCAGTTTTTGAGTAGCTTCCTCACGCTTATGATATTCCTGTATAAACTTTTGGGATGCCTCCTCTCTCTCCCTATCACGCTCATACAGAGTCCTTTGTAAGTTGTCAAACTTCTCATTTATCATGTTTGCCACCAGTGTTTGTATAGCTATTTGGGAACTCTCCTCTGGATTGTTCATTATCTGATCTGACCCCTGATTATCAAGATTGGGAATTGAGATACCAGGATTTGCCATTTTTCTTGTTTTTTTTCGGCTTACTCTGCCCATTTGAGATGAAAATAGCACCAGTTTTGTGCTAGAACATTATCTTAAGGCAACCATCAACCAACGTTTGCATTTATACAGTCAATAGTCTACAGATACAATCTAGTTCAACAGATACATCTATTCAACATCAAACAACTATATGTTAATGGGCTTCGAACCGCAGAGAAGAATTTGGAAAACCAGAAATTTTTAGGGTTAGGGAGAGATGTGGGTAAAAATTAGGAATAGATTGGTGTGGGGAGGCACAGGGAGAGTTAAGTATGTCCTAATCTCAATGCAGGAAATAGGTTGGGTAGGATGCAAGTAGAGAGGGAGAGAAAAAGAAGAAAGGGAAAGGGAAATGAAAAGAGACCAGAAAAAAAAATTAGAAACGTAAAAATTAATATAGTTATGGAGATTGAAAGACCATCTATTTAGAGAGGAATGTGAAAATAATGAGAAAACAGGAGGGAGATAGAGGAGATGTGAAAAACTTAAAAAATGCTTAAAATATTATATAGGTATAAAGAGGTAGTACTGCTATTAAGGAATTTAAGTCTCTGAGGTTTTGGATTGAGTAATAAATTTGTGGATTAAGTGTGTACACAATGGGGGATAGGGTCTACTAGTTAACTATGGGTTTATCTGAGGATGTGCAGGACAAGAGTTAAGTCACATACAGAAGAACAAAAGAAAGGAAAAGGTGAAAAGGATAAGAAAGGGAGAAAAAAAAAGATCAGAAGTTCAGTAGAGCTAGACAAAAAACAAAAAGATAATTAAGAAAGAACGAAAAAGAGAGAGAAGACAAGAAAAGAAAGGAAAACGTACATTTACGTATTCCTAAAATAAAAATTATAAGAGGGAAAAAAAATTTACTGGAAAACAATTATTTTTCAAAAAAGGCAAAAATTAAAGATTAATAAAAGTTTTAGAAAAGGAAAAAAAATTTTTTATATATATAAGGTACCAAAAAAAAAAAAAAAGAAAAAAGAAAAGAAGAAAAAAAAGTTCTTTGATTTTTTTTTTTTTTTTTTTTTTGGGATGGGTGGGAAGAATCCTGTATCTCCCTTTTGTCTGTAACCAGCCTCTTGTTGTAGTCTCTGGTCAGCTTGAGGTCCTGTGGCTTGATTGGTTTCTTAAGTCAGTTTGTTCGAACAGGCAGAAAAATGCTCTGCTTTACCCAAGATTTTGAGATCCCCCTCCCAGGTTAGTTTAATGGGAGGGTGATCTGCTTTGAGAATCACAAAAGAGGGGTGATGAGGCTAGGTTCTGGTAGAGTTGAGGCCTTTCAACAAACAGTAGCTTTTCCCTGGGGCTATTTTGTGAAAAATTCACAGAGCCCACCCTGGAGCCATTCTCAGGGTTTCTGTTTTTCAATTGATTGTGGAGGCTGCTAGAGGGAGGGGCAGCCTCTGGCTCTGGTTACCCAGTGAGGAAAGCCACTCCAATGGCTGGTGCCTGAGCTGGGTGACTTTTCCCTGGATGGAGCTGAGTCTGGCAGGTCACTTCGCCGTTAAGTTCTTGTGACCTGTTAAATGACTCGTTTTATTCCAAGGCCTGAGTTGGAGCTAGCAGCTCCTCCGAGCTTTGTCGGTATCCAAGATGGAGATCACCGGTGCTGGGGGGGGAGGGGTGGCCTTCCCTCCTCTGCTCCCTGAGAAGGAGTGAGGACGTTGGGCTTCTACTCACGCCGAGTCTTGGATCCTGGGTTGTCTCTGGTCTGCAAACTGCAGGATGAAGATGTCCGCTCCTTGTCGGTTCTTGCTGGTGTTGAGTAGAATCCGCTCCCCCACTGCGTCTGGCTCCTTTGTCCCAGACTCTCTGTTTGAGCGCTCAGGTATGGCCGCGGCTGCGGTCGCCGCTGCGACCCTGCCGCCGCCGCGGCGGCTGCTGGCAGGCGCTCAGATGTGTCTCCTTGTCTTGGCTTCCCCTCTCTTGTCTAACCCTCTGTCCTGTGATGGCACACTTGGTGTGATTCTCTGGCTTAGGACTGTTCACTGGAACTCTAAAACTGCTGTCTATGCGAGAGCTTGTTCAGATTCCAGCTTCTCCTCTGCCATCTTCCCGGACCTCTAATAACTTTATTTCTTATGAAGTATTGTTGCCTCCTCCTGTGTTTCCCCTTCCCATCCCTTCCCATCTCCCACCCCCTCAGCCAAAGTTGTAAAGTTTGTTTTTTGACATATCGACTTGTACATCTCATTGTTGCAATGGGTCTACTTGTATCCCTATTTAAACCATTTTTTTTGTCCCTTCCCCTCCACAAATTATACCAACATCAAATACAGTGAAAACATGGGTTATACTGTGGGGAAGGACATAAAAAGCAACAAAGAAATCATCTTATAAATATGTTAGAAACAATTGCATGAAAGCAAAAGCATTTGAATACTTTATCTTGGGGTTCATTTCACCTAACATCAACTTATCTGACCTTTTCTGCTTGTCTCAGACATATACTAGTTATTGCAAATAAGGGAAACCATGGGACTTATGCTTCTTTGGGCCTGGCATACTTCACTTAATATAATTTTTTCCAAGTCTTTCCATTTCCTAACAGATGGGGCAATGTCATTCTTTCTGAGGGAGGAATAGAATACCATTGTGTATATACACCACATTTTTTTGATCCAATCATCTACTGAGGGGTTGGTTCCATATCTTAGCTATGGTGAATAATGCCGCAATAAACATAGTTGTGCTGGTAGCTTTAGTATGGTCTTGTTTGCATTGAATTTTGTGATTGCATTCTCTCTGTTTTCTCTCTTCATTGGCCCACCAATAGAGAATACATTATGGGAATAGCATATGTAAGTCCAACTCACAGATTGTGATTTTTATAGGTGTTGCTGAAATTGCTCTTCATCATAATATCATTTGTTCCTATCTCTTGGTTTTTCTCCTTTGCATCATTGTAAGCATTCTTTGTCACAATACATGCACCTACATTGGGTCTATTGTTCTGGTGGATTTTAGCTATTTATTCATTATCTTTCTTTTTAGGCATTGCTCTTTCCTATTGAATTATTGTTCTCCTTGAATTACTTCCATTTCTTTAAACTTTATGCTACTGATATGGTCAAATAAGCCTGTTTCTCTTTCTTCTTCTGAAAGGACACAAAAATAAATGGCATAATGAGAAGCCTTAGTGAGAACACTGATTTTATTGATTTATATTTTTATGCTGCTCATAACATTGAAATATTAAGATTTATAGAGTTAAGATCAGAGATTGTGCCTGAGGAAAATATAAATGATAGTTAACATTTTATTTATGCTTCCTACTTGCTAGTAATTTTCTGTGCCTTTCCCATTTTTACAAAATAGGTTTTATCTTTACAAGAATATGGCATATTTTCTTTATGTGCTCTAGAGACAAAAGGAGTTCCTAACCCATCTGTCCAGTTTTAGCTCAAAAGTAGGAGAGAAGTTGTGTTAAATCAGAGTTTTTTCATGGACAAATAATGTTAAAAAAACCAACCAGATTTATTTTGGGCCCATGATTTCAGAGATTTTAGTCCATGGTCAGAGGGCTCTATTATTGTGGGCCTGGTGTTGCTCAAATATCATTCAGAAATGGAATACATTTTATTATTCTATATTGGTAGAAACCCTTCCCTCCCCACCACCCCAACTCCTCCGCCCCCCCCCCCCCGAAGTTGTAAAGTTCATTTTCAACATAGTGTCTTGTACATCTCATTGTTACAATGGGTCAACCTGTATCCTTATTTAAGCATTTTGTTATAGTCTTTCCCCTCCTAAAATTATAACAATGCATATACAAGGTGCAGGACAAGCTGGGCGCAGGTGGCTCAAGCCTGTAATCCTAGCTATTCAGGAGGCTGAGATCTGAAGATCATGGTTCAAAGCCAGCCTGGGCAAAAAGGTCCATGAGACTCTGATCTCCAATAAACCACTAGAAAACTGGAAGTGGCGCTGTGGCTCAAAGGTAGAGTGCTTGCCTTGAGCTGAAGTGTGCAGGGACAGCACCTAGGCCCAGAGTTCAAGTCCCACGACCAACAACAACAACAACAACAAAAAGATGCAGGACATCAGAATCAGATACAGTGAAAACAGGGGTTATGCCTTGGGAGAATAACATACAAAAGAAACAAGAGAATCATATAGTGCATTATAAGTACTTTAAAAACAATAGCAAGAAAGAAAAACCACTTGTGTCCCTGTCTTGGGGTTCATTTCATTTAACATCATCTTATATGGTCATATGTACACAGCTTTTGACCTTTTTGCTTGTCTTAGGCATGTACTAGTTACTGCAAATGAGGGAAACCATGGGACCTATGTTGCTTTGGGCCTGGCTTACTTCACTTAGTATACTTTTTTCCAAGTCTTTCCATTTCCTAACAAATGGGGCGATGTCATTCATTCTGATAGAGGCATAGAATTCCATTGTATAAATATACACCACATTTTCTTGATCCATTCATCTACTGAGGGACGTCTGGGTTGGTTGCATATCTTAGCTATGATGAATAATGCTGCGACACACATGGTTGTGCTGGTAGCTTTCGTACGACTTTGTTTGTGATCATTTGGGTAAATGCCGAAAAGAAGGAGGGGTGAGTCATAGTCTTTTGAGGAACCTTCATACTGCTTTCCAAAGTGTTTGAACAAGTTTACACTACCACCAACAATGCAGTAGGGTTCCCTTCTGTCCACATCCCCTCCAGCATCTGTTATTACTAGATTTCTTGATTATAGCCATTCTAACTGGGGTGAAGTAGAATCTCAATGTTTTCTTGATTTGAATTTCTTTTATGGCTAGAGAAGATGAGCATTTCTTCTACACATATTATTTTTAAAGAGAGTTGTTAGCTTGGCAGTGATCTTTAGTCTGTGGTCAAAACTGGCAAAAGATTGTAATCAATTTTGCTCTAATTCAGAAGTTGGGATCCTGATTTATCCTTTAGTCAATACAGGAGGAAATGATTGAAAGCAAAAATTCCCTTTTCTTTTGTAAAGGCTTTTAAAATTATGTAGCAGTGGAGGTCTTTAAGCAGCTATTTTGGAGTCTTAAAAATCCATAATTCATCCCTTTTAAAATTGTTCCTAAAATACTGCTATGATTAATAGATTCTACAAATAATAATACATGCTGAACATTTTCAAAAAGACTTACCTGAACTTCATAAACAGACTTAATGGGGAGAGTTTCAAATGACACTTACACTAATTTGGGATTTAAGATATTTTTTTCTGTGCCATTAAATCAACTGGATGATATAGTAACTAACAAGATTCTGTCTAAAAGTGTAGGGATTTAGAACCAATGAACATATACACGCACACACATCACTTAGAATTTTAAGTGAGTGCTTGGAATGACTTTAAATGGCTTTCCTTTTTGAAACTGTCCATGCATGGGATATATTCTTGTTTAGGTTTGTTTTTGTTTTGTGGATTGTATTTTAACACCAAAAGCCTTTTTATGTCGATACAGTCAATGTTGTATTGACAGTAGGTAATACTAAACTGTTCTTATTACCTGAAGTCTAATCTACTCCAATTTTCCACATCATAACGTTTTACCTGCCTGCATTTAGAGGAATAATTTCGCCACTCATTTGATAGACAAAGAGAAATGTGGCCTTGACCCTTGTTAAAATGGAATCATTCCAAGTCTGATGAAGTTTCAAATGATTTAATGAAAGACATGGGTTTTCTAATTTCAGGAAATATTTAGTTAGCTTCTTTCCTGGAGATGCTATACCATGAAGGTATAGCGAGGTCAAAAAGAGGGTAATGGACCATTATAAGCGTGTTCATATTCATTACAATTCTAAGTTGGAAGCAAGCCAACAGCCCAGTGGAATAGATATATAATTACATATTCACTCAAGACTGTACAATTGAGCAAGAGAAAATTTAGAATTACATATAATATAGATAAAACTGATAATCTTAATTTTGGTTAAAAAGACCTATGTGTTAGGAAATATATGCAACATTATATCATTCCATTTCTGTAGAGTTAAAAAGTGGTATTACTGATTCTGTTGAAACTAGATACTGATTATTATTAGTTGCTTTTGTCTGTAAGGGGATAGTGGACTTCTGGTATTTGATGAAATTGATTATAGCAGTTTTTTCACGGATATATTCATTGTGAAAATCTACTGTGCTGAACTTTATTATTTGTGCATATTTTTGGCTTGTTATTCTCTAGCAAAATGTTTTTGCATTACAAAGAAAGGAAGGGATAGATCCACTGTTTCACAGTCTCATGAGTTGTGGTCAGATGGGAGAAAGAAATTCTTTTCTTAATATATATTTTTTATTGTAAAGATACTGTACTGAGGGGTTACAGTTACATGAGTAATGAGTACATTTCTAATGGAAATGTTACCTCCTCCTTTGTTTTCCCCCTATCATCCTTTTCTTCCCCACCTCTGCAACTCCCCCCTCCTTCCTTCCCCTGCCTCCCCGCCTCCAGAATTGTAAAGTTCAATTTCAACATAGTGCATCCTGTACAACACAATGGGTCATCCTGTATCCTTGTTTCAGCATTTTGTTATTTCCCTTCCCCTCTCCAAATTAGAAAAAAATGTATATACAAGATGCAGGGCACCAAAATCAAATAAAGTGAAAACAACATAGGGGAAGAACATACAAAAGAAACAAAAAAATTACATAGTGCATTATAAGTATATTTGAAACAACAGCAACAAAAATACAATTTCTTGTGTCCCTATCTTGGGGTTCATTTCAGTTAACATCATCTTACATGGTCACATGTATATAACTTTTGACCTTTTCTACTTGTCCTAGACATATACTAGTTATTGCAAATAAGGGAAACTAGGGGACCTATGTTTCTTTGAGCCTGGCTTACTTCACTTAATATAATTTTTTTCCAAGTCTTTCCATTTCCTAAGAAATGGGGCAGTGTCACACACACACACACACACACACACACACACACACACACACACATCTACATATCACATTTTCTTGATCCATTCATCTACTGAGAGGCATCTGGGTTGTTTCCACATCTTAGCTATGGTGAATAATGTGGTGATAAACATAGTTGTGCTGGTAGCTTTAGTGTGGCCTTGTTTGTAAGCATTTGGGTAAATGCTGAAAAGAGGGATTGCTGGGTCATAGGGGAGCTCTATGTGAAGTCTTTTAAGGAACCTCCATACTGCTTTCCAAAGTGGCTGAACAAGTTTAAGCTCCCACCAACAATGCAGTAGGGTTCCCTTTTGGCCACATCCCCTCCAGCATCTGTTGTTATTAGAGTTCAACAGATTATAGCCATTGATTATAGTCATTCTAACTGGGGTGAAGTGGTATCTCAATGTTGTTTTGATTTGCATTTCTTTTATGGCTAGAGAAGTTGAGCATTTCTTCATGTGTCTATTGGCCATTCTTATTTCATCTTCAGAGAAGTCAGGAGAAAAAAATTCTGATCTCTTATTGCACAGTAGGATGACAGTATAAAGAGATGATATCCTGGACATCTCACAAAGTAGAAGGAAGGACTTTGAATGTGTAGGTACCAACAATGATTTATGTTTGTGGATATAAATACATTTACTTTTCTTTGAACACTATACAACATATAAATTTACCAAAATATTCAGGTTATATTTTCATATACATGTATGTATTAAACAAAAAGAATAGAAAGATAAAAAATTATAAAGGAAGCAGTGAAGAAAAAAGAAAGGATAAAGGATAAAAGAAAGAGAAGTGAGAAAAGTAAAGAATGATGATGAGGAGATGAGGGCAGTGTGAACTCTTTATATGATCGTTGCTGGACATATATGGTATTACTAGTGTGTGTGTGTGTGTGTGTGTGTGTGTGTGTGTGTGTGTGTGTTGCTTGTACTAGGGCTTGAACTCAGACCCTGTGCACTGTCCCTGAGTTTATTTACTTATTATCACTTGAACATCAGCTGCACTTCTGGCATTTTTTTATGATTAATTGGAGATAAAAGTCTCATAGACTTTCCTGTCTGTGCTGGCTTTGAACTGCGATCCTCTCATTTCTCAGCCTGGGTAGGTAGGATTATAGCTGTGAGCAACTGGTACCCAGCATGACTAGTTTTTGATATGCATGGGTAGTGTTGCTGGTAATTGAATCCAAGTATGACTGATTTTTATCTTTCTCTCATTAATTTGCCTTTTCTGAATATAATTGTACATATATTTGTTGCTGGTTAAAAAGGAGAGTAATCTACATATAGATAAAAATATTAGCTGCAGATAAAAATATTAGCACACATGTTCATTGAAACATTTTTCACCATACACAAGATATGGAATCAGCAGATGCCCCTCAATGGATGAATGGATCAAGGAAACATAGAATATATACACAATGGAATTCTACACATCCATCAGGGAGAATGATACTCTACCATTTGTAAAGAAATTGAAAGACTTGGGGGTAACAGTGCTTGATAGGAAATGTAATCCTTATCTTACTCATATAACTGTAACCTCGCTGTACAGTATCTTTACAATACAACTGTATTAAAATTTTTTAAATACAAATATAAAATAAAAAAGAAATGGAAAGACTTGGGAAAAATTATATTAAGTGAAGTAAGCCAGACCTAGAAAGCCGTAGGTTACATGGTTTCCCTCATTTGTGCTAACTAGAATGTTCCTATAAATCTACAAGTAAACACACTTGAATTAACGGAAGTAATAGATTCTATGGAGAGTGCAGCTAGTACAATTCTTTAAAAAGGTGAAGTCAAAGCCCAACATAATAAGGACCAGGAAAAGATACTTGCAAGAAGGGAGGGTGGGCCAAGGGGAGATTTGATGAATTGTCCCTATCATTGCTATCTTACTAAAAATAAGATATCTCACTAAAGATACGATAGAAGAATGAAGACACCAATTCCTTGCACATACTTTAGGATTGAGAAATGTAAGGGAAGGGGTTGGTTGAAGTGGAGGTGAAGATATTGAAGTGGTGACATAGATCAAGATGCATTGGACACATAAACTGCTTTGTTATATGGGAAAAAATTCAATACATAACCTAAAATTAAGATAAGTGAGGGAAGGGGTGGGTTGGGAGGAGTGAGTGAGAATGTTGATCAAGATGCACTGTATACAGGATGGAATAGGAGAAACCCTGGGTCTCCTTGGTTCAGGCCGAAATTTTCTGAATAGAGACCCGGAAACACAACAAATCAAAGAAAGGTTGGACAAATGGGATTGCATAAAGTTGCAGAGCTTCTGCAGGGCAAATGACATAGCTAGCAAGATCAATAGAAAGCCCACGGATTGGGAGAAGATCTTTACTAGCCATACAACGGACAAGGGTCTCATATCTAAAATATACTTGGAACTCAAAAAATTAAACCACCCAACAACAAATCCTCAAAGAAACAACTGCCCAATAAATAAGTGGGCGAAAGACTTAAAGAGAAACTTCTCTGAAGAAGAAAGAAGGATGGCCAATAGACACATGAAGAAATGTTCAACATCCCTAGCCATAAAAGAAATGCAAATCAAAACAACATTGAGATATCACCTCACTCCAGTTAGAACAGCAAAAATCAAGAACTCTAACAACAACAGATGCTGGAGGGGATGTGGACAGAAAGGAACCTTACTTCATTGTTGGTGGGAATGTAAACTTGTTCAACCACTTTGGAAAGCAGTATGGAGGTTCCTCAAAAGACTCCACATAGAGCTCCCCTATGACCCAGCAATCCCACTTTTGGGCATTTACCCTAATGTTTACAAACAAGACCACACTAAAGCTACCAGCACAACTATGTTTATTGCAGCATTATTTACCATAGCTAAGATATGGAACCAACCCAGATGCCCCTCAGTAGATGAATGGATCAAGAAAATGTGGTATATATACACAATGGAATTCTATGCCTCCATCAGAAAGAATGACATTGCCCCATTTGTTAGGAAATGGAAAAACTTGGAAAAAATTATATTAAGTGAAGTAAGCCAGGCCCAAAGAAACGTAGGTCCCATGGTTTCCCTTATTTGTAATATCTAGTATATGTATGAGTCAAGCGGAAAAGGTCAGATAATGTGATGTCAGGAAAATGAACCCTTAGATGTGTATTTTAATGTTTTTTTCTTTCATGCATGTGTTTCTAACACATTTATAAGATTATTTCTTTGTTGCTTTGTATGTCCCTCCCCCACAGTACAGCCCCTGCTTTCACTATATTTGATGTCAGTATAACTTGTGGAGGAGATGGGGGAAAAACCAGTTGTTTAAGGATACAGGTGGACCTGTTGCAACAATGAGAAGTACAAGTTGTCATGTCCAAAACGAACTTTACAACGTTGGTGGTGGGGGGGGGGGGGAGGCTGGGGGGGGAGGAAGGAGAAGGATTGGGATTAGGGGGGGAGGGGGGAGGCTGGGAAGGGATGTGAAGGGTAAACAAAGGAGGAGGCTGCAATGCTTGGTAAGAAATGTACACATTATCCTGCCCATGTAATTGTAACTCCTCTGTACAGTATGTTCACAAATAAAATTAAATTAAAATTAAAAAAAAAAAGCAAAAAAAAAAAAAAGATGCACTGTATTCATAAAGAGCTTTGTTAATGGCAACTCCTTTGTACTGTTTAAAGATCATTAAAATGCAAACCCTCAGTATACTATCTTTGCAAATGATGAGAGAGAGAGAAATTGCTTGTTCATGTCTAAGAGCTTAATAAACATTAGTGAATGGTATTTAAGAGTTTCCTTACCTTACCTTTTTCATGTGGACTAAGCTCAGACGGTAGAGCATGGGACTCTTAATCCCAGGGTCATGGGCTCGGGCCCCACGTTGGGTGCCAGATGTTGGGTCTTAGTCCATCTTAGGAAAGATGGACGGGGTCCGAGGAAAGGTAAGCGCAGTGTTCGCCCATTCCCCAGCCTCCCTCAGCCCGGGAGACAATCAGACGCAGCAGAGAGCCAAGTCAAACAGGAAGAAAACTCGTTTATTAACAGAACAAGTCCCTAATAAAGCCAGGGGAGGAAGAGGAACCAATCACTGTCAAAGTCAAACCCATCATGCACCTAAGCTTTCACGGGCTGGTTACGCACTGAACGTAAGGTAAATTGGGCTCAGCCCACTCTAGGCTCTCTCAGCGCCATCTTTGCTGCCCATGTGCCCTGCCGATACCTGAGGATTTTTCTAATTGACTTTATTATTTAGATGTACCAAAGAATTGGGAAGCTAGTGCAGAGTCCCAAAGGCTCCAAAGACACTTCCTTTTATTAGTTAAACTTACATTGATACGGTTAAAATCACTTATTAAAATCAATGAACTGGTATTCATATGTTATTAAAATAATATCAATAGTTTATTCAAAATTCTTAGTTTTAATTTAATGTCCTTTCTCTGACAAGATTCCTCCTGGATACTGCTTTATATTTAGTTTCTATTCCTTTAGGCTATTCTTGGCATGTGAGTATCTTGGCCATCCTTTGATTTTTTTAAAAATTTAATTTTATTGTCAAGGTGATGTATAGAGGGGTTAGAGTTACAAGTACATAAGGTAGTGAGTGCATTTCTTGCCAAACTCATTACCCTCTCCCTCATTTCTTTCCCCACATCCTTTGATTTTGATGACACTGAAAACTTTGAATAACACTAGTCATACCCATTAGTGGGCTCTGTCTTATATTTTTTTGTAATAAGACGATGGTTATGGTGATTGGAAGGTGTGCTATAGAGGTGAACGATATTGTCACAACTCATCAAATCCATGGTACATATTACCAACATGACTTATGGCTGTTGACATTGACCTTGAACAATTGACCAAGGTGGGGTTTGTGATGTTTCTCCATTATGAAGCTAATTTTTTGCCCTTGTTTTTTAATAGGGATTAAACTTCCAACTAAATGATCAATCCCCATATAATCATTCATTTTTATTACTTGAAGCACAAAATATCTTATTTTTAGTAAGACAGAAATGATAGGGACATACTGGTATAATGCTCATATTTCTTGTGCCATTTTTCCATGATGTTTTGTCAGCTGTATTGTGTGAGGAGATAGAAGAGACACTAGTTGTCTGACTACCTAATATTTTGAGGTTATTTGGCTGATTGTGTGTGTGTGTGTGTGTGTGTGAGAGAGAGAGAGAGAGAGAGAGAGAAGGAGAGGGAGGGAGGGAGGAGGGAGAGAGGAGAGAGAGAGGGGAGATAGGGGAGAGAGCAGAGGGAGGAGAGAGGGGAGAGAGAGAGGGAGAGAGAAAGAGAGAGAGAGAGTGAGAGAGAGAGAGAGAGCGCCAGTACTCAGGGCTTGAATGTCCCTGAGCTTTTATTTTTCTAAAGGATAACATTCTACCATTGAGTCACAGTTCCACTTCTGGCTTTTTTTGGTGGAAAAGAGTCTAATGGACTTTCCTGTCTGAGCTAGTTCCAAACTATAATCTCGGCTCTCAGTTTCCTAGATAGCTAGGATTATGAGCAGAGCCACTGGTGCCCAGATGAGTGATTGACTTTTAATGTTTTTAATTTATTTTGATATAATCTTGAATGATTGATGAAACCCACCAATATTTATAAATCATAAAAGTTATTGGTAGTACTAATACCTCTATGACAGATTATTGCATTTTCTGAAACAACATGAAAATGATTTAACTTTACAACAATGCTTTTAACTATGATTTAATTTATGGAAGGGGAGATTAGTCCTGCTAAGGCAGAGAAAGTTCTCTTTCTCCTTTGTAAGAGGGCAATTTCTCCAGGTATTATATATACTTGGGGAAATTAGAATAGTTGGAAAAAATGTGAATGCCACAAACTGCTGACATGAAAAATAAAAGTGATTTTAGGCTTACTAAGAAAAGTACTGATTATAGAGTTTTAGAAGTTATGCTAGAAGATTTTTAGTAAAGCTTTACAAATCATAGCATTAGACAACAAAGTTCATCACTTTTCATAGTAAGTTCACAATGATTTCCAATTTTGGATTATGACAGCAATATTCTTGACAATAAATCTTTAATTTCCTTTAGATAAGTCATTGCATTTAGAAATGTAGGAAGTGCAGCCATATAACTAGTTTTTTTAAAAAAAGGACATAAATTCAAAATATTTGTAAATTAAATTTATTTAGGCAAGTTTGATCCTAAGATTGATGTAGTCAGTAAGAATAAATTAATGTAAACTATTCCTCACTGGCTGATAAATAATATAGCTGACAGAGGTTCCATATTTTCTTTTATTATAACATGTACAGAAACTTGCAATTTCAAATAATAATGTCTGTGGTTAGATTGACATCGTCAGCATAAAATCTGAATTAGTTGAGTTGCCTGGTTTTGTTATTCTGTAATTTTCATCGAGTGAGGGTTACTTATCTCATGGTATTAGACCTATTTGTATGACTAAAGCTGTCCTCATTACACATGCCCTATTAAAGTTACAAAATTCAAAAGCCTGCCAAGTTAAAGAGTGCTGTTTAAGTGAGATCCTGTTAAATTTTGGATTATGCCCACCCTCAGCCCCATCAAGTTTGACTGAATTTGTGGCTAGTGATGCCCCAGGCTTCTTTGCAACTGAAGAAAATTTAATAATGGAAGAAAACATTAAAAAATGAGGATATGCCATTATAAGTAGAAGAAAATGAAACTGGAAAGAAAGTAAAAAGCCAAATGTGTATATTTTATAGCAGAAAGGAAGGTTGAGGACTGAAAGGACACATGGAGAATATCTATTTGCTTCTTGCTTTTCTAGACAAATTTTAAAATAAATAATTCCTCTCACTGTGGTTTATGAACACTTATAACATTGAGAACTAAAAGCAAATACAATCCAGTATTTCTACAGTTCCAAAGTCACAAAATAAAGTAGTGAAAAGTAACCTAGATTTAGGAAGTGTGGTTATTCAGTTTAAAGATCCCACTCCTAGTTCTGGTGTCATTTATAAGCTATCTAAACTTTTAAATTTTCAACTTGTTCATTTTTTGAAGATAAGTTCTAGACCTGATAATAACATCTCACTAAGTGCTTACTATTAGGTCTATCATATATAAAAACATATATACATTTCTTATTTTATCCTTGTCAGAATTCTATAAGAAAAAGCCTAAGCGGTTCATTCAAGGTCATCTGGTTTGTAAATGTTTGAATTCAGAGAAAAAAATAATTATTAGTTATTTTAGTAAATTGTAGAATTAGCTGGCTATATAAAAACTATGTAATTCATGAAAGAAAGCATTATGGGTTGAATTGTGTTGAAGTTTTACCCTCCAATACCTGTGAGTATGACCTCATTTAGAGATAGATTTTTTGCAGATGTAACCAATTTAAAATGCAGGCATGCTAGATTAAAGTGAGATTACAATTATATACCTAAGGAATTTAAGGCTACATGTAAGGCCTAAGGAACTGAGAGATTTCCAGAAACACAAAAAAGTTTACAGGCATTTTCTCAGAGCTGATCTGGAAGCTGATACTTAACTGAGTCTTGTAACACTTGGGGAGATTATGTTCCTGTTCTTAGCCTCTCAGTTTGTGGTTCTTGGTTATAGCAGGCCTAGAACACTCATTAAAATGTTCTTTACTGTTGTCTTGTTCTTTGTTTGAGGTTGAGGTCTCATTATGTAACTGGATTTGAACTCAGCATCCTTCTACTTATTATGGGCATGTGCTCATTTATTATTTTTTTTTAAAACTTAGCCATTTCGATAAGCTTGGAAGAGGCCAGACAAAGACTGCTTTTCAGGTTATTCTTTTTTTTTCAATATATCATTATTTTTAATGTTATAATTTTGGAATACTATGGTTTTTTTGTCTATTATCAAGCATTCTTAAAGAACATGAAGATTAAAAAAAAAACAAAACATTTCTTAAGCTTATAGACTATAGGAGCATTTATTCTAGTCATTCTGTCCTAAATATTCTGTATATGTTTTAATAGTATATTTTTTATTGTTGTTGTATCACAATCAGTTTCTCATTAAAAATGACATGGTTTGAGAAATTAGATGACATAATTAGTCTTGGTTCGCTTTTGCTAGTACAGTAAGGAGGTAATATACTTGTCTCTTCTAACCTGAACTATCAGGAAAGATAAATAGTCTCTATAGATGCCATGTCAGCATTAAAGAAGTAAAATAGTGGCTTCTTGCTCTGTTAGGTGGTGGTATAGTGCCTGCAGGAAATTGATATTTCTCTTATAGTCACAAAAAATATTGTTTTTAGCTGAAGGTATTGGAAAAACAGTCCATTTAAAACAAGGCAGCAGCGTAACTAGAAATGGCACTTTACAACATGACCAAATTTGACACATCACACTATTAACAACACAGACAGTAGCATTCGAGCTCATATTGAAGCTAAGGCATCAGTGAAATGTGGTATTTGAACTGTATACATTATTTCTTTTCCATAGTGACAACACATTAGAATTGCCTATGATTAAAAATGAAAATATAAACAAATTCCTGGACCTTTCTCTGAGATTCCAGTTCACATATTGGATGGATATACATAATTTGGTAAATCTTTATCTCTGCGTATATGATTCCAATATTCAACCAACACTGGCAATCATAAGTATAGTAAAAAGTTTGGCAAATAAAAAGTGATCAGGTTTTGCAATAAACATTGCATTATGATTTAATTCTACTCTTATTTTTCATTAACTGTTTGTAGGGATCACGTCTAGAAGTTATTAGTATTAGTTTTGTGCTGGTCCTAGAGTTGAATTCATGGCTCTCACTCACTCCAGTGCTCTTCCACATAGCTTTTGACCTTTTCTCCTTGTCTGGTAAGATTATCCTAGACATATACTAGTTATTGCAAAACCTATGTTTTTTTTGGGTCTGGGTTACTTCACTTAATACAATTTTTCCAAGTGTTTCCATTTCCTAACAAATGGGGTAGTGTCATTCTTTCTGATGGAGGCATAGAATTCCATTGTATATGTCTCTCTCTCTCTGTATCATTTTCTTGATCCATTCATCTACTGAGGGGAATCTGGGTTGGTTCCATATCTTAGCTATGGTGAATAACGCTGTGATTAACATAGTTGTGCTGGTAGCTTTAGTATGGCTGGTTTGTGATCCTTTGGGTAAATGCCCAAAAGTGGGATTGCTGGGTCATAGCTCTATGTAGAGTCTTTTGAGGAACCTCTATACTGCTTTCCAGAGTGTTTGAACAAGTTTACACTCCTACCAACAACACAGTGATTAACCCAACTTTTAAACTAAATTAGTCAGCCTTTCATAATGTTAGATGTCATTTATATTAAATGGTTGTTATAAACTTTAACATCTGGAAATGACAGAAAATAGTTGTGATGCGTCACCATTGGTATGAATATGGTTTAGGTAACAGGATTCTCTCCGTTTTTTGAGAATAACTAAGCATTAGATTAAAATACAACCACATCACAAATTAAGCATATTTATATATGACTAATAGTTGAGTTACAATTCACAAGGTAACACAATGCTATACCTGCAGTAATTATATAATTTTAATATTTTTACTTGTTTTTACATTTTTGAATCATTACTTTCTCCCATGTCTCACATATGTTTTGGACTCCTGTGAAACAAGAAATTTCTAGATTCTTGACCAATAGGGTCTTATGGATAGTACAAAAATCCTGAGAGCATTAAAACAGCTCTGGAATTTGGTCTAAGATATTTTCTCCCATCTTTCAAAATCATTTTATGCCTCCTCATTCTGTTTGATGTGAAAAGTAATTACATTTCACTCAATGGAGTATAAAGGTTTCTGAGAGGTTGAAACTGTGGCACTTGAAGACAGAAAAAGCTTGAGAAATAGCTTTATTTTCAGTTCATTGTAATTAAAGATAAATCACCCCAGCATGACTAGTCAGACTAAGCTGAAAAGGCTCTATGCAAAATTAGGTCAGAGCATTACAATACCTAGGTTCAAATTTTTAGTCTGCCAGAGCTGGTGTGTACAATGACATTCACAGACTCTTATACTGCTTGGCACAGCCCTGCTCTTCTTTGAATCTAAAGGAATGTTTACCCCCTCAAATGTAAATACAGTTGTTTTAGTTGTTTTATAGCTCCAACAAATCTGATTGTGTGTGTGTGTGTGTGTGTGTGTGTGTGTGTGTGTGTGTGTGTGTGTGCGCACGCTAGTTCTGGGGCTTGAACTCAGGGTTGGGTGCTGTCCCTGAGCTTTTTCATTCAAGGCTAGATCTGTACCAATTGAGCCACAGCTCCACTTCTGGCACGTGTGACGTGTGTGACGTGTGTGTGTATGTGTGTGTGTGTGTGTGTGTGTGTGTGTGTGTGTTTAATTGGAGACAAAGTCTCTCAGACTTTCTTACCTAGTGTGGCTTTGAACTGCAATAATCAGATCTAGCCTCTTGAGTAGCTAGGATTACATGCATGAGCCACTGGGGTGCCTGGTTCTAAAGTGATTTTGAGAATCACAAAAGCTGTTTGTAGCACAGTGGATAATATTTTGTGAACATTTTCACTTATTATTGTTATCATTTTGGTACTATACTTTTTAAAATATTGTTTTTTTCAGGGAAAAATGTGCTGTTTTGACAATAACAAACAGATCAATTGAAAGGACACTCTTTGCCTACAGCATCTTTGTAGGTCTGAATGGAAAGTCAGTGGATGATTTGAAGAAGATACTTCAAAGGACAAACATTTAGCATCTCAAGATAAATATACGCTCATGTGCATGCACTCACACACACGCATATATCCATGTTACATCATACTTGTCACCCAAGGTGATAAAATGTTTGATTATTGTTCTTTCCACCTACCATCAATGTCAGGTCTGAATCTGATATACCCTCTGTCATTGCTTTTATTAGATTCTACAGAGTTATTAAATGTATCACAGCAGATCTACTAAAAGTATAAACTAGAGACTGTCTCTTATGGTATCAACATTTTGTTGATTTTCTTTAGCTATAATAAAGGAAGATATAACTTTCTTATGTTAGGAAATGTAGAATTACTGAAAACATTGTTTTTGGTGTGAGGAGATAGTATAAGGTGGAGACAGAAATGCAGACCCTGGAGCTGAGTTGCCTAAGTTTGAGGCCAGCTCCTCTTTGTAGGGCTGAGCAATCCTGGGCAAATGAGGTCCTTCAAGTATAACTTGAAACCAACAGTCACACTTGCTTCAGGATTGATGAGTGAACCCTTTTACTAATGGGGGCTAAGCACTCAGCAGTGACTTGAAGAATCAGGCAATCTTACCCATTGCAACTCTGTCATTACTTAACATCCATATTTTCATACACACCTGAGCACCTTTTTGGTCTTGGCAATGTCAGCTACTGCTGATGACTTCCAATCTGCCCTACCTATTTTGCCAAACCCACAGTTGTGTAAGCCAATTCCTTGAAATATCTCCCCTTCTCCCCTCTCTTATCCTGCCTGACTGATTGACAGATATCTGTGAATTTAAGTGGGGAAAAATCCCTTTGCAGGTTTTACAGGTCACGAATGTAATCTATTGTATGAAAAACCAAATGCCATTTTTACATCTCATGTATTGCTAAGCCAAACAGTACTTGTCTTAGGGATCCAAAAAGGAAACAAAGGATGCTTTTCCATCTACTAACATAAGTTAAAATGGCCAACACATTATGTGTATATCAGGCAATGGCAATGCAGAAGTATGCAATGTCCTCCTAAGGTGAGATGAAAATCGTTAAAATAACTGAGGAAAAGGCTTTATTTTACAGAACCTCTATTCAAAATTATTTATTGTGCTACTAGAGCCAACTTTCTCCATGATAGAGGGGTGATGACTAAGAGAAGGCAATATTAGCTTGAGTACAAATATCTCGCCACTGATATAGTCTCTCAATAGCCTGGAAACTCATGTACAAGTGTTGTTTACATCTGTTAAGACGAAGCTATAAAATATGTGCTTACTGATTCACAGCGATAGATTCACCAAAATGGCTTTCATTATTTCCAAGGAAACACAATTTGATGTGAGACACAGTTCTCAGAATAGAGATACCATTTGCTTCTCTTTTTAGATTAAACAACAGACTCCCGTGGATATACCGTGTTTGTTCTTCCAGGGTAGATACTCATTAATGCACATCCATTCCAAAACGGCCTTTTTGTTACTAAACCACTATTCTAGCAATGCTGAAGAATCAAATGACTGCTCTATAAATGTAGGGACATTATCAGAAATTGTTACTACTAGTGCTACACAAATGTGTATTCAGAGCATTAAACTTGTTCTTGCTCGCTTTTCCTGCGGTTATAATGACATTCTGAAATACTGTTTAAAGGATGATTATTAGAGTATAAAATCAATATCTCTAGACTTTTTACCAATCTTTAAAAGGAGTCAACTAAGGAAAGTGCAAGAGTTATTAGCTTTATACTGCATTATTCTCCAAGCTTGGCTACAAACTATTATTACTTTAAGAAAAACACACTAGCATAAGCTCAGTTAAGAACTACAGAATGACACATTTCTTTACATTGATGCAGTATGCCACTAGTCTTTGCGTAATGAATCTGTTTTGAATTGTGTGTGTGTATGTAGATTTTTTATACCACATTCTACTAATTGAACATTACATATAAAATAATCTTTTTGAGGAGAGTACTTGTATTAATATCCTTAATTTATAAAATTTACAAAAATAATTCTCTATTTTTTCTTTTTATCTATACAAAATAATTAGAGTTGAGAAAGAAGAATTTACAGGGATAATTTTGTGTGTGCATGTTCAGAAAAATTTGTAAAATACACAAAGAATTTTAATAATGGCCAGATGCTTCACAAATTTTATGCTATTGTGGTATTCTCAGGGGTAAAATATCCTTTTATTCATGACAGAGTTGAGATCAAAGGGGATATAATCCTTTGGAAGACAGTTCTAAGTATAAGACTTATATTTGTTCAGAAATACCATACTTCAGAAGAATGAGCCTGTTTTGCATGTAGATAGACATTTACATATTTAGCATAACTTGAAAAATTCTCCGTTTTAGTTGACTATTAACTTAGGTAATTCTCCATACTTTTTCCCCCAGCAACTTAATTTTTATGTGTTTTCTGAAATGTCTTCTTGAGTTATCTTTAATTTCATAGTTTTTCCTTTTTATTGTACTATTACATCTGATAGTATGCATGTTTTCCCGTACTGCAGTTGTCAATACTTTAAGGCAATTATTCTTCTGCTTTGTCATTGGTTTCTAGGACAACTTTTACTTATAGTTTTCCGTGATAATTTCATGTATCATTTTACCACTGCTGAGGAACAACTTAATACAAACACGGTGGCTTAAAACAATACTTGTTTCTCACAGTTTCTGCAGTCAGAAATCTAGCTTACGGCCCCGTGTGCTGACATTAGTGTGTTGGCTGGGCTGTCCTCACATCTGGAGGCTTGACAGGGGATGGATACACTTTCAAGCTCATTCTCGTTATCTAGACTCATCATTTGCAGCTTGATGACTGATGTCTGGTTCTCTGGCTGCTACCAACTTGGGGGCTCTCCCACTTCTAACATTTTTCAGGTTCTTGTTATGCAGCATCTTGCAAACCCAAAATATGGTTGATGATTCTTCGAGGCTGAGAAGAGAATATTTCACATGTCAAGCACCTCCCTGATTTTCTCCCTTTAGAGATGATTTGTATTCCCTTTTTTAAAGGACTTGCTTGATCAGGTCAGGTTCACACAAGATGGTCGGTCTCCTTTTTTTTTTTATTAGTTATAAATCTGATTAGCGATCTTAATTATACCCTTTTAATCCTTTTACTTTTGCCATTTGATATAGCCTGGTTCTGAGAGTAAAATGCAATTTTCACAAATCCCACTCACAGCTAGGAAGAGGAAAATATCTAGAGTATTCACACGTGGAAGAAGAAATTTGGGGGCCCTCTGGGAATTCTATTTGTCACACGTTTTATAATCTCTTCAAAATCTTGGTGCTGTAGGGCTGCAGGATCCAGTCTTTGGTTCTCTTTTCTTCCTTATCTTTGTTTATTCTTAGTTGATCAAGGTAGTGGATGTATTAGCATTTATAGGTATATTTATATATAAGCATATTATATATAATTTAATATAATACATTAAATATTATTGGAAATATTTATAATTTTATTTATAAATTATTTATTAATGAACATAATTTATATATAAGTTATATTTATACATAAATATAAAATATAAATCTATAAATCCTTGATAAATTATTATAAATATTAACAAATATATAATATATAATACATATATTAAATTATATATAATAAAAAGTATATTATATATTAAATTATATATAAAATGTTATAGATGATATATACCATAATACATTTTATATGTTATTTATATATATTTAAATATATATATTTGTTTTCCTTTATGTCTAGCCTGTATCTGACTTGGTTGTATAACAGATATCTTAACATCAACAAATCCTAAATGGGACTTTAGATCTTATCATATCTTTTTTTTATCATATCTTTTTTTGTACTGGTCTTCCTTTACATTTTGATGAATCCTATCACATCATACTGCTAGCTTTCTTTCTATCATTTTATACACACCATTCTTTAATTCTTTTATTTCAACTTATTCTTTTGTATCTGCTTTACGGACTTCTACTCTAGGGTGAATCTTTTCATCTTATTGTATGACCTTTACCTGGCTTGCTGAGCAGCAAGAGAGAACAGCTGTAATACACAGATGGTTTTGGTACCATTACAAGTAAATGTTCTCCAGTGGTCTCAGTGCTTTGAGAAATGAGTTTTATAATGACTATTGTAAGCTTTTTTCTTTCTTCTCATATAATTCTTATTAGCCTTCATCACTAAAAAAATTTCTGTACACTAATGAAAGTCCCCTACAAACAGGAGAGGTCATTGTCACCCAGCTAGTATCCAAGGCCCCTATATAAAAGTCACACACTCATGACATCTCTGTTCTTCCCGTTTCAAGTAAGTAATTCTCCAATTACTAGCATTTCCTTTAGATTGTCAGTGCTTTCCTCTTTAGACTCTGTCCTTTACCTGACAAATGTGTACAAATCTATGGCCTCTAAAAGCAAACTAAGAAATAAACACTCTCTTTGTCCTTGAGTACCTTTCTGCTTGCAACTTTGATTCTCTCTTTCACGATATAATCCATCATCTTGAAAAGAGAGGTTTTATTTACCTTTTTATTTTCTGCCCTGTTTATTTCATGAACCTCTTAAAATCCAGGCTTTTGTTCCCCCAGCACCACTAAACCACTCTTTCTTTCAAGTCACTAACAAATTATAAAACCCAAGGACACGTTTCAGCTCTCTCTCTTACATCTAGCTCACTATTTTTACTTCTACATTTTAGAACAACATAATTCTTTAGCTGTTATTCTACTTGCACTTGTGTGGCTATTTTAATTTCCTCAGAAGTTTATATCCTCTTTCTGAGTCTCTTAGTTTCTTTTTAAAAACATACTGTTAATTTTTTCCCTGAGATACTTATTTACTTTTATGGTTGGTTTTTTAAATTCAAGATTATTATTTTTAATCCAGGTGCTAGGACCTCTCGAACCTAATTAGATCCTTGTAGGAATCCCTTTTATTGTCCCAGCCCACCACCCTTTTTGAAATACTTGCTTCAACATAAAATAGTAACAAAGTGGAAACTTTCTGTTACTTTATTTTTAATTTCTGATTTTTTCAAACATTATCTCTGGGAGTGTCATTCACATTGCATATGGACTGTGGTAAATACTGAACAAAAGAAATATAAATTTTCTTTCATCTGGAGCTTATAGTCTAGTGATAGAGGAAAGACAATTTAACACACTAATCAGTGATTTTATTTCTAGTAATTATTCTGGAGAAAACTGGCAACAAGCAGAGTCGGGGAATCATGGTGAAACAGGACTCTAGATAGAATGCCAAGAAATGCAGTTTCTGTGATGGTAAACGTCATGTTGGTAGTAAGATCTTCCTTAATGAACAGGCAAACTTATGCAAAGATCCTGAGCCATAAAACCACTTGGCCTATTACATGACCTGGAAAGGAAGGATATTGAAATTAGAATGAATCACTTATCTGTACTCATGAGTGCACCCAGACTAACTGCGGGCTGCTTTTCTTGCTTACTTAAATTGAATATTAAAAGAAGCTAAAGACTCCCTCCTCATTGCTTTCTACATGGCCCAGAACTTCATGTCTATGTATTCTTATAACATTGCCTATAATGTCCTAATGGCTCAGATTCTTCTCCAGGCTTTCTGGAACTCATGGTTTATAATTAACCAAATGTCTTCTTGTCCAAATGCTTTAAAAAATATCTTCTGGCTTTAATTAAAATCAGGTTGACTCCTGATACCACTGTTTGCCCTGAAATCCCAAGTAGGGTGGCTGTTTTGCTCTTTTAAACACCACTGAGAATGGAGGGGCTGACAGTACCTCTGGCTGAGCAACTCCTAGGATGGTCTTGTCTCCTCCTGGCTAGCTGTTTCCACACTCAGATTAGCAGTATACATTGTCCCGATTCTTCTTTGCTTCAGCTTCTCAAATGATTCTCACAGTTCCCTATAATCAATTTCTTCATTTCACCTCCAATTAGCATGTTCTACTGGCCTATCTTGGCCTGTTGGTGGAATGGTGGAACTGGCTCAAATCAGCTTTTAAGAACTGGTTGTTAAAATGCCCAGAATTCTGGGAATGTGGCTTAATGGTAGGATGCTTGTCTAGCATGCATGAAGCCCTGGGTTCAATTCCTTTGTGCCATATAAACAAACAAATAAATAAAATTAATTTCACAAAGTCCAGAATTGTGAAAGCCAATTGTTTTTTTTTCAAGATTTATCACACATTTCTTTTTTTTTATTGTGAAAATACTGTACAGAGGGGTTACAATTACATGGGTAAGATGATGAGTACATTTCTTATCAAGCATTGTAGCCTCCTCCTTTGTTTCCCCTTCCCATCCCTTCCCAGCCTCCCCCTGACCCCCCCCCACCCAATCCTCCCTGCTCCCCTTTCCCCCCCCCCCCCACCAACGTTGTAAAGTTCATTTTCAACGTAACGACTTGTACTTCTCATTGTTGCAATGGGTCCACCTGTATCCCTATTTAAACGATTTGTTTTTCCCCTTCCCCTCCACAAATTATACCGACATCAAATACAGTGAAAGCAAGGGTTATACTGTGGGGGAGGGACATACAAAGCAACAAAGAAATCATCTTATAAATGTGTTAGAAACAATCGCATGAAAGAAAAAACATTTGAATACATATCTTAGGGTTCATTTCCCTAACATCAATTTATCTGACCTTTTCTGCTTGACTCATACATATACTAGATATTGCAAATAAGGGAAACCATGGGACCTATGTTTCTTTGGGCCTGGCTTACTTCACTTAATATATCTTTTTCCAAGTCTTTCCATTTCTTAACAAATGGGGCAATGTCATTTTTTTCTGATGGAGGCATAGAATTCCATTGTGTATATATACCACATTTTCTTGATCCATTCATTTACTGAGGGGCATCTGGGTTGGTTCCTTATCTTAGCTATAGTAAATAGTGCTGCAATAAACATAGTCATGCTGGTAGCTTTAGTGTGGTCTTGTTTGTGATCATTTGGGTAAACACCCAAAAGTGGGTTTGCTGTGTCATAGGGGAGCTCTATGTGGAGTCTTTTGAAGAACCTCCATACTACTTTCCAAAGAGGTTGAACAAGTTTACACTCCCACCAACAATGCAGTAAGGTTCCCTTCTGTCCACATCCCCTCCAGCATCTGTTGTTATTAGAGTTCTTGATTTTAGCCATTCTAACTGGGGTGAGGTGGTATCTCGATATTGTCTTGATTTGCGTTTCTTTTATGGCTAGGGAGGTTGAGCATTTCTTCATGTGTCTATTGACCATCTTTTTTTTTTTTTTTTTTTTGGGTCCGGTCGTGGGCCCGAACTCTGGGCCTGGGCGCTGTCCCTCAGCTCTTCAGCTCAAGGCTAGAGCTCTACCACTTGAGCCACAGCGCCACTTCCGGCTTTTTTTTTTTCCTTTTTGCTTATGTGGTGCTGAGGAATTGAACCCAGGGCCTCAGGCTTGCAAGGCAAGCGCTCTACCACTGAGCCACCTTCCTAGCCCCTTGACCATCCTTCTGAAAGCCAATTGTTAAGAGCACCATTATTGACATTTTAACTTAAAAGTGTACAGTTAAGTCAAATACATATAAACACACACAAACACACACACATATATATCAACTCTCAACAAGACAGTAGGTTCACTTATTTCTCTTATCATTTTTATCTTTTGTTGCCTCACACCTCCTATGCGTTTTGCTGACCCTTAATTATGGTGGTAGGATCCTGATGCCTTTATTGTTATTCAGTGCAACTCTGCTAATGTCTATGCTCTTGTCTTCTCTCAAACTCATTTTGAAATTGCATCTTCACTGTGACCCTCTAGGGACACGGGACCCTTCAGAGGTGTTCAGTGCATGTGGAATCTGACAATGAATGGATTAATGCTATTATCATAGGAGTGAGTTCACCTCTTTCTGACCCTTCCTGCCAGATGTTAGATACTGATCTATATTCTCAGTACCTAGAACTGTGAGCCAATAAAGGTAAGTAGCCAGACTATGGTGTCCCATTAACAGCAGCACCATATGGTCTGACACTAACTTTTCTTAACCTTGACAAGTTTGCATCAAATTTGTTTTATTTCCTTCTAGCCCTACCGGTGTTCTACCACTTGAGCCAGACCTTTATTTCCAAAGAATATGGAATATAGAATACAGAATATTTAATAGAACATAGAATAGAATATAAGAATATTTAAAATGGTTGATTTTTCTCTTCTCTTTGCCAGAAGGAAGAGGAGATTTTTCTCTATGACATTCACTTTGAGAACCTAGTTTAGTTCTAAGAAATAAAATTCAGGAAAAAAAATGTTTTCCTTTCAGATTTTAACTCTCAGACTTGACTGTCATTATGTTTCTGAAAACCATCAAAGACATCTTAAGTCCTGTACCAACACTGGTCCAAAGTAAGCTTCTCTGAAAAATTTGAGAATTGTTAGTGTTTTCACTTGTTGAGTATTTCACTTGCTATTGGAATTGAATGGGATCTTGCAAGCTCCTTACAATGCCAGACTGGAAACTGAAAGTCCATTTTAAAAATAGTGTTAACTTTAGTCCTTTTAAAAAATCATTATTATTGCAGGCCTTTTCTTAAAACTCTGATACTTCTTTAGCTAAGCTATGTTAATTTTATTGTTGTTTATAATCTGTATTTTAAATATTACATTTCAAGTCTTATTTGTGGAAGTTCAGTTATTCTTCCTCCAATTTGTTTTGTTAGTTTCTACAGGGGTTCATTCCCTGCTTTCTTTCCTTTATTAGGTGCAGGAAGTGGCTAGCTGGTTCTGATATTTGAGTTCTCTAAAGTTCCTCCACCATGATTGTTTCCTAGTTCTTCTTTATGATGCTTGTTTCTCTTTATAGTTTTTGAATCTAAGCTGTTTGCTTCTCTTGGGATATTTACCTGGGAGATTTGATTCCTGGGCTGGTTTACAAATTTCTGCCATGATTATACTTTTTTTCTGTCAGTCATCAGAGAACATGGAATACTTCATCATACTTTAAACTAAATTTTCTGTTTAATTACTCCCAGATACATACATAGTTTAGATGGATTAAAACACAAAGCCACATGATGTCCAGTTTGAGACCACACATTGTTTTTTTTTTTTAATAATTTTATTTTATTTTATTTGAGAACATACTGTACAGAGGGGTTACAATTACATGGGCAGGATAATGCATACATTTCTTACCAAGCATTGCAGCCTCCTCCTTTGTTTACACTTCACCTCCCTTCCCAGTCTCCCCCCTCCCCCCCACCCAATCATACCCAGCCTCCCCCCCCCCCACCGACATTGTAAAGCTGGTTTTGACATGACATTTTGTACTTCTCATTGTTGCAACAGGTCCACCTGAATCCTTAAACGACTTGTTTGTCCCCGTCTCCTCCACATGTTATACTGACATCAAATATAGTGAAAGTGGGGGTTACACTGTGGGGGAGGGACATACAAAGCAACAAAGAAATAATCTTATAAATGCGTTAGAAACACATGCATGGAAAGAAACAAAAACATTAAAATACATATTTGAGGGTTTGTTTTCCTAACATCACATTCTCTGACTTTTTCCGCTTGACTCATACCTATACTAGATATTGCAAATAAGGGAAACCATGGGACCTATGTTTCTTTGGGCCTGGCTTACTTCACTTAATATAATTTTTTCCAAGCCTTTCCATTTCCTAACAAATGAGGCAATGTCATTCTTTCTGATGGAGGCATAGAATTCCATTGTGTATATATACCACATCTTCTTGATCCATTCATCTACTGAGGGGCATCTGGGTTGGTTCCATCTCTTAGCTATGGTAAATAATGCTGCAATAAACATAGTTGTGCTGGTAGCTTTAGTGGGCCTTGTTTGTGGTCATTTGGGTAAATGCCCAAAAGTGGGATTGCTGGGTCATTGGGGAGCTCTATATGGAGTCTTTTGAGGAACCTCTATACTGCTTTCCAAAGTGGTTGAACAAGTTTACATTCCCACCAACAATGAAGTAAGGTTCCTTTCTGTCCACATCCCCTCCAGCATCTGTTGTTGTTAGAGTTCTTGATTTTTGCTGTTCTAACTGGAGTGAGGTGATATCTCAATGTTGTTTTGATTTGCATTTCTTTTATGGCTAGGGATGTTGAACATTTCTTCATGTGTCTATTGGCCATCCTTCTTTCTTCTTCAGAGAAGCTTCTCTTTAGGTCTTTCGCCCACTTACTTATTGGGCAGTTGTTTCTTTGAGGATTTGTTGTTGGGTGGTTTAATTTTTTGAGTTCCAAGTATATTTTAGATATGAGACCCTTGTCCGTTGTATGGCTAGTAAAGATCTTCTCCCAATCCGTGGGCTTTCTATTGATCTTGCTAGCTATGTCATTTGCCCTGCAGAAGCTCTGCAACCTTATACAATCCCATTTGTCCAACCTTTCTTTGATTTGTTGTGTTTCCGGGTCTCTATTCAGAAAATTTCGGCCTGAGCCAAGGAGACCCAGGGTTTCTCCTATTCCATCCTGTAATGTTTTCAGAGTGTCTGCTTTGAGTTCAAGGTCTTTGATCCATTTGGAGTTGATTCTGGTGCAGGGTGATATATAAGGATCTAGCTTTAGTTTTCTACATGTAGTTAACCAGTTTTGCCAGCACCATTTACTGAAGAGGCTGTCTGTCTTCCATTCTTTTGTTTTAGCTCCCTTATCGAAGATTAGATGGCTATAGGTCTGTAGGTTCATTTCTGGGTTTTCAATTCTATTCCATTGGTCCTGAGGTCTGTTCTTATGCCAATACCAAGTTGTTTTGATTACTATGGCTTTATAGTAGAGTTTGAAATTTGGTATTGATATTCCTCCAGCAGTGTTCTTTCCGTTGAGGAGCGTTTTTGCTATTCGGGGTCTTTTATTGTTCCATATGAATTTTTGGATTGCCTCTTCTATTTCCTTGATGAATGAGGGTGGAATTTTGATAGGTATTGCGTTGAATTTGTAGATAGCCTTGGGAAGTATTGCCATTTTCACAATGTTAATCTTTCCAATCCAGGAGCATGGGAGGTTTTGCCATTTTTTAAGTTCTGTGTTGATTTCCTTTTTCAAGATTTTAAAGTTTTCATCATAGAGGTCCTTCACTTCTTTAGTTAAGTTAATTCCTAGGTATTTTATTTTTTTGTGGGGCTATTACAAATGGAGTTGCTCTCCTAATTTCAGCCACACTTTTCTCATTGTTGGCATACAGAAAAGCCATTGATTTTTGGGGGTTAATTTTATAACCTGCTACTTTGCCAAAGTTTTGAATCAGCTTGAGTAATTTGGGAGTGGAGTCTATGGGATTCTTTAAATACAATATCATGTCATCTGCAAAGAGGGAGAGTTTTATTTCTTCTTTCCCTATTTGGATCCCCTTTATGTCTGCATCTTGTCTTATTGCTGTAGCTAGGCATTCTAATACTAGATTGAAGAGAAGTGGAGAGAGTGGGCATCCTTGTCTTGTTCCTGAGTTAAGAGGAAATGGCTTTAGTTTTTCACCATTGAGTATAATGCTGGCTGTAGGTTTGTCATATACAGCCTTTATTGTATTGAGGAATGTTCCATGGATTCCTAATTTTTCCAAAACCTTCATCATAAAGGGGTGTTGGATCTTGTCGAATGCTTTTTCTGCATCTATTGAGATAACCATGTGGTTCTTATTCTTGCTCCTGTTGATGTGATGAATAATATTAATTGATTTGCGTATATTGAACCAGCTTTGCATCCCTGAAATGAATCCTGTTTGATCGTGGTATATGATTTTTTAGATGAATTGTTGAAGTCGGTTGGCCAAAATTTTGTTGAGAAGTTTTGCATCAATGTTCATCAAAGAAATGGGTCTATAGTTCTCTTTCTTTGATGAGTCCCTGCCTGGTTTTGGGATGAGGGTTATGATGGTTTCATAGAATGTGTTCGGAAGTGAGCTTTCTCTGTCAATTTCATTGAAGAGTTGGAGGAGAATTGGTGTGAGCTCTGCTTTGAAGGCCTTGTAAAATTCCGCTGTAAAACCATCTGGTCCTGGACTTTTCTTAGCTGGGAGGTCTCTTATTGCTGTTTCTATTTCAATGCTTGATATGGGCCTGTTAAGCTGGTTTAACTCATCTTGGTTTAGTTTTGGCATGTCAATATTTGCTAGGAAGAGGTCCATTTCTGTCAAGTTCTCAAACTTATTAGCATAAAGTTTTGAGAAGTATTCCCTTATAATGTTCTGAATCTTGGTTGTCTCCGTGGTGATGTTTCCATTCTCATCTCTGAGTTTATTAATTTGGGTGTGTCCTCTTCTTTTTCTGATAAGATTTGCTAAGGGTCTGTCAATTTTGTTAAGTTTTTCGAAGAACCAACTCTTTGTTTTGTTGATTCTTTCTATCGTTTTTTTGGATTCTAATTCATTTAATTCTGATTTAATTTTGATTATTTCTTTCCGTCTACTGGATTGGGGTTTATCTTGCTGCTCTTTTTCAAGGAGGATTAGGTGTGTCATTAAATTGCTAGTTTCAGATCTCTCCAATTTCTTGATGTAGGAGCTCAGAGCTATAAACTTGCCTCTGAGTACTGCCTTTGCTGTGTCCCAGAGGAGCTGGTATTTTGTGTGTTCATTTTTGTTGAATAGCATGAACATTTGAATTTCCTTTCTAATCTCTTCCATGACCCACTCATGATTCAGCAGTGTGTTGTTCAGCCTCCATGTGATACCGTACTTTCTTTGGTGGCTTTTGGTGTTGAGTTCTAATTTTATTCCCTTGTGGTCAGAGAGAATGCATGGTATAACTTCAATGTTTCTGAATTTAGACAAGTTTGCTTTGTGGCCTAAAATGTGGAGACCACACATTGTTATGTGAGATTTTCTTTTCTTTCATTTAACTCAAAATTTAAAAATGGACATTTGCACACTCTTTTCTATAAACTGGATTTGTTATTTTTTTCATTCATTCGTTTAGTGAAAGTGTGGCTCTTTAGATTTCTAAATTTATCAGGCATATGGTATTTGATTATCTGTCAATACTCTAAAACCATTTTCTTCCAATAGCACAGACAGGAGCAAGGGGAAACTTCATTCTCTCCAAATCTGGCAGAAATATTCAAAATAAAATTTCATTTAACATATTGCTCTTGCTTCTCAGTTCTTTTCATTGTTTTTTAGTATGACACAATTTCCTCTCCCAACTTTGTGAAACATTAAATGTTTTTATGTTCTTCCAGCTTATATACTAGATCTTTATATACTTATTAATGTCTCATAAAAGATTACTTTTCCCTTTGTTTCAGCTATAAAAATTTATATTGAGTACTTTTTTTGCAAATGAACTTTACTTTCAGAAATTTAACTTGCATTTGAATTTCAGTCTTTTAAATCTATGCAGTGACATGTAAATCAGAATGTTATATGAGGTTGCTAAAATAGTTTTACAAATAAATTTAATTAACAGTGTAATTCATTACCCTTTAATCATTTTTATTACATTGATTATGACCTACTTATTCTGTAAATACATTTGATTTAAAACACTGGCATCCATATTAGAACAGAATTATAATATTAATCATAAAGTAACCTTCCTGAGAACTACAAAAAGGTTTTAATGATGTCATGATAGTTTTAGGCCTATGAAAGAAAGTTGGGCTGTAAGCCTCTTTCTGGCGTCAACCAATCATTTGTGAACATTGCTGTCATCTAATTTGTTATGTTTAGGTGATGCTCACTGTGCCCTGTTATTCTCTTCTTTCTTAGCACCAAGGAGGGTTTATTGTTAGAGTTATTCTTTTTGAAAATTTATGGAGTATTTTTCTAGTGTTCTGTCGGGACACTGGAATGCAGTTCTGTAAGTAACATAACGTGGTTCTCCCATTCAATAGAACACCACTCTATCTGAGAGAATATGATTTATAACCACAGCCAGGCAGGCAGAGTTCTGTTGTATGAAAAGCTTAAAACTCCAAATAGTCTCTAAAAAGAAACATAAAATAGAGCATATCTCATGAACCTAGCTATTAGGACTTTTTGAATTAAGTCTGTAGGAGGAAGGTAACTTGAATTCTTTAAAGAATGGGCACTAAATAAATCTAGAGTGTAAAAACTTTGAAACATACAGTAATTTTCCCTAGATGAATGAGTGCATTTAGGCATATATATATATATATATATATATATATATATGTATAAAATAGTTTTTCTTACATACTTAAATACATATTTGGAAATATAATTGTAAGATCTTGTTCTAATAGTGTTTCTTATCCAACTAAGTATCTCGTCAAATTCAGAAGGATCCCCAAAGTCTGAAATGGTCTTAAAATAAATTAATATTAAGGTTTTTAGGTCTATGAAAACAACTTCAAAAAACCATCCTATGTATATAAAACACATTTCTAGTTCCTTTGCTTAGTTTACAAAGAAGAAAATATTCTTTTCTACTTACGCATTAAAAAGATATTTCCTTTTAACAGAAGAATGATACTTCTTAAAAGTATCAACATATGCCAGCACATAATGAATTTGTTGTTTACAAATAAAATGCCTTTAGATTTTGAATTTCTATTACATAGAAAGTAAGAAAAGTAAAACTGATAGTGTTTCTACGCTTCTGCAGTAGATTTCATTGGTAGCTGGACTTCGTCATTGTTCTAAGAGAATGAATATTTTTGATCAATGGTAATGTTAGAGTAGCAGGTAGGAATGTGTTTGTGTGTCATTAAATAAGTTGTTAGATGTTTGAGTTGTGGTCTGATGGAGAATTAGCATATACTTCCACCTCCCTATCCTGACCCCAACTTATAAACATGCTCCAGAATGAGCTAGATAAAGTGATTAGCTTTCTTCAACTAAGATTAAAATTAAAAAGAATAAGCTGGCCACTGGTGGTTCACCTGTAATCCTAGTTATCCAGGAGGCTGAGATCTGAGGATCATAGTTCAAAGCCAGCCCAGGCAGGAAAGTCTGTGAGACTCTTATCTCCAATTAATCACAGAAAACTGGAAGTGGAGCTGTGGCTCAAAGTCATAGAGTATTAGCTCTGAGAAAAATTAGTTCAAGGACAGCACCCATGTCCCGAGTTCAAGCCCCACGACCATAAAAACAAAAAAAGTTAAAAAATAATAAATAAAAAATAAGACATACACACAAAGAATTATCAGCTATAAAGTGTTTAATACTTACTGCTGTGGGCAGGAAAAGCAGTTTAAAGAGAACAGGGATTATGGGTGTCCAGAGGGGGGAAATTTTTTGTTTGGTTGTGTTAAATTATGAAATGGATGCTTCCTTCCATTTGTATGGTATGGTCACCATGAGAAAGGAGAAGAAGAAAAATCCCAAATAGTAGCCCCAAAGAAAAAACCAAGTTCTTAGCTGCTCACAGATTTCTGGGTAGACAACTTTGTTGTGTACTTGCCTGTTATGGTGCATGCTTTGGAGGAGCAAGCCCCAGCCTTGGCAAATAAAGCATCTGAAATAATTTGGAGGAGAAGCACTCAGTACTCAGGAAGGGCTAAGAGGAGTGTCCATCCTGAACAGTTACAATGAAGAGCTCACAATTCACAGGACATGCATGGGAAACCCCATCTCAGTAGTGACGAATACCTAAATACACTGAGCATGCTTCAGGCCCACTAGGTAACCAAAGCCACACCCAAGAGGATTAGGTAATTCAAGATATCCTTCAGCAAATAGCTCAAGAATACTTAGAAGAATGTTTTCAAAATATCCAGCAACCAATATGATAAATTGCAGTCTTATATTTATCCAAAGATTAGTAGACATGAATTTTATTTTATTTTATTTGTTTATTTTTATTGTAAAAATACTGTACAAAGGGGTTACAATTACATGGGCAAGATAACAAGTACATTTCTTATCAAGCATTGCTGTGGACATGAATTTTAAAAAGACAAAAAAAAGAAAAGAAAAAGAGAAAAGATTAGTCAATCAACTTAGAATTTAGAGAATTTTCAGTTTAAGTTAGCTGAAAAATAAGATCAAACATATTAGAGAAAAAATGTGGTGGCCCTTGCCTATAATCACAGCACTTAGGTACCTCCAGAAAGAGTATTGTATGCCTGAGCTATGTAAAAAGATCATGTTTGAAAAAATTACAATAAACATGGTCTTATAAGTGTTTTTCCTAGCTTAAAGTTAAATATAGACAATGAGAAAGTTAAATATAGACAACGAGATATTACAACATATAAAATTGAAAGGGTATAGGACAAAAATAATTCTCATAATTTCCTGTTGGAATACAAAAATCCAAAATTTTTTTTATTATTGAACTACACATACACTATCCTATGGCCCAGAAATTCTCAATGGATAAGTACTCAGCCAAGAGGTATGGATTCACAATGTGCCCAAAGACTTATACAACCAGTGTCAATGTGTATAACACCCCTATCTGTAAGGATACCAAATGCACCATCAAGAAAATAAGTAAACCATCTGTATGTGATGAAAATAATGATACAGTGGAATGTATGTTGAAGTGAAATATGACTCATAAGTGAAAGGAGGAATCATATCATCATAGTACAGACAAATATCACAGATGTCATACTCAAACAAAAATTAAAAGAATATCTAATATGTTACTTAATTTCACACAACAAGGCAAATGTTGATGGCGTGATTTAACTTTCTATGGTCCTAAATATATTCTAACTTGTTAGATACAGGTAAGTTCCATGCCCACGTCACTACCACACATTTTGGAAGGGTATATATAAACAAAGCATTTATTAAACACTGCAATGGGTAATACTAAGAGATTGGGATATGGGAATCAAAAGTAATCAATATGCAAAGCTTATAAAGGCTTTGTTCAGATAATGATTATAATGTATCCTATGAGCAACTAAACTCTTTAAGTGTGGTTTGAATTAGATTTTGAATTGAATTATGATTTTGCTAAAGGATGTTGTATTCACCAAACAGCAATTGCTACAAGTTGATCTGAGATACATGATAAAGATGGCATATAAATAATGTCTGCCTTTTAGGTAAGCAACATAATATGTTTATATACATAGGCATTCAATAGGGATCTTGTTCATATTAGCACATGAAAAGTCAGGGAATAATTACATACACTGGAGTGCTATTTCTAGATTTTGAAAGTGGATAGCGAACCCACTTATTTTTCATATATTCACAGCTATAGTTTGTACTTCTAAGGTAATAGCTCAAACTACTTCTCAAATTACCCATGTGTGGTTCTCCTTCCCAAAATCATCCAGTGCAAAGATCCCCTCACCTCTTCCTTCTCTTTAGCTGATATGAATAGAAAGACGCAGTGATAAAAGTATTTAAAGAATACAAATTCTATGCTCTAACGAGACAGCCACTAGCATAACTTTTTAGGTTTTCTAAATCTTGGCTTGCTTATTTGTATCATTGCTCACATACTGGCTTTTCCTGGTGATTCTCAAAGCATTATTCTATCTATTAGCCTATTTCCTGACTCTTGTTCTAAACATTAAGCACTCTACCTAGCTCTTAATTGATCTTTGCTTAAACCATTTATCTTACTGATAGAATTTCTAAGCCTCTACTTACTTTCATTTCTCCTCTAATTGTGTCAAGTAGATCTGAATTATCTGCTAAAAGGGATAAATGTAATATCTTGCGTTTCCTTATAGCTATTCCCATCGCACTCATTTTGCATCACTATTTCTAAATGAAGCAGCTCTGTTTTTCTACATGAATTTTAAAGAGACCAGCTTCTTTTTTCCTTTCAAAATGAACTAAGATCAACAAAGTCAAAGATTTTATAACATAACAAAACCAACATAAATTTGTATCTTCCTTTGTGGAGTCTGACATTAGACAAAGGGTGTACATTGCAATTTGAAGATCTAGCTCCTCTATATTCCAGTAATTTTTTCCTGAAATGATTCCTCATTCTGATATTAGATTTAGGAATACAAACTCCACAATATGCAATGATTTCAAAATCTCCTTATTAGTATTATTTCCTTTCATTTGAGCCTTTCATATTATGAGTAGAAAAATAGCCTATGAAGTACTTGGCCCAGAGTCTCTAGATTCCCTTCAATCACATTTAAAGAATAAGTAGAAGCTCAAAAACATGATAAAAGGGAGTAGATTAATTGGAAATGCAAATTAGTTAAAAGAATATTGAAGTTCAGAATGACCAAAGAGAAGCAAAGATGGTTAGGAATTGGGCACCTGCAAAGAAAATTCGACTCAAAATATGTGACTCTTGCCAAAAAAATGTAGGCAGACAATCTAGCTATGAAAATAGGCAAGGTAATAGCTCTTGTGAAAAACTGGAATTTTACACTCAGAATGATTTAAAGAGTTGGAATCTGCATTTAGGACAAAGGAAAGGTTTTCATTGAACTACACAATATTATGAAAAAAATACAGACAGTTGTGCAAACAAAAACTAGAGGTGAGACATTTTACCTTGCTGTAAACTGAAGGCGGCAGTGGTCTGCAAAGTTCAAACTGAATGGAAGCAGGGAAATAAGTACTATAGGTAGAAACAATACTTCATACAAAAGTAGGAGAGGAAAAACTAACCAACCCCAAAATTAGTTACTTGAAAATACTAGCAAATTTGATAAACTTTGGCATTAATGATAAATAAATACCAATGGTAAAATAACAATGTATTTTACTGTAATGTTATATATTATAAATAAGAAAAGATATTATGTTTATTTATTGCACAAAAAGAAGTAAAAAGAATAAGCAAAGTACTAACTGTAGAAACAAAGACAGAAATATAAGCATGTATCTTAGAGAAATGGAAGCTATAACATATGTATTCTTTAATTCATATAGAAAGACAAATGACCTGTAATATGTAGGGAAATATTTACAAGAAAAAATAGAGTGGGAACAAACATTCCACTGAAAGTTAAGGATTACATGGAGCTGAAATAGTAAAAAAAAGCATCAGGTTGTTTTTCCCAAAGAATCAACTCATGGATCATAGAAAGTACCTATTATAACATTTAGTGTCCAAACATAATATAGACAATAGTTTGGAGAAATTTTTATGTTGCTGAATGATTCATTATTTAAAAATAATGAGTTAAAATAAGTGAAATAACATCTTTAATTGAAAAAATAATGAGAATAAGAACACATGCCTTGTAACCCCCAAATAAAAATGTAATGCACTAGGGAAAGCAATTTTGAAAAGACTCAAGAAGAAAGTAAAACACTATAAAAGAAATCGAGTTAAGAATTGGTAAATTTGGGGCTGGGAAGGTGGCTCAGTGGTAGAGCGCTTGCCTTGCATGTATGAGGCCCTGGGTTTGATTCCTCAGCACCACATAAGAAAAAAGCCGGAAGTGGCGCTGTGGCTCAAGTGGTAGAGCACTAGCCTTGAGCTGAAGAAATGAGGGACAGCGTTCAGGCCCCATGACCAGACCCCCCCCTAAAAAAAAAAAAAGTCTCAAGAATTGGTAAATTTTCTTTTTCCTTTTATTTCTACCCAGCATTTGATAGTTAAGATGCATTGAAATTATGGGTCTTAAATCAAATCCATTCAATATAACTTCTGTATGGTGTGGTACAGTAAACATCCATCACATCTTAGTCATTTCTTGGAACGTTATCTCCCCAAACCATGGGGTGAAGACTTGATTTCAAGCCAGAATCTGATATCAGAGTGCTAGTCTTGTGAGGGTTCTGTCCTGAATTATAAATGGTTGAATCTCCTTGTATTTTCCTTACATGATGGTATGAGAACAAGAGAGCTTTCTGAGTGCCTTTTATAAAGTGTAAGTCAGAGGCCACATTCTGGAACCCCAACAAACCAGCTCTGGCTTACCATCAGACTGAAAAAGTAATAGTGAAGAATAGGGAAGAAACTATACTGGGAAGACAAAGGGACCCATGTTTTGAGGTACAGACATGAGCTTCTACATACAAAGAATAAATAGAAATAAGAGACAAGTTTTGCGCACTGTTAACCAGTCCACCTGTAGTCTGGTAGAATGCTTCAGGAATGGAATGGATTTCAAGGGTAGATCTGACTCTTGTCACAAGATATTTATCCATTAGACTTGACGATGCTGAAATCCAAGGTGACTACAGAAGAGAATAACTCCATGAAAGGGAGACAGAGCTGAGAGAAAGTCAGGATGATGAGGTTGTTATTATTATTATTATTATTATTACTGTGAAAATACCATACAGAGAGGTTACAATTACATGGGCAAGACAGTGAGTACATTTCTTATCAAGCATTGTTGCCTCCTCCTTTGTTTCCCTGTACCATCCCTTCCCCTTTCCACCCCCCACCCCCCCACCCCTGTGATGAGGGTTTTTTTTGTTTTGTTTTTTTTTTGGGGTCCGGTCTTGGGGCCTGAACTCTAGGCCTGGGCGCTGTCCCTCAGCTCTTCAGCTCAAGGCTAGTACTCTACTACCTGAGCCACAGCGCCACTTCCGGCCTTTTTTTTCTGCTTATGTGGTGCTGAGGAATCGAACCCAGGGCCTCAGGCAAGCGCTCTACCACTGAGCCACCTTCCCAGAAGTCCTACTTTTAGCGACTCTTTGTATATTTGCAGAAGAGTCAATGTCTCTAGCAAAAGTAGCCTCCGAATTTTTTTTCAAAACTCCCAATTTTGTTAATGAGAACTTTACGCCTATGGCCCAATAACCTCCCCGAATTTCCATTTTCAAAACTTCCATATGTACAGTCAAGATTTCGACATATGGATTTTGGCGAGCACAAATATTCAATCTATAGAGGCTTATATTCGATTTAATTTTCCGCGTTAGTTCACTTTTATATTTCATATGGTTATGTCAGGTAAATATAATTTACTTTGATTTAAAATTAAAGGGAAATATAGGTTGTTTGATGTCACAGTTTGACTCCCAAAGCTCCTATTTGAACCTGACATTATCTTACTTTTCTTTCCATCCCTAAGGAAAAGTTAGTTAATGCAACCTGCCCTATGAAGAAAATAAATTCGATAGATTTTTTTTTTTAACAAATTAAACAGCTAATATCACTGAAATCAATAGCATATAAGCTTTTTTCATATTTATACTTAAGATAGCTCTATAGAATTCCTTCTGAGAGACATATATTATTTCGCATTATATTGGAAAAGTTTAAAATAATAATCTACTGGTAAATTAACTCTGTCAAGAGAAATACTTTATATTCTTTATCATGCAACTATACAAAGGTATATCTTGATTTTAAGAAAGATGAGAATCTAGCAAAACAATTAATTATTACTGTAGCACTGAATGTACATAGTTTATAATAGATATTAAAATAAAGAAAGAAAATTGATCAGAATTCAAAGTTCTCAGTCTATCTTAATAACATTTGGCTCTAGAACTCTCTTGTGGCAATAAAGTATTAGCAAAAAACAACAACAAAAAACCTTGACATGAGCAGTGAAGACTAGTCATGTAAATACATCATCTGCAATCATTAAATTCTTTTCTGGGTATAATGACTTCAATTATTCCTCTCTTTAAGTACTCAAATTTAGCATTTGACCTTTTATCCCTATAGACTGAAAAACTACAGTTAAATAATTAAATGTAATAAAATGAGTTTAACCCCATTAAATCAATTTAAAAAGAGCAGCTGTAAATACAGGTCTGATTAGAGCTATTAACCCACTGGGTGCTACTGCTTGAATAGTCATTCACCAAAATAAAAAGAAATTTAATGAAAACAATGAATCAAAACATATAATCAAAGTTTCCTAAGGCATGAACAATAAATAGCTTACATTTTCTTTTTCAGTGAATTAGAGTTAAAGAGGATATTGTTAAAGAGGGCATTTACTATTATCTTATGTTTATTAAGAGATATTATCATACAGAGATGATAAAATGACAGGAAACAAAAATGAAAAAAGAAAAATCTGTGATTTAGAATTGTATGGAAGGACAAAGTAACTACATGTTGTCCTTACTAATCAGGCAAGAAATAAAGGGAATAAAGCAACAAATTAGGTAAGTATATAATATATTTTTTAAAAGATGACTGAGAAATTTTCGATGCTCCATCCTTGAAAATTCATTCAAATAGACCCTTTCATGGATTAGCAATTGAAGAATGATAAAGAATATATAAGCAAAAAAAATGGTAAATTCATTCATTCATTAAAAATGTTACACTGTATGAAACTTTCATATGGTAGATACATAGGAATAGAAGAAAAAAATAGACCATGCATGCCCTCAAAATTCATTAAATTAGAGTGAGCAGAGACAAAGTTAAAAATACTTAAGAAACTAAGCAGTGGGCTAGCAGGGAGATAAGGGCAGCGATTACAATTCTAAATAGTATGCTATAAGAATACATCATGGAAGGAAGATATTAAATGAATACTTGGTTGATGAGGAACATGAATCATGTGTACATTTGAGGGAACACTATTTTAAGGAGAAGAAAAGAGTAATGAAGAGTAATGAATAACAGGTAGGTATTGTAGATAGAAGTGTAGGTAAAAATAATAAAGTTTATGAACAACGCTACAAAATTTTAAGAAGACAAATGTATCTCTAAGAAATAGTTGAAACTATAGTTGAAATAGATTTCTAGGAAAACTGGAAAAGATAATTTTGTTAAATAAAAGCCAATAGAATCAATAATCATGTAATTTAAAGAAAAACATATACATCAATATTATCAGATACAAATAATTCTGTACCAATGTTTATCTACATTCATAATAACCAAACACAAAATACATTACATAATAGGGTTTCATACAAAATAGAAAACAAACTTATCTAAGTAATTTGAGCTTACGTATATTTCTACAAAGAAAAATGTGAAATTTTACTAATGGATATGGAAAGTGATACTTCTCTCAAATTAAGCCATTCTGTAGGAAAAAACCTTGAATCTTTATGATTGACTGTGTAAAGGGTTCCTTTTCTTCAAATTAAGCCATTAATTAAAAAAATTCCAGTGAAAATGTCACAATGCTTTTGTGGCACTAATGAAAACATCCTAAAATGAAATGCCATGAGAAAACAAGGAGACGGTAAAAATGGAATAGCTTGGCCTAGAATTATTCAAATCTCCTAAAAGACATCAGGATAAGAAAAAATATATACACATAAGAATAACAAGAGCAAATATATCTAGTAAGTGTAGTGGAGAGCTTACACGGAGGACATTTTATGCTGAATTCTCATTCTACGAACACCATAGAAAGAACAGAGTTTTCAGAATATGATCCTCAAGATCAGATGTAAAGATATAAAAAAATGGAACAATAGCCTTTGCAGAATGAACAGTATAACATCTTGTATGAAATTCTTTGTGAATGAATAATAGAGAATGATACAGTAGCTGGAGAGTAATAAATGGAAAGGGGTTTCCTTTGAATATCATTTGAATATTGCATTTTAATACAGCATTCTAGCTGTAGTATAGGTAATAGACTAGGATCAGTTGTCAAAAATAGTTTGGGAAAAATGTCAAAAGCTCTGGGGAGAGTATTTTTCATCTTGATGAGAACTGATGGTGACGTTCACTAAAGTGAACTGACATTGAAGACGGAGTGCATTGGGCAGCTAGGAAAAGGCTTCACTGACTCATCAGATGATGGCTTCTTTCTCAGTTATTTGTTGTGTGGATGATGTCCTTTAGGATAGAGGTTATAGTAAGAGGGATAGGAAAAATATGACAGAATTCTCTTTAGATAGATGAGGGAGAAATGTGATCACTTCAATATAAAAATAATCTTCTCAGTCATTTACCTATAATGTCTTTGCAGTTACAAGTGTTGATGTGTGCATCCTATAGAAAATTCTATGGGACCTAAATTTGAGCAATCAATTTTTCATGTTGGACAAACAGCAAATATGAAGACATAAAGCAGAAGTAAAAATAACTCAGTGATAGAAAATAAGTATGCCACATTAAAGAAAGCATATGTTTTGTTTTCCAAGGACTAATAGTTACGATGAAAGAACCTTTTATTAATTAATGGTACTGTAACTATTCTCTTCATCCATAAGATACTAAATTTGAAATTCATCTTTGGTAGCTTTTAAATCATGCAAACTGATATAAATGCTGCTATTTCCAGTACTTTATGTAAGATTTATATGCTACTGTCTTGGTATAGCATCAGGGAAGTAAGGTCATTTAGGGGTCTAATAAATATATTTAGTCTCATAATAATGCTTGTGTCTGGTTGTTAAATTTAAAGTAAAATAGGAAAGTCAGAAAAAGAGGCCCATACTGAGACTTAAAGGTAGGTTCCAATCTTGCATTTTAACTATTCCTTATGGCTAAATGTTGTGCACGAAGTGTAATGACGCATTCACTTAAAATGTGATTTCTTTTGTAAGGAAAAAGTTTAAATTGGAAGTCAGGAGTCCAAAGGAGCTTCCTTATCAGTGAGTTCTTCAAATTTTTGCTGTGGGCCAGTGCTTTAATCTGTGTGCCACACAATCTGGGCACTATGAATAATAATATATGCCTCTTTGCCCTTTTGAAGGTTGGGATTTTGAAATGCTACCAGAAGAGATCAGGGTTTTCTTCTAGCCATATGACAAAGCCTAGTATCCGAAGTAACATTCTCTGTCTGTCTGTCTGTCTGTCTGTCTGTCTGTCTGCCTGTCTGTCTGTCTGTCTCTCTCTCTCTCTCTTTAATTGTAAGGGTGATGTGTAGAGGGATTATTATAAGGTAATGAATGAATACATTTTTTGTTGAACATTGTTACCCCCTCCCTCATTTTTCTCCCACTTCCTCTTCCACTCCCTCGTCTCTCAAATTATAAAGTTCATTTCCAACATAGTATCTTTTGAGTATCACTGTTGCATTGGTTTATCCTTTGTCCTTCGTCTCACCATTTTTTGATTCCCCTTCCCTTCCCTAAATCAGATAAAGATATATACAAGACACGGGGCACCAAAATCAAAAACAGATGAAGTAATACTTTTAGTCCTCCCTCCTTTATCATGGGAATTTTAAAATGGAGATTATACTGGCACTATATTATTAATTCAACTAAAAATTGGTTTAATTGCATTTGAATTATATTCCTGTTTTCTAAAGGTATTAGTGTACAATGTAGAATTTCCTTTTATAATATTTTCCCTATAATTATGACACTTGATCATAGCCAAAAGAGCACGAGACATTTTTCCAATAATTATGAAAACTCTATCATATTTTGTTGAAAACATTGAAATTATAAACTCCTAGAACTATATAATAATAATAAAACTAAACTTCAATTCCTTTTTTTTCAATTCCTAATTGTACAATCTTATTTTGTTCTCTTTAAACTTCCATTTTGTTCTTTTTGTTTATTTTTATTGTTACTTTATTATAAAGGTGATATAGACAGAGGCTACAGTTACATTAAAATTGGAATATATATATATTTATATATTGAATATACATTGAATATACATCTTTCCATGTAACATTATGAGCATTTTCTATTTTCTTTAATCATAGGGTGCTTTGAAAAGTTTTTTCCTTATTATGATATAGTGAAGGTTAAGATTCAAGAAATAACTAATATCACAGCGGGAATTATTAACACAGCACTCATTAACTTAGTGTAGATTGTGAATGCTGTGATGGGATAAAGGTTGAGTATGTCCTCAGGGTTTGTGTTGGACTTTGGTACTCACAAGAAATCAGCTGAAGCCGGCATCATACCGGTAAATTCAGGAAACTGCAAAATACTCATCTTTTCTTTATAAAGAGACAAACCCCAGGTAATTTTTTTGTATTGGAAAATGGACAAATATACTGAAAACATCTGTTCATGGCACACAGAATTGAAGCATCACAATTTGCGCATACTTCTTTGTCTACTATGTTGCTTATACATAAGTTTATTGCAAAAAGATAACCCAATATTTCCATTTAAGAGAGTTATGATACATTATTTCTCTTCATTTTAACTGTGTGCAAAGAGCTGGAGTTAGAACAGAATAATGATGGGCAACCTTCAATTTCATAGTGTTTATAAGGTTTAGTTATGATTCCAATATTTAAAGACTTATTTTTAAAAGTGAAGAAAACACTTTCCCATGACCCCCAATCTCCAACATATCACAAAATGATAGCTAATAGATTTAACGAAAGTTCTTCCCAGTCTTCTTTATTATTTTTCTAAGGCTGAATCATACTGCCTTAGATGTAAACCAAACATGGATCCAGAAAGGTTTCCTACTCAGATTATATGTCCATAGAGACTAGTGTCCTGATTTCAGAACTCAGGCAGACTAGCTGCCTCATTTGAGTCAGTGATACCATCCTGGAACCACTGAGGAATAAACAAGATAGACAGAATGTGGGATTCAGCTTCCAATCTCTTCTTAGAAATGGCTCTTGGTTGTACTCAACAATTCATTAGCTAAATCAGTTCCCATGGGTGAGCTTGAAACTACAGTGGTTAACATAGTGGTAGACATAGTCAAGCTAGAGTATAGTGTACTGATTTTCAAAGGAACAACTCCTCCAATAATCATGGAGCACAAATGAAGTTATTAATTACTTGGGGCCAGTAGCAGCAGGGATGTTGCTGTTTAAAGACAGATGATCAAATCCAGGAGATCTTTACAAAGTTTCTCTATGCTACATTAACACAAGATCTTTATAGTCTCAGTGCAAATATCACCATAGAAGTATTTTAGAATTAGCCAGGCGCTGGTGGCTCACGCCTATAATCCTAGCTACTGAGAAGGCTGAGATCTGAGGATCGCGGTTCAAAGCCAGCCTAGGCAGGAAGTCTGTTAGACTCTTATCTCCAATAAATTACTCAGAAAACAGGAAGTGGCATTGTGGCTCAAGTGGTAGAGTGCTTGCCTTGAGCTGAAGAGCTGAAGGATAGTACCCAGGCCCAGAGTTCAAGCCCCACAATAGACCAAACAAAGACAAACAAACATTTTAGAATCAACTAGAATAAATATGGAAAATAGAGATGTAAAATATATTCTTACCACATACTTTAGTGCTCATGTACTTTTTCTTTTTTAATTACTAGTTTTTTTTTTATCAAAACATTTAATTTGTGGGTTAAGCAGTATGAGTGATGACACAAATTTTTCAAAGAAAATTACAGTCAACACAAGAAAATTAAATAGTGTATAGTAGCAGTTTATCTTAATCTAGTCATAATAATTCTTCAAAAAATTGGGAGCGGGAGAGTCAGATGCTGATGGCTCATGCCTGTAATGCTAGCTACTGAGGAGTCTAAGAGCTGAAGATTGCAGTTGGAAACCAGCCCAGGCATGAAAAGTCCTTGAGGTTCTTATCTCCAATTAATCACACACACACACACACACACACACACACACACACACACACACACACACACACACCTGGAGGAGCTGTGGTAGAGTGCGAGCCTTGAGCAAAAGGAGCCCAGGCACAGCACCCAGGCCCAGAGTTCAAGCCCCAGAATGGGCTGGGGGGGATATTTGTGTTTGTGTGTGTATGTGTACATGTATGTATATTAATAGTTATTGTAAAGGTGATGTACAGAGGGGTTACAGTTATATAAGTCAGGTAAAGAGTAATGAGGGGGTAAACAGTGAAACCCTTCCCTTGCTCTCTATTTTCCCTCCTGACACCATCCATAAGTTGTATAGTTCATTTTCAACATAGCATCTAGTGAGTAGCAGTGCTGCATTCGTTCACCCTTTACTCCACCCTTTGGTGTCCCCTCTTTAGTCTCCCCCAAATAGATGAACTTAAAAACAGACAAAGGGTATAGATAACAAAAACAGTAACAAAGGAAACAACACCTCTTGTTTCCATTTCTTGGAGTTGATTTCAATGATTTAAAAAAAATTTATTTTATTGTAAAGATGCTCTACAGAGGGGTTACAGTTACATGAGTACATTTCTTGTGGAGCATTGTTACCCCTTCCTTTGTTTTTCTCCTGCTATCCCTTCCCTCCCTCACCTCTCCCACCCCATTTTATTATATATGATTATATACAAATAGCTATTGAGCCTTTGTTATCCTCTCCTAAGAATATCCTCCTTTGGTCTTACTATGTGAATGTCTGGAGACTTGTATAATTTATCATGTGTATATTTTCTGGTATATTTTTTGTCTTTTGCCATCCAGTATGTTTCTTTTATTGTCAGACATTATCCCATTTATTACATAGTAAATTATACCATAGTGCGCCAGAGAAAAATCACTTAAGTAGAAAGAATTGCAACAGCTTTTTAGAAAATATATTCCTATGTATTTCTATATTACTTTTAATGACTTAACCAGAATGCATGATACTATGAACTCAGGTCTTACCACCATCTCAGGTCACAAATTAATAAGAGTTTCATTGTATGTTGCTGTCATTATCAATTTGGATGCTATACCTTTAAGAGAGTATCTATTTGGCTAAAGGCATGCTTTCTCTCCCTTTGATATTACCTTTAGTGATCCAGTACTGGACACATTCTCTGATTTTCACATTTTTCAGTAAAGACTTGTACTCAATCCTAAGTACATTAGGCTCCTTTTCTAGAGCTAGTAGAAAGAGAAAAAATACTTCATAAATGGCTAAGTGCATTTTTACATTGTTTATATAGAAATGAATTCACTTTACTACCATACATGTTTTTGTTTATCCATTTATTGGGAGACTCAAAATAAATAATTCTAAGACAGAAGAAGAAATAGAAATAGGACTACATCTTATCTATTATTCAGCACTTAGACTTGCCACTGGACTTATAATTTAAAACTGAATTTTTTGAAATATTTGTTCTACACATTCAAATTTTAGTGCTCACATGAAATAGTTTCTGTAACCTAAATTTTTTTAAATCAAAGTATTTACCTTACTCTATGTATCATTTACATGTTTTAAAAGTACTGAATGAATAAAAGGAAAATGATATAATTTAGTAGTTGTCTAAATTGTATTTTTTGCAGCTGTTCTAATTTTGAAAATATTTGATACTGAGTAAACATTTATCTAAAATATTAGCATGTTACACTAAAACCAAAGGATCAAAGTTATCTGATAGGTAGATTTTTAAAAAAGCTACTAAATAAACAGTTTTTTGATTTGGGGGGTGGGGAATCATTTAGGAAATTTTAAGAACTTCCAGTCATTTGCAGTTGCATTGTGAAATCAACAACTGGTTTCTAATTATTTTTAACCTCATAAAGGACTTTGAAGCAAGGTTGCTATGCCAATACAAACTGACATTGAACCAAAGGATTTCAACAAAGAGCATTTGACAGTACAAAGATTTGATTGAAGCAATGTGTTCATCTCTTTTTGAAATAGGTAATGCAGTTAGCAAAAGATATAGCTTTATTTTTCTGATTATTACTGACATCACTTTCATTTTACAGAAGAGAAGCCTGCTAGGAATGGTCCAGACTGTATGTTAAATATGCAGAATACACCATTGCTTTTGTGCTTTAACAATCTGGGAATCTGATATAGAAATAGATGGCTTGTAATTGAGAATAAAGACACTTGCTTAATTCCTTTGACTTTTCTGACTACGACATGTAAATAATGTAAAAGGATAGGTATAAATTCAATGTTGGCCTTAGGCATAAAGTAAATTCACACAAAGGAAAATATTCCTACATGGGAAGTGCATTACTCCAACTTGTCTACATTTTCTTCCTCATTTCACTATTAATTTCTTTTCTGAAAAATGAATTCATTCTTTACACAATTAGGAGAAAATCATTTACTTCTAATAGAGTTATTTGTAATGATGTCACTTAAGACAGAAAATGTAGTCAATTTTAAGTATAAAGAATATTCAGATCCATTTCCTCTGGTCAGGTGTAGAGGGGAGAGATGGAGGAGAATGATAGGAAGGATGAAATTGATTATGATACATTGTACTCATAAACTGACATGTAGAATTGAAACTTCTTTTTACAATTACTTAAATAAACACAATAAAAAGTAAAGTTCAAATGCCCTTACCTCCTTCCCCTACTGGTAGCATTATGATGTTTGCTTCAAAACTATGACTTCAAGGAAGCACAACACAAATTACATTGGAAGATTTGGAGACAGTTTTGCACAAAGAAATAGCCTAGCTATAGGTAGAAATTTACCTTGCTTAGAATCTTTCAATTGAAGCTGGTCTCTAGTGGCTCACACATGTAATCTAAACTATTCAGGAGTCTGAGATGTGAGGATCTCATTTCGAAGCCAGCCTGAGCAGAGAAGTCTGTGAGACTCTTATCTTCTTATTGGAGATAAGAAACCCAGAAGTGGCACTGTGGCTGAAAATGGTAGAGTGCTACCCTTGAGCGAAAGAGCTCAGTTTTAAGCTCCATGAATGAAAATAAAAACTATCTTCAGTTTTAAATTTATACTTTACTCATATTTAAGTGTATGTACTTTCAATTATTATTAAAATTACTTTATAATTTTAAAACATGTAAATTAAAATTTAAATTACTTTCAATTATATATTTTTTTCATCCAAACTTTGTGTACCTAAACTCTGCAGCTCACTCACTTGACTTCATGTGGTTTAATAGATTAACAATGTAAATATATAGTGAAATGTAAAATTAGATGTTTAAGGTTCTTTCCAGAATTCTAATCTTAAATATCTCAGAAGCCTGTACCATAGTGTACTTTGATTCTATTACAGTGATGTTTTCTTTTGTTTCCTGTTCATAAACTTGCTTCTAGGAGAGAGCTTTCAATTTATGCCAAGACTTCAAATTAGCTGAAGCTGCTCTCTCCTTCCAGCAAATCAACCCTGGGGAAATTATAGAGGCAAAGTAAAAGCAGCATGGACTCATAAAATGGTGAGAAATCCCAAAGAAAAAAAGTCCACTTTTTTGGTGGCAATGCAGGTAGTTGGCTGCCCCCTGAAGCAAAAAACATGGGCTCAGCTGCTACAGCATAAATCAGGAAAGAGCACTTTTTAAAAGTGTCTTTGCTTTCCTCTTAGCATCCTACTTGTGGAAGCATTTGGCAATTGCTACCCAAAGCTTTGAAGATGAAGAACTCAAACTTACCATACTATGTGGAGGTCTCCACATGGCAGGACAAAAACCTTAATAGAGTGAAGAGCCAGGGAAAACTAATTGGTGAACACTTAGTTAGCATTGGCTTTTCCTATGCCATCCATTACTCTCTAGATTTCTAGCACAGGCTGAATACTATTTAGGGAGGCCATCTATCCCTTGGTGTTTGATCATGGAGCTGATGCTGGTGGAATTGAATCCAAATGATTAATTTTGGCTGTGAAGGTGCCTCATTGGAAAGACCACCATGACACATACAATTGATCTAAGTACTGACCTAGAAGAGACTTTCTTCTACCTCTTGCCAGTACTATTAACAAATAACCTAGTCCTTCAGGAATAAGCTAGAACAATAATAGTACTGAGAGTAATAATAACCCAATTAAATGAACGATGTAACTTTTCTTTGTGTGTGCTGGTCCTTAGTCTTACACACAGTACCTAGGTGCTATTCCTGAGCTTCTTTGCTCAAGGTTCTACTCCCAGATTTTTGGTGGCTAATTGTGGATAAAGTTTCATGAGCTTCCCTACCTGGGCTGGCTTTAAACCACACCTTCAGATCGCAGGCTTCTGAGTAGCTAGGATTATAGGCATGAACCATTGGCTTCCCGTCAGATGTGACATTTTAATTAAAAACTTGACTAGACACTATGATGGAAATGAACTATACAACTTGAGTGGGAGAGAAGTTGGGAGGGGAAAAACTGGGAGAGAATGAGTGCATTGAAGGAGATGTACTCATTACTTGACTTGTGTAGCTGTAATCCCACTATACAGCACTTTTACAATAACATTTTAAAACGTTTTAAAAAACCTTGAGAGTTTCACTTCTTTAAATTAAAAACTCATTAAGTTTTGGAAAATCAGAATTAATAATAAATAAATGCAAGAGGAGAGGGAAGACCTCAATACAGAATAAGATGTAATGAAAAATGATTGAGCAAAAATAGGTGTAAAATTTAATAGATGAACAAAATGATTGAAAGACATATAACTGAAGATCAATTTTAATATAACAGAAGTACTTTTTAGAAAGAAACAGAAAGAAGATTATGAATAGAAGTATGAACATCCAGATTTAGAAATTGTACATAAAATATATAAATTATATATAGACAAATAATCAATATAAATTTTTATAATTAAAAATGTCCTTATATTGAGATATATTATGTAGCATCAAAAACAAGCTTAGGCATTTTGCAGAGGTTGGGATGATATCCAATTTGCCCACAATTTGGATATGGGAGCTGCAAGAAAGTTCACTAATTCCCATGGAAAATAGAGAAGATGATGTCTAAGTTAGTATTGATAGGTTAAGATTGCAAATCATAAAATGTGAATGGAGCTTGGGTAGTATTCAACTAAATACAGAGTTTGGGAGTTTCAATTGCCCTAATGCCATTTGATAATTCTTTTCTGACTAGTTCATCATCTGAGTGGTTCCTGGTGGTTGGCAGAAGCCAGGATTAAATTGTTGGTCCTTCTTATTGCCTCAATTGTAACTGATATTGTAGACTGTAGAAAGACAGTGTAACAGAATAAGGCAGATGCTACGCTATTTTAACCATTCTACTTTAGGAAATTAGCCACCCACAGTTTGCATTGTTATGGAAAGTGTATTCATATCCATTCACTGTATTACTATGAAGATTTAAACTTAATTGATGGATGGATTGATTGATTAATTGTGTGTGTGTGTGTGTACGTGTGTGTGTTATTGGGAATTGAATTTAAGAACTTGAGCTTGTGTAGGTTAATCCACTATGATTTAAGCCACAATGGCAACTCTTCTGTTTAGTACTTTGAGATATTGATTCCCTGACTTTGTCAAGGTTGGTCTTGAACTTTAGATCCACCTTTCTTTGTCTTCTGAGTATCTGGGAGTAAGGCGTGTGCCATGTGGATTCCTTTTTTGAATTTTTACTGAGACAGAATTTTAATAAGTTGCCCAGACTAGCCTTAAAGTTACAAGGTGTCTTAGGCAGGTTTCAAAATTGTGATTCTTTTGCCTCTGCCTCCTGAGCAGCTGGAATTATAAGTTTGTACCACCATATGAAACTGGTATTTTAAAATTTGATAATGCAGTAACATTTTCTTGTAAGGAAATTATAAAAATCACTGTCAGAAAGTCAATGTGCTATACTAATGACATGATAATTGCCTCTTCAGAGGAAAAGGACTTGGATGAATTAAGGTACTTAGATGAACAGTAGAGGTTGGGTGATAAACCTTGCTTCATTTTAAGGCCCAGGCAAATCTGTGAAATTCTTAAAAATTATACAGGTGAATGAGAAATAAGTGATGAGTTCTGTTATATTCTGGCAAAAGCAGTATGCTCAGTGGCTTAGCATGGCCTTTTTGGTTTGGGGAAAAATCATATTTACTTCCTCAAGCTTGAGCCTGATCCATAAGTTACTAGGAATAAATACAAATTTACATAGACTTTCCCACCAGCAAGTCTTAAAGCTGTACCAAAGCATTAACATTCTTACTAGACTTGTGTGGTCATCTGGTTAGGGAATATTTGAAATGCCCACACCCAGTACATGTACAAATTACAGCAATTTCTAGAGCTTGAATAGGTCTATTCAGTGATTTTCTTTGCAATTTGGCCCAAAAGCACCTGGATTCTTTGAGAAAATAGTGAGACTGAGATTCTCACTAGTGAAGTACATCAGAAAAATTTAAAAGCAGAAATACTGATCTTACCATGACTGTTCTCAGAGAATCATCCAGACAGGAAGAGGGTAGCACAGCAAAGCTTATTGTGAAGTACTAACGTCATACCAGAAAGATGTTGGGGCCGGGTGACTTCAAATGGAGTCTACTGCTTGTATTGGCAGTGAGTGACTTTATTGACCCTAGAACAAAATTTAAACTCATTAAGTATACTATGCAATCTGAACTTACTATCCTCTCCCAGACAAGGAAAAGATGGCTTGAATTCTTAGACTGAGGATTCCAAATGAGGATTGGTTTTTATAAAGTCTTGGTGAGGAAAGGAAGAGAAAACTTGCATGAGGGTAATCACAGTTCAATTAGGCTTCTTCAATGCTTGTATATTCATAGACCTGTTAACCAAACCTGTGCTGTATGGCCAGACAAATGGATCCTACCTGAAGGAACAATAAAGAACACACTTATTTGAGTTCTCATATGAGCCATTTGGAAACTTATAGGAAGAATTAAAGTAGAGCAAATGAAGGAATGCCTATAAACAACAACAGTAAAAATCCTCTGACTTCTCCAAAGATAGAATCTAGAAGGTTGAAGGATTACTCTTACCTTGAACAAAAAAAAAAAAAAAGTCCAGCTTATTCTCAAAAACCACAGATTTTCTTTGGACTTGTGAGAGCTTATGTTTCAGGAAAAAAAGTAACCTAAAATCTGAGGGGAAAAATGGGACTGAGGTTGGCTTTTCCTGTGCCAAAGCATAAGAGGACAGGGCCCCATGCAAATAGATGAAAAAACTTCCGATGATTTTTAATGATTTTTTAAAGGATGGTATTGACATTTGGACCTTTGGAAACCACAGATATGCCCTTGCAAGTGATAAAAGGTGTTTTTTGCGGGGGCAGGATAAATACTGTCCATAGCCTGTTTGGGTGATAGCTGGAGAATAAGAGCAGCTACCAATCATAGAAATCCATAATGCTACCTCCTACCTCGTGGTTTCTTTCCAGTCAAGAAAGCCATATGATGTTCAGAATCACAGAAAATTTTATTGCTCCAGTTCAAGAAGAAGATCTCTCCATTGTAAGTGAGGAAGGGTAAAGGCAAAAAAATAAATCCTCTGTACATAAGGGCCAGAACTGAGCTCAGATCATTTGTAACATCCTGTCACTGAATGGGCACAAGATCACTGAGAAAACTCCAGTTCAGCTCTGTGACACACAGTGATTGCTTAAACTAGCGGTGAATCAGGAAAACAGAGAATGCCAAACCAGCCCACAGACACAACTCCAGGTGTGAGGCAGAAATAGTCAATTAATATTGGAGAGATCTAGAGACAGTCCTTGTGGGGATATATAGTCTCATGGTGAAGCCATAATGCTTATGGTAGAGCAGTAACATTGAATAAAGTCACCAAAAAGCCATTTCCAACTAAGGAACACAGGAGTGTACTAAAACAACTACAGGAATAATGAAATGCAAATTTGGATAAAGGTATTCAACCATCCACAATCATGATTTTAGTAGAAGAAATTATATTTCTCTCAGTCATGAATGCTACTTCCATTAGTCTCTGTCATTCTGCATTCTCTAATTAGCAATCAAAGTAATGAAAACACACAAAAAGTCAAGGGGGAACAAAAAGCCCAAACTCATTGTCAAGAGATAAAGCAATTAACTGAATGAGGCTCAGAGATGATCCAGATATTAAAACTATCAGACAGAGGCTTAAACATAACTATAGTTAACATGCACTTCAATAAAATATGAACAACATATGTGAATGATGAGAAGTTTCATCTAAGAAATGAAAATAAAAATTTTAATAATAGACTTGTAGTATGGTAGATTTGATAAAGACAGAAGGAAAGTAAAACTGAAACTCAGGCAATAGTAACTACCTAAACTGTCGAAAATAAGAGTTAAACACACACACACACACACACACACACACACAATTAAGAAAGTGTAGTGTGCATGTCCATTTGATTGCCTGCAATCAAATTTGCAGAACAATCAAATTGTTCCTGCAACAATAAAAGGACTGACATCGTACTACAGTTCCTCCTCTTACAGTGTATTGTTTAATAAAATGAGAGTAAAAATAATACCATGTTTCTTTTCCATCAAAAACCAAGTATTATTTCTTCTCTAATCTCAAATGGCACAGCACATTAAACATTCTGTTCATGTATGCTGACTTTTATCTGTTAAGTAAAATAAGTTTTTTTTTTTCAGGTTACATTATATAACTTAGAGAGAATGTATAATTTACTCAAGGAGGCTTAAACATAACTATAGTTAGCATGAACTTTGATGAAAAATATGCTTTCAATATGCCATTTGGTAAAATAAAATCTAAAAGCATTTTAAGTCTGGCTGCTAGTGACGCACATGTGCAAACCTAGCTAATTAAGAGGTTGAGATACAAAGATCCCCATTTGAAGCCAGCCTCGGCAGAAAAGTGCCAGAGTCTCCATCTCCAATTAGCCAGAAAAAAAACCTGACTGCAGGCATGTCTCCAGTGATATAGTTACCTCCAAAGTCTCTTACTTGAGGGAAAACACAAGGCTCTGAGTTCAAAATCTACATAAAAATTTTTAGGAAGAGTCGTAAATGATGACTTTTTCTTATTACTGAAATTTTATATTATGGGTGATTTAAATGAACTTTTGCCTCAATTCTCTATTTTTATAAATGAATTCTATTATAACGTGTAGTATTTCAACAATTCATTAGCATTGAAGGAAGTGTACACTGAGGAATACTTAATTTCATTTTGAACACACCATATGCAGTGGTAGTGTTTGATTTGCTTAGGCAAACTAAAAGGGGAAAAGTATATGTTCAGAACCTCCCTGAAATATTATTCACCCTTAAGTAATAGTAGCCTTCTGCTGTTGCAGAAGGTTTTGTGTGTGTGTGTGTGTGTGTGTGTGTGTGTGTGTGTGTGTGTGTGTGTGTGTGTGTGTGTTTGCCTGTTCTGGGGCTTGAACTCAGGGCCTGGGCTGTGATCCTGAGCCTCTCTATAGCTCTACAACTTGAGCTGCAGTGCTACTTTTGGCTTTTTCTATTTATGTACTGAGGAATGGAACCCAAGGCTTCATGTGTACTAGGCAAGCACTCTACCATTAAGCTATATTCCTGGCTCTTTTGCAGGTTTTAATGTAATTCCATCCATTATTCATTATTTTTTAATTTTTTTCTTTCATATATAATATATATATATATATATATATAGTATTTTTGTGATAGCTTTTCTAGCCTCCTGTTAATGAAACTTCTGTAAAAATAAAGCCGAATGCTCAAGGAAAACAGGTAAAATTCAAAATTTCTATTCAAGACATTGAAAAGGCTAAAGTGTAAATTTGAAAAGAAGTATGAAGAATGCATCAATGTACTTAACACAGAGGAGGATATAATTCTTCTGGATGTGCCTACAATGTTTACTTCTATGGCCACTGAAGATGTTGATAACACCTCTAATCTTGCATTGATCCATGAAAAACAGATTCTTCCAATTTTCTATATGCGAGGTACATAAACAGAAACTTTCAAAGATTTTTTTGAGCCAAGTAGTTAAGATATAGTTGATTCATGAATGTAACAAAGAGCAATTGTATTCTATCATTGATCTATATCAATTTTAGATATCTTAATTTGCTTCAGTGTCATCTATAAGAAGAAATGTACTTTTAATTTTAAAAGGTTTTGTTAAAAATATATAAAAATAAACCTTTCAGAAATTCTTCAGATAATACTTAAATATAACATGCTTTAGTATTCTTTTCAAAATAGGTCCTTTTGAAACACAAGCAGACAGGTAATAAATACGCATCTCTCCAGTGAACTGTGACAAAAATATAGACAATTTTTGAAAGGATAAGCAAAAGAGGATTATAGAAATATTTTTTAAGTTTAATACTTTGAATAGAAACAGCTTGTTTTCAAGTATAACTTTTCTTGGAAATACTGTGGTGTGCTGTTTGGTTTGTCTGTCCAAAGGCTGATTATAAATATCTTCAGATTTTCATATATACCTTTTTAAAGAGATCAGTCACCTACTTGTCTCCAAGTAATATTTTGGTTGGAACTTCTAATAATCACAATTTAAAAGAGAATGTTTAGAGAATAGTAAAATAAAAGAACCCTCAAGTAAAGCAAAAAAAATGCAAAAAAAAACCTGAGAAAATCCTTGCAACCCAAGAGTGACTAGGATAGAAAATACTTTAGCAAATATACTCTAAGAAACATTGGTCTATTGATAAGTGAATTCTAAATTGTAAGAAGTTTGCCTATCAATCATTTAAATGCAGTTTGTTAGTGGGCACATGTAATAGGAAACTATTCTAAGTAGTACCCAACAGTATTTTTTGCACTCAGAATAAGTGGTCATCTCAAATTTGTTTAAGCTGAATTCAGTAACTCATTACCTTTTCACAAGATAGGATGTTAGTGTTGCAACTGTGAAACTTCCATTCACTTATGAACACATGTTGGATTAACCTGGTTTTAAAATATATTCAATTTAGAAATATATTATTTAGCTCTTCTAAATGCCTTTTCTTTAAACTTTGATTTACAGTAATAGGGAAAATTGATGTGAAAATAAACAAGTCAGATAAGAATGTAATTGGATATAATTGTCTTACATATAATGATCTTGTAATCTGAGTATGGTGAGGTATAACCCTACTAGCTACTAAAGAATTAGAGACACAGAGATGAAAAATTTGAGGCCAGCCTGGTGACAGGCCTGATATATATACATATATTGTGTATATTCATGATACATTATAGCTAGAATGCTTGCCTAGCTTGACAGAGGTCCTCGGTTTCACCCTTCATAACACAAAATACAAAGAATATTTTGAGAACTTTATGTGAATCCAATTCATAATTAGTCATGAAATAAGAGGAAATATTAAGCTGATAAATGTTTGGAATTCATAATATTTATATTTTAAGACATAAAATGCTGGGTCAATTGTTTGATCTGGAACATAAACTGAGTTGCTTCAGATCTTTCTAGCTCCTGTGTGTGGTCTTCAATAAGTTGTGTACTTTGTATGTTACTTTGAATCCTCAACTGTAAAATGCAAATAATAGAGATTCTCAATTTATGATGCTGTTGTGAAGATTATGTAAATTTATAAAGGAAAGCACAGCCTGGCCTGAGTGGCTTACACCTATAATTCTAGTATTTCAGGAGGCTGAGATCTAAGAATTGTGCTTCTGAGCTAGCCAGAGAAAGGAAATTAATTACACAATAAAGCCTGAAGTGGGAACTGTGTGGATCAAGTGGTAGAGAGCAGCTGAGAACACAAAAAGCAGAGCAGGAGGTTTTGAGTACAGGCCCCTGTACTGGAAACAAACAAACAAATAATTAGGAGTGCATTAAAACTGCGCTTGGAATTTAATAAACATTAAGCAGAAGTGAGACAGTACCAGTAGTTCTTTAATTTGATAAGATTTCACTTCTGAATGAATTCTAATGTTTAGAATAGTAGTTTTGCTTTGAACACTTGTTTCTTCCCAATCTTACGAAGCTTAGTTCCATAATCATCGGCAATTTCTTAATGGAAAAAAAATGCTCTCATTTTAAGTGTGTGACTTCTGAAGTCTTCATATTCTTTTTAGAGTTTTAAAATAGAATGATTTGATACAAATATTTATTTAGCTATTTATTTACTCTTATTATTATATTTATTGTATTTTTTATTAAATTCATTGTGTTCCTTCTTAGTTGCTCATGTTTTCAGATTTGGTCATTGAAAATTATATTTATGTCTTTTTTTTTCAAATGACAGATTCTGTTATTTTGATTCAGAGCAAAATTACAATTATTGCTCTGTTCTCAAAGCATAGGAGTAATATATGCAAGCATTACATACACACGCACTCCCCATGATAGGAATCTAGTGCATATTACATTGTTCTCATTTTTCAGCCTTTGGTTATTAGGAAAGCAGTATTTTCTTTTTTTTTTCTTCATTTTTTTTATTGTGAAAATACTGAACTTATGACCTCATTCATTTTATTTCCTTTAAAAATTTTAGTTCCTTTCCCTTTCAAAAGATGTTCTGACATCATCATATATTTTTTAATTTTACCATTTCCCCAAACAATCATTACTCTAAGGAGCTCTGATTCCTTGTTTAAGTTCCTTTAGTTCCTTTTTAATCAGTGAATCGTATTTTAAAATACTTCATTATTACAGTCTGGTATCAGTAGCTTGCTAAATGTGAATCTTGTAAATAGATTGGTTAGACATATTCTATTTCTTGTTCTCTCTACCAACAAATGATCAATGTAGATTTTTGGGGTGTATAACCCTATGTTTTCTGTCCCTGCTCTTTGAATATGTATGATACTCCACTGTATCTGTAGTTGGGTAATGATGTAGGTAACTGCAAATAGGCTGGTGTTTTGGTTAAACAAGATGGATTTTCAATGTATCTGAAGCAATGGTAGATACGTTTTCTTAAACAGGAATTAGTTGGCACTTGTTCGCATGACTGTTGAAAAGAATCAATGAATTGTGAGTGTCCTTTTTGCTGGAAGTCATGTAAAATAACAATGAAGTATTAATGAAAAAGTATTTGATATTGTTTTGACACAGATCAATATTCAAGTTAGCAAGACAGGAATTGATTTGTGGGCTAACTTGGATGCAATTTCTTTCAGTGACTGTCTGGTAAGGGAAGGATTCCTAAAATGCACATCACCTAAAGAATGACAAATTATGGCTAACCATGGCAAAGAGGAAAGCAAGTGTTATGATTATTTTTTCCTTTCTTTTTTCTCTTCCCCTCTTCACCCCTCTTCTTCACTTCCTTCCCCTCCTCACCTTCGTTTTTTTCTCTTTCTTCCTCTGTCTTTCTAGTTTCTTTGCAGAGTAAAGATTGAACCCATGACTTCATGTGTGTTAGACAAGCACTCTACCATTTGAACTATCTAGCTGTTATGTTTGTGTTTTTGTTTTTGAAGTTAGATTACACTAAGTATGTCCTGAATAGCCTAGAACTTGAGATCTTCCTACCTTTGCTACAGTAATAGCTGAGGAATCAGGCATACATTACCATGCCCAGACTACTAGCTATATATACATTATTGAGGCATGTAGAAGAGATGCAGTGAGTATCACTGGTACTACTTACTCTTCTGCTTACCCTACCCCTCCAGAATCTCAGCCTTAGGTGAGAAAATAATCTCATTCTAGTGTTCTTTTGATATTGTGAACTGTGAAGTTGTGTTAGTTTTTCCTCACTATAATGAAATATCTGAGAGGTCACTGACAAAAAGAGAAAAAGGATTATGCTTAGTTGACTGTTTTCAAAGTCCATACTTTACTGGGCCCATCGCAACATCTGTGGCAAGTCAGCTCATCATGGTGTGAGTTTGTGATGAGGTAAACCCACTCACCTCAACACCAGGAAGCAAAACAGAGAGGAAAGGGCCAAAGTTTCTTTATCTTACTCAAGTTCACCCACTGTGAGCTGATGTCCTCTCAGCAGTTCTACCGCTTAAAGGCTCCACCACATCCCCCTACAGTCATACTGAGAGCCGAGCCTTTGACACATGGGCATTTCAGGATGTTCAAGATTGATACTATGGTATGTTAGTGCTATGACATAGCCATAGCCCTAATGACCTCTAAAAGGAATCTCCTTTGGGAAATTGAGAAAGCTCTAAATCACAAACATAAAAAGTCTAGCTACCAAATTGATCTGAAAAGCTATATGGGAAGAATTTAGAAACAAATAACTACGGGAGTGTTCATGTACTATACATTAGGCTTGATAGAACCTAGAATCAAGTTTGAGCTTGAACCTCTTACCTCTGGTATCTCCCTGCTAAAACTCGAAAACCTTACTGCAACTGACTTGCCTCTTGAAAGTTTCATTATTGCTAGTGACTAGGACCCTCCTACTGAATATGTATTTTGATGGAGAGCTAGAGAGGAATTTTACTTGCATGTTTTAATTTCTGAGCAACCTTTAATTCTCTTTTTTTTAACCTTTAATTCTTTAATCAACTCCTGGACTCATAATAATTTCAGAATCTATCCTTAAATGAGGATCACTTAGGCTATATTTCTACAAAAGTTTTCCTTGCTAGAAATATTTGGGCAGGACTTAATAGATCATTGCAATCAATTCTGCTGGCTTAAAGTATTGAAATGGCAGAATGGGGAGCTTAAAATCCTTAATAGAAATTCTTGTATCCACTGGCATATGCACAATTATTTATGAATGTCTTCACTTTAGCCCTTATTGTGGATATTTGGGTAAGGTATTAATCAAAATGTACAAAGGACCTTCATGGGGACAGAAGTTACTTTTTTCCACAGTGGGAATTTAACAATCTCAAGGACAAGGCTGCTAAATAAATCTGTTTTTTTTTTCCTCTTGTAGGATAGCTGAGCAGTCTGCTTTATTATTAGAAGATGATTTTTAAAGGGCAACACAAATTTGTCTTGTAATAAGATAAGCAGCATAAAGGGCAAGGAGTCATCGCCAAAGCGATAGCTTGCAGAGCACTGAAGGCAGGTTTCCTATTTCCAGGTAGGTTGAGGGAAATTTCTGTGCACTCCAATGCCAGTGGGAAGAAATGGAAAGAGAAATGAGTTGGTCAGCAGATCTGTGCCCACATCAAAGCATCAAAGTAGGTGGAAATTTATTTTGTTTCTCCCTTGCTATCTGTGTCTCATCAAAAATGCAGAATCTGTAACAAACAAAAAAGTAGCCATTTTTGTATAGGAAAAAAACCCACAAAAATGTTGGGGTCCAAGCCCAATATATCACTTTCTAGATTCAGTATATGGATAAAACTTAAAAAAAATGGGGTGGAGTATTACAGTGACAAATTACAGCCAGGTGGAATAATTCATCCGTATAATTAGTGCTATAAAACTAAGTGGATACAGGAGAATGCTAGTAGCAGACAGAAGAATGGATTTTAATTTTTTATAAGGTTCATAATAATAAATACTAGGAAGAAATGTTGCCTACCACATAGGGGTAGCTGTTGGAAAATGGAGTGACTGTTCCAGAAATCACCCTTTCCAGCTGTATGCTCCAGAAAGAACTTTGAAAAACAACCATGTGGCTTTGGGGTGGAGCATGGAGGTCATATGCTCCCCATTTTGACAAAACGTGTGTAGAAAGGCATTTACTTGCCTCTTTTACTGAAGCATGAAAGAAAGTTCTACAAAGTTAAAGAGGCTACATTAGTTTGCTGCTGCTATCACAAATTACCACCAAAGTAATGTATCAATCTTATATAAATTTATAATTTTACCATGCAGAAAGACTGAACTGCATTTCCCTGGATCAAAATTACTGTGTCAGCAGTAATTTTCTGGAAGAATTTTTTTCTTTTCTTTTTCTGTCTACTAGGGGCCACCGGAATCTGACTTGTATTGCCTTTACAACTGAGACCTTTCCTTTGGCCATCTCTCTGGATCTTTTTGTCCTACCTACTTGTCCACATCCAAGGACTCTTAATAGGGTCTACCCTATTAATCTCCTGTTATCTCCTTATCTTGAGGTTAATTAGCAATGGTACTTGAACTCTCCTTTACCAGAAAATTTTTACCCTGTTCATAAGTCCTAAGAATTTAGATATGATCGTCTTTGCATTACAAAGAGAAATTTAATTGGCTCAGTAAATTATTGATTACAAGAATGAGAAAAAAATTGGGGATTGAATCTTCATAAAAATTTTAATAGGTAACTTCTACTATTAACTTTTAAAGTATTTTTAACTTTTCTAATTTTTATGTTATTGTGTCAGCTATATTTTCTGGAACAATGGAAAATAATGGTGTGAGGAACAAAAAGTCAAGGGGACAGGGAAAACCCCAAAACAATAGCACCAAAATAAAACTTGAGTGAAGGGCTTGGTGCTAAATCAATATATGAATATTAAGGTAAATACATGCAATTAAATTTGCATTTGGGCATCTACAATGGACACACTTATATAATTTCTGTATAATGTAACCAAATAATTACATAGTATAGTTGAGTTTGCTTCTTTTTGTTTTTTCCAAAGCTGAGGACTGAACTTGGGGTCTTGTACTTGCCAGGCAAGTGCTCTTCCCCAACCCCCATTACATGGTATAAGAATACACACACACACACCCCAACAGATATTCATGCTATGTAGGTTACAAAGGACATTAAATTAAGGAGTATGTTGTCCTGTTTATTTTATTTGATAAAACTTACATTTCAGAGAAAACAGGGAGATTTCACTTTTAGCAATCTTTATTTCTGGACTGTATCATGAGGATCATTAATTTTAAAATCTGAAAGTGGTAAAATAGTGATACTTAAAATTCAGTGATGAAAAAGGAGTAGTCATTTTCTGTAGATTGAAGCAGAGTTAATTCTTGCAATTGCCTAGAGAGTGGTTTGAAGAACACTTGGAGCACTCTTGGGCAGAGTCACTGTCTCTATATTACACTTTCAATGCATAGAATGCCTACTTTACACCCTCCTGCCACCAAATGTTCCAGGGTCTCCCTCATCTGTATGACTGATCCCCAGCAGCAACAACAGAATCATGATCTACAACGCTGTTTCTGCAGAGTAGAGGTGAAAAAAAATCAATGTGATATAAAATTCATCATTATTAAGATCAGCTGGTAAAAACATATGTATACAAAATGCTGTTATTCATGTTCAAATTGCTTTTATGCTGCCCTACAGACCTATATGATCTACTGATTTTAAATTGGCAGTAGAAAAAGAAAACATAGACCTTTAGCACTTCAAAGTAAACAATGAAACTGTAGAAATGTAGTCTCGTACTTAACAATTTGGTTTATTTTCAATTTGCAAGAGAAAAGTTTTCTTGAAGAGGCCATGGGAGGTATATTGCTACAGCTTTCTGAATGTGGATGTGTACTTCTTTGTGCGAGCACCCTGTACTTTGAGGGTGCCATGTAAATGAGTCGTGCTTTGCTACATGTGTGAAGATGGTTTGGGGTTGCAATTTTGATACTATTATCTGTCTAAAAACTGGTGAGTACCAGGGTGCAAGTTAGTCTCTTCTTTTTTTCCTCATATAATGATCTCCATTATTAGTCAGAGACCACTAAAAAGTGGATTCAGGAAGAGTCTTGTGCTCTCTTCAATACACTAACTAGACAGCCGCTGCAAGCCTCTTCTATTCATTAATTCTCACAGTCATTGACTACAAAAACTGACTATAGCTTAGGTTACTTCTAAGAGCAGAATGTGCAATTTGTTCTTCAGAAATGCTCTGAAATAAGACAATTACTACAGTCAAAGAGAGACCTCGTCATTTTAATAGGGCATTTTGTCCTTTCTGGTGGCGCCAAAGGAGTTATGAATGTGTCTGAAAATAGTGGTTGTTCAATACATACATTTTTACTGGCGCATAGTTTTGGTGGCTGCAATAAGTGGAATGATGGCTTTTAAATCTCGACAATGTGTTATTACTAGAACTTTGTGATATAGAAGAGGTAATTCCTTTGTTCTGATTTCTGTAGGAAAATGCATGGCAGGCAGCTTTCTAGCTTATCTCCGTGAATTTTCTTTTTCTTTCCAGATGATGGATAGCTCACTACTTACACATGTTTGATAGAGTGTGAAGTGGGAAGAAAGGAAAACATTAGGGAAGGAAGTGAAGTAAGTAGGTTATTATGAGCACATATACACACATACACACACACACATTTTTTCTTTCCTATCCTATTTTTTTCTTTTGTGTCTCCAGTCCTTGTAACTTCACTTTTAGAAAGTCAGTCTTTAAGATCATATGTCTATATCTGTAAAATCTGTTTCTGATTAAAAGAGATTTGGAGTTATCAGAAACTCTAAGATTTTTGAGATGAGAATTCTCTTTGTTACAATGGTCAAAGCCAAATGTCAACAAAGAAAGAAAAGAATGCTATATTTCAGTTTTCAAGGATGTTCAACTTTTTCTTTTTACAAATATAAAATATATATCTCTAGGGAATGTTTAGGAGAAACAAGATCATGATAAATTAAAAATATTAAAAGCTGAAACCACCACAAATATTATAAGCCCTATGTATTAATTGTCTGTTAACTACACTTTTTGCTGGGTACCTTTCTATTAAATTTCAGGTGGTTCTACTCTGAGGTCAGTATTGTAGAATCAAAAACATATCATAGATGAATGACAAGTGCTTCAAGAGTTGTTGGTACTATATCCCATAACAGTTTATCTGTGTTATGGATGACATCTTAGATATGATGAAATAGAGTATTTTCATAGTGTGTAATACTTGTTTGGATTTCGATTCATTATTAGTTTTTTTTTCCCCACTGAAGCTGCTGTTGTAGCTGGCGTGGTGATTTATTTCAATTTTCCTTTCAGGGTTGGAAGGTGAACTCATTAGCCATGTAAGTGAATATCCATCTCACTCAGGTATAGTATTTACAGTACCAGATGGCTAAAGCCTCTCTAGGATTTCCAACAGATTTGAACTTGTCTCTGGAAGGTTATGTTTAAGATATGCAAGTTGTCTCACAAATATAAAAATCAACCACATTAACTTTTGTATGGTTCAATTAGGTTAAACTAAAAGTCACCTTTATTGATTATGTGCTCTTAATATCCTGTTACCTTAATTCATTTTTTTTAGATTTCAAATGTTCTAATTATGCCCATATAAAAATTACATGGGGCTGGGGGTTTAGCTCAGTGGAAGAGCGCCCGCCTGGCGAGCGCAAGGCCCTGAGTTTGGTCCTCAGCTCTGGAAAAAAAAAATTACTGACAAAGAGGTAGTGAAAGTATGAAATTAAAGCTTTAGAATAAGACTAATCAGCTGGGTATCAGCTGGCTCATACCTCTAATCCTAGCTATTCAGGAAGCTGAGATTTGAGGACCAAAGTTCAAAGACAGCATGGGAAGAAAATCTATGAGACATTTATCTCCAATAAACTACTCAGAAAAAGCTGGAAGTGGCACTGTGGTTCAGGTGGTAGAACTTTAGCCTTGACCAAAGGAAGCTCAGGGACAGTGCCCAGGCCATGATGAATTCAAGCCACAAGGCAAACAAACAAACAAAAATCATGCAGACACTTGAGGAAATTGTGCCTTTGATAAAAATTTTTAAAAATATAACATTTCAGATATCACTTTTAATATCTGGTCCTTTAGCATGAAGATTATCATAGTTCATGTAACATATGCACTTATAACTAAATAACAGACAATTGGAAGTCATGTGATATCTCCACTATTCTGTTCTTAGCAGAAGTTGCCTTTTCTTTTTGAATATATTTATTATTTTTATTATTTTATTGAATATATTTATTATTTTTAAGTAGTTTTATAAAGGAGTAGGCATTTACCAAGACAGTTTATGAAAATAGTGCATCTTTATATATATATATATATATATATTTTTTATTGTAAAGATACTGTACAGAGGGATTACAGTTACATGAGTAAGGTAATGAGTACATTTCCTCTTGAGCATTTTTACCCCTTCCTTTATTTTTCCCCTACCATCCCTTTTCTCCTCACCTCTGAAACTTCTCCCTCTCCCTCCCTAGTTGTAAAGTTCATTTCAACAAAGTGACTTGTACATCTCATTGTTACAATGGGTCAACTTGTATCCTTGTTTCAGCATTTTGATATTTCCCTTCCCCTCCCCAAATTAGAATATGTATATACAGATTCCGGGTACCAGAATCAAATACAGTGAAAACAGGGTTTATACCATAGGAGAAGAACATACAAAAGAAACAAAAACATCACATAGTACATTATAAGTACTTTAAAACAACAGAAATATGTTAATAAACTCTTCTGTCCCTATTTTAGGGTTCATTTCTCTTAGCATCATTTTATATGTTCATATGTGCATAGCTTTTGACCTTTTTTATGTGTCTGGTAAGATTATCCTTAATATAAAATGATGTAAAGAGAAACGAACTCCAATATAGGGTCACATACATTTTTCTTGCTTGCTATTGCTTCTAACGTATTTATAATGCACCATGTGAGCTTTTTTTGTTTATTTATATGTTCCTCCCCCTGGTATAACCCCTGTTTTCACTATATTTGATGTTGGTGCCCTGCATCTTGTATATACACTTCTCTAATTTGGTGAGGGGAAGGGAAATAACAAAATGCTTAAATAGGGATACAGAACAACTCATTGTAACAATGAGATGTACAAGACACTATGTTGAAAACAAACTTTACAACTTTGGAGGGGGTGGGGGGGTAGTTGTGGAGGCGGGAGGGAAGAGATGGTAGGGAAAAAACAAAGGAGGAGGCAACAATTCTCCATAGGAAATGTACTCATTACCTTGTTCATGTAACTGTAACCTCTCTGTACAGTATATTTTTTTTATTTTAAATTTAATTTAATTTTATTTGTGAACATACTGTACAGAGGAGTTACAGTTACATGGGCAGGATAATGCGTACATTTCTTACCAAGCATTGCAGCCTCCTCCTTTGTTTACCCTTCACATCCCTTCCCAGCCTCCCCCCTCCCCCGCTAATCCCAATCCTTCTCCTTCCCCCCCCTCCCCCCCTTCTCCCCCCCCCCCCCCCCCCCCCCCCCCCCCCCCCCCCCGCACCAACATTGTAAAGCTCGTTTTGGACATGACAACTTGTACTTCTCATTGTTGCAACAGGTCCACCTGTATCCTTAAACAACTGGTTTTTCCCCATCTCCTCCACAAGTTATACTGACATCAAATATAGTGAAAGCAGGGGTTATACTGTGGGGGAGGGACATACAAAGCAACAAAGAGATAATCTTATAAATGTGTTAGAAACACATGCATGAAAGAAAAAAACATTAAAATACACATCTAAGAGTTCATTTTCCTGACATCACATTATCTGACCTTTTCCGCTTGACTCATACATATACTAGATATTACAAATAAGGGAAACCATGGGACCTACGTTTCTTTGGGCCTGGCTTACTTCACTTAATATAATTTTTTCCAAGCCTTTCCATTTCCTAACAAATGGGGCAATGTCATTCTTTCTGATGGAGGCATAGAATTCCATTGTGTGTATATACCACATTTTCTTGATCCATTCATCTACTGAGGGGCATCTGGGTTGGTTCCATATCTTAGCTATGGTAAATAATGCTGCAATAAACATAGTTGTGCTGGTAGCTTTAGTGTGGTCTTGTTTGTAAACATTTGGGTAAATGCCCAAAAGTGGGATTGCTGGGTCATAGGGGAGCTCTATGTGAAGTCTTTTGAGGAACCTCCATACTGCTTTCCAAAGTGGTTGAACAAGTTTACATTCCCACCAAAAATGAAGTAAGGTTCCTTTCTGTCCACATCCCCTCCAGCATCTGTTGTTGTTAGAGTTCTTGATTTTTGCTGTTCTAACTGGAGTGAGGTGATATCTCAATGTTGTTTTGATTTGCATTTCTTTTATGGCTAGGGAGGTTGAACATTTTTTCATGTGTCTATTGGCCATCCTTCTTTCTTCTTCAGAGAAGTTTCTCTTTAAGTCTTTCGCCCACTTATTTATTGGGCAGTTGTTTCTTTGAGGATTTGTTGTTGGGGGGTTTAATTTTTTGAGTTCCAAGTATATTTTAGATATGAGACCCTTGTCCGTTGTATGGCTAGTAAAGATCTTCTCCCAATCCGTGGGCTTTCTATTGATCTTGCTAGCTATGTCATTTGCCCTGCAGAAGCTCTGCAGCTTTATGCAATCCCATTTGTCCAACCTTTCTTTGATTTGTTGTGTTTCCGGGTCTCTATTCAGAAAATTTCGGCCTGAGCTAAGGAGACCTAGGGTTTCTCCTATTCCATCCTGTAATGTTTTCAGAGTGTCTGCTTTGAGTTCAAGGTCTTTGATCCATTTGGAGTTGATTCTGGTGCAGGGTGATATATAAGGATCTAGCTTTAGTTTTCTACATGTAGTTAACCAATTTTGCCAGCACCATTTACTGAAGAGGTTGTCTTTCTTCCATTCTATTGTTTTAGCTCCCTTATCGAAGATTAGATGGCTATAGGTCTGTGGGTTCATTTCTGGGTTTTCAATTCTATTTCATTGGTCCTGAAGTCTGTTCTTATGCCAATACCAAGCTGTTTTTATTACTATGGCTTTATAGTAGAGTTTGAAGTTTGGTATTGATATTCCTCCAGCAGTGTTCTTTCCATTCAGGAGCGTTTTTGCTATTTGGGGTCTTTTATTGTTCCATATGAATTTTTGGATTGCCTCTTCTATTTCCTTGAAGAATGAGGGTGGAATTTTGATAGGTATTGCGTTGAATTTGTAGATAGCCTTGGGAAGTATTGCCATTTTCACGATGTTAATCTTTCCAATCCAGGAGCATGGGAGGTTTTGCCATTTTTTAAGTTCTGTGTTGATTTCCTTTTTCAAGATTTTAAAGTTTTCATCATAGAGGTCCTTCACTTCTTTAGTTAAGTTAATTCCTAGGTATTTTATTTTTTGTGGGGCTATTACAAATGGAGTTGCTTTCCTAATTTCTGTACAGTATTTTTACAATAAAAAACATACAAAGAAAAGATTATACTAGATGTATACTAGTTATTGCAAATAAGGGAAATCATGGGACTTATGTTTCTTTGGGCCTGGCTTACTTCACTTAAAGAACTTTTTCCTAGTCTTTCCATTTCCTAACAAATGGAGCAGTGTCATTCATTCTGATGGAGGCACAGAAGACCATTGCATATATATAGATATATACATATAGAAAATATATATATCACCTATATATAAAGAAAATGTGGTATAGATATCTATCTATATATCTATATGTATACAGATATCTATATGTATACATATATATATATGTGATATAGATATATAGCTAGATATCTATATCACATTTTCTTTATCCATTCATCTACTTTCTCCAAGATAAGATATGGAACAGTTCATCTTGATCAGTGTCACTCCTTCCAACAATCTCACCTGCCTTCTTCCCTTACTTATTTTAATTTTAGGCTATGTATTTAATTATTTTGCCTTTTAACAAAGCAAGATGCAATGCATCTTGATCTGTGTGAACATTCAAAATGTTCACTCCCCTCCAACCTACTCCCTTGGTTATATTTCTCAACTGTAGTATACACAATGAATTCTTGTCTGTATTCTCCCCATTTCCCCACGTCTACTTGGGAAATCACATGTTTCTCTTTCTCTGCTATGATAAAATTTACCAGAACTTTGTGGACAATTTAATCCCTTTCTTAAAAAAAAAGAAATAAAATCCACTTAAACATGTGATTTGTACTTTCACTGTATAGAATTTGTATCAGGCATTTAGTTCCCTCTTCTGTTGAAAGTACAATATATTCCTTCCATGTTAGAGAGCTCAGATAGCTTCTCCTGAAGTGAGCTTAAATTCCTTCTCTCTGTCAAATAAGTCACTGCTTCTTTGGTAACAGCATATATTTGATGGGTTTTGCTCTCCCTTAACCATTGTACAGTCTTCAATGAGGAAAACCATGCCCATTTCAGTCATTTCCAGTTGTTCTGTGCCCGTTTCAGTCATTTCCAGTTGTTCTGTGGCCCAAGTCTCCTCTTGTATTAGTCACAGCTAAAGAGACTCAAAATAGCCAGCTCTATTTAGATTCTAACATGATGCTATTTGGCTCTTTGGAGATGAGAAGATAAATCGCTTATTTTTATTTTACTTCTGGCTTCTCACCAAATAACAGAATGAAATAGCATGTGATAAAGAATTGGAGGAATTATGGAAACTGTGACTCAGACGTAAGAAAACTCATAGTGAACACCTGCAGTGCTATTTACCAATAATTTAATATCTCTATAGTATCTTGTTAATATTCTCTATATTAGTGATGTAATTCTTATTTAATCTCAAAAATCTCTTAATGGTAAGTATTAATACCATACCCGCTTAAGAGATTAAATAAGTGGGCCTGAGAACTTAAGTAATTGTTCAAATTAATACAACTATTTTTGGGACGTTTTTGCAATAGGACTTGTTTTATTTGAAAGCTCCCAATTGTTTTTCTTATTTGTGTATAAGGTTACATATATTCACTGAAGTTGCTGAAAAATTTAAAAATAGAAATGATATGATTGCTACTCGGGAGGCTGAGATCTGAGGATTACAGTTCAAAGCCAGCCGGGACAGAAAAGTGCCTTTGAGACTATTATCTCCAATTACCCACTCAAAAACCAGAAGTGGCACTGTGGTTCCAGTGGTAGAGCTTTAGCCTTAAGCACAAAAAGCTGAGAGACAGCACCCAGGCTCTGAGTTCAAGCCCCACAACAATAAAAAAAAAAGAAAAAAAGGTATGGTTGCTTTATTATATTATTAGGGAAAGATAATGCATTTAATAATTACAACCAATTTAGACAAATTTCCGTGTGTCTTTCCAGTTACCTATATACAATTTTATAATATTAAAGTGATTTCCAGTATGTATAGCTACACATCAATGGAGATGCTTTCTGATAACTACATTGTTAGCTGGTTTTGTCACTGTGTACCTTGTAGAAACCTAGTTTGTGTAATCTCCTTTCTACCTGGGTGATATGGTGTAGGCACCTTGATATATATGGTTTACCATTTTGCAGTGCAGGACTGTCTTACTGAGACTTGAACTCAGCTTTTATGCTCATAGCTGTTTTTTGCTTTTTGTTTTTTGCTTGTTAATTGTTGATGGAATAGCTAGGATTACAGATGAAACCACTGGTACATGGCTGTAACAATGTTTTGTTATTTTAAAATCTCTTCAGTGGAAATTTTCTGAATAGAGACCGGGAAACACAACAAATCAAAGAAAGGTTGGACAAATGGGATTGCATAAAGTTGCAGAGCTTCTGCAGGGCAAATGACATAGCTAGCAAGATTAATAGAAAGCCCACGGATTGGGAGAAGATCTTTACTAGCCATACAACGGACAAGGGTCTCATATCTAAAATATACTTGGAACTCAAAAAATTAAACCCCCCAACAACAAATCCTCAAAGAAACAACTGCCCAATAAATAAGTGGGCGAAAGACTTAAAGAGAAACTTCTCTGAAGAAGAAAGAAGGATGGCCAATAGACACATGAAGAAATGTTCAACATCCCTAGCCATAAAAGAAATGCAAATCAAAACAACATTGAGATATCACCTCACTCCAGTTAGAACGGCAAAAATCAAGAACTCTAACAACAACAGATGCTGGAGGGGATGTGGACAGAAAGGAACCTTACTTCATTGTTGGTGGGAATGTAAACTTGTTCAACCACTTTGGAAAGCAGTATGGAGGTTCCTCAAAAGACTACACATAGAACTCCCCTATGACCCAGCAATCCCACTTTTGGGCATTTACCCAAATGTTTACAAACAAGACCACACTAAAGCTACCAGCACAACTATGTTTATTGCAGCATTATTTACCATAGCTAAGATATGGAACCAACCCAGATGCCCCTCAGTAGATGAATGGATCAAGAAAATGTGGTATATACACACAATGGAATTCTATGCCTCCATCAGAAAGAATGACATTGCCCCATTTGTTAGGAAATGGAAAGGCTTGGAAAAAATTATATTAAGTGAAGTAAGCCAGGCCCAAAGAAACATAGGTCCCATGCTTTCCCTTATATGCAATATCTAGTATATGTATGAGTCAAGCGGAAAAGGTCAGATAATGTGATGTTAGGAATACGATCCCTTAAATATGTATTTTAATGTTTTTTTTCTTTCATGCATGTGTTTCTAACGCATTTATAAGATTATTTCTTTGTTGCTTTGTATGTCCCTCCCCCACAGTGTAACCCCCGCTTTCACTATATTTGATGTCAGTATAACTTGTGGAGGAGATGGGGACAAACAAGTCGTTTAAGGATTTAGGTGGACCTGTTGCAACAATGAGAAGTACAAAATGTCATGTCAAAACCGAGCTTTACAATGTCGGTGTGTGGGGGGGGGGGGGGGGGAAGGATTGGGTGGGGGGGAGGAGGGAGGCTGGGAAGGGAGGTGAAGGGTAAACAAAGGAGGAGGCTGCAATGCTTGGTAAGAAATGTATGCATTATCCTGCCCATGTAATTGTAACCCCTCTGTACAGTATGCTCTCAAATAAAATAAAATAAAATTAAAAAAAAATTACCATAGAAAAAATATAGTCCCTAGAAGAGAAAAAGATAACTGTAATGCATATAACAGATGTCAGTGGAGCATACAGAAAATACTTTCACTTTTAATAAAAAATAAAAAAATAAGCAGTAAAATAATAAAAACGAAAATAATAAAAAATTAAGTCTGATAAAAAAAAAATCTCTTCAGTGGAGATGTAACAATGAATCCTCCCCCACCAATGTAAGATAACAGAAAAAAAGAATGCATATTTTAAAAATAAAATAGCATATCTTCTAGCAAAGAAAAGAAACAACATGATTGGACTTTCATGTTAGAATACCACTTATAACATTACAAACATGCTCAATTATAGAAATACAAGAAAGAAATCATGAAAACAAGTAAAGGAGTAAGTTTCAGCAATGTAATTAATGCATGGACTAGAATAGTGAGTAAAAATAATAATACAGTGTGCAGTTGACATGTAAGATACTATTTGTGATATTTGTATAGCTATATTTAGAATGTTTGTAATTTTTAGCAAAGTAACAAAAGATAACTAGTTCCTCATGGAAAACAAGTTCAAACATTAAACTATTAAAACAGAAATCTCTACTTAAAATCATCGGAATGTTACTGAAGAAATATTGGCTTAGGGTGCAAAGAGATATTTGAACCTTGGGTTATCAATATGATCAGAGAAGCAAGAATCTTGCTTTGGAGAGTCCCATACAGATAATAGAATAGGGGTTTGAATTCAGAGCCCCACTAAAGCATTTTTCCCCCAAGCATACCCTTACTGTTAGTAGGGATGTGAAAACCAGCATTTTTCCTGTGAAGATCAAGTGTCCTGTGATCGCAGCAGAGCAGCTCAGCTTTGAATCACTTTAATCTTTGCCACTGAATGGAGGTGACCCAGAATGCCTGACAAAAATAGCATAATTCCTCTTTGGATGAAGGTGATCTCCTTGGCCCCAAGTAATTTCCTGCAACAATTTTACAAATATCATGCCTGGCATATGAGAGGAATCAGGTAGAAGGGTACACAAAACTTCCCAAATGATTTGCAAAACAGCAGACAATAGAACCAGGCTCACAAATGCCCTAGATATTAAAAGCACTGACTTTAAAATAACTCAGTCTATCTCCTGGGATAGAAAATAAATGACATTTTTTTAAAAAAAGAGAACAGTGAATTATTTTCAAAAATAAATAACTTCTTAAGTAAAAATTTCAATATCGTCACTCATGATATCAAAAGATGTTTTGAAGGGGAAATGAAGCACAAATGAGCTGGAATAGAAATCAGAATAATGAAAGAAATCATTTACAAGTGATCTGCTAAAAAATCTGGGCTTTGTAGCCAGAGTTGCAGAAAGAGGAGAAAAATCAGAAAAATATAAAGTTTGAATAAAAATTATTGATATTTATCAAAATGTAATAGAAGATACTGTGCAGCATATGTAAGAAGTCCTAAGAATAAAATCAAATAAAAATCATACTACATATTTTATGGTGTGCATGTCAGAAGTATCTCAGAAGATGCATGAGATATCGGTAATTTTTAAAAGCCATGGTCTATATTTGGTTACTGACATTTTGTTGGGGTATCATTTCTGAAATATTTGAAGTCCTGGGAATGCAACTGCCTGAGCATTGGTCAACTGTGATAATATAACATACACAGAGGAGTATTTGGTGTCAGAGTTAGGTTTATTTTATTTTTACTGGTCCTGAGGCTTGAACTCAGGACCTGGGTGCTATGTTTAAACTTTTTTTCCCCTCAAGGCCAGTGCCAGTTAGACATCTTAGGCCTTAGGTGACTACTTGAAGATAAAAGTCTCATGGACTTTTCTTCTTGGGCTATCTTTGATCTGCAGTCCTCAGATCTCAGCTGCCTCAGTAGGCAGGATTATAGGTATGAGCCACTGGCACCCAGCACAGGGTTAAATTTCTTTGTTGTTGTAGGGTTTGAACTCAGGGCCTGGGCTCTATCCTTTGTATTCAAGGCTAGTGCTCTACCATTTGAGCCACAACATCATTTCCTTAAATATCTTTTAAAACATATTATTTATTTATTTATTTATTTTTTGTTGGTTGTAGGGCCTCAACTCTGGGCTTGGGCACTGTCCCTCAACATTTCAGCTCAAGGCTAGTGCTCTACCACTTGAGCCACAGAGCCACTTACAGCTTTTTTCTGCTTATGTGGTGTGGAGAAATCGAACCCAGGGCCTCATGCATGCAAGGCAAGCACTCTACAAACTGGGCCACCTTCCCAGCCCCTAAATATCTTTTAAATAAACACCTTTTCTGTTTTCGTGAGTCCAGGTTTGCTGCGTTTGCCTGACTGAAGTGCCCTTGTCTGATACAGGGTATTTACTTTAGAACTGCTAAAATGTTTTCAATTATTTATTTATCTTGGAAAGAAGACTTTAGTTAGAATATAAATTTGTTTCTATTCTTTGGTACCAAAATGTGCTATGTAGAGTTCTTCCATGGAATGCATAATAATTCTAGATGACAATTTGGTAAAACGTTTCTGGATATCAAGAACAATAAAAGGAAGTTATATAAACGTTCCATTTTTAGAATTCTATGTGTTAGCCTCTTAATGTTTATGGGGCAGTACAGTATTTTTAACTGATTTTTTGCTGCAGGGGAAGATAGAATTAGGTAGGAAAAACAAAACTAGAAATAAAATTCTACCCCAAAATATGGCCTTAGATGTTAAGGGATCTTAAGCATAGGAAATGCTTGGGATGGGGGTAGAAATGCCATGTGCAACAATAAAGTCTTATACTCATTGGAGTTAAAATTAAGAAACTGATTATTTTTGCTTTGAGGTACAACTTGGAAGTGATTTCAGGGAGGTATACAAATGCCAAGGATCTAATATTTCTCCTTAGATGTTCATGTATACATAACCAGCAAAATTAAATATATATATCTTTAAAATAATATTTTATTTCACTCTTTTCTATTTCCTGTGGTAAAAGAACAAGATTTCTCAAAAATAAAAAAGTTCAAGAGGCACAAATAACTAAGAGAATAGTAGCTCAATTAAATGCAACCTAGAGTAATGATTAGTTAATATAAATTAATGAAAATCCAGGCTTCATTTGCACTTAGGAATGATGGCATGATGCCTTATTTTCTGAATTGTTTCCATTGAAAACTGCCAGGAGCAATTTTTCAATGAAGCATATTATTCTGGCACATCTACTCCTTCTGCACTGTCTTTAGATCTTAATAGCATCAGACAAGTATCCCCACCTAAGAATACTTTTGTTTCATATATATAAATATTAATACCTGTTTATGTCAACTGAATTTAACATTATATAGTTATCTAAAAGTAAAATGAGGTTCACGTTTAGTTAAGCTTTATAAACAATGTATAGAACTTGTCTGGGGAAAAATGACAAACTATTGCATTCATAGACCTTTCTAAGAACAGGGTAATATTGAAAAAGTCAAGAAAATGATTTACTGAATAGATTGTGTTATTACTGAAAAATTTGAATATTCTTTGAATCTATAAAAGGACCTTCTCTAGAGTATTACTGTTATTACTGAAGGTTCGTCATATTAGAATGTCTCCAGATCAGCATGTTCTGTGCATTTTACCCAAAAGACACCAAAACATCTTGGAGAATAAGGTAAAAAGTACCATTAAGCGTGAGACAAAAACTCATTAAAGAGCTCATTTGAAGAAATGGCATCTTTACTCTATTACACACAAATTGCTTCTAGGCACTAAATAAGCTCTCTCTGTGAGAGAAAAGCAAATCAGTCATGTAGATTTTGTAAGCATTTATCTTGAGTTCTTCAGTGCAATTAAAGAGAGTAGGAAGGCTGTCCTACTTAAAAGATGAAAGGCATGAAAAATCTCTACTTTTTCTCTTTTCATAAATTAGGATGTATTTAAACGAAATTGGGCAAGCAGAATCTCCTGCCATTTTCAATTTTAGTTATATTCAGTTTTCTTCCTCCAAGGAAAAGTTTGGATGGTATGAAATTTTAATGTGACATGATAAATCAATACCACTCTAAAACTTATGTTTATGACCTCTATTTATCAAACTCATGGTATCTTAAGGATATAAAAGAATTAAAAAGGTTAAAGAAAACTAAGGAAAATCATTATTGAAGGGCTGGATTTGTAAATAAAATAAATTTTGTATTGGCAAATGACAAATATGTTCTTAGTAATGTTTAGTTATATCTAAGTATTTAATGATAAATTTTAAGTAGAGAATCATACTACTTATAAATGAAAATAAAAAAATAAAGTGATAATTGTTCTGTACCAAGATCATGAGAAACATTTTGTTTAATAATATGAACATCACCTCACCTTACATTTGTCCTGATAAGGCTTGGTTCAAATGGAAATCTGTTTCCCTGTTGGAACTGATTTGACTTCAAGGAGAACCATGAAAAGGTTCACAAAAACATTGAAAGTGTATAGAAATATACCCATACAGCAGACTCTTGGGACATATCAAAGTTCGGTAATTTCATACTTTTATTGAACAGAAATTATTTAAAAATTTCAGTGAATTATTTCTTCTGAGAGTTCCTCTTTCATGTTGAATGTCTGAGATGAACTCATTTTTTCAGAAATAAGGCCATGAATTTACTCAGTTCTAATGTTTTGGACGATTCTCCTGCAAGGAAGCATTAGGACTTCTGTGTTTGAAAACAGCTATAAACTCATGGGCTGTCTTCCAAATCTCAAATTATGACATTGTGAGTTAACAGTTCAGGAGATGTACTTGAAAAATCACTCAAGTTTAAGCATTTAAGTGTGATTTGGAGTACTTTTATGTTTATATCATTATATAAAATTGTCCTCAAAACATCCTCATTGAAGCGCTGGGAAAATGTTAGTTCTGTACTAAAAATAGAGCGAAAATTCTTTAACTCTATATTGTAACATATGTGTGTACCAGGAGAGACTTAGTATTTTCTGAAAATAAAGAAATTCCATAAAAAAATGAGAAAATAAGATTTCTAGTAGCTGTTCTCAAAAATATCACCAAAGTTCACAAAATAAAGAATTGTTCAATGTTTGCACATAAGTACGTGGCCATTGGTATTTTACCAATGACTAATGAATTTTGTTGCTATTATGTGTAGTATGTGTAGTATAGTTGGGGTATCCAATTCAAGTAAGTTTAAAAAAGTTTGAAACTAACCTGATAATTAAAACAAAATCTGTGAATACAACTTATACAAAGTTTCCTATGTAGTCTCTATGTATCCCAGGTTTGTCTCACACTTGTCATCTTGCTCCTCCTTCAGCCTTACAAGTATTGGGATTATGGCCATATGCTACCATGCTTGACTGTTTTTTTTGGGGGGGGGAAAGGGACAATAAACCAGGATTTGAACTAAGGGCTTTATATTTGCTAAGCAATACTCTAGTACTTGAGCCATGGATCTAGCCCTTTATTTCTGGTTATTTGTGAGATGAAGGTTCACTTTTTGCTCAAGCTGGCCAGGAGTTCAATTCTATGTGTGGTTGTATTTGTAGCTGTAAGGATAGGCATGCACTACTATTCTCAGCTTTTTCTGTTCAGAGGGAATTTTGTGAATTTTTCTCCCCAGGCTTTCTTGGATCATTTTAACCTTCTGTTTCTTTATTCAAATAATCTTATGTATGTTCGTTACCAACTCTTTTTTTTTTTGCCTGTCCTGTGGCTTGAACTCATGGCCTGGGTGCTGTCCCTGAGACTCTTTGTGCTCAAGGCTAGTATTCTACCACTAGAGACACAGTGCCAATTCTGACTTTTTTTTGAGTAGCTTATTGAAGATAAGAGTTTCACTGGAGCTTTTCTAGATGTACTGGCTTCCAACCCTGGTCCTCAGATATCAGCCTCCTGAGTAGCTTGGATTATAGGCATGAGCCAGCAGCGCCTAGCTTATTAACACCTCTTCTTAAACAAAAAGGAAAGGAAAATAGTACTCTCTCCAATAAACTAAAAGGGATCAATTTTAGAAGGGTTAAACCATTTTGGGATTCTAATACATTTAATTTATGCCAGACTGTGGTTAAAAAAATTAAAACAAAAACCTTGTGCTCAATCAGATTTTCTTAGGATTGATGCAAAAGTTCAAAGGAGAAGAAGCTAATAAAATTTATCAATAAATACATCAAGAGATGAAACCAAGTAGCCTGATAGGGAATTTTCTAAATATAGAGAATTGGACAATTAACAGAAATAGTTTACTTTTCTCCATTTGTGCCACTTCAGCTAAAGAAAAAGCTAATATCTAGACTAAATATTCATACCTTATACTGGTGCCCACATATTTTCAGTGGCTATTTGAAATGTATCTATTGAACTATATTTCTCTGCAATGTGAAGTACTTGTTATGGAGGAATGGGTCAGAGTTAGGATGTGTACCAGCTTCTACTTACCTTTTTCCTGTTATACCACTCAATAGTACAGAAATGTATTGCCTCTTTCTAAGCTATTATTATTGGAATCATTCACAAGAATGCCTTTAGTTTTCACAGTGGCATGCCTGAGTGAGCAGGGAAAGACTTGACTTAGAAAGTTTCTGCCTCTTAAAAAAGGTTTACTGGGCTCCTAGTGTTACTACATTTTGTGGTAGACACAAGATCTTTCGAAAAATGGCACTTGATAGGTGCCATTCTGAGAATGAAATATAGATTTGATGTTTCAGATAGGAATAAGTAAGTTAGCATCACCAAGAGATACCTCATAGTTATTCATTGTTTAAGGTGATATTTACTGAGTAAGAATCATATTCCAGGCTGGCAGTTATGAAAGCGTAAAAGAAATTGCTGTGAAGAGCTTCCATTCAATTGAGGGAGGCAGATGAGAATATTATAATGGATTGGTTGTGATTAGTACAAGAAATTAGGTAATGTAAGTTAAAAAAGTAGAGAGTGGTAATATAGGCAGTTCTGTATGAAAGGAGATGGTTAGGAGCTATTTAATTGGGATTTATAATTAAAAATCAAGAGCCGACAAGCTATCTGTTGGTAGAGGACTCTGCACTGAAAGCAAGTATAAAGGCAGTGAAAATCCTTAAAAATGCTCCAAGATCCAGACAGCTTGCCAAGAAAAGAGGAAAAAAAAAGTTGGGGATATCTCCTGGATCTATCAAAGAAGAGGTTCTCAAACATTTTCATGGCAAGAGCCTTTCACTCTTAAAAATTATAAAGGAAGCTGGGCGCCGGTGGCTCATGCCTGTAATCCTACTTAGGAGGCTGACATCCGAGGATCACGGTTCAAAGCCAGCCAAGGCAGGAAAGTCCATGAAATTCTTATCTCTGATAAAGCACTAGAAAACCAGAAGTGGTGATGTTGCTCAAGTAGTAGAGCGCTTGCCTTGAGTGGAAGAGCTGAGGGATAGTGCCCAAGCCCTGAGTTCAAGCCCCATGACTGACAAAACAAATTATAAAGGACCATAAATAATTATCCATCAGTAGTTATATCTATCAGTATTTTTCACACATAGAAACTTACATTACCTTTAAATATTTTTATTAATTCAATTAAAATAATGCAAGCCTATTAATTAGTATTATAAATAACCTAATTTTATTAAGATAATCATATTTTCAAGACAAAAATATAGAAGAATGACAATGTTTTACTATGTGAAAATCACTATATATTTCTGGATAGAAGTAGGCTAAATTCTCATCTCTGTTTCTGTATTCAGTTTGCTAAAACACATTATTTCATTTGAAATATATGGAGAAAATCTTTCTTGACAAAGATATAAAAGGGAAGGAAGGAATATTTTAATAGAATTTTAAATTCATTGCAGGTATTCATATTTGGTACTACTTCACAACTCTATGTTGTAGCTTCTTAAATGTCATTTGTAATGTAACACCTGAAAGTATGTCAATATTTTTATGTTCAGTTACATCAAAATACACTGATTGGTTTTGCACTTTAAATGGCTTTTTTAAACTTGTGTAGTAGTTTGTAGCATCATGCATTGACAGTTGGCAAGCATTTGTTTGCTAGAATCTGCCTTTTCTGAATGTTGACATATTTTATTTGTGTGTGTATGTGTGTGTGTGTGTGTGTGTGTGTGTGTGTGTGTGCACCATGCTTTAAAGATCATGACCTATCTCATTGGAAAACTCTTCTAAGAACTAGGAAGTTGTCATGCTCCAGTTGACAATACAAGTGGCCAGCTTCTTTCCTCTGTTTTCAAGAGAGTGTCTGACACAGACACAATTTGAATAACCATTGTTTGTCAGTCAGTGGTTTTTGCAACTGAAAATTTCTTTTTTCTAGAAAAGGGTATCTATTTTAGCTTACAACTCAAAGTGTCATAAAAGTGCTTTTCATGGCCACAATCACCATACAAGTGTCAGACACAGCAGAAATTGCTTTATGTCTGCTTCTCATTTGATCACAGTATATTAAAAGGATGTGCACTCAAGTGTTGAGATTTAATAAATTAATAACATTTTCCTGATAAATGTCAAGATGATATTCTTAAGTGGAATTGACTTTCTTTTTTGAAGTCTAGGGAGATTAAAAAAAAGTCAGGTGATTTCTACAATAGTATGGCACTGTGCTTCAACCTCAATCTGTGTTAGAATCTGAGCCATTTTCCCTACCGTAAGTATCAGTGGCATTACACTGAAATGTACAAATAATTTCTCTACACAAATACAGCTCCTCCTCTACTTCTTTGGGAAAACTAGGATTTGAAACTAGGGCCTTGTGCTTGCTAGACTGGTGTCTACTAGTTGAACTAAAACTTCTAGCTCTACTGTTTGCTGTTTTTAAAAAAATATTATTATCTTTAAGTAGCTGAATGAAGGTGTTTTCACATTATAAATGTTTGTTTGAGATTGTAGGAGAGAACAAGGTGATAACAGTAGCAAGTTACCCCAGTGGTTTCAATTGTCAAACGAATGCACATTTATCAGGCAGCTACTCTCTCTGAAGTTGGGAACTGAAGAACTAAAAGATGCATTGGTTAAACCCTTCTCATCATTTGTAATGGAATGGTGCTGATTGCATCCAAATGCTGATGCCAGGGCCTGGAAAATGTGCCCAAATTGTCACGGCAATATGGAGGAAGAGAAAGAGGTGATTATAACATCCTGGAGATAAAGTATAAAAGGATTTCAAGGTCTGGATGCGAGCGTCAGATCATTGGCAAGCAGTCATCGACACATGGTAACTTCCTTTTCCCCTGTTCTAGAAGTAATCCAGGGTCATGTCCCTTAACAGACTTACCTCCTAGACCTTTGTGTCTGGTCTATTACCCCATGTGAGAAATGCTGGGAAGTCTGCTGCTCAGCATTATTGATTCTTTGGGATTCTCTTCTCCAAGGTGTAGAGGCCATAGAAAATGGAGAACTGCTACAAGAATCCTAACCAAGATACTGGAAAACAGTAAGAAAAAAAGATACTATTGTCCCTTGCAGTATTATTGTGCAAGATTATACACTAAACAGCCCAAAGAATATGGAGAAAATGAGAAACTTTTGTAATAGGCCTAGACTCTTTATCTGCTTGTAGTCACGTGGTGGTCATATTTTTTTCCTGTTTGGAGAACAATAGGAAGACAGATAGCTACTTTATAAGTATAATAATAGCACAATACTGAGATGCACGTGACAGTGAGAGAAGCTACTCAGTTTAATAAATTTTAAATGAGAATAAAATGGGGTTTGTGTGTGTTCTGCATTCTCCTCTATAAATAATATAGTGCAAAGTATAGTGCAAAGTGAGAAGTCAAAAATTATTAAAGTTTTAACTCAATGATGTTTTAAGATCATTATATGTTTACCAAGATCAGAACCAGATTATAAATCTGGAGTCATTTACCCAATCTTCTGCTTTGATAGGAAATGGCACAATGTAGAAACATTTGGAGTTGTCTAAGGATGATATTACTTCTTTATCTAAAGAAATGACTATGACAATATAATGCAATCACAGCACATGGCACATACATGACATATCTAATGAATGGTGTTCTTATTGAACTCTCTAGAAGCTAACTACCTGCAATTCCCAACTTTAAGAGCTGTGCTGATAAGATAGTTTACCTTATTAGATAGTGCTGATAGGACATTTTATCTTATTAGATAGACTCATAAAAATATTTATACAATGTGTAAATAGGTGTTCATTTCACTAAATGTTTGATATTAGAAGAAATTCCTTTGATAAATCAGCTGTGGAAAAAAGTTTAATTTCCAATATCTTTTTTCTTAAAAGTAATAAACAAGCATAAAAAAATCAGTAGAAGGGACTGGTTCTAAAACCATGTCCACCTGGAAACACAGAAAAGTAGATAATTAATGTGAAAATCAAATTCTAAAGCATAGTGCACAGTAGAAAGCATAGTTAGCAAGGTAATAGACCTGTACAATGCACCATTTTTGTCTCTAATTTGGAGGATGGCTTTGGATATGTGACTTTAACTCTCTGGAGCTTCAATTTTGTCTTTACTGCAATGAAGGAGAAAGAAATTATATGATTCTCAGCTTTAAAATTAACATCTTTATGTTTTTACTAAAAGAAAAAAAAGACAGGCTTTTATCTGTTTTAAAGAAACTAACCACAAGATCTTTAGAATTTCTTTCAGTTAAAAAATAATTAACGACTTTCCAACTTTCCAAGGCTGAACCTCTTTCCTAAGAGCAAAGTTCACTTTGCAGGAAACATTTTGATTTCTTTGGCATGATTACTGGAAATTGGTTCATTGAGTGGACAGAGGTTGATAGTAACAAGCTCATGTCTTGTCTGCAATTTGGGGATCTTGAGGGACAAAAAGGTAAGCTAAAGGAGGATATAAAAGCGAAACACTTTATTTTGCTGGTTAAAGAATGTCAGTCAAAAAGATTGCATATGGAGGAACACTGTGAGCCTTATTCTACCTAAAAATACACAGGAGGACTGTGAAATGTGAGCTCTATATTCTTTGTCCTAAAACTGTTCTTTACAATGAAAAGCCTAGAGGCCTACATATAGAAACAAAGAAAAAATATCTGAAATCCACCATATGTACATACATACATAGAAACAAACATGTGTGTGTGTGTGTGTGTGTGTGTGTGTGTGTGTGTGTGTACTTTAGACCCAAATTTCAGGGAAATGGGAGCTAGTTGCTGATTATGTCATCATGCATGAAAAATTGAGAGATATTTCCATGCTTATTTGAATATTCAATATAAATAGCTAATAAATATACATTTTTGCCATTGGGAATTGATCTTACTTAATGAAGCTTTGCTCTCAATCCTTCTGTTTTCGAGATAAGGTCTTGCTAATTTTTCCAGGCTGGCTTTGAATTCATGACTCTTCTGCCTCAAACCCCAAAAGCGTGAGGAGCACAGGCATACACCACCACATCTGAAAAGAACACAACTTTTAGACACTAATTTGAATCAAGTCTCCTTTAAGATATTAAGTAAGTAACTAAAGTTTCATAACACAGAATTTTATAAGAAAAAGAGCTGTGATTTTTTTCTGAATTATTTAAAAAACAGGAATGTTTATAGTATCTGAAAGAATTTTGAGTTTTCACCATTATTCTCTCTTCTTACACAATCCTCGGACTATGCATAACTAACCCAGCATATCAGCTGCTGAACACTTTCCTTTATTACCTATGCATTTCATTGGACTTAGGAATAAGTTCATATGATTTACATGCTAAGTAGCATTCTCTTGAAAACAAACAGAATATAAAAAGTGTGTTACGGTTTTGTAATAAATCCTTTGAAATAAAGATCCAGAAACTTTCTTTGGTGTGCACTAAATAAGAGAGCCAATAAACTAGTGGTTGGACTGCTTCTGTCAATAAAATTGATGTCATTTCACACTACTTATATAAAACTTGTCTCTTTTTTACAAATCAAAATCAGCAGTTAATTTGAGTTTATCAGTAAGACAGTGTCTGTTTTACTTCATTGATTCTTCTGATGAAAGTAAAAGATGCTTATATTTTTTTCAGGGGCAGATACTTGGTATTTGAAATTATAGAAAAGCTTTTATATAAACCATGTATGTTTTGCTTTGTAGGAGCAAACAGGTACTATTTGGTAGTTTCACTACACTATTAGAAAACATGTTTTGAGACAGAAAGGTACAAATGCAAAACCATTGTTTATAAGTTATTTGCAAGGGTGTAATTGGTTGGCAATATTTATCCAACTCTTACAAAATTTTGAAACCTTGGAATCATAACATAGTACAGTATAACTTTAGAATCTAATAGCTTTCTACTGAGGGCATTGCTGTGAAGGTTAGAAAATGCTATTCATTCTAAATATTATCTTGGCTGCCTCACTGAGAAGTTGTAATATTATTTGTTTGTCAGACAGCTTGAAATGCTAGACAGTACCATAAAGAGCAATAGGGAGAAGGTGATAGGAAGAGAGATTATTCTTACCTGCTGGTTTGTGACTTGGTAATGTCAGAGTGGTATTGGTTTTCTTAGCCTTTCATTACTAATGAATTGCCACAATAAGATTTTCAGTCTATTCTCAAAAAAAATTCTCCATGTAATCACAACAGCGATAGCAAATTCATTTCAGAAGTACTACAACCAGTCTTCTGTGGAAGATTTTTGTAAAATGATTTAAGACATGATGCACTAGTCCCATATTAGACAAATGAGTTTTATATACTCTTCATCTAAAAAGTCTTTCAGTATCTCTCCATCTGTTTTATAGGTACAGCCTTCTATGAAGGATTTGGCTTTACTGTTCAATGGAGTGTTTCATTTTTTACTAAAACTACTTGTTTGTATATTTTTATATTTTCTAATCTAAACAATATAAGGCTAGAATTTTAATGGTTTCATATAGACCAACTAATATAATAGTGTCATACCTGGTTTATGTCTTTGCAGGATGTCTGTATATAATTTCATGAATATTATAATGATGTGAGGCAATTCAGTTTTATTTTCGAATTATTTATTGCTATCATCACAATATCCCATAATTCCACTGGGTAATCATTTAAGAGGTAGTCAAAGTACTTGAGTGCAGCAAAAAAAAAAAAAAAGGAATTCTTTTAAGTAAGCTTAAGGAGAGGGAGATAGAAAGAAAGTGTAATTATTTTTAATTTTTAACTTTGTCTTTTTCTTTTTTGGTAGTGGGGATCAAGCCCAGTACATTGCACTTGCTAGGCGAGTGCTTTGCAACTGAGCTACATCCTAGCCTTAAAATGTAATTATTTCAGTTTCATCATTAGAATTATCATATCATATGTATCTCACTATACCATAGAGAAGAGATAACTTTTAGGTGTCTGATACATAAGCAGATTGAATTATTGAATGATCTAGAGAAGTAATAGATCTTAGGCTCAATTATTACTAGGGCAAGGAGAATTTGGAGACATGATGTGTTAATCTAATATTAAATTAGTTGTTTTATGTAATATTTTCCTAAGGAAAGTCCTTTTTCAACAGTGAAATAATCCTAAAATAATGCTGACATAATTAAAAACTTCTCCAGATTGATTGGCTCCCCAGTCTCTTGCACGGTGCCAAAAATGAGTGTGGAGCTGGAAGATAATCTGTCTCTTCCTTTACAGCCCATGCAATAAAACTTTCATATTACTAAAGGGGAGAAAAATAAAATAAACAACAGTCCACTTGTCTCATAAACACCTGCCCTGAGAGTTTGCTGTCACTGGCCATTGTGATATGTGGTCTCCCCCTGCTTTTCTTTCCCTAAAGATTGATGGTGTTGCCGTTCAGCTCAACACACCCCAAGATAAGTAAATTAGACCAATGCAACCCACTTTTTGCTGCTTTTTTTGTTTTGTTTGTTTTTTGTTCTGTGCTTAGCTTCTTTGCCTCTCTTGGCATGTTAATTAGGATTCCATTGTCATCATAGTCTCAGAATTGGTGAAGGAAACCATAGGATATTCCATTTTTATTAGAGTCCACACTGTGCCCTTCCATCGCTTCACCACAGATCTCTGTGATGATGCTGACAGGCCTACTGAAAATTTTCTCTGCCTTTTGTTTTTCTACATCATTGCTCAGAAACCTTGAGGTGAATGAGAGTATACTCTGCCAATAACCGTAACTGCATATCTTACAGAGAAGTGGCATTGTAATTGGGAATAATTTCTTCTCCTGGTGTTTTACTTGCATTCTTATATTTTGCATTTTTGGTGTGAGTGACTTTTCTGCTGATATAGAGAACTAATGCAAGAAATAATGGGACATAGGCTTTTGAAAAATCAGACATTACATCACACAGAAACACTCTATTAGGCTTAGAATGGTTTATCTACTGAATAATGCAATTAAGCAAGTAATGGTGTAATTAATTCTAATATAGTTATTTGTTTACTTGTAAATGCCAATATACAACTGATTATAATGTATTGTGATACCTCTGAAAGCTCAATAAATATTAAGCTAGAAAACTCCAAGAATAAAATCCATGTGTGTGCACATGCATATGTACTTCCAACTAATATTAAATTGATATAAATACAATAAATAATTATTTATTTTTAGATGCTCTTAATATTGAAGATTCACAGAGAAAGGTTACAAATCTTAAGCTCTAAACACATTCTATGGACCTTGAATTTGTAGAAGTATACAATGATTTTAAGAAACATTTTGTTAAATAAACCATTATTCTTTATAGTTATATGTTCAAAAGATATATTATACTTATAACCAAATGCTTTCTATTAGTAATATAACAAGTGTGAGCTCTTGTGTAAATATTTGTATTGCTAGTTGTGTTTATTTTTTCTTTCCATAGTTCCTAAATGGCTATTTCAAAATAAATCTATTATTTTTCTCAATATATAGGGTAATTTGTCTGAATAATAAACTGTGCATATTAAAAAATAATCTTGCATTAAAGAACTTTATCTTAATTTCCTGTGTTTGATTTTCTTATTCTCAATTTTCTTTTCAATAAATTTTAATTTTATAAAGCCAATGCTCTAGTTGTTTTTACTCTACTTATATTCGAAACAAAAGACATTAACAGTTTACTATCAGTGTGAAATTTACATGCCCCTACAAAATAGTTAAGAAATTATGGTTCTACGACAAGGATAGGACTGGAAGAAGATGGTTATACAAGATAACTAAGCAAGTTAGATGGAATTGAACACGAAGTTTATTTGGAGTTTGCTATAGTTTAGATCTTAAATGCCCCTCAGCCTATATAATTCTCTGCTTGTTCTTATTGAGATGTGCTGAAACCTTTAGGTGATCCACCCTAACGAAAGGGCTTTATGTCATCAAAGGCAAGACCCGAATGGATTGTAAAACAAAGGATCTTCTTTCACATCTTTGTTTACCATGGGTAAGGCTAGTGCCCTTCTGACAGGACCAAAGCCATTAAGGCCAACTACACAGACTGCAACCTAAAGATTGTGAAACAGTCTTTTCCCTTTGGAGGCTGATTTATCTCCTGTGCTATCGTGATGGAACTATGACTGAACCAGAACATCTAGGCTTCTTGTGCTAAAGAACATGACCACATGACCATTTGCTTTGCTCTTGCTATGTAATAAAGGGAAAATCCTAATTTGAAACAGGAAAGTGTTACATTGTTACTGCTTTCTGAATGGGATTTATCACGCTTTATTTATTTTTTGTAAGAATGTAGACATTGCTATCTGTATGAGTGAAATATTAAAATAAAGGCATTTGAAGGAGTAATGAAAGAACCTTGGACACCATTCTTAATTTCTATCTTTCCTTTTCTTTTTGCTTATGATTTATACTTCATGTGGTAAGGAGAGTAAATTTTCTTTCTTTGTATTTCATTTGTTATCCATTACATTCAACATAAATAAAAAGTCATTGCATATACTTGTGCAATTTCACTTAGCTGAATGTACTTATCATACAAACTACTCATAAAATTTTAAATTTTTAATTGAAATATAATGGTTGTTCAAATGTATGGAGTAAATGTGATGTTTTGATATATGTATACCTCATGTAATAATACCTAAATAATGAACATATCCATCATCTCACAGATTTATTACTTTTTGTACTGAGAACATTTAATATCTACTAATAATGTTGAAATATAGAATACATTTTAACAACTATAGTAAACATGCTTTAATAAATCTCAAAACTATATTCCTCTTGTCTCAGACTTTGTCTTTTTTTCTTTTTGGTCATGGGGCCTGAACTCTGGGCCTGGGTGCTGTCCCTCAGCTCTTCAGCTCAAGGCTAGTGCTCTACCACTTGAGCCACGGCACCACTTCCAGCTTTTTCTGCTAATGTGGTGCTGAGGAATCGAACCCAGGGCCTCATGCATGCAAGGCAAGCACTCTACCACTGAGCCACCTTCCCAGCCCCCAAGACTTTGACTTTTGACAAATATCTCCTTATTTCCCTTCCTCCCTTCCTCCCCTTTCTTTCCCTCCATCCTTTTTCCTTTCCCTTCTTCCCTCACTCCTTCCCTCTTCCTATCTTGTCCTCCTTTCTTCCCTCCTCCAACCCTTCCTCTTTTCTTCCTTTCTATCTCCACCAGTCTCAGCTACCTTTCTATCCCTATTATCCACTTACCAACCTTCCTACTTTCTAGTTCTTTATATCTCTTCCAGATTTCACGTATAAATCAGATCATGCGGTTTTTTCCCCTCTATGTGCCTCTCTTATATAACCAAGAGTGTTCTTTAGATTCATCCATGTTGTAAATAGTATTTGTTTTCTTCTTCTTTTAAGCAATATTCCGTTGTGTCTAGGTGACATGTTCATATATTGATGGGCATTTAGGTTGAATTCATATCTTTGCAACTGTGAATACTGTGGAAATCCACTATTTTCTTTCTCTCTTTCTTCCCCCTGCACTGGGGCTCAGCCTCACACTCTTGCTCAGGTTTTTTCACTCACTCACTTTTGGCACTCTACAATTTCAGCTATGCTTCCACTTCCATAATTTTTGGTTAACTGGAGATATCAGTGTCTAGATTGTCTGCTCATCTGATCTCAAGAGTCTCAGACTTTTAACTCCTGAGTAGCTAGGATTATAGGTATGAACCAGTACTAGAAATCTTATTGCTGGACTAGATAATAATTCTTATAACATATTGATAAAACTCCAGATTGTTCTGTATATTGTCTAGTAGATATGATAACTATACTAATTCTATTTCTACCAACAGTACACAAGAGTCTCTTTCTTTTTATATTCTTGCCAAACATATGTTCATAATGTGATAATAGATGTGGTGTGATATTTCAGTGTAGTTTTATTTTCTGTTTCCCTAGTGATTAGGAATATTGAGCTTTTATTTTTTCACAAACTTGTTGCCTAAGTAACTTCAACTTTTTCATTCTAATTTTAATGGTTTTATTTCTTATGATTGATTACAGAATGTAATGTTATTAAAAATTCTTCATGACTCATGGTAGTAATATTTCCTTCTATGCCTCAATCTTTGACATTCTATTTCCTCTGCCTGTCCTATCTCCCCAGACTCAAAATTGTCAAACATTCTTCAATAAAAGTCTCCACTTACATATGGAATCCTGCCCTGTATAACAAGTTAGAGGCCTCTGTGGGGTCTGTAATAAGACTATACTCCCAAGTTATTATTAATGAAATAAGTAACAAATTAATAGATTGACGACTAAACATTACTATAGGTACGCTTGATTTAGCAAGTGAATTGTTAATAGTACATACACGTTCTTTCCATTGCAGTAAGTTTAAGCTTGCACTACCAATTTGAATAAATGTATTTATGAATCAGATCAAAGAAGTAGAAGCTTGCCAATGAACTTTTCTCAGAGGGCAACTGAGCCGATCCAACATCTAGAGATGGGCCTTCTGAGGAGAGATTCAATCCTGACTTCTTCATTTCCAGTGGCTGCCATCTTGCTTACTTTCACTGCTACTATGGCTGCCAAGATGCTGGGTTTTCAAAGCTTTCGTGGGACTAGAGAGTTGGAGGATAATAGGACAAATGCAAATGCTACAAGACTCATTGTTTTAACTAGCATTTAGCTATTTTGCTTGAATAAATTTTCCAAGTTTCAGATAATTTTAGGTAACTTTTAGAGTGCCAAATAGTTTTTAATTTCTGCCGGCATTTGTTTCTGTGGAGGAGCAGATTTTGAAGAACTGTAAGTATTCCAAAGGAAGTCATCTCATCTTAATGCATATTGCATAATTTGTTCATTTCCATTAGGTCAAAACCAAGAGCAGAACCTGTAAATTCTAAGAGGTGGGCATTTGCTGCCTACTGTAGCAGAGCTTAATCCTTATAATTCTAAGTTCAACCTTTAGTGATTGAGCTTAGGTCCTGTATCGATGTTTCATTTCCTTTTATTTCTCCTAAAATGACAGAATAAAATCCTGGGTTAGAATTTGCTTCCGGAGAGTGTTACCTAAACATCATCTGGAGATATTAGGTGTTGAGATGGTAAAGCATTTGGAAATCTGAGTTAGTGTGTTTGTTCTCTACTAACACTACAATTTTTTTCTCTCTCTAAATCCTTGTTTAGCATCAGGGATTTGGAGGATATTATGTATTGTATAGGAATAAATGCATTCTGGGTACAAGACTGGGCTGATGGATTCCTAGGATTTCTTATCCATTGATTTCTAGTACAACCTTGCAACACTTAGATCCAGTAACCACAACACTATCAGTACAGCTCACTGATCATGAATAAACTAGAAGATATATTCAGTGGAACTGAGTTCTTCAGAGAAATAATTTTCACTGGATGCAGACACATAAGAGTAACTTTTATTTAAGAATGGAAAAGTAGGGACTGGGAGTGTGCCTTGGAGGTAGAGTGCTTGCCTTGCATGCATGAAGCCCTGGGTTTGATGCCTCAGTAACACATAAACAGAAAAAGCCAGAGTGGCACTGTGGCTCAAGTGGCAGAATGCTAGCCTTGATCACAAAGAAGCTTTGGGACAGTGCCTAGGCCCACAGTTCAAGTCCCAGGACTGGCAATTTAAAAAAAAAATTGAAGAGTACCATTTAGTAGTTCAGTGATTATCAAAAGCACATTAGGTATCACCATGAAACAGATGAATAATAATACTAAATGAATAAGGTGTCACCTCTCAAATGACTTCATAATCTGATTTAGCTTATCTTTTCCTGTAGTGAACAGACAGGGAGAAACACATTCATTTTATTCTGTCACCATTTTTCATGCTTAATTAAAATAAGAAAGGAAGTTAGGCTTCATGATACATCAATGTGTAATTTGCAGTTTCCTTAACTGATAGAAATTCTTTTGACAAAAGTTTCTGCACTAAGGTTGAATCACTCACTCAGCTCTATATCTCAATTACCTTCTTGGCAAGATAAACATGTTTTTGTATCCAAAAAGTAGTGTGTATTTAATTATCTCTGCAGATACAATTCATCAATACAATTTTAATTAAGTTCTTAAGTATGTTAGATGCAATCTATTCAAAAGATGCTTGGAACTTGTAGGTAGCAAAGGATCCTCTAGGCAATATTTCAATTTTTTTCTCTCTTTTTCTTTTTGGTGAAATAAAACATTTTCTTTCCTTTGATGATATATATTTGTTCTATTTAGCTTTGATGCTGCATCTGCTAATTACATAACTCTAAATGGTTAAAATAACAGCATCCGTAATAATGTCAACTTTATTTTTATATTGAGCAATAAATGTCATTTTAGAATTGTAACATTAGAACTATTTCAATTCAGCTCCATATCTTTTATTTATTCATTTATTTTTTGTTAGTCATGAAGCCTGAACTCTGGGCCTGGGTGCTGTCCATCAGCTCTTCAGCTCAAGGCGAGCACTCTACCACTTGAGCCACAGAGCCACTTCTGGCTTTTTTTTCTGGTTATATGGTGCTGAGGAATCGAACCCATGCAGCCTCATGCATGCAAGGCAAGCACTCTACCACTGAGCCTCCTTCCCAGCTCCATACCTTTTATTTTTGAGACAGGATTTTGCATTGTAGTATAGGCTGCTTTTATATATGCAATCTTCTTGTTTCGGTCTCATTATTGGTGTGCATCACCATGGTTGGCTTCAATTAACTCTTCATTTTATTTGTTTGTGTAACATATATGTAAATCGACTAGTGTTTATGCATTGTTTACCATTATGGAAATAGTAAAATTTACCAGAAAATAAATCTCAAAGTTATTATTTTGTCATTTTACCATTATATATAATGAACTGAGTTAACTCTTGACATTGTCATAATATCAAGAGATAATGTTATAAAATTTAGAAATTATTAAGTATAATTTAAACACAGTGCAAAATATCTCACTTTGAGAGTAAGCTAGGTAAACTTACTGAAATCTGTGTTTATGCAGAAAATGAAGTAGCCTTGAGTAGATAGCTGTCATAGGAATAATGGACTTTAGAAAATCACATATATTTATGAGATATAGTGAAAGACAGCATTGTACTATGCTAATAATGTTTAACCTTGCAAAATATGTTAAATATTAAATGCGAATACCTTAATACAATCATTAATGAACATTTTGTAGTTTTCAAAATCATACTTGTTAATACCTTTGTCAAAGAATATATTTATTATATAAACATAGATTATATATTTATCTTGAGTATTTTTTAAAGAATATCGTTGCTATTATTGTTATTTTTAGGTAGATAATGAGAACATTCTTTGGTCCTTTGAGGTATTTTAGAAAAAAATAAAAGCTTTGGTAAGTATAAAAATTAAACTAATGTCAAAGAAATTATTACTCTAGTAACAATTAAATGGAATTTTTAGCTCATTTTTAATTTTTTAAATTTGTATTTATTTTTTATTGTGAAAATACTGTACAGAGAGGTTACAATTACATGGGCAAGATAATGAGCACATTTCTTATCAAGCATTGTAGCCTCCTCCTTTGTTTCCCCTTCCCATCCCTTCCCAGCCTCCCCCACCCTCCATCCAATCCTCCCCGCCCCCCTAGCTCATTTATTTTATATTAATCATATCTTTGCTTTTTAACAATATATCATTCTCATGAGGTTCCAGCAAAATACATATTTCCATTTTTAGTTAGATTCATTTTACTTCTCTAAACATTTCCATTGACCTAATATTTTGCCAATTCTTCTCTTAAATTTCAAAATATAAATGAAATTTGGTTATCTCAACCATGTAAGGATTAAAATCTCCTTCTTTTACTACTCATAAAATACAGAGAACATAAAGTTCCAATAGGGAAAGCTGATATAGAAAAATTAAATGTCCATTGTGTATAATGTCCTTCTTGATCTATTTGTGTGATTTTGATTAATTTCGTCAAACATTCATGGAAGGGGCAATTGAATAGAAACAAAGATGGTCATCTGGTATGATTAGTTAATATTCTGGTTCACATCTCACCAATTAGCACAACTAATATATCTTTGCCTTAATGGTAAAGATTCCACATTATGAATGCACTGTGAATGTATATATTTTGTAGGATAGTGGTGGGAATAGTGGCTTAAATGAAAAATGGTAGTAGTCTTCATGAAATTGATCATATCTTAGTTTCAGTAAGTGCACAAAATACATGACCATGTGAAACATTTCTGAAGCCTCTCCCCATCCTTGCCTTGAAATACAAGGAAACTTTAAGTCTTCCTTAATAAGTTACCTGATTGAAAACTTATGATTTGCTTCAAATTGAAAGTCATTAAGTTGCCCCAGGTCAACAGGGAAGAAGCTAAAATTTCTATTACCTCGGTAGATAAAGTTAAAGATCACTGAGATTCTGTTTGTGCTTAGCTCTATTTGTTATATTAGTGTGTTAATATTAATAATATTCGTGTTAGATATTATTAGGACAATAACTATTTTAAAATATAATATCATTGTTTGATACTAATGTGCTAATAAAGTTAATAATATTAACTTTCTTTCTTGTAAAAGAATAGCTCTGTAGTAACCAAGCCACCAACCTGCAACTTTCACTGTGAAACAGGCTAAACATGCATTTCCCTTAAAAGTATTAAGTATTCTTGTTATAGGAATTTAGGGAGAGGTTCTTTATGGCTGTCTGATCATTCTTATAACAGGTGGGATAATTATAAGGACAATTGTACCATATACTGACAAAAATGATAGCCTTTGGAATCATAGAAACATTCATTTGAATTTTATTTTGAATTTGAAATTATTCATACACTAGCTACATACATTTGTTACCTGTAGCAAAATAAAAATTGTCATCTTACAGTTTTATTAAGAGGAATAAAATCCACAGATACTCCTTAAACAGAGATTCTTTAAGTGTAATTTTCTTAGCTATTTTCATATTAGTGGACAAACATTAAACGTTATTTTTTAATCCAGAGGTAATTTCACTACATAGCACACAAAGATTTTAATTCATTCAACTTTAATGCTTTTGAACTCTTTCCAAATATTTTTACAGTAATTTAAAGTGAAGCAAACAAAATTGTAGATATGAAAAGAAAAATATTCTCTTTATATACTGTGAACTCATTTGTTACCTAGACTGCATCAGATTTGGATTTAGAAAATAACATTTTGAAAACCCAAACACAATCCTTTGGGGAGAAAATCAATGATATATTGTAGACATTGTACTTCAGTTCAGTTATCATTTATATTAGATAGGAATCCAAGTGGAAGAAATAGGGTAAACATGACTTCAGTAGCTCAAATCTTAAGAACAGAATTCAGTGAGGAGTACGACACCTCTGAGAGTTAATGAAACACTAGGACATCTGTATTGTGGAAACACTAAAGAAAAGAAACAGAATTGAATCTCACAGTTGTGCCATCAAAATGCGATTTTTTAAAGTAGTCAGAAAATCACATACCTCACTTTTGTTTTCAAATATTGGAAAGGAGAATACTTGTCAGAGCAAAGGAATCTCAAACAATTCCACACACTCATTACTGGTATAGAAAGTTCCTCATTCTGAAAGCAAGACATTCCATACATGCTCAGTTCAGCATGTGGTATTTTTCTTTGCTTCAATAATGAATACTGACTGGAAGTGATCATTACAATGGGTGTTTAATTTGGGCCTGGGAAGATGACAAGGCCCTGTGTTCCATTCCTCAGGACCATATAAGCAGAAAAAGCTGGAAGCGGCTCTGTGGCTCAAGTGATAGAGCACTAGCTTTGAACTGAAGAGCTGAGAGACAGCCCCCAGGCCCAGAGTTCAGGCCCCATGATCAGAAAAAAAAAGTATCCTGAGACATACTATTAAATTACTTATAAGAATGCAGGGTTTTTTCCCAAATGATGTTGATGGAAACATTTCTTTGTGTTTTGTAGACTTTGTTGTTTGTTCCTTGATGATCAGAAAGAATGATGAGTTTTTTAGAATCTTAGTTGAAACCACTGCAGCATTGCAAATTTCACTGTTTTAGCCAGAAAATAATTTCTGTGATCTGGGTGCTGATGGCTCATATTTGTAATCCTAGCTACTCAGGAGGCTGAGATCTATGGATCATGGTTTGAAACCAATTAGGGCTGAAAATTCATGTAACTCATCTTCAATTAACCACCCAAAAGCCAGAATTAAAGCTGTGGCTCAGGGATAGTACAGAGGCCCTGTATACAAATCTCAGGACTGGCAATACTACATTTATTTATTTATATAATGTATATATACACATTTTTTTCTTTATAAACTTTATCAATTTTTTTAGAATTATTTTTTCCTATTTCAATCATCAGTGTTTGGAATATAGGGCAAATATTTTAATTATTGTCATTAGATTAGTGCATGTGAAATGCAGAGTAAATACAAGTATGACCACCACAAAATGTAAATAGGCAATTTGTGATTAGCTTCATAGTCAAAGGCTTGGACAGTATATGAAATTTAAATATCAACTTTTTTTAAAGTTCACATGATGGTGTATCAGGTTCATTTGATTCTTCTCTAAGAAAGGGAGCACATAAATAATACACATACATTTACTTTTGTTTTAATGGCCTACTAAAATTAAATGAATTAGTGATCAGCAAATACTGCAATTATAATACTAAAATATTTTAAAAATACGTACTACATCTTTTTGTTATTCTGTTCTCAGTTGTTTGAAGGAATCATACTATGCTCAAATTTGACTATTTGTATTTACCCAATAGCATCTTTATCAGGTGCTTATTTCTATACTAGTCTGTACAAATGAGGTTGATGTGGCCAACCCTTAGCCTTTCTATACAAGCTGACTGTTGCTTCATTTCCAGTGCCTTCTTATTCCAGTGCCAGGGCTTGACTTCAAGGCCTTGGACTCACATTCAGCTTTGTTGCTTGGAGCTGATGCTCTACCACTTGAACCACACTTACACTTCTGGCTTTTTGCCAGAAGTTTAGATAAGAGTCCCTTGGATATGTTTTCCAGCTGGCTTCAAACCTTGATCCTCAGGTCTCAGCCTCTTGAGTGGCTAGGATTACAGACACGAGCCACCAGTGCTGGGCCTCCAATAACTCCTTGATTATTAACTATATTGAATGAATTTCTGCTGTCAGGTTCCTTTCCTCAGTGTTATTCACCATTTTAGTTACTCTGACTTTTTTATTATTGTGAAAAGATGCCATACAGAGGGGTTACAATTACATGGGCAAGGTAATGAGTACATTTTTTATCATGCATTGTTGCCTCCTCTTTGTTTCCCCTTCCCATCCCTTCCCATCTCCCCCCCCCATTTTCCCCCCCAAAGTTCTAAAATTTGTTTTTCGACATAATGTCTTGTACATCTCATTGTTGCAATGGGTCCACCTGTATCCCTATTTAAACAATTTGTTTTTTCCCTTCCCCTCCACAAATTATACCAACATCAAATACAGTGAAAGCAGGGGTTATACCATGGGGGAGGGACATACAAAGCAACAAAGAAATATCTTATAAATATGTTAGAAGCAATAGCAAGAAAGAAAAAACATTTGAATCCTTATCTTGGGGTTCATTTCCCTAACATCAACTTATCTGACCGTTTCTACTCTGACTTTTAACATAACTTGCTACCAATAACTGGTTTCACCTTAATCTCATAGGTCATTTTTTAACTTTTTTGCTTTTCTTCCCTTTTAAATAACTTTTTGATTGTTTTATAAATGATGTCAACATGATATTCTACATGCTGTTTGATACATGCATACATTGTGTAATGTTTAAACAAGGTTGAACCTATCTCCTCCACCATCAATCATGTTTTTTTTCTGATATCTTAAACATTTTTGAAATATGTAATATATTATTGTTATTTATGTGGAATGGCATACCAAAAACTCTTATTTCTATTTAGTTGTAACCTTAGTACCCATTGACTGACTGCTTCTTTTCTTCCTGTTAATTTCCAACTGCTAAAGGTGGGCATCATTCTACTCTCAAATTCTATAAGATCTTTTTTTTAGATCCTATATGTATGTGAGAGCATATAGCACAATTTTTCTGTTTTTAGTTCATCTTTCATAGTAACTTTATTCATAATGACCACAAATTAGAAATCATCCAAATTTCCATCAACATTGCAATGGATAAACTGTGGGCCTAGTTAATTTTTTAATTTTATTTATTTTCAGTTCCATACATGTTCTCCCAAATGTGTGTGTGTGTGTGTGTGTGTGTGTGTGTGTGTGTGTGTGTGTGTGTGTGTATGTGAACACCTGTATTCATATGTGAGCTACAGACAAAAGATATTGTTAACTAAATGTCTAGGATAACACATGACAGTAACGGAATATTGGATCTAAAATTCCAGGAGTTTAGATTTACAGAAGTGAATATATAGATGTTTTCCTGTTTCCCTCTGAACTTCTATGGTGAAATCCTTGTGTGACCTTCAGAAACACAGAAACACAAGATGTAAAGATCCCACAAACTTTTTTCTGTTTTTTGATATAAATTGATATAACTTGATATAAATTATTCATCCTTCAGAATCTTGCTTGCTTTGCTTCTGTATTTCTGTAATCTTTGTTAAGTAGGTAACTGATTGACTCTACCTATGTTCACCTGATCTAAACTGGATGCCCCAAAACTTCTTTCCTCTTCAGCAGTCTCTATAGAACTAATTAATATCTCATCTGTACATTGTAGTATTTTCAAATTGGCTTTTTAATCCTGGTTACCATGTAAATTCTTGTATGTGGATACTTTTGTCTATTTTGTTTAGAGTCAATATTTTCCCCCAGAGCAATCATTGGCTCATAGAAACCACTCAGCAAATATTTGTAGAAATAATAATAACATAAAGCAATAAAGTGGAAGAAATCATATCTTTTGATAGTATGTGAAACAAATTTTGAATCTAATCATTGATTGAAGTGATGCCTAAACTCATCAGAGAAGGATGTGTGATTTATTTGACATAAAGGGTGGTGCTTGTTCTGGGCATTTTAGGAAGAGATCAAGGGCAGTGTGGTTATAAAAGAAGTATATGATCCTTGGAATAAAAGAGTTACAAAGCCCCATACCACACAGAGTGACACAAAGCACTGAAATGAGAGAGTTATACAGGGCTGTCTAAGCTACTACACATCTTCCTAGTCCTTGAAAGCATCCAGAATGAAAATTTGAGTGATGCAATTGTTTTATATCTACACATCTGAATTTTAGAAGGGTAGGAATTGTTTTGATGTGGAGGCTGATTGAGCTGGATGAAAAGGCAGTAGCCAAAGGTCAATGGGAGACACCTCTGGTAATTAGAAGAGATAGTCATGCTTTTACATATTCCATTTCTAATATGTTTTCATATTTTAAAAGTTGCTCGCACTGATTCAGATTACTTTTACAGAAAAAAATAAAATGCTTTAGATTTGAATAACTTTTAGATTTAAGCTTTAAAAATGGTAAATATGCCATAGAAATTAGAGAGCAACAAATAGAGGTATATCTCTAGATACTGTGCTCATAATGTGGTAAAGGGAGAATAAAACTAATTTTTTCTTTAAAATAACTTAGGTACTGATTTTAAGAAGCTCATGACACTTCTTGTGGGCTGAGACTCCTCACTTCCTTCACATTTGCTCTTATGGTTGAGTGTGTGGTATATCCCCCAATTTATATATTATGATGGATTTATATGTGGGTTTGATAGTTAATCTTAACTCTGCCTCTTTTATTTTTGGGATCTTGGGTAACTTATTTAATCCACCTTTGAATACCTCAGTTACTTATTCTAGAAAATGACTACAATTGTTTTATAATAAATAAAGATACTCTTATTTACACTAACATTATTAATGAAATAATTGACATAAGCAACAAGTAAAAATCTCATTTGATACTCTGAATAGTTACCCCATTCCTTGACAGAATTTTTCCTTCATTATATCAGGACGTATTTGCCTTGTTACTATGTCTCTATTGAACTGTCTCTTGTTTCTTTACAAAATAACAGCTATTTTAGATGAACATAACATAGGATACAGCTGTCTCAAACACTAGTTTCTAATTGATCTTTAACAAGTAAATGGTACAAGTTTTCTTGTTATAACTAAGAATGTTAACCACTTTGTGTGATCTGAAGAAGATTCCCATTGTGCCTATCCAAGATTTCATTTTTGAATATTATCTATGTTTCCTATACACACTATTCTTTTTTTCAGGTAAGGTATTTTACTAAGAAGATTAGTGAATCCAAACTAGCAGATCAGTATGTAGATACACATGCACATTGCTCTTTTCTCTCCTATGCGAAAGTTAGATTTAAATTGTAACTATATGAAAACATATACAGGGTCATATGCAGATATACACAAATTTACTAAAGTATAAAATATACAGGAGAGGCTTCCAATAGTTGTATATGCTTTGAACAATTAACTTCAAAGTTAAATAATGAATATCAGGAAGCTTAAACATTTTTGTTTTGTTGGAGGAGCGTTTTTTAAGAGGAGGAGGCAGATGAATGCAGAGAGGATTGGTGACTTAATGCAGTCATGCTATTTAATGTACATATGTGAAAATAGAACATTGGTAACTTGAGGGGATGGAAGTGGTTGGGATAATGAGGAATAATAGGAGGGTGACACTGATCAAGGGATACTGTATTCATAAACAAACAAGTTGAATTGAAGTATATATTTAGATCTTTAACTAGTTGTATAAATGAGTTGTCATTTAAAAAGCAGTTTATTAATAAAATATATCTTCACCAATGCTACCCCTTTCAACACTCTTACCCCTTTCTCCCACCTATTCTTTCCCTGACTCTTCTAAATTTCACTATTCTTAATAATAATTAAAGATCTCTTTGACTTCCAATGTATCCTCTTTTGAAATTAAGATTTAGCACACCTAGAAAAACTATCAATTCTTTCACTGCAGAAATTCACAATTCCTGCTTAATAACTATTTCATATTTTTATTATTATCACAGTTATGAAAATGAATGCTATATCCAGTGTCTATTTACTCATAAGAGTGATTCAAATTAAGATCTCCACTAAAATTTATATTCAGTGCTATAATTAGAAATAGGAAAGAACAGATGGCATACTAGTTAAAATTCTATTTGACAAAGGAAACTACATCTCCTTAATGTAATTGCAAAATTGTAACATTTTTAGGTATCAAAAATTGATTGCACTTTACAATCTTGTTAACAGTTTCTGCCAAAAAGAATATGATTAAATGGAGAAGGTATAAAAAATTTGAATGAGATCAACAAATTAACCTCCTGGAAAAGGCAATAAGGATTTATTAAATTTATCAAGTTAAAATGTGGCTAAAACAAGACTACATATTTGAAACACCCAAAGTAGTAGACATATAAAGAAAAATGGGTTATGAACATCTACAATATGATGAAATCTTATTTGTTTTGTCATATATTCAGGTTAACTATATGTTAGTTTCATCAACATTTATTTAATTAACCCAGAAAAAAATATCTACTACTATCTTAATTTTTTAAATGAGAGGAAAAAAAATCACATAATGTTAAGTATTTTTTCCTAAAGTTATGTATACTAGGAAGTTAGAAGCCATAGGGCAAAGTCCTATCAGGTGAGGGATGAATTGTTAATTACTGACTGATTAGATTTGGATGGCTTATTGAAATGTAGAATCTTCAAACAATACTTTAACAATAATGTTATGGTGAGTGAACAACAAGGTAAAGTAAATAAGGTAAAGTAGTAAATAAGACAGACAAAATTAAGTCTACATACTCAGACCGTAGAGCCAGTCAGAAGGCAGATTTTTGCTGTTGTTTATTTGTTTTCTGATCAGAAAAACAACATATTTTCATATTACAGTGTTTGTTTTCAACATCTTGGCAAGCTTTTATTTCATTATAGAGAACATAATGTTCTATAAGTTTATTTTGATTATAAAACCAACGTATGCTTAATGTAGATATGTCTGATAAAAGAAAAGAAACATGGCCAGCAACATAATTATTGTAGGAAATCTTGATTCATATTTTTTCTTCCAAATTAAAGTAATACTGAAATGTGTTTTATTGTTTTTTGGCGTATATGTTAAATAAGTATGAAACACGTAAAATCCTACTGGAAAAATGTCAATATATGCATAAACAAGAAAAGAACTATTTGCTACAATATAACTGTGGTAAGTGTATCACTGAGGTGGGTTAGATGGGTATATAGTTGACATGAAAATCATAAAAATAAGGTGCAAAGAATCTGAAAATCATTAGAACAGAAAGCATTGAATTGTTCAGGAATTACATGTTCGCATTCCTCCATCAATCTCCTTTTCTCTTTTTCTTTATATATACATATATATTTATTGTAAAAATATGGTACAGAGGGATTACAGTTACATGAGTAGGGTAATGAGTACACTTCATAGTGAGCATTGTTACCTCCTCCTTTGTTTTTCTCCTACCATCACTTCCCTCCTCACTTTCCCAACGCCTCCCCACCCCAACCTGACATTGTAAAGTTCATTTTCAACATAGTGTCCTGTACATCTTGTCATCACAATGGGTCAGCCTGCATCCCCATTTAAGCGTTCCCCAATATCCTTTCCCCTCTCCAAATTACAAATATGTATATACAAGGTGCAGAACACTGGCATCAAATCCAGTGAAAACAGGGGTTATACTGTGGGGAAGAACATACAAAAGAAATGAAAGAATCACATAATGCATTGTAAGTACATTAAAAACACTAGCAAGAAAACTAAAAAACACTTGTGTCCCTGTCTTGGGGTACATTTTCCTTAACATTATCTCATATGGTCATATATACATAGCCTTTGACCTTCTCTCCTTGTCCTGGACATGTCCTAGTCATTGCAAACAAGGAAAACCATGGGACCTGTTTCTTTGGGCTTGGCTTACTTCACTTAATATAATTTTTTCCAAGTCTTTCCATTTCCTAACAAATGAGGCAGTCATTCTTTCTGAAGGAGGCAAAGAATTCCAGTATGTGTGTGTGTGTGTGTGTGTGTGTGTGTGTGTGTGTGTGTGATATATATATATCATATTTTCTTGATCCAGTCATCTACTGAGGGGCATCTAGTTTGGTTCCATATCTTAGCTATGGTAAATAATGCTGTGATAAACATGGTTGTGCTGGTAGCTTTAGTATGACCTTGTTTGTAATCATTTGGGTAAATGCCTAAAAGGGGGATTGCTGAGTCATAGGGGAGCTCTATGTGGAGTCTTTTGAGGAACCTCCCTCCATACTGCTTTCCAGAGTGGCTGAACAAGTTAACACTCCCACCAACAATGCAGTAGGGTTTCCTTTTGGCCACAACCCTTTCAGCATCTGTTGTTACTCGATTTCTGATCAGAAGGAATACTCTGGGGAAAAGCCATAAGAAATCATAACCTATGTCACAATTGCAAAGTCACTAGAGACTTATTATGTCTGTATTTGGATAATAACATCAGAAGAGCACACCAGAGTTCTACATGCCAAAGAGTGTTCCTTTTTATCTATTTCTTCCTGCTCTGCCCTGGTTTGGTAAGCAATCCTTTCCTAACCTTCTGCCTTGTAAGCTTCCTTTTGTTAATCACTTTGAAATTTTATTTATTAATGGAATTCAAGAGCCTGTGGGGCCTATGTACAACTAGGGGATTGAGGCCTGTGTTTTCTTCTCCTATTTGAAGAAGTGCTCACCCTGCCCATTATCGCTCTCCACTGACATCATTAATAATATCCTGTTTTTTCACTAATATTATGTGATCATGATTACAGTATTTAAACTTTTTCCTTATCTATGTATCAGTAGGATCATTTTTCATTTAAGTTTATTTAACAAGAATTTAATTACTTAGCTCCCTAAATGCATTTGTAAAATTTTTAGTGCTACATGCAAGAACTATTTGTACATGTATTGTGGTCCATAGTTTTGAATTTCTAAGTAATAGTATCATTGAGTAGAGCTCATCCAGACTAATTAATCTGACATTTTAAGGTGTAGGTTCCATAGTCCCTAAATGCTTTGCGGAATATTTTTAATTTAAATTTGGTGTCTGAAAGAGTTGTACCCTTTTATTCTGCTAACATTGAGCTGTAACATCCTTTTACAACTTCATGATTCTTTAACTGCAGATTAGGAAACTTCTTTAAAGTTTGCTTAGTTATTTGTAATCCTGATCAAATCTCTTCCCAAATTATAAGCAGGTATTGGGATTCTTTTCTAGGATGATGTTTTCATGGTGTCTTCTGAAGGCCCAGAGATTTCCAGGAGGATTCTTTGAAAATGTAAACTTCTGGCTATGGGAATGGCTGTTCATGGTGTGCAGCATGGAGCTGATAATCTACATGGTCAAGTGATAAATATTATCTACGTACCACTTAAGGTTATAAAACTAAAGTGTATTTAATTGTGGTTGGAAACATAAAAGTTTAACACTGAAAAACAATTGCCATGAACATAATGAGCGTGCAATAATACTATAATAATATGATGAACATTTTATATTTTATGTAATAAAGAGAACATTTTCTTATGATCAATCTGTTCTCAGAAAGAGCCAGTTCTTACAGGGAAGAGGGAAAGAAAAAATAAACTAAGGAGACAAATGGTGCTCTAGATGTTAGATTCTGCACATCACTATTTTAAGCTTCGCAAAACTATCTGAAGTAGACATACGGCTTCATGAAATTGGGTGAGACTGAAGCTAAGGGAGCTAAACTAACTTACCATAACTCTCTAAATACACTATTACTGTGACATTTTCATCTATCAAACAGTCCACATTTATTTTGAAATAAGGTATTGTGTATGAGTATCATCATAATATTATTTCTAAGTTAAAGAAAGGAAAACAAATAGAAATCAAATGTGTAGTATAGATTTTTGGTTTTTTGTTTTTTTTTTTTGGTCAGTTGTGGGCCTGAACTCTGGGCCTGAGCACTGTCCCTTAGCTCTTCAGCTCAAGGTAGCACTCTACCACTTGAGCCACAGCTTCACTTCCAGCTTTTTCTGCTTATGTGGTTCTGAGGAATCAAAGTCAGGGCCTCATGCATGCAAGGCAAGCGCTCTACCATTGATCCGCCTTCCATCCCCTGGAGTATAGTTTTGATGAACTTCTTGCATTAGTAATGTTTATAAAGATAGAAATATAAAAAATTTCTATAAAGATATGAAGAATTATGCTAAGAATTATGCTATGATTTCATCTAGCATTAAAAAGAATTAGACATTAGTAGATATACTGATTGTTTATTTGTTCTTTGCTCTATTTTTCCAATGTTATTTTTATTATAGATGTTTCTAATGTATGAAACTCTCTATAGTTTATGAAAGAAGAACAGAATAAAGATATATATCCATATAAACACATACACACAAAAGTTCTTACAATGGGATGTTGAGAGGGCTGACTGATAGAGATACATTGTACTCACAAACTGACATGTTGAATTAAAACCCCTTTGTAGAACTACTTAAGGATAATAGTTTTAAAGCAAAACACAGGAAAAAAGGATAACAACCCAAGCACCATTCAACATGTCAATGGATAAACAAGATGCAATGCATTCATGTAGTGAAATGCTATGCAGTCATGAAAAGCACCTTTCAATGGAACACAAATGAAATTTCTGAAATGTTATGCCAAACAAAAGAAGTCAGACATAACATATATTATGACTGCATTTACATGAAGTCTATGTATGACTTACGTAACGTGTATTGCTGGATAAATAATCAATGAGGTTCTGTGGGCTGGGGTGGTGTCTGGCTGAAAATTGATCAAGAAAACAATAAAGAAAGCATCTGGTTTATGGTAATTGCTTTGTAGTGTTATGAATTTGCCAAAGCATACTGAACTGTGCCATAAAATATTTGTATGGGGTGTAAAATATGACTTATTGTAGCAGATTTAAAAATAATCTTTGATCAATTCTTTTCACAACCTCAATAACAAAAATTATTTACTAAAAAAAAGAATGGAAAGTATAGTATGAATCCATCATGTTAAAAACTCTGCTGGTATCAGTTTTTTCCCATCTCTTTGCCTCCAAAATATCATGCTCTCTTTCCTAACTTGGAAGGTGTCTATGGCCACAAGAGACATTTCACCTCTGCCAGCTGGCAAAAAAGAAGCCCGGATTCATAATGACACAGGAGAATAAGGGTGAAAGGGTGATGGGCGCTGGCCTACATGAGAGATAGTGCTGTAACTTTGTAATTTATGAGCTGTATAAAGCTTTCCAATTCACAGTGTTTAGGAAAAGAAGAATTTTAACTTTTGTTGTTGTTGGTCATGGAGCCTGAACTCTGGGCCTGGGCACTGTCCCTCAGCTCTTCTGCTCAAGGCTAGCACTCTACCACTTGAGCCACAGTGCCACTTCCAGCTTTTTCTGCTTATGTGGGGCTGAGGAACTGAACTCAGGGCCTCATGCATGCGAGGTAAGGACTCTATCACTGAGCTACCTTCCCAGCCTCCAGAATTTGATTTTTTTGTCATTACTAGTATCTGAGTAAAAATGAAAAAAAAAAAGGTTACTTTTTAACTAACACAGATACTAAGCAGGAGCAGGAATTCAATCTCAATGAGTGAGATCTCTAGGATGTCAGCTAGGGACTCACATAGAATCTAAGTATTCTTGGAAAAATAGTTGAAGAAAAAGGTTCTTTAAAGAGATTACAACAGGATGATAGTAGATTTTATATATATATATATATATATATATATATATATTTGTACATATATATATATATTTGTATATATATATATATATATATATATATATGGTTGTAAATATGCTTGTCTCCTCTGCTTTATGAGCTAAATTAGCTAGTAATAAAATGTAATTTAATGTTTTTATTCTATAATTATCTTATCTAATTTTGTCTGTTGATTGTTCTAGAAAGAATTTGCAATTGGTTTTCCACATTATTTTCATCTATAATGTTGTTCTATTCTAGTTAGCACCTTTTATAGACTTTGCTTGGTGATAATAATGTGTTTCTCTTTAGCTGTGAATGTATTTTTTCTAGAACCACACTTGTTTATTGAAGTGTTATTATACAAAGTAAAATTTGTTGCTAAGAAAAGTCAAACTTCTATATAAAACAAATATGAAATTTATCCGTAATAAAAAATCTAACCTTTATTCACTCAATCTACTGAATATGTGAAAATAAGTAATAATTCAAGTATTTTTTTTTTTTGCCAGTAATGGGGCTTGAGCTCAGGGCCTGAACACTGTCCCTGAGCTTTTGTTCAAGGCTAGCACTCTACCACTTGAGCCACAGCACCACTTCTGGCTTTTACTGTTTCTGTGGTGCTGAGCATAGAACCTGGGGTTTCATGCATGCTAGGCAAGCGCTCTACCCCTAAGCCACATTGCCAGCCCAGGTAAAATTATTTTTAAAGAATAGATTACAAAAATAAAAAATTCCAAGGATGGGGATTCTTACATCTTGTGAATCATCAAAAGAAAATATTCTCTAAAGACAAATTTGAAGTTATAATTGTAGTTTGTGTCTGGAGACCAGAAAAAATATTTTATTAGCATATATTTTCAAAGTAATTTTGATTATAAAGTCCTGTCAGTATGAATTAGTAATAAATACAAACAAAAATTATAGAAATGTTCTTTGTAAAATAAACTTATTCAGCATACTGGAGATATATGTTTGTAGGATCTTTACTAAAATTTTGGGGTTAAAATATTCTACTGTAACTTTATACTTATCAAAGAATGAATTATGAAACTTTCTACACATAACAAAGGAAGTTAATATACTTGAATAATCCTTATACTGTAATAATAAACCATTATATAAGGGTTATTTTGTTATGTTACATTATATTAATTGGTCATATTAATATATGATATAATTTATAGTAAATTATAATGGTAAGATATAATAATTATAAAATAATTGATACAATAAAATGAATATAATAATAAAATTATAACATGTTATTTTTTAAATAAGTTCTTTGTTGTGATATTACTGTACAGAGGGGTTACAATTACATGAGCAAGGTAATGAGTACATTTCTTATCCAGCATTGTTGCCTCCTCCTTTGTTTTTCCTGTCCAGTCCCTTCTCCCACCTCTTCATCTACCCTCTCTCCTCCCTGCCTAATGTAAAGTTCATTTTTGGACATGGCGTCTTGTACATCTCATTCTTGCAATGGGGCAATCTGTATCCTTATTTAAACATTTTGTTTTTTCCCTTTCCCTCTCCAAATTATACCAACATCAAATACAGTGAAAACAGGGGTTTTACTGTGGGGGAGAAACATACAAAGCAACAAGAAAATCACATGGTACATTATAAATACATTAGAAACAATAGCAAGGAAGAAAAAAGATATTTGTGTTCTTATCTTGGGTTCATTTTGCTCAACATCATCTTATATGGTCATATGTACATGGCTTTTGGCCTTTTCTGCTTGGCTCAGACATATACTAGTTATTGCAAATAAGGGAAAATATGGGACATATGTTTCTTTGGGCCTGGCTTACTTCACTTAATATAATTTTTTCCAAGTCTTTCCATTTCCTAACAAATGGAGTAAACTTCTCTGAAGAAATAACAATGGCCAGTAGACACATGAAGAAATGTTCAGCCTCTCTAGCCATAAAAGAAATGCAAATCAAATAACATTAAGATTCCACCTCACCCCAGTTAGAATGGCCATAATCAAGAACTCTTAATAACAAAAGATGCTGGAGGGGATGTGGCCAGAAGGGAACCCTACTACATTGTTGGTGGGAGTGTAAACTTGTTCATCCACTTTGGAAAGCAGTATGAAGGGTCCTCAAAAGAGACAACATAGAGCTCCCCTACGACCCAGCAATCTCACTTTTGGGCATTTACCCAAACAATCACAAAGAAGGCCATACTAAGGCTACCAGCACAACTATGTTTATCTCAGCATTATTTACCATAGCTAAGATATATATTATATGTATATAATATATATATTATATATAATAATTTATGTATTTTCTATTAGAAAAGTTTTACATGTAACAAATTAATATACTGTAAAATTAACCCTTATGTAGGTGACATTTAATATAAAACAAGCTAAAATATATGAATATCTTAGACTAAAATTCAGATGATGAAAAAATGTTGAATTAAAAAAGTAAAATATTGTACTTTATTAGACAAAATGCTGGAAAGTTTTGCAAAAGAATCATAGAGGGAGAAATGTTTATACAAGTATACCAATGATTGAAGTCTTAAAGGGTTTTGATAAAATACAGCAGTAATGGAAAACTCTATTTTAATGAGAATGGAAGTAGGAACGTTGGAAGAGAATCATATAATGCAGATGAATACATTAAAAAAGTTTCACAGGGTCTTAGGTGGTTGTCATCATTGTTCATTACTGAATTAAGTCTATAACACTTCCTTTTAAAGAATTAAAAAGTTAAATCAGTTGAAGATTTTTTTCACTATATCATCAGAAATTGACTTGATAAGTGGATTTTTTTTTGAAATTTTACAGTTCAGTTCAGATAATTAATATGAAGTCTCAGGATAGAACCCATCTTAGAAAAGAGAAAGCAGCACATTTACTATAAAGGTAAGGAAAATTAGTTTAAAAATTTGCCAAATATTTATAATTTATTTTTCCTTTGTTAAGTTGCATTCTTTTGCCCTTCATGAAAGACCCTCCCAACTGGATGCAGTTGGCTCATGCCTGTAATCCTAGCTACTCATGAGGCTGAGATCTGAGGATGTCAGGTCAAAGTCAGCTTAGGCAGGAAAGTCCCGAGACTTTTTTTTTTTTTATTGTGAAAATACTGTACAGAGGGGTTACAATTACATGGGCAAGATAATGAGTACATTTCTTATCAAGCATTGTTGCCTCCTCCTTTGTTTCCCCTTCCCATTTCTTCTCATCTCCCTCTCCTCCCCCATTCTCCATCCCTCCCCCCCCAAAGTTGTAAAGTTCGTTTTTCGACATAATGTCTTATACATATTGTTGCAATGGGTTCACCTGTATCCCTATTTAAACGATTTGTTTTTTCCCTTTCCCTCCACAAATTATACCGACATCAAATACAGTGAAAAAGGAGGTTATACCGTGGGGGAGGGACATACAAAGCAACAAAGAAATATCTTATAAATATGTTAGAAAAGAGACGAGCAGAGGTTGAGAAAGAAGAAGAAGTAAAGAGAGAGGCAGGAAAAGTAGCCACAAATAACACTTAGAATATTCAAAGAAGATCATCAAACACCTTTATTATCTTTCCTTTATTCTATCATCTTCTGAGTAGCAAAATTATTAACAAAACATAAAAGAAAATTAATTTTAGTCTGAATTTGCAATATCAGATCCTGTAATTGTTTTGTCTTTCATGTGGATAAAAAGTATTTGCACAGTCGTTCAGATTCCTCACCTCCCATCACTTCTATGTTAAGGTCCATGAGGTGGGAGGGACAGGAAGGAATTTAGCTTGGGGATGAGAAAAGAAATGGAAACCAGGCCTTGGGCTGGCTGGAAATGCACTTGCTGTTTCCTATATAACTTCTGGGTAAAATTTCTTGAACAAAATCCAGGGAACTAAACTCCAGTGTACCTCACCGGACCAGTGTACATAATATAAAAGTTGTCAACATGCTTTTAAACTGGAATAAATGTATATTTTCAGTGTATCTACTATCTTCTCCATATTCTGTGAGCCCAGTCACAAAGAAGAGAAATCTAGAGATGTGGATAAATACACATAAATAAGATAGATAATAAATATTCATTTGCTACTATAAAAAACCCCATCTGAAATTAAAGGCTTTTTCTATATTATAGTAACATCTCCTCCTTTCCAGCTCCAATAGATATTTAACCTTTAACAGAAAGTAGAGGTAGTCTCATTACTGACTCTGATTAAATCATGGAAAACAGGAGCAGAGCCCTCCAGACCTCATTTTTATAGGCTTTGGAACATCTCTCTTTTGTGTGATAGTTTGGCTTATGTAATTGTTTTATGAATTGGCATACCAACTTTGTTTTCCTTTCTTTATGATTTTCTAGAACATTATGATCATGCCGCTGGTTACAATGAAACTAAGACCAAAATCTAAATCTCTTTTTATGCAGCTATGGAAAACAATGTTACAATAATAGTTTTACCCATGACCTCTGGCAAAGTCATTGAGCTGCATGCAGTTCTTCACCCAGTGAAGTCTCTGGGCCATTGACAATCCTTATAAAAGTTGACAAAGTAATGATTTACTTCAACTTCTGGTCATGGCAGCCAAAAGATAATATTCAAAGTAGTATAATATATGTCCTCATACCAATTCTAGGGTAGCAATCCTAGTTTTCTATATTGTTCACTTCTTCTAACGCCAAAACATAGTTTTTGTTACATTTATTTAGTTGCAATCTTATTTTTAAATCCAGTGAGAACACTATTGTTTCTGTTGGTACAAATAATTCTTTTAGTTTAAAAGATTATAAACCTAGAGCATGTACTAGTGACCAGAATAAATATTTGCTCCTGAGTGATTAACTGGGCCTTCATTGGGTTCTAGACTATGGGAAATTCAATAGCAGACAGGAGATGCTTGTACTCAGCTAAGATCTCTTAGAAGCAGTACTTCATTGCTCTAGATCCTACTTTGATATCTGGGAAGAAGCAATAACTGCCCCCCCATAGTTTTAATAGTACAAGGTACAGTGAATTTCTCCCAATTCTGGAGTGAATATCCTGAGAACATTTATTCCCAGTTAAACCTAGAGTGGAGATAGTTTCACCTACTTTCCTACTGTGGCTGGCTTTGAAATGCAGTCCTAGGTCTCAGCCCCTTGAGTAGCCAGGATTGCAGGGATATGCTACCAGTGCTGTGTTGTAAAACACAGCAAAGCAGAGCTACTAAAATGCCAAATCACACTGTACTTAACAATTGCAAAGGGAAGAGTATACTTTCTCTACCTCAAAAAGTTACACTCAGAACTGAATAATAAGAAATACAAATTATACAATGGGTCTTAACAACAAAGTTGAAAATCTACACAACCAAGCCTTTATCTAAACTATATAAATAAGATGATACAAATATTTAGGGATAAGGGAATGTTAAAAGATACCATGAGGGCTGGGAAGGTGGCTCAGTGGTAGAGTGCTTGCCTTGTATGCATGAGGCCCTGGGTTCGATTCTTCAGCACCACCTCTACCACAAGTGGTAGAGCTGAGGGACAATACCCAGGCCCAGAGTTCAGGCCCCACAACCGACCAAAAAGAAAAAAAAAGACACCATGAACAAGAAATCATGTTCACAGTTCTGTCTTGGATCATTTTTATTCAGTTTAAAGTGCTTGTAATGAATCTACTAACAACATATGAGAACAATTTCTCTCATTTAAAAGACATGTTTTCTGGGTAAATGATTCAAATATAGCAGATTATTTTTCTTTCATCATTTTAAAATATTATCTTAGCCTTGAGTGGTGCTGTGGCTCAAGTGGTAGATCAAAAGAAGCTCAGGGACATGGTCAGACCCTGAGTTCAAGCCCCAAGATGGGCAGAAATAAAAATAAAAATATTATTAGTTATCATTGTTTCCCTGATGAAAACTCATCCATCAGTTCTATTATTACCCCTTTAGGATAAAAGTCTCTTTTACTTCTCTTATGGGTTTTAAGAATTTTTTTGTTGGTATTTAATGCAGATTAGCCATGATTATGAACATAGCTGTGGAAAAATCAGTCTATTGTGTTAGTATGTCTGAGGTAATTTTTCTTAAAAATTTATATGTATAATCAGTTTTATATTTATTACTGGGTCCATTTACAAATAAACATTAGTTTCATTCCAATTTACTAATATACCTTATAGCACATTGTGTTATTTTTTAATTTTTATAATATTAAATAAGAAAAAGGCTATAATTAATACATCCTCAACATTTACCAAGAAGCATTGTTTATGCTTCTATGAATTTTTAAAATTTTATTTTATTGTAAAGATGCTGTTCAGAGGGGTTACACTTACATGAGCAAAATAATGAGTACATTTCTTGTTTCATTGTTACTCCCTCCTTTGTTTTTCTCACTTCTATGATTTTGTACATCCCAGTTTTTCTTTTCTTTTTTTGTACATTTTTATTGTAAAAATGCCTTACAGAGGGGTTACCTTCACATGAGAAAGGTAATGAGTACATTTCCTATTGAGCATTGTTGCCTCCTCCTTTCTTTTCCCCACCATCCCTTCCCTCTCACCTCCACAACTACCCCTCCCCTCCATTGAAGTCGTAAAGTTGGTTTTGTACATCTCATTGTTACAATGGGTCAACCTGTATCCTTATTTGAGCATTTAGTTGTTTTCCCTTTCCCTCCTTGAATTAGAGAAGTGTATATACAAGATGCAGGGCATCTACATCAAATACAGTGAAAATAGGGTTATACCATGGGGGACGAACACAAAGCAACAAAAAAAATCAAATGGTACATTATAAATACATTAGGAACAATAGCAAGGAAGAAAAAAGGTATTTGTGTCCCTATCTTGGGGTTCATTTTGTTTAACATCATCTTATATGGTCATATGTACATAGCTTTTGCCCTTTTCTACTTGTCCTACACATGTATTAGTATTGAAAATAAGGGAAACCATGGGAGCTATGTTTTTTGGGGTCTGGCTTACTTCACTTAATATAATTTTTTCCAAGTCTTTCCATTTCCTAACAAATGGAGCAAACTTCTATGAAGAGGAAATAAGAATGGCCAGTAGACACATGAAAAATTGTCAACCTCTCTAGCCATAAAAGAAATGCAAATCAAACAACATTGAGATTTCACCTCACCCCAGTTAGAATGGCTATCATCAAGAACTTTTAATAACAACAAATGCTGGATGAGATGTGGCCAGAAGGGAATCCTACTGCATTGTTGGTGGGAGTGTAAACTTGTTCAACCACTTTGGAAAGCAGTATGGAGGTTCCTCAAAAGACTCCACATAGAGCTCCCCTATGACCCAGCAATCCCACTTTTGGACATTGACCCAAACAATCACAAAGAAGGCCATACTAAGTCTAACAGCACAACTATAAGATATGCAACCAACCCAGATGCCCCTCAGAAGATGAATGGACCCAATTTTTCTTTCAGAAACTAAAAGATAGATCATTTTTGCTTTAAATCTTCTGTTTTAACCTTTTGTTAATATTGTTGAAGCTTATAATATTAAGGAAATCATAAGAATAAGTTGTATGGATGAACCATAGAGAAAAGCACATGTTAGACAATTCCTTCATTACTAATGCAGTTAAACATTTCAATTCTAGTGTTTGCACTCGCCTTGTGAACGACTTTGTAATACCCTTTGCTAATTTTTTGTTCTAGTTTCATGGGACTGAACTCAGTGCCTTGCGTTCTCCCTTGGCTTTCTTGCTCAAGACTGGTGGTGTTCTACCTTTTGAGCCATATCTTCAGCCCAAGTTTTGCTGGTTAATTAGAGATAAAGACAGATTTTTCTGACCAGGCAGGCTATGCTGAAAAATACAGATTGGCATTTATGTACATTCTGTGTGTTATTTTGTACCTGTTTGTTTATTACTAAGAAATTAAATATTTAACTGTGGAAAATACATAAATAATTTTAATTTATGTTTTCTCATTTGGATATCTAATTTCATAAACTCTTCCTGGTTTCTTAAAATGTAAATAGATAATTATGTTCTCTGTTTTTAATAATTCACATGCTAGTTTTTACTGATTATGGATGCAGAAGAAGGAAGTGATATGACTCTTTATGATTCTGTCTTTTCAGGAGCTCAGCTTGTGTTCTAGGGGAGTCCCTTCACACCCTCTGCTGTTTGGTATGTCTCTGTAATAGTTATAGCTGCTTTATCATGTCTCTTCAATACTACGATATGATGTCACAAAGATTCTAATTGTGCTCAATTACTGAGTGCATCATCCTCATCACTGGCTCCCATTCTTCCATTCTGTGGTTGCTACCACAACCTTTATTGTTCCCTCAGTAATGTCAGTGATTGCAAAGATGTGCTACATAGCAGAAATCCTTTTTTTTTTTTCAGACATCCTGATGTTTAAATCTTTATAGTTATAATTGAGAAGTTTGTATGAAATTTATTTGCCCTTCCTTCTTTACCTTTCCTTACATGTAAATGTAAAGTTGTAGAACTTTAATTTTGATATTTGCCACAAAGACATATAAAAATATGCTCGCTAAAATTCCAATAGTGCAAAGTAGAAGTTAAATGGAAAAGGAGAAATGAATGGAAGAGGAAAGGAACTATAGAGGGTTAAAGTGTTTTACAGATTCCTTGATGTAGTGTTGACTAAGTTGTATAAATTGACAGAAAACATAAAAGGACATACAGAGTTTTTACTCTGATTCTACAGTTAATTTATGTAGATTCTCTATAGAGTTAAGACTTACAAATTTATATTAGAAGACCAATAAATTTTTTAATTGAATCATAGCCAAAGAAAGTAAATTCCAACAAAATATTTTGTCTGTTATCTTTCTGCAAGAAGACAATGCTCTTTATAACAATTTCAGCTAACCTACATTTAAGAATAATGAGTAGTATATTTTTCCATGACAATAGAAAAGTTTTAGGCTTCTCCCACAACTTCCACAGATCCTGAGTTTATAAACATATCTTCTAAAGTCATGAAATGATGAATCTGAAGTGGTCCAGGGAGTAAATAATTTTCTAAGTTCACACAGAAAGTAGACAAACTTGTTAGGACTTTCATCAAGATGATCAGACCTTGATAAAAAAAATTACTCTTTATCTTGCCCATGTAATTGTAACTCCTCTGTATGGTATTCTCATAATAAAAATTAAAAATAAAAATTAAAAACAGATTATCAGAACTGTGTTAGAAATCTAATTCTTCAGTTGATACTAACTTCATCCTCAAAGATTCTAATTTAATTTGTCAAGATACCCTCTCCAAATTGAGCATCAAAGCATGCTAATTCTGTACTGTACAGTGTTCTGCAGTTCTTCTATTAACAAAGTTATCATTCTTATTCAGATATTTAGGAATTCTTTACATAGAAGTATTTTAAAATACTTGAAAATGCGTAGCACATAGTATGATGATCTTAAATTTATTTGACCACTTAATCTGAGGTGCATTTGGTAGACAAGTCTGAAGCTTAGTAAAATGATCTTTGGGAGTCTATTAACTGTGTATGTATAACCTCCAAGAGGATTTATCATAATGTCCCAGAGGAAGCTGTTGACTAAATTTTGAACTCAGATTTATGGCAAAAGAATTTTAAAATTGTTTTTGAGCCCGTAGAATGTTTGTAAGTAAAGAAAATGCTACTTAGCACAGTATTAAGAGCTATGGATACAATTATGTGTAAAGCAGACATAATCTGGTCCTTAGGAACACCAGTTTAGCAAATGAAGCAGGAAATAATCTTACAAATCATCACTTCTAGAGGAGAATGTACAAATGACTGTCACCAACTGAAATGTTTAGGGGCTCTGTTTCTGCTGCATCACAATGTAACTCAACATTTTAGCCCATCCTAAAGACTAGGCTATCTAATTTTGGGGAATTACCCATGAATTCCTATCATTTGAGTCCATGATATTAACAGCAACTATTGCTTCAGACTTTATATAGTTCTTGGAGGATATGAATATTGTCCTTCAAACTATATATAGCTGTATATATATATATATATACACAGCTATATATATATAGAGATATATCTATATGTCTATATAGATATATATCTACAGCCTCCATCAAAGTCAGACAGAAATATCCTATATGTCCCTTCCCCATTTTTTGTTGGTCTTGGGAACGCACTCAGGGCCTGACTGCTATCCTTGAGGTTTCTTTTACTCAAGGCTAGCCCTCAAATACTCAAGCCACAGCTCTACTTCAAGCTTTTTGGTGATTAATGGGAGATAAAAGTTTCCCAGACTTTGCAGCCAGGGCTGGCTCGAAACCACAATCCTCACATTTTAGCTTCCTGAGTAGCTAGGGTTGTAAGCATGAGCTACGCATGCCTGGCTCCTCTCCCCAAGTTTCTAATTGTAAATTTAACCATATTCAAATGGACATGCTGAATTTGATGTTTTTATAAATGGACTGAGATTATTTTTCTCCTCCTCTTTCAGTGTCTTGTTTGTTCAACTCTTCCATATTGTTACTTTAAACAATATTGTATTTTTTTATTTTTATAGAGTATTTTGTACCACCAATACAATGCAATATATACAGTCTTTCTTTTCTGTAATGATTTGGGGTTGTTTCTAGTCTCTCCCAATGACAAATGGTGTTGCTAAGAAAGATTGTATATAGACTTTGATTTTACATTTCAATCAACCATATAGCTAGGAGGGAAAAAGATTGGCCACTAGTAGATGCCAGTAATTATTGCAAACGTTTAACCAATTCATACTCCCACTGGCTAAAATAAGTCGCCTAACTTTCCATGTACTGTACACATTTCTGTGCAGTTTTCTTTCTGGGTTTCCTCATCAAGTAAAATAATAAAGCTTTTTGTTATCTAGAGTTTTTTTACTATTACAACTAAAAGCTGTATTGCACACTTTCAATATATCTTGAGGATTGTAACAAGTATTACATATATTGGAAGGTCAAATAAAACTATGTGGAACCCAAAGCTTATGTAGTTCTCCAGCACTTACGAAAGCAATGCAGGGGTCCTATTATATAGTAACCTTAATAGATATATTATTGTACTCATCACATTTTGTGATAATTTATTTAAATTTGTCTCTCCAAGTGACTATAAACGCTCAAGTTTACTTATAAATAGTTGATACTTAGGAACTATCAACAAATATTTGTGGTTTGAAATAACTTCTTAATAATGATGCTTTGCTTGGTTAGAAATTTTTCATCCCAGGGGAAGAAGGAGTAGCAGTTGGATCACAGGTGGGAAAAGGAGGTTACAATTTTGTAAAGAGATAGAGTCCTGGCTAAGTTAAAACTTGAATAAAAAACCCAGAGTAGACAAAATGTCTATTATCCTAGTCACTAGGAAGACAGAGGTTAGGAGGATTTTAGTTCAAGGCTGGCCTAGGTAAAAAGTTTGTAAGATCTTATCTAAAAAAATAGCTGTGGGAAGTTCAATGTTCTTGACATCCCAAGCTTAGATCTGGAAGACCAAGCATTCCAGGCTAGTCTGAAGAATCATTTAAGAGATTCCATCTTAATGGAGAAAAAGCTGGGTATGGTGGTATGGGCCTGACATCTCAGCTATGGCAAGAAGCATAAGTAGAAGTATCACCTTCCAAGATGGCTGGGGCAAAAAGGAAGATCCTATCTCAAAAATAATAAGAGCACAAAGGGCAAGTAGTATGGCTTAAGAACTCAAGTGCCTGCCTATCAGCTGTGAAGCTTGCTACACTGTGTTCAAACTTTAGTGCCACACACACACTCACACACACACACACACACACACACACACACACACACAAAGTATACCATTTACATACAATTTTAAATTACAATATTTTATATTATACTTTATGTTATAATATTTATATTATAACTTTATAATATGGCACTTTTTAATGCACCTAAAAATATTATTATAAGTTTTAACTATAACATGGATCGAGTGTAGGATGCTGACATTGTTTTGATCTTAAAGGAATCTTATAATTATATTGCCAATTCTTTCATCTATTTGTCTTGAAAGGAAAAGAAGCCCTGTTTTAATTCTCTTTTCTAACCAAAATTATCTGCACAGTTTTTATTATATATGCCAATGTTGATGGAAAAAAGAAAAACTAAGAAGCTCATAACTCTTCAATGTATAAATGATGAGGAGCAGCATGGAAGAGGAAGATAAAGAATTTACCCTGGCATTTTGGAACTTGAGATTTAATGATAGACAGCTATAAATCATGTTAGGAATAAAACAAAATGCTAAAACTATTTAATAGGGTATGCATATATAAAAGAAAGAATTACAAAAATTAAGGACAATTGAGTAATAAAAGAGATGTGTTTATTTAGAAATATGGTAAATAATTTGAAGCTTAAAAATACAAATAGATAATATTTCTACATATCTTCCACAGGAGATATGAGAGATAAAATTGAAAGGAGAAATATTTCATTTTATTTTCTCAGTGTACACTTGTTATTCTCCTTCTTTCTCTATCTTGTCTTCTCTTCTGCTGTTTCTCCTTCTTCCTTCCCTCCTCCTCCCTCCCTCCCTCCCTCCCTCCCTTCCTCCCTTCCTCCCTTCCTCCCTTCCTCCCTTCCTCCCTTCCTCCCTTCCTTCCTTTTCTCTTTCTTTTCCATAGTTTGAAGTCAAACCCTTGTACTTGCTTGATTAGCTTGCTCAGGTAGTATTCTACAACTTGAACCATGTCTCCAACCCTGTTTTCTGCTACTTTTTTTGGGGGGGGAGGGGGGTCCGGTCGTGGGGCCTGAACTCTGGGCCTGAGCGCTGTCCCTCAGCTCTTCAGCTCAAGGCTAGCGCTCTACCACTTGAGCCACAGTGCCACTTCCAGCTTTTTTCTTTTTGCTTACATGGTGCTGAGGAATCGAACCCAGGGCCTCAGGCATGCAAGGCAAGCACTCTACCACTGAGCCACCTTCCCAGCCCTAGACTTCTTTTTTTAAGGTGGATTTTCTCAGGCTTTTGTGCTTTGGCAGGCTTTGAACCATTATGCTCTGGATGTACTCTTATAAGTAGCTAGGGTTACAGATGTTACTTCTGAAACAAAATGAAGGCTATTAACCAGTAAGAATCTGGTTTAATAACTGTATAACAAAGATAATTGTATCTCTAGGAAAGAAGGTAGTTGAGTACTACAAGAAAAAGCAAATTGTGAGTTTGAAAAATATTGTTGCAAAAAGCCATAGAAAATATATTATTATTATTGTGTAATTAATATAATTTATTTTCCATACTTTAAAATCATTCATTGAATTAGAATGCCTGAGAAGTAACCTACATGGGAAATTTTTCTTACTATACCTTCTAGCTACAGTTTCATTACCTTCAAAAAACATTAGCTATGCATTTAATTTGCATTTTATTTTGTTCTTTGAAGAGTTTCCTGAGTTTTAAGTTTTAATTCTAATATGCTTTTCAGGTTTATTGTTTACAAATAATTTATAAAAATTTTTATAATGCATAATTCTCGCATATATATACACATATGCAGTTATAAATTCAGTAGTCATAACTCATATATGAGTTGACTTGTATATGTGTACATATAAAATTAAGAGTGTTACATGTCCTTTATATATACAGAAGCATAATACTGGAATAAGAAATTATTGCTAGAACAGTACAGCAGCAAAGAGTACTATTTATTTGTTTCTACCAACAAGGAAATATTAAATGAGAAAACATAACAAATTACAAAAGCATGTAATAATCCTTATACAATGTAAAAGAAATACTAAACACCTAAAATGAAAGTTTAGCAGGAAGTTACTAAAAGTTTAGTAGAAAATTACTGAAAGTTTCAGTAAAAATCTTCTGGATGATTTACACCACCATTTCCATTGTTCTGTAGTTAGTAACTGTTGTACCTAATATTGATGTTCATTTAATCATCCATTTGTGCTATTAGTTTAGTCTGAAACTACTGCTTCAAATTTATTAATTTTATATTATCCTTAATTGTAAGGCTGTATTAATTATAAAACTTTCTAATTCCACATTTTATGATCCAATACCATAGAATGTACTGTCATTTGCAATTAAAAATATGCAAAAAATCATAAAAGGTGACTCAGCGGTAGAGTGCTTGCCTTGCATGCATAAGGCCCTGGGTTTGATTCCTCAGCACCACATAAACATTAAAAGCCAGGAGTGGTGCTGTGGCTCATGTGGTAGAGCGCTAGCCTTGAGCTAAGCAGCTGAGGGGCAGCACCCAGGCCCAGAGTTCAAGCCCCACAAATGACAAAGAAAATTCATAAATGCTCTTATGTCTACAAAGTTGCAAGTCAGAAATATTTATTATTCAAGGGATCCTTCTAACATTTATTTACATTTGTATTAATTATTGGATATAAGAGTATCCATTTTAAACAGTTTGAGAAAAAGAAATACTTCCACATATATGAATTTTATCAGCTGCAGAAACATCAATATTTGCATAGCCTGGAAATATATAGATAGCTATATATACATATATATATATACATATATATATATATATGTATATATATATATAAAACTATGTAAAATAACTATCTCTGTGGGATATTTCAGTATCCCATACCCGTTCACTGATTTGTTTATTTAACCAAACCAATGAGTGTTTATTCTATGTATAGAAAAGACTAGTGCAGCCATGAGAAGATAAGTGTGAATCAGACCACACTCCAGAGTCTTCAGTCTCTTACTCAAGATTCATAGGAATCACTTAAAAATGTTAGTAAGTTAACACAGTTGTGGGATTAAGATACTAAAGAGACAAAGTCATAGTGTGCACTATTGAAGCAATACTATCAAAAGACTGGTTTGTGTGCTGCAGTACACAGTATCCCTCTGACTTGGAATATCCACCTCAAATGTTGGAGGAAAAAAAATTAAGCTGCTAAAAAGCAATAGATAGGTTGTTTCTTATTGCTGTTTGGCAATTTGCAAAGAGTTTATAACGTGTTACTCTTGAAAACCCACAGGTCAACCCCAACTCAGAGACACTTAAAAAAATGATGTGTTCCAAGATCCCAAAGCCTGCATTTGACTTCTCTGAGTGCCAAAAAATAGCTTTTCACCAGTATATGAGATTTCTCTCACTCCACTCTACCTACCACCTGTGCTCTGGCCAGAACCATTGCTCTAATGTTGTCTGCCCAGAGTGCTGGGATAGGGTGGATGGAGAAGAATGACATGCAGACACACCAGAGACAAATCACAGGGATTCATCAGCCATGTTGCCTTGATGTCAGGTTTGTGAACTGAATACATTTCCTAAAAAAAAATCTCTTTGAAGGACAGGAACTGATGTACATCACTCCTACTTTAGTATCACATATCTATACTCACGTTTATACCTGTATATACGCATAACCTTATACACTTCTTCTCAACTTACTCTAGAGTACAACATGCCTCACTTTACATTGTTTTAAATGATGTTTCCATCAAATGTCAGTGTAGTTCAATATGTTTGTTAACAAACTGATTCTTGGTGCTTCCCTATCCTTCACACACTCTTCTCTATTCTCCATATTTTGTCAACTGCAGGGTTCCCCACCACAAAAAGAACTGATGCAAAATACCAGATCCATGACTTAATTTTTGTAACCTAATTGCTGATTTGGAAGGCACATGCCATTTTTTATGTGCCAGCTTTAATAGTAAATAAGGCATATTTGGGGTCACATCAATTATTCTTAGTGAAAATACATACTTAGGAGTGTTTAATCCCACATTTTTGTAGAATGTAATGGTGTCCTGAAAGACAATCCTAGAAGGGTAGAAGAGGATTCACAATTTCAGAAAGTAAATTTTGGGAAATACAAAGGTTTAGAACCAGATATCACTATCATTAGATAGAAGGAAATGCAGTGTGTGAGTAGAAAGGAGTTATTAAATGGATAAATATAACATTGTTTAGCAGAGCGTGGGGTCAAGGATAACCAAATTGGGCTAAATAATCAGCCAGTTTATGTCAGTGGATAGGAAAAGACATAGAATTTATGTGCTTAATCTATAGACCCAAGTATTTAGATCATTGAATGAACTCACTTGTCACATAATCTGTATATGAAATGGACTCCAATTATAAGCAATGAAAGTACAAGCTGATGCATCTTTATGAATGAAGTCTTGCTGACCAAGTAAGTAATCTTACATAGATGATGCAGTTGTTTATGAGAAAAATCAGTAAAACAAATAGATTTGGTAACTCAAATTTGTATTCTAACTTCTTGAGAGGCAGAGAGTAGGTAGGGAATCATGGAACAAGCCCTGCTCTAGCTAAGAAAGTTCATGAAACCTTATCTTGACCAATGGTTAGGTGTGGTGGCATATTGTTAGAACAGAAATATAGAGATGGAAGAAGATTGCAGGATCACCTGGGAATAAAGCAAGACCCAATCCCAAAATTTTATCAACACAAAAAGGGCTGGAGTTTGCTCAATTGATAATGTTTTTGTCTAGTTAGTATAAGGCCTTATATTCAAACCTAGTACAGGAAAAAAGAAGTATATAGAAACAAGTAAAGAAGAAAGCAAAATATTAGGGAAAAAGGGGGAGAAACATAGTAGCAAAGTGTAGTTTCAGAAACTCTCCTACAACCATCTAAATTTAATGTTATATAGGTATTAAATTGATACAGAAATTGTCCCTGTCCTTCTGGAGTTTATAAATTAGTGTTACACACACACACACACACACACACACACACACACACACACATCTTTTAAATAAGACAACATATAAATTCTACAAAAAAGTTTAAATTCTGCCTTGATTCTTAGAAATGAGCTATGAGGAATTTCCTACCCGGTTGCTCAGAGTGATTGCAGTAAAATGGGGGAATAATTCAATGCAGAGACTGTAAGAAATGAATGGGATTTAAAACAACATACTTTCCTATGTCTGGCGATAGAGCCTCAAGTAGAAATGCTCACTAGTTGTTAGAAAACAGCTACAAGACATAGAAACAATGTGATGGTATGAAATGGGTAGGCCACTGTTGCTTTGGAAATTCCTGAACAACAAATACTTTACAATAGATATATATTACTTGGAGAAGAAAGAGTAACTTTGAAAGGTAACATGCTCTCAGTACATTTGTGCTATTTGAGTAATTCTTTATAAACTAGTATGTCAGATTATCTAATAGTGAATATCTGCTTAGTCTTATCTATTTTCCCTTGACGGTGCATCAGTTTTGATTTAAAAACAACAACTAGAAGATGGGAGTTTTCAAGTTATTTTTCTAGATGTATAATTTTTCTAATTATAAGTAAGCATACTAATCCTTGAATAAAATTAGGCCCTCTTTACATATTTACATTTAATGAACCAATGCATTTTTGGCAGAATACCCAAATAATTAAGATCTTTCTAAGATGCTTGAGATTAGCTAAACTCTCAGAGGAAATGTGTTAAGAATGTAAAAGATGTAATCCACCTTAAATGCTAGTCTCATAAAAATAAACACAAACAGATTATACAAGCTGGGTGCAGTGGCTCACACCTAAATCCTACTTAAATTGGGAGGATCACAGTTTGAGTCCAGTCCAGTTTTTTTTTTAAAGATGTACACAGTGGCACTTGGCTCTCATCTCAACTATATAGAAAGTGTAACCAGAAGGATTACAATCCAAGTTGACCCCTTGCAAAAAATATCAAAATATCAATATTTGAAAATTAATGAAAACAGAAAGAGCTGAAGACATGACTCGGGTGATAAAGAACCTACCTAGCAAGCTTAAGACTATGATTTCAAATTCCATCATTTGAAAAAAATTAGTACATATTATGGTGCTGGTGGCTCATGCCTATAATCCTAGCTACTCAGGACCCTGAGATATGAAGATCATGGTCTGAAACCAGTCCTAGTAGGAAAGCTCGTGAGACTCTTAAACTCCCAAAACTACTCAGAAAAAGCTGGAAGTGACGCTGTGATTCAAGTGGTAGAGCACTAGCCTTGAACACAGAGAAGCTCAGGGACAGAGCCATGCCTTGAGTTCAAGCCACAGGATCAGAAAATAATAATAATAATAATAATAGGTTTAGTTATAATGTAGAAAAGGGTTACATTGATCCAAACACATTGTATTAAAAAGATAGGCTTTGTTGGATGACAACTCCTTTGTACAACTATTTAAAGATAATACAAATTGAATTAATAAATTAATAAAATAATGGGTGTAAATAACTTTTTATACATATATCTAATATACTAGGGCCTTGGCTTGTGTTTTAGTGGTACAGTGTTTACTTAGTTAATAGTAGGCTATAGATTCAGTCCCTGGTCACTTTGAGTGGGGTTTAGGGAGAACACACATTCTCTTTCGTGGATACTAAATGTGAACAAAACTGCTGAAACTGCAGTATCTTCCATACATGAATGGATTTCGGTATTTGGTAGGAGATGCCAGGGGCTTTGCCTCTTGTGTGAGTGGTTGTGTGTGAGAACAAAGGTGCTTTGGTTTCCCATTGCTGTGTAACAAAACCACTAACTTGAAATGATGCACATTTAACAGTTTATAATTTCTGTGGTTCAAGATCTAAATGTGGCATTTAGTTATATGCCTCTGGCGCAGACTTTCTCACCAAGCTGACCTGAGGCTAGTGACTCTGCCTGCTGCCATTTCAAAGCTTAACTGAATATGGATCTGCTCTCAAGATGACCCACTGGGATATTGGCAAGCCCTCATGGTCTCAAAGTTCATTTCTATGCCTACTGGTATACATGAGATCTTTTCTGACTAATATCTGGAATCTTCCCTCAGTTCATTTCTCAACGTGCAGCTTCTTTATAGAACAGCTAAAACAGAAGCATGGTGGCTGGCTTCTGTCTATGCAAACACTTAAAAATATTTCAATCTCCTTAATTCTATGGTGAGAGTTTTAATTGCACTTTCCAATTGTTCAGTATTAGTATATAGAAACAAAATAGATGATTGTATATTACTCTTGTGAACAGTTACTCTGATGAACTAACAAGAAATTTAGGTTGCATGGTTTCCCTCATTTGTAAGAACTAGAGTGTGTCTATGATAGTCTTTTTTTAATTTTTTTATTGTAAAGATACTGCACTAAAGGGTTACAGTTACATGAGTAAGGTAATGAGTACATTTCCTATGGAGCATTGTTATCCCTCCTTTGTTTTTCCCCTATGATCCCTTCCCTCCCCACCTCCCCAATGCCTCCCTAGCACTCCCAAGCTTGTAAAGTTTGTTTCAACACAGTGTCTTGTTACAATGGGTCAACCTGTATCCTTGTTTCAGCATTTTGTTATTCCCTTCCCCCCCATACCAAATTAGAAAAATGTATATACAAGATGCAGGGTATTGGTGAAGTAAACCAGACCCAAAGAAACATAGGTCCCATGGTTTCCTTTATTTGCAATAACTAGTATACATCTAGGATAATCCTACCAGACAAGCAGAAAAGGTCAAAAGCTATGTACATATGACCATAGAAGATGATACCAAGTGAAATGAACCCCAAGATAAGGACACGAGTGGTTTTTCTTTGTTGCTGTTGTCGTTAATGTGCTATTGTGATTTTTTTGTTTCTTTTGTATGTTCTTCCTCCCTGGTATAACCCCCATTGTCACTGTATTTCTGGTGTCTATGATATTCTTAACAGGAAATCTCAGTAGCCCAATTGCTAAGTGCATAGGACCATATATAATAAAGTGTGTCAACATGAACTCCAAGATATGGAAATATGGTGTTCTTATTATGTCCTGTATGTAGTTATTTTTTCTTTTCTCTTAGTTTTCTGTGCCTTATGTCTTGTATATAAGATTTTTCAATCTGTGGAAGGGAAAGGAAATCACAAAAACAACAAGAGAAAGAGTGAACTAATACAACATTGATACTCACTTGACACTGTGTTGGATATGATCCTTACAACTTTCAGGGGAGGAAAGTAGGGAGGAGTAAGGGGGAGAAAATGAGGGATGGAATAATTGTTTAAAAATAAATATACTCATTACCTTAGTTTTGTCTTTTTTTTCCCCCAGGGCTGAGGACCAAACCCAGGGCCTTGCAGGTGCCAGGCGGGCGCCCTTCCGCTGGGCTAAACCCCCAGCCCCTCATTACCTTAGTTATGTAATGTAACTCCCTTGCTCATCACTTTTTCAATAAAGATAAAATAATCAATAAAGATAAAATAATAAAAAAGGATTTTAATAGGCTTTCTGTAAGATAGCTTTATATTTTCTACTATGAAGATATCAGCATCCTACAAAGTTTTGTATATTTCTTATATTTAGGCCTTTCCTTTCCTTCCTTTCCTTCCTTCCTTCCTTCCTTCCTTCCTTCCTTCCTTTCTTCCTTCCTTCCTTCCTTCCTTTCTTCCTTCCTTCCTTCCTTCCTTCTTTCCCTTTCTTCCCTTCCTTCCTTTCTTCCTTCCTTCCTTCCTTCCTTCTTTCCCTTTCTTCCCTTCCTTCCTTTCTTCCGTCTTTTTTTCCTCCCCTCTTTACTGCACTGGCTAGGATCTCTGGTCAGCCTATGATTATGAGGCACAATTGTTCTATGACACACTATACAGTTTTATTCCGCAGTTATCCCTCCCTCTTCCAGGATTTCCCTGTGACATTCCTGAATCAATGTAGTGGGCTGAATGTATCTGCAGAAGGGTGTGAGTGTGTAGCAACCGTGGCAGCTATGAGCTCATACAGGGGGACTCCCAGCTTCCTTCTTTCTGGTAGCCACCACTCAGTTTCATGGAGGCAATGTAACACAACTTCAGTGCTAGTACAAGCCTATTCTCGTGAGACCAGGGATCTCCTAGTGGCTTACTTTCATTTTAAGATTCTCTATTAACCCCTTTAAGTCATTTCACAATGGTGCAGTGGTCGTAAACTTCCTTTCCTTGACAGAAGTCAGGCTAGCAGAGTAGTCTAAAAGAATCTCCCTGGGCTGGGAACGTGGCTCAGTGGTAGAGTGCTTGCCTTGCATGCATAAGGCCCTGGGTTCCATTCCTCAGCACCACATAAGCAAAAAGAAAAAAGCCGGAAGTGGAGCTGTGGCTCAAGTGGTAGAGCACTAGCCTTGAGCTGAAGAGCTGAGGGGCAGTGCCCAGGCCCAGAGTTCAGGCCCCATGACCGGACCTAAAAAACAAAAAAGAATCTCCCTGCCTTTCTGCCTCTCTCTTTTATCTTCCCAAACATTTTCCCTCTTAATTGCAGGCATAATCTAATTCCATATTGATGCTTTTTGAAGGATTCAAGCTAATGCATACTCCAAATAAAATGAATAATTATCCTTTCAAATTAGTCTTCTCACAAAGAAAATATACAGATAGCTAAAGAAGTGAATTAAAATAATTCTACATTATTATCAATCAGAAAGTGCAAACGACAACCACAATTATATGTTACCTAACATCCACTAGGAAGATTAAAAGTAGAAATACCACAACTCTAGATGCTGATTAAATTGTAGAACTTGTATAGATTTCTGTTGACTATATAATGAACAGCCATTATTTGGAAATGAGGTTTGTAATTTTCACATAGCTAACCACACAGCCTTTGAAGCAGGAGTTGCCCTTCTAAGTAGGTATCCCATAAAAGACTTTTACAGGAATATTCATGGCCTGTTTATTCATAATGGCAAATATTTGTTAGAAATTCTTGTGTCCATCAAAAGAAATGAGATAAACATATTTTATATATTCATGCAATTGAATATTACATGTCAATAAAATGAAATGAAGTAAGGAGTTATAAATCAATATGAGCCTATCTCAAAATCAATTAAACCAGATCCCAAAGACTATTTACTATTTACTATCACTATTTACTATTGCACACAATTCTAAGAAGTTAAGTGAATCTACAGGCACAGAGAGTACATCTAGAGTGGTTTGAGAATTGTCTGTGAGAGACATAGAGAAAGCCGTATCTTTGTAGTCATGGTTTCCAAGAGGAGCAGTTATTAAACCTGATTAAACTTTTAATTAAAAAAATTTAATTTACTGTCCTGAAGTTATTAGTCTAATAAAATATGCCAGCCCAAATAGATTCACAAAATACACTGAAAACAAAGTAAATATTCCAATTTGATAACAAGATACTCCCATTATCTGAGTTTATAAACAATTTTGATTATAAAAATAAATTTAATCTGGGTGACTGTGGCTCACATCTATAATCGTAGCTACACAGGAGACAGATCTGAGGGTTGCGGTTTGAAGCCAGCCCGGAAGAAGAAGAGTCCCAAAGATACTCTTATCTCCAATTAACCACTCAAAAACTGGAAGTGGTACTGTGGTAGAGTACTAGCCTGGTGCACAAAGAGGCTCAGGGACAGTACCCACCCAGGTCCTGAGTTCAAGCCCCACAACCAAAAAAACAAACCAAACCAAAGCAAAACAAAAAGCTAACTATGAATTACAAAAAAAGAAGCTTCCCTTTCAATGTCCTCAATATCCCCAGTAGCAGAAAACTGTGATCTGTTTTTTTTTAATCACAGAGGTTGATATTTTAAATCATGATGTGTTGTACTAGATTAGAATTGCAATTTCAAACATCTGTCATGCTCCTATTTTCTTCTATCATGTGATTTTATATAAATTCATTTTCTTTCTATGTACTTGAATTCATTATGAGTAAACAAACTTGAAAAATTACATCACAGATAAATTATTGAAAATGCTAGGAATAAAGTTATTCTATATTCAGTACATTTTTTAAAAAACAACATTATAAATTGGCTCAAAGACATTCCTGGAGGAATTCTGATTGTTATGCTCATAAGTAATGATTCCATCATTTAAAATGAAATACTATTAAAATTTAGAATGGTATATTAAAACAGTATGAAATTGACTAGGTTTCTATAATTCTTAATAAATACTATTGTATTAAAATGGAGTTATATTCTGGTTTGTATCTAGAACAGCATTATATCTAACACAGAATTTGCTTGATAATATAAAGGCTATATGGACAGTTTATCTACAATGCTTTCTGTAATAATAAAAATATAGTTACTGAATATCATTTCATAGCTTTTTTGCCTTTTTTTAACAGTAAGATATTACAATACTTATCCTCAGTTTTTCTTCAATGATGTTGAAGAATTACCTTTGTTAAAACACGGGTCATCTCCTCCCTCACAAATTACTGTCCTCACTCCATCATTCCTGAATTATGGACACTTAAATATGTTTGTATATGAGGGCAATTTGTGATAGGGGATATTGTCCTTTAAGATGAAGGGAAGAAAAATAGGTGATATTCTTTATAGCTGATCTGATAGATTTATCTGTCTTGCATTCCTATATTGAAGATGTTGAAGTAAATATGGCAAAAGTATTCCACTATCTGATCTGTGGACTCATGTCCAAACCTTAATGCCTGTGTTCTCATGACCATTTTGTGAGGAATTTTCATTCTATGGTAGTTGGTCTCTCAGAAATAGGTGGGCTGAGAGAGGAGAGAGGTGAATAAAGACAAGATTTAGATTTATTAGAGTTTGACAGTGTTGTATGGTGGAGAAAGTTACTTATTTAAATTATATTAATTACTATTTACTAATTATTAATTATACTAATTACTATTCTAATTATTATTTTTATAATATGGTATATTAAATTTTTATTTAGAAATTACTTATTTATCATGAAGACAAAAATCTTTAAGGTTGGAAGATGATGTATGAAAAACAGTCAAAAGATGTCACTTAAGACAGATTGACAATGGGATTCAAGTAGTCATTCCATCCCTAATCTGTGGTTCCTTTGAGAAGCTAGGGACCATCAGATGCAGGGAAAAATGTGACAAGATGTGCATGGTGGAAGCAGTTTCATGGGAAGTTAAAGGAGTTATCTTCCAGTGAAACTGCTTAGGTTCCTATCTTTTTAAATAAAGTGACTTAGGTGACTTTGGTGTATAGAATGATCAGAAATTGGAGTTTGACAAAGGCAAATTTCATCTTTCAGTCAGCAGAGAAGTGAGTTTATTATTCTCTTCTTTTGGCCTGTTTTCAGCAAAAAAAGGAGGGCTGATGAGCTCAAAAGAGTTCTGTAAGACTTCAGTGACAAAAATGGATGATGTATAGTTGGTAAACTAAGACCACTGAAAAGGTACTCATCTGTTATATTCCTATAATTCTTGAAATAAAAGAAAATGAATGATATAGTGTTAAAATGTAGTTACAAACTGACATGCAATCTTTTATAAGGTTTTCAAAGCATTACAGCTGTATGCTTTAACTAGAAGTAGATTTGGTCAGTTAATGAAACATTAATCACTATGGAAGCTAGACATTTTTTAAATTTAATTTTTGTCTGAACAAAAGGAGTAAGAAAAGTTTCTTGCTCAAGTTCTTAGCTGCCACACAGTAAAAATGGAACTCAGAAATTTTTATTTTCCAGCCCACTGATTCAGTCACACTGATGAGGCAAAAACAATTCTAGGTGGTAAAACTACTTTAAACGTGGCAATAAATCAATCTAAAAGCAACTTATAGATTCCTTTATTTCTTTTTCTGACAGATTCAGCTATTGACATTATAACATTTCTGAGTAACAAGAAACAACTTTTTATGTTCTATCATGTCTTACTGTCAAATACCAAATCGTTCTGCAGTCTGAATTTTTAGGCAAGGCTCTAAATGACTGGAGAAAATGTTGATATTTTCTAGATCTTTCAAAATGATCTTGTTTTAATTCACTATTCCAATCTTATTTCCTCCTATTCAGTATTATAATACAATTCTCTTCTCTACAAATTATACTGCTGGCCATTTAATAATCTATGACAGTAAAAATGAATCTTCTATGCAGTATGGGAAGGCTTATCCCTATTAGATGGTGAAGCTTGATTTGTAAACCACAGAAGTGGACGTCACAGATTATAGGACAACAGGTAATAATAATTACCTTCTTCAATTTTGACTCCATTATCTGATTTTTGTAATAAGAATTCTTAGTTGGAAAGTTATCTAGATTTTTTTTCAGGAAACTGGGGTTTGAATTCAGGACCTCGCACTTGCTAGCAGCTGTTCTACCACTAGAACCATACCCATCCTTTTTCATTTTCATTATTTTTCAGATAGGATCTTGAGCTTTTTTGCCTGGGTCTATCCTCAGTCCGAGATCATCCTAAGCAGGCTTCCTGATTAGTTATGATGGCAGGTGTGATCCACATACACATCTCTAAAAGATATCCAGAAAACAAACAAAACTTGAATTAGGATTAGTATTACTATTCACAGACTTATAAAACTTCATAGATTAATGTCTTATAAAGTTTTCCTCTTATTAACCTTGCAGACTCTAAATGAGTAAATTCTAATTTTACATTCCTTGCTCTAAATCTTGGATAAAACTGTTATGTTTTGATAACCCTAGTTTTTCATCTGTATAATCTAGATTATAGTAATATCTCTAACTTTCTTGAATGATCAAGAGAATATAAAGAACACAGTACAAGGGCTATTAAGCACTTAGCAGATGCTAGTTAATATTTTTGCTATAGTAGAAGCTTTCAGATGAACATGTGTACAATCAATGTACTCTACTTTCTCCATAAGGTATCCTAGGTGATGCCCAATTCTCCCCTAAGTCTTAAGGTCAGTAGATTACTCTAAGTATACTTACATGTCTGCTTTCACAAAGTACGTCTTTTCTTCCTAAGAGCCAGGTTTGTTTGTGTTCCTACATGTTCCTTCCACATAAGCAGTTTGGTATAGCTTTTCAACTTAATAAAATATGATAACCATCGCAATGTAGCTGAAACATACAAACCACTGAAAAAAATAATTGGTATGCTGGAGATTACAGATTGTGATTTCTTTGGTGTAAGTAACAAAAGCATCATACAATACAAAAGAAGGAGTTTAGTTATTTATGGTCAAAATGAAATATTTGTGTATGTATGTAAGCACATAATTTGCTAACTTTCATGACTTCACATTTCAAACCTTCCCAATTAACCTATTAGTCACGGATCTTGGTGTTAGATGAAAAGATTTTACGAGATTTGCTTAAATTTGTAATTTTATTGTTTTTAGGGATGTCACACTTTTGATCTGCTCATGTTTGCTTCACATTGACTAATATGTTATAAAAGCCAATGTGTTTTCAAAGCATCAAAATAAGATGATTACTTAATGACTTCATTTGTTTACTAGATCATGATCTAGTGCTAAAATTAGTTTTGATGAACTGAATACTAACCCTTCTTCTTTGTAGCACTCAGGTCATATACTTGCTAGGATGGGTGCTTTACCATTTGAAGCATGCCTCTAGTCCCACTTTTGCTGATTATTTTGAGCATAGAGTCTAGTGAACTTTTCTGCCCAAGCTAGTCTCCAACTAGCTGTGATCTCCAAGATAAGAGCTTCTTGAGTAGTTAGGATTGCAAGTGTGGGGCACCAACATTCTACTAATGATTCTTAATGATGAAAATTTTGGAACCTTTACTTATCTTTTTGTTTAAATATTATTTATTTGTCATTGTAAAGGTGATGTAAACAGAGGGGTTACAGTTACATAAGTCAGGTAATAAGTATATTTCTTTTTGAACAGTGTCACCCCTTCCCTTACTTTCTCCCAGTTTTCACTTCTCATGTATTCCTAAGTTGTATGGTTCATTTTCAACATAGTGTCTAGTATCACTGCTGCCATTTGTTCACCTTTGTCTTACCATTTCTGTGGTCCCTTTTACCCTTCCCCAAACAGTTAACCTTACATACAAGACAAAAAGTACAGAAATAATAAACAGCCACAAAGGAGAAAAAGAAAACAAAATAACAAAAACTCTTTTACTACTTCCCTTTCTTGGAGTTGATTTTGATAAACATCATTTTATATGGTCATATGGAACCTTTATTTATCTTCAGATTCTGGCTGGGATATTTTACATGTTCTGAGGTCAGTAATTTTATTGACAAAGATTCTTTTTTGTGAAATTTCTACTCAGGCTCCACTGTTCTCTGTTTTTCTTCAAGGAGACCCTGACATTTGGCTTTTGTGTTCTTCCTTGTAAATTACAGCTTTAGCAGGATTCTTGCTAAATTTGTTTCGGGAGAATACTCCACCCTCCATATGTGGTAACCTACTACTGTTGTAAGGTGAGAATTCAGAGAAGCTACATTTTGAGAGGCCAAATCTTGGGTTCTCTATTTCAGTGCTAACAGTCTGCAGGCAACCCATTGTAACAAAGGCCTGCAGCCCCCAAATACACTTAACATAGTTAGGAAACAGGCTAGAGAGGAAAGAAAGAACAAAACAATACCAACAAACCAATTCGGCTCTGATGGAGAGCTGAATCGGGATGCCCTGGTGACCGGAAACGAGCCATGAGACAGGACACAGCACAGGAACCCGGAGGCATGTGGCATGGCATCGTGGCCGCCTGTGTTCCTCCAGGTCTAAATAGGGTCAGGATCAAACTCTCCTCAGTCATTCCCCAGTGGTATCTTCTTTTGGCCTGTTTTCAACATGAGTACCATTGAATCACTTAAAAAAAATTCCTGCTCTCTATGTCTCCTCTCAGGAATTTTTTCATCCATTTTCTCCCAAATGGGATAAATTTCCATTGTCCCTGTGGTATTCAACATTAAGCTCACTTTCTCTCTTTTACTGTAAATTTCTCATTCAACAGTTTCTCACCCTCCAAAATCGTCATACTTCAAAAATTTGCTCTATTCCAAAAAATATCTGCTTCCAATAATATTACTTAGATTTTATACAGTGTGCAAAATATCTTATGTAAACCCATAAAAGGATTAGAAGCAGTAGGAATCTTAATTGGGGGAATATCTGTGTGTATCTGTGTGTGTGTGTGTGTGTGTGTGTGTGTGTATAAATTTGCGTGACCATGGCTGTTATATTTTTTGTAAGAAGTTAGAACATGCTAAATTAATTCCATTTGCAATTTGCAATACAAGAGATGCTCAACATTTGGATTAAAAACTCTCTGAGTTTGTAGGGTTTGAGAACATTTGGATTAAAAACTTTGAATAATTAGTCAGTTAGATCTATGTAAAATAGATTACTAAGGCCTTAATGATAAATCTATAAGTGATCTCAGTGGTTTAGTGGAATGCAAATATAATCAATATTGTTATTGGTAAATAGTCTTCTAGTTCACAATTTAGTTTAATTGTATAGGAAGAAAATTTTCTTCCAAAAATAAACAATACCATATGTTAATTAAGGTGGTAGTAACACCATGGGCTAATAAGTGTCATTTACTGAAATAGGAAAGAGAGTCTATCATGAACTGGACTCAACTTTGACTTTTTTGTAATGTCAAAGATACAACAAGGGATTAGGAAGGGAAAAAGCATAATCTCAGTAGAATCAAGAATAGAAAAAATGCAAAGTATTAATCAGTTAAATGTGATTTAGATAGCCGTGGCAGCTAGTGGAATTTAAGTTTTTATCATACTACAGAGACAGAGGGACAGACACCCTACCTTCAGATGTTGGCTGGAGCAAATAGTACCTTCTTTTCTTTCAGTTTTCTGCAGCAGGCACTTTCAGAGGGAATGGAGTCATCTTAGGGATGAAGCTTTAAGGTATTAGGAATTACATTACAGATAGTCTTAGTCAATTTGAACTGTAATGATCACTTTACTCAATTTGAACTGTCCTTGTCTAAGATCAAGTCCTGGTCAAGAAGGAGGCTCAGAAGAGCTTTTGTAGGGTTTGAGAACATTTTTGACAGCTCTAAGGAAACTAATGTAGTCACTTTCCCCAGTTCTTTTCTTTTCTTTCTTCTTTTTTTTTTTTTTTTAAATCAATCTTTAGTTGCTGGAAAGTAAAATTACCAGAGAAAGCAAATTTTGAAAAGAGTTGAGATAAAATGAATGAAGTTGTTATGGGCCCTACTTCTCTATTTCTACTCTAAAACATACATTCTAGTGTGTGTTGCACATCAGAGCCCTAGAGTCAATCCATATTGCATATATTTCACTGTAATATTGTTGAGAATCTACTCAACCACTGCATGTCTCAGTTCTGTATGAATTTGAATGCCATTCATATTCAAAATATAGAGGAACATGTCCAAAATCAAACAGAATACATATAGAAATAAGGATGAATAGTTCAAATATATATTCCTTTTAAGAATGTTAAGAACTTATCATGATGTATTACCTAATATAATTTTTCATGAGGTTGTTTTAAAGTTCTGACTTGGTTAAAATAATTTATAGAGACAATGAAATTTAGAAATTAAACACAATGGATAAATCATCCAAATTCATAAATCTTACAAATCTATCTCTGCAAGTCCCTTTAATTATAAGTGGTTTCAGAGAGATTTGGATGAATTTCAACTAACAAAATTTTAAACATGTCTTTTAAGAGAAAATGCAGAATATTAGTTTAGGAGCAACATCAGACTTGGGAGAAAATATATTTTAGTAAGAAATTTTTATTGATGTAAAAGTGTACTTTCTGAAACAGGACCCATTACTGGAGTATGGAAAATTGGTTCTGATGTTATAAATTTCTATAGCCAAGAGTTGTAAGAATTATGGATGGAATCCTGTAAAGTAAAAGTCATCTTCCAAGGTGTGGCCTTTTTAGTCATATTTTTAACTGTATTTACTCCATTGCCACCATATATGAGAGAGCACATGAGTCCATTAAGATTATTTCCTCAGCTCCAAAGGTAAACAAAACACTTTGACAGCACGAATTGATGCTGAAAATAAAAACAAAATTTTTTTTAAATACTTCAGTTCTGACGTAGAAGAAAGAAATCTCAAAGACGTGTGTCTTAGTTTGAAATATCATCCCATTAAAAATAGCATATTTAATTTATCTGATATTTTTAAGGTAAAATTATAATTCTGTAACTATTTATATGGGAATAGAAATGTGAATTAAGAGTTTCTTAAGTAATCTAATAGTAAATAAGAATGACTAGCTTATAACAGGTCAGCTGGGCTGATATACATGAAATCACATATAGGCAGGAGATGCTTTCCAGAGTGGTTGTACTAGTTTACATTCCCACCAACAGTGAAGAAACACCCTTTTTTATCATAGGCTGTGAAGTCTAGAATCAAGGCTGTCAGACTCATTGTTTGCTCCTTTGTCATTCTCTTCCTGTGTCCACACACTGCAAAAAAAACAAGTGTGTTCCCCAGGATTTCTTTTATAAGAACAGTAATCCCACTTGTGAGGTTCTCTGGATTCCTACCTTCTGATACTACTACGACATATAAATGTTGAAGGATACAAACATTCAATTCATGGTGGCATCAACAGTTCCATATCAGAACACATTTACCAGCTCTTTTCTCTCTAAAAATATTTGCAAAATAAATCATCTTCACCCCATTGCTTTTCTCTGTAAAGCTCTGTGAGCCAAAGGGATACAACACCTGGAAGGGCTTATTTATATATTAAATAATATGCACAATAATTGAAATGATTAAGCTATGAATGAATTAGGTAAAATTAATTGATTAATAAATAGAATTAACTTTTCCCAGATGTGTCTTAATCATTTTTAAGAAGAGACAGGCTTTCAGAATGACCAGAGAGGGAACACAGGTAGGCTCTTCCTAAAATCCTATATCACCCCCTCTGTTTTTATATAGAGAGGAATTGTACTTATGAGAGACATAGGACTTTATAACCATAAAAGTTAGATTAGGGACAGATTATTGCTTTTAATAGATATATACTTCTGATTTTCCTTATGCTTGTTTTAGTTTAGGTTTGCTAATATTTGATAATATTACACAGTCGCCAGCTGTCAGTCAGAGAAGCACAGTATAGCAGTGCTGACAACACCAACAAGCTGAGCATTAATGGAACAAGATTACATCTCCTATGTGATCAAAAACTATAGATAGAAATGTAAAAGTGGAAGAGATAATCACATATTGCATAATATATTAAGATAATATACAAAAGCAGAATATCTCTGAAAATTATTTTTGTCCTCCAAACAAAGAGCACTTTAAATCACATGAAATATATTATTGTTGTTTTGTATGATGACTCTTCTATAATTTTCACTAATTGATCTCTATCCTTGAGTCTGTGTTTTATACCATAATCACAGATTAGACATAAAAGTAGGAAGCAATCGGAGTTTATTTGAATTCATTGTTTTAATCAGCAGGTATATGTAAGTACCTGGAAAGTCTTAGTCATTATCATAGACATGAAATTTGATAAGCTAAAAAGTGCTTATCTGGCCAGATGCTCGTGGCTCAAGCCTGTAATCCTAGCTACTGAGGAGGTTGAGAACTGAGGATCATGATTTGAAGCCAGCCTAGAACAAGAAAGTCTGTGATACTCTTAAGTCTAGTTAACTAACAAAAATTGAGACTGGAACTGGAGTTGTGGCTCAAGTGGTAGAGTACTAATCTTGAATGAAAAAGGCTCAGGTACAGTGCAAAGACCTTGAGTTCAAACCCCACAATGAGCACCAAAAAATAAAATAAAAATAAAAAAATAAAATGTGATCTGCTCCCTGAATACCCAGAGTTTGCTATTAAACAGAGCTTGCCTCAAAGATTATATATCTTGTCTTGTTTTAGTTTCACAAACATCATTGAAAGACATGGTATTCTAATCTAGTTTTATAGACAAGAAAACCTAAAACAGTTTACAAGACTTGCCTAGGTCATGTGAATAGAAAGCTCCAGTGTTCACCAGCTTATACAGTAGATATTCTCAGGACAACTTCTTTCTTCCTAGTTCTGTCAAATTAAACCAGCCAATCAACCAAAGATATGAACCAAGTCAAACCTCTAAAGACAGATTACAATCATAATGAAAAGATTCTATTTTTTTCAGAAGTATCTATATTTCCTTTGTTAATATTTTGAAGTAGTTATACAAAGGAGTTACTAATCAAGCTATTAGTTTATGAATACAGCATTTGTTTTACCTACGCTACCCCTTCATTATTCTTCCCCATCCCTCCAAACCCTACCCTTCATCTCAGTTTTCTTAATTTTATAGGACATGCTTTAAATTTTATGACTGTATTATCCTCCCTCTTTCTCTCTTTAGTTGTTTACCCTTCTCCCTTTTACCTTTCCCTTTACATTTCTAATTCCTGTCTCATGTTGTCGGACTACGAGTTAGCCTTTCTGAAGAATTATACTTTCTGAATTCTTGATTGAAAATTACATATTTTGGTTAATACAAAAGTCCTAATTGTTAATATATTTCTAATAAATTATTGACTCTGGATCAACAGTGATTCTCATGGATTTTCTGCCTTTTAACTATAACATACTAATCTAAGGAAGAGTTCTGGATTAAAATGGTGAAGCTAAGTAAACGTTGACAGGTGATATGGAGTAGCAAATTGGAAAGGACAGCAGAAAGTCAACAAGAAGTTAATAGAATGACTTACTCTGCAAAATGAGATTAAGCGTCTAACCAGAAGTGTTTTCAAACTCCATTTATTTCACCTCACATCATAAACTCATAAAACCATATACCAACTATACCAAAATACATATACCACATAGACTAAAGTATAGTGTTCACTGATGAAAATATTTTGAGCTTTTTTCATCTACCTGGAAGGTTCATGTACCCTTCTACCTTAGATTTTTCTCACCTGTAATTTTAAATACAAACTTTAATCCTAGAGGCCAATGATGTCTAAAGATGACTATTGACATTCTTACCAGGGCTTTACTATTATTCAGATTAGAAAAGGAAAACAATGCATTTAATCAATCTTACATGTTAAGTTTTAAAAGCAAAAATTGAGTGTCTCAGCACTATCAAAAATCAAATATATAAACCATAAAATGTAGGTAGCTTCTACCAAACAGTATAAACAAGTTATCACCACAGGTGATTTTAGAAGAACAAAGCAGAATATTTAGTTGTATTATCTAGTTAGGATTCTAGTTGACCACTAACTTAAATGATCTGTAAAAATCAGAGAAAATCCGACTTTACGACCTTAAATATTTTTTATATTTTTGATAATTTACAACTCTTTGGGTAGTCATATGAATTAGTTTTGGCTCATTCATTTTTTTTTTACATGAGACATTACTATTATTGGGTAAGGTAGAAATAGGGAGGGAATTTACAGATATAAATGCACATTTGCATTTATAATCAATAATCATTAAATGTTTTGAATATTATACTATTTGAAAGACTAATATTGAGTTTAGATAAATAAAGGTTCTTTTTATCTCCGGATGGACAATCACATATGTACTGTCAAATAACTGAGTTTTACAATTTATGAGGGGATTATTGGTGTGTGTTGGGTGTGTACTCTTTGTAGTGTTTGTTAAGTGTATCATGAGGGTTTACATAGCCTGGCAGAGCATGTAACCTGCTCTCCATTTTTAATTTAATTAAATGACTTATTTTGTGATTAAGTGTCACTTAAACTAGAGAGCAACTTGTGCCATTTGCATTCTGATAAGGAATCATTGCATATTTTGAAAAATGACCTGCATATAATCCTAATTATGATACAGAAGGACAAACTAATGGGAAAAATGATTTTCTGTTTAGTCTCTTTTTTGTATATAGAATTTTCTTCTTATAAACCATTAAATAAGCTGCAAATTTCAGCACACACAATTTAGCTCACTTTGTTCAGTGCACTTGTCTCTATATATTATTTAAATAGTATGGACAGAGCAATTAACTACTTAAAACAATTGCCTACTACTCAACATATTAGGAATAAAATAGTTATCACATTATATGTATGAAAATGATTTCAGGGGTAAATTGCCTTTTTTGAAGCTGGAATTTAAAAATATATATTGCAAAGAAATTGTAGTACCACAATATAAATTGAGATAAAAATAATAAAAGAAAAAGAAAATTTTCTAGATGAGAACTGGTAGAGTGGAAAATCAGCTAAGAATTTATATGTGCTTTATTCTCTATCATATATATATATATTTACATATATGTATATAGTCAACATATATGGCTTAGAGAAAGAAATAAGTGAGGATCGGTGTGGGGGGGAGGGGGGGTATGATTGGGTGGGGGGGAGGGGGGAGGCTGGGAAGGGAGGTGAAGGGTAAACAAAGGAGGAGGCTGCAATGCTTGGTAAGAAATGTATGCATTATCCTGCCCATGTAATTGTAACCCCTCTGTACAGTATGTTCTCAAATAAAATAAAATAAAATTAAAAAAAAAAAGAAAGAAGTGAGGAGAAGAGACAAGAGGGAGAGATGAGAAACAACATATATAATTAATCTAAACTTTATTAAACTAAGATTTCTTTTCCTTCTAGTCCTAGGGCTTGAACTCAGACCCTGGCTGCTGTTTCTGAGTTCTGTCTCTTTTTCCCCCAAGGTTAGCACTCTACCATTTGATCCACAGTTCCACTTCCAGATTTTGGGTGCTTAATTGGAGATAAGAGTCTTGCAGAATTTCCTGCCCTGGCTGGCTTTGAATCATTAGCTTCACCAGTAGCTGGGATTACAGGAGTAGCTGGGATTACAACACCTGGCTAATCTTTTAAATAATTATTGTAAAGGTGATGTGCAGAATGGTTACAGTTATTTGAGTAAGGTACTGAATGCGTACCTTTTTGGACAATGTTACCCTTTCCCTCACTTCCTCCCAGTTTTTCCCTCCTGTACCCACCCCACAAGTTGCAGTTCCCTTTCTGGTTAATCTTTTATTAAAAACAATGCATTTAATCAATCTTACATGTTAAGTTTTAAAAGCAAAAACTGAGTGTCTCAGCACTATCAAAAATCAAATATATAAACCATAAAATGTAGGTTGCTTCTACCAAACAGTATAAACAAGTTATCACCACAGGTGATTTTAGAAGAACAAAGCAGAATATTTAGTTGTATTATCTAGTTAGGATTCTAGTTGACCACTAACTTAAATGATCTGTAAAAATCAGAGAAAATCCAACTTTATGACTTTAAATATTTTTTATGTTCATTTATGTTCATTTTGTGGTGACTAGAAAATGAAAGCTCTTATTATTCATAAAGCAAGAATTAAAAACCAATTATTAAAATGGTTTTATTATTTATTATCAATTATAAGCATAGGGTTTGCAATTTGGCAATGTGTTAAATAAATAAATTGGTTTCTGCTTATATTTTGTGCTTTACAAAGTGCTCTGAGGGGGTAATTTTGCTGCAAATGTATGGAATTATGAGTGCCAAAGACCAATGAACTGGGTCTGGGAAAGTGAGGATTCAGGGCTGCAAGATTATTTACTGGAGAGTAGAAGTAAGAAATTTTCAATAACTTAGTGAATAGATAAGAAATTTCACTTAAAATGCACAGAATGAAATCATGGTGAGAATCTAAATTCAGTATAATATCTGTCTATCATCTATCTAGCAATCTATCCATCTAAATTATTCAACAATTTTAATTAGTTCACATGTACCATTCATTCTTTTGTGATCCATCAATTAATAATAAAAATCCCAGTATCGGTTCTTATTGTCATCATAGTGTTTGCATTCTAGTGGCAGCAGTGTCATGGAAAATGAGTTAAATTTAATTTTTACTATGAGAAAACAAAATAGGGAAGAGTGCAAAGTAAACTCTAGATAGGAGTTTTCATTTTCTATTGCTTGCTAAATCAATTGCCACAAAATATTAGATTGAAATAATGTTAATTTTCTATCTCGCAGTTCTTTAGTCATATAATGTTGTATAGATTCTTGTGTGAAATGGGTCCTACTGAGCTAAAATGTAACGGCAGGGATGAGTTCCCATTTGTATTTTTCAAGGAGCATGTAATTCTCTGGCCTTTTATAGCTTCCTTAGTCTATATAACTTTCTTGATTTAGGATCACCCTTCTTTATCTTCATTACTACTAAAATTGTAACATTGCATCACCCTGTGGTTTTGGTCTGTAACCACATTTCCCTCTGATTCTCTTGTTGTGTTCTTCCAATTTTTATTATCTTTGTGATTATATTGGGTCCAAATTTATAGTCCAAGAGAGAAGTCAAGGAAATATGGAGACAATGATACAAGGTATCAATGTGTAGGGTAAGTAGGGTTTAAAGTATTTAAAATGTGGACACTAATAGAAGATACATTAAAAATGACTATAAATGGTTATAAAGAAGGAATGTTTGAAACTGCACTGGTAGAATGTTTGTAGATATTGGTAATTGTGCAGTCCTAAGTGTGAACAGAAAATTGGTTGATGAGTGATGGGGCCCAGGCTTTGATCATTGCATTAAAGGATATTTATGAGGACATGCTAGGCTGAGGCTATAAGTATAACTAAATATCTAGCAGATAGCAGGTTTCAAACTAGTTTTATTTGGTTGGCCATTTTCATGCAATACCATTCAGAATTCAGATTTCATCTATTCTTTTAAGTCACACAATCTTAAAAATCTTGGTTCTGAAAACTTTGATTTTAACCATATTTCATTAGTAATAAAATGGCTATGGTTAAAGAAGCTTTCAAAGAGAGAAGTGTTGTAAAGTGTAGTTCTTACATTCTTGGAAGCTGTATGTAAGGCAAGAGGAAGAAGACAACGAAGCTATTGTGTCAGGAGAGGACAGGAAAGCAAGGGCCTAGAATATTAAAAGGCAAGTGCATTGGCATAGAAATCAGTACACCTTTTGACAGAGTTAGCAGTGAAGAAAGGGACAATGGAAAGAAACGAAAGGAAATGAAACAGATGTTCTAGGAAATGGAGTTAAAGAGTGTTATAAGGAGGAAGAGCAGTGCAACCAGCCTGACAAGAAGTCAAAAGTGGGTGTTTGGGGGAGTTGAAAGGAGAATCATTTAGAAGTGCATGTGAAGAACAACCAGAATGCCTATCTTTTAGGCTTGGAAGTGCTGGAGACATGGGAGAGAGGATAACCATATGTACCACTTCAGGGGAAACAATAGACTTAAGGGATTTGGGGGCTCTACTGTGTACAAGGAAATGAAGGAAGCTTTCTGTAAAGAATATGAGGCATTATTGCTGTGGCTCAACTCAGAATTCCAGATAGTTCAGTAGAATAGTTTTGGGAAATGGGGAGTATTCATAAATAGCAAGAAAGGACCACATCCCAATGTAGGGCTGAAGGATATAGGAGATGAGGGATTCTTGTGGTGACTGCTGAGAATACAAATTAACTGCAATGATCACAAGACAAAACAGTGGGGACACCACTCAAGAGAATATTTCCCCTTCCCACCTGCTGACAGAGGCATGAAACTATGGAAGACTGGCTACCTTGGAATGTTTTGATATGCTTCAACACTACCAAAGGATCCTATGGATGCCCTTTCTCATTGGCCCTGAATTTCTCCTTAACTTCTAGAGAAGGAAACTTCTTGTTTTTCATAGATAAAATATCTGAGTTCTTCTTCTCCTTCTCCTTCTCCTTCTCCTTCCCCCTCCCCCTCCCCCTCCCCCTCCCCCTCCTCCTCCTCCTCCTCCTCCCCCTCCTCCCCCTCCTCCCCCTCCTCCCCCCTCCTCCCCCTCCTTCTCCTATCTTTTTTTTTTTTTTTTTTGTCAGTTCTGAGTCTTAAACTCCGGGTATGGGTGTTTTTTCTGACACTTTTTGTGCTCAAGCTAATGCATTACCACTTCTGCCTTTTCTGAGTAGTTTCTTGAAGAGTCTCATGGGGACTTTTCTGCCTGAGCTGGCTTTGAACAGCAGTCCTCAGATCTCATCCTCCTGAGTAGCTAGGACTATAGTGAGCCACTGGCATCTGGCTAATTTATTTTCCCGGCTCCAAGAACAGAATGTGCAAGACAAGCTAGGCTCATGCCTGTAACTACTTCTGAAGACTGAGAGCCAGGGAACCTCCATTTGAAGTGACCCCAGGCAGAAAAATCTGTGAGAATCCCGGTCCAAAATAATCAACAAATATCTAGGCTGGAGACAGCTATGAGTAAGCAAGCCAAGCAAGTAGGAGGACCTGAGTTGAAACTCCAATGTAGGCCAAAATTTTTAAAAAGGGGGAAAGGAAATATGTAAGACAGGTTCTAGTGGCTTATGCATGCAATTCTAACTGCTTGAAAGGCAGAGATTGGGAGGAGTGTGGTTCAAGTTCAGCCTGGGAAAATGTTTATGAGACTCCCATCTTCATTGAACAATCTGGGTACCCTAGCTCCGTAGGAAACATTAAATTGGAGGATCACAGTCCAGGTAGACTTGGGAAAAACACAAGATCCTGTCTCAAAATGTAATCAAGCACAAAAGGCTGAGGTTGTGGCTCTAGCAGAAGAGTATCTGCTTAGCAAATGTGAAGTTCTGAGTTCAAACCCCAAAACTGCCAAAATAAATAAATAAATAAATATTTTTTAACTTTTCCTACCAAGTGTCCTTTCCTCCACGATGCTCATGTCCTGACCTCTTAAGTACTGGAAAGTCCCAGATCTCAAATCTTTCAGACTTTTTCTTCTCCTTGTAAATTCATGGCCTGAGTTGATCTTATTCAGGACCTTAGGTGAATCCTAGTTGAAAATCTTAGTGGAAATCTCCTCCAGACTTGACCAGAGCTTTGGAGTTATCTTGGCATTCTCTTTCACTTATTCCTCATGTTAAAAAATATTCAGAATCTAGTCAATTTTATGATTTCACTTTTTCTAATCTCATGAAACAATCTGATTCTTTTTCTATACCTTTTCCACCTAATAGTCATATTGTTTAAAAAGCATAAACCAACTTATTTCACCCCTCTTGAAAAAAAACCAGAATGTCTTATATGTGTATTTGCTATTTCTCTGACTTTGCCTTCTAGCACTTTCTTTCTTGATTTATCTTTTTTAAGCCATGCTAGTCTTTTGTTTCAATAATACACCAACTCATAACCTTTGTTCATATCTTTCTGACATAAAACGTTCTTTTCCTACACACATGGCTTCTACTTCCATTTTAATATAGTACTCCAATATCATTTTCTTAGTGAAGTTTTCCAGTTCAACTTTACACATAAAGGGCGTGTATAGAAATATCCCATATTGTATTCGTCTTCTTCTGAATTCTCATCATTCATTGGTCCACTGTGCACTTAATTGTCTTTTCACCTCTTCCAGAAACATTATACTTTTATTTATCACTTTTATTTATTTATTTATTTATTAATAACTGTTATATAGTTTTTTTCCTTGCACATAGTTGGAAATTCCATAAATACTTTTATGGATGGAGAGGAATTAAACTAGTTGAAGTATTAATGGTTGATGTAGATAAAGGTAGGAAACAGCTGACAGATCACATATTATGGGAGTAGGCTTACACTGTCAGAATAAGCTAGCAAAGTGCATAATACTACTGACTTATAATAAGAACTTGACCAATGAAGTGCTGTTTGTATTGGTAATACCTGGAAATTTGAAGTGAATATGGATGAGAAACTGACAACACTGAGCTGAAAAATTCTTCTCCCATTCTATCTCATTGAAGATAATTTCTAGGCCTTTTCTGTGGTGGTTCATTAGAAAACCGGTGGTAAGAAGCTATTATCTGGTAATTTCTCATACTTTGAGGAGGAAAAAGTACAATAAGATATGTTAATTTATTAGGTAGACACAGTAGATTCCCTGCAATCTTTAGTGCATAATTGAGGTTTTTGATCATTAATTTATAGATAAAACCAGGGAGTTTGGTTGTTGACTTTTCTCTAGCATATTTTCCTAGACATAGAATAGTTAGCTATTGTAGAGCTGGAGCTGGACAGAAGAATTACTAGAGATAATGAGGTGTTTTGCAGGCAAATAGTTTAATAGTAGACTAGGATATTTATGTAGCAGTAGAGAAATAAAAGAAGACTAAAATATATTGAGCACTTAAACTGGCATCTGTGCCCAATAGTAATGCTTTTCCTACAATGAATTATGGTTGTTAAAATATCTACTGGAAATTATTGTTTTTAACTCTGCAAAAAATTCCTCAGTATGGATTTTATGTGCAACATTTACAGTATAAATTATTGAGTTTATATCTTATACTGGTTATTTACTTTGGGATATGGAAGATGCATAACATATGGGCAAATTACCAATGTGTTTATAGTTTAACAAAGAAGACAGACATGTAAAGTAATTACTAACAATGTTAAACACCTTACAAAAATATGACAGAACAGAGAGAGAACAATTTTAGTATCCTCTGATCAAGAGCCATCGTTAACAATGTATAGTACTGTCAAATGAACACAAGATTTTAGTAAGGGAATGCATGAAAGAAGTCTCTAAGTATTTATTATTCATTATTTGATTTAAGAAAGATTAGGACTGGCTTAAAAGTGCTGACATTTCAAACTTGAAATGTCCTGGAATCAACCTGATTCATGATATGTTATAGATGTGGAAATTTCTAACTTCCAAAGCGTGTAAAGGACTTTCACAGAAAACATAAACACATGTTAGTTTCTCTGTTTTTTGTGCCTTTACTGAAACCTAAGGAAAACAGTACATGGTGATTGAAGTTTTGTGCTGACTTTAGACATCATTTCCTATTAAATATCAGAATATATGCTGTCTCCTTTTGTTCCTGAAAGTATCACTGCCATATGAATTACAGGAAACAGTACAAAAGAGTTTTAGCACCGTTCTGAAGAAAGAAAAACAGCCAGTGTCAGTGATCCAGGCATATATTGTTAACATCTTATTAGGGTTTTTTCTGGGTTTTGATTTTTAAAATCTGTTTGACCTTCATTATCTTCACTCTACATTCTCTTAAGTGATTTTATCCATTTGTATAAACTTAATTACTATCTAGATACTAATAATCTCAATGTACACACTTAAGTAAACACGTACATTCATATACATTTATATAATCTTAAGAGATGAACAAAATGAATTTCAGAAGAAAAATCTCATTTTGAGGTACACATTTGAAAGTGACTAGCATAAAGACAATGTGGAAAATGTAGCTACAGATATATTGAACTTGATATAGGTTGAACTTGTAGATTGAAAAAGATGACTTTGGAATATGTAAATATTCACAACTTGTAAGAAAATTTTAATCAAATAATCAGAAATTCTCTACAACTTTTTTATGTTCTGGTGATTTCCACTCAAGCAAATGACTCTACTATCTATGGAATCATTCATTTGGAAAATTAGAAGTTATCTTTTGATTTCCTATCTCTGTCATCTACCACAACAGCTAAGCCAGTCAATCATGAAACCATCTATCTAAACTTGAATTCATCTATTTCTCTTTTTGCTATTGCCACCTCAATCAAATTCATATTGCCTCTCCTCCTCCATATAGCAACAGACTCCTTAGTCTCAAGGATGGCCACTCACAAATAGATTATACGTCTCAAAAGATTAGCAAACAATTTATCCTATCATTATCGAAGTGTCAATGTCTGGGGAAATAAATCTGAAAAGTGAAAATTTTTAAAAATATTAATAGAATTGTGGAAAGATTTCTTATCAGATAAATGTGTTAGTAACCTTGTCCATTGTTTACATTTAAATTTGACTTTTTGGAATTTAAATCATTATTATATTTGCAAAATATTAGGGAGTTATCTCTTCAGTTTATCCAAATTGATAGTCCTTTGGCTTAAGTATCTTTCATCTCTTATATACAATTTGTTCAACTAATAATTCTAAGTGTTTGGAGTAATTTTGCATGGTGTGGGAGAATAAGAATAATTGTAGCTAACACATTAAACCAAGGCTAGAATATAGAATTACATGCAGGATTTCTAAATTTTACTACAACCTTGACTATTAGGTGGGTGTTGTCATAGTTGTATACATATGTTCTTTATCTCCTTGTATTTTCTTCTGACCATTCTCATTCTTGTAACCTCATCTCAAATAAGAAAATATGTCTGAGACAAGCAGAAACAGTCAGATAAGTTGATGTTAGGCGAAATGAACCCCAAGATAAGGACTCAAATGGTTTTTCTTTCTTGCTATTGTTTCTAACATATTTATAAGATGATTTCTTTGTATGTCCATGCCCCATGGTGTAACCCCCTTTTTCACTGTATTTGATGTTGATATAATTTGTGGACGGGAAGGGAAAAAAACAAATTGTTTTAATAGGGATACAGGTGGACCCATTGCAACAATGAGATGTACAAGTCGTTATGTCAAAAAATGAACTTTACAAATTTGGCAGGAGAGAGGAGGGAGATAGGAGTGCAGGGATGGGAAGGGGAAACAAAGGAGGAGGCAACAATGTTTGATAAGAAATGTACTCATTATCTTGCCCATGTAATTGTAACCCCTCTGTATAGTATTTTCACAATAAAAAACTTATTAATTAAAAAAAAGAAAAAGAAAATTGACTTAAGCATTTCATTTTGAGTGAACTGTAGAAGAAAAATATATAGAGCATTGTTACCCCCTCCTTTCACTAACTTACTCAAGTAATTCTAACCCCTCTGTACAATATCTTTAAAATAATATATATATAAAGAATAAACATAAATTGTTTATAATAGTTTGAAAAAATATAGAAGGCTTGGAAGGTGAGATGATTGGAACATCTGCAAATTTTCTTACCTATCAGCACAAAGAGGAAATGCTTTCCCTAAAACTGGAATGTTTCCCCATCTGTTGTGAAAGGAAATGGTGACAATTAGTTTATTTTTCCAGAAAACAGAGACTATGACTCCAGCTCCCAGCAGAGAAATCAGACTATCAGTAATATTCCAAAAGGAGTGAGTAGTGACTTTCAGAGCCAGATAGCTGAATGAGACAGAGATTTCCAAGAAAAACCTAACAGCCCAGGTCGAACTTGGGCTCAATTAAGAACTCAGAGTCATACTGATGAAAGGAAGGATGACATTGCATTCCGAGATGGATGGTTTTGATCATAAGGCATTTGTCTCAGAACTGCCTGGAATTTTAAAATAGAGCACAGATTTTGAGGAAGGGATGCAGCACACATACTGCAGCACATATAATACTATAGTATTATATAGTCACTCACTGCTGTCAAAAGACTGTAAGTTAAGATTGGGCCAGCCCAGTACAATAATTCTGACTTTTGGTCTTTTTATAATAATTCAGGAAAATTACTGCAACTACCACAGTTGTCTAGAAAATGTATTTAACTGAGTTGAATTTTAAAGTAAGAGTAATTTAGAGATCTAATCACTTCATTCCCATACAACAATATCCTCTAGCTATGAATGCATCTGTTTTTCCCAGGTATTGTATGTTTTCTGGCTCATGACCTACGTCCAACTCTTACTTAATTGAAAGTATACTGTAAAAAATGTCATTTTCATGATTTCCTCTGTCAAGATTTTAGTGAGTAAAATTCAGTTTTCATTTTAAAGAATAAAATTTTAGCAGCTAACTATTATTATGATACATTTTAAAGCATAAGTTATGGTGAGTCTATAAATTTCCATCCTAATGTATTTCTATTGTTTTATTTTTGCTTACAATGCTTTTAGTGTCACATCATTTAATTGAAATCAAATGATGCTATTTACCTATTAGTGATGCAGAAAAAAATGCATTTGTAAGCTGCTTTTATTCAAATTGAATTTCTTACAGAATACAATAAGTTGTTAGTGCAGAACATTTTATGCACAAATGTAATGTGACTGCTAAGGTTTGGCCTCCACCAGACCAATAATGGAGATGATGTGGTAGCTAAAATTGTAATTGATTATGTACAAAACATGGTCAAGTCATCAAATGTAACAAGATTCTCATATATTATTCGAAATGGGAAAAGAATTGTTATATATTTATGGACTCTATCAGCACTTTGTACAATATATTTACTAGAATAACCAGTGACTACTAAGGCAATAACATTTCAAAATGGTTTGTGTCTTAGCAATACTATATGATTACTTTTGGATTTTCAAAAATATTAGCATAGATGCTTTGGAAAATAACTTAGGACTGAATCTGTATTTGAACCTTATTTTGGAGGAGGTGTTAGTTCTCCTGAGAAGTGGACTTGAAGTTATTTCCATCCTAATACTGATGCCCAGTGCCATTTTGAAACTGTTAGGTCACTAAGGGTTTTGGTATATACTCACATAAGTCTCTTGCCTTCTCAAATATGTAATTAGGATTTTCTGTGTCTTTATGCTTTTGTATGGCTCTTGATCAGATATTAGAAGACTCCTGAAAAACTGACAAATAGAGGATCCAAGGAGACAAACTATGTATTCTGAATGCTAAATCCATATTTCTGGTTCTTTTGTCGAAATTATATGTTAAATCTAACTACATTTTTTGTTTGTGAGATGTATAATATTTCAAAATAGCCACAAATCACTCCCATTTCTACATGTCTACACTTTACAATGACTTTGTTGCTTAATGTTTTGGAAGCTAGATCTACCTACTCACTATTTTGGCCAATGGGAAATTATTAAATATGATGCAAACAGAGATCCTCACTAACATGGCCATTGCACGTAAGACATAATAAAAATAGAATAAAAGATCACATTGACAAAAGCTCTGGGTGTCCCATTGATCTCAACTAATAAGGGAAACCATTCTAACTGAACAAGCCCTAACAGCTAGCCCAAACCATGAGAGCACTGAGATAGTTCACAGAATGTGAGAAATAACTCAGGTATGTTGTTTTTATTTTTTACTTTTTTTTTTGTCGGTCATGGGGCTTGAACTCTGGGCCTGGGTGCTGTCCCTCAACTCTTCAGTTCAAGGAAAGTGCTCTACCACTTGAGCCACAGTGCCACTTCCAGTTTTCTGGTGGTTTATTGGAGATAAGAGTCTCACAGACTTTCCTGCCTGGTCTGGCTTTGAACCGCGATCCTCAGATCTCAGCCTCATGCATAGCTAGGATTACAGGTATGAGCATTCGGCACCTGCCTAAGTATGTTGTTTTTAGACACCATGTTTTACTGTAGGTCATCCCATCCTCCGTTCACAAACCTATTCGGCTGACCTTATGCTTTTACTCCTTCCTATATTTAATTTTTCAAGATCTAATGTAAGATGAAAAGCTCCAAAACTCTTAATTCCTTTGCTTTCACGAACACTGTAGCCATCTCAAATGCCAATTTCTAAGCTTAAGTTAATGTCTTACTTGTTTTTGGTAAGAGCCTATACTCAGGAAAGAAAATAATACTTTCCTTTGATTTTTTTTCTAGTAAAAATATATGCTGTATTTTTGTGGGCATATTAGTTAACATTCCTTCTAAATTAACTATAGCTTTATACCATCTCATTTTGTTCATTTAGCAAGTCCTCTGGATGCCTACTAGGCTCCCAAACTTGTCCACTTTGGCATTCTTTGGAGTTCTTCTTAGCAATCTCCCACAGGGACCTCTGCTTTTCTTTTTTGCTATTGTGGATGTTGCCTTGAGTTCTATGCCTCAAGCCAATTGAATCAAACATTCAATAAAATGAATAAGTAAGTCTTTGCATAAATAATTATTATTTTTATGTTTTATGCCATTACTGGAGCTTGAGCTCAGGGCCTGCTGCTCTAGTTCGGTGTTTTTTACCATGAATAGTGCTCTAACATTTGAGTCATGCCTTTTTACTGGTTAGTTGGAGGTAAGAGTCTCTCATATTTGTCTGAGCTGACTTCAAACCAAAATTCTCAGATTGCATCACTGAGTAGCTAGGATTATAGGTCAAAGAGAGACATATTATTACTCCTTGGGCTCACATGAAGATAGACTAAACATTAGCCTTGTGATATGATTTGAAGCACATTCGAAGTTATTTTTACTACACAGTTGGTTAACATGCTCAAATTTTAATAAGTGAATTAACTATTTGGCATAAAATTCTCTTGAATCTATTTTAGAAACAGCTATTTGCTGTTTATTTGTTATTAGCTATTAGCTAATTCCATAGCAAAGGGAGAAGGACAGATAGAAAGTAGAACTTGGAAACATTTAAAAAATAAGAATAGGGAATAGGAGGAACTAGTCAGGTCATAGAGTATTCTTTTTTTTTTTTTTTTTGTCAGTCGTGGGGCTTGAACTCTGGGCCTGGGCGCTGTCAGTCAGTTCTTCAGCTCAAGGCTAGCATTCTACCACTTGAGCCACAGCACCACTTCCAGTTTTCTGATGGTTTATTGGAGACAAGAGTATCATGAACTTTCTTGCTCAGGCTGGCTTTGATCCTCAGATCTCAGCCTCCTGAGTATCTAGGATTACAGGTGTGAGCTACCAGCACCTGGCTATGTCATGGAGTATTCTATAGGAAAATCATTGTGGAGTGACATCATCCCAATTATGTATATATCAAATATAATGAAACACCAATTTAGTATTATCTATAGACTCAAATACCTAAGAACTCAAGATCCAGTTAAGAGGTTGAAGCACCCTGAAAGATCATGAAACCAAAAGCAACCTCATTAAAATGGAAAGAAAAGCAGTTTCACTTCACCCAATCAGCCCTGTCTGTCATCAGTGCAGCTTTGCATCAAGAGCTAAGCTCAAACTGTTTTCTCCCATCAGAGAAGTAAACCTGGAACCAGCATTTCCAGTCTTTTGTAGCCCTGTTTGGAAGGTTGCCTTTTTTTTTTTTTTTTTACAAGCAGCATTGGAGGAACTTAATAGTTAAAAGACCAGAAGAAGCTAAGACTAAGGAACAGGTGGCTATTGGCACCCATGCAGATCTGCATCGACAGTGCCAATCTCATCTGATAGAGTGAATTTCTATAGCCTTTTGAGGCAGATCTCAGAAGCTAGGTTGACCCTCAAGAGATGGTGTCAATTTCAGCAGCCACTCCAGCTATCAACACTTCCTGGTCAGTGAGCATATACCATGCATGTCAGCAGACAATACAACTTTATTTGGATGTAAGGCTCCTAGAAGCTGGTTTAAATTGGTAAGATTGTGAGAAGGCAGGTAATCCTGAAACATTTCCTTCAGGATGGAGGGAGAGAAATAGATCATGCACTCAATGTCCCTGCATTTCACTGTTCTGACCAGGGAAGAAGGGTAAATATAGCTCTCAGTACTTGGGCTAGCTCCAAGAGTTTGTGAGAAGAAACACAATTGAATTCTCTTTCCACGAAGGAGGAAAAGGTATGTAGTGTAAAATGTTTGGACGTTGTCATAATCTCTATCAGGTAACAGCACAGATATTTCCCTGTAAAGGTACATATGTAAAGGCTAGAAGAGCTTGCTGAACTTCCAGTGCACGGATACTTGAATGAATTCAAGAACAATTGCACTACCAAAAAATAACTAGTTCAGAAGAAATAAAAACATATGAGTTAGTTGCCCAACTGTATAATTCAAAGTAATCATCTTAAAGAAGCTTGGTGAGCTACAAGAGAACATAAAAAGGAGAAATTGGAGAAATGGTATATGGTCAATGTGAGAGTATTAACAAAAGATGGAAACCATAAAAAGGAATCAAACCTCTGGAGCTGAAGTATATGATATCTAACTAAAAATTAAATGAGTAAAGCTGGGAATGTGGCTTAGTGGTAGAGTACTTGCTTAGCATGCATGTAGCCCTTGATTCTATTCCTCAGTACCACATAAACAGAAAAGGCTGGAAGTGGTGCTGTGGCTCAAATGGTAGAGGTCTAGCCTTGAGCTAAAGAAGCTCAGGGACAGCTCAGGCCCTGAGTTCAAGCCCCAGGACTGGCACACAAAAAAATAGAGATATTTAACAATAAACATAATCTAGTAGAAGAATCAATAAATAAAGATGTCATTTGAAATTATCCAGTTCCTAACATAAAGTTCTTAAAACATTATAAATTATAAAATTAATAAGAAAATAAAACTCATCCAGTTGTAGGTTTGGAGCAGTGGTAGACCACCTTCCTAACAAATGTGAAGCCCTTCATCGTACCCCAGATCTCCTCCCAAAACAAAACAGACTAAAAATAAAGTTCCCTCATAGAAATCATAGTAGTTAATGTGAGTGAAATTTTCATAAATTCGATATATTAACATTGAATCACAAACTAAAATCCAATTTGAAAGGTTTAAAACAATAGCTTTCTATGGTAATGCACATACAACGAAAACAGAAATAGAGAGAGGGTATAATATTAAATAAAATAAAGTTTAAAGAGGTTACTGGCAGTTCAAATCTGTAATTCTAACTATTCAGGAGGCTGAGATCTGAGAATCACAGTTCAGAGACAGTTCAGGCACATAAAATGGGAGGCTCTGTTATTGCAGGTGTGACTTAAGAGGTAGAGCACTAGCAGTGAGCAAAAAAGCCAAGCAAGAGCAGTAGGTTCTGAGTTCTAGCCCCACTACAGGCATGCACACACTTAGATATGGATGCACACACACACACACACAGCACAAGCAAGAGTATTAGTATGCAAAAAAATCAAATTTTATTATGTTCATTCAATTAGCAAGCATTGGCTGGAAGACGTTTGGCTGTGGACTAGACTATTGCAGAAGCTTTCAAAGTAAAGATTCTGAAAGAGGCAGGCAAAAACCAAGTCATCTTTTATAAGGTAGTCTTGGCAGTCGAAGTCCCTTAGCTCACATGGTGCTTGTGAAAGTAGTTACAGCTTTCCTCTCATGAGAAGAAAAGGAGACATAGCCCTCATCCCCTGCAAGGAGTGGCAAGTTCCAAGTATTTGGGAGCCAGAAGAATTACTCTAGCCACTTTAGGAAAATTCAGTCTACCACGATCTCATCATCACCTTCTTCTTCTTTTTTAATTGTGAAAATACCATACAGAGGGGTTACAATTACCTGGGCAAGGTAAATGAATACATTTCTTATCAAGTATTGTTGCCTCCTCCTTTGTTTCCCCTACCATCCTTTCCCATCTCCTTCCCTCCCCCCACCAGCTTGCGCCCCCCTCCCCTCGCCAAAGTTGCAAAGTTCGTTTTTCTACATAAGGATTTGTACATCTCATTGTTGCAATGGGTCCACCTGTATCCCTATTTAAACGATTTGTTTTTTCCCTTCTCCTCCACACATTATACCAACATCAAATACAGTGAAAAAAGAGGTTATACCATGGGACATACAAAGGGACATACAAAGTAACAAAGAAATCATATAAATATGTTAGAAACAATTGAATGAAGGCAAAAACATTTGAATACTTATCAATAGAAAGTCCACGGACTGGGAGAAGATCTTCACTAGCCATACAACGGACAAGGGTCTCATATCTAAAATATACCTGGAACTCAAAAAAATTAAATCCTCCAACAACAAATCCTCAAAGAATCGACATAGCATAGTGTACATCTCATTGTTGCAATGGGTCCACCTATATCCTTATACCAACATCAAATACAGTGAAAACAGGGGTTATACCATGGGGGAGGGACATACAAAGTAACCAAGAAATCATCTTATAAATATATTAGAAACAATCACAAGAAAGAAAAAAAATTTGAATTCTTATCTTGAGGTTCATTTCGCCTAACATCAACTTATATGACCGTTTCTGCTTGGCTCAGACATATACTAGTTATTGCAAATAAGGGAAACCATGGGACCTATGTTTCTTTGGGCCTAGCTTACTTCACTTAATATAATTTTTTCCAAGTCTTTCCATTTCCTAACAAATGGGGCAATGTCATTCTTTCTGATGGAGGCACCATCACCACATTTTCTTGATCCATTCATCTACTGAGGGGCATCTGAGTTGGTTCTCTATCTTACCTATGGTAAAAAATGCTACAATAAACATAGTTGTGCTGGTAGCTTTAGTGTGGTCTTGTTTGTGATCATTTGGGTAAATGCCCAAAAGTGGGATTGCTGGGTCATAGGGAGCTCTATGTGGAATCTTTTGAGGAACCTCCATACTACTTTCCAAAGTGGTTGAACAAGTTTACACTCTCACCAACAATGCAGTAGGGTTCCCTTCTGTCCACATCCCCTCCAGCATCTGTTGTTATTAGAGTTCTTGATTATAGCCATTCTAACTGGGATGAGGAAGTATCTCAGTGTTGTTTTGATCTACATTTCTTTCGTGGCTAGAGAGGTTGAGCTTTTCTTCATGTGTCTATTGGCCATCCTTCTTTCCTCTTCAGAGTTGTTTCTTTGAGGATTTGTTTTTGGGGGATATAATTTTTGAGTTCCAGGTATATTTTAGCGATCTCATCTTCTGGCAAGAAAAAATAGCTACTATTAAGCAAGGGGAAAAAAAACCACTTGTTTCTCATCAAGAGCTCCCCGATATCTCATTCCATCACAGCATCAGACTATACTGAGTTAATTTATTAAATATCCAACATTGATGAATTATTGAAGTTTAATCAGGCTAAGCCTGTATACTGAAAAACAATGAGAACAAATTGAGAAATCATTTGAAACAAAAAGTAGAACTAAATATAGCTGGTTAAAACAAAAAACAAACAATAATAACATTCTTTTTATTAGCAAAAAAAAAAACCCAGCCAGTGTGAAAATAGGAATTTTTACTTGTAGAAACAAAATAGTTGGTTTAATGGACAAGACAATCATCAGAAAATGATGCTATTCTAATCAACAATCCAAAGACAACTAAGGAAGAAGGCATTTATTTTTAATAGGAAGAAACACTGCCAAAGGTTTATTAATACTAGCTAAAACAAATTCCATTGTTTAAAAATATAATTAAGACTGTGGGAATTTATTCACAGTGTTCTGATGAGTTTAATATTCATAGCATGTGACACACTCCTAAAAATAAGATGAATCTATTCTATAGAAGAACAAAGGCTATCAACAAGCACTAAGAGGAAGAGCAACAAGAAACCACTCCATCCTGCTGCCTCTCTCTTTTCATTAGATGTGGGTTGTAATTAAAAATACTTCCATTCCACATTGATGAAAGTGAGCTAAGCAACTCAAGGGCAGCGATGGGATGGAGGGAATGAGAGGGAATGAGAGGAATAGAGGGAACAGCTAACACTAAGCAGAAGGAAAAAAAAGTACATATCACCTGATGTGGAAAAATAGCTGTATATTAAAGCTCACAGAATTCACAAACTTTATAGACCATGATGATGACAATTTGCCTCATGAAGGTTAGAATGTGTTTGTGACTTTAACTAAGTATCACTATCTTACAATATTATGAAATTTGTGAAATTTATGTGATCACAATAAAATATTTTTTAAACAAAAACCTCCATCCTAAGAAATAAATGTTATGGGAAGCCATTTTTGTGAGTGGGCTCCAGATCAGACAAATGCTGTGCCGCCTACTAATATTGAATTGTAAACCAGTTTTCAAGAGAAAAGATTTCAGTCTAAATCACCAGGATGTCAAGAGCATTTCTTCATCTATTTATTGGCCATTTGTGCTGCTTCTTTTGAGAAGTATTTGTTCAGATCATATGCCCATTTATTAATTGGGTTATTTCTTCTGACAGTCTATATTTCTGAGCTCCTTGTATATTAGGGCTTATTAATCTTTTGCCAAAGGTAGAGCTGGTAAGGAACTTTGAACTTGGTTATGATTTTCTGTTTTCTGTATTTTTAAATTTTCCTTTCAACACTGTTCTGCGCAGCTCATGGTAACACTCATATTAATATTATCTTTCTATATTATGCAATGGGGTGTTATTCCATTTGACATCTGCAAATTAAAGCTACCTAGATGTTAAGCATGGGATTGTTTTTGTCTTTTGGTAGCGAGAGAGAAAATTTAGCATTTGGATTCAGAGAACTCAAAACAAGAATTATATTAGCAATATTTCCAGAAGGTGTTTAACTTTCATATGCCTCCCCTCCAATTTTAGTGCTGGTAGTTTATTGAGAAGAAATAATTTAAAATGTACTAATGAACTTAGGTCCCATATACAAGAATGTTAGCTCATTAAAAATGAATGATAAATTTAAAATGACATGCAACTGGAAATTGGTTAGGAAAAGAAATAGGAAAGAAATTCAATCAAAAAATAAATATTCATAGAAATATATATATGTATGTGTGTGTATATATATGTGTGTGTATATATATATATATATGTAATTATGTGGTTTTTCCTAGATGGGGCCTTGCTATGTAGCCCAAGTTGTCCTGAAACTCCTATCTCTTTTTCTTAGTCTTCTGAATTTGGGCTTAAGCATGTTCCACAACACATGATTAGCTGCACATATTTATTTATTTGCAAAGCACATATTTATTTTTTTAACCAAGATAATGATGGCTTAGTTTTAAATAAAACTTTAGGTTGTTTAATAGTATGCATTGACTATATCCAATTAATCAATATTTATATAGTTATATTTTTAAAAAGCATTTATAAATTATTTTTATGGTTTAGACATCAATATTTGTGTATATAATATATTCATAGAAAGAGTGGCAGAAAATACAGCTTTAATTTAATAGTATGTTATATAACAGTTTATACAGAATAAATACAATCATTGTAACATTTAAGTATGTTATGTAAATATATTATGTAAATTATTCATAAGATACATTTATGGTATAATTATTTGTATGTTTTATACCTGTTATTATTCATATGTATTAAACATTCATAGAAAAATTCACAGAAAATAATTTAAGACAAAACAATATAAGGGATATATCATAATATTTTGGAGTTCATGGCTGGGAGTTATATGAATGATGATAATTTTTTTTTTTTTTGGGTCCAGTCGTGGGGCCTGAACTCTGGGCCTGGGCGCTGTCCCTCAGCTCTTCAGCTCAAGGCTAGTGCTCTACCACTTGAACCACAGCGCCACTTCTGGCTTTTTTCTTTTTGCTTATGTGGTGCTGAGGAACTAACTCAGGGCCTCATGCATGCAAGGCAAGCGCTCTACCACTGAGCCACCTTCCCAGCCCTGAATGATGATAATTTCTTTGTGATTATATTTTCGAGTTTTCTAAAGTACTTGTGAATAGTTATTATCTGTAAACCATATTGAAACATAGATATAATTAATTTTCTTTTTCTTATGATCTTTTTCTTTTCAAATTTATTCACCTGGATTTGCTTTTCCATTTTGAATTCTGACTAATTAATATGCACAAGTACATATTCAATCAGAAACAGATGTACATTAATATGGTGCAGCATGCGTGCATGCGAAGGAGACAGAGAGAATTGTTTCTTAATGTTAAAGAGAAATAATATAGCTCCCAGAAGATTTTTTGCTGAATTCTGTCTTTCATTGCTATCAGAGGTAAGTTGTGGCGATGTATTTAATATACAGCGTAATGAAACTTTTGTCTTTTGAGTAGGTTATTACAATACTGTATCATCAAAGCTCCATCACTTTGATATACTGCACAGAGATAACTTTTTTTGAGCAAAGAGGTTTGAACATTCATTAAAGTAATGCCAACCTATTCCTTAAGAACCACTCATAAAAGTAAACAGAATACTTAATTTCAAATACTGCAAAAAAATGCTTATCTTCTGTTGTTAAACATTGATATAACCAAGTTTCTGATATCTTTAATGAAACAGCAGAACTTCTCATCTTACAAGATTTTTGTTTTTCTCTGGTTTTCTAAGTTTAGAAATTAAATAAATTTACTGTAACCATATATTTGATGGTTTATAAAACATGTGTTCTTATTGTATTTTTATCCAGAAATTTAGATATTTTTCTCCTAAAAACACATAAGACTCTCCCATTTCAATCTCTGTTGTTGGCTCAAAATCTAAAGGATTATGATTATGTCATATTCAATGAATGACTTTTTGTCAGTATTTCATTCATCATCTCCAATGAAGCATTATATGAATATGCACAATCTTGCTTATTCTACTGAACTTTTTATAGTGTAATTTCACAAATGAAAAAATGAACAGTGAATGATTGAATGGACTTCTAGATTTGTTTTGTTTTCTTTTATTTCCTGAAGTTCAAAGGCATTATAGATTGATATATTTTTTCTACTTATGCTGTACTTTCCATGGCTAATTAGAACGTGTCATTTCGGATATTTTAAGTGAATAATAGAATCATAAACTAATCTCCATTTTTTCTTTTGATTTTTTCTCATAATCTAAAATATGGATATTCATATATTTATAGGTTATGTATTCATAGATGTACAAAATCATTTTTCTTGTGGCTGAAAGTAAAGCTAAAGAAGTTTTGTGAACTCTCCTGTGCTTGTCCTGTATAATCATGACTAATTTACTTGGATTTACTATAATCCTACATAATAGTTACCTTTTTCCTCCTATTATTTTTATGTTACTAAACGAGAGCCATAGTGAATCAGGATTAAAACTAAGGTACTGTGACTTTAAAGCCTTGGGATCTTCATTCCTAATTTCTACCAGAGTTAAATGATTAAATACATAATTTACCCCTAACTTACTCTATCCAATGCCACTTAAAACATTTCCTGGGTATATTTTCCAACCACTGCTCCTAGGCACTTAGGTGCAGTATGAGTATTACAGATAAGGTTCTTATTTAGTTCACTGTTCCCATAGGAATAGACAACTAACAAATAAATAATAGCATAATTTGATTAAGGAAGTGCTTCAAAGAACAGGAAACAATGTCTTGTGATAGATGCTAAGAGTGCTGGATTGATAAAAAAAAAAAAAAAGGTAATTATGTCTGTGAAGATTAAGAAGCCAGACATACAAAAATCCCATAAATGAGCATTCCAATCAAGCAACAGATAGGTAAGCTTAGCGTTCAAACCTTTTTAATAAGAACAGGTAGGGAGTCTATTGAGAGCCAACTCAAATCCCACTTGTTTATAGGTTGTATCTTGGGAAGCACCAAGAGAATAGTTTTATGGAGAACTTGGGACTTTTTGTTTTTTGAGTTTCATGAGTTGACATTTATCTACTATACTTGAGACTTGAGGAGAAGTGCAAATGGGAACACACTTAGAAAAATCTTGGTCCTGGAGCTTGAACTTAAGGCCTAGGTACTGTGCCTGAGCTTTTGCTCAAGACTAGTGCTCCACAGAGCCATTTCTGGTTTTTTCTGAGGAGTTTATTGGAGATAAGAGACTCACACACTGTCCTGCCCAGGGTCCTGAGATCTCAGCCTACTAAGTAAGTAGAATTATAAATGCAAGACACCAGCATTTAAGAAGCACTTTACTTCATGATAACTAAGACGTATAAATAGAACAAGCTGTTTGGATTTGATGGTTTTTTGAAGATGTTACTAGTAAACATGTAAACCTCACATGTAAATCCCCAATCCTGTCAGGATGGACACCTTCAAATAGAAATATGTATCCTAATGGGACAAGAGATGAGAGTTTCTCTTGTTCTTAACCTCCATAAAGCTTGACACCCACCAATAGCTTTTCATCTTCCTTGTCAATAATGTATGAAATATACTGGTTCCTGCACTCCTAGCAGAAGAAAACAATGCTATCAAATCTCCTATCCTACCCCTGAAAACAAAACAAGCACCAGATGCCAGAAAACAACCTGTTCTCCATGGGTGAACTCACTAACTTACATAGAAAAATCTTAAATCCTAAGAAAACGGTTTCTTTTATTGTTTAAACTTATTTTATTATTTTTTATTGTCAAGGTGATGTACAGAGGGGTTACCGTTATATAAGTAAGGTAATAAGTACATTTCTTGTTGAACTTGTTACCCCCTCCCTCATTTAAGTCCCATGGTTTCCTTTACTTGCAATAATTACTATACATCTGGGATAATCTTAGCAGCTGAGAAGAATAGCTCAATCGCTACAAACGTATTACCATATAAGATGATATTAAGTGAAATGAACTCCAAGACATGGACACAAGAGGTTTTTCTTTGTTTTTGTTGTTTTTAATGTACTATGTGATTTCTTATTTCTTTTTTTATTATTCTTTTTTTATTTTTATTTTGAAAATACCATATAGAGGGGTTGCAATTACGTGGGCAAGATAATGAGTACATTTCTTATGAAGCATTGTTGCCTCCTCCTTTGTTTGATGGGAAGAGGAAAGAAAGGTGATTTCTTATTTCTTTTGTGTGTTCTTCCCCCTATGGTTTATCCTGTTGTCACTGTATTTGGTTTTCGTACCCTGGTATTGTATATACATTTATCTAAATTAGGGAAGGGAAGGGGAATAATAGAATGTTAGGAGAAAAATGAGGGAAATTATTTCTTGAGCAAACAAAACCAGCCTTCAAACTAACAAACCTCAAACCACTTCTGTTAAGAAGACAATTCTTTCCTTGGTTGGCATGTGGTCTGAGTCTCCTGCAATCAACCGCTTTCTTTCCCCTTAACTCCTTTTTCCTTTAGATTGAACTTTGGCTCCTGGACTTTGGTAGTCTCAGTTTCATTTCTATAATCATTGTGACAAAGTTCCCTCATGACTGGTATCAACTTGTCTAAATCCATCTCTTTTATCCTTGAGTTAGTGTTGTCAAAAGTGATATATCTTTATTTTTATCTATTCCCTCATCGTAAGCAATATTGAAATTTTTCTCCTCTTTCCTTTCTCCTTGATTCCCTCGTCTGTGGTTAACAAAATAATTCTATATCTCCCATTTTTTTGGCCTATAGTGTCTAGTATTAATACAAAATGTACTAACAAGTATAAACAAAAATCATTCAAGAAAATCAAACATTACTATAGTGGGTATTTTTAAGTAATTCCTAAAAATTTCTGAATGATTTACATTAGTAAGATATCTGAATTCCTGACTTTGCTTGCATTTGAGTCCTTATATAAACCTATATAAGTAAATGTATTCTGTAAAATAAAAAATAAATGTATATATCTCGTGAAATTTGAACAATCTTAATTTGTCTACTCTTTCATATTATTTCTTCTTCAAAATAAATTAGTTTTGCCTGTATACATACTCTTGTGTGTATATGTGTGTGTATAATACGATTGTATGTGCATCTATATAAAACATTTATGATAAATATTTTTTCCCAGCCTCTCTAGTTTTGTAGTTTCTTTTTTTCTTTCAAGTATTAACTTAGGCCCCTAGAGATAATGATTGGACTCATCTGAATCTCATAAGAGAATTTTCTAATGATGTCTTAAAATATCATATTAATATTTTAATCAACTCATTTTAAAATGGCAAGATTTTAAGATTAAACTATTTTTAAATTAAAACTATAAAATTGTTAGACATATAATTTAATTCAGTGGAATATTATATGACATACTATGAAACATTTATATAGCTAAGGCAGATGCTGTAAACAGCTAAGTATTTACTCTTAGGAGAGACAAAAGCCTAAATAAAAGGCTGCTCAAATTTTTTTTTCAACTGGTTGTGCTTGGTGGATGTCCAGAGACTGACACTTTTGGAAGTAATGTAAGATTAACAAGATAGTGATATGCATATTTTAAAAAGTTAAAACATGGACTCACTCAAAAGTGTAATTGTCTGGACTAGATTACTGCTTTGTCATACAACTTTTCAATATTGGTTGCAAAACCATCACTTTTATATTCATGACATGTCAGTCATGTGTCAGGAAGTATGCTGGATAAAGTTAGATTTTTTTGACATTACTATATGACAAGTTTGATATTAATGATCTGTTGTCCGATCCTTTACTATGGAGAAAATAATTGTGCTAAAGCCACCAGAAATCTTAATACAAATTGAGAGAATAAAAGCCAATAAAAATATATAATTGGCAATTTTTGTATAATTGAATAAAAATATGCTTTTTAAATTAAAGTGTGTTTTAATATTCACCTCTTGTAACTTTGTTCATTTAAGAAATACAAAATATGTGGATGTTATAATATGGGAAACTTTGTCTGATATTGTTCATTGAGGTGGAGTGTTCAACTATAGCCTGAATAATTGGTCTGTATTTAGCTGAAGAGGAAAGACTTCCAAACAAAATTCAGGACCTGTAAAAAAATCTGAAAACATGCTAACAATGTCGAAAATGTTAAATTTTAGTACATATATCACACAAATGTTTTTACTAATACATATTACATAAATATTATATATGATATGGTATATTCCAAACCAAGAAAGGCAAAGTCACAATCTTGGATGAGGCTTTCAGCTGGAAAACAAATTAGTTTGATTGCTGGTTACTGTAAGTCTTGAAGGACACTGATAAGCTAGAATACATTGATATTAGAATAAACAGAAGGGAAAGGAAGCATAGTGTCTGTGGGTTTTTTTTAAATATATCTTAGGCATTATTCTAAATGCTCTAGTATTTGGTTCTTCCCTATATCTTTAGTGGTTGTATTTGTTTCAGAAAAGTTAGGCTGAAACAAATCAAGTTACAAAAATCATACAACCCATCTCAGTATTTTCTACTTTTTCCCCAAATTTCATTTCCTAATTCAAACACACTGCACATTTAGGTTTTATTTGTTCATGTATTTTTGATAGTGGAGATTGAATACTCTTTTGTAGCTGAGTGCATTCTCTCCTAAGTTACAGATAAGGCCTAGCTTTCATGTAGTAATAGTTTGGACCTCCATTTTAAGATGGTGTACTTACTGCCATTGGCTCAAGCCGGTAATCCTAGCTACTCAGGAGGCCGAGATAGAGGATGGGGCTTCATGTCAACTCAGGCAGAAAAGTCTGTTGGAAGCTTAATTAACCACATAAACACAAAAAGCTGGAAGTGGAGCTGTATGGCTAAGGTGGTAGAAAGCCAGACATGCTCAAAAAAGCTAAGGAAAAGCACCCAGTCCCTGAGTTCAAGGTCCAGAATGGGGGTGAGAGAAAGAAAAATAGGAGGATATAGTTATATCTAAATTGTTATTCAAATGTAGTTGTGAGTTTTTCAGAAACAAAAGATAAACAGTTTGGAGCTTATATTTGTGTAGGAGTAGTCCTTGGAATTTCTTTTTTTTTTCTTTTTCTTTTGGGGTCCAGTCTGGGCGCTGTCCCTCAGCTCTTCAACTCAAGGCTAGCGCTCTACCACTTGAGCCACAGCGCCACTTCCGGCTTTTTTTCTTTTTGCTTATGTGGTGCTGAGGAATCGAACCCAGGGCCTCTGGCATGCAAGGCAAGCACTCTACCACTGAGCCACCTTCCCAGCCCCAGTCCTTGGAATTTCTGTAGTGACTAAAAAGAAAGAAGAATGAGTAAGTCTTTGCTCCACCCTATGTCTATTTTCTGTTGCTTCTTTACTCCAGATCTGTGTCCCTCCTCCTCCTAATCAAACACAGCTGTGTAAATTAAACTTGCAGAAAGGTTTCCTGTTTATTTTTCTCAAATATGATATTTTTATGTTTTTTATTGTGAAAATAGTGTACAGAGGTTACAGTTACATGAGCAAGGTAATGAATACATTTCTTATCAAGCATTGTTACCTCATCTTTTGTTTTTCCCCTACCATCCCTTCCCTCCCACTTCCACAACTACACTCACCCCCCCACCTCCCCTAAATTGTAAAGTTTGTTGTTCAACAGTGTCTTGTACATCTCATTGTTACAATGGTTCAAACTGTATCCCTATTTAAATATTTTGTTTTATTTTTTCCCTTCCCCTCCCCAATTTATGCTGCCATCAAATACAGTGAAAACAGGGGTTATACCCTGGGGGAGGGACATACAAAGAAACAAAAAAAATCACATGGTACATCATAAATACGTTAGAAACAATAACAAGAAACAAAAACCACTTGTGTCCCTATCTTGGGGTTCATTTCTCTTAACATCAGCTTATCTGGTCATATGTACATAGCTTTTGACCTTTTCTGCTTGTCCCAGACATATACTAGTTATTGAAAATAAGGGAAACCATGGTACCTGTGTTTTCTTTGGGCCTGGCTTACTTCACTTAATATGATTTTTTCAAGTTTTTCCATTGCTTAACAAATGGGGCAATGCCATTCTTTCTCATGGAGGCATAGAATTTCATATATATATATATATATATATCACATTTTCATGATCCATTCATCTACTGAAGGGCATCTGGGTTGGTTCCATATCTTACCTATGGTAAATAATGCTGCAATAAATATAGTTGTGCTGGTACCTTTAGTATGGTCTTGTTTGAGATCATTTGGGTAAATGTCCAGACTTGGGATTGCTGGGTCACAGGGGAGCTCTATGTGGAGTCTTTTGAGAAACCTCCATATTGCTTTCCAAAGTAGCTGAACAAGTTTACACTCACACCAACAATGCAGTAGGTTTCCCTTTTGGCCACATCCCATCCAGCATCAGTTGTTATTAGAGTTCCTGATTATAGCCATTTTAACTTGGGTGAGGTGGTATCTCAGTGTTGTTTTGATTTGCATTTCTTTTGTGGCTAGAGAGGTTGAGCATTTCTTCATGTGTCTATTGGCCATTCTTATTTCCTCTTCAGAGAAGTTTCTCTTTAAGTCTTTAGCCCACTTACTTATCAGGCAGTTGTTTCTTTGAGGATTTGTTGTTGGGGGATTTAATTTTCTTTCTTTTCTTTTTTCTTGTTTTTGGATCTGGTCGTGGGGCCTGAACTCTGGGCCTGGGCTCTGTCCCTCAGCTCTTCAGCTCAAGGCTAGCGTTCTACCACTTGAGCTACAGCGCCCCTTCTGGCTTTTTTTTTTCTTTTTTGTTTAAGTGGTGCTGAGGAATTGAACCCAAGGCCTCATGCATGGTAGGCAAGTGCTCTACCACTGAGACACCTTCCCAGCCCCTGGAGGATTTAATTTTTTGAGTTCCAGGTATATTTTAGATATGAGACCCTTATCCGTTCTATGCTAGTGAAAATTTTTTCCCAATATGTGGGCTTTCTATTGATCTTGCTAGCTATGTCGTTTGCCATGCAGAAGCTCTGCAGGTTCATGCAATTCCATTTGTCCAACCTTTCTTTCTTTGTTGTGTTTTTGGGTCTCTATTAAGAAAATTTTGGCCTGTGCCAAGGAGACCTAGGATGATTTTCTAGCAAGTATCAACATGCTGAAACTAAACCAAGATAAGTTAAACCAACTTAACAGACTCATACCAAGCATTGAAATAGAAACATCAATAAGAGACCTCCTACCTAAGAAAAGCCCAGGACTGGATGGATTTACAGTGAAATTCTACTAATTCCTTCAAAGCAGAACTCACACCAATACTCCTCCAACTCTTCAATGAAATTGAAAGAGAAAGTTCACTACCGAACTCATTCTATGAAGCCCTCATAACCCCTCATCCCAAAACCAGGCAGGGGCTCATCAAAGAAAGAGAACTATAGACCCATTTCTTTGATGAACATTGATGCAATAATTCTCAACAAAATTTTGGCCAATCGACTTCAACAATTCATCCAAAAAATCATACACCACGATCAAACAGGATTCATTTCAGGGATGCAAAGCTGGTTCAATAACACAAATCAATTCATATAATTCATCACATCAACAAGAGCAAGGATAAGAACCACATAGTTATCTCAATAGATGCAGAAAAAGCATTTGACAAGATCCAACACCCCTTTATGATGAAGGCTCTGGAAAAATTAGGAATCCATGGGACATTTTTCAATACATTAAAGGCTGTATATAACAATCCTACAGCCAGCATTATACTTAATGGTGAAAAACTAAAGTCATTTCTTCTAGACTCAGGAATGAGACAAGGATGTCTACTCTCTCCACTTCTCTTCAATTTAGTATTAGAATGTGTATCTACAGCAACAAGAAAAGATGCAAAAATAAGGAGATCCAAATAGGGAAAGATGAAGTAAAACTCTTCCTCTTTGCAGATGACATGATCTTGTATTTAAAGAATCCCGCAGACTACACTCCCAAATTATTCAAGCTGATTCAAAACTTTGGTAAAGTTGCAGGGTATAAAATTAACTCTCAAAAATCAATGGCTTTTCTGTATGCCAACAATGAGAAAAGCGTGGATGAAATCAGGAAAGCAACTGCTTTTGTAATAGCCTCACAAAAAATAGAATACCTAGGAATTAACTAAAGAAGTGAAGCACTTCTACGATGAAAACTTTAAGAACCTGAAAAAGGAAATCAAAGCAGAATTTAGAAAGTGGAAAAACCTCCCATGCTCCTGGATTGGAAAGATTAACATCGTGAAAATGGCAATACTTCCCAAGGCTATCAATAAATTCAATGCGATACCTTTCAATATTCCAACCTCATTCTTCAAGGAAATAGAAGAGGCAATTGAAAAACTCATATGGAATAAAAAAGATCCTGAATAACAAAAACGTTCCTTAACAGAAAGAACAGTGCTGGAGGAATATCATGAAATTTCAAACTACTCTACAAAGCCATAGTAATCAAAACAGCTTGGTACTGGCACAAGAACCGACCTCAGGACCAATGGAATAGAATTGAAAACCCAGAAATGAACCCATAGACACTTAGCCACCTAATCTTCCATAAGGGAGCTCAAAAATAGAATGGAAGAAAGACAGCCTCTTCAGTAAATGGTGCTGGGAAAATTGGTTAATCATTTGTAGAAAACTAAAGCTAGATCCTTATATATCACCCTGCACCAGAATCAACTCCAAATGGATCAAAAACCTTGGAGATACCTTGAAAACAGTACAGGACAGAATAAGAAATATATTTTTAGTCTCTTACTTTTAAGCCTGAAAGTGCCCTTTCTTTTCTTTTTCTTTTTTTTTTAATGCTTTGAAATTTATTATATAGGCTTCTCATTGTGGTGACTACATACCTATATGTTATATATTATATATGAAACTTTAGCAGAGCTTTATTGAGTAAGTAAGCAGGCAGGCAAGCTGGTAAACAGCCAAGCAGACAAGAAAGAGAAAGACTCCAAAAGTGTGGATGCTCTCAACCGGAGAAACCTGCATAGTATACTGTGAACATGTTCACTCATTCAATTATAGTTCTCCCCTCCCTCCTTTCTCCTTGTTCAGTGTCTAGTGGATTGCATTGTGCTGTCTCACAGATATATACAATTCTTACTTGGAGAGGCCATTTTTTCTAGAAAAAAGCTGCTTTTCCAAGTGGGAGAAGCTCCTACTTTATAGGACAGGTTTTATTTTCTAATCTTTATTTACTTTTTATATCTTTAAAAAAAATTTATTGTCAAGGCAATGTACAGAGAGGTCACAGTTCCATACATAAGGTACTCAGTGTATTTCTTCTCGAACAGTGCTACTCCCTCCATCGTTTTTCTCCCATTTTCCTCTCCCCTGCCCCCCCCCCCCCCAAGGTGTAAAGTTCATCTGTACCCGTGTTGCATGGGTTCACCCTTTGTCCTTGGACGGGTTAGTTTAGAATTGCAGCATTTCCCACACTCGAAGTCCTTCCTCCAGGAGGTGGGCAGGACTTCCTCCACAATCTGAACGAATGGGATTTGCCCACCATTTTCGTAGGCGGGACTTCCCCCACAGCTTAAGTCAGACGATGTTTCTATAAATTTAGTGACCAGAATTTTCAATCGAGTGGGCGGGACTTCCTCTACATATCACGGTGAGTAGGATTTTGTTTGGGGGTGGGATTTCCTCTACACTCTGAGTGGGCGGGACTTCCTCCAGCACGGAGGGGACTTCTTTCCAGATACTGTTGCCTGGGATATCCTCCTCAGTCATCTCTGTGGGCAGGCTTTCTTCCACAGCCTTCTATGGGAATGAACTTTAGTGCCTGTTCGCAGATTGGGCTGTTGAAACTGGATGCTTGTTTCTGTGGTAATTATGTATTTTCTACAAGATTCACTGAATGCATCCTCTGGTGGTGTAATAACCCGTGCGGCCCGATCATCAGCGGGGCCCAATGGTCAGTGTGGCGCTGTGGCCCCGCCTGCTGCAGGGGGCGGGGCACCAAGAGGCGTGCCTCGCACCTGATAGGGCGTGGAGAGGCTGCTGTCTCTACCCTACTGGGTGCCGCCGGAGGGGCGGGGCATGCCGCTGAAAGGGGGTGGGACATGCCGCTGAAAGGGGGCAGGGCATGCTACTGGAGGGGTGGAGCTTCGAGTCCCACATGATGAGCTGTCAGGAAGTGATTGGACAGTGGGCAGCTTGGGGGAGGAGCCTGACTGGTGGTTGGAAAACCGGGAGGAGAAGCACCTTTAGGAAAAAACCGTTAGTGCGTGACTGCTGGGGAGGAGAGTGGTAGGAGTGGAGGAAGAGACAGCAGGAGGGGAAAGCTTGCCAGAGCAGGGCAGGCCTGTGGAGGCCAGCCTTCCGGATGGGGCTTCTCGAGGAGGTCCCGCTTCTAGAGAGGCCTGTGGAGAGTGGAGAGGCCTGCAGGGAAGGAGGCTTGGAGGTCTGGTGGTGGAGGCTGCTCGCGGTGCTGGGATCGAGCCCAGGACAAGGGAGACGCCCGCGCTGGTGTACATGGTGTAAACATGCTTCTGTCCACCTTTCCCTGTCGGCCTTCGGAGTCATGAGCGTGTGCGCCCTAAGGTAGGCCTTGCCATGTTAGGCTTCTTTTTTGTCATGAGTGTAGGACGATCCTTGCTTCTCTTCTGTTCTACTAGCCCTGTTAAGGTTTCTAGAACGTTTCCGTTTTCTCCAGAACATAATCTCGCCTTAGTTATCAACGTTAGTTAATCCATGTAGCCATAATGACGGGTGGTTCCGTCATGTTGTCCCCTCCTACCCACCTTACTTTATCTGTCTGCTCATCTATGTGTAAGTCATCTTCTGAGTTTGTTCTGTTAGTCTACAACCTATTTGGAAGACAATGTCACATTATAGTAAAAAAAAAATGCCATTTTATTTTTCTTAGCTCTAATGGAAATATCAGCGGTAACTTGTATGCTTTGATAATCTGCATGTAAAGTCACGGAATATTCAGATTTTTCTCCAGCATTTGTCACTCGTTTCCTTTCTGCTTTCAGTTTTTATTAGCCTTATTTCTCCCCAATATTTACCTTGTCTGGAGATTTAAAAAGCACATTCTCTAATTATTGATCAACCTGGAATCATTTTATTCTCAGTTCACTTAAAAGTCTTTCTGTATGGCTTCCGTATTTTCTATATCAGCATTTCATTTTCAGCATTTCTCCTTGCTAAAACGTAAATTACGTTGTTGCTGTTCTCCTCAAATATTCCAAAAGTTTTCTTTCTCAGAGTGAAAGTCACAGTTGTTGCTTTGGCTCTCTCCAATCCACCTCCATCAATCATCTGGCCTTTTCTTACTCCAGTTTCAGTTCTTTGTTGACTGGTCACCAGCTTCCTATTTTCTTTAAATACTCCAGTAGTAAATGAAAGGATATGGGCCTAATATGCAAAATAGAGTAACTGAACAAAGTAAATTTTAAAGTTAAAGAAAAATTATTAATAGAAAGTAATAGAAGGAGAGTTCCGGGAAGATGGCAGAGGAGAAGCTGGAATCTGAACAAGCTCTTGCATAGAAAACAGTTTCAGAGTTCCAGTGAACAGTCCCAAGCCAGAGAATCACACCAAGTGTGCCATCACAGGACAGAGAGTTAGTCAAGAGAGGGGAAGTCAAGCAGACACATCTGAGTGCTTGCCAGCAGCTGCTGCTGCGGCGGCAGCGTCGCGGCGGTGACCACCGCCGCGGGGGCATACTTGAGACACAGTCCGGGACGAAGGAGCCAGACACAGCGGACGAGCGGATTCTACTCAACACCAGCAAGAACCGACAAGGAGCGGACAACTTCATCCTGCACTTTGCAGACCAGAGACGACCCAGGATCCAAGACTCGGCGTGAGTAGAAGCCCGACTTCCTCACTCCTTCTCAGGGAGCAGAGGAGGGAAGGCCACCCCTCCCCACCCCAGCTCCGGTAATCTCCATCTTGGATACCGACAAAGCTCGGAGGAGCGGCTAGCTCCAGCTCAGGCCTTGGAATAAAATGAGTCATTTAGCAGGTCACAAGAACCTAACGGCGAAGTGACCTCACAGACTCAGTTCCATCCAGGGAAAAGTCACCCAGCTTAGGCGCCAGCCATTGGAGTGGCTCTCCTCACCGGGTAACCAGAGCCAGAGGCTGCCCCTCCCTCTAGCAGCCACCACAATCAATTGAAAAACAGAAACCCTGAGAATGGCTCCAGGCTGGGTGCTGTGAGTTTTTTCACAAAATAGCCCCAGGGAAAAGCTACTGTTTGTTGAAAGGCCTCAACTCTACCCAGAACCTAGCCTCATCACTGCATCCCCCTTTTTTGTGATTCTCAAAGCAGATCACCCTCCCAGTAAACTAACCTGGGAGGGGGATCTCAAAATCTTGGGTAAAGCAGAGCATTTTTCTGCCTGTTCCAACAAACTGACTCAAGAAACCAATCAAGCCACAGGACCTCAAGCTGACCAGAGACTCCAACCAGACTTTGGTTACAGACAAAAGGGAGATACAGGACTCTTCCTACCCCTCCCCCCCCAAAAAAATCAAAGAACTCTTTTTTTTTTTTCTTTTTCTTCTTTTCTTTTCTTTTTTTTTTGTTTATTTTTTCGTTTTTTGTTACCATATATATAAAAAAAAATTTTCCTTTTCTAAAACTTTTATTAATCTTTAATTTTTGCCTCTTCTGAAAAAATAATTGTTTTCCAGTTACTTTTTTTTTTCTCCTCTTATAATTTTTATTTTAGGAATACGTGAATGTGTTTTCCTTTCTTTTCTTGTCTTCTTTCTCTTTTTATTTCATTCTTAATTATCTTTTTGTTTTTTGTCTAGCTCTACTGAACTTCTGATCTTTTCTTCTCACTTTCCTATCCTTTCCACCTTTTCCTCTTTTGTTCTTCTTTATGTGACTTAACTCTTGTCCTGCACATCCTCAGATAAACCCGTAGTTAACTAGTAGACCCTCTCCCCCATTGTGTACACACTTAATCCACAAACTTATTACTCAATTCAAAACCTCTGAGACTTAAATTCATTAATAGCAGTGCTACCTCTTTAGACCTATATAATATTTTAAGCATTTTTTTCAAGTTTTTCACATCTCCTCTATGTCCCTCCCTTTCTCTCAAGATATTCACATTCCTCTCTAAATAGATGGTCTTTTAATCTGTATAATAACATTAATTTATACGTTTCTATTTTTTTTTCTGGTCTCTTTTCATTCCCCTTTCCCTTTCTTCTTTTTCTCTCTCTCTACTTGCATCCTACCCAACCTATTTCCTGCATTGTGATTAGGACATAGTTAACTCCTCCTGTGCCTCCCCACACCAATCTATTCCTATTTTTTACCCACATCTCTCCCTAACCCTAATAATTTCTGGTTTGCCAAATTCTTCTCTGCGGTTCGAAGCCCTTTAACATATAGTTGTTTGATGTTGAATAGATGTATCTGTTGAACTAGATTGTATCTGTAGACTATTGACTGTACAAATGCAAACTTTGGTTGATGGTTGCCTTAAGATAGTGTTCTAGCACAAACCTGGTGCTATCTTCATCTCAAATGGGCAGAGTAAGCCGGAAAAACACAAGAAAAATGGCAAATTCGGGTATCTCAATTCCCAATCTTGATAATCAGGGGTTAGAACAGATAATGAATAATCCAGAGGAGAGTTCCCAAACAGCTCTACAAACACAGCTCTGGCAAACATGATAAATGAGAAGTTTGACAAAGTACAAAGGACTCTGTATGAGCGTGATAGGGAGAGAGAGGAGGCATCCCAGAAGTTTATACAGGAATATCGTAAGCGTGAGGAAGCTACTCAAAAACTGATACAGGATTTGCGTGAACAACTTGAGAATACTCAAAGAGAAAGGGAGGAATGGCGTGAGCAGGCTGAGAACACTCAAAGAGATCTGCAGGAATCCTACGAACGGGAGGAAGCTAATCAAAGAGTAATACAGGAATTGAGAGACCAGGTAGAGAACACACAAAGATCACTAAAGGCATTCATGGAATCCATTAACAAAGAGCTGAAGGAAGTCAGGGAGACCACAAAGGGAATGCTGAATGGAACCCAACAGAAGGAATGGGAGCCCAAAGAAACCATAACCAATCAACTGAGGGATTTGAGGACAAACACTGAACACCAAATTAAGGAAGTAAAGGAATTCATACAAGACCTAAAACAGAGCTTCAACAAAGAACTTGAAGCCATCAAAGCTGACCAACTAGAAGGAAAAGAGATAAAAAACAAAGTAGAGAGTCTTGACAGCAGGTTAGACCATGCAGAAGATCGAATCTCAGGGATTGAAGACAGCCTAGATATTATAGAGAAAGAACATACAACCATCCAAGACAAGTCCAAGAAATATGATAGATCTATCCAACACCTGGAAGACACAATCAGAAGGCCTAATCTAAGGATAATGGGTGTAGAGGAGCACCTAGAAACAGAAGTTAATGGTCTAGGAAATTTGTTTAACAGGATCCTAGCAGAGAAATTCCCAAACATGCAAAAATATAGGCCTGTCCAATTACAAGAAACCTTTAGAACCCCAAATAGACCAGACCAGAATAGGACATCCCACCGCCACATTATAATCGACACAGGATCAACTCAGACCAAGGAAAAGATCCTTAAAGCTGTCAAGGAGAAAAGGTTAATCACCTATAAAGGGAAACCAATTAGAATCACCTCAGATTTCTCAGCAGAGACAATCAAAGCAAGAAGAGCCTGGAATGATGTATGCCATGCCCTAAAAACAAACAACTATCAACCAAGAATACTGTACCCAGCTAAACTCTCCTTCATAACTGAAGGCCAAATAAAAACCTTCCATAGCAAAGAAAAATTGAAACAATACATCTCCACCAAACCAGCCCTACAAAAGATTCTTAAAGATGTCCTACACATAGAAAACCAACAAGACCGCAATAAATGCCAAGAAACTGCACCCAAACTGAGAATCCAAGAACCATAGGAAGAACCCAGTTTTCGCAGCCCCCAAGAAGGTAGATAACATGGCAGGAACTCTCAAATACCTCTCAGTCCTATCTCTTAACGTTAACGGACTGAACTCTCCAATTAAGCAACATAGAGTGTCTAGTTGGATTAAAAAGCAAGACCCTTCTATCTGCTGCCTGCAGGAGTCACATCTTGCCCGTAAAAACAAACACATTTCCAATGTTAAAGGCTGGAACAAAATCTACCAAGCAAACGGACCCCATAAACAGGAGGGAGTTGCAATCCTAATATCAGATAAAATAGACTTCAAATTAAAATTCGTGAGAAGAGATAAAGAAGGTCGCTACATACTAATTAAAGGATCTCTCCTTCAGGAGGATATTACAATTCTAAATATCTATTTGCCAAACAATGGAGCACCCAAATTTATCAAAGAAACACTACTTTCCCTCAAATCCCATATAGATCCAAAGACATTAATTGTTGGGGATTTTAACACACCACTCTCCCCACTAGATAGATCAACTCGGCAAAAACTCAACAGAGAAACTGCAGATCTAAACAGCTGCATAGATCAACTAGACTTAACAGACATCTACCGAACATTTCACCCAGCAGCATCAGAATACACGTTTTTCTCAGCAGCACATGGAACGTTTTCTAAAATAGACCACATTTTAGGCCACAAAGCAAACTTGTCTAAATTCAGAAACATTGAAGTTATACCTTGCATTCTCTCTGACCACAAGGGAATAAAATTAGAGCTCAACACCAAAAGCCACCAAAGAATGTCTGGTATCACATGGAGGCTGAACAACACACTGCTGAATCATGAGTGGGTCATGGAAGAGATTAGAAAGGAAATTCAAATGTTCATGCTATTCAACAAAAATGAACACACAAAATACCAGCTCCTCTGGGACACAGCAAAGGCAGTACTCAGAGGCAAGTTTATAGCTCTGAGCTCCTACATCAAGAAATTGGAGAGATCTGAAACTAACAATTTAATGACACATCTAAACCTCCTTGAAAAAGAGCAGCAAGATAAACCCCAATCCAGTAGACGGAAAGAAATAATCAAAATTAAATCAGAATTAAATGAATTAGAATCCAAAAAAACTATAGAAAGAATCAACAAAACAAAGAGTTGGTTCTTTGAAAAACTTAACAAAATTGACAGACCCTTAGCAAATCTTATCAGAAAAAGAAGAGAACACACCCAAATTAAGAAACTCAGAGATGAGAATGGAAACATCACCACGGAAACAACCAAGATTCAGAACATTATAAGGGAATACTTCTCAAAACTGTATGCTAATAAGTTTGAGAACTTGACAGAAATGGTCCTTTTCCTAGCAAATATTGACATGCCAAAACTAAACCAAGATGAGTTAAACTATCTTAACAGGCCCATATCAAGCATTGAAATAGAAACAGCAATAAGAGACCTCCCAGCTAAGAAAAGTGCAGGACCAGATGGTTTTACAGCGGAATTTTACAAGGCCTTCAAAGCAGAGCTCACACCAATTCTCCTCCAACTCTTCAATGAAATTGAAAGAGAAAGCTCACTACCGAACACATTCTATGAAGCCATCATAACCCTCATCCCAAAACCAGGCAGGGACTCATCAAAGAAAGAGAACTATAGACCCATTTCTTTGATGAACATTGATGCAAAACTTCTCAACAAAATTTTGGCCAACCGCCTTCAACAATTCATCCAAAAAATCATACACCACGATCAAACAGGATTCATTTCAGGGATGCAAAGCTGGTTCAATATACGCAAATCAATTAATATTATTCATCACATCAACAGGAGCAAGAATAAGAACCACATGGTTATCTCAATAGACACAGAAAAAGCATTCGACAAGATCCAACACCCCTTTATGATGAAGGTTTTGGAAAAATTAGGAATCCATGGAACATTCCTCAATACAATAAAGGCTGTATATGACAAACCTACAGCCAGCATTATACTCAATGGTGAAAAACTAAAGCCATTTCCTCTTAACTCAGGAACAAGACAAGGATGCCCACTCTCTCCACTTCTCTTCAATCTAGAATTAGAATGCCTAGCTACAGCAATAAGACAAGATGCAGACATAAAGGGGATCCAAATAGGGAAAGAAGAAATAAAACTCTCCCTCTTTGCAGATGACATGATCTTGTATTTAAAGAATCCCATAGACTCCACGCCCAAATTACTCAAGCTGATTCAAAACTTTGGCAAAGTAGGAGGTTATAAAATTAACCCCCAAAAATCAATGGCTTTTCTGTATGCCAACAATGAGAAAAGTGTGGCTGAAATTAGGAAAGCAACTCCATTTGTAATAGCCCCACAAAAAATAAAATACCTAGGAATTAACTAAAGAAGTGAAGGACCTATATGATGAAAACTTTAAAATCTTGAAAAAGGAAATCAACCCAGAACTTAAAAAATGGCAAAACCTCCCATGCTCCTGGATTGGAAAGATTAACATCGTGAAAATGGCAATACTTCCCAAGGCTATCTACAAATTCAACGCAATACCTATCAAAATTCCACCCTCATTCTTCAAGGAAATAGAAGAGGCAATCCAAAAATTCATATGGAACAATAAAAGATCCCGAATAGCAAAAACGCTCCTCAAGGGAAAGAACACTGCTGGAGGAATATCAATACCAAATTTCAAACTCTACTATAATGCCATAGTAATCAAAACAGCTTGGTATTGGCATTAGAACAGACCTCAGGACCAATGGAATAGAATTGAAAACCCAGAAATGAACCTACAGACCTATAGCCATCTAATCTTCCATAAGGGAGCTAAAACAATAAAATGGAAGACAGACAGCCTCTTCAGTAAATGGTGCTGGCAAAACTGGTTAACTACTTGTAGAAAACTAAAGCTAGATCCTTATATATCACCCTGCACCAGAATCAACTCCAAATGGATCAAAGACCTTGAACTCAAAGCAGACACTCTGAAAACATTACAGGATGGAATAGGAGAAACCCTGGGTCTCCTTGGCTCAGGCCGAAATTTCCTGAATAGAGACCCGGAAACACAACAAATCAAAGAAAGGTTGGACAAATGGGATTGCATAAGGTTGCAGAGCTTCTGCAGGGCACATGACATAGCTAGCAAGATCAATAGAAAGCCCACGGATTGGGAGAAGATCTTTACTAGCCATACAACGGACAAGGATCTCATATCTAAAATATACTTGGAACTCAAAAAATTAAACCCCCCAACAACAAATCCTCAAAGAAACAACTGCCCAATAAGTAAGTGGGCGAAAGACTTAAAGAGAAGCTTCTCTGAAGAAGAAAGAAGGATGGCCAATAGACACATGAAGAAATGTTCAACATCCCTAGCCATAAAAGAAATGCAAATCAAAACAACATTGAGATATCACCTCACTCCAGTTAGAACAGCAAAAATCAAGAACTCTAACAACAACAGATGCTGGAGGGGATGTGGACAGAAAGGAACCTTACTTCATTGTTGGTAGGAATGTAAACTTGTTCAACCACTTTGGAAAGCAGTATGGAGGTTCCTCAAAAGACTTCACATAGAACTCCCCTATGACCCAGCAATCCCACTTTTGGGCATTTACCCTAATGTTTACAAACAAGACCACACTAAAGCTACCAGCACAACTATGTTTATTGCAGCATTATTTACCATAGCTAAGATATGGAACCAACCCAGATGCCCCTCAGTAGATGAATGGATCAAGAAAATGTGGTATATATACACAATGGAATTCTATGCCTCCATCAGAAAGAATGACATTTCCCCATTTGTTAGGAAATGGAAAGGCTTGGAAAAAATTATATTAAGTGAAGTAAGCCAGGCCCAAAGAAACATAGGTCCCATGGTTTCCCTTATTTGCAATATCTAGTATAGGTATGAGTCAAGCGGAAAAAGTCAGAGAATGTGATGTTAGGAAAATGAACCCTTAGATATGTATTTTAATGTTTTTGTTTCTTTCATGCATGTGTTTCTAACGCATTTATAAGATTATTTCTTTGTTGCTTTGTATGTCCCTCCCCCACAGTGTAACCCCCGCTTTCACTATATTTGATGTCAGTATAACATGTGGAGGAGACGGGGACAAACAAGTCGTTTAAGGATTCAGGTGGACCTGTTGCAACAATGAGAAGTACAAAATGTCATGTCAAAACCAGCTTTACAATGTCGGTGGTGGGGGGGAGGGGGGGTATGATTGGGTGGGGGGGAGGGGGGAGGCTGGGAAGGGAGGTGAAGGGTAAACAAAGGAGGAGGCTGCAATGCTTGGTAAGAAATGTATGCATTATCCTGCCCATGCAATTGTAACCCCTCTGTACAGTATATTCTCAAATAAAGTAAAATAAAATTTAAAAAAAAAACGAAAAACAAAGGAGGAGGCAACAATGCTTGATAAGAAATGTACTCATTACCTTGCTCATGTGATTGTAACCTCTCTGTACAGTATTTTCACAATAAAAAAATTTTAAAAATAACAAAAAAAGAAAGTAATGGAAGGATTCATGATGGTAAAAGTTTTAAAGAAAGTAATAATTGTATTCCTATGCACCTAGTACAAGACCTAGAAATGCATAAAATACAAATGTTCCTAACCACAAGAGGAAAGAGATCTCAAAAATATATTGTGTGCTCTTGTTGTTGTTGCTGGTTGTGGGACTTGAACTCAGGGCCTGGGAGTTGTCCCTGAGCTAACACCTCAACCACTTTGAGCCCCAGCTCTGTTTCTGATTTTTGAATTAGAGATAGGAGTCTCACAGGATCTTTCCTGTTCAGGCTGGTTTTGAACTGTGGTCCTTAGGTTTCAGTCTTCTGAGTAGCTATTACAAGCATGAGCCACCAGTGCCTGGAGAATTGCATTTTAAAAAAAAAATCATACCTCATTATTCATTTGACAACAGTGATACAGGAAAGTTTGCATGGAAATCAGTCTGAAATGATCCTGATAATTAAAGTCTAAAATAAACCAAATCTTAAGCATTCTCCACCAACAATGAGGAGCATAACCAATGAGGATCTTTGGCCTTGGTTCTTTCTGTTCCTGGCTTCCTTGTTATTTTTGTCACATATGTTAAATTTTATTTCATAAAGCCTGGGAAGACTCCATGGCAGCTGTGAGGCCTCTGGGTGTGTGGATTGCTGTTGACTCCCACATCAGCTTGATACCATAGGTTGCAGCCTCCTCTAGAGAGCCCTCTGCTAGGCTGAACAACTTATCAAGTTGTAGTCTCAGATTTGACGACAAACTCCTCAGCTGAACTGACTTGCTTGCTTGCTTGGAACCTCCTTTTTCTAGTATTTTGTTTTGATAGACCTTAATATACATATTAAATATTATATATAATATATAAAATTATATATAACATATGCAATATATATTATATGAAAAGAGACCTAAAATATATATACATATATATGCATATTTTATATTTTTTTTTGCTTGAGCCACATGCTCAAGAAAAAACCCTAGAATGGCTTACAATTGAAATTATCCCGTTGGATCCTAGCAGGTGCAGGGATGACATATATACACCTCCTGCTTTAGTCATTTTCAACATGTAAATCTTTCTAAAATGTATTCATTCATAATCTGGCAATTTTAGTTGTTTACAGCAAGTTGAGGAAAATTTTTATTCAAGTAATAATACTCTCTTTTAATGGAATTCAGCTGCATAAAGGAGGTTCATTATCTTCACAATCATTTCTAAGAAATCCCTAGTTCACATTTTAAAAATAACAATCTAATTCCTAGCTTCCTTACATATGCATATCTACTCCAAACCTGTGGGAAAGCACAGCTGGGCCCATTCTCAGCAGGTGTTAACTCAGCCTCTGTTCCTCTGAGAAGCCTTTTCTGTAGTTTCTGTCCACAATGGTCCTTTCTCTCCTTTCTTCTTTCTCTTGAAGGATGTGGGATTTTCTAAGGTGCTCCACAATGAAGTTATTACATAAGAGCAAGGTCCTTTTACACTTCATTACATACTGTCAATAGCTAGAAACTATACTGTCATTATCTAGAAATAGTGCAGTGAAGATATGCAATGGTCACCTCCAACATTTTCTGCACTATAACATTTTTCCCTTTCACAAAAATTTATTGTGACCTTAACAAAAGTTTGTATAGTGTGTTTCTATACAAAAAAATTAAGACTGAATAATTGAAAATCAGTATAAAACATTCATTGATATGAACAAAACTCATGTTAGTCAGATTATTTAAATAAAAGAACTGATTAATTTTCCTGTGAATGCACACAATATTCAGCTATAGTAGATTCAAAATACTTCACAGTTCAGACATGAAAAATGTTATTTTTCAGTTTATTCATGTCATTTTTGAAGAAAGATGACACTTTAAAATCTATTTTTGCAATTCTTGTCATGATAATTTTTTGAAGTCACTTTATACTACTACTCTGTGTGATTTCTTTCTAACTAAAACAATAGATTATAGGTTGACAAAAGAACAGCCCTTTTCCATCAGTTTTCAGATCATTTTTTATCCCTCCTTACAAAGTAATTAACCATTGAAGTATCCCACTCCGCTAGGTCAGTGGGACTCCAACCCACAGTTGGCAAAAGGAAGCACCAACACTCAGTCAGTAAGGCTAGGAACCTTTACCAGCCACAGCATCTGACTGTCACTATACTAAGACAGTGAAGACCAGCAACCAAACTCTCTTGCACAGGGTTTTAAAGGGGCAGGCAGGTCACTCACTGGTGGCGGGGTTTGTGATAGCAAGCAGGTTTACAGAAGCAGAGCTAGCAGTTAGTGATTCCAAATAACAATTACAATTTCAATCAACAAGGCAATAAGTCATGGAAGCAAAAGTTACAATTCCAGACTTCCCCTTTTTATCGTTCCCCATAAGGGCTTATGTGACCTTTATCAAAATACATTCCATACTTTACTACACTTAACCTGTCTAACTCCTTAATTTTCTCTGAGTCCCTACTTCTGAGAAGTTTCTTTAATAATTAACCTGGAGTTTCTTTCTACAGAGAAGTCTGTTTTTAATGCTTGCCTTATCCTACAGTAACTGTTGGCAGTTCAAAGGGGAGATGATGGATAACATTAATTAGGATAGCTTCTCTCCCAAGGGAGGAGGGCTAGGGAGAGGGTAAGTTCCTTGCAGCAAGAGGGAGTGTGGCTAGACAGGAGGAAGGACTTTCTGCAGGTGAACAGTAGCTTGGATGCCCTACTTCTGGTGTTGTGGTGGGGTCACCTCAACCCCATGGTGACCTAATAGGAAATATATAGTAACTAGAAGGCTTGTAATTGAAAGTGTCATACTGCATTTTCAGAATATGTCAAGATCATTCATTCAGATATCCTCCAGAATTGGTTTCAAGTTCCAAAAGAAGTAGTAATATCATTTTTATTTTATTGGTAAAATGTTTGCAGCCCTTAATATACCTGGTTAATTTGCTTACTAACCTGTAATGCTAATATAATTCAAAACTCCTTGGCTTGTTTTAGAAATCAGTTCTATATTTGTGTAGCTAAAGAGAAGCTGTGTTTTGAACTGTAAATTATAAAACTGTATAAAGGCATAATTTAAATAGTACGTGAGACACCAACTGTGCTTGAATTTCACTAAGAGGAAATTGAGTCCCATGATTTCTATCAGAATCATAAAATTAATTAAACAAAGGGTAAAGATTCACTCATATATTTGTACCATGATCACTCTTGCTACAGTATTATTTATATTTAAACAGAGTTATATCTTTAGAAATGGGAAGGTAAAACTTTCACATTGGTAGGTATTTTTGTCACTGAATAGATCATCTCTGTATTTTTCTATATTTAAAATTTATGCAATATAGTAAGCATGTAGAAGAAACAGAATTTTACCATTTTTGTTGTTACATTCAAGGGAAGAATCTCTCCCCTGTCTTTCAGATTGCATCTACGCTTGGTATGAAACATCACACTTGGTTCCATCAGGCCTTTGTGCATGTATTTTTCCCATTGAACAATAGTCAAGCTGTAGGCTAAGTGAAATGGTGGTCCAGAAAAACAGTCTTCAGAACCTAAAGCAGATTTTACTCTATTCCTTCAACGAATTCGCCATTCTGTATTTGCCTTTATAATTTCCCATTATACTTAACTAGCACGTGTGTAGTCAAGTTCTTGAAAAGTCAGATGTGATTGAACATGTCTCTAATCCCAGCTACTCAGAAGGCAGAAGAATGAGTTAAAAGATAACCGTGGGCAAAATTAGTGAATCTTGATCTACAAAGATAAAATGAGGGGTGAGTGTAGTGACACATATTTGCAACCCTAGTTACTGAGGAGTTTGGGAATATCATGTTTCAAGACCTGACTTGGTGGTGAATACTGATTACTCCTAGTTACACAAAAGGCTTAGGTAGGTAGATCCATCCTCTGAGGTTGGCTTCAAGCAGAAAATAAAAGCCCCATTGGACAAATAATTGAAGTGCAGAGGGATAAGGATATGTAGCTCAAGGGACAGAGTACCTGACTAGCAAGCATGAAATCGAAGGTTTAATCCCAGTACTTTCAAAGGAGACTAAGAAACACAAGTACCTCATTTTCCTCTAAGTACAGTTTTCAGCCATGCTATCATGAACACTTTTTGACACCAAATTCCAAAATTGTATTAAGAATTTACAGATTTATTCTGATTGTCCCCCTCCCCCATTTTTTTTTTTTTTTTTGGTTGTGCAGTTTGAATTCTGGGCCTGGGCACTGTCCCTGAGGTCTTCAATTTGAGGTATGTGCTCTACGACTTGAGCCACAGTGCCTCTTCTGGTTTTCTAGTGGTTAATTGGGACTTTCCTGCCTGGGGCTGGCTTTGAACTGTGATCCTCAGATCTCAGCGTCCTGAATAGGATTACAGGCGTGAGCCTCTGGCGCCTGGCTGTTCACTTCTTTTAGAGACAATTTTAATATGTTATATCTTTCTGAAAAAGGATTAAGTGCCTTTTCTAATTTAATGGCTTGACATAATCTCTTTAATAATAACTATTAAATGAGATAATACATATAGTAATGCTTTTAAAAATGCTTGGCTTGTAGTAAGGGCCATATAAACTTAGTAATAATATTAATATAAAATTTAATAAAAGTAAGGAATCAATATTTGGCAAACATGCTCATTATATTCCAGATAATGTGATCACACTCTACCTTGAATAGTATTAAGTAATTTTTCAAAATGTATTTCTGTTTTCTTTTATTTATTTATTTATTTTTGGGTCCAGTCATGGGGCCTGAACTCTGGGCATGGGCACTGTTCCTCGGCTCTTCAGCTCAAGGCTAGCACTCTACCACTTGAGCCACAGCGCCGCTTTTTTCTGTTTGTTTATGTGGTACGGAGGAATCGAACCCAGGGCCTCATGCATGCAAGGCAAGCACTCTACCACTGAGCCACCTTCCCAGCCCCCTGTTTTCTTTTTTTACTGGGGTTTTAAAACTATACTATCCATTCTTGAGAAGAATATATGTTCAACTGTTCCAAATCTTGGTGTTTTTGTTTCCAAGATTTTAGATAGCTTTAAATCTGTTTCCTATGTTCTCTTTTTCCCTTTCTCGTATGGTGGATATTTTTTTTTTAATGTCCTGGTTCTGAGTCCTGAACTAAAGGCCTTGCACTCTTGCTTGGCTTTTTCGTACAAGGCTTACTCTGCAGTTACTACTTGAGCCCCATCTTTATTTCTGGCTTTTTGGTAATCAGAGATAAGAGTTTCATGGACTTTCCTCCCTCATGCTGGCCCCAAACCACAATCCTGAGCTCTCAACCACCTCAGTAGGTACGATTATGGGTATGAGTCACCAGTGCTTGGCTTAGGTACAGTTTTTGTTTTTAATCCCAGTAAATGTAGTATGTTTATTATTATTATTATTATTATTTCATTATAGAAAGTGCTTGTTTGGATTAAATCAGAGTTGATAAGATATCATTCTTCTTTTTGCTTCTTTCCATCATTCCTTGGTAGATTTAATTTCCTTAATTTAATCAATCTCCTTTTTTGGAGAAAGTCCCCCTTTTTTTTTTTTTTTTTTTTTTTGGTCAGTCCTGGGGCCTGAACTCTGGGCCTGGGCACTGTCCTTCAGCTCTTCAGCTCAAGGCTAGCACTCTACCACTTGAGCCACAGTGCCACTTCCAGCTTTTTCTGCTTATGTGGTACTGAGGAATTGAACTCAGGGCTTCATGCATGCAAGGCAAGCACTCTATCACTGAGCCACCTTCCCAGAGAAAATCCTCTTAAGTAAAAATATTGGTGGGAATAATATCTGCCAGACTCTTCCTCAAAACATCTGCATTTTTCCACTCTCATAATTAGTGCATGATTACTGTGCATAATTACTTTTTTGACTCTTTAGGGTACTTTTTGTGTGCAGGTACTGGAGCTTGTACTCAGGCCTAAACACTTCCCTGAGCTTTCTCTACTCAGAGCTAGCACTGTACCACTTGAGACAGAGCTCTACTCCTGGCTTTTTGGTGGTATGAAGATAAAAGTCTCAGGGATTTTCCTGCAGCTGGTTTTGAACATCCATTCTCAGATCTCAGCCTCCTGAGTATCTAGGATTACAGATATGAGTCACCTGTATAATAATTAGATACTTGCTGTAAGACTTGAACTTTTTTCTTAAAAGTTACCTGATTTTCTTATTACTTTTCCCTCTTTTCATGTCTTTATTAATTGTATCTTTCATTATTTTATTATTTGCATATTTTTATTACCTATTGTAATTCCATTAACTTGGGCTGGGGTTATAACAGTGGCAAGGTGCTTTCTTAGCAGGAGGCTCTGGATTTATAAAAATTCCATTAACTCGGGTCCTCAAATATATAATTTTCTTGTTCCTTGTGCAGAGTATCTTGTGCTTTGCTTCCTCATCTCTTTGTGATTTTGAAGTTTGAGGAGTTTGACAGTAGACTTATAAATGGGATATTATATAGAGAATAGAGCAAAATTTGTGTGAGAATTAGAACAGTCAAACTTTTACCTGTGTTAAGAGGAACTTATTGGTGGAGGGGGTTTCAGAATGCACTAGTGACATTCATGAACATGGATTTCACACAACATTAGTTTTCAAGGAAAAAATTATTTTTCTTACCTATGATTCTTGTCAAGATAAGCAGTGTGTTTCTAGACTTTTATTTTTTGTCTGAAATTGTTTTCTGCAAAGATTCATTTCTAAGGGTGTGGACTACATATGAGAAAGTCTCAGTCATACCTCTAACTTCCCAGGGAACTTGGCAGATGTACTCGCTCTGTTTTGTTTTCTATTGACTTGGAGGCCAGATGTTTTCCCTTATTTTCCAGTGTCCAGTTTTGCAGTGAAATATCTTTGCTATATAGTAGTTACCATTTTAAAGTATTTATCATGGGAACATACTAAAAGTTTCTGTTTTGCTATCTTGATATTGAGTTCAGGAAGCTTTGTTCACTTAAGAGAATATTCACTATAGTTCAGCTACTTTTTTCAGGATGTAGATATTAAAATTGAAACTTCCAGAATCACATAAGTTTACACATTAAATTATTACATTATTGACCCATATAACTCAACATAAGAGCATGATGACAAAGAAAGTAAGATTACACAACAGAAAATTATACCTAAGTGTTAAAAAACTTTTTTCATTAAAACACAGAATTCCTTTTAGATATAGTATATGCAGTTATCAAATCTTTTTCAGGATTTATACTTCAACATAAAAATAAAGTAATATGTACTTGGATAATTACTTGTAATATCACACAATAATTACAAAAATCATTTTTCACTTGGGAAATAATGTTAAGCTATTGACTTTATAAATTCACATGTGAAATGAATAAATCACAGAAATACAAAGAGCAATGAAAACAACTTGAAAACATTGAAAACACTGAAACAACTTGAAAACATTGAAAAAATTAAATTCAGAAATCACTAACTTAATAAGAAACATTAAAGTAAATATGTTTCTGTTAGGAAATGCTCTTGATGAAATAGTAAAGATCACTATTTGGTATGAGCCAATTCATCAAGATTCTAGAAGTGTATTCCTGTAGGTCAGTGATTTATGGATGTTTAACATTTTTATTGTGATATACTATGTTTTCTAGATTTCTTTCCATAGTCATATATTGCATTAAAATAATGAAAACTAATACATATTATTAAAATATGTCTCTATTTACATATTTTCTTACTTTTGGACAATTTAGAATATCACGTCAGTTGTTTGTTTTCCAGGAATAATTTTGTGGCTGCCAAAGACTTATTTATCAACTCTCGCAGGTTTAATAACGTTGTAAATTGGTAGTCATATTGAGGGTCATTTATATTTTCATGGTAGCTTTAGATTTATATGAGATGTCCCAGAAAACAGTATCAACAATTCCTGCCAAGAATTGAAAATACATAAAATAGAACTTAATTATACTCTTAGAGTCTTGTATTCTTTCTAAACTTTCATTCTAATAATGTAATTTTTCTCTTGCAATTTGCACAGAATGTGAAATACTTAGATAGAGTTAATGAGGAAAAAGATATTATTATAAAACTTGGGTTTTATAGTTTGTTTAAATGTTTTTAGAAACATATTTAAAATATTATAGCCTTCCAGCCTGAATTTTATAATTTTGCTGAAATTTCTTACCCTGGAAGCTACATATTATCCAGTATATCTCTTATAATCATTGCATTTTGAGACTACTCCATCCAAAATCATATCATTTTATTCATTAAATGAGCTAACGAGGATTTTTATAATAATCTGCATCTGTGTCTCTGCCCCTTATCACAATACCTAGTGCTCTAAAATAACCAGCATGTTTAATCCTCTTAGGCTAAACCAAAATATATTACGTTTCATTTTCTGAAAACTGAAATTTAAATAAAATTGACTAAGAAACAACTTTCTTTACTGGTTGCAAATGGGAAACCTCTTGGGAATACAATTGCTAGATAAAATAGATATTGCATTGTTATGGAAAAAGTCTTCTGGCCTTCCTTGCCACATTGAACTTCTCTTAAAACTCATGGGAGCTTCTTTGAGTTATTTTAGGCAGTGTGGAAATCTTGTATTACCAAGGCATTACATATAGTCATATATCAGTTCCAAATATGGTTGTTATGTATACCCTGACACCTTGCTTTTGTTAGCTATAGAATTACACAAAGAAATTACAAACAATGTTTTTAGGCAATCAGTTTTTATTGTTGTTGAATACTTTGGTGTGCCATTTCAGAAACATCAAATTTTGTTCAGGTGTTTATATGGTCCAAAGTATATCCCCATATATGCTTTTTGAGAAGGGGGTGGGGTCTCTGTAAAGGCCACTGCAGGCTATGACGAGGTAGCATTTAAGGAAAGAGAAAGCGTTACAGTGTAGTAGTTTACTTTCCTACCTCATGTGCACATAGAACTCATAGAGTCTATCTCTTGTATCAAATAGTAGAGGATCACATCTGTTAAATGTAAGTGAAATCATATGTTAGCTACTGATTTTTGCCAACTGTCATTTTAACTGAAGCATGACTTTGGGATGAATAAGCCTTTTAGGACTTGTTCAAAAGCACAGCCGTAATATTTTTACTACATGGTGAAAACATCTTTTTTAAAATTTTATTTTATTGTAAAGATGCTGAACAGAGGGGTTACAATTACATGAGTAAGATAATGAGTACATTTCTTGTCAAACATCATTACCCCCTCCTTTGTTTTTCTCCTACTTTGCTTCTTGTTATTTAGTAGGAAAGTTTAACTGGTGTTGAATAGACTACAATTTTTCTTTTCTTTTCTTGCCAGTCCTGGGGCTTGAACTCAGGGCCTGGGCACTGTCCCTGAACTTTTTTGCTCAAGGCTAGCACTCTACCACTTTAGCCACAGCACCAATTCTGGCTTTTTCTGTGTATGCGGTACTGAGGAATAGAACTCAGGGTTTCATGCATGCCAGGCACGCACTCTGCCACATTCCCAGCCCCAACACCAACAGTTCCTTTCTGAGATGAAGTAAATTACATTGTGTGTGTGTGTGTGTGTGTGTGTGTGTGTGTGTGTGTGTGTGTGTGTGTGTGTGTGTGTGTGTGTGTGTGTGTGTGTGTGTGTGTGTGTGTGTGTGTGTGTGTGTGTGTGTGTGTGTGTGTGTGTGTTCTGTTCCTGGGGCTTGAACTCAGGGCCTGAGTGCTGTCCCTGAGATTTTTTGTTTGGGCTAGAGCTCTATCACTTGAACCACAGCCCCACTTCTGACTTTTTTTGGTAGTTAATTGGAGGTAAGAGTCACACATGCTTTCCTGCCTAGGCTGGGTTCGAATTTGATCCTCAGATCTCAGCTTCCTGAGTAGCTAGGATTATAGGCATGAGCTACTGGTACTTGGCATAAATTATTCTCTTGAAAAATTCAAATCGTGTATAATTGATATAGAGCTATATACATACATTCCCAGTGGGAAATATTCCTTCATATGTATTTGAAATTAAATGCAAAAAACAAATGTAATGATATGAAAATAGTAGAGTTGTTATACTATGAATCATTTATTCACATTCTTTGATCATTTATATAATCTTTTGTAAATATGAAAAAATTTTTTTAGATTTAGCGATATTTTGACAGTATATAAAAATTGTATTTTCCCCAGTAAATGATAGTCTTTTGAATTTGCTTGAAACTCCTTCAGTTATATAGACCTTTAGTGTGTCTTCACACATTTTCACTTTCACTTTATGGTTATAATTTTTGCATTATGTTTTCCAAATCTTTGATTTAATAAGTATTTTTATGCTTTATTCTCATATTTAAATTTTTAATCTATCTATTTAATTTTAATTTTGTATTTAAAATATATGCTTTCAATAGGTACTCAATAAGCCTTATACACATCTTTGGCACATACTTACATATGCTTCTGAACATTTAGCTTTGTTTTATTACATTTGCTTTTATCCTGCACTAACAGTACACTTCACTGACTAGTCTAATGATCTGCTCTGTTACCACTTAGGAAATGTGTTCCCAAACACTACTTTCATTATTTCCAAACACTGAAAAAGTTAGTTGTCAAATGTCATAAAAAATACCCCGAATTTTACTGCACTTATAAGGGCAAATGATTCACTTTAAATGATTGTTTTTCTATCCAGCATCTTAAGCATTGTGTCCAGAATGTTAAGCATTGTTTCCATCAACTAAGATAAAATATTATCTTTTAAAATTATATTTAATTAACTTGTAAGTATAAAGTATTTCATAGTTACAACTTTTAAATATTAATTTGTGTTTTAAAACATCTTTTGTGAAACTTCCTAATGTAATTGCAGTTTTTATATTTTATTTGGTAAAATGCCATTATTTCTGCAAATGAAAACAGTAACATCTTTATTAAAACGCTTCATCCCTCAGGTTTTTCTTTTTCTTTTTTCTTGGTTGAATGGAATCACTTTAATACTTTCTCTAGTTTCAGAAATTCGGGTATTTTTAAATTTCAAAATTCCAGCATATTAGCTAGAATTTAAAGAACATCTGGTGTTAATATTACATCCAGAACTTCTCATCTTGCCACTTTCCAAGCTACAGGTGATTTTCTTTAAAAAAAAATTCTAATTTACAGCTGGTTGCCAGTGGTTTATGCCTATAAACTTCACTACTCAGAAGGATGAGAGCAGAAAGATTTTACTTTGATGTCAGCCTGACAGAAAAGTTCACAGGATTCCATGTCTTGCAAACTTGTGTGTTACTTGCAGTGACTTACAGGTGTAATACCAAACCTATGATTCTAGCTACTCAGGAGTCTGAAATTTGAGGATTGCAATTTAAAGCCAGCCCAGGCAGGGCAGGAAAGTCCATGAGATCCTTATTTCCTATTATCGCCAAAAAGCCAGAAGTAGAGTTATGGCTCAAAGTGGTGGAGTGCTAGCCTTGAGGAAAGAGTTCAGGGACAGTGCCCAGGTCAAGTTCAAGCCCCACAACCAACAAAACAAACAAACTTAGGAGGAGTATACATTTATTATTTTCTTTTTTTATTATACTTTACCCTATTTCATTTTTTCAACAGGATGCTTATCTGTATTGATCTTTGATAACCCATTTTTGGTATTTGTTATCAATATGTTTGTTCATTCCTATTTTATAGTTAATTGCTTTCATGTTTTAGTTTTAGTTATTCCTACATCATTCATATTTATTTTTTCTGATTTTGTTAGTTGAGAGTTGTTGTAGTTTCTATAGCTTGTATAGGAAAGTACCAAATCTAGATGGCTTGAAACAATAGAAATTTACTCAAGTATTTTTGGATGCTAGACATTGAGAAACCAATATTTAGGCATGGCCATATTGCCTCTGAAGCAGTAAGGGTATCATTCTGTTTCCTTCCAATTTCTAATGTTTCTCCTGCAATATGTGGCATTAATTGGTACAGAGGTACATTAGCACAGTCTCTGCTCTTTTAGTCCTATAGTGTTCCCCTTCATGTGTCTCTGTCTACAGTTATTATATTCTTACAAAACACCATATACATTCAAGTATGTGTCTAAGAAATAATCTCATTTTAGCCAGATACATCTGCGATAATCTTTTTCCCCCCCAATTAGCATCATATTCTGATGTACTAGGAGATACAGATTCAACATATAGTTCTTTTTCATTTGTTGTTTTTTTTTTTTTGTTTTATTTTTTTGTTTTTGTGCTGGTACTGGGACTTGAACTTAGGGTTCTACACTGTTCCTTGGCTTTTTTTATTCAAGGCCGGTGTTCTGCTATTTGAGCCACCCTTCCACTTCAGCTCTTTATTGGTAAATTGGAGATGATTTTCATGGATTTGACTTGCTGGGCTGGTTTTTAACCTCTGTCCTTCGATCTCAGCTTCCTGACTAGATAGATTAGAGGTATGAGCCACTGGTCCCTGGCTGTAACAAACCTTTTAATTGTTTTTCTAGAGCTACAATTTAGCCTATATAAAGCACTTAGCATTGTTATTAATTCTCCTTCATTGCTATTAAAACTATAAATTCTCATGTAAATACTTTTATGACCACATCTCATATGATTTAATATGTATATCAGAGAACATTATGCACATAGAATTTGATTTTCAGCCACTAATTAAGAGACAAATCTATTTCTCCTCTAAAATGAAAATGAAAATGCTTAGGAGATAGCCTCATTGTGTAATGCTTATCTCTTCCTTGCTTTGATATCTAGAACTGCAAAAAAATGAGGAATATTTTTATTGGTAAATAATATCAGAGACAGAGTAGAGAGAAAAAGCTCACTAGTATCTAAGATGCAGATAAAATGTAAAGATTAATGTAAATAAAAATTGGGATTGATACTGAAATCCTACACTATGGTAGGTAGGTAGAATTCTGTAGTGAGAATAGAAGCAATGTTGTAGAGCCATTCATGTAGATAGGAAAGGTAAGAAATTCTGTCAAAGGCAATGTTCAGTCATGACACAAATCACCAGCCATAATGGAAGCCTCCAGGATGGTCCTATTAGAAGCAATGCAATGCTTAGTGATATAGAAAATTGAATTGTAGAAAAGTTTTCAAAGTGAAATCCCAGGGAAAGCTAAATTACTTATTTATTTAAGCTGTCCAGAAAATAAAATCTGGCCCTCAAAAATTACATAATGTCAGAAGTAGATAGTGAATAAAATAAGATCTCAGCTGGATTCCTTCATAAAGTGACATGCTTGCCTACATTGTCTTGGGCAGAATACCTTAAATCCTTATTTCCATGTTTAAAAGTTTGCCCTAAAAATGAGCGAGGCTGAGCTTGATATGGCAATCAAATGATTCAGCAGCCAGATCTGGCTGTGCTATACTTACCAAAAAGTTGTAAAAGAAAAAAAAAACACATTAAAAAAAAAACCCATGAGCCAGTAGTTCAAATTTATAAAGACAAATACCTCTGGGATAGAAAGGAAGTAGGGCCATATAAATTCCCAACATGTCTGTATTCTCTAAGTAGCTTATTTGCATATACAGAATTGAATTCTGTGAAAGTAGTACAAATTCTTCAAAATATATCAGAGACTTTTAGAAGCCTTGAACTTACCTCAGTTGCTTTTCATGGCTATTTTATAGCTACCAGTATAGTTCTAAAAAATGATTGCTTATACAGAATAATTATGAATGCATTCCATAGCCTTATGTATGTAATACATGTGTATATAACCTAGTTTTGCAAATGGCCCTGTAATCTCAATAAATTAGTTGGCTTCATAATACTGTGAAGTTTCAAGCAAACAAAATAAAATTTAGAATGAGGTTGGTATCTGTCATGTAAAATTTAAACATGTCATTGTGTTTATGCTTTAAAATTATATGTATAAATTATTCCAAATTTCAGAGAAACACAAAAAAGCACTAAAATGGGCTAAAGCAGTAAATAGCACATGCTTCTGACAGTTCTATAAGTTTTACATTGAGAGGTTTCTTACAGGATGTGCTTCAGAAGTGGAATTCCTAGAGCAAGGAATTATTGCAGAATTATTTTATGGGGAATGATTTTATTTTTATCTATTTTGTGTCAATATTGGGGTTTGAACTTAGTGCTTCTCCCTTTCCTTCTCCCTTCACTTTTTTGCTGAAGGCTACCACTCTGCCGCTTGTACCACATCTCTACTTTCACTTTTTGCTGGTTAATTCGAGGGCAGAATCTCTGGATTTCTCGGCACAGTCTGGCTTTGAACTGTGAGACTCAGAGCTCAGTGTCCTGAGTAGATAGGATTACAGGTTTGAACTACCAGCGTCTGGCTGGCGGCGGGTGGTTCGGAGGGGGGGGGGGGAGAGGGGAGATAATTTTAATTAACTCATTTGTTCATTAACTTTTGTGAAATATTATATACATGATACATAAATTACCCTGTAAGTGTACAGTTCAATGCTTTTCTATATAAATAGTTTTTAGATATAATCTCTATCAAATTTTCTTCATGCCTCAAACTATGTCTTTTAGGGCAAAGGATATTTTCATTGTGCATGGGGAAGCACAATTAAAAACTCTAGAAGGATTAAACAATATATTGAATCACTCAGCTAAAAGTTCAGTATTTAACAAAGAAATGATGGGATAAATTGTCACTCTGTGTAGACTAGTTGCCCTGCCCCAGCTCTGACCCCTTCTATGATGTTTTAGATCCTACAAGATTTAAATTACAAGCTCAGGGAGGTGAAATATTTCAAATTGTTTGTTTGGTGGCTAACTAAACTTGGTCTCTAATATTCTGTGATAAATGACTGAGAATGCAGAAATACCTTAGAATTACATAAGAATGTATCTAAAGATTTAGAGTGATATGTATGTTGGAGTGAATTTATTTTGTGTGACTCAGTTATTCATTTTCCTTACTTTCCAGAGATACCAACATCATCCCTAAAGCTATCTCCCTTCTAGAAGAGAGATACGCTGACAAATACCCTGTAGCAGGAGCTTGAGTATCCTTCAGTATACTTAAGTGCTGTCCTTCGCAAACTAGCAGATGCAATGAGGGGTAAGATCCCTGAATTTAGTAAGGAAATAGCCATATAGCAGGAAAGTGGGACTAAGTGTAACGCTTAATGGCTATAGTTTTTACCAAAACAATTAGAATTTTGTGAATGTTGAGACTCATTAATAGCATCCTTAGATGGCAACTAAAGAGGTGGGAAGCTCACTGACAAAATTTTTGTGTTCTTTTGTTGTTAGTCATGGGGCTTGAATCAGGGACTAGGTGCTGTCCCTGAGCTCTTTTGCACAAGGCTAGTACGTCACCACTTTGAGCCACAGTTCCATTTCTGGTTTTTGAGTGGTTAATTGGAGATAAGAATCTCACAGGAATTTACTTCTGAGCTGCCTTGGAACCATAATCCTCACATCTCAGCCACCTGAATAGGGTAACAGGTGTGAGCCACTGGCACCTAGTCCTTTTATATTCTTTTAAAAAAAATTAAACTCCAGGTATGGTGAAATAACATTGTGATTCCAATTTGAAGATTTGTGAAACTTGCCAAGTTTCTACATGTGAATCATTTCACAAAAATCTACCCAGGGTTGGTCAATATCTATTCTAACACACAAAGTTAGAGACTCATATGACACAGGCTCTTCTTGAACAAAGTGTATTAATTTAGAACTGAGTTGTAAGGAAAGGCCGTATTGCTGGTCCATCTTCAGAGAGTTAGTGTCACTGGCCCTAAAAACCTAGAGTGAAATTACAAAATTTCACTGTTTTGCTGCTTTTTAACTGTGATAGAATCAGGATTACAAGTGCAGTTCTGCTGAGAATCAATTTTTGTGCTTTTCAACTAAATTTTGAATAATTTATGCTCCCTATTAAGCCTGAATTTATTGAGGTTGGAATGATTTCTCTTGTCTGAAACACTGGCTCATGCAGCAAGTTTAAGTAAAAATACAAATTTGCAGTATTTCTCTGACATTCCTAAACCTTTTTACTTACTTTTAAATAGAGATATTTACTCAGCTCTACCTATCTAAAAATGACTGTAATAAATTCAACTGAGAGTGGATGTGAAAATTATTCTAAACTTTAAAGCCATGTACAAAATTTAAAAGTTATTGCCATTCTGCAAATAACTGAAAAGGAATAGTCTTGTGTTTGGAAAGGAGTCTACAGAAAACTGTAAAGTAGAAATTCTCAATATGTAAGTGCTTCTAGAAAAATCACAGGAATATGTATGTATGCAAAACATCTGGAAAGTCAAATCTTTTCAGTTTTTTATTAGCATCAATTTCATTTTAACATGTCCATTTTTGTATTCATTAGGACCATAATTATACTTCAGTTAGTCTTCTTCCTCCCCCTTCCAAAACCAGTCTCATCTTGGTTTCTTTCTTCACAATATTACATTTTACTAAATGTTTGGTAGTTATATTTATATTTATTTTAGTTTTCAGCATCATGCATCAATAGTTACCAACCATGTAATTATAGACAGTGTCCTACAAAAATTTGTCACAACGGTAATTTCATTTTCCAGTGGGAAAATGCAAGTCAAGGGTATATTTTAACCAAAGACAAAAATAATTCATACTCAAGAAAACAGCATAGCGGATATAAAAGTTATCCTGTAAAACTCAAAGATAATTTCAAATAGTAATATTACTCCATAAAATTCAAAGTTAATTTCAAGTAGTAACATCAGTAAATACTATAAATCATAAACACATGTTCTGCATTTGTATAGGATACCTGTGCTCTTACTATATATATATAAATATATATTATATAACATATAAGTATATGTATAAATATAAGTATAAATATCACAAGAATATAACTTACTTTTATTGTAAACTTGATCCTAAGGTATAAGATACATAGTTAGTTTCACCAATTAGAGATTTTTAGCAAATAGCCTTGGAAAACTTATCCCAATCTTATTTTCTGCTCACTGCTTTTTTTTTTTTTATTGTACTCTAGTTCTATTTTATGTCACATTAATTTCAGACTTTGAAATTGTAGATCTTCTGTTTTCAGCAAGTTTTAACTGACTTCACACTTCTGTAGATTGGTAGGGTTTCAGTCTATTCCTGAGCTATAATACCAGCCTAGTTAGAGTTTTACTAAATTACTCATTGAAATTCACTACCATGCTTTGAGGAAGTCTAAGTAAGCACATAAAGAGATCACTTGTAAATGTTCAGCCAACAGTTGAGGTTCCAGTTGACAACTGATATTCAACAGACATGCAAGTGACTGATGCTTTAGATCTCTGCTTCCCAGATATAGAATACCTTTTAACTGTTTAGTTACTGGAATCAGTGACTCAGGGTGATTTTTCAGTCTTTCCAGAGAAGCCCTCAGATATTGCAGAGAAAAAGGAGTCCTTTCCAAATTTAACCCATAGACCTGTGAGCATAGTAAAATTACCTTTTGCTATTGTTGTGGTTTTCATACAGCAAGGATTACTGGAACATTACCTGAAAGCTAGGACTCTTAGACAGCATAAAAAATATCATTAGTCAGATCCTGCCAGCAAACAAGTTACAATTAAAGGTTCAACTCTTCAGGAGGCATATTGATTTTGAAAGTCCACTAGTGTTCCATGAAACAAATTGCTGATGGAGTCAGCCTAATGATTTGCAAGTTTACATATTGATCTAAAATGGAAAAAGCCTAATTCACCATCTGGAACATGCTAACAGTCGATAAGAAAATGTTCCTTTATACTCTCCATCAATAGTTGAAAGCCACATGGGTTATTTGGACTTGCACAAAAGTGTCTCTTTACTAACTAGAATCTTTAGGCATTTTTGTAGATTTTTTTTGGAGCATATAACCATTACATGGTTCTATATTAGATGAGATTTTCAAATACTTACAAGTTTTGAAGATAGCACCTACTTTCACTTAAGATTTAACCTGTGCTGGAGGCATTCAAACATCTCCTTAGAATGCAGTCACAATTCATATTAGAATTGCAGCCTGTTTTTCTTTTGCTTTACTTTTATATGTGTAAAAACTTAAATTTGGAGATTACTTAGGTTAAATTAGAGAAAGCACAGTGTGTTTGTCATAAATTTGTACAGTGACCAGCTTGGCTATCTAAATTACAGTCATGGTTAGAAAGAAATGACATATGCTCACCGACAGAGCTTATTAGTTATGCTGTTATGTAATTATTTATACCTGAATTCCTGTCTGTACTTCCAGACTTCCTGTCACAGAACTATGTGCTGCCATATGTATTTGGGTTAAAAACTGCTACAAAATTAATCAACTTTTATTATTCACGATGTCTTGGTAAACATCATTAACTTGACTCCAGCTACTATTTTTTTAATTAAACTTGAAATTATATTAGTAACAATTAGCACTTGATCACAGCTGGGGAGAAATGTGACAGTCCTTCCCTAAGAAATCATTCTTCCACCCCCCAGCCTATTCTACTCCCTTGTTATTAACTGGTATGTGAATTACAAGATACCGTCCTTCAGTAGTATCAATAAACCATATTTTCATTTTTATCTCTGACATATGAACAAACACCCATTTATTATTCTCCACCATTTTCCTGCATTACATTAGTCTGGGCTTTAAGTAAATCATACTTAATCTAAGTTTCAGTATGAAGTAGTTAAATTGTTGGGAGTTCTAATCACAGTTATTCACATCTGCTTTCTCTCTGGACAAAAGTTTTAAAGTGCATATAAATCCATGCATAATAATTTATTTCTCAGGTTCGTTTGCTTCATTACCATGCATGCCAGCATCCTTTAACTTGTTTCTGTGTAAGTACTTCAGCACTCTTTCTAGGAAGCAAGTATAAGCTTTCAATGAATAACTTGAATTAAAAAGCATGCAAAGTATATAATCAGAAAATGTGAAATAGAGTTGATAACCTAATTATTGTTAGATATTTTAATCTGAAAGAACCATACGTCTGAAAGCCCAGTATTTTTATCATAATTTGGATGTTTTATTTTCCTATTGAACTAAGACTACTTAATGAATTACAGGACTTCATTACTTATTTATTTTTGTGTTGCTGGGGATCAAACCTAGGGCACTGCATATGCTAGTCAAACACTGTACCACTGAGCTTCATGCCATCTCTCCTCTAATTCAAAGATTGCTAGTAGTTCATTTGACTTTTTTTTTCTTACTGACTCAATCAACTCTATAAAAGACTGAATTGCATCTTCTGATGCATAATCTTCTGGTGTCTTCCCATAAGACACTTCTTTCCTAGGGAAAGAAGCCTATGTATTAATTAAGAAAATTAAAAAAAAAAAAAAACAATTCTTGAAGCTGGAATAAAAAGGAAAAATGTTTTTTGCTGAACACAACAGCATGTAGCCTGGCAGAAATGATCTACAAAGTATTATATGTTGCATACTAGATGGAAAAATTATGGCAGGATTAATTCATATTACATTAGAATGCAATATGAATTCCACATTATAAAATACTACCTTTGAAATAAATATGCCCTTAATCCTATCTACTCAAGTGGTTGAGATATAAGGATCATGGTTAAAAGCCAGTCTGGACATAAAAGTCAATGAGACTCTTATCTCCAATTAGCTATCTAAAAGCTGGAATTGGAGGTATAGCTTATGTGGTAGAGCACCATCATTGAGCTAAAAGGATAAGGCAGAGCACAATGCCCTAAATTTAAGCTGCAATATCAGCACAATAAAGAAAAAAAGAAGTGTTATCAAATGCCTACAAGCACTAATTTATTAAGTAAATAGCTATAGAATTGACATCATCATGATGTATTCTAACATTGAGACAAAGAAGAATGTGAAAACCTCTGAAAGTAAGAAACAGTGAGAGAGGAGGGGAAGACAAACAACTGATGATCAGGAGAAGAAAGGAGAGGGAGAGGCGAGGAGAGAGGAGAAACAATGACTCTGGTCACACAAAGGACAGAATATAGTATCCAGATATTTAATGGCAGTTTTGGTAGTTTCATGTTAACTTAATATTTATTTCCTTGGCCAGTCGTTGGGAAACCATTGGAAGAATGGCCTTACAAAGTAAATAGTAAAGCTAAAAACAGAAATGAATGGAGTTCAAAAAGAGGCTACAGAAAAGCTCATTCCCATGGCACAGCTGTCCAGTGGAAACCAGTTTCTTCCTGACTGAGGAGACAATGTGAGTGATTGGGTAAACATGGGGCAGGAAGGGCAATGATACACAGATGATGTTTACACAGATGAGTGTGACTGTAGAGAGGAACATAGTAAAATAAATTAAACTCCTATTGACGTGGTCACTGTAGTTTAAAAGTAATAGATGGGGAAAAAAGGAAGTCATTTATCAAAGACTCTGCAGTGAGCCACTCATTTTTCTTATATTCAGATTTTTTTAGGTGGTTTATTGTGCTTGAACCCAGGTCCTTAAAGTATTTGGGCAGGCTGTCTACCATTGTGCCATGCCTTTAGTTGTTGGTTTTTTTTTTCATTTAGTTCAGTTTTTTTTTTCCAGGCAGGGTCTCAGCTTTTGTCTATTTTTTATTTTAAAATTTTTATTGTACAGGTGATGTACTGAGGGGTTACAGTTATATAAGTAAGGTGATGAGTATGTTTCTTTTTGAACAGTGTTACCCCCTCCCTCATTTTCTCTCACCTCTCCACTACCACCCCCAATTTATAAAGTTAATTTCCAACATAGAGGCTATGATTATGAGTGAGTATCACTGTTGCATTGGTTCACCCTGTGCCCCACCATTTCTGGGATTCCCCTTCTTTTCCCCAAATTAGGTACACTGATATATAAGACAAAAGGTACAGAAAATAAAAACAGTGACAACAGGGAATAAACCAAAGGGGAAAAAGAGAAAGAAAAAAAGAAATAACTACAAACAGCAGTACACACACACTAAACCCTCTTGTTTCCATATCTTGGATTTCTTTCTAATTAGCATCATTTATATGGTCATATGTACATAGCTATTGGACTATTGTGATTCTCTGCTAGGACTATCCTGGGTATATACTAATTATTACAAGTGAGAGAAATCATGGAGTCTATATTTCTTTGGATCTGGCTAACTTCACTTAATATGACTTTTTCCAAGTTTTTCCATTTCTTTACAAATGGAGCAGTGTCATTCTGATGGAAGCATAGAATTCTACTGCATATTATATATATATATATATATATATATATATACATATATATGCCACATTTTCTTGATATGAGGGGCATATCTATGCCATATCTATGGTAAATAATGCTACTATGAACATAATTGTGCTGGTAGCTTTAATGTGGCCTTGTTTATGATCATGTTGGTAAATGCCCAGGAGTTGGATTGCTGGATAATAGGGGAGACCTATGTTTAGTCTTATGAACCTTCATACTGCTTTGCAGAGTGGTTGAAGAAGTTCATCCTAATTCATGCCATCCATGTGGTATGACAGATATATGCCCAGCTTTCTTTATTGAGATTGGTGTCACTAAGTTTCTGTCTGGACTGGTCTCAAACCATGCAATCCTCCCAATTTCTACTTCCAAAGTTGCTACAATTATGGATAAGAGCCACTTTATCTGGAATTATATGTATTTTACTTAAGAGACAGAATTTCTTGTCAATCTTACAATCATTAAAATATATAAACATGTACTTGACACATGTCATAGAAGTGTTAAATGGTTCTAAAAAAGCTAAATGTGTATAATCAATTCATACTCAGGTTCTGTACTTATCTATTTCCAGACCAGCTGTGCATTATATTTTGACTAATAATGCCTGAAGAGAGTTATCTATATCTATCTACCTGATTATCTAGTTCATTTTATCTTTATAACTCACACAACAAAGCTTGGACAGATCTAGAATTGTAATTTTATATGTCCTTGGAAAAGGGAAATCAAACCAGACATAGTGCTTTTTACTTCCAGGCAAAATTTTTCATTGTCAATTTTTCCTCTTCAGGGAAAAGAAAAGATTCTCAACATAATTCAGTTTTCCTCTTTTATATAAGCACAGTATTTGTACTTCAAAGTTACTATTTTTATTTTCAAATAGGGCATTTCTAGGGTTAGTTGAAATAAAAATCCTCATTAAGATAATAGTTCCTGTAAGTTATATTTTTGTTACTGGTGAGTATTTGCATGGATTCAATACAGAGTGTTTGTATGGATTCAGTACAGAGTATTGAGTACAGAGTAATTCTTCCTACTACAGTTTTCTCCCTTTGATTATCTTGCTTTTCCAGTTTTCACAGTTTGGGTCTTAGCTTTAATTCTTCCTATTTGCTGCATTCACATTCATTTTTCCTTTATTTTTTGACTAAGAGAGGCTTTCAATACCACCGATTTAGTTTCTCCATGATGCTTTCCAGCAGATGCAAAGCCACATTATTATTACATGTGTAATTTACTGAAGAGATTTGCTGGGCACTTTCTCTTGATTGCTTTTTTATATTACCTTTAGTAATTTCACTTGTTTTTGTCTTAGAGATTTCTGTTGCATTGAACCTGTCATTTTTCATCTCTATTCTATAAATGAGTTTATATTCACTCGATATTCTTTTCTCTTTGAATTTCTTTTACTGTGCAGTTTTAAGGATGCAGACCAAATTTTACCAATAATCACTTTGGACATTTCTGGGACGTATTTCTATTTGTTTAATTCTTCACTTTTTTCTACCATCCTTTTTGCTTGTGTTACTAGCTGATGAATTTGTTGAAGTATTCTTTGAAACTATTGCAAAATTGTTTTTCCTTTTTTTTTTTGTCAGGTGTGGGGCTTGAACTCAGGACTTGGGTGCTGTCCCTGAGTGCTTTTGCTCAAAGCTAGCACTCTTATCACTTGGAGTCACAGAGCCACTTCTGTTTTTCTGGTTGTGTATTGGAGATAAGAGTCTCACAGACTTTTCTGCCTGGGCTGGCTTTGAACTACAATTCTCAGATCTCAGCCTCCTGAGTAGCTACGATTATAGGCGTGAGCCATGTGCACCTGGCTGGGAACTATTGTGAAATTGAATGAATTGATTAATGTGTATCTAGCAACAGTTTTCTCTCAGGCTTTTTGTACATTTATTATTATTTATAATTTAACATCAATTGAGCACTAATAGATTCATAATCTATTTAGAACAGAAAAGTAGATATTATATCTACCAAGCAAACTTATATCCTCATGAAAATTAATGGAATTTAAATTTATTTTTATGTTCAAAGAATGTAATTGAAACCATGTCATCTAACCACTGGCCACCAACCCATGACACAGGGTTTTTGAATTCCCATCAGGGTTTTGATCCTGGTGCCCTTGTACTCTACCCTTGCATCTCCCCTCTGTCCTCTAGTAAGTTTCTGAAACTGCTGCTACTTTTGTTCCTGGAATAGCCGAGTTAAGATGAGTTACACTTGGCTATAGTCCCAGTGGGTGCCTTTGCATCCCTTGTGTCCATAGCGCCTCTGCTCAGTATCCACACTATGGGCAGGTTTGTACCTACTCCATCCCATTGTTGCTCCTGGTGCTGAGTACAGGTCCAGACATGGACATCAGAGGCTCCCCAGGTCCAGGGCCTTGTCATTGGCTTGGCATGACTCAACCTTTCAGCCTAGTCTCTTCAGATTTTAGACTCCTCCTTTGTCATCTCTATCCTATCTCTGGTGTAGGAAGCACCAGAGTGGGAAGGGGCTGCCACCTAGTCTCATCCTTGATTCCTCATCCAGAGACATCATTGTCTTTGTCCTGGTCTCAGTAGCCAGACATTGTTGGTTGTCTCTGCCATCTCTGAGCCTGGGGTCACAGTCACTAGTTCAGGGGTTCCACATTACTGTAGCACACGGCGCCAAGCAGCAGGCCCAATCTTGGGGCCTTTTTCTTCTGGGGCCAGTTAGGGTGGCACCCCCATCTTCTCCAACCCTCGGGCTAGAGGATGAATCCATCCCCTATGGCCACTGTCTATACTGTCTCCCCAGCTCCTCATCCTCACCAACAGAGGACATGGGACCTGGAGGTTGGGGACCCATATATCCAGCTCTAGCTGTCTTCTCCCGTTCTGTGGTTTCAGCTAGGCCCAGCCCAGCTTCGTATCTTGGCTTATTGAATGAGCTGGTTTATGCCAACCCTAGCAACTACAACTAAACACCCCCGTAGAGGTCATTTTACAATGTTGTTCACTGAGCGGGGTTCCCACTGAAGCTTCATAGGAACTTCCTTCCTTTGCTCCTATATTTGAGGGATTTTTCACTTATGGTTTCTAGTACTTTCTCTGTATCTGCCATACTGTTTGTGCAGTAACATTTATCCATACCAATATTCCCCAGTTATTCTGGAGTCCTCCTAGGGCGCACTTCTCTATCATCAAAGCCAACTTTCCCATTACTCTTACCCCAAGGGTCAGATGCTGCTGCCAGTTCTCATGCTCCTTATCAGCCACAACTCCATTGCTCCTTCTATGGTGTTACCAGGAGAGCATACCACTGCCCCCAAATCTGCTGACTATGCCAATTGTGTTGCTGGTTGTTCTCAAGTTTTTCATCCAGGTGCCTGGGGAGCAGGATCTGCTGAAGTTCACAGGAGAATCTTTCCAGAAGAAATAATTCTTGGATCTTCAAGACCAGAGTGCTCAGAATCACTTCTCTGTATATCATTTGCCATTTGTGAAGTTCCTGGTAGAGTTTTCCCTCACTGGTAAAGCACTGATAGTCATCTAAGTCTTCATTCGGGCACACATCACTCCTAATCATAGCAGCGGACATTCCATCAACTTCTGGGTTTTTCTGGGTAGTCTTTCATAGTGCTTTCTTCAAGTGGGGTTGGGTTTACTATTTCGGTGGAAATTACTGCATCAAAAATGCTTCTTCTCCATAAGAGTTTTCAACTGGTCCTTCCAGTCATCTTTAGGTTTTTTATATACTTTAGAAAGTGTTCAATCATAAAAGACACAAATTTCTTCTTCATTGAGGATACTTCTACACATTTGGTCTTTGATTCCTATTTACAAATATCTTTATTTCATATACTGGCAGCAGCTGGAGCAGAGGCAAGAGACTGCATCTCAGGTTTCTGGTCATCTCAGGTTTCTGGTTCAGCCTTGGGATGTCTATGGAAACCTTTACTCACAGAAGACTCAGTTCTCTTCTTCGTCCAGGATACCTTTACCCACTGAGTCTTCAGTTCCTCTTGAAGTTATCACTGGAGTGCTGTCAGAGCATCAGTGTCAAATCCTGTGTGAGATTCAAGTAGCTGAGTGCTTTCTGACACGCTAGTGATACTACACCTATTTGCCAGGATCTGTTGCAAGTGTTTATCTTTGATTTTCTTTCTCCTCTTGATCCTTTGATCCAAAGATGGATGATTCCTGTTTGAGATTTCCTCCTGGCTGAAACTTGGAGATCACTTCTTGTTTCAAAATCCTACAGTATCCCACAGAGAAGAGATGGCTGTAGATCTTTTTTTTGTATGTTTTTTATTGTAAAAAATACTGTACAGAGTGGTTATAGTTACATGAGCAAGGTAATGAGTACAAATATGTTTTTTCTTTCTTGCTATTGTTTCTAACATATTTATAATGTACCATGTGATTTTTTTGTTTCTTTGTATGTTTCTCCCCTACTGTATAACCCCTGTTTTCACTGTATTTGAGGTCGGGGCCCTGCATCTTGTATAAACACTTCTCTAATTTGGAGAGCGTAAGGGAAAAAAACAAAATGCTTAACTAGGGATACAGGTTAACCCATTGTAACAATGATATGTACAAGACACTGTGTTGAAAATGAACTTTATAACTTCGGGGGCGGGGGTGGTTTTGGAGGTGGTAGGGGATAAACAATGGCTGTAGATCTCTAAGTGACATCTCTGTACAGGATCCTTTCCACTTGGCCCAGGTGCTGCCACTCCTCCTGCTGAGTGAAGCACTCACATTCCTGAATGACACTGATGCCTGAGCTACGTTCATTTTCTTCTGCTCTTAGAGGAGCAAAACACTGGAGAGGATCAGTTCCTCCCACAAGTTGGTCCACAGGCAGTACTGTCACATACCATGTGACGTTGTCAATCTAGCTCTCCCTTTACAAGTGGGTAATTAATTGCTTCTGGTGGGGAAATCCAGGATCTGAACTTTTGAGGTTTTATTCTGCTCTTTTCTAAGTGTGTATTTTATCCAAACCGTTGGTGAGTAGACGTCTCTGACAGAGGGTTTTTCTGTGATACTCTGTTCCCTGCGGCTTCTTCTTTCTGCCACACAAAGAACTGTACGCCTCTATAGAACCATGCCACAAATCCGCCTCATTTCCAAGTAAATCTAACTTACATCTAACCACAAGGTGGAATTTACCTGTGCTTGTTGCTCCTAAGCTTGAGTCCTGAGTGGACTATGAACCTGCCAGTTCATCGTCAGCTCCACACAAGACTTTTCTAGATCCAGATGTGTTCTTGTTCTCACAGTTCAGACCATATGGAAAATATTTTCCCACAGGAGCTTGGTTCACCAATGACTCCACAGACTCTGTGGCAATAAGAGGCTGACCTGCGGGCCTGTCTGGAACACTGGCAGAGATATCCCAGTGTGGGGCCATTCCTGAGACCATCTGTTCCTGCCCCCTGGACACAGCCCTCTGCACTTTCTACATTGGAGGCTCTGGTCTGGCAGCGCCTTCACCCCAGCTGTGTGTACTGCCTATGTACCATGCCAAAGAGGGCAAAATTTATATTTTTAATGTTTCAAAATTAACTCTCACTGTCAGATAAATCAAGAGAGAAAAAAAGAACAAAATTTTGACAAAAATTTGTACTAAAGTTTACTTTGTCCTATAAAAGCCTGACAAGGGCTGGAAAGGTGGCTCAGTGGTAGAGTGTTTGCCTTGCATACATGAGGCCCTGGGTTTGATTCCTCAGCACCATATAAGCAGAAAAAGCTGAAAGTGGCACTGTGCCTCAAGTGGTAGAGAGCTAGCTGAAGAGCTGAAGAGCTGAAGGACAGAGCCCAGGCCCAGAATTAAGACTCCATGACCAACATAAAAAAAAAAAAAAAAAAAACAGAAAAAAAGCCCGACAAATCTATACATATGTACTGGATAAAATCTTTCTAAATGTATGATTGACATGCCAGAGTATTAGTTAAGTGATAAGACTTTGATATGTATATAGTATAATATTATTGGCTTGAATACCTAGTGAATTTAAGATTGAATTGAATGGGAAAACATCTGACCTAGATACAAAGTCATTTGTAATTTAAAACACTCCAGATCATTTTGGTCTGTTATGCTACTGCTCTGAACAGTTTTACTGCAGGGGGCTTTGGCATCCATTTAGTTGAGGAATTTAGTAACCTCCTCCAAAAAAGATTAAAACGATAAAGTTGAGATCCTAGAGGTACTTCTGTAATCTGCACATCTTGTCTTGGCTTTTTATGAATCACATATATCTTAAGTAAAAATTGGGGATGGCCAGAACAGTGTTTAAAAGTAAGTCTCATATTTGTATTTCTATTTTTTTTCTTACCCCTACTTGGAAATTGCATTTTTTTTTGTCCTTTGTGAACACTGTCCCTGAGCTCTTCAGCTTAAGGCTAGTGCTCTACCACTTGAGCCACAATGCCACTTCTGGTTTTCTGGTGGTGAATTGGAGATAAGGATTGCATAGACTTTCCTGCCTGAGCTGGCTTTGAACAGCAATCATCAGATCTCAGCCTCGTTAGTAGCTAGGATTACAGGTGTTAGCCACTGGCATCCAGTGGAAATTGTATTCTTATGACTAAAAATTAAATTGTATGGATGAAATTCCAGACAGATAGCTATCAGTGGCTTGCTATTTTTTTAATAGTCTGTTTTTTTAATGGCACAAATGAACTGATCTACTATATGAAGAACTAGATGCAGAAAATACTTCAAAGGAAATTAAAACCAGTAATAAATTCTCAACATCAAGTAAAGAACAATTTATCCATATATCTAACTGATCTCCTTCAAGTCACGTATTTACAAAGAGAAAAGGACCTGCACTTACTCTTCAGAAACTTAAACTTAGCCACTTAATATTCTAGGAATTAATATAGCCAAGTCAATTCCACAGCCTAGTCTTTGCCATGAAAGAGCTCACTGACTATTGGGGAACTAGTATGTATGAAAACAACAACCTTTCATGTAAACAGATCTATGAACCTGAAGGGTGAGTGCCACCTTATTAGCTAGAAGTCCTGGTATCTCATTCAATGCCTGTAGCTTCAAATCATAGGTATGTCTGATTCAAATAGGCTTACAAAAGAGCAAATTTATTTTTTTATATGAGAAGTGTATTGATAATGAAGATTGCAGTGTATTAAATCATGACTTGAGAATCACTTGTGGTTGTCAGGATTCTTTTTAATTTTCATTGTTTAGCTTCAGTACCTGTTTGGTAGAAATATAACTGTGATAATTTAGATGTCACATACAGAAATGCTGATGTCCTGAAAACAATAGTAATCAACCCCCCCTCCGCCCTCCTCCCCCCTCTCCCATTGTTTAGAGCTTGTATTATGGTTCTGGCTGCTGTCCCTGAGCTCCTTTTGCTGAAGGCTAGTGATCAATCATGTGAGCCACAGCTCTTTTTCTGTGATTAGGTGGATATAAGAGTCTCTTGCCCTGGCTAGCTTTGAACCACGATACTCAGATCTCAGCCTCCTGAGTAGCTAGTATTACTGGCACCCAGCTTTTTTCTATTTTATGGAAGCAAATAAAATGTTTTCTCACTTCTTGTTAGCCAGCATTGAGTCACAAATTCTCAGGACAATGATATTTCATTTGACATAGATGGATGTTGCAAAGAAATCACACAAACATTATAGGGTGCTTTGTATATTATACAGTGCTTTGGGTAGGATGGAGCACACATAGTAAAAAGTCCAACTAGCCCTTCATATCTATATATTCACACATCCAACCATGGATAGAAAATACTCAAAAGAGGAAGTAGTGCTGTGGCTCAACTCTAGCCTTGAGCACAAAGAGGCTCAGGGGTAGAGCCCAGGTTCTGAGTTCAAGCTCTGTGACTGACAAAAAAAATACTCCAAAGAAATTATGTCCATATTGGATATATTCGAAAGAGATTGTGTCTATTCTGAACATGTGCAGACTTCTCCCCTTGTCAACATTCTCTAGACATGATAACATAATGGTTGCTTATACTGCATTTACAGCTTTGTACTTGGTATGATAAGTAATCTGGGGAAAATTTAATATATACAGGAGGATTTCATAGTTTATACACAAATGCTATACCATTTTGTATTAGAGAACTGAATGTCCAATTATGGTAACTTCATGGATCTTGATTAAATCTCTTATGAATATTGAAGGCTGACACATATTAAGTTGGACTTTTCAGAAATGATACACTAATGATATTTTCTTGCTTTTAAAAGCAACATATTATGATTTCTTAGTGGCTGCCTTACTTTCTAGTTTGGGGCCTTATGAACAAATTTGTTTTAATTACCAGTTTCCTTCCATTTTTCACTTGACACAGTATGAATTTCATGAACTTCTGCTTTATATCTTTACTTTTAATTTTTTAGGTATATAGATTTTCCTAACTTATTTTTCCTTTAATCTTGAAACATAAAAAGTTGCTTTTGAATTGCAAATATTAAAACAATTGCTTCTTATAGAATTTAGGGAAAAAACTTGGCTGAATCAATCAAAATCTTTAGATTCCTGTGCACTTGTAAAATCAGTTAGAACATTTTATTGATATGATTTGATAGTAATAATATTCTGTTATATCACTTTTAAAATTCACTTGACTTGATACAATTATTTTTTGTATTTCTATATTATCTTTACTTTTGGAGAACACAACTTTCAAAGTAAATTTTCCCACTTCTAAATTGGGTCATGGTTCCTTTCTTACATTTAGCAAAATAAGGCCATATTATAAAAGAGTAAATTAAAGACATTTTCAGTAGTGTTACACAAACTGTGAATACAATGGTATTCTATGTAAAGTTTTATGACTAGTTGTTTTATCTATTTTGGGAGCAGTATTGGGGACTGAAGCTTGAGGCTTTGCTTTCAACAGTCAAAGTACTTTATCATTTTGGCTCTACTTCCAGTCTTTTTGCTCTTCTTTGTTTTTCAGACATGTTCATGCACTATTGACTGAGCAGGTCTCTAAAATCTCCTACCTCTCCTTTCTAAGTGTCTGGGAGTACAGACTTGCACCACCACATCTGTTTTTTTTTTTTTATTTTGTTTTTTTTAATAGTCTATGAAAAGAATAATTTAATTGGGCATTGCTACATGTTATGTTGGAATATTCAATAATGAAATTAAACAAATTTAATTCTTTTAAAAGTTTGATACACATATTGTCAATGTCTACAGCCATATGAAACATAACAACAATGTAAGTGATTGTCTGCATTAGACCATCATGTAGAAGAATAAAAGAGCTAATTAAGTAATGTACATTCAAAGATTAAATCATAGATGCACACAATCTTATATCATTAATATTATAATACTATACTATACTATACTATATTCTATTCTATTATTATATATTATTTACATGTTATGTATTATTTAATATAGTTAATGTAATATGTAATATATTACTACATATTTATATGTAAATATAAATAATTATGATAAATTAATAAGTATATAAATATATAAATTATATATGACATGTTATATTAAACATATAAATAAATGTTATAAATATAATTAATATAAAATTATAAATATAATGATTATTAAATATATTAATATATGATGATATATTATATAAATATATATGATACATTATATTAACTATACAATATATAATATGTTATAATATGTAATATAATATGTAATATTATAGTATTATAATACCTTCTTCTGAAAAACAGACAAGCATTCTTAAACCTTTGTCACAATAGAGCAGATTTTGCTATTGCCATTGGGACCAAACTTTAAACTTCATAACAGTCACCAATTTTCAAAAAACAAACACAGGCAGAATACTTAGCTTAGTTTTTTTAAATTTAATTTTGATGTAAAGGTGCTGTACAGAGGGGTTACAGTTACATAAGTAAGGTAATGAGTAAATTTCTTGTTGAACATTGTTACCCACTCCTTTGTTTTTCTCCTACTATCCCTCCCTCCCACCAACATTGTAAAGTTCAATTCCAATCTACTGTGTTGTGAGTATAACTGTTGCATTGGTTTACCCTTGCCCTTCTTTCACCATTTTGTTGTAACAGGCTCTTGGTAACATTTATTTGAGCTATCCTTAAACCCATTATTCTCCCATTTCAATCTCTGAATAGTTGGGATTACAGACATGTATTCAATTTATTAGAGGCCTTGATAAGTGTAGAAATTGTAAATAAGTATTTGGATTATTTCATTTGTTGAACAGTATTTACATCATAAACTCTAGGAGGACAATTAAGGAGTTGCAAACTGTCAAAGGGTGTAATGTCTTAAGGCTAGCTTATTAAACCACAAAAGAAATCATTAAAAAGTATAGAATCCATTTTTTCAACAAAAGATTACTTAAATGTAACTATAGCTTTACAATATAAGCTATAACAGCTAACTACTGATGAAGGACTGAAAAAATGATTTTTGGAAGGCATTTTAGATAACTATTAAAGATAGATATCCTGAATTTGCTGATATTGCTTTAAAAATCTGTTCTACACCTTTCTATACATATCTTGGGTTATATGGTCTAACTATCATTAAATCCGTTTAGATCTACATTCTATCATTTATTATAACTCATGGTATCTATGTAATGAAATTTGACAAAAAGGACAAAACAAGTTTGTCACACTAACAATAATATTTCTGGACATTCCTTATTCAAAATGCCAAAAATGCTTACCGTTGTTTTCTTAGGGAATCCTATTTCACAGGTAAGTATTCCAGATGTGCAAATATGACTGGGGAACACAACAGATACAACATGCATAGATTTTGTAATACTTTTATACTTCCAATGTGCTATTAATCATTTTTATGGTATTTAGCTTGAATGTGTATTTTTATTTCATTGTTCAAGCTATTTTTTTTTAATTTAATTTAATTTTATTTGTGAACATACTGTACAGAGGAGTTACAGTTCCATGGGCAGGATAATGCGTACATTTCTTACCAAGCATTGCAGCCTCCTCCTTTGTTTACCCTTCACATCCTCAAGCTATTTTTTTATTTTAAGAAAATATCAGTAAAACACATGAGAAAAAAACCCTTATCTTTTAACACAGATACTTTAACCCAGATACTTTGAAGAACACTGTCTATATCTGTTCTCATCATATATGGACAGTGAGTAATGAAACTACAAATACCCACAAAATGAAATTCATCTTTAAAATGAGAAATTATGAACTAGTTTTGTACAAATCCTATCTGTGGAGATCTCTAGAAAATGTTACTACTGCCTTCAATAAGTCTAATAAGTCCTAGTACTGATGAATTTTTTTTCATACACCTGTGAGATTTGAGGACGGAGAAAGGGAGAAAAATATATTGTAACACATAACTGTAATGGAGAGGTGGGGGAATTTAAAGGCATGGGAGCAGAAAAGTGTATTAGAGTAAGGATACAAACAGCTAAGAGATAGGGGAACAATGGGCAAAAGTTAAGATTGCCAGAAAAAAATAATAAACTTCCCTTTATCCTACTTAGATATTGGTATAATGAATTGTGTCTTTTGTAGAAAGTACACTAGACAAATAGTAATTTCTCCTTAGACTGATTTCCCAAAGCAATTTTGTTTTTATAAACAAACTAAATAGAAAGATAGAAAAAACAAATTATTTAAATAGGGATACAGGTGGACCCATTGCAACAATGAGATGTACAAGACATTATGTGGAAAAACGAACTTTACAACTTTGGTGCGGGGTAGGGAGGCGAGGGCAAAGTGATGGGAAATGATGGGAAGGGGAAACAAAGGAGAAGGCAGCAATGCTTATAAGAAATGTACTCATTACCTTGCCCATGTAATTGTAACCGCTCTGTATGGTATTTTCACAATAAAAGAATATGTATATATATATATATATATATAATTTTTTAAAAAAGAAAGATGCTACTAAAAGGAGCAAAGGTGAAGGAAGGGAGGCCAAATCAGAATAAGTAAATAAGTATTTGGATTATTTCATTTGTTGAACAGTATTTACATCATAAACTCTAGGAGGACAATTAAGGAGTTGCAAACTGTCAAAGGTGTAATGTCTTAAGGCTAGCTTATTAAACCACAAAAGAAATCATTAAAAAGTATAGAATCCATTTTTTCAACAAAAGATTACAGCTGTCTTGGGTCTGGATATTTAGTGAGTCCTAAGGCTCTTGTAGCCTGAATAGTAGTGACTGAGCTGTAAGTATGGATTATGTAAATCAATTTTTTGCCTTTGGAATTTACTTTTTTGAATATTGTCTTACCTTTAAGTAGTTGTACAAAGGAATTGCCATTCAACAAAGCAGTTTATGATCAATGTTACCCCTTTCAACATTCTCACTCACCCTTCCCACCCACCTCTTCCCTCACTCTCCTTAAGTTTTAGGATTTGTATTAATTTTTTGTTGGGGGGTCCGGTCGTGGGGCCTGAACTCTGGGCCTGGGCGCTGTCCCTCAGCTCTTCAGCTCAAGGCTAACGCTCTACCACTTGAACCACAGTGCCACTTCCGGTTTTTTCTTTTTGCTTATGTGGTGCTGAGGAATCGAACCCAGGGCCTCAGGCATGAAAGGCAAGCGCTCTACCACTGAGCCACCATCCCAGCCCCATATATTAATTTTTTTTGCATTCAACAATGCAGTTCATGTATACATTGCATCTTGGTCTGTGTCATCCTTTTAACATCTTTATCATTCTTTATCCTCCCCTTCCTTTATTTTTCTCAATCCTGTGATATTTATAATTAATTTTTGCCTTACCCCCTTCATTCTTCTACCCTTCTTTTTTTATTCTGAAGTGGTACCAATAAACTCAACGAATTATCTGCTTAATAAAAATAATATCATTTGAGGAGAATTGACTTTGCTTATCGCATGTGCTGATTTCTTTATGTAGGTTATTTTTCTATAATCAACAAAATCATATGAATTGGGATAATATAACATTCATGTTACTGAAGAAGAAACTGTAGCATGGAACTTTTATTAGCTACTAGATGCTCTTGCTGTATTAGTCTTTTCTCTGTTACTATAATGAAATTACAGAGGCTAGATAATTTTTATAGAAAATATAAGTGCATTAAAGTGTGGTTAAGTATTCTGGTGACTCAGTAAAATCTCACTGACATCAGCTCAGCTTTCATGAGGAAATCAAGGTTGATTGGCATCATTATATAGCAGGAGCATTTGTAAGATTAGGAGATCCTAAATTATTAGAAGTCAGAGAGCGAGTCAGAGGTCATGTTCCTATAAGAAATACTCTACTCTTTTCCAAGACTAATACCTCCTAAACCATACTACTTATATGGCAATAACCATTTGTTTACTCAGCTTCAACACAAAAGGATGTTTTATGCATTTTGATTAACAGGTCTTATTTCATATTTAAGATTCCACTAAAAATTGCAGCAAGGAGGAAAGAGGTTGTGCATTCTGACAACATTTTGAGAGTGATTACCATGAAGAGTACATGAGAATTTAAACAAATATGATTAATTAATACACATTAAGAAGACAATTGAGAGGAAATACTTGGGGCATGTGGTTTGGACATGGCTTGAGTGTGTCCTCAGAGGGCTCATGTGTTGGAAGTTTGGTCCCTGACATGATGTTGGGAAGTAGTGAAATCACTAAGTGATTGGGCTTAGTTCAAGGCAATTAGGTCATTGGCTAGCTTGTCCTTAATTCCTGAGAGAGCATAGTATAAAGAGCATGACAGGCTCTTCTCCACTCTGACTGGCTGATTGTTCTTGCTGTGTCACCATTGCAGTGCTGCCCACAATGAAGGTGTTACCAGTGCCTAGTAGAAGTCCATGTCATGTTCTTGATCCTCCAGAACTGGGAGCTTGCTAAACCTCTTTACACATCTGGAATCAAGCATTTTGTTACACAAACAGAAACACAATAAATAAGAACATAGATCTTCAAAAACTGAAGACATATTAAGATGATTATTTCAAAATCTTTTTTTTTTTTTTTTTTTTTTTGTCGGTCGTGGGGCTTGAACTCTGGGCCTGGGCACTGTCCTTCAGCTCTTCAGCTCAAGGCGAGCGCTCTACCACTTGAGCTACAGCGCCACTTCCGGTTTTCTGGTGGTTTATTGGAGATAGGAGTCTCACGGTCTTTCTTGCCCGGGCTGGCTTTGAACCGCGATCCTCAGATCTCAGCCTCCTGAGTAGCTAGGATTACAGGCGTGAGCCACCAGCGCCCGGCTCAAAATCTTATTTTAAATATGTTATTGCTAACTTCCACCTAAGTAGGGTATTATCTTGTAAACCAATTTATTTCTCAGGAAAAGAAATTAGAAGAGAGGGAAACTAACTTTCTTGAGCAGTGACTATACAAGGGACTAATAAGCTTTCATAGAGTTTCTAAATTATTAAACAAACGATAGGCAGAATATTTTCTAAAGTAGATACAACATCAGTTGCCTTAAATGTTTTGAAAAGCCATTCCAACCACTGGGAGACTGTAACCAATTTTTAAAATGTTTTTCTGACTCTTGGGGCATGTTTCATTAAAAATTTAGACAGTCGGCTTGGTTTGACTTTCGAACCCTGACAAGAATAAAGCCTCAAGCAGAGCAAAGAGGCAGATAACTTTTTATTCCACATATATTTGGTAAGTAATACTGATCATTAAAAGAAGAAACGGTGGGCAAATCATGAGAAACAATAGATTTCATTTTACATTTTTGCTTCATTTGCAAATTGTGAACTCCTAAAATCAATGGTACAGAAAGAGCTACATTTTGATCATTAGCCTTTCTGTCTCATCTCTTTACTGAAAGTAAGTGTTTGTCTCATGAAAAATACAGAATATGTATTATATAACAGTATCAAATCCTGATAGAATACATTGCATTGCTAATTTCATAAGATATTGCTTAGCTGCTAGAAGTGAAAATTATATTTAGATGGGTGTAAACTAATGTTGAATGAACAATTGTATATCCAGCTTTTAATATATTGACTAGGAAACATGTACAGCACATTTTTTAAAATGCCAAACTATTTAGCTATTGTTTCATCAAAGAACAATATGTATGGTACCTGTCACACTGTTCTTAAGGCTAATAACTAGCTTTATTGGAAACACTGTGTTATACTTAGATCCCCTCTGAGGAAACATGGTATCTGAAATGGCTGAGGGAATCACAAATGAGCACCCACAGACCCAGCCAACACTGCCCTTGACTTTCAATTACACAGTCTGTCCATGATTTGAAGTCTCCATTTCTCTTTCCCTAAGCTTTTAGATGAGTACCATACACCTCAGAGGGAAGGAAAAATATCAGACATTTTTTCTATAGGCCAGTCCAATGTAGGATTTGATGAAGTAGTAGTTTATGAATACAGTACAAATGAGATTTTGGATTATTAGTGAACTTCAGTCTCCCTGTTCTGCAATCTGAGATGGCTGTGTTCTGCTTAGAGTATTCAGAGTACTGTTCTATTCACACTTTGAATAAAATTTACAATAGAAAAAGGCACAACCATCTGTCATACTTAGGCAGTTTGGATTTCGGTGACCAGAGTTTTATAAAATGTGTGCAATAATTTAGAAGGCTGAAAATGTGGGTCATTTTTTATGTGGGATGGAATGAGTTTCAGTATTTTTATTCCATTTCACATGGACTAGAACATACAGTGTTTACATTGGAGCCATTTATATTCCCAATTAAAATCAGTTTTCCTATCAAAAAGCTCCATCACTGGTCTTAAAGTTGTATTAAGTCAACCATCATTTCAGAAGAGCTTTCCAAAGTAATGTTTTGATCCAATGCTTATCTTAATGCATATATTTTGAGTCTATATAATTTATACTTTAGTGTTGTCTTCTGAAGACTACCTTTTGATCAGTTTGGCTATTTTATTATCCATAGCTAATTCTCATTAACATTGCAATGCAGCTCAACAGAAGAAACTTAATCAGAAATTGGAAATGAGCTTCAAACAAATCTCCAATCAGCTCTTTTCTGATAACTGCCATAAAAACAGAATTGCCAAACACAGAATGAATTAGAATAAATGTGAATGACTTCAGAATATATTTAGACAGAGCAGAATTTTCAAAACTAGCAGATAAAACTTAGTTAATTTTGCTTAACATCATCTTATCTGGTCATATGTACATGGCTTTTGACCTTTTCTGCTTGTCTCAGACATATACTAGTTATTGCAAATAAGGGAAACCATGGGACCTATGTTTCTTTGGGCCTGGCTTACTTCACTTAATATATTTTTCCAAGTCTTTCCATTTCCTAACAAATGGGTGATCCCCAAGATAGGGACACAAGTATTTTTTTCTTTTTTGCTATTGTTTCTGACGTATTTATAATGTATCATGTGATTTTTTTGTTGCTTTGTATGTTCCTCCCCCACGGTATAACCTCTGTTTTCATTGTATTTCCTATGGGTCTAATTTGGGGAGGGGAAGGGAAAAAATAAAATGTTTAAATAGGGATACAGGTGGATCCATTGTAACAATGAGAAGTACAAGACACTATGTTGAAAAACCAACTTTACAATTTAGGCGGGTGGTGGGGAGTGGGGAGAGGAAGGGAGTGGGCAGGGAAGGAGTGTGGTTGTGGTAGGAGGGAAGGGAGGGTAGGGGAAAAGCAAAGGAGGAATACTTACATTGTGCTATGTACTGTTTACAGTAACAGTTTCAAGAAAGTTGCTTATAGAAGGTATTATTATAAGGAGTGGGGCAAACAGTACATATGAATATATGAAATTCAGTGCTAAGAGGTAAAATAGAGGAGGGAAATAACTGTTTTGGCAAGTGGACATAAATGACTGGAAATGGTACTTTGAATAAAAACTATGGAGAGACAGTGAATATGTTTAGGAACACTTTTATATGGAATGTAAACAGCAAACTTGTCTCACATTTTTAGGAACAAAGTCTATAGGCCTTTATAGTTGGAGAAGAGGAATTAAGAAGAAATATAACTGATCAAGGGCTCACCTAAGATTTGTATTCAGATTTTTTTGGGGGGGAGGGTCAGTCATAGGGCCTGAACTCTGGGTCTGGGCACTGGCCCTCAGCTCTTCAGCTCAAGGCTAGCACTCTTCACCTAAGATTTGAGGTAGGAAAAACCTCAGAATATGATCATATAGGTATCTGAGAGACAGCTATATATGAAGGCTTTTATTCTGAATGATACTAAAGTTATTGGAAAGGTTAGATTCATTTTCATTTTTATATAATCTACATCAAATGTGCATATAAATTTAATCTTACTGATCTTACACAGAGACTTTGGGAATACTTCTCTCCTTGTAAACTAATGTTTACTTAAAACTACCAGTGTTTGTCCCTGGATACTTTGGTAAGGCTAATCTATTTTGGTATTCTGTATTTAGTATTAATTTTTAAATGCCTTATGACTTCATCAGGATTTTACCTTGTCAAAGTTTTAAAGTATTCTCTTTTGAATTTTATCACAAAATTTAAAATTATTTAATAGTAAATGCTAAATACTGTGACAGACTTTCTTATAGAGAATTCTTGGGGACATGGAATTTATCCTTTATCCATTTTTATATCTATTCTTATTCACATTTTAAATGAAGGCCACTACTTTAGAAGGAAAAAGTTTTCTATCTGACAAAACATTTTTCTTCTATCTGGATTTTCTTTTACACGAATGAAAAACAAAGAACATATTCAAGGTAAAACAACAGTGCATTCAAGAGTCCAGAAATGAATGACATATAGCTTATTTGGAGGATTGAAAATAACTCACCATGACAAGAATTGGTGAAGGATATTTTGCAGTTTGTCTTTGAGTTATGGTAATGCATAAGTATCAAGAGGAATTAAAAAAATGAATAATTTAGATTTTATTTTGTGAGTAATGAAGAGAATTTATTTTAACTATAATACATTCTTAATTTATATCAATTTATCATTTATAATGTCATGTAATACGTTTATAGCTTTCTTTTAACCATCAAGGTAATGTTGTTTATTTGGTTTTAGTAATTTAAAAAATAGTTAAACATTAGTTTTCCATGTAAATGTTTTATTCTGGCAGCTTGAAATATGAGCAGATTTCAATAGTAAGAACTAGAGATAGAGTCAAAAATTAGACAATATTATGGCAATGTTATGAAACAAAAAACCTTACAGACATATTACAGTATTTTGCATATATTGCATATATATGCATATAGCAATATTTGGCCCACATGACATTTTAGTTGCTTAGCTGTTATCTTTCTTTTCAAATTGACTTGGAGAAAATGATTACCTTCACAAAATTAGGCTAAATTTCATTTTTCCTAGGGAAATTTATATTTTAAAAAAGAAAGTTTTAAGAGTTAATTATGTCATGGTAGCTATCAGGTTTTTAAAAAGTGAAAAATTGAGAAACATATGAATCTCCAATTTCCATAAACTTCATTGTTCATTTTTACATATGTACATAGTGTTATTGTTCAGTTTTCTTAGATGTGAATTACAGAAAACGTCCTAAATTTTGTATTCAATATTTGAATGCAGATTGTTTTAATGAGAAAGAAATATATAAATAGGAATAAACCACAGTGGAAAAGCATTAGAACACTTGGAAAGAATGAGAGTTTTAATACAGCTACCACAAGTAATATAAGATCAGAGAGAGGAGTGACATGGATAGATAGGGAGGCATTCATCCAACAGAACTTGTCCTTTCCAAGAACTTTGATTTTTTCAGATTGTATCGAGCTATTCTAAATGTTAATAATTGAGAAGAATATACAGCCACATATCTATCTTCTAACAACAGCTGAAAAATATGGCAGAAGAAATATATTTAATAAAATATATACCAAATTCATTTTAAAATTAGAAATGAAATGTTTATAGTATATTTATTACACATAGACAAGTTAGTTTTGAGGTTGTTTGTTGTGGGGCCTGAACACTGGACCTGGACGTTGTCCCTCAGCTCTTTAGCTCAAGGCTATTACTCTATCGCTTGAGCCATGGCACCACTTCTGGCTTTTTCTGCTTATGTGGTAATGAGGAATCAAATCCAGGGCCTCATGCATGTAAGACAAGCACTCTACCACTGAGCCACCTTCCCAGCCTCAAGACAAGACAAGTTAGTTTTAATCCTCCCAATTTGATGTAATACTTAGATGTTAATAATTTGATAGTTGATTCATTTGTCCCCAAAACATTCATTTTAATAATTTTGCTCAGTGATAACCTTAGAAAAATTACTCATTATAGGAAAAACACATTACTAAGTATTTATGAAATAATGTATTAATAGTTAATTATCAAATAATAATCTAGCATTAGCAATGTTCTAAGATGTAGGAAACTAATATTATGAATGGTATCAATTCTTTTACATTAAGATCTGAAGTACATGAATTAAATAACAAGTCACTGTCAGAGTTTCCTACAAACTAATTTCTAACTAATTCTACATAAATGTAAGAACTCTGAATGAGGCACTTATTCAATGAAACCAAATATGGCTGACAGGTTGCCTGTCTGCATATATAATATGTTATAAAGCAGTTTGACTGGGTTATTGATACCCAGATTCTTGGTTTTCCAACATGACCTTGACCCAGAATTTTCTTTGGTTTATTTGTTATTGCTCTGATTTCTGTTTCTTTATGAGGTATAGGGAAATGTTCCTAAGGTCTCTTTCGAAAGATTAACATTTTAGTGTTATTTAAGTTGGGAAATCAGCTTATGTTTATTAAAATGCATTTATTAAAATGCATTTACTATGTGTAAAGGTATGAAATTGTTACAATACAAAATTTCAGAGGAAGCCGTAGTATGGCCTTGTTTGTGATCGTTTGAGTAAATGCCCCAAAGTGGGATTGCTGGGTCATAGGGAAGCTCTATGTGGAGTCTTTTGAGGAACCTCCATACTATTTTCCAAAGTGGTTGAACAAGTTTACACTCCCACCAACAATGCAGTAGAAAGAGAGATGATTATGTTGGACAGATGTTGGGTCTATTTGGATTCCAGAAATTGCATTTTTTTCTGAAACAACTTCAATGTCTTGTATTCATGTGGATTTACACACACACACACACAAAACCCCACTTAATTTCTTATGCAGCACTGTAAACATTCTTCAAGTTATCTATGTTTTCCTTCAGCCAATTTGACATTGGATAAAATTCAGTTAGGACTCCTGTGACTTGAAGAGCCAATTTTTGTCTTTGTAACTTTCTGTATAATGAATCACTTTTTATTTTATTCTATATTCCACTTTTTCTTTTGTTCCGTACTGCACCTTCTCAAAGTACTGCCCCCACCATTTCATTGTTTTTCCATCCATGCATAATTCTATGTGGATGTTGATTATAATTTGGAAACTAAGAGTAAAAATGTATTTTGCATAATCCACCAAATATTATGGAGGAAGTGTTTTGGTAGACTTGGCCTGCTATCTCAATTTCCTTTGAATTTGCATTTTGAAGTGAAAATATGAGAATACTTACTATGGATACTTGCTATGTTATTCCTAGTAAATCATCAAAAAATAAAGTGGGAAATCAAAAAATAAACTTCCCTGGGTTCTACTAACTAAACTTACAGATCCTACTAGTAGGAGCTGACCCCAGATGGTGAGGAGCATGGTTTCCAAACATGGTACAAAGGGATGATGCAGAATCTGTTTCCTCCTGTGCTGCTCCCTCTAGCCTGTGTTCTCTAGTGGCATTTCTCTGGTCTATTTACCACTTGATTATTCATAAAAATCCAAAAAATAGTTATGTTATTGCACTGTGTTGTTTGGGTAGAAGAGACACAAAAATGCACACAACAGGTATATGCATGGATTTGTATTAGTTCCAGAGCATGGCAAAATTTTAAAATCATTTCTATTGAGACATTTAGATTTTCATATTCAAAAGAATTCTTTCTGTTTTCTCAATGAACACTAGATTGTAAAGCTTCAGCATTTTTTCTTCCAGAGGCCAGGAAAAATTAATGTCATCTTGGGATTTGCTGTATTCTTTGCATTTAGGGATGATTTTGTAACAGCAGTGCCACGTGAGGACTTCTATACTATAAAAGTACCTTTAGAGATTTTCAAACATGAAAAGACTCACTTTTATTTGCTTTGGAAAGATAGGTTCACAAAATAGGTATTCATGCCAAACACATCCTACGTGGAAACTTTCTAACAAAACTATTTTATTAAGTAAGGTAGTAAGGTATGAAAACCTCTCATTACTTTAACAGAAGTCTGAAGAAAAATAGATCTTTTTCTTATAGGCTAAAACTTGGGAAGGAAATGTACTTTTTCTTCTTATAAAGATTCAAAAAGTGAGTCGGTCGTTGCTGGATTATGACTTTAACCCTAACTACTGAGGCTGAGATCATGAGGATTATGTTTCAGGCCAGTATTGGTAAAAATATTTATAGAACCCTAACTCAACCAATAGCTAGGCACAATAGTGCTTACCTGTTATTCTAGCTACATGAGAGACAAAGATAGGGCATATTGGGTACCACGCCAGCCCGACAGTAGAGTCCAGGAAACTTCCATCTCAAGGGAAGAAACTGGATATGGTGAAGAATACTTATCATCCCTGGAAGTGTCATATAAACAGATCACAGTTCAGACATGCCACATTGGTAGGTAGGATGAAAGACCCTATATTAAAAATAACCGGAAGGAAAGGGGCTGGAGAGATGGCTTTGTGGTGAAGTGCATGCTTAGAAAGTATGAGTCCTTGGGTTCAAAATTTCAGAAAGAAACAAAAAAAATTCATAATGTGAACATTTCCACATGCATGCTGAGATTTTATAACTATTCTCAGTATGCTTCTGGGATTACTTTCTGTTCTGGTATTGATTATAGAATTTTATATATAAGCTCTTTAAAATTATACTTCATATAAGATGTTGAGAAATTGATTACACTAATTATAACTTTCTGATAGGATATTTATTTACTATAAAATGGACTCTGTAGTCAGAAAAATTATGTGGAAGTAGTTGTCAGGTTCTGTTTTTCTTCTCTAGCTGCTTTACTTTCTATAATTTTATATTAGAGCTGAAAGAAGAATATTATATATGTTTCATTTCTATGAAGTTAATGTTTTGGTGGCTAAATGTGTTTCAAATACTTCTTTTCAGACTCACAAAATTTGTTTTCAGGTAGAAACAATTTCCAATCCCAGGTAAGTGGCTGATGTAGAAACTTTTATCTTTGCTAGCAATAAATCAACAAATCCAATTAGGAAAATGTGTAACTCCAAAAATTTGACAAGACACTATCGTCAGCTTTCAGTTTTACAGGGTCAGCACTTTGGAGCAGGTACACATAAAACATGCTCAAATATATTATTCAAGAAGTGGACCATAAAATTCCATTGTTTAATCAGCAAAAAAGATTTGTCAAGGGGATAAATTTGTTATATGAATGGTGCCAATTTATCTAAACCCAAATCTTGGTTTGTAGGGTATGTGACAGCTTACCATGCATCCTGAAAACATGATCTCTTAAGGGACAAAGACAGAGAAGAAAATTCCTCACCCATGATTTCTTGCATGTTTATCCTATACTATACAAGTAGATGATTACTTCAGAGTGAAGATTGCTTTTATTGTCAGTAGAATTTTTCTCTGAATTCTCTTGAGTTAACATGTAATTTTACTTGGTTTGTTGCTTTTTTCTTTTATTTCCTTGATATAGGGTGATTGAATGTAGCATCATAGGCAAGAGGTCTACCATTTGAGCTATATCTTGTTCCTTTTGCTTTCAATTTGTTTTTCTGATAGAGTGTCATGCTTATGTGGGGGCTTACCTTAGAGTGTGATCCTTTTCCATTTCTGAGTTATTGAGCTTACAGATGTTAGCCACTATATCTTTTTCTATTTCTTTCTTTTCAACTTGTTATTGAACATATAATTTTATAAAAATACAGTAGATACATAAATGGACAATTTTTGGAAAAGTTTGCCTGTACCAATTTTCTTAACTTTGTTGTTTATTATATTAGATATAATTTTAGTCTTAAGGAATATTGGCATGTAGTATATATTAATATATAATGTGGACAAAATTATTATCTACTATTTTAATAAAATACACTGAATTAATCCTAATTTTTTGACTGTTTCATTATATAATAGAGTTTTGTCAACTAATCAATGTAACCATAAAAATCATTTAAATATTTGACCTTCTTAAGGCATTTCAATAAATTACTTCAGTATTATAATTTTTAATTTATGATTACTATGTAGTTCTTAACCTCAGTGATTATTGACTATTTCTAAGAAGAGCTAAGTTTTTATGCTTTACTGGTAAATTTGATGAACAAGTATTTGTACGAAGTAGCAGTGAGTAAAAATGGAAAGGACAGATATTTTGTCTTTCTTTTTCTCTAAAATTATCTCCATTCAGTGTATTTGTCCAAATAAGGGAAATCTTGAGCACTGCTTTTAGGAAGTGATGTTTTACTGGTGCTACATTCATTTTCACACATAATTCTACTACTTAAGCAGACTACTGAGGGCATGGTGGAAGACCACTCTCTTCAATTATATGTGTCTGGCTATTTCAGAGTTCATTAGGGTGTACTTTACAGATGAAATTGAAAATATTATTTAATGTTTGAGGATGCTTCTGACAAATGGAAATCCATCTAAAGCTAAATAATCAGATTAATAAGTGTATAAGAATTAGTTCAGGGGATGGGAAGGTGGCTCAGTGGTAGAGCACTTGCCTTGCATGCCTGAGGCCCTGAGTTCGATTCCTCAGCACCACATAAGCAAAAAGAAAAAAGCTGGAAGTGGCACTGTGGCTCAAGTGGTAGAGTGCTAGCCTTGAGCTGAAGAGCTCAGGGACAGAGCCCAGGCCCAGAGTTCAGGCCCCACGACTGGACCCCCCCCCCCAAAAAAAAAGAATTAGTTCATATGAGGATTAATTAAGTGAACTGTAATATTACTAGTGTACAAAGTAGAAGAATTTGGAGGGGAACCCATTGCTCTCAGAGTCTAGGACAGGCCACCATATACAGGAGAGAATATAATACATTAAATCTATATACCCCAGTGCCAGTGGCTCATACCTATAATACTAGCTACTCAGAAGGCTAAGGTCCAAGGATTGAGGTTCACAGCCAGCCTGGGCAGAAATATCTGTGAGACTCTTGCCTCTCCAACTAACCACCAAAAAAATATAGAAGTGGAGCTGTGATTCAAATAGTGGAGCAGTAGCCTTGAGCAAAAAAGCTCAGCAATAATACCCAGGCCTTAAGTTCAAGTCCCAGGACACACACACACACACACACACACACACATACACACACATACACACACACACACACACTCTCTCTCTCTCTCTTTCTCTCTCTCTCTCTCTCTCTCTTTCTCTATAAAGCATTGAGGGTAGAAATGGGAATGAAGGCTGAAAATTAGGACTCCAATATGAATAATCATAACGAATATTTTTTATTTTAGTGGTCTTAAATGAAATGAGCTCTTATTGGATAGTGCTGTTCCTCTGTTAAAATGAGGTGCTTCTAACACAAGTTAGAAGCCATATGCTGGGAATAGTGGAGAGAGGACTAATATTTATTTATTCTATGTTGTATTGCCAGACCTTGTGTTAAATGATTAGCACAATGCATTTAATTTTGACAATGTTTTATTTTGTTTTGTTTTTTGGTTCTAGGGCTTGAACTAAGGGCCTGAGCACTGTCTCTGAGATTTTTTTTTGCTCAAGGCTAGTGTTCTACCATTTTGAGCACAGCTCTACTTCCAGTTTTGGGGTAGTTAATTGGAGAGAGGAGTCTCTTGGACTTTCTTCCCCAGGCTGGCTTCAAACTGTGATCCTTGGATCTCAGCATCCTGAGTAGCTAGGATTAGATGTTGGCCAGAAGAGCCTAGCTGACAGTAGTATTTAAGTTAAATTCTACCATCACTCCATTTTACAGTTAAAGAAAAGAGAAAATTAAGTAAATTCAGATCACATACTTTGTATTTACAAAGTTGGGGCATGAATTTATGTAGATTGGTTCCTAAGTCTACTTTCTTAACCATTAAGCTAAATTGAATTGAACAGTGGTCTATATAACTGTTAGCTTAATCTGGAATATCACTTTGGGGCTCATTTGTCAAGATTTATCACTATTGTGAGGTAGTGGAAAGTAATATTGGACCTAGTGGGAAAGAATGTAGGTCCCGGAGGACCTATCCTGGAAGGAGAATATGGGATCTCAGATTTATCCTCTTCCTTCTGCTTTTGGCCTGGAGGTGAACAGACTTCTTCCACAATGTGGATTTGCCATGCTGTACTGACATAGGCCAAAAAGTAATGAGGCTGATTAGGTGGACAGAAATTTTCCAAACTGAGCCAAAATAAACCTGTCCTATTTACAAGAGGATTACTTCAAATACTTATTATAACAATGGTAAGCAAACAAACACAATTATTCATGTTGTAAAAGAATTCATCTGTTTCCTAATATGATAGAATTTGGAAGAAAACACATTAATATTGAAGGTAAAAGGAAATCAGAAAAAGTCAAGACTATAAAATATTACTCTAAATATGATTATTAGGTATATTATCATTAAAAGTGAAATTTCAATCTTCTTCATAGAGAAGACTGTAAAATATAATCTCTATCAAAGGGAATATCAAATGGGCCTATTTTCATAATTCCACAGTGCTTTGTAATTTTCTACACACTGAAAATAATTTTAGGTCCTCTGCATCTGATGCCACTGATTTTTCTCTCCTCCTTCCATATTGTCAATCTTCATGTTACTTCAGTTAACCTCTAATTCTTTGCTTATTTTATCCTATCAAATCCCTTACATACATACGAATGTCACTACCCATACATATTGAGTTTCAGCTCTTGAAGTCTCGTTAGTTTTCCACACCACTGCTTCCTTATTATAAGTTACTGTACAAAAGAAATAGAGTTGGTAGATTTTTGCATTTCTCTAGATCTCTCTTTGTGGAATGTAAACTATTACAGGTAACTTTTTCAGTTGTGTTTCAATATTAGCACTTTTGATGTTGTGGATATCTGCTTATTTACTTCTCAAAATCTTTTATTAGCCAGTGCAGTCACTTATAGAGGGTTTAGTGAATTTGCTACAACAAATTGCTGTTGGAGCTTAAAATCTTGTTTAAGAAAAACATACTCTTGTAGTGTAGGCATTTGTCTACTGGCTTTTTGTTTTCTTTTGTGTTTCAAAAAATGCTGAGTAATCATTCCAGGTTCCCCTGATGGATGCTTGAAAAGTACTCAATGAAATGCATGGCATGAGATGAGAAAACAGGGGGAAAGCATTTTATATTTTCTGTTTCTGTGGTTTCTCTGGTGGCAGCAGTGTCAGCATGGAGAGGTGACTGTGGGCTCCACAGAAGCTATAGGTTAGAGTGTCAGCAGCTCAACAATGGAGGTTTCAACACTGTCAGTGAAAACCTCTTTCTGGTGTTTCTGTAATGTAGTAATTGAAGCACTTGCTACCTTGGTGTACACCTGAGAGCTGGAAGTAGAGCCCTGGTGTGCCAGTAATAACTCTTTGATGTTCTTTTCCAATATTTTCCTCTTCTTAGTTTCCCTTCTCTTGACCTTTCAATCAATCTGTAGGCTAGTAAACGTTCTCTACCCAAAATATTGTGGTAGCTCCTGTTTTTGTGAGTGGACACTGATGGCTATTTCTGCTAATTCTGTGTATAGTAATGAAAAATCTCTTTAACACCCTTGCAGGCATCCTTTCTCTGCCAAACTCCTTCCATTGAAGTCCAATAGACTTAAAATAACACATCTTTTTTAAACAACCATTTAGAAGTTTTCTTGTTACGTTGACCTGAATTCTCTAATATATTGCTTTCAGTTTGTTTTGGAGATTTTAGGATTACTTACAGATAATGATACTTAACTGAATTGAGGCAATTAAATTTGGCTCAACTTAGAAAGAGAAACACTTTTTTCACAATTCAATTTTTTATTGTAAAGATACTGTGAAAAGGGGTTACAGTTACATGAGTAAGGTAATGAGTACATTTCCTATCGAGCATTGTTGCTCCTTCCCTCCCTTTTTTTCCCCTACCATCCCATCCTTCCCTCAGCACTTCCCAACTTCTCTCCACCCCCTGAAGCTGTAAAGTTTATTTTCAATATAGTGTCTTGAATATCTCATTGATACAATGGATCAACCTGTATCCTTATTTCATCATTTTATTTCCCTTCCCCACCCAAAATTAGAAAAAAAAAATGTATATACAAGATACAGAGCACCAGAATCAAATATAGTGAAAACAGGGGTTATACCATGGGGGACATACAAAAGAAACAAAAAAAAAACCACACAGTAAATTATAATTACACTAAAAACAGCAACAACAAAGATAAAATCTCATCTGTGCCTATCTTGGGGTTCATTTCACTTTGCATCATCTTATATGGTCATAAATACATAGATTTTGACCTTTTCTCCTTGTCCTAAACATATACTAGTTATTGCAAATAAGGGAAACCATGGGACCTATGTTTCTTTGGGTCTGGTTTACTTCACTTAATATGATTTTTTCCAAGTCTTTGCATTTCCTAACAAATAGGGCAGTGTCATTCTTTCTGAAGGAGGCATAGAATTACATTTATATATATATATATATATATATATATATATGGTATGGTATATAATTATATATATATATATTATATGGTATATAATTATATATATATCTATATAGATAGATATATATATAGATATATATATCACATTTTCTTGACCCATACATCTACTGAGGGGCATCTGGGTTGGTTCCATATCTTAGCTATGGTGAATAATGCTGTGATGAACATAGTTGTGCTGGTAGCTTTAGTATGGCCTTGTTTGTGATCATTTGTATAAATACCCAAAAGTGGAATTGCTGGGTCATAGGGAAGCTCTATATGTAATCTTTTGAGGAACCTCTGTACTGATTTCCAAGTGGTTAAACAGTTTACAATCCCACCAACAATGAAGTAGGGTTCCTTTTTTTTGCCATATCCCTTCCAGCATCTGTTGTTATTAGATTTCTTCATTGTAGCCATTTTAACTGGGGTCTGGTGGAATCTCAATGTAGTTTTGATTTGCATTTCTTTTATGGCTGGAGAAGTTGAGCATTTCTTCATGTGTCTATTGGCCATTCTTATTTCATCTTCAGAGAAGTCTCTCTTTAAGTCTCTAGCCCACATGTTAATGGGGCAGTTGTTTCTTTGAGGATTTGTTGTTGGGAGATTAAGATGAGTTTTAAGTATATTTTAGATATGAGGCCCTTGCCGTCCAATCCATAGGCTTTCTATTGATCTTGCTAGCTATATCCTTTGCCATGCAGAAGCTCTGCCATTTCATGCAATCACATTTGTTCAACCTTTCTTTGATAATTATGAAAATTTTGGCCTGTGCCAATGAGCCCTAGAGTTTCTCCTATTCCTTCCTGTAATGTTTTCAGAGTGTCTGCTTTGACTTCGAGGTCTTTGATCCATTTGGAGTTGATTTAGTTTTGTTTTTTTTTACAAGTGTTTAACCAATTTTTCCAGCACCATCTACTGAAGAGGCTGTCATTCTTCCAGTCTATTTTTTTTTTAGCTCCCTTATGGAAGATTAGGTGGCTATAAGTCTATGGGCTCATTTCTGGGTCTTCAGTTCTATTCCATTGGTCCTCAAGTGTGTTCTTGTGCCAATACCAAGCTGTTTTGATTAGTATGGCTTTGTAGTAGAGTTTGAAATTTGGTTGATATTCCCCCAGCACTGTTCTTTCTGCTAAGGATTATTTTTGCTATTCAGGGTCTTTTCTTGTTCCATATGAATTTTTGGATTGCTTCCTCTATTTCATTGAAGAATGAGGTTGGAATGTTGATGGGTATTGCATTGAATTTGTAGATAGCCTTTGGCAGAATTACCATTTTTATGAGGTTAATCCTCCCAATCCAGGAGAATGGGAGGTTTTTCTACTTCCTTAGTTCTGTTTTAATTTCCTTTTTTAGGTTTTTAAAGTTTTCATCATAGAGGTTCTTAACTTCTTTAGTCAAGTTAACTCAGAGGTATTTTATTTTTTGTGGAGCTACTGCAAAAGAGTTGCTTTCCTGATTTCAGCAGTGCTCTTCTCCATATTGGCATACAGAAAAGCCATTGATTTTTTTTTTTTTGGTCGGTCGGGGGGCTTGAACTCTGGGCTTGGGCGCCGTCCCTGTGCTCTTCAGCTCCAGGCGAGCACTCTACCACTTGAGCCACAGCACCACTTCCGGTTTTCTGGTTGTTTATTGGAGATAAGAATCTCATGGACTTTCCTGCCTGGGCTAAGCCATTGATTTTTGAGGATTAATTTTATATCGTCCTACTTTGGATCAGCTTGAGTAACTTGGGAGCAGAGTCCATGGGGTTCTTTAAATACAAGATCATGTCATCTGCAAAGAGGGAGAGTTTTACTTCATCTTTCCCTGTTTGGGTCCCCTTCATGTTTGCATCCTGTTTTATTGCTCTAGCTGGGCATTCTAATACTGAATTGAAGAGAAGTAGAGAGAGTGGACATCCTTGTCTCATTCCTGTGCTTACAGGAAATGGCTTTAGCTTTCCGCCATTAGATATAATGCTGGCTGTAGGTTTGTCATACACAGCCTTTATTATATTGAGGAATGTTCCATGGATTCCTAGTTTTTCCAGAGCTTCCATCATAAAGAGGCTTTGGATCTTATCAAATGCATTTTTTGTATCTATTGAAATAATCATGTAGTTCTTATCCTTGCTCTTGTTTTGTGATGAATTATATTAATTGATTTGTGTATATTGAACCAGCTTTGAATCCCTGAAATGAATCCTATTTAATCATGGTGTATGATTTTTTTTGATGAAATGTTGAAGTTGATTGGCCAAAAACTTGTTGAGAAGTTTTGCATTGATGTTCATCAAAGAAATGGGTCTGTAGTTCTCTTTCTTTGATGAGTTCCTGCCTGGTTTTGGGATGAGGGTTATGATGGCTTCATAGAAAGAGTTTGGTAGTGAACTTTCACTGTCAATTTCATTGAAGAGTTAGAGGAGTATTGGTGTGAGTTCTGTTTTGGGGGCCTTGTAGAATTCAGCTGTAAATCCATCCGGTCCTGGGCTTTTCTTTGGTGGGAGGTCTCTTATTGCTGTTTCTATTTCGATGCTTGATATGGGTATCTTCAGTTGGTCTCAATCATCTTGGTTTAGTTTGAGCATGTCAACATTTGCTAGAAATTCATCTACTTCCTTCCAAATTCTCAAACCTATTAGCATAATGGTTTGAGAAGTATTCCCTTATAATGTGTTGCTGTTCACACAGCGAGACCCAAGAACTCGGTATCTGGTAGGCAGAAAGGGACCATACCATGTGGGTATAGACCAAGTTTATTAAAACATCACATGCTTATATAGGGAATGGGACATAGAAGGTAAGTCACAGGACCTTCATGAGACAATCACAGGACAGAAAGTTGACCTTGGGGAATGTGGACAATTAGCAACCTTTACTTGGTGACAGAAAAGACTTGTTCGAGATGATTGAAAAGACTTGTTCAAGACAATAAAAGAGGAAGCAAGGTGCAGGTGGGACTCCATTAAATAGACAAAAGGAATCTTGAGGCATAGTTCTACACAGTTAACTAGGAGGATCATGAGAATGGCACTTACAGAAAACCATCACCTGAGTCTGGCACCGGGCACAGGACCTTTGCCCCACATGGAGGAAGGGGCATCCCTTTTACCTCCCAGAAGAATGCATGGCAGCACACACCCTCACGGCACACAGGAACTCAAATGGGGTCTTGTGAGTCCATGCCTCTGACATCTCCCCCTTTTTTGTTTTTTAAACGTAGAACAGCAAGCATGAGATAGATCCTTTTGGGGAAGAGGCACTTTAGCTATTCTGGAGTGGAGACAGCAGTATCCTGCTAAGAACACAAACATCATAAGACAAAACACAATCAATCCTGTGGAGACACTATGGGTAAAACTCTGCCACCAGGTATGGGGGTCCAATCTGGTGTATGTCCCAAGTCAAATTCCCTTGCAGGTCCTGTAGATGGTAGTGAAGTCCCTGCCAAGTGATGTTAGTGGTGTTGAAGCAGGTGGAGTGACACACAGCTTTGTTGAGCTCCAATTACACTCGAAGGTTAGCTGTTTCTGCAGCTCAATTATCTGGTCTCCCATCTACTGCACTGTATGTTGTAGGGTATTCAGATGGGACTCAATGTCCTGTTCAGTATTTAGCTGACGAGTCCATAGCTGATGGGAATCATGTTGTCACTCCTCTACTAAGTCCTTGGTTTGGACAGTGGAATGCAGGGCCACTACAGCAGTATCAGTGGTCACAGTGATGGGGATCACTCCAAGGATTGTGGCTACAATCAGGCCCAGTTGCTGGAAGACTCCTGTCAACAGACCAACAGCAGGGCTCTCCTGCCAAGGTCAGGTGAATTTAACAGGCACCCAGACCCCTAAGTGAGATCTTAATATTAGGAGAGACTGAGAAGATATATTAAAAGGAATAGAATGGTTTAAACATGTAAAAAAGTCAACAATCAAGACAATCCAGGCTATGTAGGGCTTCATTAATTGACACTGTCCTTATGGCCAACACATAAGGAATTTTAACACAAGCCTGTACAGTAGAAGAATGATTCCTATAAAATGTATAATTTGCCTCAAGGGTTGTAGTAAAATGACCAATCTAATTTTGAGTTGTATAAAATAGGGCAGCAAGTTTCCATAAGTACCACTGTTCAGGGCCCAAGTATTTCTTGAAATTCATACATGGCTTAGGAGGTACAAAGCCCCCATCATGCCAGGTGAGCAAGCCAGTGGGTTCTACATGATTTATAACTCCATTCTATGAATGCCACCTGATAGAGAATTACTAGTACACCAATTATCAACATGCTTTTTAAAACAATTGGTGATGAAATGCCCATGGGGACCCCAATCTATAAATGAGATGTTATCATTATGCCATATAATCTTTCCTCTGGGGCTGTGGCACTGAGACCATTGAATAGGAACATAAGCCTGAGTCCAATAATTAATGCCCTGGCATACTGGGTTGGCTGGTCTCCCAGTCATATTTGTATAAGAATGATTCCTACCAATAAAATTTAAGGAAAGCATGCTGAATAGCCCCATGTGATTGGTGCTCTTATCATCAGGCAAGATGTATGCCCATAGCTGTCTTCTGGTTGACAAGCAAGGTGATGTCCCTAGACATAGCGGTAAAGACTTACATCCTAAGGATATATTATAGCGTGTTCCTTCCTCATCTGGATGAGTAGGGCCTGCATGGTCCCACAGTGGAGGAAAATTACCTGCTGTTATTAGTGTATACCACTGGGCCTTGGTCTAACCAATCCACTAATTTTAACAACAATATGCATATTCACTACTCACCACAGCAGTGCAATCGTAGCCAAAAACAGATGTTCAAGTGTTCTAGGGGTTTTTGTCCTAACCAGGACAGCTTCTACCTTGTATGACAGCACCTTAATCTGACCTCATGTTGGTGGGGTCAAGCTGCTTTTCTTATGATAAGGGTGTTGGCATCCTCGGGGCTTCAAGCTTAGGTCTGCAAAGCTACACACTAGATGTTCTTCCTCAGGGTTGTGTTGTGTTGTTTTCATCTCTCCAGGGTTGGATGAGTCGTACAGGGACCCAGATGTTGCTGGTTGATCCATCTGGAATGATTGAAGCATACCCTTTCCCACTACAGGTCATTGATCCTGGTTTCCATTTATCAAATTCTTTATACGTATAGAAATATGGTATTTAGATGGAGCTGGAGAGGTAAAATGTTTTTCAGCTCTAGTATAAGTAAATTAAAAAAAATTTAAAGTAAATAAGGTTAAGGCAAGAATTTCCCTTGGGGTTCCCCCTCTTTTGATTTTAGTAATTGAAGCTTAAATGTTCTATTGGCTCGTTCCACAATTGCTTGGCCCTGAGGATTATATGGAATGCCAGTAATGTGTTTAATTTGCCATTCCCTGAAAAATGCAGCAAAGTGTTTGCTTGTATAAGCAGGACCACTATCTGTTTTTATAGTGTGAAGAAGGCCCATAACAGGAAAAGTAAGTTTAAGCATGGTAATTGTTGCTTTAGCTGATTGTGAGGACATGAGTACTGCCCATATGAAGGAAGAGAAGGTATCTACAACAACATGTAAATAAGGCTGTTTAGGAAATAAGTTAGTACAAGTAACATCCCATTTGCCTCAGCGCATTACTGGAATCTCCTAGTGGGTTAGCACCTGCTGGATAGGAGGTACAATGTCATGAAGCTCAGACCTCATAGCCTCTGACAATGGTGCGGGCATGTCCAAAAGGAATGCGGTAATGGGCATGTAAGGTTAACATTTATGCAGCATTTTGTGTTCCTCCTGAGCAGAAGAAAAGACACAAGCAGTAAGTTTATCAGCAGCAGTGTTCCTTTCTGTCAATGGTCCAGGTAGCTGGGAATGAGCACCATGTGTGTTATAGACAGTGGAGATCGCCTGTTTTGAAGAAGTTGTGGTAGTTCAGTTAGTAGAGGAAGCATAACAGGGTGGTGAGAGGAGAGAGAGGCTGTCTCACTGGCTGGAAAGAGATTAACAACATAAAGCAACGTTTATAGGACCAGGAAGATTTTGTAACAGGGTTACTGGTGTCACTAATTCCACTTGCTGTGCCAAGGTGAATTGGGCATGTATAGTTTGGTGAATGTCAGGTCCGTGAATGCCACCATGCCCAGTGGAAGAGCCATCTATAAAATAGGTGGATGCAGCCTCATTAACAACAAAAGGTGTTTTAACAAGAAATCCCATAGCTTTCCTGGAGGGTAGTGATTGTCAAAAGTTCCATAGTAATCTGCCAGCACTTACTGTGTAAGGAAGAAGACTGCAAAAGTGTCTCTAAATCGTCAGCTTGTTAATGGCAAAACAGTTCCATCAGGGTCAAATCCATACACCTGGTGTGTGTGCTGCTCCCTTCCCTTAGTTAACATAGCAGCAATCTGATCCACATAAGAAGACACCACATTATGTTCCTTATGATGTAAATAAATCCACTCCAGGGGAAGGGAATTTTGGGTTAAAATACCTGTGGGATTAACTAAAGTGGGAGTTATTAACACCATTAATGGCAAAGAAGGGTCCTAGCAGATTGCAAAGGCCTCTTGCAGCCTTTGTTCAAAGAATTGAAGCTCACTTCCCTCTAGTGGAATCAGTTGTCAGGGGCTGTCCGAGGCAGGGTCTCCCTCTAAGGTTTTGAACAAATTGGTAAGTTTATAATTAGTGAAGTGAAGCCAATTGATATCGCCCAACAATTTCTGGTAATCATTCAAGGTCTGCAAATGATTCTGTTTCGTAAAAGTTTTTTGGGGACGTACAGTAGGACTGTCAACCACATGACCCAAGTACGTCGCAGAGTCAGTAGTTTGAACTTTCTCAGGAGCTATTATTAACCCGTGAGTCTATAATTGCTGCTACAAATGAAAATAACACTGAGGTACTTCCTGTGATAAGGAAGCAGCAAAAGAATATCATCCATATAATGAATAATATATGCCAAGGGATACTTTTGTCTGGTTGGGGCAATTACCTGTCCTACAAAAACTGACACTTAGTGGGGGAATTAGTCATTCCTTGAGGCAAAACCTTCCACTGATATCTCAAGTGAGGTTCCTTTAGATTAAAAGAAGGAACAGAAAATGCAAACCACTTCTTATCAAAGGGGTGAATATGTATAGAGTAAAAACAATCCTTCAAATCTAAGACAAGTGGCCAGTCTTTAGGAATGGCCTTAGGGGTAGGAAGGCCTGGCTGTAATGTCCCCATTGGGAGTTCACAGTCCTCAAATCTATCAGTAGGCACCATTTACCAGATTTCTTTTTCATAACAAAGACCGGGAAATTTCAGGGGGAAAAAGAAGGTTCTATATGTCCTGCCTGTACCAAATGTTGCAATGCTTCTAGTTTTTCTTTTGTTAAGGGTTACTGAGCCGTCCAAATTGGCTGCTTAGATTTCCTTTGAATTTGGATGGGGGGCATAGGTTCAGTGGCCCCTAGGAAAAACCAGCCCAGGACTTCCAATATGGGTTGGGGATCTATAGATTTTTCTATACCTTATTCATTTTTCCCTAGCCCCTTCCCCTCTACATACCCCATACGGTATATGAAATGCCTGTTTAGAATAAAGACTTTCAGATGAGGAGGGAATTGTCAATTGAGCTTGAGTCTGCTGCAAAAAATCTCTCCCCCATAAGTTCATGGGGATTTGAGTAATTAAAGGCTACACAACAGCCGAGATTCCCTCAAGCTCTTCACAAAACAACTTCTCTGAACTCTGTTTCACCTGTGAAGGGTCTTTAGTTCCCAGTCCTGATAAAACAGCATTAGCTTCTGCAATGGGCCATTCAGGGGGCCAAGCATCAGAGGAAATGATGGAACCATTGGCAACAGAGTCTAGCATTCCTGAAAACACCTTCCCTTTGATCTTAAGGTCCATTATAGGTTTGTCTGATTCAGAGAAAATAAGAGTCAAGGCAATAACAACGTTAGTGCTGCCGAAACCTCCTGTGCACTCTCTTGCCTCTGCCTGTGGTTTCACATAAGGCAGCAAGAGTAACTGAGCTATATGTTCTCCCTTCTTGGGCCACTTCACAAACGTGGATATCGTAAGAGCTATCTCTCCCTTGTATCAGCATCTATCATGCCTGTGTGGACCCGTATCCCTTTCATAGACAAGGCTACTCCTCCCCAACAGCAAGCCAACAGTATCAGCAGGGATAGGGCCGCAATAACCAGAGGACAACTTAAAAGGACACATATGTGGATAAATAGTAAGGTCAGAGGGAGCAGGGACGTCTATAGCTACACTCCCTCTAGTTTAAGCCTTTAATTCCATGATGCTAGGATAGAACTGGCCTTCTACTTTTAAGGGGCAGAAGGCAGGCCCTGCAATCCGGTTCCCTGTTTGGTGGCAAGTGACTGCCTTAGCTGTTCCCTAGCAGGATTTCCTCCCTTATCTAGTCTGGTATAACACTTGTTAGCCCAATGGAACCCTCTCTTACATCTAGGACAAACTCCAGGGGGTTTTGGTCTTGCAGCAGCAGAGCTGGCACTGCCTTTTCACATGGCCAGGTTTTCCACATTTAAAACATTTCACAGAAAATTGTTTCTGTGCCAATATTCCTATACTGCTTCATGTAATCCGTTACTCCTCCTTTATCTGCTTAAGAGCTATCTGGCAGCCTTCATTAGCATTATCAAATGCAAGCTGCTTCAGTAACAAATCCTGAAGTTGCTGCCCACGGACTTGCTTTTCTATAGAATCCTATAAAATGGCCTATAAAATCTGAATAAGGTTCAGTAGCTCCTTGGAGCACTTTAGTATAAGATCCTGTATACTTTGACCCAGAATCAATCTTTTCCCAAGCCTCCAGTGCAGCACACCGTATGCGTGGCAGGGCAGCTTGGAGAATAGCCAGCTGTTGTTGAACAGTGGAAAAAGGCCCTGAACCTATAACCATGTCAAAAGTCAAGCCATGAGGATTACCCAGTGCAGCCTGCCTGCACATTTCCTCCCGAGCAGCATCTGCCATTGAAGATTTTGAGATTTTGACAAAACCATTTTAGCTACTAGATGAAAATCATAAGGGATCCAGTGGGCATTATCAGTCCACCCTGTCAAAAATTCAACACAATATGGACAGGTGGGGATAAGAAGCACAAGCCTTCTTGAAAGCAGACACCACGTCCCAATCCAACCGGAGGCATTGGAGGGGTTGTCATTCATAATTGATCAGAAAGAAAAGACAATTCATGAGGGCATTGGTGTGGTACGTCCACCCTTAATGGCCTTCCCTGAAAGTTAAATATTGCATAGGCCGGAGAAGCAGGGGCTCTCTGGCTCCAGGATCTGCCTTTCTAAAGTGCTTCTAGACAGTGTCTGAGGCTTCTCAGCTTGCTCTGATGCCCCAGCCTGATGGGGGCAGTCCTAAACGTTACTTTTCGTGGAGGAAAGATTTCATTATGCAGCATTTTTGCCTTTGTCCAAGTCTCTTCATCCAGCTGGTATTCACACAAAGAATGAGCTACTCGTTCCTGATCAACAGTTTCCTTCTCTTCTTCTATCACCTCTATGATGGCACAAATGAGAGTCCATGTCACCCCAAACTGAAGGCTGACGTGCTCTCCCTGCCTGTAAGCTCTCTTTACGCTATCCTTAACTTTCTGCCATACTCTCTCATTTAAAGTTCCTTCACCAGGGAAACAAGGATTATATTCACAAACTATGCTGAGACATTCTAGCAGTTTCCCCTTAGACAACTTTGCTCCACTTTTCTTAAGAAAGTGGTATACTATATTGACAAATGGCTGAGCTTGGCTTTCCAATCATCCCATAATGAAATAAACACTTACCTCCTTCTGTGGGGCACCAGAGTCCTTCTAGCAGAACTTTCTCTACTTCCAGGTCCCTGTTCGGGTGCCTCTTGTTGCTGTTCACACAGTGAGACCCGAGAACTGTGTCTGGTAGGCAGAAAGGGACCATACACTATGCGGGTATAGACCAAGTTTATTAAAACACCATATGCTTATATAGGACATAGAGGCATAGAAGTTAAGTCACAGGACCATCAGGAGATAATCATAGGACAGAAAGTTGACCTTCTTGGGAAATGTGGACAATTAACAACCTTTAATAGGTGACAGGAAAGACCTGTTCAAGATGATTGGAAAGACTTGTTCAAGATAATTAAAGAGGAAGCAAGGTGCAGGTGGTGCTCCATTAAATAGACAAAAAGCATCTTGAGGCATAGTTCTACACAATTAACCACGAGGATCATGAGAATGGCACTTCTGGAAAACCATCACCTGAGTCTGGCACCGGGCACAGGACCTTTGCCCCACATGAGGGAAGAGGGACATCCCCTCCCCCCCCAGATGGATGCATGCCAGCATATACCCTCAGGGCACACAGGAACTCAAATGGGGTCTTGAGAGTCCATGCCTCCGACAATAATGTTCTGAGTCTTGGTTGTTTCTGTGGCGATGTTTCCATTCTCAGCTCTGAGTTTCTTTATATTGGTGTGTTCTCTTCTTTTTCTAATAAAATTTGCTAAGGGTATGTGAATTGTGTTAATTTTTTCAAAGAACCTACTCTGTTTGGTTGATTCTTTCTATGGGTTTTTTTGGACTCTAATTCATTTAATGCTGATTTAATTTTAATTATTTCTTTCCATCTATTTGATTGGGGATTAGCTTGTTTCTCTTTTTCAAGGAGCTTAAGGTGCCTCGTTAAATCGTTGATTTTAGATCTCTCCAAGTTGTTGATGTAGGAACTCAGAGCTATAAAGTTGCCTCTGAGTATTCCCTTTGATATTTTCCAGATGAGCTGGTAATTTGTGTGTTCATTTTTGTTAAATATCTTAAACATTTGCATTTCCTTTCTAATCTCTTCCATGATCCATTGGTGGTTCAACAGTGTGTTCTTCAGCCTCCATGTGTTACAGGATGTACTTTGGTGACGTTTGGTATTGAATTCTAATTGTATTCCCTTGTGGTTTGAGAGAATGAAGTATATAATTTCAATGTTTCTGAATTTGGACAAATTTGCTTTGTGACCTAAAATGTGATCTATTTTGGAGAATGTTCCATGTGCTCCTGAGAAGATCAAGTATTCTGATGTTACTGGGTGAAATATTCAGTGTATGTCTGTTAAGTCTAGTTCATCTAAGCAGTTGTTTAGATCTGAGTTTTCTCTGTTGAGTTTTTGCCAGGTTGATCTATCCAGCGGGGATAGTGGTTTGTTAAAGACTCCAACAATTAATGTCTTTGGATCTATGTGAGATTTGAGGGAATGTAGTGTTTCTTGGATAAATTTGGGTACACCATTATTTTGTGAATAAATATTTATAATGGTAATATCCTCATACAGGAGAGATCCCTTAATTAGAATGTAATGACCTTCTTTATCTCTTCTTGCTAATTTTAATTTGAAGTCTATTTTATCTGATATTAGGATTGCACCTCCTGCCTGTTTATGGGGACTGTCTGCTTGGTTGATTTTATTCCGGCCTTTCACTTTCAGAATATATTTGTTTTTCAGGTAAGATGTGTCTCTTGAAGGCAGCAGATAGAAGGTTCTTGCTTTTTGATCCAGCTAGATAATCTATGTCATTTAATTGGAGAGTTAAGTCCATTAATATTGAGAGTAAGGTCTGGGAGATATTTGGCAGTTCCTGCCATATTATCCACCTTCAAGGAAGCTGTGCTAACTGGGTTCTTCCTATGATTCTTGGATTCTCTGTTGGAGGCTATTTCTTAGCCTTTATCATGTTCTTATTGGTGTTCTATGTGTAGGACATCTTTAAGTATCTTTTATAGGGCTGGTTTTGTGGGAGAGATATATTGTTTGCTGTGGAAATATTTATTTGACCTTCTGTTATGAAGGAGAGTTTAGCTGGGTACAATATTCTTGGTTGATAGTTGTTTCTCTTTAGGATGTGGCATACATCATTCCAGGCTCTTGTTGCTTTCTTTGTCTCAGCTGAGAAATCTGAAGTTATTCTGATTGGTTTCCCTTTATAGGTAATTGATCTTGTCTCCCTGACAGCTTTAAGGATCCTTTCCTTGATCTCAGTTGATCCTGTGTGGATTACAATGTCACGGTGGGATGTCCTTTTCTGTCTGGTCTAGTCTGTTTGGGGTTCTAAAGACTTCTGGTATCTGAATGACCCTATCTTTTTGCATATTTCGGAAGTTCTCTGCTAGGATCTTGCTAAATAAACTTCCTAAATCTTTCACTTCTGTCTGTCTCTAGGCCCTCCTCTACACCCATTAGCCTTAAATTAGGCATTCTGATGGAGACTTCTAAATGTTTAATAGATCTATTGTATTTGTCTTGAATACTTGTTGTTCTTTCTCTATGTTTAGGCTGTCCTCAATCCCAGAGAATTGATCCTCTGCATGGTCTAACGTACTGTCAAGACTTTCTACTTTGTTTTGTATTTCCTTTCCTTCTAATTGGACAGCTATGATGGCTTCAAATTCTTTGTTGGAGTTTTGTTTTAGATCTTGTATAGACTTCTTTACCTCCTTAATTTGGTTTTCGGTTTTCATTCTCAAATACTTTAGTTGATTGGTTGAGGTTTCATTGGACTCCCTTTCCTTCTGTTGGGCTTTATTCAGCATTCCCTTTGTGGCCTCCATGGATTCCTCCAGCTTTCTGTTTGTAGATTCCATGAATGCCTCTATTAATCTTTGTTTATTCTCATCCTGCTCCCTCAATTACTCTATTAATCTTTGATTAGCCTCCTCATGCTCACAAAATTCCTGTATTAGTCTTTGGTTAGTCTTATCATGCTCAAAGATTTTTCTGATCATGCTCACAGAGTGCTTTGAAAGCTTCCAATCTTTACATTCTTCATGTTCACCAGTAGTGCTTTTAGAGCATTTTGGAACTCCCCTCTGGATTATTCATTAATTGCTCCATTGTCTGATTATCATGATATGAGTTGAGGTAACATTTTTCTTGTGTATCTCTGGCTTATTCTGCCCATTTGGGTATAAAAGAAAATCAATTCCATGCTAGAACACTGTTTTAAGGCAATCATCAACCAGAACTCTGTAGTTACACAGATTCTTTGATGAAGTCAAAATGAGTACAGATACAGTGTAGTTCAAAAATAAGCAGCTAAAGATCAATGGGCTAAGAAAATAAAAATGGAACCAGCATCCAGAAATTAATAGGTGTGTGGAGAATTGTGAGGAGAAAATAAGATTAGAGGAATGTGGGAGGGAAAAGGAGAGATGGACTATTACCAAGACCTAAATTCAGAGAGAGGAAAGGATAGAAGGAAAGGAGAAAAGAGGTAAAGAAAAAGAAAAATTAAAAATTTAAAAATGAAATGCTTAAAAAATATATAAGTATAAAGAAATAATACTACAATTAAGGGAGTTAAGGTTGAGAGTTTGTGAATTGAGTAATCAATATCTGAATTAAGTTATGCACACAATAAAGGATAAGGTTTAATAATCAAAGATGGATATATGTCTGGGGATGAACAGAACAGCAATTAAGTAAAGCAAACAAAAACCTAAAAGGACCAAAAGGGAAAAGAGTAAAAAGCAAACTAAAAAAAAAATATAAAATAAAAATGATGAAAAAATAGAAAACATTTTTTAAAAAGAATTTTAAAAAATTAAGTAGAGAAAAGACTCCTTCATTTTTGCTTGTGGGGGTGGGGGGAGAGGGATCTTGTGTTTCCCCTGTGTCCCTAACCAGTTTCTTGGTGGAGTCTCTGGTTTGCTTGTGGTATTTGCTTTGCCTGTGGCTTGATTGGTTTCTTAAATCAGTTTGTTTGAGCTGTCAGAATGAATCTGCCTTACCAGGGACTTTATAACCCTTGTCCCAGGCTAGTTCAGTGAGAGGGGGATCTGCTTTTACTATCACAAAAGAGGAAGATGGCTGTTTCCTTTAGCTTGGAGTTGCTGTGATGGGGCTAGGTTTTGGATAACATTGGAGCCTGTCAGCAATCAGTAGCTTTTTCTTGAGGAGCTAGCTCCTGAAATACTCACAGAGCCCAGCCTGGAGACATTCTCAGGATTTGTTTACTGAGTTCCCAATTGTTTTTCTTTTACCCTCCAGCAGTTGAGTCTGCTGCTTGTGATACAGTGGGGTGGGGCTGCCTCTGTTTCTGTTTACCCAATGAAGAATGTCACTCTTTTATGGGTTGAACATTCTCCTGGGGTGGAGAACATTCTCCTGGGGTGGAGCTGAGCCCTTCAGGTCAGGTTCCTTTGACCTGTTGAATGGTTCCTATTGTCTTCTTGAGTTAAGGCCTGAGTTAAGGGCTAGCTGCCCTGGCCTACTCTTCGTCATGGAGTACTTCTCTGGTGGTAGGGAGGGGCTACCTTCCCCTCACTGCTCCATGAAAGGAGTGAGGATGTCTTGGGATGGTACTCATGCCTTTCTCTTGGTTTTCCAGGCCTTCCACAGTCTGCAACTATCTATGGTCAGCAGGATGAAGAGTTCTGCTCCTTGTCAGTTAATGCTTGCAATGAGTAGAATCCTCTTGCATACCTTCTCTGGCACCTCTGTCCTGGGCTCTCTCTGTTGATATGGCCACTGTGGCAGCAGCTGTGACTGCTGCAGACACCAGCAAGTGCTCCAATCTTCTCCTTAACCAAGCTGCCTGAATGTTTCTTCTCTGGCCAAACTCTCTACTGTGATGGCATACTGGTTTGACTTTCTAGCTTTGGACTTTTCACTGAAACACTAAAACTGGTTTTATGTGAGAGCTTGTTTAGCACCCAGCTTCCACAATTTTTTTTAACAGCATATAGATTAAAATATTTGATCAAATGAGCTTGCTAATGTAACCCATGTTATGAATTAACTCCCTATTCACCAGTTCCACAAATGTATTGCTGTTAATTTAACAAATGCTTCTGGAGCCCATTTCCTAATCCAGAAAGATTTGTAAGTATGGAGGCTAATACCAGTGACCCAAACAGTCTACTTCCTTAAAAAGCTGAGGAGAGCCCTGTTGATTTCCTATCCTAAATCACCAGTTAGATAAGCTAGTCCTTTTTCTCCATGGCAAATAAGTGGAAATTATGGAGAGAAATCAGGAGTGAAATCAGGAGATGTAGTCAGGCAGATTTAGATGAGATGCAACTGTGAAGACAGAGACCTTTTCTCACCTAGACTATATGAACATGTAAACATACCATAGAAGAGTATTTTAATTTAGATGACAGGATGATCAGTTAGTGAATAATTGTTGTAAATAGGTATCAAAGAAGAATGTTGGAATACTAGAAGTAGTAGTGGTATTACAAATGCCAACAAACATTTTGTCATGCATACTAAGCATTCTGAATGGACACTGGCTGCAAACCTTCCCATAGCCACAACAGCACATACAAGCAAACCTAGTGTTTGTGTGGCAAGCAGCTGGAAAGCAACATTGAGGGTGGTAAATGAGAAGTTGGAATCTGGAGTTATTAAAGATACTGTCACACACCTTGTTTACTCACACCTGGTCTCAACACAATGTAGATGCTAATTTTAGTAAATTGTATAATCAAGAGTCACTTTTACCCTGAAATTTAAAAGATTCCATTGGACTCTTAAGTTATTGGGGACACAGAAACTGTTTTATATGTTTTATACATATTCTCTTATTTACACTCTATTAAGTGTAGACTTAGCTTAAATTACTAAAATTTTGAGGATATTTCTTGTTGTGCAGGTAATACTCAATATAGATGCTTTATTTTAAAATTTGGTTACATTTTAACTATGTTTTTGTCATTTAATTTTATTTTGAATTATTTTTGTGTGGTTTATTATTCTCTGTGATTTAATTTTACTCAATTTATCATCACCATCAATAGTAGGTCATATTAATACATATTTAACTGGGCCCATTTCAATATAAATTTGTACAAAGTCAGGTTTTTATTTTATAGTATAAAATATTGTGACAATGAGAAACTTGTTTCTAAAAATGCTTACTATCCTAACTATAATTTTTTATCTTTTCAAATCCTGTCAAAGCAAGGTTATGATATCATTTCATAATTAGAAAAATTGTATCATTACTTCTTGGAGTACATATCTTGACATAACACATTATCTCTGTTTGAAGCCTGGCACATCTATATTATTATAAGATGGAGGGATTGTATTAATCTTTTGTTTGTTTGCAGTGTTTTAAGAAAGAACATTACTATATTCTCAGTTCTTGTTAAATACATTTTTGCTTCAGATAAAAGCCTAGATAATTTATTATGCAAGCATTAATAAAACAATAGTTAGTTTCTAAGGTTGCTACTAAGCTACCGATATAGCTTAGTAGTAGTATAGTTTCATGGCCAGGACTCAAAGCAAAAATGAAATTGTTAGACTTCTAATTTGAGAAATGTAAATATTGCCTCAGCAATATGCACACTCATATATATATATATATGCACATATATATTTCAATTTTATAATCAAAGACTTTTGTGTATTGCAACTTATTTAATATTTATTGAGTTCAATATCAGTATGATGACATACCTGGTTGAAAATTAATGCCACAATCATACCATATTCATTCTTACAAAATTCTTATAAAATATGGTCTTTCACATAAAACTATAGTTTATCCTGCTAAACTATGATACAACATGGAACAAGCTTAAACTTCTCAAAACTTTCAATTTCTACTTGATATCAAACAGCAATTTATGGAGGAAGCACTCATTTGGCTCTACTCAGATACAAATTTATAGGTCCAGAGACAGTTTTGCAAAAATTACTACATATATTCTGCCCAGAGATTACCTGTTTGGTTTGATTAGGTAAGCTTAAACTACACATCAATGCCATAATATTAAAATTGTTGGTTCATAGGCAGTATAAATTAAATTTTCAACTTTTCTATTGGAACAGATGGTTTCAATATTTTTATTTCCCTAGTTCTTGATGGCTGCATTCTGCCTGGGTATCTATTGTCATTAGTATGCTCATTTATTAGTAAGGGAATCTGAAGAGCCTTGGAGAGTACTGGCATCTGAGCATGTGCCAAAGACTCTCCCAAAAATCCCTGTAAAAGATATTTGTTAAGTAATTTCATATCTTACTATGGGAGCCAGTGTGTTAGAGTAGCTAAAAATTTAACCTATGACATTGCTTGTGGGCTCCAATTCTCCTTGGACATTTACAGTCTGTGTGAATTTGAACAGGCTAGTTAACTCTCCTCTGCTTCCATTTTCTTAGTTTAAAATTTTAGTGTTCAGTAATGTATAGGCAGTAATACCTGTGGTAGCCAGCTACAGGAACTATGTAACACTTGGTGCTTCTCAAATGTAACAGAAGTTGGATACTCAGAAATGATTATCATGATGAGTTATTCATTTAAAACAAGCTCTTTTTCTTTCTGATCACCTGATTTTTTTTATCATGTCAAGTATTTATAAGAAACTTCACAATTATATCAACCCAAAGTAAAGTGATCTCAAATTCTTTCTGCATTTCTTAATTACATATATATAGAGAGATATAAATACTGAAATTTTGCATTAAGAAATGTTTCTGTGTTCAAATAATGTTAAATCATATTGTAGAGAAGCATAAGAGTTAGAAATAATTATTGATGCCTCTATGGTGATTGGTAAATGCTCTTTTATTTAGCTACCATGTTTTAATGAGATATCATACCTGTTTAACAATGAATGAGTTGGGCTGAGGACCTGGTTCAAATTGTAGAGCACCTGCAAGGTAAGCATGAAATCTAGAGTCCAAGAATATGAGTAAACTGAATTTTATATGAAACTGAGATTTTAACATTCTTTAATATTACTTTTCTTTAATCAAGATTGCAAATTGGATGAATTATATCTACATCTCGCAAAAAATATGTTGAAGTCATAACTCCTAACATTTCAGAATGTGGTTTGAAGACAGATTGTGACACAGGTAATGAAGTTGAGATCATGAAGGTATGCCCTAATTGAATCTACTCAGTGTTATTATAAAAGGAGAAAATTTTGACACAGATTAGGAGGGAAGAAAGTATGATGAGTGATGGTGGAGTAAGTTAGCCACATGACTAAAGTGATTCATTTACAAACCAGAGTGCTCAGATGTTAGAGGACAGGCATGAGGAGATTCTCCCCTACAACCTTTAGGAAGAACACTTTGATTTTGGACATTGGGCCTACAGAACCATGAGACAATACCTTTGTGTATTCTAAGCCATCCAGTCTGTGATACTAGGTTACAGACCCCACAGCAAAACAAGTGTAGAACTTTTAATCAAATTAGGAACAATATTGAGCGTTTTAGATCACATTTCTTTACTTCAAGCAGAAGGAACAATTTTTTTTAAGCTTTTACAGTTTCTGGATAGTAAATGCAAAATTTCCAGAAAACACATGTGCTAATACAGAGTTCATGAAAGTTGTTTTCTTGTACTTCAAAACTTTGTAATAAGGAGGAGAGAGAGGAGAGGAGGAGAGAAGGAAGAGGAAGAAGGGAGGGAGAAAAAGGAAAGGAGGAATGACAGAAAGGAAGGACCAAAAAGTAAATCTTATCCAGAAATTTTAAGAAATCCTTTGACTGTCACATATCAATAACTTACCAATTATGTTAATTTCCTATGATTCCTGCAGTAAATCTGTAGTAACTAGTAGCTGAAAATACAAATTTTTATTTTACAGGTTTAGAGGTCAGTAGTTTGAAAGTCAGCACTACTAAACTAAAACCACAGTATTGGCAGAATTGATTCCTTTTGGAATCACTGGGGGAGTATCAATTTTCTTGCCTTTACAGACTTTCAGAGACTAGTTACATTTTCAGCTATTGGCTTCTTCAAATAGAGAGGTGCAGCACCTTCTAATCTGTCAGTTTTCTTTGTACCTGTTTCATACTACCTTTAATATCTTTGAACATCTACATCTACATCTACATTCTATTTGTAAAAATCACCATGATAAATGGTACCAAACAGGTGATCCAGATTAATCTCATCTTTAGATCTTTAATTTAGTCATACTTTCTAAATCCTCTTAGCCATGTTATAAAACTTGTTCATAGATTCTGGAGATTAGGATGTGGACATCCTTGGGCTACCAAGGAAAAACATTATCTATAAAATATGTTACTTGAAATGTCAATTAAACCTCAAACTTAAAAGCTGATCTGCTCCAGTTTTCCTGCAGAAAAAGCTAACCAAAAAATGGATGAATATATACATTTACATAATTTCTATGACAATATGACAATACTTTCAATAATTCAGGAAGTGTTGATCGGTAACACCTGCTAAATCCCAAGCACTTTTAGGTTTCTCCAACAATTAAATGTTTTGCTTCAGGTTCTAAGAAGTGCTATGATAAAAAATAAAGTTAAGTGAAGGAATTTATAGCACATGATTGCTATTTTAAGAGAGATGATTTTCTGAAAGAAGTGGTATTTGTGCAATCTTGAATTAATATCTGCTTAATCAATTAATTGTTCCTGTAGATTACAACTGGAAACAATTTACATAATTAAGATTATTGACTGGCAGTTTTGAATTAAAATTGGAAGGAAGCCAAGTAATAAATAATTGGGTATGGATTTTTCTAGGTAAGAAAATCATATCAAGGAGATTTTTTAAAATTTTTACATAAAGACATAGTCCTATCAAGTGAGTAAGAAATTGTTATATCACAAGAGACAAAATAATTGCTCTTAATCATTTGCCTTACTAAATATTTCCTTGGGGATGCTGGCACAAAATAACCAGTGAATATGCCTTCTCACATATAAGATGTGGAAACATTCCCATAATGTCCATGAATATAGTGTCGTTGATTAGTTCTTGCCCTTAAGGGGCCTGAAGATTTTTTCCATAGAATTTTCTTATTGGACTACAAGTTAGATTCAGAAGCATTTGACTAAAACATGTGTCACATGCATATATTAGGCTACAGTTATATTTTTCTTATATACATATAAATGTATATATGAACTATATATAACTCCATATTTTTTTCAGGGTGGTATGGCTACAGACCAACTGTTGTTTTGTTTTAATTTTTTATTATAAAGGTGATATACAGAGGAGTTACAGTTGTATAAGTCAGGTAAAAAGCTAATTTCTTTTTTTTTTTTGACAATGTCACCCTTTCCTTCACTTTTCCACTTTTTCCTTCCATACTCTCCTCCATATGCTGTATAGTTCATTTTCAACATAGTGTCTAGTGAGTACCATTGCTGCATTTATTCCCATTGTCACTCCATTTCTGTGCCTCCCCCTAAGAACAGTTTTGTTTTCTTTTGTTTTTGCCAGTCCTGGGGCTTGAACCCGGGGCCTTAGCATTGTCGCTGTGCTTCTTTTGCTCAAAGCTAGTACTCTACCACTTTGAGCCACAGCACACCACTTCTGGATTTTTTTTCTGTTTAAGTAGTACTGAACTTCCATATTTTAAAGAGTAGGTTGTTCACTTTTTCTGTGCAAGAATTATAAGTAAAAGTTCATGCTTTTATTCAGGTGTTTATTGATACATAGTTTTACAGTATTAGGTATTTTTATAAAAGTTAATGTAATTTCTAATATCCAGTTTAATGATAGTTATACAAACCAACCAAAACTTCTAATTCCCAGGGTTATCACTTGGCAAAGCGTGATAATAAGCTTGAAATCTATTCTCTTCCGTTACCAGGTTATTCTAGGGAAGTAAAGGAATAGGAAAAAACAATCTGGTTCAATCTACAAAGTAACATACTATTTGGTCTGTAAGAGATTTTAACTTTGCGTTGTCATCCCTGGCTTATGTCTAGCTACTCAGGAGGCTGAGATGTGAAGATTATCATTCAAAGCCAGAAGATGAATCTGAAAGATTCTAACCTGCAATTAAGCATCAAAAACTTGGAACTACAGTCATGTCTCAAGTGATACAAAATGAACAGTGATCTAAAAAGCTGAGCTTGATGCCCTGAAAATGTCATCCTTAGATCTATATCACAACATAAAATTTGGATATGTGCAATAGGCAGAATAACGCCCACCCGGTCATCTACACACTAAGAACTGGAAGCCGTGAATATAGTACCTCACCTGACAAAGGAGAATTAACGTTTCAGGTAGAATTAAAAATTCTAAACAGATAACCTTAAAATAGAGGAGTTCTCTTGAATTAACTCTGTGTGCCCAATATAATCATGTGAAACCTTAAACTTTTAAAAACAATTTGTTACAATTGCATATATTTATCAGAACTTTATGCATATTTTTCCTCTGTTACATATGAGAGTCAGAATACATATATCCATCACAAAAACCCAGAACAAAAGCTATTATGTTTATATGGTAATCTGAAGAACTATTGAATCTTCTTACTGGAAATAAAAAAAAAGGAAATTAATCCATTCTGAAAAGTGTCTGTACAGGGAAAAAATTCTAAAGTTGAAGTGTTTCTCTTTAAGCTGAGGGGAGTTTACACACATTAGGTCTTCTAGAACTATTTGTTCAGAACCAAATCATCACTAAAGCTTGGATTTCAAAAAAGAATTAAGTCTGGCTCATTAGCCTGTTTTTCTGCCTTCTATTAATGTAACCAGAACAAAGCCAAGCAATAGGGTAAAAAGTTCAACTCTGGCATATCAAAAATAAATAAACACAAATTCTAAATCATTACTGTACCAAGGGAAATTGGAAAAAACTGATATAAAAATTGCCATTGTACATTTACATGTAGCTATTTCTTCAGTTTTGAAAATTGATTTTGTGGTACTAAGAATATAGTTGTAGAAATAATTTGAGGAACAAGATAAAACTAACAATCTCTGAAATGAGGAAAATTAATTTTCCTAAAAGCCCTGTCAATGAAAATAAAATTGATTACATGTCTATAGAGCTGAAAACACTTAAATAATTAATAGAAATTATTGAATGGCACATATAATGAGTTTTTAATGTCTGCGATGATTACAGAAAAATAGAAAATATGCCAAATCTTAATTTATATATTATAATTATATTATTTTAATATGTATTTCTTATTTTTCTAATTCCACTTATAAAGGCAACCAAAAGTAAACTGAATGCCCACACCAAAATGGCTCTATGAGGCAAGTGATGATAACATAGATCCTAATTCTGGTACTCAGGAGGTCAAGTCTGACGATGCCTCCAAAATAACAACAACAAAATGAAACAACAAAAACAAAGACAAAATCAAAACATACATAAGAACAAGGATAGTAATATCTAATACTTACAGAAGGATTACTGTACAGGCTTTATGACTGCATTCATTGTGTCATTTGTCTTTTGACAACTTGATGAGATCAATCAGTTTTAGTCTTTGTTTGGTTTCAGATGAAATTAATGCCCAGAGATATTAAGTTATTTGCCTAGATAATACATTCATTACATAGGAAACCTTAATTGGAACCCTTGCCTATGATTGTAGTTTGTGCTTTTCAAAACAGCTTGTACATATTCTGTGTATTTAAACCTCGGATCAAAGATCATCTCCCAACAGCACTTTTCTCTGACTCCCAGGCCCTGCCTAATGCATCATTCCTTTGCTAATTTATACAGAACAGAATAAAAAGGTTGTTTAATTTTAAGCTTTTTTTATAGCTGAGAAATCATTGGATAGCAGAAGGCCCTTCATGAACTGATAAGTACAGGATTACTGCTAAGGTATAATTTTACAACCAGAATGACGGAGTCAAACACAACTTAGTGAAAGAAAGAACATCCAACACCTTTAATCATTTTGAAGAATGTGCGGACATAAAAAAGGATGTAAAAGCACAATAAATTTCCAGATAGTTAGATCTGATTTCTGAAGTAGTTCATTATTCTCAGTATACTGAGAAGTTCCCAATTTATATATCACTTTATTCTTTTTGCCTCTTTCAGTTGCTAAGTCTATCTCTCTACATCCCTATCTCTTTCTGTCTTCCCCTCCCCTTCTCCTTCATTCTTCTGTCTCTTCCAGATATAAATAATAAGTAATTTGTCACAATACTAAACTGATCTTCAGCATATTCTGATTTCATAAGCCATACAAAGCAATACACTGCCCTAGTAGAGGTTAGTAAAATGTTAGAATTAAAAAGCATAAACATGTATATGTGTGTATAGTATGTTTATGTTTTACATACATGTATATATAGCTACATTTTACATAAATGTGTAAATTTATATTTTATATTTATAAAGACTATTTCCAAGACAATTTCAAGGCTATTTTCTGCAAGCACAGTGTTTTGGCCATATATAATGTCTGTAGTTATTCTTACTGACATGTGGGAGCTTTTTGTGCAGAAATATCACCAGTTCCTAGTGCCTATTCACCATTTTTATTTTTACTCTTTTTTGTTTTGTGCCATTTACTGTTTTTAGCCAGAGATTTTTATTATTTTAGATATGCTCACTAATGCCTCACTCTGACTTCACTGATATGTTCCTTTATGCCTCTACTTCTCCAACTTGATCTAAAGACCTTCAAGGAATCATCATTTTCCTTAGATTATGACATATTAGCAAACGCAGAATGTGAGGCGCATGAAGAAAGACTGGTAACTTGAAATAAATAATGGAGTGTAATATCCCTATATGTTATTGAAGATTTAAACCACACTTGAAATGCATGTTTAAGTAGTTAATCATTATTAATGAAGATTTAGAATAGCTCTCATGTTTATTTCATTCTTTATTAAAACAAAATTATCATTCTTTTTTCTACTGCTACCATAACTTAATTATTGGATTTTTCAACATGTCTGGTTGGGAAAGTGTGATATCAATACCAAGAAGAGACAGAATCTGAATTAAAGAAATATGTCTCATTAACATGTTACAAGTTTGATTTATCTAATTGTAGTAGTTTCAATTAAATGGTTGCTTATCACTGAAATACTCAATTTCCCTGTTTTAAAACCCTCTCGAAGATGGTCAGTTAATTTTAGAGCAAACTTATTCCTTCAATACTATCTTTTAATGAAAGTTTGGTTCTTGAATTTGTCACAATATTTTTGTAAGAAAAACATATGGAATATTATAAAATATGGGCAGAGCATGGCTCAAGAAGTAGAGTGGCTGCTTGAGTTCTAACTCTAGTACCATCATTACCATCACCACCAAAAAAAGAATATTTTAAAATAGCAATAACTTAACAACTGTGATGGTTGAAACTAATTACATATAAAATGGATATCATATAAATTTATACGCATACTATCTGGATAATTCATTTTGACATCTGTAATCAAATGGTGTAACTGAACCTAGGGTCAAAATATTTGAAAATAAGGAAATCATTTTTAAATTGAATTGTATATTAAGATTCCTGGAAGCAGCATAACAAAGAGACACAAATGGCTTAGAAAATCAAATTCAATATGTTACGGTTGTGTATAATAAATTCTGAATTCAAGTTGTCATCCAGAGCATGTAGGGGAATTGTTCTCTTCACGCCTTCCAGATGTTGCCAGTGTAGCTCAGCTTCTCCACTCTCATGCTAGTCTATATGTGGAAATGACTTTTTTATGGTTTTACTTCTGAGTAAGTCTGTCTCTATGTCTGAATTCCTCCTCTACAAAAATGACATGGTCATGGTGATACTGGATTAGAACCTACTTCTCCCTGGGGCATTCAAAATTTAATCCTTAACAGACTAAGAAGGAATATATATATATATATATCTATATATATATATATATGTATATGTATATGCAATATGTATACATTATATACACATATATAATAAGCATTGTATACACATACACATATACATTGTATACAATATAATATATATTTATGTATGTTACATAAATGTTAATTGGAAAAATACCTTGTCTGGGTGGCAGTGGCTCACACCTATAATCCTAGCTACTCAGGAGGGTGAGACCTGAGGATTGAGTTGAAGCCATCTCAGGCAAGAAAGTCCATAAAACTCTTAGTCCAAATTAACCACCAAAAACCTGGAAGTGGAGCTGTGGCTCCTGCAGTAGAACAATAGTCTTTAGTACAAAAGCTCAAGTAAAGGACCTAAATTCAAGCCCTAGAAGCAGTGTGTGTGTGTGTGTGTGTGTGTGTGTGCGCGCACATGCGCACACACACACACACACACACCTCCCAGCATTTCTCCTGAAAAGCCTAAGCATTTGATGCATTTGGTCTCAAGAATTTGAGTCAGTGATAAATTAGAGCCTAGCATGAATAAAGCCTTAGATTCAGTTATCAAACTACACATAGAAAAACAAGCATATTTATTTTATTTTAGCATTTTGAGATATTACCATGATCCAGAAACTTAATCATTTGGATGTTCATAAAATATCAAAAATCGGGCTGGGAAGGTGGCTCAGTGGTAGAGCACTTGCCTTGCATTCATGAGGCCCTGGATTCGATTCCTTAGCACCACATAAGCAGGAAAAAAAAAAAGCTGGAAATGGTGCTGTGGCTCAAGTGGTAGAGTGCTAGCCTTGAGCTGAAGAGCTGAGGGACAGCACCCAGGCCGAGTTCAGGCCCCATGACTGGACCCCCTCCCCCCCAAAAATATAAAAAATCCCTCTAGACCTAAATGGAAAAATTTTCTATTCCAGCTTTGTTGAATAGACATGTTTTCAAGCAAAGCGTAGCACGATCATATGGTAAAGTTTTGTTTAAATTATACTTGTTTATGCTAAGTCCCTGTTCAAAGAAAGACAAATTGCTTTTGCACAAATAATGTTATTCTGCATAGATTCCCTTTCTTCACATTACAAATACTTTTATAAACCAATGCTTATAAACCTTTCACTCTGTCAACTGTTATCTCAATTACATTTCTAGACTACTGGAGATCCCAAGGAACTAGAAAAGAATATTTGAGCAATCAAATGTTTACCTGTTTGTGATGAAAGTATCATTGTCTTCTCCTCACAGCAAATCATAGAATTCAATGTTGGGATTTCATAAATAGGAGGGCCAGATTATTAGAAAGAGCACGTTCTTAGTAGGTATTTCAGAATAGCAATTCGACTTTCCCATTTCAGAGAATTTAGTACACAGTTGTTATTGAGAAATAAATGAAGAATATGTTCCCTTTTTTATCATTGTTTTCTGGGTCTTCTAGTGAAGGATAATGCCACAGCTTCCATGATGACATTTATTTTTTCACAAAGCATGTATATTGGGGATTGGCACTTAAAGAAGACAATCGGGGAAGCAAGACTCTGTAAAGTAAGCAGTTGACTTGTAATGTAGACTCGAGATAATCTTTGTGGAAAGTTGTATTGGAGAAATAGGCCTTCAGTGTTGTCCCTGGTTGGGCCAATCTGTCTACTCCCTCATAATCTCTTCAAGATTAGTCAGTGAATGTCAGCCATACTGAGAAGGGGAGCAGTGTTGCAGAAATGGCCTTGTCTAGACAAGATAATCCCTAAAGGAGCAAACAGTTGACAAAGTATCTGTCCATAGCAGCTGCAGCAACTTCTTCATTAGCTGGGTATCTGCACAGCATGTTGCTGTGTGCACAAAGGGAATGATCAGTTCTTTCAACTCTGCATTGGGAATGATCAGTTCTTTCAACTCTGCATTTCACTGGCTTTGCACCATTGTAGGAATCCATGCAAACTATGGAATATTAAAGTTGTGCTAATTTCATAATAAGCAAAAGAATCTTAGCTTTTTTTTTAGATATTAGTTTTGTAATCAATCTTCTTGGAATGAAATGTAAATGTTGCTTCAGTCCATTGTGATTTTTGTCCATTGAATTTTATGGATGTACATATACACTTTCAAATATTTTGTACATGTGTATAAAATACAAAATACAAAAATGTATTGTAACCAGCTATAGTTTTCTGGTCACATTCATATCAAAATATGTAAGAAACCAGGTGTAACTAGCTACAGTTAAAGTATGAAGTCTGCTTAGTATTATTTTTACTATTCTAAGATTCTGTTAAATTTAGTATACAACATCACAAAAATCTTACAAAAATTTCCATCCCAATCAGGGTAGTTAAAACATCTATTTGGATCATTGAAATAGATTTCTATATTGTTTCCCTGTTTTTCCACAAAATCAAAGAGTTTAAGTTTCCAAATATGCAGCTGTGTTTGAATCACACTCCTGTACAAAAATCTTTATGCACCTCACTGGATGTGAAATTAAATAGAACTTCTTCATTTCAAATTCAAAGCCCTTCATAAGATTGCTTCAGTTCTTATTTAGACTCTTAATTTATCCTACTCTTATTGATGTTCCCAATTGCTTCACAGTATTTTACTTCCCAACCTGCATGAGTCCAATTAAATTAAGCATAATTGAACTCTTGGATCTTGAGCCAGAAGTCGATATGATGATATACACCTTTCTTTCCTTTCCCATGTTGACAGAAAGTTAATTGGCTAAATTGTAATAATTCCTTTAAAAGTTTTTTTTTAAATAATTACTTTCATTTTATTGACGCACTTTAATCATGCCTTTCCCTTTTGAATGTGTTCTTTCTACTGTGTTGTCCAATGAAATTTTAGTTTGTAATTTCATGCCCATAATGTGGAGTAGTCTATTCTAATGTGAACTTGGCCTGCAAAGATCGCAGCTATGGCATTGTTAATAAGTTCAATACTTGTTTTGAATTGATGTCCAAACAAACACACCATATTCATTCCACAACTTTAATTTTACTGTTTTTATTTTATCATATGTTCATCTATCAATCACTATAGTTCACCATTCCTCCATTTGAGCAGAACATTTGAACTTTGCTTGTAAATGAAATTTTTCATTGGTTTATGGAAGAAATTCTATTTCTCTTCTCAATCATGCTTCTTTGTAACAAGAATTTTGTTAGTGGTTTAGAAAATAAGTTGATAATTAGAATTATGGTTTTTGATCAATTTTCCAAGTTCTAGTTTCCAAAAGTGTTAATCTGTTTGAAAAACTAGATGAGAATAATTGAAGAATAATTAAAGAATTTATTTTATATAATTGTGACAGAAGAGTGAGAGTTGACATAATTGGGAAGATTACAGAGCAAATGTCAAAGTAGCAAGTATCAAACATCAAAATTGTAGAACTGAGTGTATGGCTCAAACAGAACAGTCCACTTCAATTATGCATCTTAAAATACTTTAAAACTTGCCATCAACAAATCCTCTATCCCTGTAATCTCAATTATAGTTATACACTATACAACTATCAGCTCAATTTCTCTAGTTCACTGACTCTAGAAATTATTATACACTACTTTTTGTAATTTCCATTACTATGTTCCTAGCACTTCCACATTGTTTTATAGCTTTAATTTCATCCCTGTTATCTTCAATTCAATAAACCATCATTTAATCATTACTCTCCTATGAACTTGGAATTCTTGTTTAGAAGTTTTCAACATAATCTCCCAGTGAAATGGATACCTCTGTATTCTGTTTGTATCCAACCTACCTGAATCATTTAGAAGTAAACACACATTCATGCTGATTGATTTGACATTAAATTCACAATACATATTGAGCTAATCATTTTATTATTATGTTTCTCTGTCACTCATATAGGGACATATAAGACATCATCTACCCGTTGCTCCTACCAACTTACCACTTTTTTTGTCTTTTTTTTTTTTTGGTTGTGGGGCCTGAACTCTGGGCCTGGGCACTGTCCCTCAGCTCTTCAGCTCAAGGCTAGTGCTCTACCACTTGAGCCACAGCACCACTTCCCGCTTTTTCTGCATAGACGGTGCTGAGGAATCAAACCCAGGACCTCATGCATGCAAGGCAAGCGCTCTACCACTGAGCCACCTTCCCAGCCCATCACTTTTAACAGTCTTTCATATTACTTCTAATCATAGATTTCTGATAATGTTTCTTTTTTTTTTTTTGGTTGGTCGTGGGGCTTGAACTTTGGGCCTGGGCGCTGTCCCTCAGCTCTTCAGCTCAAGGCGAGTGCTCTACCACTTGAGCCATAGCGCCACTTCCGGTTTTCGTGATTTTTTTATTGGAGATAAGAGTCTCACGGACTTTTCCTGCCCGGGCTGGCTTTGAACTGCAATCCTCAGATCTCAGCCTCCTGAGTAGCTAGGATTACAAATGTGAGCCACTGGTGCCCCGCTTGATAATGTTTCTTATCTATAGATAAACTAAAACAATCTGAATACTTTTGTAAGTTTCTACCTACTTCATATGCTATGCTATTTACACTGTTATCTATATATTTTTACCTTTCTCCTGTTAGGAAAAATTCTCACCATTGCTACTTAGAGCCAGTTCAGTCAGTACTGTCCCTAATTCAAGAATATAGATAGGACTGTTGTGTGGCCTTAGGTATCTTCTCTGTTTCCATCTGTAAGGATACTGATACAGATCCGTAATTATACTTGATTTTTGCTTAAAAATAATAACATATTTTGGTAGATAATATAAGGTATAGAAAACTAATATTATTGAATCATTGACACTAAGTAAGAAAAATCCAGAAAAATTATCTTTTTTAAAAGAAATTTTATTGTAAAGGTGATATAGAGAAGGGAACAGTTACATAAGTCAGGTAATAAGTACATTTCTTTTTGAACAGTGTCACCCCTTCCTCTTTTCTCACAGCTTTTTCCTCCAGACCCCCTTCCTCCACAAGTTGACTAGTTGTATAGTCTACTGCTAATAGTGTCAGGTGAGTATACTGCTGAATTGGTTCACCCTTTGTCCCACTGTTTTGTGTCATATGGTTAGATAATCATAAGGGAAATAAGTACATGAAAGACACAGGTTTATGAACAATAGGGAGACAGGAATCTTCAGCTGTTTTTTTTTCAATCTCGGAACGATTTTACAATTCTGGAGACTAGTTACAGGCTGACTGCCTGGATGTTTAGAGGTAGCCAGTGCATAACATTGTTCTTAAGAATTCTGATGATCCTGTTTTTCCTCTTTCTTTCTCTCTCCTTCTCCCCTCCTAATGAAACCCCTATCAAAATCCAAAGAGAACAAAGTTTAAGGATCATAATTTAAAAGCTTACTAAAATGGCCAGTATCAAAGCAATAAAAATATATGCCAGTGAGTATGCAGCCAAAAGGGGACCCTATTATACTCTTGGTGGGAATGTAAAGTTGTTCAGCCAGTCTGGGAAGCAGAGAACCACCTTGTGATCCAAGAAATTCCACTTTGGGGCATTTATCTAAAAAAACTAAAAACAAGCATACAGTAAAGCTACAAACACAACTATATTCATTGCAGCAATATTTACTATAGCCAAAGTATAGAATCATCCCAGATGACCCTCTGTGGGCAACTGGATGAAGAAAGTAGGGCATATATACACAATGGACTTTCACTCACCCATTAGGAAGAATGATATTGTATCATCTGTGAAGAAATGGAAATACTTGGGAAAAATGCTTAGTGAAGTAAGTCAGGCCCAGAGAGACATAGAATTCATATATTTCCTTATATGTGGAAGCTAGGTTTAGCTTATAAATTTATAAAACAATGTATCATACAATGCATGATATGCAAGCATACACAAATGTATTAACTGGAATATGATATATTCAAGAGAATCTTGAATTTTGTAATTCCTTAAAATATAAAGTCAGATTTCAACAAAATAAACACCAGGCAGTACAAAAGATGAACTAATGCAACACTCACTAGACACTATGTTGGAAACAAACTTTATACCTTGTGGGGGAGGAAATGGGGAGGGATAAATGGGAGAAAATAATGGAGAGAATAACAGTGTTTAAAAAGAAATGTACTCATTACCTTACTTAAGTAACTGTAAACCCCTGTTCATCACCTTTACAATAAATTAAAAAATAAAAAAATAAAGTAATTAATAAAATGAAAACAAAATATGCACCAGGAAAGGGTACTTAAATGAGATGGGGTGGGATCAAGGGGAGAAGATGAATAAAAAGGGGAAGTCTAGAAGAATGTAGTCAAGAATTCAGTGTATGTCCTACAAAATTAAGGGGTTGTTAGGAGGGATGATGAGAATGGTGATCAAAGTGCATTGTACTCATAAACTGGATAGATACAATTTTCAAAGCATACCCAAGATAATTCAGTGAGAAAGAATATTACTTTCAAGAAATGGCCTTGGAAAAGCTAAATCTTGACATGTATAGTGATGAAGCTGATCTCTTTCCTTACATTATCGTCCAAAATTAATTAAAAAATTTGATCCAGACTTAAATGTGAGCACAATAACCAGCTGTGGAAGGAAACATCAAACGATATGATATTGATGTTGAAAATGAGATGACAGAATTTGTGGGCAATCAAAGAAAAAGTAGATGAATGAAAATCTCATTAAAATGAAAAACTTTTGTATATCAAAGAATGGCTTTAAGATAGCACACTGAACTGGGAAAAATATTCTGAGGATCACAGTTCAAAGCCAGTCCAGGCAGGGAAGTCCATGAGACTCTTATCTCCAATTAACCACCAGAAAACTGGAAGTGGTACTGTGGCTCAACTGGTCGAGTTCTAGCCTTGAGCTGAAAAACTCAAGGGCAGTGCCCAGACACAGAGTTCAAGCACCACGACTGATCAAAAAAAAAAAAAAAAAAAAAAAACCGTATTTACTGCAAGTGGTAAAGGCTGTTTAAGTCTCAGAGACACAGAGTGCATGGGGAGACTTCTACCTAGTCTTCCCTGGCTTTTGTCACCATCAGAGAAAAAGACAGAGAAAAGTCAGGGTAAGGAATTAGGAAGAACTTTTATTATATAGTGAGAGCACAGACTCAAGAGGAAGTGTTGATTTCTTAAGTAAGTAACACATTCTAGGCTTTATTTGGTGTGTGTTATAGACTAAGAATGGGTGATGTGGCCCAAAATTACAAGTGTGTTGGTTTTGACTAGGGTGACGACAGGAATATTTTATTTCTTTACCAGGTGAGTATGTAGGTTAGAAAAAAAAAGTCAGACATGATATTTGTAGTTGAAGCTATTTTTCTTCAACACAACCAGTGTGACAATTGTTGATCCTATGCCTAGATAATATATGATTTTAGGCTATATGTTCCTATGTTTCAATTCTTCCTCATTATTTTAGGGCCTTCCCTTTATTTCCTCCTTGCCTTATCGTTAGTTCTTATCTATAATAATTAGAATGATTTAAACTAATGTCACAAAGAGATACTTTTACATACATATCAGATGGCTTTAAAATAAGGGAGCAAAGGAAAATAAAATGACCTGTTTGCAAGAGTCTGGAGAAATGGAAATCTTTTTTGCATTGCTGGTAGAAATGGTGAAATGACTGTGGAAGCTTGTACATTGGTGCCTTCACAAGCTTTAAAAAATGCCTTTAAATAGTTGTACGAATGGGCTTTATGTCAACATGTCACTTCTCACCACCACAAATACAATTGCTGTATGATCCAGACATTCTACTTGCAGACACAAGGTTGGAAAACTTGAAAACCGAGGTGTTTTATACCAAATGTTCTACTATTCATTATATCTAAAAATGGAAATAATCAAATGTCCTTCAATCAGGACAAAATATATACATGTATTGTGAAATACTATTGAGCCATAAGAGGAAGGACATTGTGATATATGTTACAATCTGACTAAACCTTGAGAATATTAAGCTAAGTTAGATCTGAAAAGACAAACCTTGTACCACTGAAGTTCTTAGAAAAAGTCACATTTTTAGGGAGATTTAAATGGAAGTTACTAGGCATAGAAGAGAGAGAGGGAAGGAAATTATTTAAGGGTTACAAAAATTTTAGGTTGAACTGAAAACTTAAGGAAATATCAATGAGGTTAATGCTCTTGGGCTGTGTGTTTTAAATACCTTAAATGATCTTAAAGATAGAAAATCTGCCATTTCACCTCCATTTAAAATGTTTCTTTTCTTTTCTGTAATGTCTAGCTAAAAGAAAAAATCCTTCTGACATTTGGAGACTAGTAGCATTTTATTTTTCATAAAAAATGTTTGAATTCATTTATTTATTTTTCCTAAGAATTTACTTTGGATAGAATGTTTTTAAAATGATTTTAAAGGATAATTTCAAATGTCAAAGCTAATTTTGTGTTAGATAGTCCTTAATATGTTTCTAATGAGGGAAAATGAGTTCTATAATTTTGACTGTATTATCTGAAACAGAACCAAAGTATAGAGTAATGTTAAAATGCAGACACAATAAGGTTATAAATGCTTAGAAAAAGCTAACATACTTTAGTTTGATGAAGAAAACTGCTGTATTACAAAAACCTAGTTTTGTCATACCTTTACAAATGTACATCAACTCTATCAATGACCTGCAAACACAGATTAATCAATTTTCACAGTTTATACATTTCAGGATACTTTCTTTTTTTTTATTGTAAAGGTGATGTACAGAGGGGTTACAGTTATGTAAACTAATGAGTACATTTCTTGTAGAACATTGTTACCCTCTCCCTCGTGTTTTCTCCCTCTTTCCTTCCCTCCTGACTCCTCTCCCTGAAAGTTGTAAAGTTAATTTCAAACATATTATCTCGTGAGTATCACTGTTGTATTGGTTCACATTTTGTCTTTTGTCTCATCATTTTGTTATTCTCCTTCTCTTCCTCCAAATCAGATAAACATATATACAAGACAAAGGGTACCAAAATAAAAAGTGACAACAGCAAATAAACCAAAGGAAAAAGAACATGAAAGAAAAAAGAAATAACTTCACACAATACATTAAAACAAAAACAAAAAAAAAACACTCTTCATATCTTGGAGTTCATTTTGATTAGCATCATTTTATGTAGTCATATATACATAGCTATTGTGATCATCTAGTAGACATCTAATATGGTAGACATATGCTAATTATTAGAAATGAGGTGGGTTACATGGTGATGTATTTATTAAATCTACTCTGTCATTACCCTCAGCAAAGTAGTAGAATAATGTTAGGAACAATGTCTCTAATGTTAGCTTCACTCTGAGCCTGAGAGAAGAGATGACTCTCACTTTATGTAATGTGCCCAAACTATGAAAGTAACTTGAAGGCTTTTAAGGATTTAAATCCATGTGTGTGTGTGTGTGTGTGTGTGTGTGTGTGTGTGTGTGTGTGTGTGTGTGTGTGAAAATGCTTGCTCCAGGGCTTTGTAATTTGTTTCTTGTCATCTCCATAATGTATACTTATTTTTGTTTTCATCTCATTTTGAGATGAAAAGCAAAAGCAGGTACAGCTACTAAATTTACTGTCCTGAATTACTGAACAAAATTAAATTATGGTTCACACGATAGTATAATTGAGCTTAAGTGTAAATAATTTCAGAGAAATTCTTCATGAGAACAAAACAAAATTGTAGTATCTGTCTATCTTTGGTAAGGAATTAACCCACCTGTTGACACCAACCTGAACATTTCTGACTACTTTCACCATGACTCTGAGGAGAAGGGCCAGACCTGTGCTGCTCTGAGAGTTTTATCCCTTAGGTGTTCCTCCTTCTTTGTTATTTGTATGCCTTGCCTTTGGTCTACATTAGCATATTGTTATACATGACAAAGGTTTTATGAAAATGTTACCACTTGTCCTTTAAAAGCATTGCACTTTTCTGTTTACACAAGGTATCTTTTAGAATGTCTATACAAATTTACCAGACATATTTAGATTTGGTCTGCATAATTATTTACCCATGCCAAGGAAGGCTTTGTTACCTACTGATGAATTGACAGTTTGTAACCTAATGCAAAGTATTGTTAAAAAGCATTATATTCACAACCTCATTCCTTGATCTGCAGACTGCAAATATTCATTATAATGAGCCTAAAGTTACCTGTGAGAGAAAAGAGATTTGAATCAAAGTTATTATATTCTTTTTATATTCTGTGGTGATCACATTGGTTTTTTTTTCTTTGACTGGTGGAAATAATTTAAAGCTATTTTGCAGCTTTTACAACTCTAAAAAGCACAATTGCATCAAAAATTAAATAAGATTCCGAGTCAGAAGATTGCTTTTCTGTGCTGTATTCATTGCTTAGAAAATTACACCTTCAAAACGTAAAATAGCATTATTTTATTTTGCAAAGAAAAAGCCACACAGTTAAATATAAACATACAATGATATGGATAGGAACAAAGAGTTTCATACTCATGTAAATAGCTATCTCCTGCAAGAATCAAGTGTAAGTATTGCTAAAAATGGTGAGTTTCCTTGCTTATCCATTTTCATATTGAAAAAATATAGTTCTATAAATGTATTTTTTCTTTTGACTCAATATTTTTTTCCAATGCAAAATAAGCAACAAAATACATTTGTATACATACATAACTTCTGTAAGTAGTGACTGGCTTTTTAATGATGTCAAGTAGCAAGCAGTCTCTTGACTGTGGAGATGCTATGTCCTTTTTTGTTAGCAACATTCTAGAATACGATGAAGTGAAACGAGTTGTTTATTACCTTTTGACTTTTTGTGTCCTGTGTTGGGTAACCCAATAAAGGATATTGTGTTCATATGAAACAAGTTTAACAGTGTTTTGTGGAAGAATATGTTTTCCTCAGAGTGTCAGAAAGAAAACCAAAATATAAAAAACATTTTTAAAGTTTTTTTTATTAAGAGGACAATATTTAGATGGCCAGACTAGTTTGTTAAGATCATAGGACATAGATATAAATAGCATACATCATATATGATAGTCCATTCCTGATTTCCTAGTGCACTGTATGAAAGTTCTCTTTAAATCCTAGAAATATGGGAATCTATTGCATTTTTCTTTCTGGTAATGATATAAACTCACAAATAATACATATTATAACAACCAAAAGTAAACTCAGTAATGTACATTGACATTTTCATTTTTACCAGAGAGACCTGAGGTATCTATAAATGTTAATGAGCTACATTCTAAATAGAGGTAAGTACTTTATAGAAAAGTAATGTGATAAGTGTCATCTTATCCATAGGGAAATGGTAGTAGAACTAGAACCTACTATGGAGAAGATAAAAAGAAACAATCCTAAATACCTCTACTTTGTCTTTTCTAACAGATTGTAGTGTGGAGAAGTTAATTACCACAGAGTAACTCTCACCATTTCTTCACTCACTGTCTGAGGGAAATAAACCCACCACCAAAGGCTTTTAAGACTTACAGAAACTATCTATCCCAGGACAAATGAAGGAAATTTTTCAATATCAATTACTTTAAAACTCTGGAAAGCTAAAAGCTAGAAAAATGATATAAATTATACTCAAACATGCTGAATCATTAGAAAGTGTAAGACATCTGAATCCCATGTTGGAGAAAGGGAAGTGAGGCTGAGACGTATTTAGAAGGTTAGGACAATATTCTGTCACCCAGAGCAAGAGTCAAGAACAGACCAGAGGTCAGCAAAAGAAGAGTCAATGAGCTTGAAGAAAAAAAAAAGAAGAGAAGCTTGAAGAGAAATTGGTATCTTTGGCAAAGTATCACATGGATAATCTAAGTGTTTAGGAAAAAGAAGGAGAGCATGAATAACATTTTAAAGTTCATGATGCAGTTTTATATTTTCTTAGTAGTAGATACATGATCACATACTTGACATACATCATAAAATTCATCATATCAATATATTTAATAATTTATGATAATAATTTATAGCAAATTAATTATGCTAATAAAACATATCAAATGACCTAAAACTTTTAAATAACATTAATCTTGTAAAGAATACCTGAATAACTTGTTCTTATTATGGTCCCTCAGTTTCATTGAAGGAGCTGGACTACTTGTGTAAATGTTTTCCCCTTACATAGTTGTATTCTTTTCTGGAGATTGAATTTTCCTCTTCAACATGAATTCATGAGGGAATCAGTTTCTCTCAGTCATCCTCACCTAATGATTAAAATTTGCCAAACAACGAAAATCTTTGTCTTCCTCTACTTTAACTGTCGATCCTCACTCTTTCATGAAAGAGGAGGCTGGCATTCTGGCATATGAGTGAAAGCCCAGCTATATGAGAGACAGACAAGAGATGGAAGAATTCAATTTAGACCATTTCAAGAAAAAAACAAGCAAGACTGTCTCAAAACGAAGCTGGGCAACTTGACTCATGGCCGTAATCCCAGCTATTTGGGAGGTACACATAGGAGGATCACAATCTAAGGCTTGTATTAGCCAAGAATTCAAGACTTTGCCCTCTTTCTCCCCCCCCCCCCCCCCCCCCGCACCAAAAAAAAGCTTTAAAAGCAAAAGAATGGAAGGTGTGGCATAGGTGGGAGAGAGCATGCTTTCCAAGAGTCAGATTCTAAATTGAAGTTCCAATACTAGAAAACAGTTTCCTTTGTTCCCTCTTAGGTATTCAAGACACTTGAGATATACTCTTTTCACCAAATGATTCTGTGCATGCAAATTTTTTATGATTGAGAGCTTGTTATCTTCTTACATGAAAATATGAAAACTGTTGTTATTTGGTAAGAAAATCAAATCAGAATTAAGATTGGAAATCACTAGGGTTTTTCATGCTACCCTTGCTCCTGAAATGTGCTTCCTTACTCATATGGCTTTGTTACTAAGATCATCACAAATTAAGGGACATACTAAGAAACACATCCCACAGTGGGTCAATATTTTCTACACTAGTTTTTAGTGATCTGGCAACCTCAGTCCAGAAGACCTACTCAACTTTCATGTAAAAAGTAGAGTTATCTGCTCATGTTTATCAGGCATAATATTTAGTTTTTGAAGCATATGCATGAAAATTTTGACTATAAATTTCATTGAGGAGGAATTCTGGCATTCATTTTGGAGTTTGACAAGTTGTTGAATAAAGAAATCTTAAAGATATATCAGTATGTTTCAAATCTGTTCAACTTATTTTGATTCTGTGTTGTTCAGAGTTTGTTAATAAAGCCATTCTTCTTCAGTGTCACTAAACTTACTCAGTGTCTATTCAGATGTTTCTAGCAAAGAAACAATTTTACAGTTGAAAACAGATCATCTTAACTACACATTACAAATGTGTTCTTTTAAGGAAAGACATGATATATTATTCCAGTTGAGCACTTAAAATTAACAAATGCATATATAAAATGTATTGGTTTCTTGTTACAGTCATTTTATAAAAGCACAACATGTAAAATATATTTTAATATATGGAATTTTTTATCTTAAACACAGAAATTGAAGTATGTTTTTCATGATTGCAAGAGATTACAATGATTCTAAATATTTGCCTACAGAGTATTAATTTGATTTATTATAAGATATATGTATATATATTATAAATGCACACACCTACATGACTATTTGTTGTTCAGAGAAATTAATAAAAAGTTGGAACATTACATTATAAAATAGCACATTTTCTACATTATTGATAGTAACAAAGAGAAGTATATTTTTGAAACAAAAATGTAGGGTTACGGAAACACAACGAATCAAAGAAAGGTTGGACAAATGGGATTGCAAGAAGTTGCAGAGCTTCTGCATGGCAAAGAACATAGCTAGCAAGATCAATAGAAAGCTCACAGATTGGGAGAAGATCTTCACTAGGCATACAACTGACAAGGGTCTCATATCTAAAATATACTTGGAACTCAAAAATTTAAATCCCCCAACAACAAATCCTCAAAGAAACAACTGCCCAATAAATGAGTGGGTTAAAGACATGAAGAGAAACTTCTCTGAAGAAGAAAGAAGCATGGCCAATAGACACATGAAGAAATGCTCCACTTCCCTAGCCATAAAAGAAATGCAAATCAAAACATTGAGATACCACCTCACCCCAGTTAGAATGGCTATAATCAAGAACTCTAACAACAACAGATGCTGGAGGGGATGTGGACAGAAGGGAACCATACTTCATTGTTGGTGGGAGTGTAAACTTGTTCAACCACTTTGGAAAGTAGTATGGAGGTTCCTCAAAAGACTCCACATAGAGCTCCCCTATGACCCAGCAATCCCACTTTTGGGCATTTACCCAAATGTTTACAAACAAGGATACACTAAAGCTACCAGCACAACTATGTTTATTGCAGCATTATTTACCATAGGTAAGATATGGGACCAACCCAGATGCCCCTCAGTAGATGAATGGATCAAGAAAATGTGGTATATATACACAATGGAACTCTATGCCTCCATCAGAAAGAATGACATTGCCCCATTTGTTAGGAAATGGAAAGGCTTGGAAAAAATTATATTAAGTGAAGTAAGCCAAACCCAAAGAAACATAGGTCCCATGGTTTCCCTTATTTGCAATATCTAGTATATGTATGAGTCAAGCAGGAAAAGTCAGATAATGTGATGTTAGGAAAATGAACCCTTAGATATGTATTTAAATGTTTTTTTCTTTCATGCATTTGTTTCTAACTCATAAGATTATTTCTTTGTAGCTTTGTATGGCCTTCCCCCACAGTATAACCCCTGCTTTCACTATATTTGATGTTGGTATAATTTATGGAGGAGATGGGGAAAAACAAGTCATTTAAGGATACAGGTGGACCCGATACAACTATGAGAAGTACAAGTTGTCATGTTAAAAACGAACTTTACAACTTTGGGGGGGGGGGGATTGGGTGGGGGGGGTAGGGGGAGGCTGGGAAGGGATGTGAAGGGTAAACAAAGGAGGAGGCTGCAATGCTTGATAAGAAATGTACTCATTATCTTGCCCATGTAATTGTAACCCCTCTGTACAGTATGTTCACAAAAAATAAAAATTAAAATGAAAAAAAAATGTAGGGTTAAAACATAAGCATATTAATAAATTTAAGTATACAAAATACCACAAAGTTTACCTTTTAACTAAAATATTTGATGGACAGTGGAGAGATAGCATAATAAATTTAATTTTTTAGTGAATATTTTTTAAGTATCACTAAAAATTAGTACTAGTAACTCATAGCCTATGATCCTAACTATTCAGAAGGCTGAGATTTGAGGAATGTAGTTCAAAGCCAGCCCTGGCCAGAGTGTTTGAGATTTCTACCTTTAATTAACTACCAAAATGCCAAAAGTGGAGATGTGGCTCAAGTGATAGAGTGTTAGCCTGGAGCAAAATGGCTCGGGGACAGTGTTTAGGCCCAATGTTCAAACCTGAGGACTAAGACACACACACATACACACACACACGTTCACAAATAGATGACTGGAAGTATTAATGCAGAAAATAACGGTAAAAATGTGAATGTTTTCAAATTAACAGACTAATATAGTGACTATATATGAAAAGGTAGCTATGTAAACATGAATATGTGTGTATCATATGTATACGTATAGGTTATATTCCTCATAGTTTTCTCTCAATTTTTAATTTACTTTTATTTCAAATCAGTTAGATAAGTAATTGCAAAACCACAGATGTAGAGATTGTATGATATGAATTATTCAGAAGTTATTTTATTTAGAAACTTCATTTCAAACTTTTCTTCCATGAGTTAAAATGAAAAATATCTTTTCTGGGACTATATCCAAGTTTATATGGATTTTATTTCTTTGATCAATAATCACATCCTTTTAAGCTCCAGAGTCTAAAAATGTACTTTAGTGATATCTCTGTAACTTCTAGGCAGTTATTTTTGAAAATTTGTAATATTTCCTTACTAATCTCCTCTGCCCAGAAATGACTTTAGGAAGAGACTTATTTTATCCTCAGAATTTAGTGACATTATATTGAGGCTTCAGGGTCTGTTTTAAAAAGCTAAAATCAAAATCAACATACTGTCCTTAACTGTACTCAATTGAATGTACTTTGTGACAACCTTTTTTCTGTAACAGCATCATGTGGGTTTTTTTTTTTTGCAATTTTTTTTATTGTGATTAAGTGATCACATAAATTTCACAAATTTTACAATATTGTGGGATAGTGATACTTTCTTAAAGTCACACATTCTAACCTTCATGGGGCAAATTGTCTTTATTGTGGTCTATAAAGTTTGTGAGTTCTATGGGCTTTGACAATACAGTTAGTTCTTCCATATCAGGTGATGTGTACATTTCTTTCCTTTCGCTTAGTGTTCCTCTTTCCCATTCATTCCCTCCCTCTCATCACTGGCATTGAGTTGCTTTGTTTGTTTTGATCAATGACCAGTGCAGCTGATGGGTCCCGCTGCTGTATGTTTTCCCGTTTCCCTCTGTTTCTGTGGCCTCCTAGTTTCCCTCTGATGTGCATATACATACCATAAATGTGGTCAGCAGCATGGGGGTCATTTAGTAATGATTCGACCAGATGAGTGGAGGTCCTTTTTTTTTCGAGCCTTGTTTACTTTGTCATATCTCCTTACGTTTTTGGATTTCACATGCACTTGTCAGAGAGACCATGTGCCCTTTGACTCTGCTCTTGGCTTAACTTCACTCAGCATGATTTCTTCTAGGTCCATCCATTTCCCTGCAAATGCCATTATTTTGTCCTTTCTAATGGCTGCATAATATTCCATTGTATATAGGTACCAAAATTTTTGGATCCATTCAACTGTACAGTAGGGCATCTGGGTTGTTTCTATATACTGTCTATTGTAAACAGTGCTTCAATAAACATGGAGGTGCATGAGGCCTTGTAGCATCATGTGGTTTTAAATCCATCTGACTTCCTGTAATCACAAATGCTTCTCAACACTTTTCTTCTAGTACTAATTGGCTACCATGTCTTAGTCTCTTTTATTTTCACAGTACCTTTTCACCTTTGCCATACATTTCCCCCCCATTTTCTCATCACTGCTGACTCATTTTCACAAGAGTAGGAGCTTCTTAAGTTAAAATGTCTCCAACACACGCTGTACCTCTTGACAGATGAATCATTTTATGTCTCTGCTCTCATCCTGTCACTTCTCTGTTTGGAAAATTTCTGGAATTTTATTAAATTCAAATTCCTTGACCTATAGCACAGCATCACATACATTTTAACTGTAGCCTCTACACCACATCATTTTCTGTAGTTCAGCTATCCTGGTCTATTTGTTGCTCTTAAACTAAATAATGTGTATTATGTGGCTGGAGAATGTGCTGTAAATGTTAAAATGCCCAACTTTGAATCCAGGATCTGCCACATGGGAGCCATGGGAGCTTAAACCATTAACGCTTCTATGTGTGTGTACTATCCACTTATACAATGTAATGATAGAGCCTGCATCTCTGAGGTCTGAGGTACCAGCAAATATATAAAGGATTTCCTACCGTATCAGCATTCAGCCAATTTAGCTGTCCTTAAACATTTCTGGACATTATTGATTTTTGTATTTCTGTTTACTTTTGTTTTGCAATAGTTTTTGTTGCTTTACAGAGCAAAGAAACATTTTTAATTGATTAATTTTGGTGTAGTGTTAACAAAAACACAAAGTTATTGATTTGCTTATGCTATTGTGCAACAAAAACAAAAAGTTATTGATTTTCTCATGCTATTGTACAACCTTAAAACCTTAATAGACCTTATTTATTGTAGCTAACTATGTGTGTTCCTTCAAAAGAGGTAAAGTGAACTGTTCACTTGGTTTGGTTTAAGAATTTGCTCCATATATGAGTTTATGACTATCAATATGTACTTAAAATATGTGTCTTATGAAAACAGCCTGGTATTGTGTAAGTGTAGTAATTGAATCATTTGAACATTTCAAAGTTTTAAACATTAAACACAAGTAACATTAAATTTTACAGTGTATTTAATGCCTTCCTTTTTATAATCTATCAAGGAAGCATGCATTTTTTTTTAGAGATAAATAAAATCCAAAGTGGATTCAAAGACTTTTAGTTCAGAAGAAACTGGGAGATAATTTTTGTCTAATTGTACTGTTTCTTCATTGACAGCCTTTGACTAGCCCATGCTCACCTATAAATCCAAGACTGAAATAAACCCAGGCTTGTCAACAATATGACTTTCACTGCTCTTCACATACATATACATTGTACATTTGTAAAATTTTAAATTCATGATTTTTAAGTCATGTAATGGTTGCTCATGATTGTAATCTTAGCTATTCAGGAGGCTGAGATCTGAGGATTGAAGTTCAAGGCCAGCCTAGCAGGAAAGTCTGTAAGACTCTTATCTCCACTTAACCACCCCCAAACTAGAAGTGGAGCTATGTTTCAAAGTGGCAGAGTGGTAGCTTTGAGCAAAAAATCTCAGAGACAGCACCCAAGTCCTGAGTCCAAGCTCTATAACTGACCAAAAATATCATAATTTTAATTACTATTCAGTCATAAGTAATGTACTGTGTATATCTTGAATTTTAATTCAAAACATTTAATGTTTTTCTTCAGCTAGTAGTGGAGTAAAGCTTGTCTCTTCTGCAGTCTATTTTAAGGAGCTGAGTCAGAATCTTTAAAAGTTACCAATGGCAAGTGTCTTATCCAATTATCTGGATTTATACTGAGACTTATTTACAAAGTGTATGTTCTAGATCTTCTGACTACATTTCAGATATAAAAAATACACAATGTATTTACATGTATTTTTATGTCTGCTACGTCAAGGTACTCAAATACTATAATGACATTTATATTATTCTAAAATTATCATTGTAATCACTGTTTTTATTGTATTCTTATAAAAGCATGCATTTTAATATGCCATGTTAAATCAGTCAATTCCAACACAAAACCTTATTTTAGGAGATATGCTACAGAGTTGTTGGGTTTTTTTTTTTTTTTTTGGTACCATCTGTATCAGAACTCTCAGCAAAACAAGGTGTTGTTTTTATCCCTTGAGAACAATTATCATCTGCTCAAATGTGTTTGGTTAATATGGATATCTTCATTTCACTGTGGAAGAACAGCTGCTTACCTTTTATTCTGCATCACTGTGGGAACAGAAGGCTGGTGAGCAGTTCTGTGTCCATGGAGAACACAACACTATACAATGCTGGTCATTGCCCTTCCCAACTGAAAGTGCTCAGTGATTGAATTTTGGCTGCTGCTTTTTGAAATCATCAAATTGAAAGTATCATTTCTAAGGAAAGCATAGTAACTACTAAGTAACTGATTCACTTATTTTGAAATGAAGTAGTAATGAGGAGATTAAAGACTTCCCTAATTAATTCTCATATCATTCCTGTTAAGCAGATACCAGTAGTAGAGCAGAACTCATTTCACACATGAGCAATTTGAGGCGGTGGGAAGTTTGATGCTAATGCCAAACAGCATGTTTGCAATAAGTCTAGGAGCAGAAGCAAAGCTTTCTAATTCCCAGTAGTGCCCTTGCCCTAAGCACATGATATTTTTTTTTCTGGAAGAATGCAAAAACATTTTGTAAGCTTAAATGTGACAACATTTTTATTCTATAAAAGAATAAAGCATTCATCTGTTAATCAAAATAGCATTTTCAATCACAAACATCTTTATATAACAGAATTTAATTTTAGATGAAAGAGTTGTAACCAACTCAGAGGTATGAGGAGACATAGTTTAAATTATTTTTTTTCTCTCTCCTTTTTTTCTTTCCTTTCTTTTTCTTTCTCTCTTTTTTTTTTTTTTTTTTTTGTTGGTTGGGGCTTGAACTTAGGGCCTTGGTGCTGTCCATGAGCTCTTCTGCTCAAGGCTGGTGTTCTACCACTGTGAGCCATGGTTCCACTTCCAGTTTTTGAGTAGTTATTTGAAGATAAGAGTCTCACAGGGACTTTTCTGCCTGGACTGACCTTGAACCATGATCTTCAGATCTCAGACTCCTGAGTATCTAGGATTACAGGCATGAGCCACTGGTGCCCAGTGTGTTTTCAATTTTTGAATGATATTTTAATGATATTGTGTGATCAGAAAAGAGTTTGAGGAGCACTGATAGATTAATCAATAGTGTAGTAATGGCATTCGGCATTCATGTCATTGTGCTTGTGCCCTTGTGAATTAAGATTAGAGAAATACATTTCACTTTTTTAATGAGGTATATAGGGTTTTGATTTTCCTCTTTGTATCATTCTGGGAGTTTTTTTTTGGGGGGGGGTCCGGTAATTGGGCCTGAACTCTGGGCCTGAGCGCTGTCCCTCAGCTCTTCAGCTCAAGGCTAGAGCTCTACCACTTGAGCCACAGTGCCACTTCCGGCTTTTTTCTTTTTGCTTATGTGGTGCTGAGGAATCGAACCCATGGCCTCAGGCATGCAAAGCTCTACCACTGAGCCAACTTCCCAGCCCAGAGTTTTTATTTTCTGTATCATTTCTTCTTTGTGCTCTTGAAGTTGTTTTTGCAGCTCCCCTTTTATTTTACAGACCAATTCTGTCATAATTTCTTTAATGGTTCTTTTGTCTTCCATCTCTTCTTCATCCTTGCTGGAGTCCTTCCCTGCATTTTTAACATTTACTCATGTTTCAAAAGGCGTTTGTCAGGTAGACTTAAAAATACTTTGTGGTTAGTTATAAATGAGAAATGAGGCAGAGACCGGTATCAATTTTTATATTCATAGCATTAGAGATTTCAGTACATGTATACTAGTTTAAAATTTTAATTATTTTTATTTTATCCTTTATTCACATGCAAATGCCCACAGATGCATACTGGTCCAACACTTTCAATCAAATTCAATTGACTAAACATAGATGCTAAATGCAGAAATGCAATCTAAGGTAATGTATGATTTGTTCATTTATTCAGCCACTCACACATTCAACAACTAGTTTGGTATATATATACTATGTCCTAATCTGTAAACAGTGATAACACTTTTCAAGAGAAAAAAAACTATGTCCCTTGCATTCAAGTAAGGGGGATAATAAGTTATAATTAGTGACTAATCAAGAAAAATATCATTTATAAATACATACAATTCAGAGAATAACATCTGGTAGGTAACATGGAATCTATGAATGACAGCATTGTATTGGAGATTGAAAAAATACTTTAAGCAGGTGGTCAATTTTTATTGGATTTATCATTTGTTCCATTTTATTCTCCCGATGTGTATGTATGTTTGAAAAGATTTTGACTTTTTCATACAAGGATGAGTAAGCAGCAACCCTAAGGGAAGGGAAAGTAGGAGAAAAACAAAAGAGGGGGTAACAATTCTCAATAAGAAATGTACTCATTGTTACTCATGTAACTGTAACCCCTCTGTACCGCATCTTTACAATAAAATAAAATTAAAAAGAGGAAGCAACCCTAAGTGTCTGCCCCTAAACAGCTAATATTAACAGTCTATTGTATACATCCATCTTGTTTGAGTAGGATGTACATATTTAAAGGGGATTCATATTTTTCTTTAATTTCTTTTTCATAAAGAGTAACAGAATACTCTTCCTGTAGTTTTCACTCAAAAAGTACATGGTGGAAATTATGGCACAGTAAAATGAATTTATTCTTGTCTATTATTTCTGCTAATATTCATGGGTTTGTTTTTATAATGCTGTCATAATATGTGCACTCTTTTCTTTTTTTTCTTTCTTCTAATAAGTTTAATTTGCTTTCTTTCCTCCTTCCCTCCTCTCCACTCCCTTTCTCCTTTTTTTCCTTCCTTTTTCTTCTGAATTTTTCAGGAATGCATCATCTGTATCAACCATTCCTAACATAGCTGTTAGTCTTTATAAATAAAATGGTATTGGCCCTTTCATAGCACATACAAACACATAAACCTTGAAAAAAAGGATTTAGACAGATACATGATAGATGCATTTTAGGTACACATGAGTGCTCAGAATAATGACTTTACAATACTTATTGAAAGGACTACTTGTAAAATAAGTGTGTAATTAAAGGGAGTAAAATTGAATTGGGTGAAATGAAAAGGAGAGGCAGAGACCATGCACTGAATGCAGGTATTGGTGATAGAGTTCCATTTCATTCAGGATCCCACTAAATGATATTAACACAGAGAATGACACAATCAGATTTATCTTTTACAATGACCATGTTGTGGGAATTAGTTTTGTACAGGAGTAAGACAGGAAACATAAACATGGTTGTAATTAAATAAGAGAGCAGTATTGGGAGTAGAGAAAATTGGAAGGATTTCAGATTTGACAGGAATAATTTTTTAGAATGTGAGCAAACAAAAGGGAAAAAAAGAGAAAACTGACCTTAGATTTTATCATCAATAAAATATAGAATATTGGAGTAATTAAATGAAATAGAGTACTGGCGGGGATCAAGTTCAGAGAAGGGAAAACAGAATTTCTCTTGTTGTTCTGTTAAGTATGAAACACTTAACACACATGCCACTGAATATGTCCATAAGATTTGTATAAAATTATCACATTTTAAACAAATGTCATATTTTATACATTTTATTTTCAGTTCTAACTTGCCTGTAAGGAAGGCATGGATTTGAGACAAGCCTAAGTTTGAAGCCAGCCTGGACTATGTAGCAAAATCCTCTCTCAAAAAACAAAACAAAGCAAAAAACTTAAAGCCAAAGTATATGTAGATTTTTAATGCTTTGGAAGAGGACAAATCATCCTACACTAGAGCGATCACATCTACTTGGATTAAGGATGTCCTTGAAATATATACTGAGAATGGATAAAATCTAGGGATTTTGAAAAACAGTGTAAAATGTGATACCACAAGGCCAATATCGTGCACAATGAGTGGTGAATATGGTCTCCTTCCAATCAGGAAAGAAAAAATAACAATACAAATTAGATTCCATATCAGGGTGCTTGCATAAAGATAAGAGGCAGTATCCTATTATTATTAAATACTATTGAAAAATTTTGAAGGAAAAAATGGCATAATGATAATAGCATTTTTTGGCATGAGTGTGCAGGGCAGATTAAATTCAACAAGTTTTAAATGAAGAAAATCAGACAAGCGATCAGCTGATAAATACAGTACACAACTTACCATGTTGACACTTCTGTAGGAGCAAATAGATCCAAGAATGATTAAAAGTAAAGCTGAAATGGGTGTTAGTAACCAATGACATAAAGTGAATTAGATACAGAGACTAGTTGAAGATGACTGATATTTTTAATCTGACAAGAGGCAGTTGAATTTTAGAAAAGCATTTTTAAAATGTACTAAATGCCAGCAGGTGGCTTAGAAGGGACACAATGTATTAAAACCCTAAATAGACTATGAGGATTATTTCTTAATGAAATGAGAGTAAGTAAAATAATTACATCCATGGGAGAATTATGGAAAGCCATCAGATAATAGACTAAGTTTCAGAAATATATCATTTTGTGGACAGAATAATACATATTGTAATGTTAGACTAACACATATGCTAATATGAGAATATAGCTATTGGAATAATGGAAAGAGTGCAAAAAAAGTCAGAGTGCACAAAGGGTAAATGGAGCAAAAATTATTGGAAAAAATAACAAGCATAATTGAATGTTTAAAGTTATTGAAATTAATTAGAACATATTTACTTCTTTGTGCCTTACAGAGAAAATCAGCGTTTTCTTTCTTTTGGATCCCCCCAATGGAAAGAAAACTAGCAAGAAAGTAACATACAGAGGCTGATGTAGAAATTCTCTAATTTGCCAACTTATTGATAAAGAACTCTTAAAGTGATAGCAACTAAATACTTTTCAGGAACTCATGACTCAATGCTAATCAGTTTTAATCTGAAAAACATCATGTAATGGCATATTGTCACATTTCTACACTTTTGACAAACCAGAATTTATTTAAAAAGTGTGTCAGACAATATTGCTTTTCTCAACTAGTCACTTTCCCATGTGTTGATACTAGGGATTGAACTCAGGGCCTTGAATTCTCACTTAACTTTTCCAGAGTTAGTGCTCTATCATTGAACCATGTCTTTAGTTCGGACATTTTGCCCATTAATTGGAGATAAAAGTCTTGCAGATTTGTCTGCCCAGGCTGGCTTTGAATCTCAATCCTCAGATCTTAGTCTCCTGAGTAACTAGGATTATCTATGTGAACAACAGGCCATTTGTCTGCTTCCCATCTTCTTTTTAAAATTTTATGCTCCTAATAATTTCTGTTTTAATTGCATATTGCCATGATAATACATCAACAATGTAAGAAACAGAGTGAATATATATGTGCTAAGACAGTTCATTATTTGTAAGAAATTTTCAGTACTCTTCTGGTCTGGGTTTGACTTGGTTAATCTTGGCTAGGATCATTAGTAGATCCATGGAACACTTAAGTTACTTAGGCTTACTTATCCAGGATCATCTTGCTGTAGGGTATGACAAGGGATAGAGGGTATAGAGATAAAGTGCAAAAAAGTCTAAATGAAATATAATCACACTAATACTTATTGTCTAGTCAATCACAAACATGTCTATCCTGCATTAACACAATGACAAAATGTTCACCGTGTATTAAAAAGAGAATCCAGAAAGTGACATTCCAAGAATTGTGAACCTAATAACAATAATAGTAGCTATGAAAATTTACCCAAGAAATCTGTACTATATAATTTGTACTGTCTTTTTTGGATGAGAATATTTTCTGTGAATGATTAGCTGGAATGTTGCTATTAAAATCATAATCACTTTTGCAAACAGATTATACACATTAATCATTTATAAGCCTTTCGTAATCATTATGTGATTTGGTTTTTGTTTTGTGTTTCACCACAACACAGTCTATTACAAACAATTGTGAAAGTGTTATTCAAAATTTTTTGTTCTTAAGTACTTTCTCAACAAACATTTGTTAAAAGTACAACTACTTTAAGTGTCAATACATTCATTTTCATAATCTCAGGTGACCTCATATGATGAATGTTGAAAATCTGTTTCCCAAGGCAATATATTACCAGAGAAGCTAAACCATACTATGAAGTTAATCCCCTATGAGGAATTGTCCTCCTGTCATAAATGATCCATGTATGAATTTCTTGTTTCTTTGAATTTGTACATGTTCAAGACTATGGAACTGTTGTTTAGAAAACAGCCTGATGACATCAGAATCAGTGATGAATTCTACCTTAGAAAATAAAAGATAAGAGAATGAGTGCTATGAAGCCAATAAAATTTATTAAAATGAGTTGAAAATGTAGACTAAGATTATTAGATAAACAGTGACAGGTTATCCTAGAAATTAAAATTCTAAAAATTATGCTTCTTGGTGTTTTGTTTATACTAGTACTGGGTCTTAAACTTAGAGCCTGAAAGCTGTCTCTTAGCTTTTCCTCTCCAGGCTGGTGCTCTACCACTTGAGCCACGGTTCTACTTCCAGTTATTTGGTAGTTAGTTGGCGATAGGGGTCTCATGCACTTTCCTGCCCTGGCTGATTTCAAATTGAGATTCTCCAATTTCAGGCTCTTGAAAAACTAAGATTACTTGCATGAGCCGTTGGTGCCCAGCCAATTCCTCATTTCCTCATGTGTTCTCCAGCTGGAATAAGTTCTGAATTGAAGTACACCTACCAGTAGTCTATTTTGAATTCTCAGAGAAGATAAAGAAAAAAATAGTAGTTATTAGTGATTCTGACTTGCAACAGAGAGAAACACCTAATGCAAACCTAGCCTGAAACTCATCACACGTTCAATTTAAAGTGAACCAAGATGCTAAAGTGGAGTATGTTGAGATATGTTTATTTTATGATGTTAAAGAAAAGATTGATTAAAAATTCTCCAGCAGACTCCTGAGGGCATTGTGTACTTCTGGAGAAAAAAATATATATGAGGGTCATATAGATCTTTTTCAGAATTGCTCCAGATTCATATTTATAGACTTCAGGATATTTACTAATCCAATTGCTGTGTTCCCCTACTCAACAAGAAAAGTTTATTGAGAACTTATTATGTACTAATACGCTGCCCTTAAGTCGTATTTTTAGTATTAATTATGCTCAAATCACTTTTTAGTGTCCTTTGTGCATAGCAATGTATACTTTGTAAAGCAAAGTCATGGTTATTTATATTAAGACTCATTGAGACTCTTCGTTTTACACCATTTAAACAATCTAGTGAGAAAAAGCAATGGGAATTATATAAATATTAGCATTTTACCCCTTAGGAAGAAGTACATAAATCAATTATGACAGAATTAGCTTTGCTATAGGGACACACATCCCCAAAAGTCTCTATAGCAATGTTTTATTCACCATATATCAGATGAAGGCTTGAGAAGGGCTCTGTTCCACATAGTCCTATATGGACTCAAGCCATCAGAAGTGGTATCAACTTGTAGATACAGCATCATGAACGAGTCAGCTCTGTTGCTTTGATGTGAGATGAGACAGAGGAGAGATGATTTAGCAATTTTATGCTTTGACCAGACATGACATATCACTAGCATTTAAATATATAATAGAAAAGTAAAGAATTTGTAAACAAATATCGAGTCTACAGGTATAATAAAAGGAAACCAATTGAAAATTCTTTTATGTTCATGTGGCTTTATAAACCAACCACTATCCATTATTTCTTTGTTTATGTCTAGAGTGCTCAGTTAAGATGAAATGTGGCTGAGTACATTTCACTTAATTAGCATAGGCTGCTGCCCTTAACAAAGTCAGATTACTTGTGAAGGAATTGGATGGAATGTGGATCTGAAAGGTGACCCAATAGCTTATATGTTGATGGCTTGATCCCCAGTGCAGAAGTGTTCAGAGGTAAAAGTTTGGAGAAGTGATTGTATTTTTGGACTTTTTTTCAATAGATTAGCCAGTTGATAGATTCATAGCTTAATGGGCTATTGGAAGATGGTGAACACCTTAGGAAATGAGTTCTCATTGGAAGAAATAGGTCACTAGCATGTATGTTGTATCCTGGAAGAGCATATCGTGTCTCTGGCTTTTTTTATTTATTTATTTTTTTTATGGTGAAATACTGTACAGAGGAGTTACAATTACATGGGCAAGGTAATGAGTACATTTCTTATCAAGCATTGTAGCCTCCTCCTTTGTTTCCCTTTCCCATCCCTTCCCATCCTCCCCCGCCCCCCAACCCAATCCTCTCCCCTCCCCCCCCCCCCACACCTAAGTTGTAAAGTTCGTTTTCGACATAACGACTTGTACATTTCATTGTTGCAATGGATCCACCTGTATCCCTATTTAAACAATTTGTTTTTCCCCTTCCCCTCCACAAATTATACCAACATCAAATACAGTGAAAGCAGGGGTTATACTGTGGGGGGAGGACATACAAAGCAACCTTTCCTTCCATTTCATTTTCTTTTCTTTTTCTGTTGTGGGGCTTGAACTCTGGGACTGGGCGCTGTCCATCAGCTCTTCAGCTCAAGGCGAGGGCTCTACCACTTAAGCTTCAGCGTCACTTCTGGTTTTCTAATGGTTTATTGGATATAAGAGTCTCACGGATTTTCATGCCCGGGCTGGCTTTGAACCACGATCCTCAGATCTCAGCCTCTTGAGTAGCTAGGTGTGACCCACCAGCACCTGGCAACCTTCCATTTCACTTTTACTTTTCAAACTACAAATAGAAAGGGTCTTAAATACCAAACTAATGCCAAATCATTAAAAGCATTTAAAAGTAATTGAATAAAATCTCATGGTTTCCATTCAACATTCTATTTGTTCCATAGATACAAAGCAAAGAGATTTTCTTTTTTTTCTTTTTCATTTTTTATTGTGAAAATACTGTACAGAGGGATTACAATTACAGGGGCAAGATAGTGAGTACATTTCTTATCAAGCATTGTAGCCTCCTCCTTTGTTTCCCCTTCCCATCCCTTCCCAGCCTCCCCCCACCCCTCACCCCTCCACCCAATCTCCCCCCCCCCCCCCCCAAGCAAAGAGATTTTCAACTGGGCACTCCTGGCTTAACCCTGTAATTGCAACAGCTCAGGAGGCTGAAATCTGAGAATTGAGATTCAAAGCAAGCCTACACAGAAAACACCATGAGATTCTTATCTCTAATTAAACACCAAAAAGCTGGAAGGGAAGCTATGGCTCAAGTGGCAGTCTAGCCTTGAGAAAAAGTTAAACAAAAAAAGAAAAACAGGCTCCAATACAGTGTGCAGGCCCTGAATGAACCCCAGGACCATGTGCACACTCAAGCACACATACACACACATACATGCACTTAATATAAAAAGGAATTAATCTCTTGTATTATAATCATCAAAGGGATTAATACACATAAGTAAAAATGAGACTATGAGCTCTTCACTAATCAGTGCTAAGTCATGAAAAAGAAGATATGATGAACAGATGAATACATCATAGTGTAAGTATCTTATAGTATCCAGAAGTATATTTAACTATGTATTTCAGGGACACAAATGTGTAGTATATTTACAGTGAAAAACATGGGAATGTGTAATACTAAACTCAAATTGTATTAACTTTTTTCTGGCAAGAAAGTCAATATGATTGCAGGTGATACAAAGAGGCTTTAAGGCCCTTTCAGTACTGAATTGTTGAATCCGAGTAATAGGTCCGTTTTATTTTACCCGCTGTTTTATGGGGATTGAGCTCAGGCCTAATACCTACTAGGTAAGTATTATATCACTTGAACTCCACTTCTAGTCCTTTTGCTGTTAGGTTATTTTTGAGACATGAACTCAGGACATTTGCCTAAGCCAAGCAAGATCTGTGATCTTCCTCCTGTCTCTGCTTCCTGAATAGCTGGTACTGCAGGCCCATATACCACTACTCCTGCCTGATCTATGGTTTCAATTTTATTCTTTATGCCTTAAGTATATATTACATATTGTTTTCACATGCCTGAGATAGGAAACAACAAAGTAACTTACACCAATGGAAGAAGAGTGATTTTCTAACCATCCCATTAGTGTGGGAAGAGCCTGTCGTGGGCAGAAATTTTAAGCAAAATTATAGGGTCATTGAGGGAACAGAAATAGATCACATGATATAGCGTTTACAAATGTATAGCTGATCTCAGAGCATTTCCTTTTCTCTGACTAGCATTATTCCACAGGAAGACACACCTTATATTTGAGTCATTACCAACTCTCTCATAGAAGGGTACACTCTTAGTTCTTTATTGTCTTTAGAATAAGGGCTCCTTTTGGAAGAGAAAAATAATATCTAAAATCACCTGAGTCTATAAGAGTTTTAAATACTTACAGAGTGCACTTGAGGAAATATGTAAGATAAGGATGGTGTTATGATCAGAGTCCTACTAGGGTATCTACAGAGAATAGAGAACAATAGCTTTTTCATTCAGCTCCTCCAAAAATTATTGGAATAGATCCTTATTCCTGGAGTTGAAAGCTCATTTATTTTAAAGGTGAAGGGTTTTGAAACTATATTTAAATTTTGGCTTTATGTATCAATTTTTTTGCTTGTTATATTTTTTTATGTTTTTTATTGTAAAAATACTGTAGAGAGGGGTTATAGTTACATGAGTAAGGTGATGAGTACATTTTATATCCACCATTGTTACCTCCTCCTTTGTTGTTTCCCTACCATCTCCCCAGCTCCCAAACTCCTCCCTCTCCCCCAAAGTTGTAAAGTTCATTTTCAACATAGTGTCTTGTACATCTCATTGTTACAATGGGTCAACCTGTATCCTTATTTCAGCATTTTGTTATATCTCTTCCCTCCTCAAATTAGAAAAATGTATATACAAGATTCAGGGTTTTAAAAAAGTGTATACACAAGATGCAGGGCACTGACATCAAATACAGTGGAAACAGGGATTATACCATAGGGGAGGAACATACAAAGAAACAAAAAAAATCACATGGTACATTAAAAATACATTAGAAACAATAGCAATAAAGAAAAAAAAACACTTGTGTCCCTATCTTGGGATTCATTTCGCTTAACATCATCTTATCTAGTCATAGCTTTGGACCTTTTCTGCTTGTCCCAGACATATACTAGTTATTGCAAATAAGGGAAACCATGGGACTTATGTTTCTTTGGGCCTCGTTTACTTCACTTAATAGAATTTTTCCAAGTGTTTCCATTTCCTAACAAATGGGGCAATGTCATTCTTTTTGATGGAGGCATAGAATTCCTATATATCTGTATCTATATCTATATCTATATATCTCTATATATAGATGCTTTTATATATAGGCATCTGGGTTGGTTCCATATCTTAGCTATGGTATATAATAACATAGTTGTGCTGGTAGCTGTAAGACAATGCTATATATCAATTTTGATAAAAGAACATCAGATACAAATTTCAGTAACAATCAAAAATTGCTTCTATGTATTGCTAAACAAGCTGTGAGGTATAAGTAACATAATAAATTTCAATTTAAGTAAATTTAAATTCTGTGTTGATTCCTTGTTGATTATCTCTGCTGCCTGGAGCTTTATTCTATTTTTTTCAATAAGAAAAAGGAGAGAAATATTTCAGACTTCGGTAAAGCAATTTTGGATTTTATGTTCATGGTATTTTGAAAGACTAAGTAAAACATTGCCTGAAAGAAATTCTCTTCTTTCCCCCCTAACTGGATGCCACTACATGAAGCCTGAAAATAGGCCATAAAGGTTTTGAAGTATCTATCATTGAAAACAATGTAAAATGTTAACTTCTGTCTCATCATTCTCTTCCATATTATAACTTTAAACCAAGCTTGTAAATGTGTTGGATGACATGTGGCTTTATTACAGCTTTAGCTCTCATCTAGAACACCTGTCATGACAACCACAGAATAGCTATGTCCCTACACCTTAAAATGATGTAAAAGTTTTTGGATAGTCAGAAAAGATCTGTTTGTTCATCCTGTATGCTTTGAATGGTTCTTTTTAGCTTTCCCCAGACATTTATGCTTTCCAAGTCTATTAAGTAAAGTAGTTGATGTTGTGTACTTATAGTGAAGAAATAGAGTTTTCTTCCCTGTAATCATATAAACTAGACACTTCCATTTGCTGAATGGAATACCACGATGTAGGGGTGTGCCAACCTCTGTTTTTCTTAAAGACAAGGTAAATGTGTTAGCTGCTAAGGTAACCTTTTCTTTAAAAAATATGTTTTCTAATGGTTGGTTAATCACTAGGTGGGTAATTTCTATGGCTCAGGATAATACCATCTGAAGATAATAATTGTCATTCCCAGTTTTAATTAATTATATCATCAAAAGGTTTTAGTGAATTCTGAAAACTATGCCAGAAGTAATACTTGTAAGCTATCTTAATGATGGTTTATACGTCAATATTAAAACTCAGAAACTGTAAATAAATACCACTGTATTTATTATCTGACAAAATATATGGTAGTGATAAATAAGTAGAATTTGCCAATATAGCAATTTTTGTTGAAATAGGCTTTTTTCATATATCCTGTTACCAGCATGATTAAAGAGTTACAAAAACAGGAGGTTGTAATCTAAGTTTAGACTATATAGTTTTCATAAGTAGGAAAATGCATTAAACATCTCTAGTTAGAAATAATGATTAGTATTTTACCTGATAGTCTTCTGCTAATGTATGCAAAGTAGATTGCTTAACTCTCATATAGAAATAATCATGTTTGGCAAAAATAACCATTTTATATATAATTACTGAGAAAAAGATGTTTTATATTTATCATTAAGACAATATTTATTTTTTCACACTTCTATCTTATAAAATATTATTAATTAGTTTGGGAGGTTAAATATTTTATGCCCATTTACTAATAATTATTAAGCACTTTCTATCTTGTGATATACCTTTGAAAAAGTTTTGAGACTTATTCAACCACCATAAGAAGACAATGAAGGTATTTTTCAGTAAGGAAAAAAATTAAAATGATCATAATGAAATCTTACTTGGAAGATTATTTAAAACTATCGTATTTTATATGACAAGATATTTTAGCACAATTAAACTTTGAGAAACCTATTTTGAAAACTAATAATTGAAATAAAATTTGGAAATACCAGTAGTTTTGGAATAATGGAGAAAACTCCAAATTATGGCAATATGTAAGAATATCTCCAACTCTAGACTTAATGATTTCTAATCATGCCTGGCTCATGTGCCCTATTATCACCTTTACACAGAAAAAACTATTTTACATTCTCCAAGATTATAACAAAAGATTCTACAAAATAAAGATAAGCAGAACACTGTTTCTTTTTTTTTTTTTGGTCAGTCGTGGGGCTTGAACTCTGGGCCTGGGCGCTGTCCCTCAGCTCTTCAGCTCAAGGCGAGCACTTTACCACTTGAGCTACAGCGCCACTTCCAGTTTTCTGGTGGTTTATTGGAGATAGGAGTCTCACGGTCTCTCCTGCCTGGGCTGGCTTTGAACTGCGATCCTCAGATCTCAGCCTCCTGAGTAGCTAGGATTACAGGCGTGAGCCACCAGCGCCTGGCAGAACACTGTTTCTTAAGCCAACTAGTTGACCGACCAGTGGAGTTGGAGCTCCCTCCAGCCTGCATATATGGTAACAGAATAAAGACTGAGCTGTCTAAATGTAGAAACTGGAAAAAAAATTCCAGAAGTAAAAAGAATATCTATGTTCTTTCACATTGAGTGTTTATTTGTTATGATTAATAAGTTTTAATGAAATTTAAAGATTTTTCATTTTCTTACAATGCTTAGAGATTCCTTTCATGAGGTTGTTCCTTACTATCTGTTCTAGCTATGGATAGCCAATATACAGGTCAAGTTGAGGAAGAAATAACATAGGAGTGTAAATCTAAGAAAAACAAATAAAATGAAAACCTAGGCCATTGTTAGTTTTGTTGTTGTTGGATTGTTTACGAGGCTTTTTTTTGTAGATATTTCCTGTAAGCCTCCAAATTGTTAGAGCATGACAGGAATCCTTTCTTGTTATTTTCCTTATTTTTTTGTTACTATTCTTTATTTTTTTCATTATCACAGTTAGCATTATTGATGAGACAATTTTAGTTCATAGGTATATCTCTTAGAATGACTAATTCTATTCAAGAAATGATTATAAAATTAGGATGATTTCATGATGACATTTTTACTAACTAGTATGGTACTTCACATATAACAAAGTGAACAAGAACATGGATTTGAAGTTAAATATTGTTAGGAGTTCCAGATTTGAAATTTTGGTTATTAATTCACTTCTAGCTCTCTGATTCTTATTTATAAGTGAAAATTTATAGCTTATATCATTCAAACTGTCATAATGTATTCTACAAACACAGCACAATACATAGCATAAAATAAGCATGCATTATATTGGCTGCTTTTACACCAATCATCTTTGAAGACAGAATGTCTACAATTGAAAGACATATGTAGGGGGCATGTAGGCGCATTCAATGGTTTGGACTCTTTTTTTTTTTAATTGTAAAAATACCATACAAAGGGGTTACAATAAAAAGAGCAAGGTAATGAGTACATTTCTTATCAAGCATTGTTGCCTCCTCCTTTGTTTCCCCTTCCCATTCCTTCCCATCTCCCCTCCATCACACCTCCCCCATGCCAAAGGTGTAAAGTTTGTTTTTCGACATAACATCTTGTACATCTCGTTGTTTCAATGGGTCCACCTTCCCCTTCACAAATTATACCTACATCAAATACAGTGAAAACAGGGGTTATACCGTGGGAGAGGACATATAAAGCATCAAAGAAATATATTATAAATATGTTAGAAACAATAGCAAGAAAGAAAAAGCATTTGAGTCCTTATCTTGAGGTTCATTTTGCCTAACATCAACTTATCTGACCATTTCTGCTTGGCTCAGACATATACTAGTTATTGCAAATAAGGGAAACCATGACACCTATGTTTCTTTGAGTCTGGCTTACTTCACTTAATATAATTTTTTCCCAAGTCTTTCCATTTCCTAACAAATGGGGCAATGTCATTCTTTCTGATGGAGGCATAGAGTTCCATTGTGTATATATACCACATTTTCTTGATCCATTCATCTACTGAGAGGCATCTGGATTGGTTCCATATCTTAGCTATGGTAAATAATGTTGCAATAAACATAATTGTGCTGGTAGCTTTAGTATAGGTTTGGACTCTTTCTTACCCACTATTTTATGAGCATAACTAGTTAAATATACTACATTAAAAGAGGAATACATTTCTAAATAGAAAAAGGACAACATTTTTTAGTACATCTCAGGAATAGAATCAAGCTGAGGTCTAAGAAAGTAGTCTTGGCATGTAAAGATTCTGAAAATGAGAAGAAGAAAAGTTGCAAGCAGAGAATGTAAAATATCTTCTTGTTCCATAAATTCCTTGTTCTAAGATTTTTCAGTCATAATATAGAATGGCATTAGAGTGATCTAAAACATCTCAAAAGGTCAGAATAAAATAAATGGTCATTCATTGTGCCCTGTGATTTTAGATAAAATGAAAAACAATTCTTCAGTACTCAAGGTTCAAATGAGGTCACATTAAACTTTTTATTCAACTCCCACTATCCTTGCTGCTCTCTCTCCCTGTGCCCTCTGAAGTAAGGTCTCCAGTCTGAGGTTAAGTAAACCAGTTCATTTTTGTGGTACCTCCTTTAGGTTGCTTTGCCATAATAGCTTTGCTATACTTAGTTCCTGTAGCATGGTGTTTCACACAGCTCTGTGGTCCCCTTAGATCCAGTCTTACTTCTGAGGAGAGGCCCTGGCCTTACTTTGCTCTGTGAAGTAGAGCTGTAGTGTTCTGTGTTGAACCAGCTGGATGTAACAAGGAAACGCTTCGCATAATTTGAATTAAATTCTTTCCAAAAGTCTATAATTCTGAAATAGAATTTTAAAATTTCTTAAAGTCCCTTATATTTATTCAAAAACAAAATCAAAGGCATTTGCAGAACCATGGATCCCATAAACTAATTTTTGTGATTACTATGAATTTGATTCTCACTTAATACTCTTGTGCTTGGAAAATTTTCAAAATATTATGTCAAATATCTTTCAAAAGAAAATTCAGTAGTATTTATTCATATAAATAGGCTTATATCAAGGTATCCTATAAATTTTTATGTGTAATTCCAAATATCTGGGTCTCAATTTCAGGCATTGGTCCAAGATACCATTGCCCTCATATGAATAGAATTATCTTTCTGGTCCTGTCAGATTTACAAATAAATCCAGATATACATGAAATTCTGTTATATGGATAAAGCTAAGTTCAAAGGGTTTTATGTCAGGTTCAAAATGAGATTATCCACTTTAAATAGCCCATCTGACCAAAATTATCCTATTAATTTCTCAAGTCCTTGTATTTGGGAACCAACCTTGAGAGAATAATATTTAAATTTGTTCTATCTCCAAAAGAATCATAAAAATCTCTAGATGGTTCCATATGTGTATAAGTTATATATTACATATAAATATTATATGCATTATATATAGGTATCTATTTAGATAATCAACCTGGTACAATTGAAATAAGATGGCTTCAATTCATATTTTCAATTTTCAATATGGCTTCAAAATGAGAAAAGGGTCATGCCTATTATCAATCAATAAAAAATAACCATAATCAAAATATGAAATTTTTTAAAAATGTCCTTTTTTCCCATAGTTCATGTAGGTTTAGTTTCTCTTGGCCCAATTTAGACAGAATCATTTATCAGAACTTTATGTAAATAAGAAACTTCCTAGGAAGAGATTCAGTTTGAATGTGAGCAGCAGGCTTTTAAAGGTCTTGAATTCTTTGAATGCACAGTTTAGTAACAATACTTCACATAGATAGTCAGCTGTTGGATAATGCTTAAGTAATGTCAATCCTTTATGGTAACAATAATTTTTGTATGACTCAAATTCTCTTTAATATTTCTACTACTAATGTCTAATAAAGAATTATGATAAAACTACTATGATAGGATTATGATAAAAGCACTTTTAAAATGTTTTAAATATATTTTATTTCTTACTATACAAAGAAATACAAACTGGATTTTTTGGTAGAGCAAAATCATTCTTTAGTGTCTTGATGTTTCTGGATACAATATATATATTTTAAACCTTAATTCATATTGCTTTTGTTTTCCTTGGGAAAAATGGACTTCTTACTTGAATTCAGTAAATTGAAACCATTTATATGGCTCTGTCAACTTCAATATTTCAGCACAATTTTTTTGGGGGGCGTCTGATTGTGGAGCCTGAACTCTGGGCCTGGGCGCTGTCCCTCAGCAATTCAGCTCAAGGCTAGCGCTCTACCACTTAAGCCACAGCGCCACTTCTGGCTTTTTTCTTTTTGCTTATGTGGTGCTGAGGAATGGAACCTAGGGCCTCATGCATGCAAGGCAAGCGCTCTACCACTGAGCCACCTTCCTAGCCCTCAGCACAATTTTTAACAAATCCTTGAATATATCAGTAATAAGTTTCTCCTTTGAAATTTTACAACTCATACTCTCACTATAGCATTAGTTTAGCACTGACATTTTGTGCAGAATTATTTAACATTCAAAAGTTAAAAATTAATCTTTTAGTACCTACATTAGATAAAATCAAGAAAAGCATAGACAACAATATGTTTTTAATGTTATATATTTCTTACCACAAGAACCATAAATAAACCTTTATTATATTTTTATTTTAATTTTCATGCTGGGGATTGAACCCAGGTCATCATACATAAAAGTTTAAATATTTTATTTGTTTTGAATGAATATTTAGTAAAATATTTTATTTTTAAATGAATATGATCTAATAAAATTTTTCATGCCATCCTTCAAATCCAACAGTACAACTCAGATAATTTTTGGTAGCATCAGAAAGAGAAAAATGCAAGATTCAATGTTATAATGACCCTTAACGTGTTTCTGAGTGTAAAGTAAACTTCAAGTAAAATAGGTCTTAGGACCATATAAAAATCAATCAAAACTTTAATAATATTGAGATACAAACATAAAAGCTTTTTACAAGTATAATGTGAGTCAATTAATTAATTATTTAGGCTAATTATGTGAGATGGATTCATTAGTGTATGAGGACATGGTTTATGTAATTTAGTTTCTGATATCAATGAAAGAAAAGGAGGAGTATGTAAACTATGGGCCTTAGCACTATTTTTGTGTTTGGATACCAGTGTTTTTAGCACTAAGTAAAGTATAAGCCCAAATATAATACAGAATTTACTTCTTCCAGGGACAGATGTAGCCAAAAGAGAATGCTACTCACTGTTGGTGGGGGTGTAAACTGATTCAACCGCTTTGGAAAGCAGCATGGAGGTTCCTCAAAAGACCCCACATAGAGCTCCCCTATGACCCAGCAATCCCACTTTTGGGCATTTACCCAAATGATCACAGACAAGGCCACACTAAAGCTACCAGCACGACTATGTTTATTGCAGCATTATTTATCATAGCTAAGATATGGAACCAACCCAGATGCCCCTCCGTAGATGAATGGATCAAGAAAATGTGGTATATATACACGATGGAATTTTATGCCTCCATCAGAAAGAATGACATTGCCCCATTTGTTAGGAAATGGAAAGGCTTGTAAAAAAATTCTATTAAGTGAAGTAAGCCAGGCCCAAAGAAACATAGGTCTCATGGTTTCTCTTATTTGCAATAACTAGTATATGTCTGAGTCAACCAGAAAAAGTCAGATAAGTTGATGTTAGGGGAATGAACCCCAAGATAAGTTTTCAATTTTTTTTCTTTCATGCAATTATTTCTAACATATTTATAAGGTGATTTCTATGTTGCTTTGTATGTCCGTCTCCCACGGTATAACCCCTGCTTTCACTGTATTTGATGTTGGTATAATTTATGGAGGGGAAGGGGAAAAACAAATCGTTTGACTAGGGATACAGGTGGACCCATTGCAACAATGAGATGTACAAGTCGTTATGTCGAAAAACGAACTTTACAACTTTGGTGGGGGAAGGGTCAGGTGGGGGGAGTTGGGGGAAGTATGGGAAGGGATGGGAAGGGGAAACAAAGAGGAGGCAACAATGCTTGATAAGAAATGTACTGGTTATCTTGCCCATGTAATTGTAACTGCTCTGTACGGTGTTCTCACAATAAAAAAAAATGTATTGTGTGAAATTATTTCCTCTTTTCCTTTCAGTTAACCCTTTGGTTTATCCCCTGTTGTCACTGTTTTTTATTCTGGTACCCTGTGTCTTGTATATATGTCCTTCTGATTTGGGGAAGGGAAGGGCAATCAGACAAAGGAAAAGGAGGAACCAATCCAACAGTGATATTCACAAGAAACTGTTGAAATGAACTTTACAACTTGGGTGGGGGGAGGGGAGTTGGGAAGGAAGGAAAGTGGGAGAAAAACAGGGATAACAATGTTCGGGAAGAAATGTACTCATCTTACTTATGTAACTATAAGCCCTCTGAACATCACCTTTACAATAAAATAAAATTGAAAAAATGCCGTTTCAATTTTCAAGAAAACGTGGTATCTATCTATCTATCTATCTATCTATCTATCTATCTATCTATCTGTCTGTCTGTCTGTCTGTCTGTCTGTCTGTCTGTCTGTCTGTCTGTCTGTCTGTCTATCTATCTATCTATCTAATGGAATTCTATGCCTCCATCAGAAAGAATGACTTCGCCCATTTGTTAAGAAATGAAGAAATGAAAAGACTTGGAAAAAAATATATTAAGTGAAGTAAGCCAGGCCCAAAGAAACATAGGTCCTATGGTTTCCCTTATTTGCAATAACTAGTATATGTCTAGGATAAGCAGAAAAGGCCCAAAGCTATGTACATATGACTAGATAAGATGATGTTAAGCAAAATGAACCCCAAGATAGGAACACAAGTTGTTTTTTTCTTTCTTGCTATTGTTTCTAATGGATTTTTAGTGTACTATGTGATTTTTTTTTGTTTCTTTGTATGTTCCTCCCCACGGTATAACCCCTGTTTTCACTGTATTTGATGTCGGTTCCCTGCATCTTGTATATACACTTCTATAATTTGGGTAGGGGAAGGGAAAAAACAAAATGTTTAAATAGGGATACAGGTTGACCCATTGTAACAATGAGATGTATACGACACCTTGTTGAAAACGAACTTTACAATTTAGGAAGGGGGAGTGTAGTTGTGGAGATGAGGAAGGAAAGGATGGTAGTGGGAAAAAAAAAAGAAGGAGGTAACAATGCTTGATAGGAAATGTACTCATTACTTTGTTCATGTAACTGTAACTCCGCTGTACAGTATTTTTACAATAAAAACACATAAATAAAAAATTCCCTATTTTGAACTGATTTCCAAAATAAATAGGAAACTTCAAGTCACATTTTGACTAAATTAAGTTATAGTTGCATAAAATCATTTTCTCCCTGTCCTCATTTTTTAATCAATAGAGCACCTGCAATTCTAATTTGTATAAGGGCCAGCCAAAGCACTGCTCAACTCCGAGTCCCATGTCGTATATTTGACTCAAAGGGAAATGATGAGATTCTCTCTTTCAGAAATATGAAATTGATAGAATGAAAGCTTTTTTTTGTCATGATGACTGGTTATGTGAAGCTACATGAAACATTTTAATGTAACTATCATGAGCTATGTATGAGCAGATAGATTATCTCTGTGGCCACTATTGGAATGAGATATTAGGCAGACATACAAAGGATACAACCCCAGGAAGGGAGTGAGCACCATTTTGACTCTTAATGATTTCCCAGTTCCACTTCCAGTCTGTCACGAATTCCTGCATTTGGTTTTGCTTTAGTTCTATTAGAATCCTCTACCACACCCTCCATCCTCCTAGTAAATCCCACTAGTTTGCTAGGGTGAATGATTGCTGACAGAAATTAAATTATGTTAAGTCAAACTGAACTAAAAGAAATTTATTCACTACCTCTGTGGTGTCACAGTAGAATTATTATTTCATGTTTTTCATAATTCAAATAAATTAGTGATTAATTTAAGGTTTTTTAACATTAAACATTGATTCCTTTTCCTTTATAGCATTCAAATGTTGTACTAAACAAAACTTTTTCGGTGCCCTTTCTAGGACTTGAACTTGGGGCCTGGTCACGGTCCTTAAGCTATTTTGCTCAAGGCTAGTACTTGTATCCCTTGAGACAGGACTCCACTTCTGGTTTGGAGATAAGAGACACATGGGCCTTCTTGCCTGGGCTGACTTGAAATCATTACCCCCAGATCTCAGTCTCCTGAGTAGCTTCCATTACAGATGTGACCCACCAGGAAGAAAACATTTTATCCAAAGTAATGAAGAGATAAGTACTCATTCTTGTATAAATATGCAATGATTCAATACAAATTGTATATTGACAAAGGTTTGTTGTGTTAAGTAATAAAATTCAACCCTAGAGGATACCAAAGTTTTTAAAATGAGTTCACTAAGCATATGTTGTCAAAGGATTCTACCTCTAGAAACCCTAAAATAAATAAGAATATATGTTTTCAGAAGAACATGTATGGATCTTTATTATAACAGGCTAATTTATAACAGGCTCAAATTGGAAACAAAACATACAAAATAAGAGTCTGAAGAAATAAATTGAAACTGATCATGCAACAGAATACTTACCTGTGGTAACATGATGCCTTTCAAAAATACTAAGAAGAAGCAAAATATAAGGAAGATTCAAGAGGGTCCATATTGTTCCACTGATACGAAGTTTAAGTAGCTTGGCTAATCTTTACAGAGAGAAATCAGAGAATTGCTTCCCTTGAGGGAGAAAGTTCTGAGAAAGTACAGAAGAGACTCTCAGCAGCTGTGAAAATATTCTGTATATTCATGGGGATGCTTGCATTGATAGATACCTTTTCCCAGAACTCAAAATAGAACATTTATGTAGTCTATGTTTTAATCTATGCAAAATACATTTCAATAATAAAAAAGATATTTATTACTGTAAATAATTATTGGGAGACATCCCAAACAAGAGACTAAACCACTCTAACGATTTTATGTGATCAGGACATTAAGAATATTGAACATCACCACTGAAATCTAGGCTCTTGAGTCTTCACCTCTGTGTGTATGTGTGTGTGTGTGTGTGTGTGTGTGTGAATCCATGCCTTTCATAATGTGCTTCACTGGACCTGCTGTAATGTTCTGTGGTCATGTTTTATCTCTGGATTCTAGCATTCTACTCATCACCATAACTAATCATTTGCTAATGCTGCAAGAGTAGTCTCTGTAGTTCAGCTCTATGTGTCAAATATAGCTCTCCTTCATCAAATCTAGATTAATGAGTAACTTTGGGAAAGCCACTGAATATTAAAGTTCAAGACACCTATCTATGTTCAGTATGTGACTATTCTTGTGTACACTAGTTAGTAATGTCCAAGTCACGCATCTATGAACTAGTTTAGATCTTGTACTCCAGAGTCAGGAATTAAGCATCCTGTAGTTCAAGTAAAGCTTTCTCTATCCTAAGAATCATAAAATGAGAATTCTTTAGAAAGGATCTGATTTGTGGGATCTCAGCACTGCTTTTTGTAAAATCTCTTTTCTGCTTTCTCATGGGCATGCAGCTAAACTACCAATTAGTTTCTCTTTTGAAGTTATTTGTACTATGTGTCTGAAAGTTTTCTAGTGGCAGATGAGCAGAAATGACTATTTCTATACCTAGGCTAAAAAGAATGAGCAAGGCTCTTGTGCAGTGTATTCCCCTTACAATCAACTAGAAACAATGTCATAACAATTCCCTAGGGAACCATGTAACAATTAAAAAAAGAGAAGAAGATGTCCTTAAGAATAGCCACCTGACAACTTGAAACTCCATTTCAAGCAAGGAAAATGAATTTCTATCTTTTCAATGCACTTGTGTTATAGTACCTCATCTTTATCTTAATATAGCCTCCAAAACACTAAATGGTAACTAGTAGAGTGTATTATACCATATTTAGTGGCAATTCATTATCTGCCATTAGACTTACTGATGAAAATAAAATGAACACACAGTTAAGATTTTTTAATACTTTTTATTGCAAAAATACTGTACAGAGAAAGATAATGAGTACTTTACCAATCAAGTATTGTTACCTCCTCCTTTGTTTTTCCCCTAAGCTCCCTTCCCTCCCACCTCCACAACTACCTTCCCCTCTCTCCTCCCCTCCTTACCCTTCCCACCTCAATTGTAAAATTCAATTTTCAACACAGTGTCTTCTACATCTTATTGTTACAATGTGTCAATCTGCATCCCTATTTAAGCACCAACATGAAATACAGTGAAAACAGGGGTTATACTGTGGGGGAGGAACATATAAAGAAACAAAAAAATAATCACATGGTATATTATAAATACATTAGGAACAATAGTAAGCAAGAAAAAACAACTTGTGTCCTTACCTTGGGGTTCATTTCACTTAACATCATCTTATACATAGCTTTTGACCTTTTATGCTTGTCCTAGACATTTGTACTGTATTTGTTTGTTTGAGATTGTTCAAGTTCAATTTAAAAGGAACCTTGTCTTTGAAATGCTACCTGCACCTTTGAATGTGTATGTTTCTGTTTTTGGTGGTTGTTGTAGATACAGTCATTATTTTTAGAGTTAGGAAATATATCCTCCAGTATTTAGTGTTCAGGATTCGAAACTGTTCCGAATATGAAATGATCTTTGTACATAGATCTTTCTTCTTCCACACATAATCTTCCCAGTGTCCTTGCCTAATTGATAAGCTTTACTCATCGGTCTAGCCTGCATCATAGGCTGGACATGGTGGTGGATGCCTGTGATTCCAGCTATGCAAGAGTCATATGTAGGAGCATCCTGGTTCTACACTGGTCTGGGAAGAAACAGCACTCCTTCCTTCCTTCCTTCCTTCCTTCCTTCCTTCCTTCCTTCCTTCCTTCCTTCCTTCCTTCCTTCCTTCCTTCCTTCCTTCCTTCTTCCTTCCTTCCTTCCTTCCTTCTCTCCCTCCCTCCCTCCCTCCCTCCTTCCTTCCTTCCTTCCTTCCTTCCTTCCTTCCTTCCTTCCTTCCTTCCATCCTTCCTTCCTTCCTTTCTTCCTTCCTTTCGGATCTGGTCGTGGGGCCTGAACTCTGGGCCTGGGCGCTGTCCCTCAGCTCTTCAGCTCAAGGCTAGCGCTCTACCACTTGAGCCACAGAGTCACTTCTGGCTTTTTTCTTTTTGCTTATGTGGTGCTGAGAAATCGAACCCAGGGCCTCATGCATACAAGGTAAGCACTCTACCACTGAGCCACCTTTCCAGCCCCAGCACTACTTTATTTATAAACTAACCTAAAGAAAAAAGGACTGTCGAACTTGTGCAAATAAAAAGCTCTAAAGTTCAGACTCTAGTACTACTAAATAAAACTATGTAAGCAGTATTATATGTTCTGTCTTCCCCTGACTCTGTGTTTATACATTATTCTAATTTAGCTCTCCCTCAGTATTTTAAATTGTTTCTTTACATCTCTGTCTTCATTATTAAATTGTAGCTTTTTATATACAAGCTCCATTATGCCTTCCTTTATAATACCCTTCATAGCTGACATGAGAACCATATTACAAATATTTTCATTACATTAGTTACATTACATTAGAGTGAAGACAATAGTGTTCTCTATACTATAGCGGGAAGCACATTTTTTACCCAAACAGCATGAAATGTATTTCTCAATGTTCCTTGCAATTCCAGATGTTAGTTAAAATGTTTGTGATTTTCTTCCATTCTACTTCAAAACCAAACATGAAATAAAGATAGAGAAGAAAGATTTGTATGTAAATGTTAATCTCTGCAATCTAAAATTTTCACCTTTCACCTTGAATTGTCTAGTTATAGGCTATAATCTTTGAGTTACTTTTTAAAATATTTTTTATTGTAAAATACAAGTGGTTACAGTTACATGAGTAAGGTAATGAGTACATTTCCTATCTAACATTGTTACCTCCTCCTTTGTTTTTTCACTACCATCCCTTCCCTCCCACTTCCCCAACTCCTCCCCCCACTCAAGGTGTAAAGTTTGTTTTTTTTGTTTGTTTGTTTTTTTTTTTGGGTCCGGTCGTGGGGCCTGAACTCTGGGCCTGGGCGCTGTCCCTCAGCTCTTCAGCTCAAGGCTAGTGCTCTACCACTTGAGCCACAGTGCCACTTCCGGTTTTTATTCTTTTTGCTTATGAGGTGCTGAGGAATCGAACCCAGGGCCTTAAGCATGCAAGGCAAGCACTCTACCACTGAGCCAATTTCCCAGCCCGTAAAGTTTGTTTTTAACATAGCATCTTGTACATCTTATTGTTACAATGGGTCAACCTGTATCCTATTTCAGCATTTTGTTATTTCCCTCTTTGAGTTTCCCTCCCTTCCTTCCTTCCTTCCTTCCTTCCTTCCTTCCTTCCTTCCTTCCTTCCTTCCTTCCTTCCTCCCTTCCTTCCTAAATCCCTTCCTTCCTTCCTTCTTTCTGTCCCTCCCTCCTTTCTTTCTTTCCTCCTTCCTTCCTTCCTTCCTTCCTCCCTTCCTTCCTCCCTCCCTTCCTTCCTTCCTTCTTTCCCCTTCCTTCCTTCTTTCCTTCCTTTCTTCCTTCCTTTCCTGTCCATATGGGGCTTGAACTCAGGGCTTAGGCACTGTCCCTGAGCTCTTTTGCTCAAGGCTACAGCTCTACTATTTTGAGCCAGGGTGCCACTTCTGGTTTTGTTGTGGTTAATTGGAGATAAGGGTCTCACAGATTTTCCTGCCCAGGCTGGCTTTGAACCATGATCCTCAGATCTCAGTCTCCTGACTAGCTAGGATTATAGATGCAAGCCACCAGTGCCCAGCTCTTGGAAGTTGCTTAACATGTCAATATCAACTGATCTGTGATTTCATAAGGTTTGTTGTCTTTTGGACTGATTTGTTTTTTAGTGCCTGTTCTTTCCAGTCAAATTCACTTCTTTAAAACATACTATCTCTGTTTGAACTTTAAACTCAGGGCATGACACTTAATAGGAAGATGCTCTCCTACTGAAGCCATGCCCAGCTGTCTTTTGCCATTATTATTTTTCAAGGTGAATTTTGCAATTTTCCCCTAACCCTTTTTTTGGACAGTGATCTTATTATCTAGTACATCCCTTGTTGCTGATGTCATACGTATGCACCACCATAGCCAACTTACTGGTTGAGATGGAAGTCTAACCAGCCTTAATCTCATGAGATTTATAATCAGTGCTTATATGCTATTTTATTATTTTTCCTTAAAACATGTTCACCATCATTCTCAAGATTTTATTCTCTGATATTTCATCAGGAAGACATCTCATTATTCATAATACCTTTACTCCTGCAGATATGCTGCCAAATATAGTTTCAAAAGGTTTATTTAGATATAACCAACAAGCAAAAAAAAATGTGAATATAACTCACTGAAGTCACTGCTGTTCTCAGTGTCTTTGCAGTGCTGACAAACCATATAGGAAGGAAACACTACTCACTACTGAGGATGTACATAAAAGAATCAACGCCAGCATACAAAATGGCACTTACCCATCATATTGTGATTTTACTTCCAGAAGCCGAGGGTCAACCTAGGTGCACATCAACAGACAAATACATTTACCAATCTGCTATGTAGGGGCTGGGAAGGTGGCTCAGTAGTAGAGTGCTTGCTTGTATGCATGAGGCTCTGGGTTTGATTCCTGAGCATCACATAAAACAGAAAAATGCTGGAAGTGGCCTGTGGCTCAAGTGGTAGAGCGCTAGCCTTGAGCTGAAGAGCTGAGGGACAGTGCCCAGGCCCAGAATTCAGGCCCCACTACCAACAAAAAAAATCTGCTATGTACATGAATATTATATATTTAATATTTATGTAGATTAACATTTATTAACACTTGTCAATATTTATATAAATGTATAAATTATACACATACACAAAGGGGGATTATTCACCCTGAAGATGAACAATGAATCAATCACAGAGTAAAGGATATAACTGGCAAGCATCACATAAGGTGAAGTAAGCTGGACTCAAGAATATAAATATCATGTTTTCTCTTGCCGAAACTAGAGTTAAGAAAAGAAATATGAAAGCAGAAGGGTTGCTATATAAGAAAGGGCACCAATAGGGGGAGAAGAGAGGCAGACCAATGCAAAGGAAACTCATGGGATACAAATGTGCAATTATAATGAAACCTATGATTCCATACATTTTCCAAATAGGCTTATGGGAATCATAGAGAAATGAATTTTTATTAGGGCTTAAATAAAAGAATCTCTTCCTGGAGAATGTGGCATATACTATATTACATAATTCATTAACTTAATTTGTAATTAAAACAATTTCTTTTTCTATGACATGACAACTGATATAGTATGACTGTTAGGTCACACCTTTTAAAACCCAACTCATTCTGTATGGTTAATGCTCTGTTGAAGCTTACCTCTCTTTAATAATATTGATTTTCATAATTTCATATATTTAATATCAAATTCCAGGACAGTTTTATTTGTTCTTGTTTTTGCTTTGTCACTACTGAAATAGCAGTACAATAACTCAGTGACCCAAAGCAATCTTATGTTATTTTCATTTTCTTTAATATTGTAAGCTACCAATGTGTTCTGCTTTATATCTTGATATCTCATCTATTACAAAGTTGATTTTCTGCAGGTGTCTTTGTTCCTTTGTTGATCACGTTAGATTATTATTACTGAAAAATTCATTGTCTACATCAACAGGCACTTTATCTATGAAAGAGTGGGCAAGAACACCAAAATATTACCAGTGATACTTCTGAACAAAAAGTAGTGCTCCCAGATATGAAGAGATACTAGATATGGAGTAAAGGAAATATGGAGTAAAGTATCAAAATGCAAAATATCTACAAGAACTTTAGTTTTGCTATAAATTTTTCTCTTATTTCAGGCCTGGATTTATAGAAATCTGTTATTGAACATCCATATAATTTTGTAAAATATGTATTTTGTAATACTTTAAAACTAAAATCATTCAGTAGTAGGTTGGAGGGAAGGAGTCCTTCATTAAAAAGATACATCTATGTTAAATCCTAGCAAGCTAAAAAATTATAGAAAATAAGTATATACATATATATTAAAATATGTAAAGAAATAGTAAAAAATGTATAGAAATGTATCCTGATTATTGTTTTCATCAAACACATACAACATGTAAAATATATTTAAGTTGATATACAAGAATTACTAAATTAAAGGTCAAAATGGTATACCTGTAATGAGAATGGCTTTCACCCAATTAATGGACGTTTTACAGTAGATTATTTCTCTGATTCACATTACTGTGTATTTCTTCAGTAAAAAAAACCTACTATGTTGTTTATCCAATTAAGACTTAATTAATCCAAAAGAAAATGTTTTAGGGGTTCGTTTCTCCTTGAAATACTGGGAGGGGGTTACGCATTAGAAGAGCACTGCTAATATCGTTAATGTTGTAAGCATCCTTTTGAAAAGTGCTAACTCTGCCATTTCCACCCAGGTGAGAGAGGAGGCACTTCTGCCCAAGCGAAGAAGCATCATTTGTGCAAACGCAGTTCTTCATTTGAATATTGAGATCATTCCATTCGTGCAAACACTAGTCCTCTATCTTCTAGCTACCTGACTCACTTTGTGAGAATAAATATAACCTTCTTGCTCTCTCTCTCCGATGTTATAACTTCGAGTTCCTTATAAAGATTTTTATCTCAAGTGGTCTCGCCCATTTTACTGAGCTGAAAACGAGAAGAAGAGCAGCAGGAAGGAGACGCCTCTAATGGCAGGGCGGGAAGAAGACTCATACACTGAGTGGCCTGCAGCAGTACGGGCAGTCAGCAACTGCAGCAGATGAATATAAGCAGGAAAACAAAGCAAAATTGATGGCAGTTGGCCATCTTCTGACAGACATCCCTCCTATAACAGGAGCTCAAACTCTGTACCTGATCAGTAACCGTCACAGGCCTTGGGCTCCAACGCTAAGACCTGAACCCCGTGACACCACCCAGGATGACAAAGGTCCCAGGGCTGGTTTCTACTGTACAACTGAAATCTACTCTACCACTTGGAAATCCTTACCAGGGCTGGAGTATCTGGAGAAATATTCTCCTCACCTATTCACAGTTTCTATCTGGGTAGAACAAAAGAACCTCAGCTGACTGGTTTGTAACATACTGAGATTCCATCTTGACGAATGGAGGGATAGAAAGGCTAATGTTCTTCGCTTGCATAGATGACAGGTCATGTGAAAAAGTTGGTGACAGTTAATTGAGTTTTTGGAATTTGCTAGGGCAATTTCTATAAATAATGAAGTCCTCTATACTAGTGCATTGGAGAAAGTTGAATTTCGTGTTTTATGTTTAGCAGGGCAGTTTTATGTTTACCACCAGACCAGTTCCCATAGCTAACCTGACTTGTTATTATTATTTTTTCAGATAAGACTGGCTCCACCTTATGCCTCCTGGTAGACCACAATAGAATTCTATAACGTGATTCTCAGTCATGATTGTACATGGATAAAAAGTAAAAGAGGAGCTCATAACATTATTGCTAAAAATTACTCTACATGGAAGGCGTGACACTTCCACAAAAGTTGTATAATTTACTTTATGTAGACGTTGCTCTTTGGCTCATTCTTTGGTTTATTTGACTTTTGGAATATTTCTTAGCTAGCACAAGTGAAAAGGGAGTAAATTATTTTTTTAAAATTAAGCAAGAAATCAGTGATATTCAAGGAAATATTTAAAAAAGCTTGAAGACAACAACAAGAGATCCTTGCAGGCTTGGAATGCACTTTATTAGTATACTCCTGTCAAAATATTGACTTAAAACATTTTATCTTGGTCATTAGAAATTAAAACAACAAAAAACTACCGTGACAGAGAAATAGCTTAGAAAAGTATGAACAAACTCTGGTGTAAAAAGATGCAGAAATTAAAGAAATGAATTTGTAATGCTGGATACCATAATCAAAACTGTGCTTATTTCCTGATCAGGTTATTTAAAAATAACTTGAATCAGTAAAGCTGCTGAAAATGCACTGCTAGCTTTAATCTGTTTTTCAAATTGACTAACAAAATATGTATGCATTAGCATGGTTAATGAACCATAAAAACACATTATTTGTTGTTTTATTCACATATACTTTCACTAAAAATCTTGTTCTCTATATCCAAAGCTACAATAAAAGGATGACTATAAAGTTGACATTGCTTTCTGAATCATAAGGACTAAAAATATTTTTGTAATTAAAGAAAATCAGATTTGTTTGGCACACTATATTTGTTTTATAGGAGCATCATATAATCTTATGGGTTACATACAGATTTGGTATGGTGATATTTTTAAAATAACCACCTTTCATAGCTTGTTGATTTAGGACTTCAATGTCATTTGTAGAAGACAGTAGTCCTTCAGAATTTTCTTGTTCAGTGAGCAGCTCATTAATAACTTGTTCATATATTCCAGAATTTCAGCCTTGATTGAAGTTTCTGGATTTACTTTAATTAGAATTCTCTGATCTGATATTTCTTCCTATTCACCTTTTTTTTTATTCATTTCCTTTGTTATAAAGAGATTTATCTCTGTATCTACATAATGGGCTTAGTACATGGCCTAAAACATAGTTTGACCAATGGTTCTGATTTTCTCATGATTTACCAGTTTCTCAGGACACAGAACTTTCATTAATAAAGTCAGACAGAAAAATAGAGAGGAAAAAAAAAAAAACAAGCAACTTAGGGAGGTTCTTTTCATTCCAAACTTGCTGTGTTCAATAAAGGTAAAATTGTTTCACTCACATTAAAAACAATATTTCTTAACTGAAATGAACAAAAGATAGCTCCTAGACTCTGAAAAATTTGGAAGGTTTGAGGATTTGTGCTCATAAAATCCCCTTCATCTAAGTGCTGCAGTGTCTACTCATATAAATCATAGTACTGACTGTGAGCATTTGTACACTGACTGAGCATTTGTAACTAGCAGTAAGAGGTTTTTCTGTCTGAATACAGTTGCATACTGGCTTCTCAACTCTTTTGGCATACAGAGATTTAAAAAAGCTCCCTGTTTATATTTTATTACTTTAGTGTATAAGTACCTGTAAAATGACACCTACCTATAATTTGGTTTTTGGAATCAAGTGAAGTAAGATTCATAAAAACCAAAAAGCATCATGTCCAAATGTTATGGTTGGATAAATGTATTTAATTTAAAACTTTTTGTTTCTGGTTTTTATTTTTGCTGCTCCATTCCACTGCCCAGGTGTTCTGCATAGATTTTTTTAGCTTAAGGGAATTTTGCGAAGTTCACAGACAACTGCCATTTCTACAGATCTTTATCTGAAGCTTTGCTGGAGGAATGCAGCTAGAAAGAACAGTGAGAAAATGTGATATCACATATGGGACAAGTTCTTCCATGTAACTGGAAAATGAAAATCCAGGAATTCTTGATGCTTCTTTCTTTCTTCCTCTCTCTTTCTTCTTTCCTTTTCTTTTCTTCTCTTTCTTTCTTTCCTTCCTTTCTTTCTCTTTTTCTTCTTTCTTTTATTCTTTTTCTCTTTTTTCCCCTTCCTTCCTTCCTTCCTTCCTTCTTTCCTCCTTCCTTTCTTCTTTCTTTACTTTCCTTTTCTTTCTCTTTCTCTTTTTCTTTCTTTCTTTCCCTCTTTCTTCCTTTCTTTCCTTCTCTCTCTTCCTTTCTTTCTTCCTTCTTTGCTTCCTTCCTTCCCTCCTTCCTTTCTCTCTCTCCCTTTCTACCTTTCTCTCTATTTCTTTCTCTCTGTCTCTCCCTTTCTCTTTCCCTTCTTCCCTCTGTTTCTCTTTCTTTGTTTCTTTAGTTCTTTTATTCTTTATGTCTCTTTCTCTTTCTCTCCCTCCCTCCATTTCCCTCCCTTCTTCTCTCCCTCCCTCCCTCCCTTCTTTCCTTCCTTCCTTCCTTCCTTCCATCTCTTTCTTTCTCTTTCATTTTTTCTTTCTCTTCCTTCCTTCCTTCATTCCTTTTTTCTTTCCTTCTCTCCTTCCCTCCCACCCTCCCTTCCTTCCTTCCTTTCTTCCTTCCTTCCTTTCTCTCTCTCCCTTTCTCCCTTTTTTCTTTCTCTGTCTCTCTTTCTCTTTCCCTCCCTCCCTCCCCGTTTCTCTCTTTCTTTCTTTCTTTTTTCTTTCTATCTCTTTCCCTCCCTCCCTCCCTCCCTTCCTTCCTTCCCTCCTTCTGTCCTTCTTTCCTTTCTCTTTCTTTCTCTCTTTCATTTTCCTTCCTTCCTTCTTTCTTTCCCTCCCTCCCTCCCTCCCTCCTTCCCTTCCTTCCTTCCTTCCTTCCTTCTTTCTTTCCTTCTCTCTCTCCCTCCCTCCCTCCCTCCTTCCCTCCCTCCCTTCCTTCTTTTCTTTCTTTCTTCCTTCCTTCCTTCCTTCCTTCCTTTCTCTCTCTCCCTTTCTCCCTTTTTGCTTTCTGTCTCTCTTTCTCTTTCCCTCCCTCCCTCCCTGTTTCTCTCTCTCTCTTTCTTTCTTTCCTTCTTTCTTTCTTTCTTCTTTCTGTCTCTTTCCCTCCCTCCCTCCCTCCCCGTTTCTCTCTTTCTTTCTTTCTTTTTTCTTTATATCTCTTTCCCTCCCTCCCTCCCTCCCTCCCTCCCTTCCTCCCTTCCCTCCTTCTGTCCTTCTTTCCTTTCTCTTTCTTTCTCTCTTTCATTTTCCTTCCTTCTTTCTTTCCCTCCCTCCCTCCCTACCTCCCTCCCTTCCTTCCTTTCTTCCTTCCTTCCTTCCTTCCTTCCTTCCTTCCTTCCTTCCTTCCTTCCTTCCTTCCTTCCTTCCTTCCTTCCTTCCTTTCTCTCTCTCTCCCTTTCTCCCTTTTTTCTTTCTGTCTCTCTTTCTCTTTCCCTCCCTCCCTCCCTGTTTCTCTCTCTTTCTTTCTTTATTCTTTCTATTTTCTTCCCTCCCTTCCTCCCTCCCTTCCTTAGTTTGTTCGTTCGTTCGTTCCTTCCTTCCTTCCTTCCTTCCTTCCTTCCTTTCTCCTCCTGACCAAGCCTAATACCTTGAATTTTCTTCTTTAATTGTAGTCCCTCTGCACCAGATTACAACTTCAAAAGTGTCAGGGACCCATTCTGTGACTTAAGGTCATGGAGTCATGTACTAAACTCATACCCTTGAGGGTTTGAGGGAGTTAGTTGGTTGGTGGAGACAAGGAAGCTACCTGTCTGGTAGCTTCCTAGAGGAGGAAAGGAGGCCTGTGGGAAAGGCTGTGTGTGTCATTGTGCCTGTAGCTCCCTGGATATGCTTTATGTTTCCATCAAATATCACTTACAGTATGAAAATTCAGAGACAAAATTATTAAAAGAATTTAGATAGCAACTGAAGAGCACTGTTCTCCAAACTTACTTTTTTTTCAGAGCATTTCCCAACTGTCTTGATTGCATAAGGCAGTAGCTTTTAGAGGGTTCTCCAGTGCTAGGAAGATGAAGGAGGATGTTTCCATACTGATTTCCAGAGGAGAAGAAAGACTATCCAAATTCCACTCTTGGTAATAAAGCAGAGCGAAGGTGCTTGCTCCACATAGTGTGGGTGAGATTGGAAGTCAGACCACACTGTAAGTTGAAAAATGGCTTGACCCCATTCCTATGGAGGAAATTCTTTTTTTATAGGAGAGTGAATAAGAAGGTGATTGAAATGGTGTGTTTGAATGGATTCATTATGTTCCAAATGTCAGCATTTGATCTGTTGTTACTGCAAAACAACAAAAACTAACTTAGAGATAATTTTGATGTCATTACATGTGAAGTATTTTGCCATGAGATATTTTTTCAGAGATCAAGAACTCACATAAAAGCTGGGAATGGCATAATTATTTGGCAGATTTTATTTTGAGTTGAAGACAAATTTAATTATTTTCTCAGGAGGCAGTTTAGAAAAATTACATTTTCTGAATTTCATTGGAAGCAATTCCAAATCCATAAGTTTATATCAGGTAATGTGTTTCTTTTGTTTTACAATATTCCTTCCTTCCTTCTTTCTTTCTCTCTCTCTCTCTTTCTCTCTCTCTCTTCCTCTCTCTCTCTCATTCTATCTAACAATGTGGTTTCTTTTTAATAGTCAAATGATGATTCTTGGCCAAGTGTGCAAACATTTTATGAATTTCCATAGAATGAAAGGGTAGCAAATAGCCAGTTAGTAAATTCATAATTGTATAATGAATTCATTGCAATATCACATTTTAATTAGTCGTCATAGATAGTTTTGAATAAAACAACAATTAAATCTCCTTTGACAGAACCATTTGGCAAGTTTGAGCATCCTGTTTGGATCAAAATACCTTTTTATCCCAATTACAATTGTCTGTAATTTTGAAGAAAAATGAATATTCTAAGTAATTTCACTAGATTCACTACATGTCTTTGTTTTTTCATTAGTTGTGCAGCTCATTAAGAAATTCAGTAAGAACTAGCTTTAAAAGTAAAATGATAAAGCAAATAAATTATGAAATCTATATTGAGAAACAGATGCTAGTATTCTTTAATTTGGCACCACTATGATTTCCCTCTCATTGTTAGGAAGAAATCATTTTTCTCTGAAATTACTTTAAGAAAAAAGGGAAGTATGATCCATACTACCATATAATTATTAAATATGCCCTGTATCTCATACGCCCATATAAACTATTAAAATATTTCCTGTACTTAACTTTTTACTCATACTAAAATTAAGTCATATGTGGATATAACACAAGTATATGAAGAGGTAGACATATTTTAGTATGCTGTGTGTATATACATAGCATATAAGCATAAGAAATTTCTATTACTCAAAAAGATTTTCAGCAATGATTTGCAAAATCATTGATAGTTATACAAAACATATTTTTACAGAAGTAAAACATGGTTTGAAGCCAGATCTCAAGTAATTATGCCTCACTAGTGTATACTTTAAATAGTGCCATGCACTATTTAATAATGCACTATGATCTATTGTTGAAGTATATTTTGATTTTAATTTGGAAAGTGAGGAACAAAATTTCCTTCTACACTGTAAAGTTTAGTGATATTTGGAACTTTGGCCAAAGAAGCAAATCCATAACTACTCATAAAATCAGAAACCCAAGAAAGACATCTCTGGGAGTAACATATTTTGAGTCTTAGATTAAAAGCTCTCCATTAAATATTCAATATTTTATACCAAAAAATACTGTTAGTCTTTAAGATGTTTAGCAATTTCAAATTCTGGAAAAATAACACATTAATAGAACAAGTTAGGTATATGAAAGTTATAGTCTGTTTATATGTTGTGTGCAAATATATCAATTTAAGTATTATATTTATGCTCTAAGTCTCCAATTTAGCCAGCCTCCTATTGTCTAGGTTACAAGTGGAAACTGAATAACAATTATTAATTTTTCAAAGTGATATTATGGATGTTTTGAAGAAACTTATAATAAAAATGTAGACTGTGATTTAATAGGAAATAACTGTCTCTTTAGAAAAACTGAAAATGAAATCAAAATTTCTATATAAGCAGCATCAAAATACCATGAGATGATGGATAAAGATGACATTTACAAGGTTTGGTAATGCAGAATAGTAAAGTTTACAGGAGATTAATCTAATATTGGAGACATATCATTTTTCACAGGAGTTGAATCATAATTCAGCTGTCTCCCTCTGACAAGGTCAAAATTTACCACTCTGCACACTCCAATGCTGCAGCTGGAACTGCTTCATCGTGTCCTAAATCAGGTTCTGTGTAATTTCATAGATAAAATCAAATTCTGTGTAAAGTATCTTGTCTCTAATATATTAAAAAGTGAAAATAATACAAACCTTGGAAACTTTCTGTTCAGCCATTATAGAAAACAAAAGTCTAGTTTGATACATAATTATTCAAAATGATCAGCAGCTGGGCTTCATCCAGATTTCTGAGAATTATAATGCAAAACAAAGCCAGCTGCTTCTTTCAGCATATCAACTCCATTACTGTCTCAAGAGCTATTCTGATTAAGGCTAACATGATGTGATCACTTTCTTCACTTTGCAGCTGCTCTTACAGTGTTTAGAGTTCAAAATCAGCATATGCTGTATATTCAGAAACCTAAGTAAACTAAAATCACATCTGTGTTATTTAAATGCTTCCAAAACTAACTGGCATGTGTTCACCAATATGGCAGGTCTTTCTCTTTGCTCCTTTCAGCAGTTGGTGTGTACCTTTTAATGAAGTAGATATACTTTGAGTAGGATTTAGTTTTGTTTCATTGCTTGCTGCTTCGTGAAAAACTAGAGCAGCTCATAAAAGCCACAACACTAAGAAAATATGAAAACAAATCCAGCTCTGTTATCTGGCTATATATTCCTATATAGCCAGTAAATAAAATGATAAAACTTGAGTGAGGGAAGGGAAGAGACATGGTTTAAAAAGAGTTGTACCCATTACCTGACTCATGTAACTGTAACTCCTCTGTATACTCCTGTATACTCCTCTCTAATAATAAAGGTAGTAGTATTGATAGTAGTATTGATATCATTTATTTGGAAATGGCATTAAGTTCAGAATTTGTTCATTATGTACTTCAACATTCCATGTCTTAAACAATCTTCTAATTAATCCAAATGATTCTATGATTCTATTTACATCAAATACATCTTATTTATATTAAGCCAATTTCTTTGGCTGAAAGACAAACTCATACAAGATCATATGCTCGTATATAATATATATAACATTTGCTATTGTGAAGCTGTTTGCGCATATTAGAGAGAGGGAAGGTAAAGCATTTGTAGAAGGTAAACAATAACAAACTACAATGAGCCTGTGAATAAACATGGCAAAAGAAAAGTCACTAAAACTTTTCAATAATAGAGGAGTAATGAGATGAAAGATGAGGGGGATCTGTTTAAGAGATTTTCTATATGCATATATGAGTTACCACAGCGAAATATCTTATCAACTAGCATACAGTGAAAAAAGAAAAAGAAAAAAAAACGTTAATGACAGGAATGTAAAAGAGGCCCTCTTCACAGTAGGGTACGAGTGGAAGGGAGGAGGGTGAATGGAGAGGGAGAATGTGAATGAAATACTTTATGTTCATGTGTGCAAACAGAATAATGTAGCTTGTTAAGATTGCTTTGGGAAAGGGGAGAGGTAGTAAGGAAAATAATAAAGAGGATGAGTGATATGTAACCACCTTGTAAAACGAATTGATATTCATAAAGTGTTTTTAAAAAAAGGAAAGAAGAAAGAAAGAAAAGACTTATTTGGCCCATACTTTGAGTGGTTTTGTCTTTGATCAGTTAGCCTTTTTGCCTTTTGGACCCATGGTGAAGAGGAGTGTATAGGAATCCAGTGTGCTAGTTGAGAGTATATTTTCATTAATGAAACACTTCTCACTAAGAGTCACCTGTTAAAGGTCTTACTGTCTCCCAGTAGTATTACAGGCTGGGGATTTAATTTTGAACACATAAGCCACTTTAGGACACTTACTCCAAAAGCATAGGCCCCCCATAGATACAGAATCCACAGCCTAGCTGCACTAGGGAAGTGAAGTATAAATTGCCTTGGGATCCAAATAATAAACAAAAACGTGGAGGTGGCCTAAGAAATAGAAGATTTATTGAAACTTACTAACATGAAACCTAACCTAATGGGGAAATAAATTTGTTAACAAGGTATAAAGCCAATGGTGGCTGGTCTAACAGAATGTCCACAGGAAGTGTGGATCCATCTGTTTTAAAGATCAAGGAAATGTGCACAATAAACAACATCACTACTCAAAAGGTCCACCAGCTGCTGGTAGGCCCAAGAGCATTTATTCTCTCCATGGTGCTTCTTACAACAGGGAGTAAGGTTTGATAGGTTATGTAAGTTGTGATAGAATTAATTAGTTTGCTAGCTTGTTTTGCCCTTGTATGCCCAGCATTCCAAGAACTGGCTGACTTAGCCTGCTTCTTTCTTTTCTAGAAAACAATAGTTGCTCTAATCCTCAATACGTATTAAACATGTTCCTTCAATTGGTCTTTATTTAAGAGGTTCACTTTTTACCTGCTCTGCTTCTTTCATTGTTCCCTTGGCTTGTACAGTCTTGAGAATTGAGAATTGAAGGGGGGATTGGGTGGGGCTCAAGGACAGTTTTAAATGTCTTCTTTTTTCCCCTCATGATAATACATGTGTTAAATACAAATTAGATAGGAGTTCAGAAACTCCCCTATACTACAAGCAGTCATTACCCTTTGCCTTGTTAGTGCATTTGCAATCCTCTAATGTGCTAAGTCAAGGTTACCATGTGAATTTGACAATAACTTCAACTTAATAACTTCAGAATGTCCCAAAAGACATCTTGATTGGATGTTGTAACAGAAATCTACACAGTGACTGAAGGCAACACTTTGGACCATCCCTTCTTCTACTATAATGTTTTTTCCCGCATTTAATTCATAAAATCATGTAAAAGCACAGGAGAAGCCGGGGGAAAATCATATAACTATCCTCAGTGTGTATTTTTTCCAAACTACATATGATAATAAAAATTAAGCATTTGGTGATTATAAAGAAGGTAAATTCTAGCTAGTTAAACATTTTCCTTATTGTTTTAGAAATGTATGTGTACAGAATAGGAGAGAGGAAATCTTTCCCATTTCTTTCTCATATATTTAGTCCTTAAAAATAATGTGTTTGTTTTTAAATTTTTTTTTTGACTCAAGTAAAAATCCTTTTGGTGAGTTGTATTTGTGATCACTTGTTTATAAAAGCTGTTCTGGGCATCCTTCACCACTTGCCTGTGTGCATTATCTGTAATTGTCTTTTAATAGACTGAGACTAAATTATTAGAAAAAATGTATCACTAGAGAGTAAGGGTTGTCAAATACTACTGAGATGTAATACATCAAGTGCTCAGGTGTTCAGCTTTATCTAGTGTACTGCTTATTTTCAGGACACATAGTCAAAAAAAAGTTTTCCACATTTCTAACCTGTTCTGATTTAAAATGAGCAAGGTAATGAGCACTAACAACACAGAGAACAATGGAATTAATGAGTCTGGAAGAATAGGAAAACATTAGATAAAGAATGTGTGACTAAAAAGAAGATAGTTCAAGCCTTCTTTGTCAAGAAGCCAATATTTTGCTCTCAAACTAATTAAAAGTTCTAAAACAACATTTTTTTCAACTGCAGAGAAATTACAGTGGTTTCATATTTTTCAAGAAAAATATTCTGCGAGTGGAAAACAGTAATAAACAAAGACTTTTTATTTGTCTTATTCATAAGTGCATAGAATAATATCATGGAATGTAATTTGTATCAAAATTAGCTCTATGTAGCAAAGATTAACATAAATAATAAGTATAATGTCATATAAATTATAAGTCGGGTATTTTAAAATAACATTTGAAATTTCACATTGATTTCTTTTCAGCTAAATGTCAGCATGTTGACCACATTTGATATCTTTGGACATTTTCTACCACTAAGACACATTCCCAGTCCTCTTCTTGCATTTTTATGAGAAGTCTTGCATATTCTCCCATATTGTCTGTGACATTGTGTCTTTTGAGACTCAGATCCATAATTTACTTGTATGACTACAATTGTTTCTTTATCTGTCCTTTAAATTACAGATTATCATTCAGCTATTCAGTTTTGCAATTTTCTATTAGAACAAGGTGATATGATCTGCTGTGATCTAAATTATCACAGGCTATCCCAATCCACACCTTTGCTTTAAAAAAAAGGTTAAAAATTTCTAACATGAAAAATTGCATTATTTATGTTCTTGTTGGTCAGTAATTTCACTTCTGGGGCTTTTCCTATGAAAATATATGCAAAGATTTTATTACTGTTATGGTTGTATTTAAGAGGAATGACTTGGAATCAAATGAGTGTGTTAAATTATACTAGACTGATCCATCAGTTCATAAAACAAAATAATAAAAATGATGTATTAGTTGAACTGAAATTATAATTTAAGTGAATAAAGCTAAATTAAGGTTCCTCAAAAGGCTACACATAGAGCTCCCCTCTGACACAGCAATCTCTCTTTTGGGCATTTACTCAAATGAAAACAAACAAGGATATACAAAGCTAACAGTACAACTATGTTTATCGCAGCACTATTAAGCATAGTTAAGATACAGGAACAACCCAGATGCCCTTCAGTAAATGAGTGGATCACGAAAATGTGGTATATACACAATGCAATTCTAGCTCTCATCAGAAAGAACAACACTGCCCCATTTGTTAGGAAATGGAAAGACTTGAAAAATATCATATTAAGTGAAGTAAGCCAGGCCCAAACAAATGTAGGTTTCATGGTTTCTCTCACTTGCAATAATTAGTATACACATAGGATATCTTATAAGATGAGCTGAAACGCTCAAAAGCTATGTACATATGTCCATATAAGATGATGCTAAGTGAAATGAACCCCAAGATATGGACACAAGAGATCTGTCTTTGTTGTTATTGTTTTGTTATTGTATTGTTATGTGATTTTTTTTTGTTTTCTTTTGTATGTTCTTCCTCCTATGACATATCTCCTGTTGTCACTGTACTTGATTTTGGTACCCTGCGTCTTACATATACATTTGTATAATTTGGGGAGGGGAAGCAGAATGACAAAATGCTGAAACAAGGACACAGGATGACCCATTGCAACAAGGATACCCACAGGACAGTATATTGCAAATGAACTTTACAACTTCGACGGGGGAGGGGAGAGAGGAGGGAAAAGTGGGGGGGGGGAAGGGATAATGGGACAACAACAAAGGAAGGGGTAATAACGATCGACAAGTAATATACTCATTGCCTTATTCATGTAACTGTGCGGCATCTTTACAATAAAATAAAATTTATATAAAAGCTAAATTAAAATCTATGCAATATTGTCCTATTTTTTGTTTAAAATACAACTTCTATATGTGTGTGTTCTTAGAGAAAGTTTAGAATGTACTCATTTACTTAATGGGAGGAACTATTTCCTTTTAAAATATTTTGTTTAAAAAAGGCAAAAAAAGCTTTGTAAATTTTCTGAGTTCTTAACAATGAACATATTTATCTGAAAAGAAAAACATTATTTGAAAAATACTTGTATCCAAGGGTGTTTTCTTTTCTTCTTAGAACAAGAAAAAATTATTATATATGTATTTATGTATTTTTATTTTTTGCTTGACCTCGGCCTTGGTATTGTCCCTAAATTCCTTTTTGCTCAAGGCTAGGACTCTTCCCCTTGAGCTACAGCACCATTTCTAGCTTTTTCTGTGATTAATTGAAGATAAGAGTCTCATAGACTTTCCTGCCCAGGTTTGCTTCAAACCTTGATCCTCAGATCACAGCCTTCTGAGTAGCTGGGATTACAGGAGTAAGCCACTAGCACTTGACAAGAGTATTTATTGCTAACCAAGGTACACCGCTACAATGAAGAACTCTTGACAATTATTTTCCTTCTTATAAGGGTATCAGCAATGTCATTGGAGAGTATTACTGTGCATATTAATAGGCCTGCATTTGGATGCAAATGCTGAGATGCAGAAAATAAAGTGTTCTTAATTTTTATTTTAATCACATATCCATCCATATAAAATTTTATATAAATGGGCTTACAGGTTGTTTTCTATGCCTACTCACTTAGGGAAATGTTTAAACATCAGACCTGTTTATTCTTTTTTATCTATCAAATTCTTGCAGTCAAGGGCTAAGAAATTTCTTTGGTCTTCACCTTCATACCTAACTTTATGGGTACTAATACTAGTATATAAAATATGATTGGATTCTTACCCCACTGTAACATTATTTCCAAATCAGTTTAAAAAATACTCCTATTCTAAACCATCACTTTTAATATTTTGTTCCATTAATTTTTAGGAAATTTTAAGTAATTATATGCAATTTTTTGTGTAAAATGTATAAAGTGCCTTCATTTTTTTTATTATTGATGCTACCTGAAGGAAGGGTTGTACACAGACACAGACACACAGACACAAATACAAGCAAACACATACACAAATTCTACATCCCAAAAACATATATCTGACCTATCCATCTGATATATCCATCTGGCTGATGGATAAAGTGTGGCATCATATAGCTATTTTAAAATGTGTTTCTCAAGAGATGTAAGAAATTAGTATTCTTTTAAATTTTTAGTGAATTTCCTTAATATGCATTGAATTATCAATGTCATGCAGTTTCCTCAAGTTCCACGATCACTTTCATCATTTATAATGTTCCTTTTCTCCTTCAAAATCAGTACTGCCAAATAATATTGTCATAGTCCCATCCACTTCTATATAAATGAGTTGAATAGGATAAGTACTTATAATGAACTTCAGTCTCTCTTGTCTAGTTTAGAAGATATTACTTAAGCAGTTGAAAACCATTTATAGTGTATTCCCTGGCATATTTACTTCATATTTACGTCTACCTTTTCTTCCTAACCTCGTCTTTGTCTTAACTTTTGTTAAGGAATATTTATAATTTCTTTAGTCTTAGTAAAAAGGAAAAAAATCTTTTCCTTTTACTTTCTTCCCAAAAATGAAAATAAATTGCTTTAAAAATATATTCTGTTACTTCCATAAAATAAAATATTTGTGAAAAGACTTTTTGCATGAAATTACTACCTGCTAAGAAGTATGAATAAGAGAGTATAATCAAAGATAATGTCTTAAGAAATGCAGACCAACTAGTAACTCAGATGATTAAAAATATTCAGTGTAATTGGATGGAAAATTGCATTATTGTGAGGAACGAAAGCAATTTCTTGTTTGTCATAAAATCGTTCAGTTTAATGTCATTTGGAAAATTTTCAGGGTACATTATGACAACTGCAAAAGAAATGAAAGTTGACTGTTTCTTTCATAGACTGAAGAATTCATGTATTTTTCTTTGAGTCCTAATGATACTTTCCAAAAACTGAAATTCAAGATAAGCATCAAAGAAATGCTTATATCTTAAAGGTCTTGATATAAATAGCTTTTATGAAAATTGTACTGTCTTTAAGTAGTACAAAGGAGTTGCCATTTAACAAAGCAGTCCATGGATATGATGTATCTGGATCCATGTCACCCCTTCCAACATTCTCACTTACCACTTCCCTTCCCACTCCTTACTCTCCTTAATTTTGTAGGATTTACTATTTTCCCTCTCTTTTTCTCTTCATTTGTCTACCCGTTTCCCATTGATACCACCATTCCTTTATCTAATTCATGTCCTGGTGTTTACTTGTTTCAACTTTGACTTTATCTTTCTTGAATCTACCATATTTTATTGAATACATTTGTATATAATCCAACTAAATCTAGGTTCCACATATAAGGGAAAATGTGCCTGACTTATTTCACTTAACATCTTTTTTCTCCAGGTCTTTCTGTTTCTTCACAAGTGGCACAATGTCATTCTTCCTAATGGCTGAGTAAATTTCCATTGGGTATATATACCACATTTCTTGATCCATTTGTCCATTCAGGGACATCTTGGTTGCTGCAATGAACATGATTGTTTCAGTGGCTTTGCTCTATCTGGGTAACTCTTTAGCACAGAAACAAACTTTCTAAGCTAAGATCCAGAAACACAGCAAATCAAAGACCTGAGAAATCAGACTGCATCAGACTAAACAGTTCCTTCACTGTAAAAGATCTAGCCAGCAAGACAAAAAGACAGCCTACAGAATGGAAGATTTTTGCCAGCTACATACACACATGGCCTAATACACAGAATACACACAAAACTTAAACAATTAATCCTGATTAATAAATTGGCTAATGAGCTAAATAGTACTCTCAGAAGAAGTGAAAATGGTCTATAGGTACATGAAGAAATGCTCAACATCTCTGGCCATAGAGCAAATGCAAATCAAAACAATACTGAGATTTCACCTCAACCAAGTTAGAATGGCTATTATCAAGAAAGGATATGACAACAGATACTGGCAAGGATGTAGCCAAAAAAGAAATCTAGTACACTGTTGTTGGAATATAAACTTGTTCCATTACTCTGGAAAGTATTATGGAGATTGCTCAAAAAAATTAAACATAGAGCTACTCTATGATCTAACAATTTTACTCCTGGACTTTTAGCCAAAAGAAAGTTGTACTTTAGTTGATTATTGAAATAGATCCGATATTTAAACACTCACATAAACATGTGTGAGTGTTTAAATATCGGATCTATTTCAAGAACCATGAGGGTCTTTTTGTCTTTAATTCTTTTCATATTTACTTCTATTTTTCTCAATCAATGTTAAATGTAATAACATGTTGAAACAATAAGAGATTCATATTACGCTCTAGGTTTTCTTTTTGTACCTTGATCCTTTCATTAGTCAAAGCAGACCTTTGTGTTAGGTTGAGGATAAATCATATTTTTGCTTCAAGTATCAGAAAAGATTCCTGAAAGTCATAGAAGAAATAATCTTAAAATCAGAGACTCTCATCTTCAATTCACCAGCAAAAATCTGGAAAGGTATATGCAGACCCAATAGTAAAATTCTAGCAATGAGTCAAAAAACAAAAACTATATTAGAAGTCTAAAGTTCAAGCCCTAATACTAGCAAACCATCAGAACAACAATATAGGATATTGTAATCCATAATGCTTCATAGCTATAGTGTTGTCTATCGGTAAGAAACCCCATCATATCTTTATGTCATAACTTCTTGAACATGAAGTATTAGAATCTACTTTTATATTACATGTGATTGAACAGTTTAGTTTAGCTATAATTACATTAGTATCTATCTAATAGTAAAATATGAAGTATGTGAAAAATACTAAAATACTTTGTTACCAAATGGCTTGTACATGAAAAATTAAGCTTACGGTGCTTCAAAATTTTTTTCCCAAAAAAATAAAAGAAGTGGAATTTTCAAACATGTAACTGTCACATAATAAACTTTGTACCAGAGCACATGTGCTGCTCTGGCTTCTGAAAGAGTTGAAAAACAAAGCTTCCAAAATTACTAATTCACTCCCAAGTTATAGGCTTATGCCTTGGGAAAAAATCACGGATCATTATACATGGCAATGACCAAGTTATTTATTGCCGGAGCCAATGATGCATAGTTAAATTCCCTGTTTTATCCCAGCAGGGCTATATTAAAACAAAATAATGAAAATAAAACATGTTAGCAATTGTTTCTTATAACTGAAGAAAAATGTTTATTATTCTACTTTTCATTTCCAATATAATAAAATCAAGTTTGATTCTTCTTACAGTTTTCAGTCTTAGAATTGAAATGTGTATGAATAATTTGTTGAGATTTTATTTGATGATTGATACAATAACGAAAACAGTATGTTAAAAATTTCATACTATTTGTCCCTCCCCCACAGTGTAACCCCTGCTTTCACTATATTTGATGTCAGTATAACATGTGGAGGAGATGGGGACAAACAAGTCGTTTAAGGATTCAGGTGGACCTGTTGCAACAATGAGAAGTACAAAATGTCATGTCAAAACCAGCTTTACAATGTCGGAGGGGGGGTTGGGGGGGTATGATTGGGTGGGGGGGAGGGGGGAGGCTGGGAAGGGAGGTGAAGGGTAAACAAAGGAGGAGGCTGCAATGCTTGGTAAGAAATGTATGCATTATCCTGACCATGTAATTGTAACCCCTCTGTACAGTATGTTCTCAAATAAAATAAAATAAAATTAAAAAAAAATTTTCATACTATTTGTACACTTCATTGTTAAGAGTACCATAATAAGTTATATTAAAAGTTGTGAATAAAAGGATAGAAATATTAACTATAATTTCATTTTGTTGATATTAATTGCAACACTGGAAAAGATATTTCATCAGGTAACATCTCTAAAAGGTTTTAACATAGTTCAGAATTTCTTAATTTAAAAATACAGCCATATTCTTATAATATTTAATAGGATATTACACAAAGGAACTAGGAATGAATAAAGAAATATGATATGCCTTTACTTTGGGAATGAACAGTATGCAATTATATTTAATACTTCAAATTTAAAATATATTTCAGTGACAAATTCTTAGATTGTGACAGGAGCTTACAGAATATAGTTCTTTTATTTTTTTATTTGAATATGTGTATTACCTTTTAGTAGTTGTATAAGTTACCATTAAACAGTGCAGTTTAGGAATACAGTCAGTCTTGAACAATGTTCCCCTTTCAGCATTCTCATCCACCCCTCTCAATCCAGCCCTTACTCACTTTTAATTTTTCAGAACATGTATTGAATCTTTTTTGTCATTTAGTATTGAATTACTTTTGTCATTTAACAAAGCAGTTTATGTATGCAATGCTTCTTGATCTGTATCATCCCTTCAACATTTTCACCCAACTTCAACCCACCCCTTTTCTTGTTTTTCTCAGTTCTGTTGTATATTCTCTCTCCTTCCCCTCATCTACATAGCCTCTTGGCCCAACCTCCTCTTGCAAGTACCTATTACCTAGTACTTCTCTTATTAGACATTGCTTAGTGTTTCTAAAATATATATACTATTATATACTATATATTAAATATGTATACTATATATACTACAGTATACCATTTGAGCTTTTCATAGAGAGCTTCAGTTAATTCAAGGCTACAATAAAGCCACCAGCACAACCTTGTTCATTACAACACTATTTACCATATCCAAGATATCTAATCAGCCCACAGGCCCCTCAGTGGATTAATAAATTATATGAGATATATACACAATAGAATTTTATTAATCCATCAGAAAGAATGATATTGTATCATTCATAAAGAAATAGAAAGATTTGGAAAAATATATCAAATAAAGTACTCCAGACGAAAGAAACACAGGTTGAATGGTTTTCCTCACTTGTGGTAGCTAGAATATGCCTCTAAATCTATAAGTAAATACAGGTAGTAAGTGGATACAGATGAATTACAGAACATATTTCTAATATTCAATGTAAAATGTATACACCTACCAGGCACTATAAACTAACATATTAAGTATATGTATTGTATGTAGATACTCTATGTAGATATCTATATGAAATTTGCAGAAATTACAATTTCTAAGAGTAATAAAAAATATATTCTTAGCAATAAATCCAAGATAATAAATGCAATTTGTGATTTGTTCTTCTAGAGAGAAAAAGAGAGGAACAAAGAGACACAGAGAGAGTATGAGAGTAATACTGTTTATTTTACTTTATTGTAAAATATAATAATTATAGATATTTTAAATAATTACATATGACCTTAAACAACATCATATATTTTTTAGATTTCTTAACCTTCCTTAATCATTGTTTCCTGTTTTAAGCAAGGAGAGATAATTCCAGATAAAGACAGATAGAAGAAGAGAAAAGGCAATTTTACAACAATGATAGATTCAGGTAGTAATTTATATGGCCCATGATGTCAGAGAGATTTGAACTATATTCAGTCTCTCCAAAGGAAAACTACAGAACTATAAACAATTGCTTGCTACTCTAATCACACAGCTTTATCTTTACTAAAGAAGCCTCACAATCTTCTCACACTACAGGTAAGGATAGCTGGAGCTAGCAGACAGACATTAACAGTGTTTATGATATAATATATTGAATTGTAACATCAACCTTCTCTTGCCTTCATATGAGATTTGTATGTTGAGAAAAATGCAGTTTTGTCAAGAGAAAACATGAAAAGAAATCAATATAAATATGAAATATTAAACATAGATTGATAAATAACTGAATACAGATGAGACATCACAAAGAGATAATTAACTTAGTAGCATATGAAAGATAAAGATAAAAGGCCTGGAAAATATATATTAGATCAAGCAATTTTTATTCTAATTACAAAGGGATAAAAATACCAAGTATAGAATATGCCATCTTTGGGTCTCTTATCCAGCCATCCATTGGCAACAAGCACTGCAAATATATTCTGGCTTGAGATGCCTATTCTGCCAGTCAGTTAGCAGCTCCAGCTGTGATTAAACATAATCAACCTCTACAGCTCTTGGACAGAACAAGGGTGTGTTGGCCAGTGGTGTATTCATTCTCTTATATCCTCTGTGTTCTGGTTCCTTCCCACTCCTTCTTTAAGTGAATTAAGATGAGGAAACGAAGATCCTCCATCCACAAATTAAGCCTTCTGGGAAATCAGTAGGTTTTAAGTAAATATGATATGAAATTTCTACAATTTAAGCTGACAAGGTTAAAGTGATAGAATAATTTGATATTGTAACTATATGCTAGTAAGAGATAAGTGCTCAGCAATAAAGCCAATTTCAACAACGACTATTTGAAAACAGCAACCAAGAAATAAAATAACCTTTTCTTCTGCATGAAGAACTGAGACTTGATTGCCATTCACACAGGTAATAAAGCCATGATTAATTAAATAGTTAACAATAACAACCAGAATTTTCAGAACCTTCTGATTTATAGGCTAAGCACTTTAAATTTAGAAAAAAAATATCCTAGCTTTTGTTGAAGGTGAAAGTTATTTTTTTCTGAATTAGTTTTTTTTTTCCCTTCAGTGATGCCATGTACTATCCAACTAGGAATAAAGAACAAGATCTAAAGCAGTACCAGTTTCATTTGCTACCTTTACAAAAAAGTTAATAGGGCTGGGAAGGTGACGTAGTGGTAGAGTGCTTGTCTCGCATGCATGAAGCTCTGGGTTCGATTCTTTAGTACCACGTAAGCAGAAAAGGCCAAAAGTGGCTCTGTGGCTCAAACGGTAGAGCACTAGCCTTGAGCTGAATTGCTGAGGGACAGCGCCCAGGCCCAGAGTTCAGGCCCCATGACTGACAAAAAAAACAAAAGGAAAGAAAGAAAGAAAGAAAGAATAGTTAATAGAAGTGTTATGTAAGGTTGTACAAGTCTTGTCCTCCTCACAGTCTCTGAATGGTTCTTCCTGACTCCAAACCTTGATGGTACTGAGAAATTGTTAAGGTTCTGGGCATCTCAATAGCTTGGTATGGCTTTCTTTCAGCAGGCTGATTCATTCTTGTCAGTATAGGATATGGACCCTTAGCTGGAGGAAGGAGTTTTCAAAAGATACAATAGGTACAATTGTTTTTAACTGTTTTGGTTAATATTAGATATCTCAACATTATATTGGAAATTTGGGTTTGGGTCACACCTGTAATCTTAGCAACCTGGGAAGTGGAGGCAGAGGATTGACCTCTGATAACAAGATACTGAGCATTGTCAGCTTAACAGATTCTTGCAGATTTCCATCTTCTCTCCAAAAGTAACCTCACTATACTAAAGTCTTCTTTAATTCGTAGATTGATTATCAAATATTGTTCTCTCTGTTGGATTTCACTTGCTTTTATACTTTATATCTAAGGAAATGATAAATTGTGCTTACTCTTAGTATTTATTCATTCATTCATCCATTCATTTATGTATTTATTTATATGCCAGCACTGGAGCTTGAACTCAGGGTCTGGACTCTGACCCTGACCTTTTATACCCCAAACTAGCACTCTACCACTTTAGCCACAGCTCCACATTCAGTGATTAATTGGACATAAGAAAACTTGGACTTTCCTACCAATATTAGCTTCAAACTGATCCTCAGACTCAGCCTTCTGAGTAGCTGGGATTTTACAGGCATGAGCCATCTATCCCTGGCTAAAGCAAAATGCTTAAATTCACTATATTCCTCTTGAAAATGGAGATTAAAGCCTAGAAATTCATTTCTAATTTATTATATAAAATCAGTAGATTATAAACAACTTCCTTTGTATCTTTTTTTTCAAATGAATGCAACATTACCTTGGAATTTTTTCTGGACAGATTATACACAACGACTTCTTTCTGGAGGGGAAATGTACTGTGGTAATTTAAGTTTAGTCAATTTTTAAAATCTTATTGTATTTGGAAGATGCTGTACAGAGGGGTTACATGAGTAAGGCAATGAGTACCTTTCTTGTCCAGCATTGTTACCCCTTCTCCTGTTGTTCTCCATCTCTTCCTCCCATCTCTCTCACTCCCCCACCCCACCCACATGAAGCTGTAAAGTTCATTTCCAATATACTGTCTTGTAGGTATCATGGTTGCAATGGATCACCCTGTGTCCTTGTTTCAGAGTTTTATTATTCCCATTCCACTCCCCAAATTAGACAAATGTACATACAAGATGCAGGGTACCAAAATCAAGTACAGGGACAACAGGGAATATACCATAAGGAGAAGAACATACAAAAGAAACAAAAAAAAAATCACATAGTACATTACAAACAACAACAAAGAAAGACCTCTTGTGACCGTATCTTGGGGTTCATTTCACTTAGCATCATCTTATATGATCATATGTATATGGTTTTTGAGCTTTTCTGCTCATCTGATAAAATTATCCTAGACATAAACTAATTATTGCAAATAATAGAAACCATGGGACCTAAATTTCTTTGGGACTGAGTTACTTCACTTAATATGCTTATTTTCAAGTCTTTCCATTTCCTAACAAATGGGATAGTGTCATTCTTTCTGATGGAGGCATAGAATTTTAATACATATATATATATATACACACACACATATATATATCATATATATACCACATTTTCTTGATCCATTCATCTACTGAGGGGCATCTGGGTTGGTTCCATATCTTAGCTATGTTAAATAAAGCTTCAATAAACATAGTTGTGCTGGTAGCTTTAGTGTGGTCTTGTTTGTAAACATTTGGGTAAATGCCCAAAAGTGGGATTGCTGGGTCATAGGGGAGCTCTATGTAGAGTCTTTTGAGGAACCTCCATACTGCTTTCCAAAGTGGTTGAACAAGTTTACCCTCCCACCAACAATGCAGTAGGGTTCCCTTTTGGCCACATCCCCTCTCCCTCCCCCCCACCTACTCCCCAAGAATCTGTTGTTACTAGATTTCTTGCTTATAGCCATTCTAATTGGGTTGAGGTGGTACGTAAATGTTTTGATTTACATTTCTTTTATGGCCAGAGAAGCGCACCCATTTCTTCGTGTGTGTATTGGCCATTTTTATATCCTCTTCAGAGAAGTCTCTCTTTAAGACTTTAGCCCACTTGTTGATGGGGTGGTTGCTTCTTTGAGGATTTGTTTTTGGATGATTTAATTTTTTGAGTTCTAAGTATATTTTAGATATAAGTCCTTTGTCTATTGTCTGGCTAGTGAAGATCTTCTCCCAGTCTGTGGGCTTTCTATTGATCTTGCTAGCTATGTCCATTGCCATGCAGAAGCTCTGCAGTTTCATGCAATCCCATTTGTCCAACCTTTTTTTGATTTGATGTGATTCTAGATCTTTATTAAGAAAATTTTTGCCTGTGCCAAGGAGCCCTAGAGTTTTTCCTATTCCTTCCTGTAATGTTTTCAGAGTGTTTGCTTTGACTTAGAGGTCTTTGATCCATTTGGAGTTGATTCTGGTGCAGGGTGATACATAAGGTTCTAATTTTAGTTTTCTACAGGTGTTTAACAAATTTTTCCAGCACCATTTTCTGAAGCGACTTTCTTCCATTTTATTTTTTGGCTCCCTATCAAAGATTAGGTGGCTATAGGACTGCAGGTTCATTTCTGGGTCTTTGGTTCTGTTCCATTGGACTTCAGGTCTGTTCTGGTGCTAGTACCAAGTTGTATTGATTACTATGGCTTTGTAGTATTGTTTGAAGTCTGGTATTTTTATTCCTCAAGAATTGTTTTTCTGCTAAGGATTATTTTTGCTATTTGGGGTCTTTATTGTTCCGTTTAAATTTTTGGATTGCTTCTTCTATTTCATTGAAGAATGAGATTGGGATACTGATAGGTATTGCATTGAATTTGTAGGTAGCCTTTGAAAGTATTGCCATTTTCACGAAGTTACTCCTTGTTATCCAGAAGCATGGAAGGATTTTCCATTTCCTTATTTCTGCTTTAATTTCCTTTTTCAGGTTTTTAAAGTTTTTTTTATTATAGAGGTCCTATTTTTGTGGGGCTATTACAAAAGATGTTGTTTTCCCAATTTCAGCTGTGCTCTTCTCATTATTGGCATACAGGAAAGCCATTGTTGTCAATATTTTCTAAGCATTCATTAATAATCTATTAAAATCTGAGGATGTTTAATTTTGTTAGTCTGAGTCTCTTATAACATATGAAGCTTATTACTGTATCAATTTTAATAAAATAAGCTGTGTGACCAGAGGGTGGAGAACTAAAAAGCTGGAAGATAACAAATTTATTTGACTTTCTGAGAGGTCACAACTTGCTAAAAACAAGGCAGACGATACCAGCAAGTGTCATCCTGAAACATGCCAATGTCTTGCAGGGCTCTAAACTGCAGACATCTTTTTTCTTCTGGCCTTTCATGGATTTGGGCATAGACCATTGCAAGACAAATTGTTTGAGCCTTTGTGTTGCCTTTATGTTGTTTAATGTGGTTGTTACATTTACAGAGAACAAAACGACCTTTATATAATATAAAACACTTTTATGTTACTTTCACCTAATGTTTTGTTTTGAAGACAATTCAACCTAAATTGATATAGAGAGCTGAGGGTGCAATTGAAAGTATAATTTTGTCCAATTGCTAATTAATCAAGAACTGAAAGCATTTGCTAGAGAAACAGCCCAACCCTCTAGTCAGAGGAAAACAGAGACCTTCTTTATCACATAAATGAAGACATTTTCCATGGAAAAAAGAAATCATAGAAAATGAATAGGCATTACTTCACATTACCCAGATCATTTAATTTGTTTTCTCTCCTCTTATAAAATTTGTCACAGAAAAAATAGATAGCATAAGATATATGTGCGTAATTGCTGGTAACTTAACTGTCAGCATGATTTAGGGGTTCTTCCCTAGCAGGACATATCTTACTTTGATGATTTGAAAATTTAAACAGATTCTATCAGACTAGTCTTTTGCATTTTAGTCTCCTCTTTATATTATGCAGCCTTAGATATAACAGTGCTACTATGATTTTAGTTTCCACTTCAAGGACAAAAAGTCCCTCTCTGTCAGAGTAGAAGCTTGGATTTGTATTGAAATAAGTTGGTGTTTTTAAACAATAGTTCCAGCCACAACAAACACTTTGAACATCACTATTGCATCAAAATGACTAGAATCCTGTTATAATTCCAAATACAATATATGTTCCATCTTAAACAGCTAGTCTCTTGAATGGCACTAAACTCTTATTAGAAAGAATATATTTCCACTGTCATTTTCTAAAACCTGTAAATGAGACTGAGTTTCACTAGCCTCTTGGATACTTAAAAATATAACTGAATTGGACAAATTTTTTGATAAAGTCTTAAACAATAGGATTTAAAAATGTGTTGAGAAATGCACTATTATACAGATAGATAATAGCTCCAACACTATGTGCACAGAAAGTTAAAATGGCTAGCAAATGACAAGTAGTTGTTTCCAGCTGTCAACAAATAAAATCTATTTTCCTATTCCCTGACATCTGTACTTAGTGAAGCTGTACTAACAACCTCTGTTCTTCTTTGTATTCATTAAACTTTGGATCTTAAGAAAGCCGATAATGTGTCTTAGCCTTGTAGCGTTCTGTGATTTGTTTAGCCCAACCCGTGTAAAATATTTTCATTTTCCCTGCAGTACAGCAGCTGTTTATATATCCTCTTGTCACCTATCCTCCACACATTAATACAAGTTCTAGATTTCAAGGAAATAAAAAAGTGACTCATGGCAAATAAAAAGGCTATATTGCAGGAACTCATTTGTAGAGATTCTATCAGAGAAATATTAGAAACTTGTCTAATGCTTACCAAACAGTTATATCTTAGGCCATCATCATCTTTATCATTAATATCTCTTCATCTAAGGCACTGAGCTAAGAGCTTTATCAGAATTGTCTTATGCAATTTTCTCCCTCAAGAAAAAATAAGAGATAAAAGAGGTATGATGAAAAATTTGTGACTAGGTAAGATAAGAAACTTTCCTAGAATCACAAAAATTGGATAGTATGTGAGATCAAAATATATAAAGAGTACTAAGTTAACTTCTGGAGTTACTAGAGATAAAAAAATGAAGTTACTAATGGAGCCTCATGTTCAACTTTAGTATACTTTCTTTTATTTTAGTCATATCCTTTTCATAGGCTTGCTTAATTATCTAATGAGTTGTGTGGAGTAGTTTAGTGGTAAGGCATGCTTTGTGTGTACAATACTCTGGGTTCAATTCCCATTACTGGAAAAAAAGATTCAAGTGAGTTAATATATCTTATATGCTTACAATATTTCTTAGCACATAGGATATAAACATACTATACAAAATTATCCTCTTCGGAAATTCTGTATTCTCCATGTGATAAATTCTTTCTCAAAGATTCTGGTAGGCCTAAACTATTGATTATTATTAATATTATACATACTGTCTCAGTGGTTTTTGTGGCTTTCCTCTGTAGGTTTGTTTGTTTACTGTCATCAATCCAGTTGCACAAGGCGGTTGCATTTTGACCTGTCCATATATGCATACAATGTACTTCGATTAGACTCACCTCCTTTGCCACTGTCTCTCCTTCTCCTCTTCCCAATCCAATCTCAAAGTTTCACTGTCCCATTTTTATGTTTGTACATGTAGTATATGACTACATTCACCTTCCTCCGTCCTCTCTGTTGGCTCTTCCTGCACCACTGGTACTCCTATCTCAGACAACTTCTTAGCATTCATCTTTGTTAAAGTGTATGTTAATTGTTCGCCAGAGCTCCACCATGATGCTTCACACATGCACACACTATGCTTGATTCACATTGACGCCCTCGCCTACTCTCACTTCCCTAACCCCTTACCTCCTATTATTCAGTGGCTTTCAGTCTGTTTTATGTTGCCATCTTCATTCACAGGTGCGATTATGCACTTTAACATTTAACATCAAGTTTTGCTTTCTGCTTCTTTATTTGACATGCAATTACCAAATTTAGTTTGGGCTCATATTTTGCTTTCTATGATTTTTTATTATTTGGAGGATAAAGGTCTTGGAGATTTTCCTAATGATTATTATCTGTCTCTAAGAGTGAGGTCACACCAATATTGAATATTCCTCATTTGCTTTCTGTTTGCAACAGAATCCAACATCCATTGGTTGAGATGATCAGCCAATAGTTGATCAACTAAAACATAGGGATTAAGACGCCAGACTTTCAGATGAATAACTAATAAAAATACAAGTTCTTCAATAGACAAATTTTCCATGCACTTTTTTGGTCTGTTTATTTCTTTTTGCCCCATCTACCTGTGTTGCTTTTGGTCTAAGACCATTTACGGAGATTCTATTTAACAAAGCAGTTTATGAATGCAATGCATCTTGATCAGTGTCCCCCTTTCAACATTTTCACCCTCTTTCGACCCACCCCTGCCCTTACTTTTCTTAATTTTGTGGTGTATAAAATGAATTCCTGATTACATTCTCCCCCTACCCTTTCTCCCCTTCAATATCTACCCCTCTCTGTGGGTTAATAGAAATTGGCTTTTATAATGACCACAATAAAACAACCTTTTTATTTGTTTCCTTTCTTCTGACACACTTTTTCTTGGAAGTTTCTTACAAAAGTTGTACATAGCCTGAACTGATGTGCCAACAATGGATTTGATACAATACAATATCATCTGTAGTTCATGCAAATCATATAATCTACTCAGGGCTATCTTATCTCTACAGAAATACTGGAACATTTTTATTAGATTATGCTCAGCTTCTATCAAGATACAAAGAATAGCATACATGAGGCAAAATTGAGGAAGTTTTTCCAGGTTTCTTAGGTACCCATCTGAGGAAATTGAACTTAAATTTAATAAGAATGCCATATTGATTTTGTGTTCAATGATATACATACTAATATTTTTCTGCCATAAGAAAAAAGTACAATAAACTAAAAAGACAACCTCATTGAAGATTATCTAAGAGAAAAGCAATTATTTATAAGCCTCTACAGAGATTTTTAGAATCCTCCTTCCTCTTTTTAATTTTCTGAAGTTCTGAGACATTAGTTTTGCAGTATATATCACATCTGGGAGAAATAAATAGTTTAATAAAATACATTATGTATTTCTCTGAGGAATGGTAATAAATGAAAAGAAATCTACATGAGGATTAAATGAATAATATAATGACAAAATCGAAAATAAATTAAAAATCAGTATTTTTATAATAATTTAGAACACAATAATGAGTAAAGAGGACCATTTTTAATAAGTGCATCCTCTTAAAATAATATTTATGAAAGAGTATGTATAACTTCTGTATCAAGTAGTCATCCATTATTGAAACTCTACAGAGATACCTTTTGAGATAAATGTTCACATTCCCATTGGATATTTTTATAATGTTTTTGACTTAGCACCCAATATTTCTTGCTACTCTAAACTGAAAAATACACCTGAGAAAATAACATAGCTGAATATATTTCTCTAAAAGCTTTGGCATCCTGTGATAGTGGAGACTAATGATCACTCTCTAAGGGAAACTAAAAGAAACATAGTGCTGTGAAACTAAGAATGTTGAAGACCACTTTTCCTAATTATGTCTGAGGCATTTACAGCTAGCAGATCAAGTACATATTTTGTCATCTGGATAACAACTCTGTTAGTGTTGCCAAAATGCATGATAGATCACATGACTAGAGTTTGTAATGCAAAACATTGAAACACAGGATCTTGGGGAACCTGAAAAAGGATGAACTGACAAAGGAAGAAAAGCAGGCCACCATAATTGTTGACTGAGACAGTGAGGCATACAGTGTCTCAGTAGCCATGGGGATTGTCAGAGGTAGAAAACCGTAAAATATTCTCAAGTTATAACTACAATAATTCCTGAATGCTGAGATAGCTGTTAGACTTATGTTGGTCATTGGTGACATTGACCAGCGGCATTTAGGTGAATAGTGGGGAAAGAAGTCAAATGGGTCATAGAGCAAGAAAGAGGTGAGAAAAAAAAATAGAAACTATAACAGTGAGGATAATTTTTCAAAGAAATGACTTTAATTGCATTAGCGAAATACAAAATAAAGGATTAAAAGGAGTTTTCCATTTCTCTATAAAATTATGATCAAACAATTATACAAAGGGGTTACCATTCCATAAGTCAGGTAATGAGTACAATGCTTCTTGGTCACTATCATCTGTATCTCCCATTTTTCTTCTCCCACCCCTACCATCAAGTTACATTGTTCACTTTTTACATATTGTACATTGAATATGATGCTTTTGATTTCATTAATACTTTTAATCAATTTATATATCTTCTGTATTCCGGGCCTTCCTCTGAGTAGTGGGGATACAATACTGAACACGACAGAAAACTTGTATTCTTCTGGAGTACATTCTAATGGGGGATGCAGATAAACCAGAAGAGTGAATAAAATATATGATGTATTATCTATTGATAAATGCTAATGGGAAAAATGAAACATAGAATCAAAGAGGAATAATTTGAGATGACAAAAGATATCAGAAAAATGCTTCATTGAGAAACTGGCTTTTGAGAAAGACCTAAAGGAAATGTGGAAGTTGTTTCATGGAATATAAAGAGTACTTTAGTCTGAATAAACTAATCTATAATGTCTTTTAAGGATTGAGTGTATCCAATGTATTTCAGAAAGATGTTACCATGTCCAAATGGTGGAGAGAATCAAGAGAAATCAGACAGGTACAAAGCATATTTATTATAGCGGTCCATCATTGATTATTTGCTTTTATCTCTGAAATGGGAAGAAATTTGAGGATTATAAGTTACAGAGTCATATGACATTTACACTCCAATATCATCACTGTAACGGAGGCATAACAAATACTCTTGAGGCACAAGATCAGAAGTCAGAAATCCAGTTGGTAGTCTATGTCAAGATCAAAGAGAATACATTGTCCTGAGACCAGTCTATTGATTTAGTGAAAAGCAGCCAATTTTTGATTATGTGTTTTTAGATAGATAGATAGATAAATAGATAGATAGAGATAGCTGTAAAGGTGACAGGATTTAGTAATGGGATGGATAAAGAAAGCTTTTGAGGGGAAAATGAGCTTATCATGATAAAATCAGGTAGTTATGAAATAGTATGTGAATTGTTGAGCTGGTTGACTTTTAAAGAGCGTAATAATATCAGGACCTCAGACTGTGTTGATTTGAAGATGCCCACCCATTACATATCCAATTAGAGAATCAATTAGGTGATCATTGAATACATAGTTCTAAAATTCAGGTAACCTGTGTAGGAGATATGTAGACATGTAGATATGTAGATATGTAGACAGAGATATGTAGGAAATAGGTTAGAGATATAAACGTAGGAAATTTTGGGTTGTAGGTGATCTCTAAATCAGATGCAATTAGATGACATCAACTAGGAAGTTAGCCTAAGTAGAGCAGGAAAGAAGTCAATAATTGGGAAGACCCATCTCCATAAATAACCTGCAGGAAGCTACTCTGGAGATGTGACTCAATTGGTGTCAGCCCAGAAAGCATGAGTCCTAAGTTCAAACTTTTAAACAGAGAAATACATGCATTGAGACAATAAGGTGGCAGAATATAGAACAAGTCTCCTAATGACATCATAAGGAAAGAAGATCAAGAGGGAAGCTAGCCCCATTTTGTTTTGGTTTGTTGTATATTATCATGTGCCAGAAAAGTGGTTATTTATTATTTTGGATAATAACTCCTCTGCTCTTTGTGATATCAATTCACATACTGGAACAATTTCATAATATTGGTTAAAACATTTCACACAAAATATTTTCCTTTTATTGTGTTTCCCCCCAAAAATGAATAATTTTGGTTAAAATGATTGAAGCTTCACTGCACCTGGGTTCAATACAGCACTTTCTACTAGAACTTTTGCTTAATTCCACTCCAGTATTAGGATTTTATGAATTATATTGTTTCACATTAAGATGAAACTTACAAGACAGTTCTAAACCGGCTTCAAGAAATTATCCACATCGATTATAAATCATCTTTTTATTATCCTCACAGTTGCTGCTGAATTGTTTGGATAGGAAGAAGTATCTGACTTTTTTTTATTAGGTTGGACAAAAGTAGAAATGCAATAAAATGCCCAGAAATGTGTCACAGTGGGACAATAAAGTAGTGATAAAATGACTTGAATTTTGTTATTCATTTTTGCTGTTTGGCATCCACTGCTTAGGAAACATGAAAGAGGTCCTTATATTATTGACAATAAATTATTCACAACTGTTGGGTTGTAAAAGTTAAGCACTGGAATCCTGAGTGTTCTCGTTTCTCTCTCTCTCATTCCTTCTCTATTCTGAAATCAGGGTCTTTGTTACTATGTAAAATGGAATTATAGAAGGAAAAGCAAAGCTTGAAGCAGCTTACTTCCATCACAACATTGAAATCCAACACAACTGCTGGAAGTGAAATCCAGAGTATTTAAAAACTTCAGATATCCAATCCAATTGAAATTTTCCAGGAACAAGGCCATACAGTTGCCCTTGGCAATTTTAGATGTTCTGCCGTTTAAATATCTATTGTAGAATACTAACATAATCTTTATGGCTGTTTAATATTTTATATTTATTGTTGCAAAGAGTCTAAAATATTAAATTTATTGCAGAAAGTCCAAACCACAAATTATATAGAAACAAACTATAAGCATAATAGCAAATGAAAGGAACAAAATAAATATCATACTTGAGTGAATGTCCCACAAATAACTCCTGGATTTTACCTGGATATAATTGTTATAATCCTAGCTTCAACCCATCAACACCATTGCTTTCCTTCTGGAAAAGCACCTTTTTATGCCTCTCATTAGGTTCTGTCATGTTTATTTCACAAGGAAAATAACTCATGGATAACAGTTAATTTGGGAGAAGTCATTTGAGGTGGGAATTATATTTCTACAACAGTATTCCAAGTAGGTCATTGTGATTTTTTTTTTTCACAGTTTAATGAATCAGGCATGGTGCACATATCTACAAAGCCAGCACTTAAGAGGTAAAGCAATATGTCTGAAACCAGCTGGCCTCACAATAAGACCCTGTCTCAGAAATAGAGAGAAAAAAAGGTGCTTTTTTTGTGGGGGAGGAAGGTCCACTCATGGGGCTGAACTCTGGGCCTGGGCGCTGTCCCTCAGCTCTTCAGTTCAAGGCTAGCGCTCTACCACTTGAGCCACAGTGCCACTTCCGCCTTTTTTTTTTATTCTGCTTATGTGGTGCTGAGGAATCGAACCCAGGGCCTCAAGCATGCAAGGCAAGCACTCTACCACTGAACCACCTTCCCAGCCCTGTTTTTTTTTTTTAATACGTTTTTTTTTATTGTGAAAATACCATACAGAGGGGTTACAATTACATGAGCAAGGTAATGAGTACATTTCTTATCAAGCACTGGTGCTTCCTCCTTTGTTTTCCCCTACTATCCCTGCCCTCCCATCTCCACGACTACACTCCCCACCCCTGCCAAAGTTGTAAAGTTCATTTTTTGACACAACATCTTGTACATCTCATTGTTGCAATGGGTCCACCCGTATCCCTATTTTTAATAATGTCTTATTAACTATTTACAAATTCTTAATAAGGGCTGGGAAGGTGGCTCAGTGGTAGAGTGTTTGCCTTGCATGCATGAGGCCCTGGGTTCGATTCCTCAGAACCACATAAGCAGAAAAAAAAGCCGGAAGTGGTGCCATGGCTCAAGTGGTAGAGCGCTTGCCTTGAGCTGAAGAGCTGAGGGACAGTGCCCAGGCCCAGAGTTCAGGCCCCAGGACCGGACCTCCCCTCAAAAAATTCTTAATAAGATCTCACCTTGTGGTATATAATATACATAATATTTTACATTATTGTGTTATATGTTAAAATGTGTTGTATTATAAATAATATATGATAAAAATGTCATTTTACAGATTCAAACATTTTGTTTTATTTTCCACTACTTACAGTCAAACCTAAATTCACATACACTTTGCGAATCACTCTTTTGGATATTTTATTTATCATCCCTTTGTTTCTCTTGGCAGTACTACGCTTTGAACTCAAGGCCTCATGCTTCCTAGGCATATACTCTAACACTTGAGCTACCTCCTCAGTCCTTTGTACGTTAGTTATCCAGTAGTCTTGTGCTTTTGGCCTGGGGTAGGCCATAGACCCAATCCTCCTATTTATGCCTGCCACATAGCTGGGAATCCAAGGGTGAGCCACTATGTCAAATTCACTTTATTGATCTTCTAATACTTGATTTTTATGTTCGTATTAAATGTCCTTCTTCCTCTGAAATCTTCCATGACGTTGAACTTCAGGGAACAATGATTCACTTCCTTGAATTTTTTTCTGTACTACCTATATTAATGTACTAGAATTCAGGGAGTACCAGAACACAATCAGTGGTAGCAAGGTAGCAGCTTTGTGATAGTATTAACCTTCAAGTTGATTGTGTGTGTAGCTAATATTGTTTCTAGCACCACATTGTTAAAGACTTAGAAAGGCATGAGCATTCAGTAAATTAAACAGAGCTGTTAAGAGAGACAGCTAGTGTTTTCCATTATGTAATTCTACATTATCACATGTTACTGTGGATATTCCTGTATTTTCTTCAGCTGGTCCACTTCATGTTTCTGAAGAGTCCCATTCATTGATATCTGAGATACAGTGCTAAATTACCTCCTGTGCCCAGCTTAGATTCAATTCAGGGTTCTCAGCCAGCTAGATGTGTCAGCCTTATCATGCCCAAGTTAAAGCTAATGGTGTTGACTTCCAGTACCTCTCACCTCCCTCCAGTGTTCCTTGAAGATTCTGATCTACTGGGGTGGTCTGGTTAAAGGTGGGTCTGGGCCCAGGAATAGGTCTTCCTAATTCGTAATGGGAGACTAAAGACCTGATATTTTGAATTTTTTAAAATAATTTTTATTGTGAAAATACTGTACAGAGGTTACAGTTACATGAGCAAGGTAATGAGTACATTTCTTATCCAGCATTGTTGCCTCCTCCTTTGTTTGTCCCCTACCATCCCTTCCCTCCCACCTCCACAACTACGCTACACCCCCACCCCACTGCCTAAATTGTAAAGTTCGTTTTTCAATATAGTGTCTTGCACATCTCATTGTTGTAATGGGTCAATCTGTATCCCTATTTAAACATTTTGTTTTTTCCCTTCCCCTCCCCAAATTATAATAACATCAAATATAGTGAAAATAGGCGTTATACTAGGGGGAGGGACATACAAAGCAACAAAAAACATCACATGGTACCTTATAAATATGTTAGAAACAATAGTAAGGAAGAAAAAAACACTTGTGTCCCTATCTTGGGGTTCATTTTGCTTAAGATCATCTTATCTGAGCTTTTCTGCTTGACTCAGACATATACTAGTTATTGCAAATAAGGGAAACCATGGGACATATGTTTCTTTGGGCTTGGCTTACTTCACTTAATATAATTTTTTCCAAGCCTTTCCATTTCCTAACAAATGAGGCAATGTCATTCTTTCTGATGGAGGCATAGAATTCCATTGTGTATATATACCACATTTTCTTGATCCATTCATCTACTGAGGGGCATCTGGGTGGGTTCCATATCTTAGCTATGGTAAACAATGCCGCAATAAACATAGTTGTGCTGGTAGCTTCAGTATGGTCTTGTTTGTGATAAGCTTCCCACACATTTATAAATGCTTCTCCAAACAGCCCTTATCCGGGCAGAGGAAGATGAAGGAACAGGATGATCTTTGCAAGGGGCTACTTAGTTGCTGCAGTGGGTCATTCGAGGTGGCCAGCTATAAAGACAAAGGAGGAAGCAGTCACCACTTCTTTATCTGCTCTTCACAGCCCACATGTTTATTTTCCTCTCTCACCCATCCTTTGGCCTGCAAAGATGCAGTTCAGCTCTCTGGCATTTTCTTTGGATTCAATAGGTATCTGAGGAGTCACATAACATTCTTATGAGACAAAAATATTTTTAGAAAGAATGATAGAAAATAGGAAAGAAGGGATGACAAATGACATATCCTTGTGTTTCCAAGCTTATGAACCTTCCAAAGAGGGTAGCATAAGAATGACCAGGTCTGGAGGTACCACTGAACCTTGCCCAACCCTACAATGGAATTTCATTCCTTTTTCTCTGTCCCTGAAGAAATTAGAGACTGGATGATTATTAAATAGATCTTAATAATGTTACATATGTTTTCTATGTCAATCATCATTAATAGAGACGCGTTATCCTCAGGGACAAATTGATAGAAATGTATAATTTTAGAGATGTATAATAGTCAATTAAAAATTCATAAGCTACTATTTGATTCATAGACAATATGAATTATTACTACATTTGGGTCCCTTTCTTCCTCTTTTAATTATTTGTGTTTTTACTGCTACAAGTGTTCATTGGCATTGCTTAAGTTACTATTCTTGAAGATGTTCTACTATACAAAGCAGAGAAAATTACAGGATATATACACTTAAAGTTACTACTTATTCTTTTTTCAGGGGTGGGGGGAAGAGTGTCTTTAACTCAGGGCCTGGGTGCTGTCCTTGAGCTCTTATGCTCAAGGCTAGCACTCTGCTACTTTGAGCCATAGCTCCACTTGGGACTTTTCTGCCCAGTCTGGCTTCAAACCTCTATCCTCAGACCTCAGCCTTATGAGGAGCTAGGATTACAGGTGTGAACCACCATCACCCAGCTTTACTACTCATTGGTAAACGTGCCATTCCACAGATTCCTCACACAAGACCACTGTAAACCAAAAACATTCCTTCAGTCTTTTAGCAAATACTGAGCAGATACTATAAAGTAACCACTGAAAAGTACAGCTGTGAGGAAGGCAGCCAATTTCCCTCATTAAAATGTTCCTTCTTAGCCAGGTGTTGGTGGCTCATGCCTGTAATACTAGCTACTCCAGAGGCTGAGATCAGAGGATCACAGTTGGAGGCTAGAAGTGATGCTGTGGCTCAAGTGGTAGAACAGTAACCTTGAGCAAAATGAAGCTCAGGAACAGTGCCCAGGCCTTGAGTTCAAACCCCAGTACCAAACCATGGACACACACACACACACACACACACACACACACACACACACACACAGAGTTCTTTATTATACTTTATTCTTCTAAGAGCAGCTAGAATATTTTTAAAACACACATCAGGAAATATTCTTCCCATATTTAAATCATCCAGGAGCCTTTATGAAGCACTGATCCAGGCTCTTCGACATCGTTACTCAGCCGCTTCGGTCTTGCAGTCCTTTTCAATCCTGTCTGCCCTAAGCTTGTTCCTCCCTCAGTGCCTGTGAAGCTGAAACTCCTTAGTTGGCAGATTCATCAGTCACAGAAGGCCAGGGCTCAACCATAAAGTCACCTCTGGTAGCCATTGTGCCTGAACTCCGTTCATCTCATACCTAAGTACCCTCAATCATTTATGTCCTTCATACCCATCATGAAATTATATTAGTTATTTGCAAATGATTTGTGTGAGTGCCTTCGAGTTTCTTCTTTATCAGGCTCGAATGTGATTCTAGACAAAGAAATCTGTGGAAGGGTAATGAGGAACTTGCCACTGCCCATGCTCAGTATATGAATATTGAGTAATGTCAAAGCAATGAGATTTGATAAAGTATATCTTTTCCAAAAAATGTACTATGAGTTCACTGTCATTATTTCAGAAAGTGACGTGAATTAGATGATTTTAGTTATGTATTTCTGTTTGATATACTAAGGATATGAGTTGATTCTTCTCTTTTAATTTCTATGTTTGGAATTACTGATATATCTAGCTCAGTGGTGAGTGCTTGCTTAGGATGGTCAAGACCCTGGATTTGAGACTCAGCAATGTAAAACAAAAAAAAAAAGGTTATGTGCTTTCTTGTTTTGAATTGTTAAATGCTTGTTAATTACTTGAGTATATATATATATATATATATTTATATTCACACATATATAGCACATATATGGTATATGTAACACACATATATGTGTATATGTATATGTATGAATAGATTTTTAATGTAATTATTTAGGACAACTAAATGTATATTTGAAATAACATTACCTAAGCTTAAAAAAGCAAAGCATCCCTCTGAAAATCCTTAATATACATTTCAGGTTTTTGTTGCAGTTTATTAAGGAGACATTCTGAAGAACGCTGTTGAAATACGACAGCATGTAATGTTCTAAGGTTGTCAAAGCAAAACTAGTTTACTATTTTTTCAAGAGGATATTATATCTTATATGTAATTGTCCTCAATTATGTATATTTTTCTTTCTGGTCTTCAACTTGTGGAATGTTATACCTTTTTCTTTAAATTATATGCCTATTTGCAAGGGACTAGTTATGAACCATCCATATCTGCCATTCTAATCATGTATATGATTTTTTTGAGTTGTGACCTTTATATTCCAGAGAAGTCAACAGAAAGTAAAATAATGTATTTCAAACATATCAACATATTTGGGAGCTTTAAGGTAATCACGCCTGAGACCTGTAGGAAAAAATTAGTGAAACACCCAAAACTTCAGATAAACTTTTATAATGGTTATGTTAGTCTGCTAGAGCTGCCACAACAAAATGCCCAAGGCTGGAAGTCTTCACTAACAGTAATGTTTTGTCTCATATTGCTAGAATCTTACATGTCTAAAATCAAGTTTCTGTCAGGGGACTCTAAAGTCTGGGGTTTGAAAAATATTGACAGGCTTAGTCCTTAGTCCTTAGTGCTGGGAAGGAAGATCTCTGTCTTAGGACTGTGAATAGCCCTCATCTCTCCATGTCTTGTCACCTCTTCCCTCTGTGCATGCCAGGTTCCAAATCTTTTTTTTTTTATTGTGAAAATACCATACAGAGGAGTTACAATCACATGGGCAAGATAGCGAGTACACTTCCTATCAAGTTTTTTAAAAAATATTTTTAGTGGAAAGATACTGTACAGAGGGGTTACAGATATGTGAATAAGGTAATGAGTGCATTTCCTATCAAGCATTGTTACCCCTTCCTTTGTTTTTCCCCCTACTATTCCTTCTCTCCCCATCTCCCCAATCCTCCCTTCTCCTCGACCCCCGAAGTTGTAAAGTTTGTTTTTCAGCATAAGGTCTTGTATATCTCATTGTTGCCATGGGGCTTTTCTTAAATAATTAAAATATTTATGTTAGGTAAGTAGATTTCAAGTTCATTCACATTGTATTTCCCAACATTGTGTCAATGTGAAAATAGAAACAATTTCTGCTAACAATCAGAGTTTCTCAATAATGGTATTTAGGAAGAACCTTCATTGAAATGAGAACCAAGCTAACATGAATGGTCAAGCCAGGCAGAAGTTAAGCTCTCCTCCTTCCATTTTTTCTAATATATTCCTATAGTTCCATTGTTATAATACAATGACTCTCCTATCTACAGAAATTATGAAAATTCCTTTGCTAAGGCTCATAATAATCCACTCAGTGACACAATAATATATGAAAAATTGACCTGAAATTTTGTTAAAAATGTTAAAAATTAATTCATGGGTCTGACTTTTTCCTTTTAATCATAAGCTGAAAGTTCTCTAATTTTATAGGAGTCAAGGGCCAGCAGTTTCCAATCTGACATCTGAGATTATCTTGTCATTTCATGTCTCGTTTCAGATTTCAGACGTTTAATGTATGTTCCAAGGGACCAGCTCGTTGATTATTAAATAGTAACCAGTTCATTGATTATTAATGTTTTATGTACTTACATGTATTTATCATTTTTATATTTATAGCATTTTTAGATCTATAGCATTCTTGGAAGCTTCATTCTTCTTCAGCATTTAGCATTCATTTTAATAAATTAGTCATTATGACATTCTCAATTTTGTACCCACTTAAGAATTTCTTGTTTTCTAATTTTTTTATGTTTCTATCTGTATATAAAGGATAATACAAAAGATTAATAATCACAGAAAAAAAATAAAATAAGAAAGAACTTAAAATCATTCTTAATCTATTATTTATCCAAAGCAAATATGTAGGTCAACATTATTTGTCTATTTATCTATGTATCTGCTTATCTGCTTTCTGTCAGGCTGTGTATCTGCATCATAATGACTTTGGATTTTTATCTCTAACTATGTTATTAATCACAGAAGTGAACCTATTCGGTGGATCTAGTACATTTGGATTCATGTTCATTATCAAAATTTAGAATTTATAACACAAAGAGTGAAACACAATGCAAATGAAGGTATTATTTAGTACATCTTTGTGAGTGAACAAATTGTAGCACTATTGCAAGATAGTAACAGTAGGAGAAATTTAAGTAGGTTGCCAGGAGGGCTGAATGGAGCTCTATAGTTTTTATTCAATTTTATCTAAACCAAACAGTATTCTAGAAAAGAAAAAAAAAAAACTACTAATTAAAACAACATAAAATACCATCAGTTTCTTTTGACCCTATTGTGTTTCTGTAAATTTCATCCTGAAATTCATCCATTAATGCTCCTAAATTCTGATACAATTTAGTTATTATGCCATTTGCAGTATTTCCTAAGATGAAATCGTTTTTTTTTATTTCTAATGTTTATAAGTGGAACCTGACTGTATATTCATCTCAACATATTTCTGAAATTCTTTAATGCTTTTTCATAATCTTCTCTTATTATGTCATTGAATCAGTTTTGAAGACCCAACATAATTGTTTATGTTACCCTTGCGGGAAATTTGGATTTATTATTTGTAATGACTTTAAATTCTACTATAATGAGCAATTCTATAATTCACAGTTGTATCCATGCTCCTTTCTACCTTATAGCTTGTCTTTATGTTTCCTTCAGAGTCTTTCAAAGAAAAGATGTGTCTAATTTTAGCCAGATCCAATGTAATTATTTGTTATTATATGGTACATATTTTGTTTTTATATCTAAAAAAATCTTAACTGCTTCCCAAATTAGGAAATAATTCAACAACAATAGCAAAACCATTCTTAAGCTAAAAACACTTGTTGACTTGGAAATTACAAGGTTAATGGTTGTAATAAAGCTAACTAGTCAAATGAAAAATTAATGTAATAAATCATACTACTATCTCAGTAGACCAGACTCAGAATAATAACATTTGACCAAGTTTGACACAATTATTATAAATATACTTAGCAAAATAGACATAGAGTCAAATCATTTTAATTTATCAAAGATATCTACAAAAGTGAATGCATACTCAATTAAAAAACCAGGCAACACTAATACTACCAGCACAACCATGTTCATTGCAGCATTGTTTACCATAACCAAGATGTGGAATCAACCCAGATGTCTTTCAGTGGAAGAATAGATCAAGAAAGTGTGGAATGGAATTCTACTCATACATCAGAAAGATTGATATTGTACAATTCATAAGGAAATGGAAAGACTTGGGAAAAATTATGTCAGGCAAAGTAAACAAGAGCCAAAGAAACATAGGATGCATGGTTTTCCTCATTTATGGTAAATAGTACGTATCTATAAATCTACAAGTAAACACAATGAATGATCAACATTGGTTATGATATATATTTAAATATGTATTTAAAATATATAAGTATAAAATATTAAAAATATATACATATAATATTTTACATATTAATATATTTATGTATAGTTATATATATATATGAACACACACACACACATACACTGGGACATGATAGATTATATAAGCCGCTAGAGAATCACACACTGAAGCCAAAGGTGAATATACACAGGAGTGGCTGACAAAGGCTCAATAGCTATGTGCATATGATCGTATAAAATAATATTCTATGAAATAAACTGCAAGAGAAGGAAATGAGACAGTTTTTAGTTGTCATCTTTTCCTTTAGTGTTGTTGGTTACTTTGTATTTAAGAGTGAAAGGGGGAGTACAGAAAAGGTAGAATAAGGGTGAACAAATACAACAGTGGTAGTCACTGCGCAATATGTGGAAAATGAACTGTACATCTTGTAGATGGGGAAGAGAGTGAAAAACTGAGAGTGGCAGAGGGGATACATGGTTCAAAAAGAATCGACCTCGTTACTCGTTACCTGATTCATGTAACTGTAATCCCTCTATAGATCAACTCTGCAATAACAATAAAAATATAAATGAAAAGCATTCCCTTTAGTATTTGGAGCAACTAAAGACGTCCCATATTATACTTGTGGATGTTGATAACACAACAAAGTAGCATAAAATAAATATCATTTAAAAGAATTTCAAAGAAGTAATATCATTTTCACAAGCAATAAGGCTTTATACATGAAATCCAAAAACATATAACCCACAAATATTCTACTTAAATGATGGATACAAATTCAGTATAAAAAAGTTAATTTCATTTTCATGCACAAAAACATAAATTAGAATGCTATACTGGATGTTTATTGTTGTAACGAAAGAATTTTCAAGGTGTAAATTCTTTACGACTTGAGCTATAGTTTTAATGCAATCTCAGTGGAATCACCAGTAGTTTTGGTTTCCATGTTATTTAGCATATTTTCAAATATTATGCCAATTTTAAAGAGCCAGGAATCGCTGTAATATTTTTGAGTATTGATAAAAAATTATAGTTATACTAATTCAAGGAACTTGGCAAAAGAAAATAAGTACTATATGTGATTCCACTGTTTAGAAATATCTAGAAACAATAAGCCAAATTTAGTGATCAGATCATTGTTGCCTGGTAACAGAGTGAGTGTGGAAATGTGTAGGATAGAAGGATTTCAAAAGGGCAGAAAGACATTTTTAAGGATCATGGAACTGTTGCTTATATTAATGGTAGTGATGGCTTTAAAGAGTGTATACAGACAGAAGGTGTCTGTTCTTGCACTTTATATATTTGTAACCTATTTTGTGAATCGGGCTTCATTAACAGTGTTACAATAGCTAATCATAAATTAAAACATTGCACGACTAGAGCTCATTGTCAGTTTTTATTTAGATGTGCATGCCTAATACATATGCTGGGTTTCTGAGAGATCTGTTTCAGAAAACATTACCAGTGTGAACACCTTGATTATATAGTATCTGATTGTGGAAATAATTTTGCTGAATGCACAGTAAACTTTATTACTAAATTACAGAATAATCTTAACATATGTCTCCATCGACAAAACAGTGGATTGGTTCAGGTTCAAAGTAGAAATAAACAGTTGAAACTAACTGAACTTACTCATGAAAATTTTGGGGTAAGAAAAGGTAGCTTGCACATTGAATTAATAGTGTTGTGAAATGATATAGATAAAAATAACGACAGATCAGCATTGGTTATGTTGTGAGGAATTAGGGAAAAGGAGGAAAGATGATAATGAAACAATAAAATTTATGTCTTCTTCACAATCTTTTTTTCCTGCCTAATTCAAGAGTACCAGTATCTGGATTTGATTTATGAGAGTTACTGATTGCTTCAATAATACTCATAGTGCTACTTCACAATTTTGCTATCTGGATTCCTAATTCATAAGAAGGTAATGGAATAAGTTGTTATCCCCCTTGCCTAAGTTAAAATTTGCTTTCCTTCTGTAATTCATCCATCCAATTTTTGTCTCCATTATTATTTAAACAATGTGGTCATGCACATAAATGTTCAGGGTCAACATGTTAAAAATCCTCACCATCAGCTAGTTTCTAGTATTAGTCTTTCTTCTGTGTTTACTGAGACTCACATGATAGAAATACATCTTTTCTTCTGGAGATTATCTTGGACTCATTCATTTCTGGAAAAAGAAATAACACTAGTAGTAGATGCTTTCTCTGGCCATCATTTTCTAAGTTTTTATTGTTATTGTTGGTACTAGGGTTTGAACTCAGGGTCTTTTGATGGTTAGGTAGGTGCTCTACTACTTGAACCATGCCCTCATCTGTGACCATCACTATTAAGTGTACCTTAAGGGACATGCAGAAATGTGGGTCTGGGTAACCTGTCATTAGCTAGAAAGGGTAAAGTTTCAGAAAAGCTGAAACTTGAATTTAAAGTTCAGATGTATTTGCCATTTTGCCAGCTATTGCCTGATATATATGAGGAGGGCATTAATCTTCCATTCCATGTCTGATTCAGGATGAGAATTCAATGGAAACTGATTAAAACCCCAGAGCAATGCAGAAGTAAGAGATTTGAGTAGGCTTTGGGCCACCATTTTGTGTTCCCTAAGCCATGTTTTTATCTAAGAAGTGTTTATTATGAAGTACAGTTAGGACTTCAGGTGGCTTGCTAAAGTTGCAAAGAAAATTCACTCTGATGATATCTTTTCCTTCATGACTCTAAGCATTTGGGGAAACTTGATCAAAAGTCTTGCAATTGGAACAAAATTAATTTTGTTTTCTTTTTTTTTTTTTTGTCGGTCGTGAGGCTTGAACTCTGGGCTTAGGTGCTGTCCCTGCGCTCTTCAGCTCAAGGAGAGCACTCTACCAGATTAAGCCACAGCACCACTTGCAGTTTTCTAGTGGTTTATTGGAGGTAAGTTTCTCACATGGACTTTCCTCCCTGCGCTGGCTTTGAACCGTGAGCCTGAGATCTCAGCCTCCTGAGTAGCTAGGATTGCAGGCGTGAGCCACTGGCGCCCGGCTAATTTTGTTTTCTTATCATGTGAATCTATGTTAATTTATTAATGGTTGCTTTCTCTCTTTATCTCTTTTTACCCCCTACAGAAGTTATTTGTAATGACTTAACTATATCCAAGAACTGTACAGGAATGTTCTAATGGAATCCCTTAAACACACTATGCAATTAATATTGTTAGACTTTCTATTTTAAAGATGACTAAATTAATAGTTATAGATATTATGTCTCTGAAATGGCTTACATTCAAGTGCTGGAGTTGTTTTCCATAATCCACTGAATAACATCAGGTGTTGAAGAAAAGGTATGCACAAAATAAAAAACTAGCTAGTCCTATTACTGGCATGTTGACATTATAAGTTTAAAATCTCCTGTGCATAACATGATAACTACCTCCCAAAAGAAGTATAAGAAGCATGATCACCATCTGTACCAATGCAAAAAGTCCTAAGACTTCCTTTTCCCTCCATGAAATCAGCAGCAACCACCATTATCACCACTCCACCCTAAATGTATCAAGGCTTCAGATTTGAGGTTTCTGCTCCTGTCCTCCTTCCCAGGGATTACAATAGAGCACATTTCGGTTTGTTATGGTTACTGTTTCGCTGAAACCAGCACCATACTATTGGCTTCTGTGTACCTCAGAGAGTGAGCCATTGTTCACGTCTAACCACCTCCTAATTTTTTTTCAGTTTCCCATTCAGAATTTAGTCTATTATCATCAAGAGGTTAGAAGCAGACTGAATAAGGGAATTTTCCCCAAGAGAGTGCTATATTAGTTGTGAAAATAATCCTTGTTATTATAAAAGGAAAATGAAATAAATTTTATGGTGCATTTACTTAGTGCCAATTGAAGTCCTAGTAAATATATCTGGATGGCAGTGAACAAACTGAAAGGGGAATTTGTAAAAGTTTTTTTTATTAGTTATATGCATAAGTTTTTTATTGTGAAAATATTGTACAGAGGGGTTACAGTTACATAAGCAAAGTAATGAGTACATTTCTTTCTTTTTCTTTTTTTTTTGGGGGGGGGGTCTGGTCGTGCAGCCTGAACTCTGGGCCTGGGCGCTGTCCCTCAGCTCTTCAGCTCAAGGCTAGCACTCTTCCACTTGAGCCACAGTGCCACTTCTGGCTATTTTTTTCTTTTTGCTTATGTGGTGCTGAGGAATCGAACCTGGGGCCTCATGCATGCAAGGCAAGCACTCCACCACTGAGCCACCTTCCCAGCCCCATGAGTACATTTCTTATCAAGCATTGTTGCTGCCTCCTTTCTTTTTCCTACTATCCCTTCCCTCCCTCCTCCACAAATACACTACCCTCCCCCCTCACCTAAATTGTAAAGTTCGTTTTTCAACATAGTTCCTTGTGCATCTCGTTGTTACAATGGGTCAACTTGTATCCCTATTTAAGCATTTTGTTTTTACCCTTCCCCTCCCCAAATTAGAGAAGTGTATATACAAGATGCAAGTCACCGATATCAAATACAGTGAAAACAGGGGTTTTACTGTGGGGGAGGAACATACAAAGAAACAAGAAAAATCAGATGGTACATTATAAATACATTAGAAACAGTAGCAAGCAAGAAAACAAACCACTTGAGTCCCTATCTTGGGGTTCATTTCACTTAACTTCATTTTATCTGGTCATATGCGCATAGATTTGACCTTTTCTGTTTGTCCCAGACATATTGCAGCAATAGCTGCAAAAAAGGGAAACCATGGGATCTATGTTTCTTTGGGCCTGGCTTACTTCATTTAATATAATTTTTTCAAAATCTTTCCATTTCCTAACAAATGGGGTGATGTCATTCTTTCTGATGGAGGCATAGAATTCCATTGTATGTATGTATGTATGTGTATATGTGTGTATATATATGTATATATATACATATATATGTATATATATATATATATATATATATATATATATATAAATACACACACATCACTTTTTCTTGACCCATTCATCTACTGAGGTGCATCTGGGTTGGTTCCATATCTTAGCTATGGTAAATAATGCTGAAATGGAAAGACTTGGAAAAAATTATATTAAGTGAAGTAAGCCAGGCCTAAAGAAACATAGGTCCCATGTTTCCCTTATTTGCAATAACTAGTATATGTCTGAGACAAGCAGAAAAGATCAGATAAGTTGATGTTACGTGAAATGAACCCCAAGTATTCAAATGTTTCTTCTTTCTCAGGATTGTTTCTAACATATTTATAAGTTGATTTCTTTGTTGCTTTGTATGTCCCTCCCCCACAATGTAGCCTCTGCTTTCATTGTATTTGATGTTGGTATAATTTGTGGAGGGGAAGGGAAAAAACAAATTGTTTAAATAGGGATACAGATGGACCCATTGCAACAATGAGATGTACAAGTATGTCAAGAAATGAACTTTACAACTTTGGCTGGGGGTGAGGGGGGTGGGGGGGGGGGTGGAGATGGGAAGGGGAAACAAAGGAGGAGGCAATGAAGCTTGATAAGAAATGTACTTATTACCTTGCCCATGCAATTGTAACCCCTCTGTACAGTATTTTCACAATAAAAACAACAACAACAACAATAAATACTTGTGCTTGTAGCTTTAGTATGGTCTTGTGATCATTTGGGTAAATGCCCAAAAGTGGGATTACTGGGTTATAGGGGAGCTCTATATGGAGTCTTTTGAGGAACCTCCATACTACTTTCCAAAGTGGTTGAACAAGTTTACACTCCCACCAACAATGAAGTAAGGTTCTCTTCTGACCACAACCCCTCCAGCATCTGTTGTTATTAGAGTTCTTGATTATAGCCAGTCTAACTGGGATGAGGTGGAATCTCAATGTTGTTTTGATTTGCATTTCTTTTATGGCTAGAGAGTTTGAGCATTTCTTCATGTGTCTATTGACCCTTCTTATTTTCTCTTCAGAGAAGTTTCTCTTTAAGTCTTTAGTCCACTTATTTATCCAGCAGTTGTTTCTTTGAGGATTTCTTGTTGGGGGATTTAATTTTCAGTGTTAAAATAAATGTAGGTACAAAGGAAAGTAAGAGGTCTAAACTCAATTCCTCTTTTTGGCTCTCAAATTCAACTAGTATTAATCTTGAAGAGCAGAATAGGTTCTGCCCATCAATTAAAACAGCTGTGTGATTCAGTCCAGTGTATGTCTTGACCTTTGGTGTGCTATGTCTGGCCGACAATGCTATTGAGATAGGTTAAAGGGTGATGATTCTCTTCTATTTACCAAGGCACATCCACAATCCCTTCATGACCTCACTCCTTTGTGTGTATTTGTTTGTCTCTTTGACGATCAGGAAAACATTAGTACAATGGGGAGAAGTTTGCCTTTCTGCAGTGCTACCAAAGGACCATAGACACCAGAAAGAATTCTTAGAATTAAGTACAAACTTGCTTCATAATTTATGAAGTCTTTAATTACCCTTCAAAATTAGCCCTTATCTCAAATACTGCATGTCTTGTTGAATTTAATGAAATTTGCTTCATTTTTCATTTATTTTACATTTATGTGTAATTTGAGTTGTGATTTTATGTCAGGTGGAATTCATTCTATAGACAGAAAACTTGCGTTTGATGGCTTTATTTAATGTGAAAAATGTAACTATTTGCTTAGTCATACTCATTCTTTTTTTTTTAATAAGTATTTTATTGTGAAAATACCGTACAGAGGGGTTACAATTACATGAGCAAGGTAATGAGTACATTTCTTATGTGGTGCTGAGGAATCGAACCCAGGGCCTCAGGTATGCAAGGCAAGTGCTCTACCACTGAGCCACCTTCCCAGCATGAGTACATTTCTTATCAAGCATTGTTGCCTCCTGCTTTGTTTTTCCCCTACTATCCCTGCCCTCCCATCTCCACAGCTCCCCCCTCTCCCCCAGTCAAAGTTGTAAGGTTCATTTTTCGACATAGCATCTTGTACATTTCATTGTTACAATGGGTCCACATGTATCCCTATTTAAATGATTTGTTTTTTCCCTTCCCCTCCACAAATTATACCAACATCAAATACAGTGAAAACAGGGGTTATACTGTGGGGGAGGGACATACAAAGCAACAAAGAAATCACCTTATAAATATGTTAGAAACAATAGTAATAAAGAAAAAAACTTATTGTGTTCTTATCTTGGGTTTCATTTAACCTAACATCACCTTATCTGACCTTTTCTGCTTGTCTCAGACATATACTAGTTATTGCGAATAAGGCCTTACTCATTCTTAAGATGTGTTTTCTTAAAGCTAAAAAGTAGGGGAATATCAAATTTTGAATCATTTGAAGGAGTAACAGAGTAGCATTACACTGGAAAATTTTATTTTATAAAATTGTGGAGGAGAAAATTTAGATTCTTCTATGTACTTAGATTAAATTATTCTTCCAAGTGATTTCTTTCAATCATCAGTGGACAAAATGCATAATCTCAAACAGGACTGCCATTTTCTACGAACATGAAATAAAATATTATTATTATTTACTATATTTGATTTTTAAAATTTTATCCTATCTTGCAAATAGTTTTCATGCCAAATTAATTAAAAAACTCAGAGACACTCTAGTAACTATATAAATGTATCTCATTCTAAATAATAGACTTATGAAAATTTTGTAAAATTCTTATTCTTTTTCTTGTGCTAGTCCTAGGGCTTGAACTCAAGGTCTGGGTGCTGTCCTTGAGCATTTTTGCTCAAGGCTAGTGCTTTTACCATTGGAGCCACAACTCCATTTCCAGTCCTCTGGTGGCTAATTGGAGATAAGTCTTACACAATTTCCTGACTGGGATTGTTTTTTTGTTTTTTGTTTTTGTTTTAAATTTTGTTTTATTGTGAAGATGCTGTACCAAAGGGCTACAGTTACATAAGTAAGTTAGTGAGTGCATTTCTTTTGAATCCCAGTCTTCAGCCTCCTGAGTATCTGGGATTATAGGCATGAGACACAGGCGCTAAGCCTATATTTACTTATATACTTGTTCCTGGCAAGGGGATAAATCAAGTTCTTATTCTTCCATTGTGATTGAAAGTAGACATTTTTTTCTCTTCTCACCTATATGAAGAAGAAACTAAATGTAAAGTGAGATATACGTTTGCATTTTCTACTTAGATTGAAAAATGGCAGTTTTAAGGAGACTATATCACTTTCTATAGTAAGAGTTGTCTGAGATGGAAATCAAAGGTTTTTATATTGAAGGCACTGGCAGTGGCATAATTATGTTTTCAGAGTATTAAAGTTAACATATTTTTAATTAAAAAGGTTCTGAGTGTCTATTATCTAGCTTTGACTACAGTGCATCATCAAGTGTTTTAAAAAAATCACCAAGACAAACCACGTATCGAAGATAATTAAGAAACAGAAAATAGTTGTTCAAGCTTTCAGGTCATGAAGAAAGTGAACTCTTCATCAGATCCCATTAGGAAACAAAAGCCTTAATAAAGGAATTGAACGTGAGAAGTGGCAAAAATTTTAACGATTGGGTGTTCTGAAATGTAAATTTATATTTATTATTGTGGTAAATGAATTTCATTGTACATGGATTCTTTGAGATCCTAATTAACAATACCAAAAGAATGTCATGATTAGCTCATCATTGAAACAAAACAAGAAGAAAAGCACAATAGGAAAGCAGTTTAGAAACAGCTACAGTGGGAAGGTCATTTGATTTGTGGCACAGCTTACAGTGAGAAGCTGCTGGGAAGAGTATTGTTTTTGTGTAAGGAGTTAGGTTAATTAAATAGGTATGTGGAAAAGACAGTCAAACCTCTGTTATACAATATACAAAAATTAATTCGAACTGTATTATAGATCTGATAATGAAATAAATAAAATGAAGCTTTTGGAAGAAAACATAAAGGAATACCCTGAAGACGAGCATAGACAAAAATTCCTGCTGAAAGAGATAAACAAAGAGTTAAGAAAACCAACTACCTTTTTGAAGATATTTGCCATATAAATTTGACAAAGGAATCAAAGGATATAGACACATCTCCTCTAACTCAATAAGATAAAGGGTCAATCTAGTTTATAAATATATATATATATATATATATATATTATATACATATATGTGATATAGATGATAAATATGATTTACATTTACATTTATCATCTATATCATTTGCAATTACAATAGGATATCACCAATCCAATAAACATAAAAGAGAGCTCAAATCCGTTAGTCATCACAGATACAGCTGGGCATTGTGACTCAAGCCTTTAATCTAACTACTCAGTAGACAGAGAATGGGGATCTCAATTTGAGGCCACTCTAGGAATAAAAGTTCCTGAGGATGTATCTCACTCAGTTGGTGGGCACAGTTGCAAATAGCTGTTATACAAGCTACAGGGGAATCACAACGACTGAGTGCAATGGAGTATGCTTGCCACCCAAACACAAGTAGGAAGAGTCTAGTTCAGGCTGACTGGAAGTAAGGGAGACCTCATTATATGGTATACAGAAATTTGATCATCAAGATACAGAGAAGCCATAGTTTGAGGGGTGGAATAGGGAGTCTTTGTTAGCCACCAGTGGCTGCAAGCAGACTCAAATCCCCCTAAGAAATTTGCAGTCCCAAGTATAGCTAGCACAAAGTTTATAAAGGCAAAAAAACACATCAAGAAAAATAGCATATGGTATGGGGATTAGCAAAGCATGTTTACAGAAGCAAGACAAGCTAGTAGAGGGTAAACTAGGGAGAGAAGTTGGAGGTTACAGGAGTTATCTGGGGGAAGCAATCAGGGATAGGGAATTTCGGGATTGAGTGAAATGTTCCTGCTACCTATGAAGGTATCAATGAGGTGCTGAGGAGAAGATGGCAGTTCTTAGGCCCCGGTATCTATATTTCAGAACTAAATATTTCATTTTGTGGAAATCTAAAATATAAGTTTTAAACACATAATTTGAGTTACTGTTCTAATGAATACACACACACACACACACACACACACACACACACACACACACACACACACGTGTGAATCTTCACCTTTCAAAATGAATTTAGAAAATATTAGGGTAAAATGACCCGAAGTTCTAACTCCCATGACCCTTGAGGGGTTTTATTTAATTTTGACTATCTTATAAATGGATCTAAACAGGATAATTGAGGTTTAGATTCCTTCTTAAATTTATTTTTGAGTTATTGAAATGGTAAAATGGTAAACATTTTATGCATATAATATTATCTATTTATTGTAAGTTGACTTTAGGTTGTTTTTGTGTTGGGTTTATTTAAAAGATATTCTTTTATGTACTTTCTTGTATATATGTTTTGGTGTGTTGATTTTCACATATTTAGGAAATTTGAAAGCTAGTATAGTGTATTCGGAAGTATAGTGTATTCAGGCTTAGTGTTTCTACCAATTCATGCTCATATTAGCATGGCCCAGTTTTTTTCAAGTGCTGCTTGTTGTATTGATTTGGTATTTTCTGCTTTTTACATTTTAGTCATTCTAATGAATCTGTAATTTATTTGGGAATGGGGCTGTGTTGAGATTAAAATCAGAATTTTATATTTGCAAGGCAGATGCTCTATCATTTCAATCATGCATCTAGTCCCTTTCTGGCTTGGTTATTTTTTAGGTAGGGTTGAACTATGCACACTGGGCCTAAGTACTGACATTTTATCCTCTCTGCCACTTTGATGCCTTACTAGGCAATAGGGACATTTCACTCAATTCTGAGAACTGCAGATATGTCATGGATTGTTACCACTCCAGAAAATCCCTACCTTTAGTTGTTAAGATTGTTAGATTCTGGGGAATTCCCTACCCTTGGTTGTCCCCCCTAGATAATGTCTATAACTTCTAATTGCTCTCCTTAGCCCTTAACTGTTTTGCTTCCATAAACATGCTTTTCTAGCCCCATACTATGTGCTAGTTTGCTTGATGTGGTTTTGCCTTTATAAGCTTTATGCTAGCTACATTTGGATCTTCAAGTTATTTAGGGGGATATGATTTTGCTTGCAATTCAACCTCTCAAAGAATGCTTCTCTGTATCTTGCTGATCAAATTCTCATATAACAGTTCTTCACAAAGAACAGAAGAGGAAAAAAAAAAAGGTAACATTGTTCTGTTGCAGACTTGTTTTATTTCAGATGTAAAAATCTGGCCTACAACATGTATAGAATATAGCTTACATTCAATCTGGTAGTATGTGAACAGAGAGTGAACAGAAAAAAAGATCAGGCAATATAGATATGTCCAAATTGCCATGGAAGACCTACATGGAAATGAGAAGATTGTTAATTCTAGCATACTGGATTCTAAAGCACAGCTCTTGCTGTAAGTACTGTTTTGAAGTGCATGACATGGAATAGATGGAAGATGATTCTGCTCATGTGGAATTGTTGAACAAGCTGTACATTTTCATTTCTAGGCGTTCATCCATCCATCTCATACATTAGCTGTGGATATCTACTCATTTTAATATGAAACACTTGTTCTCCTCTGGTCCCTGATTTTTATCTTCTGAATAAGGGAGAAGGAATATTTGGTGGAGGAAGCTGTGTGTAACCTTTGCTAGTGGTAGAATGAATTTTTAAATTCAAAATACATTAAGAAATGAAGCAAATAAACAGAATTTATGAATGTTATTTTATTTTCTCTTCCATTCATTGTGTGTGGAACTATAAAGAAATGGAGTAAACACTAAAATATCCTGCCTTCACCCTCTTGAGTAGATTTACATTAAAACTATTATCTCAGGAATAAAAATCTTGTGATGAATATGGATATTTTTATTTCAATTTTAAACAACTGTCTGAGATATGAACATCTTGTAAATGTAGGAAATTTACACATTTCATATAACTGTAGAGCGAATATTCCATTTACTACCACATTAAAATAGTAAGTGGTGTCTTGGTAGTGTTATAGCAATATTGCACTAAGTAAACAAGAAGATACAATGCCCTAATATATTTTTTCCTGCTCATACTGGGGTTTGAACTTTCAGGGTCAATCTTACTGAGTATTTTGTCTCATTCATGGCTGGTGCTCTTCTACTTGGGCCACACCTCCAGTTCCAGGCTTTGGCTTGTTGATTAGAGATGAGATTCTCAAAAATGTGTCTGCCTGGGCTGGCTTCAAACCACAATCCTCAGATCTCAGTCTTCCTGAGGAAGTAAGATTATAGGCATGAGCCACTGCACCACGATACCCTGATTTTTATTTAGTTGTGGCTTAGTTGCTTAATTTAGTTTGAGCTTAGAGATCCATTCTACTATATATAATAGCACTTACATGATATATGTGTGCATGCAGAAGCAGTATAATACATTGAATGTTATTTCATTTGTATGAAATAAAAAGCCTTTTTGAGGTTTCATGTAATGATTTCCATTCAACATGTACTGATTGTCAGTCTGCATAAAAGTGAAGATCTTCATATATATATATCTTATTGTTGTTGTACCTGAGCATTTGAATATAATGTTAAAAATTTACCTGTACACAAATATTTCAAATATATGTTCCTTAATGGCTGTTATAACATCTTGCTCTCATGTCCCTATATGGATACTTATTCTTAAACTGATTTGTGTAAAGTAAAACCTATGAACTTCATTTAGCAAGCTTTAATAACAGCAGAGATAATGGGAGGAGAAACTCTTTCTGTTGTCTGCTTTTCACTAATTTCCTCCCATCTGGACTACAATTCAATGGATGGGGGAATCAATTTAGCTCCCAGCTGTCTGAGTGACTGTCTAAGATTGAATTTAATTATTTATTCATTTATTCATTTAAACATTTATCAAAAACATTTACTCTGGATTATGCCTTAAATTAAAAAGATGTGGGAGGCTGACCTGTTTCTCTGTATATAACAGACAAATGTGTACTTAAAAACTGAATTGTTCCCCAGTTCACCTAGTGAAGAGCCAGTTAACACAAGCCAGATAAATATGCACAGAGGATTTGAAATGGAAGATTAAAGTACAGTGAGTTTTCTGGTAGAGAAAGATCCATGTTGGTAAATGGCTTGTAATCATTCTTATGCATTCTTTAGTTTCAGCTTCATCTCCAACCGAGAGATGAATAATGTATATGTGAAGAAAAATTGTGTTATCTCTCTCTCTCTCTATCAAGTGGAAGTCAGATTGGCGGGAAAGTAGTTGTAGTGTTTGTTTTTAAATGTTGATCCCAATGAGAAAGGGGAGAAGGGAAGGTTTTAAAAGTAAAGCCAGAGTATTTTATTAATTTCTTCAATGTTAAATGTGTCAACATTTTCCTTACTGGTGACAGTAAGGAAAAAATGGTTTGTTTCTGTTCTCTCCTGGCCAAAGAGAGTCCTACTTCATTAGAGATGTAGTCCCAAAATTCTGGGGCTGGCTGTAAGAGTGACATCATCAGTAAAACACTAGGGGAGGAAGCAGGAGGTATGTGCTAATGGCTTTAAAGAAATATAGGTGTCCAATTTTCAGTTTATTACTGTGACCTGAATCTCCCAGCATAGCTGAAGCAAAAGCTGGTGACAGAACATGAAACTGTACAAATGGTACAACTGTTCAAGTAACATCGAAGTTTCCAGTAAGACTTTCAAATATTGTAAAGTATTCCTTTTGCTGGCACGATTTCTAGTAAAGAGAAACCCAGTGAAATAGAATTTGAATTTAATACATATTGGCCAATATGCATATAAGTTACAGAAGGAATGGGAGAGGGACAAATATATTTCCTTATCACAGTTTTCAAAAAATATGGTGTACTAATTTTTTAGAGTGACTTTGTAGATTCTTTTGGCTACCTAACCTGGAGTTTATAATATTGACAGAATCAAATAGTGACTCAAGTTTTTGTTTTATCTGTTTATATAGGCAACATAACGCAAATGTTTTTAAATTGTATTTTCAAGGAGAAATTAAGTTAGATATAATAAACAATATCAAAGTGTTTTTCAATGTTTAAAAGATGTTTAAATAATTTGAAATAAATAATCACATAACAAGAACGATTGAGTACATTATGAAAAAAATTTATATTACAAACCTATTGGAATGTAGCACAATTCACTGGAAATTGGTATGCCAAAAATTTAAAGCTCATTGGATCTATGTAAAACTGAACATGGACTTGTGTTATCATTCAAATTAAAGTGTTATCCTAGGGAAACTATTGCTCCTGATGGGACAATGGTTCTGGAAGGGGTTCGCGTGTGAAAATAGAAACATGTTTGAAGTCAGCTTAAATACAAAGTATAATGATGTTCCGGGCCCACCATCCTCTCCTCAACAGGCCCAAGTGGCTCTTCCACAATCTCTGTCAAGTTGGGACCAGCCAGTGCTGGGGTTTTCTAGGAAGAATGGGTGTCACCAAAATTGAGTAAAGTTGTCCTTCCTGAGTCTTCTACGTGTTTCTAGGTACAAAGAAATTTTAATAAAATGACAAACAAAGAAACCAAAAAGGAATAATTGGTGTATATAACATTGTGTTCATTGATTAAATGTATTTGAAGGAAATTGATGACCCAAAAGAATGCTATAAAGACTTAACTACCATAGTAAGAGAGGATGCAGTTCTTATTCTATGTAGTATTACAGCAAGGTAATTTGTTCTAAGCAATAACAAATAGCTACATTTTAAAAGTTACAGTGGGAAAAACGTTTTTAATTTTTCATATGATATAAGTGAATTAAAAAGAGGAAGAAATATGTCAAAGTATCCATCTGGGCATATTAAATCTCAGCTTTAAGCTTCCTAAGAGTTGACTAGGCATTTAGTTAAATGAGCTTGAAATGAATCAGGGATGGAAATATAAAAGTGAAAACTGTTGACATAAAAGTATTTAATGCCATGACAAAACCAAGACAAAAGGAATTGAAGGAAAAGGATAGAACACCTCACTCAAAGGCTGTTGAATTCTTCAGTAGGATAATGACTAAAAATGTCCACTGGGTTTGTCAAAGTAAGTATTGAGTGTGACCTCACATTACAGTGGAATATGAATGAGGAAATGTAGACATTATGTGTGAAGAAATTACTAGTCAGAAAAGAAGAGGCTGGAGCAACAGCTGGAGGGATAAAGATTAAAGGCTTACATTTAAAATTATAATAGAGTGCATTAAAATGCAGGTAGCAGTGACTTAGTTGATAAAGACACAAGACAGTAAAGAGACAAATGACCAAAAACCAGGAAGAATTTGTTCTCCAGCCTTGGAAGGAGCTCCAGAACAAAATTTCTAGTTACCAGATAGAGGTAAGGAGTTGAACTTCAAGCTGCAACTTAAAAGCTCTCAAAGCAGCTCCTTAATCACTCAGATTTCCTAAGGTCATCTTGAATAACAGATGACAGAGACCCACTCAGCCGGTACACAAAATGATTGCATTCATAGTGCTCAGAGTTACTGTCTTCTGTGTTCATACCTTCTATTATGTTGTGGAAGAATCTAACCACTAAGAAGAAGATTGTGGGAATTTTTGTTTCAATATAGGTAAATAAAGCTATCCATCTCTCTAGCTATCTGAAGCTATTCAAACAGAACTAGCCAAAATCCCAAATGCTCTGAAACTTAAAACTTTTTGAGTATCAGCATGATGCCATAGGTGGAAAGATCCCTTTTATGAAACTTTGTTTCATGCACTAAATCAATTTAAATAGTGCATAACATTACCTTCAGGCTACATGTATAACTTACATATGAAACAAAAGTGAGTTTTCTGTATCAACTGGAGTCCAAAATTATGTACATGCAAAAATATTATTATTTTATACATGCGAATTATTATGTACATTCCAATTTTCCAAATGATGAATACCATCTAATATCTGACCTCCAAACCTTTCATATAAAATAGTACTATCTCAATTTTTGTCCAAACATTTCAAAACAAGATGGTAAACAGGTAAAGAATTTCCACGTGTTTGTCTTGTTTAGCAGTAATTTTTGAAAGATAGTCAATGTAGTACTAATTAAACAAGAATGTTTATCACTAAAGTATGAAAAATGCAATGTAAATCTTTCTGATCGGGGGAGTGAAGGAAGTGGGGAAGGGAAGGGATAGCTGGAGAAAAACCAAGGAGAGGGTAACAATGCTCAACAAGAAATGTACTCAGTACATTACTAATGTAACTATAGCCACCCTCAACTCAAGAACACTTATTGATCTTTTCTCTTCTCTCCTTCTTAAGCCAAATTCCTCACTTTCCATTAGTTTTTAGAAAATAGTTTTATTAACTTTCAGTAGTTGTACAAAGGATTCGATTCAACAAAGCAGTTTATGATTACATTCTGTCTTGATCAGTGTCATCCCTTTCAACATTCTTATCCAAACCTCCCAACTTACACTTCCCTCTTCTCTTAAATTTGTAGGATATATATTGCATTTTCCTTTTGCCATCTAATATAACAGTGTGCATGTATATTGATCTGTTACCTCCTTCAACATTTTCATCCCCCTCTGACCCACGCCTTCCCTTATTCTTCTTAATTTTATGGTATATACAGTGAATTATTGCCTGCCTTCTCCTCCCATTTCCCCTTGCCCCTTGCCCTCTTCCCCTGGCTCCCACAAGTACCTATTTCCTAGTACTTATTTTGTTGGGTTTTGACTTTGCCTTTTTAAGGAATTATACTATTTGAGCTCTCCATAGAGTCTGTTAAACTTCAGTTAATTAATTTGTAACCATTTGTCTACCACTCAGTGCGTTTACTAATAGAAGTTTAGGCACATTCTGGCTACCATAATGAAGGAATCATGCAATCTTTGTTTCTCTGGGTCTAGCTTACTTCACTTAGAATATTTTCCAAATCTTTTCATTTCCTTACAAATAGTACAACTGCTTCCTTCCTTCCTTCCTTCCTTCCTGCCTGCCTTCCTTCCTTCCTTCCTGCCTTCCTTCCTTCCTTCCTTCCTTCCTTTCCTTCCTTCCTTCCTTCCTTCCTTCCTTCCTTCCTTCCTTCCTTCCTTCCTTCCTGCCTGCCTGCCTTCCTTCCTTCCTTCCTGCCTTCCTTCCTTCCTTCCTTTCCTTCCTTCCTTTCCTTCCTTTTTTCTTTCCTTCCTTCCTTCCTTCTTTCTTTCTGTCTTTCTTTCATTGGTTGTGGGGCTTGAACTCTGGGCCTGGGCAAAGTCCCTCAGCTCTTCAGGTCAAGGCAAGCACTCTACTACTTGAGCCACTGCACCACTTCCGGTTTATTCCATGGTTTATTAGAGATAAGAGTCTCTCATGGACTTTCCTGCCCAGGTTGGCTTTGAACTGTGATCCTCAGATCTCAGCCTCCTGCATAGCTAGGATAACAGGTGTAAGCCACTGGCGCCTGGCTACAATATCACTCTTTCTAATGGATAAGTAAAATTCCGTTGTGTGTATATACTATATTTTTTTTATCCATTTGTTTACTGAGGAGTATCTGGGCTGATTCTGTATCTTGGATATGGTGAACAGCGCTGTAGTAAACATGGTTGTGCTGGTGGCTTCACTGTATGCTGATTTGTAATCTTTTGGATAAATGCCCAGGAGTGGGATTTTCATTACTTTTAGACACCCACACTTGGGGAGATTGAGGAGGTACCATGATCTGAATGTTGGTCTCTCAAATATATGTATTGAAACTTAATCCCTGATGCGGTGGCATTAAGAGATGGACACTCTGGTACATATGAAAGGGATTAGTGCCTTACAAAGGAAGCTCGAAGGAGCTCATCAACCCTTTATCCAAGTTAAGCCACAGCTAGAAGGCACCATCTATTGAGCAGTGAGCTGCACTCTGAATCTTCTGGTGCTTTGATCTTGAAGCTTCAGAAAAGTAAGCATTAAACTTCTGCTGTTTATAAATTAGCCCATCCAAGATATTTTGTTCTACCAGCCCAAATGGATTAAGAAGAGAGATGAGGGAGGGGAGGCTTAAATCCATTCATCTAATTGAATTTACACTTACAGCAGGTTTTTAAAACCAGCAATGAAAGTAAAATAATTCTAAATAATTGGTCTGTAAACTTCCAGCTTTTGTTTTGAATATTTACATAGGAGGGAAATTCATTCTATTAAAAACATAAGCACAATGTGTAAGAAATGCTTAGAAAGGAAAGAGAAGCCTGGAAAACATTAATATCAGAGCAGAAATTGGCATCGACAATTCTATGCCATAGGTAAGCTGGGGGCAGAGCACCCTTAGAAGTCAGGGAATTGGAACCCAGCTTCCGTCTCTTAATCCATGCACAGACATCTGCAAAATGTTGAGCAAATGCTATAGTGGCGCCATGGGAAGTCGGCAATATTGATATAGCTTATAGACAAAAGGAACTCACAAAGTAAAAGCAGACTAAGCAAACCATTTTAAGTACGTCCAAGAATTCCAATTAGCAGTCTCTGTTGAGAAGGCTCTATGTGACTCTATATGACGATCTCGGATGCCTTTCATTTAGGGTCTTAGTAAATATGCCACACTTTAATTTAATTATACTCCATTTTGATATGAAAAAGTGATGAGTTCTTTTTAGTTTTTTGAACATGCTCTCTAAGACCGTAACTTATAAAGTGCTACTGTTCTGCTAACAGAGTTCAAAAACAGAGCAATGTGTTTGTTTAATTAAAGTTTTCTCCCTTCTAGTCTGGGTGATGTTTTAGAAGGAAATGATCTAAAAACATTTTTACTCATTTAAATTGTCATTGTTGTATCTTATCTTGGTATGTTTTGCAGTATCTTCAGACTGCTAGTTGGATTAAAAATTTTAAGAAAACATTTTACTATCATAGAAATACCACGTTAGATGCAGGAGATCCTTGCCTTGTATATTTGTTGGGGGACTATACTAATCCTCATATGTATATATATATTTATATTTATATATATGTATATATGTGTATAAATATGTGTGTGTGTTATTGTAAAAATACTGTACAGAGAGGTTACAGTTACATGAGCAAGGTAATAAGTACACTTCCTATCGAGCATTGTTACTTCCTCCTTTGTTTTTCCCCTCCCATCCCTTCGCTCCTACCTCAACAACTACACTATTCCCCCGCGCCCCCCCCCCCCAATTGTAAAGTTCCTTTTTCAACATGGTGTCCTGTGCATATCACTGTTACAATATGTCAACCTGTATCTCTATTTAACATTTTGTTTTTTCCCTTCCCCTCCCCAAATTAAAGAAGTGTATATACAAGAAGCAGGGCACCAACATCAAACACAATGAAAACAGGAGTTATACCATGGGGGAGGAACACACAAAGAAAAAAAGTCATGTGGTACATTATAAATATGTTAGAAACAATAGCAAGAAAGAAAAAAAAACACTTGTGCCCCTATTTTAGGGTTCATTTCGTTTAACATCATCTTATCTGGTCCTATCTTCATAGATTTGACCTTTTCTGCTTGTCCCAGACATACTGCAGTTATTGCAAATAAGGGAAAGCATGGGACCCATGTTTCTTTGGGCCTGGCTTAATTCACTTAATATAATTTTTTCCAAGTCTTTCCATTTCCTAACAAATGGGGCAATGTCATTCTTTCTGATGGAGGCATAGAATTCCATCGTGTATATATACCACATTTTCTTGATCTGTTCATCTACTGAGGGGCATCTTGGTTGCTTCCATATCTTAGCTATGGTAAATAATGCTGTGATATACATACTTATGCTGGTAGCTTTAGTATGATCTTGTTTGTGATCATTTAGGTAAATGCCTAAAAGTGGGATTGCTGGGTCATAGAGGAGCTCTATGTGGAGTCTTTTGAGTAACCTCAAAAGTGGTTGAACAAGTTTACACTCCCACCAACAATGCAGTAAGGTTCCCTTCTGGCCACATCCTCTCCAGCATCAGTTGTTATTAGAGTTCTTGATTATAGCCATTCTAACTAAAAACAAGATACAAATATAGTTATCTCATTACTTTAAAATATTTTCTCCATACATTTAAAATCTTTTACCACCAGTTATAAATGTTTGGAAAAATAAGATGATACATCCATATATTATAAGCTGATCTATTTTGCTTCTTTGTAAAGAAAACATTAGTAACTTGTCTTTTACTTGATTTCTTGTTTTAAAGAAATGAAAAATCACTTCTGTTTTTGGTGATTTGTTCCACTCTTTTTATCATTCTTTAATTATCTTATCATATTTTTGTTCAAAGTGTGCAGTATTCCCAAAAATCCCTTCACTCTCAAGTCCTTGGTAGCGTTGATATGTCATCTCAATTTTTTTCTTTTTTTATTGCAAGGTGATGTACAGAGAGGTTACAGTTACATAAGTAAGGTAGTAATTACATTTCTTGTCAGACTTGTTATCCCTCCCCTCAGTTTTTACCTACTTTCCCTTCCTCCAATCCCCCCTGTCAAGTTGTACAAATCATTTCCAACATGTTGTCTTGTGAATAATGGTTCCCCTCTTGTCTTTTGTCTCATCATTCCGTTGTTCCCCTTCCCTTCCCGAATTCAGATAAATGTATATACAATACCAGGGTACTAAAATCAAATACAGCTACAATAGGGTATATACCATAGGGTGGAAGAACATACAAAAGAAACAAGAAATCACATAGCATATTAAGAACAACAACAACAATTTTCTTAGGGGTATGGGAGTTTGAATTCAGGACCTTGTGCTTCTTCACTCAGTTGGTGCTCTATTGATTGAGCCATGCTTTCAGCCAAAGATTTTACTGGTTATTTTGGAGATGTGAGTCTCACATACTTTTCTGACCAGGCTGGTTTTGATCTGTGATCCTCCGGATCTCAGCCTATGAGTAGTTGGTATGGATTGTTTTGGTCACAGCACTTTGATAATACCTGTACAGTTAACTATGTTCCTTTAGGTGCTTATCTACTCTCCTAATTAGTATGAATTTTAATGTTCCCAGCCAGTTATTTCTCTTACAGGTGCATTTATACTTGCATTTTACTTCAAGACTTATGACTTTTTGTTTCTTTGATTCACTTTCATTTTTCTTGGAGTTCCTTATTCAGATTTCTGGGTTTATTTTTACAATGCAATGTGAGTTTATTTCTATATTTTAAAAAACCTAACAAGGATATAAAATATTGTCTCATAATTCCAAACCCTATTTATTGTTTATAGTATGACATAAAATTTGATCTCATGATTTAATTTGTTTTCCAAGTATGTTTTCAAAAATATTTAAATAGTAGCTTTATCAAAATTAAAACATGACAGCTGGTGTTCAGCAGAAATTTTGAACAGTAAGAATACTTTTTTCCATGGATCAATTCATGGTAGTAAGCATAATCCCAACACAATGTAATCCTATTACTCTGAGATAAGAGTATTGATTAACCTCTTATAATCTTTTTTATTGATTGTCTTGGAAAGTCTGTCTTCTCTTAAGTTTATCTGCTTCAGCTTAAATTTTACTAACAAGGTTTCACGGAAAATTATTTATATGTATACTTCTTTTCACGGAACAATTATTTAACATATACCTCTTTAAATACAGTGTTTAATTTTATCTTAAAGTATGTTATATATAACATATATATATACGATATAGGTGTATATCGTATATATATATATGAAGTAGAGCCTACAGTGGAAGGCTAAGGATGTAGCTCAGTAATAAGGTGCTTGCCTTGCGGGCATGAGGTCCTGAGTTTGATTTCAGCTTGGTCCCCAAAGACACTAGAGGATGTTTTCTTTTTTGGGCGGGGGAGGGGGGGGGAGGTCCAGTTGTGGGGCCTGAACTCTGGGCTTGGGCGCTGTCCCTCAGCTCTTCAGCTCAAGGCTAGCGCTCTACCACTTGAGCCACAGCACCACTTCCGGCTTTTTTTCTTTTTGCTTATATGGTGCTGAGGAATCGAACCCAGGGCCTCATGCATACAAGGCAAGCGCTCTACCACTGAGCCACCTTCCCAGTCCCGATGTTTTCTTTTTTTAACCTGAAAATATTTCTAGTGAATATTGCAGAAGTGTTATTACCTAGATCTTTACAACATTCCAACACCTTTTCATAACTAATGGTATTTTCTAAATATGTATTTTCTTCAAGTTCCCTTTTAGATCAAATGTTCTCCAACTCACAGTGTTATATACCTGTTTTTGTTTGATTCTTAGTTTCAGAAATGAAATAAGAGTCTATCTGACATTGGGGCTGGTGGTACAATGGTATATTGAGTGGAAAACAGGGAACTTTACTGTGCATGAGAACTTGGGTCCAAACCTCAACACCAAAATAAAAATAGCCAGTAACTGGTAATAACTGGGTCTGTTTGGCTCTTCCTCAATTGTTAATGACCTCTTCATAGCATTCCATGTGTAAACTAACCTGAAAATAATGATAAATTATTAATTCTACAGAAATATCAATAACTATAGCACATGTAAAAGCTTTAAGTTTTCTTTTGGAAGGGTTCTGAGGTCTTACATTACTCATTTTAAAACACATATTTAAAAATCTATAGCAAAGTGGTATTAATGTTATATTTTATGTTTAGCTAATGCTTGTGAGTTGAGCATGCATTCCAGTACTTATTATAGTGGTATCTTAGTTTTAAAAGGTAGCCTCAGTACTAGTTTGATTACATTCTCGTCAGGGCTGTTCTTCAATAAACATGCAGATTAAATATAGAATTTTCTGTTTATGTAGCTGAATAACCAACTCCCTTGCTGATGTTGCGTTGATGGCGGTCTATGATTCATTAGATTTTCTCATTAGCTAAGTGATGCTCCTGCACACCAACTTCACTCACAGCATGTGTCGTTCACATTTGTGCCTCAGCGAATTTGCAAAATGCTACAAATTCTGAACCATCAAGTCATTCTCAAATAGTTGAACCTCAAATAACAAAATCTTACAGTATGTTTTGTGAGCTGGCCAGTTTCCCCTTTGTGTTAGGATTCTCTAAGAGAGACTAAGGGGCAAGCATTTTCTTAAATATGAACAATACAAGCTGGGTTCTGGTGCTCATGCAGGTAATCCTAGCTACTCAGGAGGCTGAAATCTGAGGACTAGTTCAAAACCAGCCTAGGCAGGAAAGACCTGTGAGCCTTATCTTCAATTAATCACCCCCAAACCAGAAGTAGAGCTATGGTTCAAAGTAATAGAGTGCTAGCCTTGAGCAAAAAAAGGTCAGGGACACTGCCCAGTCTCTGACTGCAAGCCCCATAACAGAAAACAAAACAAACGAACAAACAAAAAACAGAAAAGATGATTGATGGCATTCTGCTATAATATATTTGGAAAATATAAATATAAAAATATAGTTGGAAAATATAAATATATATAATACAGTCAACATATTATTATATAATTAAATATTATATATTAAGTATATATTTACATAAATATAAGTATATTTGGAAAATATAAATTCATGGTCTGTAGTAGCATATGAATGAGTAATGGTTACAACAAATTAAACAACAAATTAAACAAAACAAATCAGAATGAAGTAAATTGAACATCATAAGAAATTTTTCTCTACATACAGTCAGGGTTACCATGTGGAAGAAGAAATGTTATGAAGAATGTAAACATCTCTTTGTCATGTAGCTGTTCATATTAATAAAGAAAAACATGCATAATAAGGGCAGTAGCTGACATAACTCTTGTTTGAAGAGAAAACTTTTCTCTGCTTCAACAAAGACTCTTCAACTAGGGATAGGGAGAAGCACAATGTTAAAGCTATTTAATTTCCATAAGAAAACTTTAAGACCACTTACTTTTATTCTTGTCATAAAATAGGCAAAATGAGGTAAAATGAGGTTAAACAGCATGTAGCTATTTAGATAGCAGAACTCTACAAGACTGGACATTGAACTCAGGCCAATATTCTACTGCTTGAGCCACACCACCATCCCTTTTGGCATTAGTTATTTTTCTAGTAGGGGCTCACATCCGTACTTTATGCCAAAGTCAATCCCAAACATAATCCTCCTATTTATGTTTCATAGTGTTTTGATGACAGGAGCTCCACCATGCAGACATTTCCTTTTTTAGGAAGGTAGTGTTGTTGGTGTTGGGGCTAGAACTCAGGGCTTGGCACTGGCCCTGAGTTTTTGTGCTCAAGGTTAGCACTTTACTTAACTTGAACCATGTCTTCATTTTTTGCTCTTTTTGGTGGTTAATCAGATATAAGAGAGTTAGACTATGTTTCCTGGGCTGGGTTTCAACTGTAATCCTCAGATTTCATCCTTATTGTATCTAGAGTTACAGACATGAGCCACCAGCACCTGGTATTCATATTTTTGAAGATGGAGTTTCAGGAATTTACTTTTTGGGGCTAGCCTCCACCATGATTTTCCCAAGTAGCTGGGATTACAATCTTGAGCCATGGCAATTTGATATTTTTATCAACATGCTATGGTGTTAAACTTCATTAAAAACTCAAACATCATAATAAAGATAACAAGAATCTTCCCAGCTGTTAACAAGACTTAATTCTTATGCTTAAGTTGTTGAATTATCAAGGCAAGAAGAATTCGACTTATTCATACTAAAGTGAATTTCTCAACTGCATTTACTGTACAAAAATAGCATGCCACCACTTATTCTCCAAGAAATAGATGAAAATAATCTTGATGATGAATAAATAGTAATTGTTCTTTTAGGAAAATACTATGAATATCAATTATGAATGTTTACTGTTGGTTTACCTTTAAAAATTTTATTATTCACAGTTTATACTTTAATAGAAGGCATACTAGATGTCAAGTACTTTTAAACACATTCAAAAACATGGACTTAAATCTGGTCTCAAGCCTTCGTACCCATACCCCACAAAAGAGGTCTTACTAATTTCTTATAGGCCTAGTTTTAAAATCCGCATTTTACTGCTAACAAACTGAGGGTAAGCAGCTGCTTTCCAGGGTAAGATTTTTTTTTGTTGTTGTTATTGTTGTTGGTCATGGGGCGTGAACTCTGGGCCTGGGAGCTATCCCTCAGCTCTTTAGTTCAAGGCAAGTGCTCTACCACTTGAACCACAGCGCCACTTCCATTTTTTCTGGTGGTTACTTGGAGATAAGAGTCTCACAGACTTTCCTGCCCAAGCTGGCTTTGAACCGTGATCCTCAGATCTCAGTCTCCTGAATAGCTAGGATTACAGGCGTGAGCCTCCAGTGTCTGGCCAGGGGTAAGATTTTAAAAGTTTCAGAGTATGTTCCAGAGGTAAGATTAAAAACATTCCACATTTACATGCTAACTGGATAGTAGTCTCTTTCATGCTATTCAATTAGGAACATCATATACTTGGAAGGATGAAAAAGATTGAGACCTAAAAGTCAACCAGAGCTACGTAGTGACTTCCAGATCATCTTGGACCACATAGCCAGAACTTGTGTATATTATTGTGTAATGAGTTGTTTTATTTGCTGCAATAGATTTTTGCTATTTGATTTATACTCTATCATTTCCTATAAATTGTACATATAAGGTAATTCAGTTGCATGGAGTTTATTACAAGACATAAATATAATAATGTTAATACCAACTTTTCCAGCAATTCTCTTTAATCTTCCTGAGTTAGTAGATGTTCTTTCAAGTAAGAAGAACAGTGTTTTATTATATGCTCAAAGACTGGAAAATGTGATATGCTAATCTCTATAATAGTAAAAAGAAAAAAATGAAAAACAAAACAAACTCTCTTGGATACGATGTAAAAACAACCAGAGAAGAGTGTTCCCTTGGGTGAAGCTAATGCCACATGAGGTGTTGAGTAAATCTGTTGTAAGCAAATGACAGATGGGAAGAACTCATTTAAATTTTCAAAAAGCTTTTGCTCTGCAAAAGACTTTTCTTAAAATGATTTATATTTATATCTCAATAATAAAGGCTCTGATTAAGCATTGCAGTTGTCACTGGTATAAAGGAAAGTACAGTCTTGAGCAATCTGTTTTAGTTCCATTTGTTCATTTTACTAATCAGTCTTTCTTTGAACTATTGTTCACAAGATAGTGCCTTTTTGCCCTTTCTGAGGTATCCTCAACTTTGGCTAATGATAAAATGTTGTAACTTTCTTTCATCCTCGTTACCATTCTCATTGTTCTCCTTAGCTGGATGTGTTTTGGATGCCATCCTGTCCTGCAGAGAGCTGCAGGACTCCATTGGATCTGCTCAGGCACCTGAGCCTAATTAATGAAGTTTAACCACTCTTTTAATCACAGGTGGAGTAAATCCATCTCTGAGGATTGAATTAATACTTTACAATGGTTCCCCAGACATATTCAATGCCCATGGCATATCTTAGGAAGAGAAATAGTGCAGGACACATTATCAGTCATGTAATGGTCTGGTTGTCTCTGCCCATAATTTGGTAGAGAAAGTATGCTATTTGGGCATTTAATTGGGAAAATATAAACGATCAAACTTCAAATTATAACAACTGAACTGAAAAAGACAAAGTGAGAGAGAGGAGAGAGAGCCAGCAAGTGAGTGAGGGAGAGCGAGATTGCTCTGGATAGGAGAGAAAGAAAACTCTACAAAGCAGCAGTCAGTCAGACGTGACAAATGGTCTTCTGCAGCCCCTCTGGGTTCTCTGCATCTTCTCTCTGGTTAAATCAAGTGTCATAACCGTTGCAGTGGTGAGAACTCTGGCAAAGGAAAGGAGCTAAAAGTAAGTTACTAAAAGACTAACCTCTCAAAGAATCAGTGGAAAGGCTGGAGAGCCCAACTTGAGACAAGAGTGAGCATGAAGCCATGAAAACAGCACACAAGCCCAGAGCCTTGTTCAGTTGAGAATGCTGACTGTTAAAAGAACCACCAAGGCTGCATGCATGAACATAAATTCCACTGGACTCCCAGGTGGCTGCTATGAGATATTTCATTCTTACCAATTTTGCATTATTTTCTCAAAACTCCAAAACCCAGACAAGATTACGTCATTGTCTGGGCATAGGACACAATCTGTGCTTCAGTGATCAGAATGCAAGAAAGGCTCCTGGAGCTGACAGCCTCATGATGGGCAAACAGACCCTGCCTCCCCTAAAGGCTTACAACATATAACTCACTACTTAGAAGTGTTTCTAATGATTTTTAACCCATAACATTGGCCTACTTCAATCTTCATTATCATATATGCCTATAAACAAAGCTGCGAAGAGTTACCAATTTGGAAATCTACTGAGTTGTCTTCTTTAAATTATATTTGCCTCAAAATATAAAGGCATTGTAAATAATGAGATACGCCAGGTACTGGTGACTCACACCAGTAATTCTATCCACTCAGGAGTCTGAGATCTGAAGGATAGTGTTCCCAGGCCAGCCTGAGCAGAAAAGTTCTCTGTATACTATCTCCATAATTATTAGCCAAAAGCAAATATGGAGGCATATCTCAATTGGTAGAGCACGAGGTGCTGAGTTTAAATGCTAGTGTTAGCAAAAGTAAATTAAAGAATGAAATGACATAACCCTACAATATTTCTATTTCATATAGATATAGATATAGATATATATATAGAGAGAGAGATTACAAAGATACTGTAGAGAGGGGTTACAGTTCATGAGTAAGGTAATGAATACCTTTCCTATGGAGCATTGTTAGCCCTCCTTTGTTTTTCCCCTACTATCCCTTCCTTCCCTACCACCCAAACATTCTAATTCCTTTCATTCAAAAAGTGTGCCTGGGAGAACAGTTGAAGAATACAGCACATACTTGATAAGTAGGAGAACTTCAGTTCAACCCCAACACAATTTTTAAAAGACATATTAAGGACCTGTGAGATACATGGTATATGGTAGTATACCATCTTAATATAAATATGTCATATGCACTAAAGAATGTATAAATATGAAGGATTGTTGCCAACACCAAAACATATCCATGCACTCATTTGTCATGAAGTTTGAAAACAGAGATGAGAAGTAAAGCAAGGCTATGATAACCATGAAATTTAGGAAAATGGAAAATCAGTGCTGAGATATTTTCCTGTTGCCATTTCTTTCTTGAGACATGTTCCTTCTGTCAATTCCACCATTTATTTGTTTCTTTGCCTGCTTGCCTTATGGTGCTGGGAGTATTCTGCAGGGTCTTGTGCATATTAGGCAAGCACTCTACCATTTGAGCGATGCCTCAAATCATGTGTTTTTATTTTATTTATTTATTTATTTATTTATTTATTTTGTCAGTCATGGGGCTTGAATCTGGGCCTGGGCGCTGTCCCTCAGCTCTTCAGCTCAAGGTGAGCACTCTACCACTTGAGCCACATCGCCACTTCTTTATTTTATTATTGAGAGGAGCATGGTCCTTTTTTAGACTGGCCTTGGCCTACTGAATTTACATGTGCCTCTGGGATTGCAGATGTGTGCTACTGCCCTACCTGCATGGCATCAATATATCATCCCCTCTTTGTATGTGTAAGTTGACATCCTTACAAAACGTATCTCTAGAGAAGTGGTTGGTTTAGTAATGGTACCTTCACCAAATGTAATGGAATTTTGTAGATGTATAAAATGTGCTTCCTATTTAGAAGCAACATGGCGTCAGATGCATGACTGTTGAAACAGTCAATATGTCTTCTGATTGTATTCAGAGAAGCCCTAAAACTACAACAGGCAGGTACACATTTTCAAATAGATTTTGTTGTTGTTTATCTGCTCACGTGTTTGATTCCAGTAAGAATTCTTCATTCCTCACTGCAAGAAGACAAATGTGATAAGTGTACTTCCATACGATTGGATGGGCTTTATCAAGAAGTCTCCATTTTGGTTCAGCTGCTGACATTGGGAATTTAGTAATGTGCAGAGTCCAGAGCCTTCTTAAGAGAAAACCTGCATTTTTCAGCTGGTGGATGATTTTCACCTTTCCTTCTTGGCTGCTTTGTACATGATGGGAGTGAAGGAAGCTGACAATTGACTCACTAGACAGGTCATCTTGTCATTCAGATTATTAGGTCTACAAAGTGAGTATCCTCAAGTGGACATTTATAGAGAAAATAAATGTCTTCATACTTGCTCATTTCAAGAATTTCATTCATAAATCATTCCCTCAGAATCACAACCTTGTGACATGAAATGCTTGATCATCTCCCTGATCTCAGTTGTCTGGCCAGATACTCCATGTAATTTATGGACTGCTTCCCTGATGTACTCCCAGAGGAGGAATTCAGGGGCTTCCACTTGGCCCTTCACTGAAAGAGTTTTTACTCCATACCTCAAAAAGATCAAAATCAACATGGATTCTTCCAGTCATTAAATGTATCTCCACTGACTTGAAATTTTGTGTATGGGAAAAGAACCACAAATGCGTCTACAGTCATATTCTTTTAGAGTCCCCAGACTGACATTCAATAATATTTTCTGAGACTTCTGGGTAAGACATATTTTGCTCAGACTTAAGGTAATTGATACTTTTAAAATTATTAATATTACTTAAACTGCATGAATCCTTCGATTCTGATTTCCCTAAATTCAGTGCAATGGGCATGCAGTTTCTTAAAATAGTCCATAAAAATGGTTTCACATTCATATTCTTCCTTCCAGGATCACGAGGAAAGGGTGAATCATGGGTGTTGCTTTTGGCAGACAGCTGAACTTGCACCGAAATTACTTAATGGCATTTTCTGAATGTTTATACTACTTCCCCAATTGTCCAAGCAGTGTGTGACCTGTAGGCTTTGGTATATGCTTATTCGCTCTTAGAGTTGATTTTTTTGTTAATTCAGTAAATGCATTAAGCTAGGCACCAGTTGCTCACTCCTGCAATTCTAGTTACTCAGGAGGCTAAGATCTAAGGATCATGGATTGAAGCCAGCCAGGGCAGGAAAGTTCATAAGACTCCAATTAATCACCAAGAAACTGGAAGTGAAGGTGTGGCTCAAGTGGTAGAGTGCTAACTTTGAATGTGAATGCTCAGGGACAGTGCCCAGGCCCTGAGTTCAAGCCCAGGCCTGTCACATACACCCATACCCATACCCACTCCCACACCGAAACAGCATATTGCTGCATTAAAATTTGTGCTTAAATCACATGTAATTATTGCTTTGAATTTAGAACATAAACGCAATTATATCTGTGTAATTTTAGACATACTAGTATGTCTTAATAAATAAAATACTAAATCTTCCTTAGATTTCATCATGCCTCTACCATAGTGAGCCTGAGGACATTCAACTCAATTCTTCCAAAGAACATCTCTATTTGTTTGTGAACCTGAATTTGAACCTGAGGCAAAATCTTAAAATAGCCTTCACTTTCAACATATATGTCTGAAATCAAGAAAAATATAGTTGGGATCTATCCTACAGCTGTAACGGATGGCAGGTTGACCACGATCATCTCAAAAATGCCTGTATTGAAGTTTCTTTTCATGTAACACTTGAAAATTTATAGACCCTTGATCCTGTGTATACTGAACAAAAAAAAATACATTTACCAAGTTTTGAATCCATCGTTTGTTGGACTATGGGCTCTGATGGCTCAATTTCTATAAATATCTTTCTATGCCTCAGATTCTTGATCCTGAAAATAACTTGGCAAATCTAGTGCTAACTGTTAGAAAACAATGAAGTTCTAACCTTAGAGAGTCATTCCTCTATCCTTTCAGTTCATCCTTGGTGTGTTCTGAACATTTTCTACCCAATCCTCTGCTAAATGTTTTATATACAGAAATACTGAATAGATAACATTAAATGGTAATACATTATCTTGCAATCATATGAACAGGATTGTAAATAAAATTGTACCATAGTTTAGAGTTATAAAGAAAGAGAATGAGAAGTTGTTTCTTGTAATGAACAATGAAATTGTCCAAAGTATGTGGAAGTAATTGAGTAGGGAAGTGGTAAATGTTGTGAAAGTACATGCAGAGAGACACATTAGAAAAGAGGGCACCATTAGCTAAAAAGTACTCCTCAGGACCAAGTTTAGTTGTCTTAACTTACAATTCTTCCAACTTTTCAGATCATTTAGTGTTGACATACGTATCCAAATTTAACAATATAATAGAGATTCTGAATCTCCAGATTTGGTAGACCTCCCGTAGTCTAAATCGAATGAGTTTCAAATGTTAGTTTCCTGTTATCCTTCAGCAAGAATTTTGTGATAAATTTAAACCAGTGTGGTTAAAAAATAACCCAGGCTAGGAAGGTGGCTCAGTGGTAGAGTGCTTGCCTTGCATGCATGAGGCCCTGGGTTCGATTCCTCAGCACCACATAAGCAGAAAAAAAAAAACCTGGAAGTGGCACTATGGCTCAAGTGGTAGCGCTCTAGATTTGAGCTGAAGAGCTGAGGGACAGTGCCCAGGCCCAGAGTTCAAGCCCCATGACTGACTCCCCCCGGCAAAAAAGCCAAAACAGGATCCCTTAAATTAGTCCCGCCTGGATAAAGTTTTGATACTAATCTTTGTTCACAGCTCTCTGGGTAAAAAGTTGTGTCACTTACTTTAAGTTCTCTATTGCTATCACATTTTTATGTTTATTATTATTGTTAAAGTTTTTTAGTGTTAGGGATTGAACTCAGGATTATCTGCACACCCCCCCCCCCCCGCCCCCATTATCAGTTACTTGGAAAGTGGCTGGGTGATAATGGTACTTTGTGCCTCAAAAAGGCAGTATGGATTGCTATTAGGTTCTTCTTGTGAGAGGTGTACTGGTTTTGCCTATCATTCCTTAGGGACTGGACTTTCCAATATAGAGCACAAAGAAATTCCTATGGTACAGAAACGAAACACCTGCTTCTAGAAACATTATTTGTAAAAGTCATCTTGCTACTACAATGTGGAGTTTCTTTAATGTTTGTCATATTTTTACGTTGAATGTAGTTAAATAAGTGAGAAAATGTAAACAACTTCAACATGGTGGCTGAAGGTAAAGGGCTTTCCTTTTCTCTAGCCCATGCCTGAGGTCTCTTTTGCCCTCCTGAGGAAATGCATAAATTATTAAATATATAAAAATAGATTATGAAGCTGGGCACCCAGTGGCTCACACCTGTCATCCTGGCTCCCCACGGGGCTGAGATCTGAGGCTTGTAGTTGAAGCCAGTCTGGGCATCAAAATCTGTGAGTATCTTATCTATAATTAAGTAGTAAAATGTCAGAAGTGGAGCTGTGGCTTACGTGGTACAGTACTAGGTTTGAGCAAAAAAGCTACAAGACTGTGCCAGGTTCTGAGTTCAAGGTAGAAAGGAAGAAAGAAAGAAAAAACAAAAGAAAGAAAGAAAGAAAGAAAGAAAGAAAGAAAGAAAGAAAGAAAGAAAGAAAGAAAGAAAGAAGGAAGGAAGGAAGGAAGGAAGGAAGGAAGGAAGGAAGGAAGGAAGGAAGGAAGGAAGGAAGACAGACAGACAGACAGACAGAAAGACAGACAGACAGACAGACAGACAGACAGAAAGAAAGAAAGAAAGAAAGAAAGAAAGAAAGAAAGAAAGAAAGAAAGAAAGAAAAAGAAAGAAAGAAAGGAAAGAAAGAGAGAGAGAAAGAAAGGGGCTGGGAAGGTGGCTCATTGGTAGAGTGCTTGCCTTGCATGCATGAGGTTTTGGGTTCGATACCTCAGCACCACATAAGCAGAAAAAAAAGCCAGAAGTGGTGCTGTGGCTCGTGTTGGAGCTCTAGCCTTGAGCTGAAGAGCTGAGGAACAGTGCCCAGGCCCAGAGTTCAGGCCCATGACTGGACCCCCCAAAAAAAATAGAAAGAGAAAGAGAGAGAGAGAGAGAGAGAGAGAGAGAGAGAGAGAGAGAGAGAGAGAGAGACAGAGAGACAGAGACAGAGACAGAGAGAGAGAGAGAGAGAGGAAAGAAAGGAAGGAAGAGAGAGAAAGAAAAAAGAAAGAAGAAAGAAAGGAAGGAAACAAAAATAGTTAATGCTAACATTATTGCAGAGAGGTTGAAGTGAGAATTATTTGAGAATTATTAGATTATTATCAGTTATGAGGCATCAGATTCTTTCCTTGGATACTTGGTGTTATAGGTGTGTGGGAGCGGGGCGGAGTTGGAAGAAAAGAAAACCAAATATGGAGTCCTCTCAACACTATACAAAGTAAATGAAGCAATAATGGGAAATGGAGAATTGTAAAAGGCAAGCATAACTTATTAAAAGGAAAAGATAGATTAAACTATTCATTATGTGCCCTGTTCTTTTTACTTCTTTTTTCTCTCTCATTCAATAGCTAATGTGGAAAGAGGAATAAGTTATCAGACAAATATAGATTTTGCAAACATGTGCATTGAGAAGAGTGCTCCTGGAACCCATTGCTAAGGAAGATTTTTTCAACATGCAAGTGTGTCATTTCCTTTCTTCATGGATTAGATGCTGAAATACTATGAGACAGAAATTTTCAGCTTCCACTCTGAAGAGAGGGAACTGGACAAATCAGTGCTGCCTTCCTCACAGCTAACGGTAAACTAAGAAAAGTTTGTTTTAATTGTTTTCTATAGTTGCTTCTGTTGACTGTTTGTGACTCTGTATGAGTCTCTGTGAGACAGAGAAGTGTTAAATATATACATTCTAGTAGAATATTTTATTACATCACTAATAATTTTCTAATTTCAGTTCTGCTGTTTCCATGAGCGGCAGAATGCTAGTGTGTGTGTATAAATATGCATGAAATATGGTAGCTTGGAGTTTGAACTCTCAAGCAGTTTTTTTTTCCATTTGATTATGCATGCTTTGTTTAAAATATTGATTTTTTTCAGTCTTATTTAACACATTTTAGTTAGACTCCTTTCCTTTGTTTTTATGTGACATTTTTGGCCTTCACATAATAGCTCTTATTACTTGCACAAATTATGAATATTGACTAGGTGTCTGAAATATGTATATCATTGAACTAGATAAGAAGAAAGAATACAAAGAATCCAATACAGTCTTCTGGAATCAATATTGATTCTCCCACTGTCTGATAGGTAACACTGACTAGTTTCTTAATCTTTTTTAGGTCTTAGTTTCTGAGCTGTAAAATCAAGAAACTACTGCTACGTAGCTTACATAGCTATTATTAGGATAAAATATGAAAAGCCCATATTAGAAAATGAAATTTAAAAATAGTAGTAATTCACTTCCAGGCAATTTACAAAAATTATTTTGTCAAACTAATTCTTTAAATTGATATGCTACATAGAAAACTGTAATTCAGAGAAGTTAAAATATTTGTCTAAGATCACATAGCTAAATAATGGAATCTGGGTTAAAATTTCTATTCTCACAAATCGGTCCTATTTTTTAAAGTGGTAAGAGAATAGAGACCAAAATATTTAAAACATTTTTTGCTTTGCATTTCAAAATGTAAATTATCCTAAATGTATATTTTTCTATAATAAGGCTGAATTATCAACAGATTTATGGCATCTTAATTTGTACATCTTAATCTGACACCCATAATGTGTGCAAAGATTCAGATTTCATTTGAAAATGAAAACATTTCTCTTGCATTAGAATGGCATAGTGTCAAAAATTGAATATTATCTCATCTTAATATTCTGATAATGTTTTTATCATAAAAACAAGAAAATAAAGCATGTGGTTCCAAACATACTAATGTGAAAATTATTTTATTATTGTTATCCTGTTGTTGCTTATATGAACTTTCAACTATGTCATAAAAAGCTGATATTGCAAAGATATGTTTCACTTCTCACAGAACATATTTTTAATAGACTATTTACAGAAAAGATTTCACAATTCTTTAACAGGGCATTGACATTTTGTGGGAAAAGTACCCTTACATGAAGTTAGCTTTTTCTCCTGATTTTGAAGCTGTATTTAAAATTACATTTGACTCTCCTGAATTGCTTCCTGGCTGCTAACAAGTCTCAGGAGTGTACATACTATATTTTTATGCTACAACTGATAATTAGTGAACAAAATAGAAATGGAATAATCTGGCAATACTAACAATAAATGCCTTTGAAGCAAAGTGGAGACATTGATGGTGACAGCTTTTCGTTTCAGTTTACTAGTTACACACCATTCAGGGAAAACATGTTATCTTCTAATTAGTAACAAGACTTAAAATTTTTTTCATGGTAGTTAAATGAATTTTTCCAGGCAGGTACTTTACAACCTGAGACATAACTCCAGCCTGATTTTTTAAATTTTATTTTATTGTAAAGATGATGTACAGAGGGGTCATAGTTATATCAGTAAGGTAATGAGAACATACTTGTGGAGCATTGTTACCCCCTCCTTTGTTTTTCTCCTACTGTCCCGTCCCTTGAGCCACAGTGACACTTCCAGTTTTCTGGTGGTTTATTGGAGATAAATAAGAGTCTCAGGGACTTTCCTGCCTAGGCTGGCTTTGAACAGCAATCCTTAGTTCTCAGCCTTCTGAGTAGCTAGGATTACAGGTGTGAACCACTGGCACCTGGCTTTGTTAGTTATTTTTGAGATGGAAGTTTTTTTCTGCCAAGGCTAGCTTCAAACCATGGATTTCAGCCTCCTGGGTTCCTTGATATTTGTGAGCCACTGGTACCTGACCATAATTTTCTTTTAAATATTAAGTTGAAGTTTTTTTGTGTGTGTGATACTGAGGATGGAACTCAGTTTCTTACACAATCTAGGCAAATGTTCTACCACTGAGCTGCATTCCCATATATCTTAGATATAAATATATAAAATATTTGATATTTTATTTTACTTTATGTTATTTTTTGGGGGGGGAGCCAGTCGTGGGGCCTGAACTCTGGGCCTGGGCACTGTCCCTCAGCTCTTCAGCTCAAGGCTAGCGCTCTACCACGTGAGCCACTGCGCCACTTCTGGGTTTTTTTTTCTGCTTATGTGGTGCTGAGGAATCGAACCCAGGGCCTCATGCATGCAAGGCAAGCGCTCTACCACTGAGCCACCTTCCCAGCCCTGATATTTTATATAATGCATGATATATGTAACATTTTTGAAATGTCAAGAACTCTCTTGTCACTGAAATCAAGAGACAAAAAGCTCATTTCATGGACCTAAGTTGAATGAATAAAACAGACAACAGACAAGACAAAAATTATCTGTGCAGTGCTAGGTGATGATAAATTTTGAGAAGAAATTAAGCCAGGAAAGGAAAGGAGAATATACTGTTACTTATTTTAGGGTTCTGATCATGTTTTCTCACTCATAGCTCAAGCATACCATGAAAACTCTGATCTTGAGGTTCATTAGTACCTCTGTGTTTCAGAGGGGTCTTACTGAATGCTCTGGTTGTAGGATTGCTGTAGACAGCACACAAACAGAAAGAACAGACAGGATTCTCCACTCACTTTCCTAGATATCGTCTATGCAGTGCAGCCATCATAAAAACCAAGGGCAGAGCTTGTGGCCATATGCGTAGAAGGAGGTTCTTCAAAGGTGACAGGCCTGCCTCCCCCTCCATGCTTCACCTTATGTATCTCTTCATGCAGCTGCTCATTTGAAATTCTTTGTAATGTCCATTACAGTAAACTGTTAGATGTGTTTTCTGAGTTCTATGAACCTTTCAAACAAATTAACCAAATCTATACATGTTTCAGGGGAGCCCAACTTAAAGATATTGGAGCAGTCAGAAGTAGAGGTACAATTGGCTTGGGCATGGCATCTAATGTCAGAATGGCCAATCTCAGGAACTGAGCATTCAATCTATTGCATGTGATATTGGCAGATACTGTGAGAAATGAAGTGGCTTACAAAACAGCCAGCTGGTATCCCTTTGTGGCAGACTTGCTAGCTTGCTGGTACAAGAAACCTCTCCGCCATTTGAGATTGTTTGAGGTCCTAGAAGTGATCTGTGTTGTGAATGTGTGATAGGAGAAGCTGAGTCTGAGTTAGAGATGGTGTTTCCCTTTTGGTCTTCAAGGAAGCAAAATGAATAGATTTTAATTTTAAATATGAGGCTCAATAAACATGATGACTATTGAGAAGATTGTGGTTAGACCCTATGTGAGATGGAAATTCACTCAAGGGATGTGAGCAGGAGGACATCATCTGACCATTGGAGAGGGTCACTCGAGAGACTCTATGGGGATTGGATGTGGGGGATGAACAAATGAGGGACAAAGAAGATCAGTATGTTTGGGAGTCATTAGAAATCTAAGTAGACACTAAATGTTACTTTCTTGCACTTGCAAGTCTCTCTCTCTCTCTCTCTCTCTACCTCTATCAATCTATCTATCTCCTTTCTTTATCTTCTTCCTTTCATTTATTCATTGTTTTCTTTCCTTACTCTCAAAGAAACACATCGACATACACAGATACACATTTGTGTAGAGAAAGACCCATGAATAGGTTTCTTATACATCTGTCCTTTCATATTAACATGTAATGTATAATTAAGGTTAATATATTACTATATATGACGTATGTATAAATTTAATTCATTATGATCATTTCTTTGCTAAAGTTGAATTTCAATTATGTATTTCTATTTGAACCACTATATAAACAGACTGCAGCCATTTCATGTGGAATTCATATTTTTCCATGTGCTTGGCAGAAGCATGGAACATCAGAATCTATTTCATGACCAACTGGAGGACACTGACAGCTGTTCAGAATCTGTGAAATTTGATGCTCGCTCAATGAGAGCTTTGCTCTCTCCCAGTAAGTGTGTGTGTGTGTGTGTGTGTGTGTGTGTGTGTGTGTGAGTGTGTGTGTGTGTGTGTGTGTGTGTGTGTGTGTGTGTGTGGTGTTAGTGGGGGAGGAAAAGAGTGCCTATGGATGGGAGGTTAGTTACTTTAAAAGATTGTGACTTTTTTCTCTCACAGTTCTGAAAGATTCAAAGTCTGAAATCAAGGTGTTCAGAATGCCACACACTCATTTATGGGTATAGGAACAAATCCCTACATGTTCCTTTGGAGCTTCGAATGGCATGTGGCCATTCTTGGTCTACCTTGGTTTGTACCTACAAAACACTTAACTCATCCTCCTTCTACACATCTGGTGATCCAAGTCACCAGATTAGTGCCTATCCATATGACCTCATTTTAACTTACAGGTAGATCCTAAATAGAATCTTTCTAATGAAGGATATTTTCATAATGGCTTTTTTCTTTTTTTCTTTTTAATAAGTTTTTTTATTGTAAGAATATTGTACAGAGGAGGGGTTACAGTCACATGAGCAGGGTAATTTCTTATCAAGCATTGTTGTCTCCTCCTTTGTTTTTCTCCTTCCCTCCCATCTCCACAACTAACTCCTCCCTCCTGCCTAAATTATGAAGTTTCTTTTTCAACATAGCATCTTGTACATCCCATTATTGAATTTGAGGTACAACCTTCAAAGATCTTCTTTCCCACAAAGGCCAGCTACATATCTATCTGGGATTAGGCCTTCAATATATCTTTTTGGGAGATGCAATTCAACCCACAGCAGATGAAATGGATGATTGTATAGGTTATGACAGAAATTCAAAAGAAGCAATAACCAGACATGTCTGCATAAGATGGATTAAGGTATCAGGACAGAACTGCTTGTAATTCAACTAAACTTTGAAAGGCAATACCTATGTCCAACAGGTGTCAGAGAGATATGTCAGTTACAATGAGCAGCATACACAAAACTAAATGGTTAAAGTCAAAGAGCACGAATTCTTATTCTTGGGGTCTAGAGTCTAGACCCCAACCCTAGGACATAGTGGATATGTGAGTCTTGTAATGGAGGGGAGGGTGTGATGCATTGAGGTACACATTTAAAAAAGTAATGACAAGAGCTAATAAACAAAGGTAGTGAGTTACTGGGAGAGAGGACATTGGAAGCAGGGGGGAAACTTTGAAAAATTGTGCGTTATCTAAGAGGTAGAGTACACAGAGAACCAGATGTGGTGGCACATTCCTATAATCCCAGCTACTTGGGAAACAGATATCAAGAAGGTGGTTAGTCAAGCCCAGTAAGTTAGTGAGACCCTCCATCTAAAAAAACAAGCTAGGCATAATAGGAAACAGTGTATTTTAAATCTCAGCTATGTGACAAGCATAAATAGCAGGATTACAGTTCTAGACTGGCCTGGCCAGACAGTATCTAAAAAGTAAGATAAAAGCTGGGTGCTGGTGCCTCACACCTGTAATCCTAGCTACTCAGGAGGCTGAGATCTGAGGATCATGGTTCAAAACCAGACAGGGCAAGAGAGTCCATGAGACTCTTATATCCAATTAACCACCAGAAAACCAGAAGTGGTGCTGTGGCCCAAGTGGTAGAGTGCTCACCTTGAGCTGAAGAGCTGAGGAACAGCACCCAGTCCCAGAGTTCAAGCCCCAGGACTGACAAAAAAATAAAAAATAAAAGTAACATAAGGCAAAAGGGGATGGAGGAGTTCACTAAGAGTACAGTGTACCTAGCAATCACAAAGCCCTAAGTTTGAACAAGCTCCTGCTAAGATAGATACATTAATCACAAAGCCCTAACTTTAAAAAAGCTATTGCTAAGATAGATACATTAATCGAGGTAAAACAACAGAGCTTATAATAATAAATTATGATTGTAACAAGTTTTAGGCTTAATCAATCTGTGAGATATATTATTTGTATTACAGGTTGCTTTTTCTATTTTCTTCCATCTTTTCTCTTTTGATTTATGCTACTTTTAAAAATGTTTTTCTGTTTTCATTTCAGTTTCTCTTAAAACATTCTTGAACAGTATTTCAAATTTTGTATTTAATTTAGAAGTTCTTTGAACAGAAAGCAAAATGATTACTTTTTATTGAACAATGAAAGAAACGTCCATGGAGAAGAAAGTTGTAATGTATATTTTATTAACCTAATCAGAGAAAAGTCTGATACTTCACTATCACTATATTTCTACCACAACTCACATCTTATTATATTAAACACAGTTCCATGAAATACATAAGACTAGAGCTTATAGTTGTTAATATGCTCAAGAATAACGTTATGGTAGGCTTCCTTTATTCCACAGTTAAATCAAAGTGTAAATCATTTCATTTGATTGATTTTTAAAATAACTTTGTCATTTTCAAATTGTAAGAGATAGCCAAATATGAAACAAGATGGAATTGGTAAACAGTACTACTTTTGCATAGTAAACTCCTTGAAAATAAATATTTCTCTGGTCTGGTTTGAAAATATGAAAAAAATCATTATTGTATAGTTCTTTGAGAATTTTATTTGCAGACAATATATTTCCAAGTAAATAATTATAATTACATATGCATTAATATTTAAACTTACTAATTCCCTTAAATCAAATGTTCATAGAGTCACATAATAAAAGTAAGTTTACAAACAATTGTTGGGATTTTGTTTTACTTTTTAGAACTTAAAAATGGCCCTACTCTTCAGGAGAAGCTGAAGTGCTTCAAAGCCGCACTAATTACCCTCTATCTCCTTGTGTTTGGGATCCTCATACCTATCATGGGAATAATGGCAGGTATGTTGAAACTTAGCAATCAGGTAAACTAAGTATTGTGAGATCAAAACAGGGGAATTCATGTTGTTTTTTTGCTGGGGGAGCAGGATTTTGTGGGTGCTTATAGTGAGGCTTTAAACCAGAGCCTCATGCTGTTGCTCAACATTTCATGCTATAGAGAGTGCTTTTCCACTTGAGCCACACCTCCACTCTGTTTTATTGTTAGTTAATTGAGGGTAGAGACTCAAGGATTTGTCATCCTGGGTTAGCTTCAAACTTCAGTTTTCAAATAAGCCATCTGAGTAGCTATTATGAGCTACTGACATCCTGACAACATTCGTCTATGCTGTAGAAGAATGACCTGTCCCTCATTAATATTCTTCCAGCTTACTTGTCCAAATATCTCATTTACCATTACTTAAAAGTATCAAAAAGTAACATGATGGAATCTTCTCAAAGGAAAGAAATCGAATATGCTAGTTCTGTTCATTGTGATGTTCTCCAGACATATATTTCTCTGGGGATAGATATGAAGGTTTCCATAGTGGTTTATGGCTTACATATACCTGAAGTATATATGTAAATGTTATTCTATGGAGTAATTTTCAGGGATTTGACGGATCCTAATAGACATTTCAATTTATGTACCTTGTCATTCTCTTCTCTGTAGATGATAAATTGTCTGGCAATATATTTCATCAACAAACAAGGATGGAATAAGATATACTTTTCTGTGTATACTAATCTACCTAATAAGAAAATACCAAACACAAGGCCAAATGTCCTTTCTTAAGAGATGATCTAAGGTAGTATTCCAAAACAGGTTCAAAATTCCACTAGAGGAAAGGACAATGAGAAGAACCATTGTCATTTATAGCTATCATTGTTCGAGCATTTTCTATTTTTAAGCATAAGGCTATAAACTTTAAACATATTATCTTAATTCACCTTTGCAATTATCCTCTGAACAGACAGTATCATTATCCTCATTATCCATGCAGGAAAATAGAGACTCTTCAGTAATGGAGTCACAGCTATGACATCTACACCTCCATGGCCCACTGTCTTCCATTGTAATTGAGATTTTATAATGAAACATGATTGGCCAGTAAAAACAAAACAACCACCTAGATGGAAGTGTTATAGTTGTGTCCAATGGAGGATTTTCTCTGGGGAAATGTGTATTCCTTTCTAAGACATTAAAAACAAACAAAAGCAAAATCCTACCCTAACAATTAAAGCAAAAAGCAACTATAGCCTTCTAAAGAAAAGAGGTTCCAATATATCTATCTAGCAGTAGTGAATGACCTTCCAGATGCATCAGGGGCATCTATGTACTAAATAGCCAAATGTGCTTATCTGTAGTCTGAAATACCTATTTGGTTGAAAACATTAGCTATACACCATTATGAGTTAGCCAAGTTATACAATACATCATTAGAAAGATGGAAGTTATTATTTTGGAGCACACGAATTAATAGATGAAGTAAAATATTGTACCACAAGAGGGAATTAAATTTAGGGTATCTAATATTTTGAAAGATGTTTCCTGAATTCTACAGTTGACTTCATAGAGTACCTCTTCTTTACAAAGCTGGCAGAGCTGAGCAGCAGAATGCTGTCCCAGGACAATAGATACAATCTAGAGCGGATGTGTATAAATCGCTACTGACACACTAAAAATTCTTTACTCAAAACAACATAAATTTAAGAATGGAAGAGCTATCACCAACATAAAAGAATAAACATGATCTGTAGAATCAAATATAAGCTTCTCCCTAGGTCTTTGCATATGTAATAAAGTATCTTCTCTCACATACGAAATAGAAAAGTCACAAACTGCCATCTCACCAATAAAAAGGAAAGAAACGAACTCTGCATTCTCTACCTGAGTATCTGATAAAGAGTTAAACCCTACTTTTCTTTTTTTTTCCCCTTTGTGCTGGGGATTGAGCACAGAGCTTCATGTAGGCATGCTAGGCAAGTGCTATACCACTGAGCCACATCCACAGCCCAAGTTAACGTTATGGGAATTTGAGGGTCTTTCTATGTAACCCAGGCTGGCTGTGACCTCCATACCCAAATCACCTGTGTCACCTTTTCAACACTGGGATTACAGGTGTTAAACACCACACCTGACTAGTGTTAATCTGTGTGTGTGTGTGTGTGTGTGTGTGTGTGTGTGCGCGCGCACACACACACACATGCACTAGTTCTGGGGCTTGAACTCAAGGCCTGGGCACTGTCACTTGTACTCAGACTAATATGTGAATATTAAAATTGATTAATGCATGAAGTAAGCCGTTTTCCTCATACTGAATTTACTGTGTGATGAAGAAATACACTTATCTCGAAGTTATTGATAAGTTTAGAAATACAGAGGCTGAAGGCTACCACTCTACCATTTTGAGCCACCGCACCACTTTTTGGCCTTTTCTGAGTAGCTTATTGGAGACAAAAATCTCATGGATGTTCTTGCTGAGGCTGGCTTCAAACCACAATCCTCAGATCTCAGCCTCCTGAGGAACTAGGATTACAGGTGGAAGCCTGGCTCAGGGTTAATTATTGTTAAAGAAAGTAGAATTTAAACATATATAAAAGACAGAAGGTACTGAAATCAAAAACAGTTTACAATAGGGATAAAATAAAGGGAAAAGAAAGAAAGAAGGAAAGAAAGAAAGAAAGAAGGAAAGAAAGAAAAAAGAAGAAAGAGAGAGAGAAAGGAAGGAAGAGAGAGAAAGAGAGAGGAAGGAAGGAAGGAAGGAAGGAACGAACGAACGAACGAAAAAGAACTTTACACAGTACATTAACAAACAAAAACAAAAACAGAGAAACAAAGAAAAAAACCCTCTTGGTTCCATATCTTGGAGTTCATTTTAATTAGCATCCTTTTACATGGTCATACCTACATCTGATTTGGGGAAGGGGAGGGGAATAACAAAATGGTGAGACAAAAGACAAAGGGTGAATCAATACAACAATGATACAAAGCCGGGCGCTGGTGGCTCACGCCTGTAACCCTAGCTACTCAGGAGGCTGAGAGCTGAGGATCACCGTTCAAAGCCAGCCCAGGACAGAAAGTCCTTGAGACTGTTATCTCCAATAAACCTCTAGAAAACCACAAGTGGCGTTGTGGCTCAAGCAGTAGAGCACTTGCCTTGAGCTGAAGAGCACAGAGACAGCGCCCAAGCCCAGAGTTCAAGCCCCACAACTGACCCCCCCCCCAAAAAAAAAAGATACTCACAAGACACTATGATGGAAATGAGCTTTACAACTTAAGGGAGGGGATAGGGAAAGTGGGAAAAAAATGAGGGAGGGGGTCACAATGTGCAAATGTGCTCATTATCTTACGTATGTAACTGTAACCCCTCTGTATAACATCATTACAAGAAAAGAAAAGAAAATTTAATGGAAAAAGAAAGCCAGATTTAACTTACTTTTGTTCAGGGTCAAAAAACAAAGTTTTGTTTTTAAATATAAAAACAAAATGTAGCCTTTTCTTTCAAATGTTCTTTATTTTGTCAGATTAAAAGCATTGTTCATATCTTTTTCCAATCAGGTGTTAGCTTGCTGTGAAAAACATTTATTTTATCCCTGCAAAATAATACTTGTTCTCAGTGAAATAAAATTATATTGTTGAGTTACTATATGTAGAAAAAAAAGCTAAGATTAGATTCAACTCCAGAAAACTTTTATGCTACACAATATTATTTCTGCATGGTTAATTAGTATCAAGTCTGGAGATGCTTAGGACACAGATGTTGAATCCAAAATAAAAGCAATGAAACTATGAAACTTAGTTAGTATTCCAATTATACTAATAGCAAAGCAGAAGCATGGACTCATTAATTAACTCATCATTGTTACACCTTACAAGAGACAGAGCTAGATTTTCTACTCAAGTAGTCCTACTCTGCAACCTGGAGTCCTGACTCAGAGTAACCATCATAAAATGAAAAATCTAAAGGAAGAATTTTGAAATATTTTTAGAAAATTGTCCATGTATGCTGGGCCCTGGTGGCTCATGCTTAGCTAAGAGGCTGAGACCTGAGGATTGTGAGTTGAAGCAAGCATAGGCAGGATAGTCTATGAGATTCTTATGTCCAATTAACCACCAAAAAATTGGAAGTAAAGCTGTGGCTCAAGTGATAGAATGCTAGCCTAGAATAAAGTAAAGCTCAAGAACAGTACGCAGGCCTTGAGTTCCAGTTCCAAGACTAGCGTGTACATGCTCCAGAGCAAGCGCGTGCATGTGTACACACACACACACACACACACACACACACACACACACACACATTATTTATAATAAATGTTGAAATTGATTTCCAGTTTTCTTCTCAGAGTTACCGTGCACAAAGTAGGTGATGGTACTAGAGTTTGAAATCAGGGTTTTGTGCTGGTTGGGCAGTCTCTCTCCCACTTTATCCACATTGCCATATACTTTGCTGTATTTATCTAACAGGGTCTTATGTTTATGACTGGGAAAACTGGATGATGGTCCTCTCAGTCTTAGCCTCCTGAGGAGCTGGATATACAAGGGCAAGTTAATGTGCCTAGCTGACAGTTGTGATGGGATCTTGTAAAGTTTTTGCCAATGCTGTTGATGAACTCTCAGCCTCCTGCTCTCTACCTCCTGAGTGGCAAAAATTAAAGCTTGAACCACTTGTACTCAGACTAATATGTAAATCTTAGAATTGGTTAATGCATCAATTCAGCTGTCAAACTTATTCTTCATACTCAATTTAGTGTGATGAAGAAATATATATTTTTTTATGGTCAACTTCTTGGTAAATTCAGAAATATTGAACAAACACAACTAACCCATCTTTCTTCTAGAAAGTACCTTGTGGTTAAATAGTTTTCATATATGCCAATTTGTCCACTATAGGATTATGTTTTATTTCACCTATGCTTAATCTCTGTTGAGGTTGATATTTTATGTCTTTGAGGAGACCTGAGAAAGGTTGTGTAACTTGTGTAGAATCACACCAGAGTCTGATATCAAGCAGCTTGCTCTCATTTAGCAGAAAAACTGTTTTTTTTTTTTTCTGTCTTAATGTAGTTAATCCACAAAGGTCTATATAATTGGCAATCTCAAATATCATTTTTGTAGCACAAAACAGTAGACTCATGTATAGATGTGTATATGTCATTTTTAGTGCATACAAAGGCATTCTTTATTGGCCCATAATTACCACATGTGCAAAATCTAATGCATTTAATAAATAAGAATGTGAACTATATATATGCATACATACATATATAGATATGCATGTAGTATTAATATAGAGGTACATTAACTACTAGAGATCAGTAATAAAATGATGTTTAATATTTTCTTCATCTTGTAAGATTATGACTGTGCATTAGTTTTATTCAAATTTAATGTTTGTGTATTTTTTTCTTTTCTTTTGAAAAAAAACTCTCTAGGGCATATTGCCTTAAATCATTTTGGAAGGATAATTAGATTGTTTGGAGAACATATGCCCATTTGGAAACATGTAGCCACAGCTCAGTATGTTCCCCAAAAACCACTAAATAGTTTCCTTCAGGAAATAATTCATCATCACAAGATTGTTATATCAAATTGTATATATTACTAATGAACAGAAATAGACAATGTATGAGATTTGTTCAATAAATCTGTTATCTTCATAAGTAGAGTATGATTTAATTATCAAATTATTTTTGTTTAATATTATTAACTAATATTATAAAATATTTGTTATATAGCATTGAATTAAAAATTGTAATATATAGTATATATTTAAATAGATATATTAACTTTTATAATGCAATAACATTATATAAATATGTTTAGAATGCATTTGTATAAAAGTATATCACCTTATATATATTATCACTTCATATATTCAAATAACATATACTTGAAATTTATATTAATTCATACTTGTATAATTAAATTTAATATTAAATACTTATAATAAATTGTATAATATGTATTACATATTATGTCTAATATAACTTCCAATTATATGGAAAAGTAAAAACGGAGCATCACATTGTAGCTTTCCCAAAGCATAAATGTGAAATTTAATTTAAAAAAAAATGAAACCAAAAAGATCTGTGTTTGTGGATCAAATGGAAGAGTACTTGTCTGCCAAGTGTCAGGCTCATAGTTAATATATTAACTTGTCTAATATATTATATTGTACATATCCAGTATTCATTTTATAATAAAATTACCGTAATGGAAACAGAACCAAATTTGATAAAAAGTTCAACAAAAAGTAAGATTTTAAACCAGACATCAAAATTCATGGTAATGTAAAAATACACACGCATGCACACACACACACACACACACACACACACACACACACACACATGCACATTGTTTTTGTAAAAGTGAGGTGTAGAGGAATTACAGTTACATAAGTCAGGTAATACATATGTTCCTTTTTGAACAGTAGTACCTCTTCTCTGGCTCTCTCCAAGTTTTTCCCTCTCTGCCCATCCACAAGTTGTATAGTTCATTCTCAACATAGTTTAGCGAGTATCACAGCTGCATTTGTTCACCCTTTTCCCCATCCTTTCTGTCCCTGCATTACCCTCCCAAAGACATACAAACAATACAAAAAACAGAACACAAAAACAGCAACAAAGAAGAAAATACCCTGTTGTTTCCTTTTTTTTTTTGTCAGTCCTGGGGCTGAACTCTGGGCCTGGGCGCTGTCCCTCAGCTCTTCAGCTCAAGGCTAGCGCTCTACCATTTGAGCCATAGTGTCACTTCCGGCTTTTTTTTCTTTTTGCTTATGTGGTGCTGGGGAATCAAACCCAGGGCCTCATGCATGCAAGGCAAGCGCTCTACCACTGAGCCAACTTCCCAGCCCTCTTGTTTCCATTTCTTGGAGTTCAGTTAGATAAATATTATTTTGTATGACCATATGCAAATAGTTATTGAATCTTTGTGATCCTCTTCTAAGAATGTTCTTTGGTCTCACTGTGTGAATGTCCAGAGACCTATATAACTTATCATGTCTCAGTATATTTTTTGCCTTTTAGCATCCATTGTGTTTTTTACAACCCAGGTGTAGATACGTAGGCACATTCTAGTTACCAAAAATGAGGGAAGACATGTAGTCTGTTTGTTCAGGTCTGGCTTATTTTGCTTAATATAATTTTTCCCAGTCTTTCTATTTTCTTATAAATGGTATAATATCATTCTTTCTGGTGAAAAAGTATATGATTCCCTTGTGTATATATGCCACTTTTTATTGATCCATTTGTCCACTGAGGAGCATCTAGGTTGATTTCATATAAGGCTCATTTGTGGTCATTTGGGAAAATGCCCAGAGGTGGGATTGCTGATTCATAGGAGAGCTCTATGGTTAGTCTTTGGAGGAACCTCCATACTGCTTTCCAGAGTGGTTGAACAAGTTTACATTCCCACCAACAGTATAGTAGTGTTCCCTTTTGGCCACATCCCCTGGCATTTGTTATTGTTAGTTTTCTTGATAACGGTCATTCTAACTGGGGTGAGGTAGAATTTCAATCTTGTTTTAATTTACATTTCTTTTATGGCCAAAGTTGTTTAACATCTCTTCATGTGTCTATTGGCCATTCTTACTTTTTCTTCTGAGAAGTTACTCTTTAAGTCTTTTACCTATTTATTAATTGATCTGGTTTTTCCTATTACAAAGTTTTTTTTTTAAAGTTAGGTAAGCAAGCCAGGTGCTGGTGGCTATTGCCTATAATCCTACCTAGTCAGGAGACCGAGATCTGAGGATCCCAGATCAAAGGCAGCCCAGGCAAGAGAGTCTGTGAGACTTTTATCTCCCATTAACAACCAGAAAACCAGAAGTGGAGCTGTGGCTCAAAGTGGTATAGTGCTAGCTAGCCTTGAGCAAAAAGGGTCAGGAACAGTGCCCAGGCCCTGAGTTCAATCTCCATGACCAACAAAATTAAAAAAATAAATAAAGATAGATAAAGAATATATGAAGTCATATATTTTTAAAGGGGCAGAAATTAGTTGTCCAATGTCCTGTTCTACCTCAGTCAGGACTGAGTAAACTAAAATGAAATGTTGTGCTAGTTTGTGATTGGCCAAGGAAGATGGACCAACAATTTTTGTGTCCCATGGTTGGCATGACTGCTTCTCCTTTCACTTTTTATTGGTTTTCTCATCATTACCCAAATGACAAAGCTAACATGGTCCACATATTTTCTTCAGAAAAGGTGTTGAACATCATCTCATTGAACATCATCTCATTTCATCCTATTTCAGGGAGTAGGATACTATTATTTCAATCTACAGAATTTTCTCTACCTGGCCTAATCCCAACTCAATGTCTAGGAAGATTGATAGAAGCAGCAAGTCTAAATGAATTCTAAAGCAACCTAGGAAAGGGAGACTATGAGCTTCTCATTACTACCTTGTCACTTTTTTTGACCTTGTCACTTGTTTTAAGTTAGCATTCACCATGTTGCAATGGAAAGGAATGAAGCACGTGGAATGCAATCGTATGGGGTGGAATGAGGTAAACTTTTAACCCTGCAGATCATGACTTGGTTTATTCTTACTTAACTATACAGCTCAGTTCTTAAAGTGGGATATGAAGAATTGCATAGTTGATTCATCTCAAAGTATGATGAGAAAAGGAAATGGCAGTGAAGAGGAAATGAGATTTCAAGAAGTTGTGACAGAACACATGAATAACATGGAGGAGAAAATCCAACGTATTTTAGACACAGAAGCCAATCTCATAGATCAAGAATCCTTCCAAAATTTTAGTGTGCAGATTGTTCAAAGATTCAGTGGCTTTCTCCTCAAGCTAAGTGCCTTGGTTTCCTCAGTTCAGGAACATGGAAACACAATAGATGGACTCTCAAAGTCCTTATTAAGTTTGAATACCACCTTGCTTGATATGCAGCTCCACATAGACTCATTGAATAGCAAACTCCAAGAATCTACCTTGAAACAACAAGAGGTAAGATCATTTTGTAAAGGTAGGTCACATTCTGGAATTAAATTGCTCCTTATCTTGTCTCCTTGAAATCAAAATTTCAAATTTGGTTCATGTATTACCTTATTTACTCTATTAAAGCAATCAAACTAAAAGGTTTCAAGTGAATTTATCCAGTAGCTTTTCCAGACTCCCAACATATTCCATTGGATGTAAGCAATTTTAACATTCTAAATGTCATTAGAGTATCTTGATAGATTGTCCAAACCACTTGGAATTTTTAGATTATCATAGAATATCTGGAGAGGTAGACACCTTGTGGTAGTAAATTTTAAAATAGACTTAATATTTCCTTTTTTCCCTAGGGCTGGTATTAAGGTTGAACTCAGGGTAACATGTTCTCACTTGGTTTTGTTGCTCAAGGCTGGAGTTCTACTGCACTTCTACTTGAGCTGCACTCACACTTGTATATTTTTTCTGGTGGAGATAACAATCTTAGGGACTTTCAACTGGGGCTTGCTTTAAACCTCAATCCTCAGATCTTATTCAACCTTCTGAGTAGCTAAGATTACAAGCATGAGCCACTAGTGTCCAGCTTAGACTTAATATTTCTTCAGCACCAAAAGAATGTAAATATCAAATGGATGTCTTGCCAGATGGGTGGCTCACACTTGAAATCCTAGCTACAAAGGAGGCTGAGATCTGAGGATTGCAGTTCAAAGCCAGCCTGGTCAGGAAAGTTAACTACTAGAAATCCAGAAGTGTCACTGTGGCTACCAGTGTTAGAGCACTAGCCTTGAACTGAACAGCTCAGGGACAGCATTCTAGCCCAGAGTTCAAGCCCCGTGACCAACAACAACAGCACCAATAAAAGATGGATATCTTAAAAATTAAAATTTTGAATAATTTATTTTGCTACTCTGTATACCTATGCCTGCTAATAACTGTAAAGAATTAACTTTGAACAACGTATACACAACTTATGTTGTGAGCTCTTACTAAGATAATAATGTATTTTTATTATCAAACTAAGATTAAATATATACTGTTTACTACTTATCTGCAAGCTATATTCATTAATCATTGAGAAAAACAGCAACAAATAAAGCACTATCATAAATCAGGCCATTGAATGATTGGATATCATTTGCAGTTGTCAGTAACATTTCTTTGTAAAGAACCATATGGAAACTGTGCAGACAATATGATGTCTTACATCTCCTTAGATGAAGCCATTGTAGCACCAAGGTAAGTATTCAGATACAAAATGTAGAGAGATGACTAAAAGCTGCAAAAAGGTAAATATTTATTCACAAAAAGTCTAGGTTGAATTTCCCAATCTGACCTCTGCACTAAACTATTTTGTAATCAAACCTAGTTAAGATAAGTATTAATTTGTACTCATGTTTATTTTTAAATTATATTTCTCGTGGAGAAATTCCACTTCTATCTAAGTAATTCCACTTATTTGACTAAAATTTCATGTGAAAAATATGACGGTGTCATAAACTATCTAAGCCCCAAATTCATAATATGAAGCCTATTAAGCAATGCCAGAAATATTTATACAAAAATAGAACTGTGTATGTATGTGTTAGTACTGGGGTTTGTACCTGAGGACCTATCATATTGCTTGGATTTCTTGTTCAAAATGGTACTCTACCACTTGAGAAATGCCTGAAGTCCTAAGCCCTTTCTTAATGTAGTGATTTTTTAACCACTACAATTTAGAGAGCAAATATATTGATTCAGACAAAAGAACAACTAAATTATTGACTAGGAGTAGACGAGAATATGTGATATACTTGTAATTTATAAGATTCAGTCATTCAAAATTTTAATATTTTATGTTCACAACTCAGCACAACTTTTGAACACCAACATTGATACTTTGCTTCTTTCCCATGTCACTCCTGCCAAAATATGACTTACAGTATTTTGCCACATTATCCATAAGTATCTAAGCATAGCAAATATGATTGGGATGACAAGAACTCTGACTTGGGAGGAACAAAAAGAGGTACCAATAGAAACCCATCCATTGGGTGAACAATGGATAGAAGAACAATAGTAGCTTGACTTGGCAATGTGTGGAGTTCACCAGAAAATGCACCACGTATTTAGACCCAGTTAGAAGCCCTTTGGAAGGTAGTAGACATTCAGATCATATTTATTAGAAACAATTAAAATCTGATTATCAATGAGATGTTTTCAGTTTGAATAAACTATACTTATTATGTCTTGGGGAAGGCCTTTTTTTTTATAAAGGGAGTACAAGTGACTAATGAAGTTTGAAAGGCTGTGTTTCTTAGACATTAATTACTTGTCACGATTTAGAAATTGTCACTGCCATGTATACATGTGTGGATATGTGCATAAAATCATGTTTTCATCTCCAGTGCTTTGGTAATTATATTGATCTTAGAATTTCCCACTCCTCTGGTAGGAGAGATTGAACACAGGGTTTTATACATGTTAGACGAGTGTTTGTCCACTGAATGATACCCCATAAGTCCTCCTGATCACTGAATCCTTAGCTCATTAAGTGCTTAAATACATGACATGAATGGCAAAATCAGCAAATGTTGTTTGAGTAATACCAGAACACTACTCATTAAGGACAGAGCAGCCATTAGTTTGAATGAAAAGGGATGTAATACTTCATTCTAATTATACTTTTTTTTTCTTTTTTTAAATTCTAATTATACTTTTATGATTCTTTCAAGAATTATAAAATTGCAAAAATTAAATGCCTGTTTCTGGCAAGGCTAGTGTTAGTGAAATCTGGGGAGTGTGAATAGATATTACATAGGATTAAAAAAATTAAATGTATGACTCTCTTTCCAATACAAGTACAAGTTGGCAGATAAGAAGCTCACATGAGGTTTTCAAGATGAAAATGCAGAGGTGACTCAGCTCTCCACTCTAGATTTGAAACACATAGGTGTTTCCAGATTTCTAGGTAGCAAAATCACTTGCTAGTCTAAACTTCTCCTCTGTAGATACATGGATCTGAACGATTTTTATCCACTTAAATGTAAATTGGGCTTTATGTTACCACTGAGTCAGTATCTCATACCTAGAAACCTAGCTACTCAAGAGGCTGTGTTCTGAGGATCTCAGTTTGAAGCCAGCCCAGACAGAAAAGCTCCCATGATACTTACATTCAATTAACCACTCAAAAACTGGAAGTGGAGCTGTGGCTCAGTGATAGAAAGCTGGTCTTGAGCAAACGATCTCAGAGGCCGCAGAAAGGCCCTGAATTCAAGCCTCATGACTGACCAAAAAAAAAAGTATGTTACCATTGAAAAGCGAATCTGTTTTTATTATTTTTAAGAAACTCCACAAGGGAGGTGTCATTCAACAAAGCAGTGTATGAATACATCTTGATCTGTATCACGCCCTTAACAATCTCATCCTCCTTTGTCCCACCCCTTTCTCTTACAGTTTTTAATGTTGTGGTATGTACAATGAATTCTTGACTGCATTCTTTATTTGTGTATGTGCATTTTTTATTGTAAAAATGTTGTACAGAGGGGTAACAGTTACATGAGCAAGGTAATGAGTACATTTCCCATTGAGCATTGTTGCCTCCTCCTTTGATCTCCCCCTACCATCTCTCACCTCCACAACTACCCACCCCCTCCCGCTCCCCCCCAAGTTGTAAAGTTAATTTTCAGCATGGTGTTTTGTACATCTCCACACAGAGCTCCCCTATAACCCAGCAATCCCACTTTTGGGCATTTACCCAAATGATAACAAACAAGGCCATACTAAAGCTACCAGCACAACTATGTTTATCACAGCATTATCTTACCATAGCTAAGATATGGAACCAACCCAGATGCCCCTCATAGATTAATGGATCAAGAAAATGTGATGTATATGTATACACACACACACACACACACACACACACAAACACACACAATGGAATTCTATGCCTCCATCAAAAAGAATGACATCGCCCCATTTGTTAGGAAATAGACTTGACTGCATTCTTGTCTGTACCTCTCCCCTTGGACTCACTGTCTCCTTTCAAGTACCCATTTCTTGGTGCTTTAATCCAGACCCAGAGAAACAAAGACTGCATGATTTCTCTCAGTGATAGAATGTTCCCATAAGTCTATAAATAAATACTCTGGGTTGTAAGCTAGCAGCTCTAAAGGTTTTATACCCTACCTTAATCCTCTCAGCTTAATTTTTTTTTTTTAGTTCAGACCAAGAAAGTATAATTTCCTCTTACCCGGATTAAAGAATAATGAATACCAGTTGATTTCTATGTGCAGATAGGCAATGATAATCCCTAAGCAGTTAAACAGAAATATTTATGAAACAAAATCATGCCATGAAGACGGAGGTGACATAAAAACAGAACAGAAAGAAATAAAACATTTCCAGAGTAGACAACAAGGCTTAGTGCCTCAAACATAGAAAATACAAACACACAAAGAGAAATTAGGTAAACAAAGGGAAAACTAATCAAGAACAATATTAATGGTCAGAAATTTGATGACTAAATATTTTAACTTACCTTATAATATGAATGGCTAATTAAGTCAAGATGATTTATCATGTTTCCGGTCTTGTTCTGTAAACTCAAATATGCTGAGATGGCCTATTATTTGAGGGCCCACAGTAGGCACTCGACAAAGAGAGAGGAAATAATGTGCATATATATTTGGAGGTCAGTGTGGTAGTGCTGAAAAATATTTCAATTGTTTAGTCTCTTAAATAAAATCCATTCTTTTTTCTGGAAGCTGTCAAATAGAAGTAAGCACTCCACTGGTATATGCAAAGTGGTGTTTTGTTGCAGCATTGTTTAAAGCTGTAAGAAAAGTACAGCTTAAATATGAAATCTGAAAATATTCAGCAATTCAATGCCACTAAATTATTAAAAATAAGTCAATCTTTAATTATTTAACAGTAAATATTTAATAGTAAATACTGTCACTATATTGTACAATAAAAGTTAAAAGCATAGTTCAGAATATTGTATATTCTTCACTTGTTTATACCCTCATAAATATCCAGGCATGTGCTTTCACATATGCATGTGCATGGATTTCTAACCCAAAACAAAGAAGCCCCAACTACAAAGTTTCAAAGCAGAATATTATCAATTCACTATGCTACAATTTTATTGACTATCAGAATCAAGCTTTACTGTTTATTATTGAGAATTCTGACATTTAACTTTGCCTATTGCTATAAAACAATGTCATATTAAAGCTAGCATTTTCGTAGACCTGGAGGTTGCTACAGTAAATACACTGTAAGGAAACTTCACCTCAGATAAATTAACACCTTGAGAAGTCTTTAATTTTATCTTAGCATCTGTATATTTGGGGATATACAGATGAATGAAGATATCTATCCAGTTGATTGTTTGGCTAGGGAGGGTATGTGACAATTTAGCCATTTACTAAAAAAGGGTTTTCTAATATCCATATTTTTACTCTGTAATATTCCTATAGTATCATGTGTTTTTAAAAATGTAATTTCCAAGACTTCTTGAAATCATACATTTCCTAACCATGCATGTCATATTTGGGGCTGTGTTGCAGGAAATCCGTAAGTTAGAAGAGCACGTATACAATGCATCAGCAGAAATTGAGTCTGTGAAAGAAGAACAAGTGCATGTGGAACAGGAAATTAAAAGAGAAGTGAAAGTACTGAACAACATCACTAATGACCTCAGACTGAAAGACTGGGAACATTCGCAGACACTGAAAAATATCACTTTGATTCAAGGTAAACTCTCCTTCCAGAAAGACATGTCAAGATGTGCTGACACATTGCAGATATTTGGCATTTTAAATTCCATGTTTGGCTATACAATTTTTGAGTATATTGCCTTCAACCTTCTGAAATCCTTTGTTTTAGGTTTGTCATATAAAGACTATCTTTTTGTTTGTTCAGTTGTTTGTGTAATATAACATTGAATGACTTTTCAGGATATTTCTTTCTACTATCTTATTTTGGTGCTGTTTTTTTTCCTGTTTTGTCCCCCCAGGTTTTTTTTTCATTTGTTTTGATTTTTTTTAGACTTCTGGATTGATTGAAATTTTTATTGAATGTTTTTGTTCATTAAAGTTACCAAAAATAGTTTGGTTGTTTTCAATGTATTTCTATTTTCTTCTGTTTTTCTTTATTTCTCTTAAAATTGATTTTAATCTATTCTAAGGTTGATTGACAGCTTAATAGATTACTTACCTTAATAGATAACATACCTTATATGAAGCCTCATGCTTGGTTTGGTTATATTTATGAAGTCAGTTCATTGCTATATTGTGAGAATTTTAAACCAATAATTTAGTCAATACTATCATTCTTACTTTTACAAATGATATTTACTCAGAGTTGCTCAGGAGGTAATTTATTGTTGCTTCTAAATTTATCTCAATTTAATCTGGGATCATCTTCCATTTGCTTAGAATCCATCTTTGGAAAATTCATCTAGTGAGACATTTTGATTTTCTTTTCTGTGTGTGATCCTTGATTGTTTAATTGTTTTACTCTATATACATTTCTAAGACATCAGGTCTTTCTGTGTCTGTCTGTTTCTCTGTCTCTCTCTCTCTGGTTATTTCTGAATAGACTTGTTCCTTTGTACCCTTAGAATATTGTTTATAGGATGTTCATGACTACTAAAATCTATGGATGCCTAGGTCCCTTATATAAAGTCCTGTGTTATTTGCATATAATCTACATATATAGCCTATAAGCTTTGAATAATTTTTAGATTATTCATGATAACTGTTACAATGTAGATGTCATATAACAGTTGCTATACTGTATTGACTAGGGACTAATGACAAAAAAGGGCTCTTGCTCTGTACAAATGTAGTTCCCCTGCCTCTGAGCACCAGGGATGGATACCAGGGAGTTGCTGTGCTAGGCAAATGCTCTAAGCTACCACGCAGATTTTATTTTGTTATTGTTGTTTTGTTTGCTTTTTATGTAAGTGGTTGATTAAATTCAATGCAGTACCCGGGGTTTTAGAGGGCAAGAATTTATTTTTCTAGCATCTGGCTTTCCTTGCAGATTCTCTGCTGTTTGAGCTTCACCCCCAGCTCTTTTGGGCTTTAGTTATTTTTCAGATAGGTTGTTTTGTTTATATCCTGGCTGTCCCTGGACAGCCTAATCCCCGATTCTCCTTTTTTTTCTGCTACTATTCAGATAAATTTACCTTTGTAAGTAAGAACGTTTCTCTCTTTTACCGTTCAGTATTTTTTCTGTTTTTCAATTCCACAAAATGAACTCCTTGCTGCCTAAACTTAGTAGGTCCATTTCCAACTCTCTCTTTCACTCCATGGCTGACTCTCCTTATCATGTCCCACCCAGAAATTGTGGAAGACACTCTCTGAGCTCTTTAACCTAGAATTTTTTATGTTCAGATTCCTAGAATAACTTCTGTGCCAAAAATTGACCCTCTCTCAAGATAGTGCCTGGCTATAACACTCAGAGATAAGTATGGGCAATGCAGTGAATTATGAGTCATGCTAAAGTGTCACTGTCAGATAAAATCCTTGGATTAGATTTTAGGTATGGTAGCACTGTGGCTTTTTTTTTTTGTTTGCTTTGTGGTTGTAGCTTCAGTTTCCATTCTATGAAGTCCTCAGCAAAATAATACATTGCTGTCTTCTTTGTCCCGTGTACCTCCTTGGTGGTTCATTGTTGCTGCTTTTCTTTATTTGTTTGCTGTAGCTGCCCTTTCACCACTTTCTCAACTCTCAATGTTCTTTCCCTCTTTATCTTCTCACACTATACTCTTCCCTTTGTTCCCCTGATTCTTGTCAATCATTGAGTCACAGAGAGAAAGCTTGCAATCTTCTGTCCTACCTCAGAATCCCTTCACCTCTCTGCCAGACACCTGCAGGCAGGGCCAGTTCCAACAATAAAGCATTTGTTTGTCTAAAGTACATGAATTTTTGTTTCTTTTCAGGGCATCACAAATATAAGGCCTTGGTAATAAATTTTTTGACATCCTGTCTAACTTAATAAAGCAATACCAGCTCAATATGTACATAATACTAGTGTGGTTTTGTGCCATTGTGATATCTTTTCACTCCCCTCTAGGTTCTTAGAACCTAGGAAAGCATTATCCATATACAGATATTTAAGACATATTTGAGAAGTTTAATTTAAGGCTTTCATCCTTATCAGTAGAAGGCATTACAGCATCTCAATTGCAGAGTGTTCTTTAGGAAGATAAAGTCTTACTTATTTTCTGTTATTGCACAACAGAAAGAAACTTTGGTCTTTGATATCACTGTCTTGATAAATGACAAATCTATGTAATCTATGCTAATCATCAGTAATTGTAATTTTTTAAAGGTCCTCCAGGACCCCCAGGGGAAAAAGGAGACAGAGGACCCATTGGACTAACTGGTCTACCAGGCATTCCAGGTCGGATAGGTATGGTAATAATAACTACTTAATCTTAGTCAATGAGGGTATATAAATATGCAGTCCTGCATGTATACAAATGAAAATAGCTATTTCATTTGCTCTTGTATTCTCTGTGATTGTATGAACATGTATGGGCATGTTTGAGGAGCTATTAAGCAGTCTAATTATGCATAATTTTGTAATCATAGAAATTCCTGAAACAATTCTTGATTTTCAAAGAAAATTAAATGTTTTTGTCATAGTTACTTTGTGGAATTACAATACTAAGGGGTGTCATTTTACCATAGACTACAAAAGTATGTAATGAGCCACATGAACACCACCTTAACATTGAATACATTTTAAAATCTTTTTATTTTCAGATATAAAATGAAATAATGTGTGCTGAGGAATATTGGAATATATTTCTTATGTAGTCCTTGAATATATCTTCTAAAACTCAAAAAATCTGAAAAAAATATTTTAAAATATTTTACCTTTACTGTCAGCTACTTTCTGTATTTTTAGAGAAAATTTGATTCAACTTATTTGTTTCTGTATATGCTTTCATCTTGAAAACAATGTTTTTAAAAGAAGATGATAGAAGAACAGAAGAGAAAATCATGAACTCTCTTTTCTTACAAAACATTAAAATGAGCAATAATATGTCATGTTTGAGTAGAAATAAAACACCTTGCATATTTTTCAAAGTAGGAAATATATTGCATAGTTTCATTATAACTACAATTGTTTGTGCAGCCAAAACATATCTTGTATGTCATTTTATTAAGAAAAACCCTTCTTTCTTTATATAAAAATGTTCTTTTTGATCAATATATTGACCAGTTGAGGTTACATGAAAAAAGAAAAAATTTTAATGTTGTTATTATAAAGGTGATTTGCAGAGGGGTTACTATTATGTTAGTCAGGTAAAGAGTTCATTTCTTTTTGGGCAGTGTCACCCCCTCCCTTACTCTCTGCCTCTCTTTCCTTCCCATCCCCACTCACAAGTTTTGTTGTTCATTTTCAACATATAGAAAAAGAAATTTTGAAAATTGAAAACAGAAAGCCAGGCACTGGTGCCTCACAAGTGTAATCCTAGCTACTCAAGAGGCTGAGATTTGAGGATTGTGCTTCAAAGCCAGCCTGGTTAGAAAAGTCTTTGTGAGACTCTTATTTCCAATTAACCACTTAAACAGAAGTGGCACTGTAGCTCAAAGAGGTAGAGTGCTAGCCTTTAGCAAAAGAACTCAGGGACAGTGTGCAGGCTCTGAGTTCAAGCCCAATAACCAAAACAAAAAATTTTTAATTAAAAAAGGCACCTATATGACCCTCATATCATCATTCCTAAAACGAACGTATGTATGTGTATGTTCATATATATATGTTAACATATATACATGTGTAGATATGTATATGTTTTATATATGTATAAATCAAGATTTATATCTAAACAAACATACACATATGTATGTATATAGAATTACATATATGTTATACACATATATATATAGAGAGAGAGAGACAAACAGAATTACAATGAATTCTGTACAAAACAGATTCGCCAAACACTTTATTCAAGAAGTAGGATTTGTTTAAAGATAATCTGTTTTATTGTTATTGTAGAGGTGATGTACAGAGGGAATATATATATATATATATATATATATGTATATATATATATATAGAGAGAGAGAGAGAGGGAGAAGAGTGAGAGGGGAAGAAAGAGTGTGTGTGTGTGTGTGTGTGTGTGTGTGTGTGTGTGTGTGCAGGTGGTTGTTTGATATTAATGTGCCTTTGGGAAGTGATGTCAGATGAGAATTTTTATTAAGAAAAACCCTTCTACTTGACTATGGTTCAATAGATCTTAATAATGCTGTGTTGATGCCATAAGTGGGAGGAGTAACCAAGATTATAATAGCTGTCAGAGCTACTACTGTTAAGACTCTGTCTGTTCCTCCATTATGAATTGCATTTGTCAAAAGTTTATACCTCAACTAGAGAAGTTTAGTCTGGCTATATTTGCTGTGCACATACTCTCTTGGGTAGCTGATCTTGCAGCTCTTCTTGAACTACTGATATATGAGGTACGAAGAAGGGTTTAAAATGTTTCAGCTTTTGTTAATGCCTTAACAACACATTTTCAAAGTTTCTTTTTGCCAGGTCTTAGTAGGATGCTATTGGTATTGTTTATCTGCACAAATAGGTATTGTCCAGTCACCTCATAAAATGAGTGAGCAAGCTAGTAAGTGATTTGCTGGAGAGAGAATACAAATCCTTCAAGTATCTATCAGCTTGCCATTGGTTTGGTGAAAAACATTCAAAATTCTAAGCCTCCTCTCCTAATGGGTTCTTTCCTAGTTAATTTCATATTCAGTTTGTCTGTCATATTGCTGGATTCCCTTATTACTGAAGCCAGGAAATAAGGAGTATGCAATGGTCAGTTTCAAATAATTCTACTTTGTGATTTTAGCCAGTTCATTAATTTTCCACCTACATATGAAGACATAGATGAACCTTATGCATGTGATTTTTATCTCCGCAGTACTCTAGTCCTTCTACTTGTAAAATGGAAGATTTGTAGCACTAAATCCTTGATCCTTGCTACAGATTACCGTAGATATTTAGCTAGTTGCTACCTGAAAGGCCCAGAGAATCTAGTCTCTTAAAATAAAATTTTGCAGAGGTGCTATATTCAGTGGTCATTTTTCAAGCATAATTAAACCATCAATTACATGATACTACTAACCAGGATGAATTTGCTTAAACTTTCCCCATAATAGTCTATTGATTTATTTCTGAATGTATCTCACAGGATTTATTTGTGAATTTCCTCATTCGCCTATGGAAAATGTAACTCACACACACTTTCTGAGTAGCATTGTAATGTCCCCAACCAACCATTATCAGAATGGCTTTGGCTTCTCCACTACTCTAAAACAGATCCAAATACCTTCTCTTTTCCAGTCCTCATTTGTTCTGAAGTCATACAATATTGTTTTTATATTCACTTTCAGTGATGACTGTACAGCTATGAAGTAGAGAAAAATGGTTTAAATATAAGTATAAATAAGTTTAATATAAGTATAAACCCTATATATATATATATATATATGTATACGTAATGTATACCTATAAGTAAACTTGTGAGTGTGTGTTGTGCCTATCTGCACTCATATTTAAATGGTTTAGAATTACATTGGATTCTGTACAAAACAGATTCACCACTTTATTCAAGAACTAGGATTCTAATTGTTTAAAGTAAATTTACTTTATTGTTATTATAGAGTGGTGTACAGTGGGAATACAGTCAGGTACATTTCCTTTCATACGGTGTTTTCTGTTCCCTCATTATCTTGTAGTGCCTTCCTCCTGTCTCTGCCCATGGTTTGGATAGTTCAATTTCATCAATGTCCAGTGAGCTCTTATGCTGAAGCTTTTCACCCCTTTCCCTTAAGTTCTGTATCTCCCCTCCCTCCTGATGATATAAATCTGAATACACCACATAAAGAAGCCAGAATCATAATTTTTTTGTTTTCATATATTGGAGTCTGTTTCTTTATGTATATTATTTTATGTAAATATGAAGAGCGTACTTAGGCACCTATGTGTTTCTCAGTATCCATTTTTGGTCTTACTGTGTATGAGTATTTATTATCCTGTATCATTTGTCATATTCCAGTGCATTTTAGATGTAATTTCCGCATAGAAGAGAGAACATGCACCATTTGTCTCTCTAAGGATGGCTTACCTCACATAACATGATTTGTTCTAGTTCCATCCATTTCCCTGCAAATTGCATTATTTTATTTTTTCTAATGGCTATTTAAAATTCCATTGTGCATAGGTACCACATATTTTGGATCCACTCATCTATTGTGGGGTATCTGGGCTGTTTCCAGATCTTGGCTACTGTGAATAGTGTGGCAATGAACATGGATGTGCAGGTGTATTTATCATTTCCTGGCTCATGGCATTCAGGGTAGACACCCAGGAGTGGTACGGCTGGATTATAGAGAAGGTCTATGTTTAGTTTTTTGAAGAACCTCCACACTGCTTTCCAGAGTGGTACTAGTATACATTCCCACCAGTAGTGCAGTAAGGTTCCTTTTTCCACACATCCCCACCATCATTTGTTAGAATTCACAATGCTGGCAAGTCCTACTGGGGTGAGATGGAATCTCAGAGTTGTTTTGATTTGTATTTCCTTTATGTCTAGGGATGATGAGCACTTCTTCAAGTGTTTCTTTGCCATTCTTACTTCTTCCCTTAACTCCTTTAGCTCTCTTGCCAATTTAGTGATTGGCTTATTAGGTTTGGGAGGGGTTAGTTTCTTGAGGTTGTATATATTGGATATTAGGCCTTTGTCTCATATATTGCTGGTAAAGATCTTTTCTCAGTTGGTTTGCTGTCTTTCTAGTTTAGTGACTGTCTCCTTAGCTGCACAGAAACTTTAAATTTTGATGTAGAGCCACTTGTCAAGTCCTTCTCCTATCTGTTTTGCTCTAGGTACTCTATTCAAGAAGTTTCTACCTATACCGATAAATTCTAATATTTCTCCTACTCTCTCTTGCAGTCATTTCAGTTTTGGGTCTCACATTTGAGGTCTTTGATCCACTTTGAATTGGTATTAGGATATGGTGGCAAACAGGAATCCATTTTTAGTTTTCTGCCTATGGATGGCCAGTTTTAGGACTCTAATTTTTAAGTAAATACACATAATTTTTGTTGTGTTGTGCTTTCCTAAGGGAAATATTAAAGGAAATTTTAGATTCTTAAAAGAATTCCTAAAATTATTAAAATATTAAAAATTCTTAAAAATCTTAAGTTTTTAGCAAATTATCTTGTTAGCCATTACGAAGTCTACCATTTGAAATTTCCTAGCTGATTATACAACATTAACACTCCAAGGTTGATCTTTCTCATGTGTTTCTAATATTCCCACATTATGTTATTTATTGAATACCTACAATGTAACAAAATACTAATGTTTATTCTTATTATTCATATTATTTTTTAGTAGCATTATCCTCCATTTGGAGACTCACTTTATGTTAATTCCATAGATGCAATGTAAAAAATGGATTGTAACAAACTTTTGTTTTCTTTATTGATCATGTAGGTCCTCCAGGTCAAAAAGGTGATCGTGGAGCAACTGGCTTTCCTGGAAGTAAAGGATTCCCAGGACAAGTAGGAAAGACAGGGAGGACAGGTATTATAACACTGTGTATTTTGCTAACGAATACACAAATAAATGTCGGATCATAGGATTATATTCAAAGTTAAAAATTACTTTTATTCAAAGTCATTATCATATGGATAGTAGTACATATAGTTTATTTTGTTATCTGAAGCACTTTGAAATTGAGTTCTGTCCACACACACACACAGAAAGAGAATAAAACAGTTACATGGAAATGTCATTGCTTGTTCACACGGTAAATGTATATTTAGCTTTATAAATTATCTTTCAAATTGACACTACTTTTTTGCATTTCAACAAGCAATGAGTGGGAATTCCATATTGTAGCCCATGCTCACTGGCTTTGGTGTTATCCATGTTTTGAACTGTACATGCTTCAAGAAATGCAGTTCAGTAGTGCTGATAATATCAGGGTAGATGATCAGCATTGATATCAATTACCTCAATGAAAAATTGGCTAGCCACTTTCTACAGCCTGCAATTAGTCTTTGAACTGCAGATATGACTACTTGGAGTGAGTGGTGTATTTATTTTATTTTATTTTATTTTTTTAGTATTTTATGTATTTTTTTTTTATTGTGAAAATACCGTACAGAGGGGTTACAATTACATGGGCAAGGTAATGAGTAGATTTCTTATCAAGCATTGTAGCCTCCTCCTTTGTTTCCCCTTCCCATCCCTTCCCATTCCCTCCCCCCCCCCCCCCCCCCCCCCCCCCCCCCCGCCAAAGTTGTAAAGTTCGTTTTCAACAAAACAACTTGTGCATCTCATTGTTGCAATGGGTCCACCTGTATCCCTATTTAAACAATTTGTTTTTTCCCTTCCCCTCCACAAAGTACACCCAAAGAAACATAGGTCCCATGGTTTCCCTTATTTGCAATAACTAGTATATGTCTGAGACAAGCAGAAATGGTCAGATAAGTTGATGTTAGGCTAAATGAACCCCAACATAAGGATTCAAATGTTTTTTTTCTTTCTTGTGATGGTTTCTAACATATTTATAAGATGATTTCTTTGTTGCTTTGTATGTCCCTCCCTCACGCTATAACCCTGCTTCACTGTATTTGCATGGTGTATTTATACACCCCAAACCTCTAAAGCATCTAGCTTTCATCAGACACTTAAGCAACATGTGGGAAAATATTTGTTTGGTAATTTTCCTGAAATTATCTATATGTCTTAGTTTCCTACATAACCAATTTGAGTTCAATAGACAAATATGTTTAAAACTTTACATTTGACAGAATTCCAAATCTACTTGCAGATTCCAAGATAGTTCAATGTAGTTCTGGGAAGAAAGAATAAATAATTTTTTATTTGTCTTCTAAGCTTAACATAAAAATTGGTGTAGTAGTTTATGGTCAATCTCAAATATAGGTGATAAGTTAATATTCCTAGAAAATATAAATTTTTTTGTTTTGGACTTTTATACTTATAGTAATGTAATCTATCATGAAATTAACACCACATAATAAGCCAGGTGACTTGAATATTTCTGTTCTCAACAATCTATAACATGATTGTGTAAAAACAGATTCACAGTATTGGTGACTTTCACTCTGACTTCCTGCAATGGGAGCAGGAAATCTCCCTCTCTCTTTCTCCTTCTCCTTTCCACTCCTCCTAGCTTTCATCTTTCCCTCTCCCTCTTCTCCTACTCCTACCCCTCCTTCATTCTTCCCTCTATCACTTTCTTCTTTATTCTGTTTTATTAAAATAAATGCTTACTGAAAGCTAGAAAAGCAAAAGGCTTCCAAGGATTACACGCAATATCTTTCCTTAAGCTATATATTATCTCTGTAGCAACTAAAATAATCACTTCCACTTTGGCTTAATTTCATCCATCCTATTTGTTTTTAATGTATAAGTCTTTTCCTTTTGAACAACCTGAAAATATGGTACTCAGCCTACTTCATAAAAGCATACAACTAAAATAATAAGGAAGTTTTTGAGTACTTTGCAATATTTAGTAATAGCTTTTTTTTCAAATTTACTTGTACCTGAATTCACTCCATCACAGTTTAAAAGTGAATGTAATGGTATAAAATATAATCATATTATATAAAGCAATATGAGAATTAGAAAATTTCACCATGTTGTTCTGATAATGATTGGACCTCAGCTAAATCTTCAAAACAAAACTTCAGTTGAGAGTAAGTTATACTTTTTTAAATGCTTTAGGTCTCATGCTACTTACAACACACTATATGACATTTTTGGAAATTTGAAGCTGGGCACAGGTGGCTCATACCTATACCCCTAGCAACTCAGAAGATATGAGATATGAGAATCTCAGTTCAAGCCAGATCTGAGGACTTTTATCTCAATAGATCAAACAAATCTGAGAGACTCCAGTTAACCAGAAAAATTCTGGAAGTGGAGTTGAGGCTCAAGTACTAGAGCTAAGGCTCTAAGGCTAAAGCCTCCAGGGAGAAACCTAAGTCAGAATGAATTCAAGCTACACACACACACACACACACACACACACACACGCATACACACACTCCATTTCTAACTAAACTGTGAGAGATAGAGAAATAATATAAGTGGAGCTATAGTCTCTTATGAATACACGCTGTAATAATGTGGCAATTAATTTTCAAATAATCTCTACAGTGAGAGGTGTTTTATTATTACACAGAAAAATAAACTTTGATTGAAAAGGTTTACAAGTATCCATACATAACTAGTAAGTATCAGAACAGATCAATTCAAGACAGGATTTTAAATCATCAGTATTATTTCAAAGACTGAATTTGAAAAATGATATTTTCTGATGGAGTTTGGATGAAAAAGAGTTTCCCAACTTTGTAAGGGAAATTAAAAACTACAATAACTTTGACACAGAAAACACTAAAACCAGTCCTACAATTATACTAAGAACTTAATTACTTGCAAGACAGCAATTTCTCTTAGAGGAAGAATTAATAATCAAGAGCAGTACTACTTTCATGAGATGAAATTGTCACCATTAATGTGTCTTACTGGACATAGGCCTGGAAATTCAGGCTTAAAATTACAGCAATCAGGCACTCAGAAAACAGAGATAGAAGGTTCCTGAGTTAAAGCTGGTAAGTCACTGTCTCAAAAACAATGTAACATTGATTGCTGGAGCTAAAGAATTATTTCCTGGATATCCCCTTTAAAAATGGAGAGAGGGTGGGGGGAGGGAAGAGAAGTAGAGAGAGGAGGGAAGGAAAGAAAAGGATAGGAAAGGGGAGGGGAGTGGAGGGAAGGGGAGGGAGGATTGTTAATTGCATTTTTTTTTTATGATTTTTTTGCAAGGAAATACTGGACCAAAAGGACAAAAGGGAGAAAAAGGAAGTGGAAGCCTGGGAGGTAAGTTTATAGTTTCTGATGTTATTTTCTTTTCTTTTCTTTTTTTTAAAACTTAAGACCTTTATTAACAGGTGCTTGCAGTTTGTTGACTTTTTTGAAAAAATCAAGTTGTACACTCGTATTAAAAATGAAAAATGAAAAAAGTTCTTAAAAATCTCAACTTGACCAGATATGAAACAATTTAAAAACCTTTAAGGGTATATTGAGAAAAACTAGGCTTTAAACACACACACACACACACACACACACACACACACACACACACACACACACATTTCTGATTTCTGTGTGTAGCTTTGCAATAAATAAGTTTAGATATTATGGTCTGGATCTGGCAAAAAGGTTGAGAAATTCAGCATTGACTTATGGAGATTTTGTGGAAACTGTCCTAATTGAATATCTAAATTGGAGTAAAACAAAGAGTAAAGTATACAACTTTTTCAATCTCATTGCCTTTTTGTTGTTGTTGTTTTGTTTTGTCAATCATGGGGCTTGAACTCTGGGCCTGGGTGCTGTCCCTGAGCTCTTCAGCTCAAGGCGAGTGCTCTACCACTTGAGCCACAGTGCCACTTCTGATTTCTTGGTAGTTAATTGGAGATAAGAGTCTCAGGGACTTTCCTCCCTTGTCTGGCTTTGAACCTGGATCCTCAGATCTCAGCCTCCTGAGTAGCTAGGATTCTCGGCATGAGCCATAGGTGCCTGGCTCTCATTGCCTATTTTTGAAGAGTACTTTTTTTCTAAAAATTTCACCCAGGAAATTATATATGTATGTTTGTTTGTTTGTTTGAGTCAATTTCAATGGGCTAAAGAAAAATCAGGTTTATGAATGGAAGCAATTACAACCTCTTTATCCACTAAGTGAACTAACTAAATCCTCATGTATAGGAATTTGGACCAAGGAGGCTTGAAGGACTAATTAGCTCATAGGAGTGGAGGCTTTGGTTTAACTATTTACTTAGTAGTCATACTGTACATCCTAGACTTTTGAATCTACAACAAAACAGACCATAACAAGGTCCTTGTCTATAGGATGTAGACTTAATGCTGTATACATTGTATCTTAAAAAATAAAATGTGAGATAAGATCAATTTTCATGCCATAAATACTTTATTGAGTGCCTAGACCAAGGGTGCACAAATAGAATGACAGGATTATGGAGATGAATAAGGAACCCCAGTTAACTTTTCAGAATCAAAAGCCCTCTCTTCCTGTATCCTCGGTGAGAGATTATGTATGTGCTCATTTATGGAAATAATTGATACAAGGATCATAATCTATTCACTCAGGGGTCTGTTTTAGACCAAATTTTTTAAATCAAATTATAAAATGTAGATTGGCCAAAATCCTAGTTGGAATCGTTAAAATATAGATAATACCAATGCTTTTTTGAACAAAAAAACAATTGTTTTAACTTAATACTATGTCTGAGTTTTACATTTGGATAACTTAGGGTTATCATTACCAATATCAGCTATTAGAATGTTGTATAATTGTGATGTGTGCAAAGTTGGATAGCACAGAGTACTGAATGCCTTCTCAGTATCTTCTCTTGGTGTTATTTAGTGCTTTAATATTATATTAAGATAACAGAATCATGCATATCTCTTTCTTCTCTGTGTCCATTTATTTCTTTAAGATGATTTCTTGTCCACTGCTTACCTTTCACTCATTCTCCTTTTACTCCATTTAGTTTCAGCTGAGTTCTTTTAGTTTCTCTTCTTTATGTTTATCTCTATCTTTATTTTTTATCTTTTGTTCCCTATCTCTCTTCCCTGAGGCTTTCTCTGAGCTGCCAAACATTAACTCTAGTTGAGTTTGGCAAATAAAGAACTTCGTGTTTTTAGTCTATAAACTGAGCAGTCATGCTGTTTTCTGTTACCCGAGGTTATCAAAAGCTTGGGCCATTTTTTTCTGCTATGTTTAGAAATGTCAGCTGTAGACTTTTATGGCTATTTTACAGTTTATGCACATACTTTCTTTGAGAAAGCAATAAGTGAGCTATACTTGTATGTAGTCCTTGGATTCTTCATGCTTGCCCATGGCAAATTTATAAAATAACACTACAATGTTTCAAAAAGGAAGAACAATATACATATATATCTAATATTATAGATCCCATATTTTTAGTTTTTAAGTTGTTATACTAGTCACTTATCTGTCGTTACATATGGCTGTATTTTGGTTTCTCTCAATACCTACATGTTCTAATATATACTTAGACTGCATTTATCTTGAATACTTTATGATTTTATTGCCTTTGATTTATCTTTAATTAACAGTGTTTTATTAAATACTGTTATACATGATCTTGTGAGAATACTTTTTAATAGAGGATTTATAGGGAGTAGAAACAATGGTTCAAAGGTTATATGCATTTTATAATTTGACAGTTTTCACGTGGCTCAAAAAGATGCTGCCAAATATCATAATGCTTGATTCCCCATATCTTTAATTCAGGCCTATGACAATCATACAGAATTATGCTTGCCAACTTTTTATATACTTTAGGCATGATACAAATACAATAAAAATAATGATTGATTTCTTCCTTTAGAGAGATGAATTCTTACAAATTCTATAAGGTCCAAGACTTCATTATTTAGTTGTGATCATTGTGTTAAAAACAATATTCCCCGGCTGTCTTTCACAAGGAATAAGCATTTGATTTGGAAAAGAATCTGGTAAAGTAGCTCATCTGGACCAGTACGAGCCTTTTAGGATCCAATGGGGTGGGAAGGACAATCAATTCTGCCCCCTCGCTAAAAGGCCTTTCACCTCTGGACAGGTCATCGTTACTACTGACTTCCAGACCCCTTTTCGGCTCCTCCAAATGACCTTGGTTTGCATATCTGGCTTCTGCCTGGCTTTCTCTTCTCATCCATGGTACTGTTCCAGCCTCTGCTGCCATGCTCATAGCATTGCCCTCTCCCTCACCATCACCCCCATTCTCTACCACTTCCAGCCTGAATGCCCTCATTTGATGACATGTGGGATGCTCCATTCCATCTGTAGGTACCAGGGTAGAAGCCCTCTGCTGTCCATTGGGTTCCAGGAGAAATCTCATGAGTTACTGGTTATTTGTGAAATTTCAAAGTAGAAAATATTGTTGTCAAGCAGAGGTAGGCTTAAGTCTATGCATTCATTCATTTAGCATTCATTCATTCCTCTGTTTAGCAGGTGTACAAGCATACCTCCTAGAGCTAATGTTGACAGCTAAGCTAATAAAAGAGATTCTGTCTTTGATTTATAAGGACAGTTCTCCCTGAGAGATACACACAAATAAACATATCAGAATTGTTCTAGGAGAAATAATAGAACTGTATAGTTACATAATAGAGACAAGTATTTTTCATTCCTTAGAATATAATAAAGTAGATTTATTTTTGATTTGCTTAGTTTATCTTCCTGGCTCCTTATTCTCCAAACTAGTAGTATATTTTTTCTTCAAAACTTAAAGTGAAGTAAAATGGAGCTTAGTTATTCAACACATTTGACCCAAAACTTGTTTCCTTAATTACCTTTCCATTTCAAACTGAAACATGCTATAATCACAAAAAATAATGCTGACCACTTTTTCTTCCAAAAACTTCTTCCATATTTTAAATTTAGGCTCTCAAGAAAATATGCTAGTAGAAATGAATATTTTGTGTAGGTGAAGGAAGAGACGGAAAGTAAATAAATATTTTTTTAAAAAGCAGGAAAAATAAGAAAAGCCCAGGCAAAAAAGGAATTGAGAAAAGGTGTGGGATTCTGTGTTATTTTTTTAGTGCCTCTGAGAAAAGTAATAGGCCACATTTTTACAACTTTCTTTCCTTCAAGTTTTCACACATAGCCTCAAGGTTCTCACTATTAAAATAGTAGTAGAATTCTAAGTCATATGCCTACATGTATCTCAACACTATTTTTATTCCCTGCCCTGTCAAATGTTCATACCAATACCTACCTCACAGGGTTGTTGTGAGGAGCAAATGAGATATTATGTGTTTGAAAATGTTCTGTAAAGTCATAAAGTGCTTTGAAGTCATAAGATTTGGTTCATTGTGGTCTTTCTGAATGGAAACTGCTATTTCTTGCTGACAATCATGAATGTTAAGTCTGTAGTCAGAACTGGAGTGAAAGGAGAGAAAATAAAATAGAAATGTCAGAAGTTAATTAAACATCACAGCTGAAAAGAGAGAGGCTGAGGATTAAGTGAAGACTGTACATTAGATAGATAGATAAGATACAAGTGTGATCAGATCATAAACCAATGAGTTTGTCTGAGCAAGGAGCATTAGTTAAAAGAAAATGAAGTGACTACAAGGTACACTCCATAGTCTGGAGGTCAGAACAAAAGAGTCTAGACTGTGAAGGACAAAGACTGAGCCTGACACTTCTATTCAGTGAATTTCAAGAAAAGTTGAAATAAATTAGAATTGCCAATGGTACTGGACTGGTATGACCAAAATCTCCAGGGAAAGGGGAAGGAGAATTGAGCATTGCCCATATAGTCCTCAATAGTAAGAAATCATCAACCCCATATGGCTAGCATAAACATCTAGACCTTGTTCAGAAAGACTGTGGGGGACTTCGTGTAGACCTCATTGGCTACAGAATGGTCCTGATCTCAGAGATATTGGGAAACAACTCCAAGATATTCAATTCTCAACTCATCTCATATCCCAAGCTGAACATAGCATTTTCATTGTGAAATACTAACCCAAACGCTCCAAATTAGGAAGAAAAACCTTTGCTTCTCTCTTTAGATAGAAATCAATGCTGAATACTCATTCAAATGCACAAATTATACCAACTTCAATAATGTATACAGATGAGAAAAGTAGACTTTACCAAATTCTAATGCTACTTTTATTAAATTTTATGCTGCAACTCTAAGTAGGAAGGTAGATATTGCAGTCAAGCAAAAGAATACCTTCTGTACACCTAAGCACTTTGTTTTTGTTTTTGTTTTTTTGGATTTTTTTTTGTCAGTCGTGGGGCTAGAACTCGGCTTGGGCGCTGTCCCTCAGCTCTTCAGCTCAAGGCTAGCACTCTACCACTTGAGCCACAGTACCACTTCCAGCCATTTCTGTTTATGTGATGCTGAGGAATCGAACCCAGGGCCTCATGCATGTGAGGCAAGCACTCTACCACTGAGCCACCTTCCCAGCCTCATCTAAGCTTTGTGAGAGTTTGTCTTAAATTGTCCATTACTTCTTCCTAGTTTCTTTGTTTTATTATACATTGCTTTGGCCCAATAAGACTATAGGTCTGAAGCAAATTTTGACCTTTGTATTTTGAATTTATTTTTCTTTGGTTTGATTTTTATTAAAGACTCGGGTCTATCTTACATGGATTCTAGTCTTTCCCATATTATTCAGTTGCTTAAACTAAAGCCTTTTCCCAACACTAATTATGATAATGGACATTTGCAGGACATTTGCCTATACCATACACTTTAGATTCATTATCCTATCTAATTCTCAGAAAAGCCATAAAGTTGAAAACTGTTAGCATCCCTATTTATCCTATTAGAACCTACAATTTATAAAGTCAAAGGGCAGAAAACCAAAGCCACATCAGTCTCTGAAGTCATCCTTTCAGTTCTTGTACACATTAGTTTTGTATTATATATAAATACTACAGATATTTGATGTGCAGGATGCGAAAGTAGGGGAAGACAGGAAATCCTGAAGAGTTTCTACGTGGCAAAGGATATACCTAACAAGATAAAAACAAAGTCCACAGAAAGCGAGAAGATCTTTACTAGTGATGTATCAGACAAGGGTCTCATATCTAAAATATATTTAAAGCTCAAAAAATTAACCACCCCCAAATATAACCTGAAAGAATCAACAGCCCAATTAATGAATTGGCTAAAAACTTAGAGAGATACTTCTCAGAACAAGAAGAATGGCCAATAGATACATGAAGAAATGTTCATCTCTGACCAAAAAAGAAATGAAAATCAAAACAGCATGGAGATTCCATCTCACTCTAGTTATAATGGCCATTATTAAGAAAACTGGGCAGGTGCTGGTGGATCACACTCATAATCCTAGATATTCAGGAGGCTGAGATCTGAGGATCATGGTTCAAAGCCAGCCTGAGCAGGAAAGCCCGTAAGACACTTATCTCCAATTATGCACCAGAAAACTGCAAGTGTCTCTGTGGCTCCAAGTGTTAGAGCTATAGCCTTGAGTGAAAAAGCTCAGGGATAGTGCCCAGGCCTGAGTTCAAGCCCCACAATAAAAAAAAAAGTAAGAAAGAAAAGGAGAGAAAAAAGAAAAGAATAGAAAAGAAAACTAACAATAACAAATGCCAGCAAGGATGTGGCCAAAGGGAACTGTACTACATGGTTGGTGGAATGTAAGCTTGTTCAACCACTCTGGAAAGCAGTATGGAGGTTTCTCAAAAGACAATCTAGTTTTCTAGAATGATCTTAATAAGTTGAAGACACTAAGGAGACAAAAGTTCTTACGGTATATCAAATTCCAAAACAAGCATTCCCAGTTCATCTTTGTTTATTTCCATTTTCATAACCTCGCCACACATTGTGGCCCACAGTTTCTCCCCTAAGTATATTACTCAGAACCTAATCTTCCTGCAATGCTCATAAAGCTCCTATTATCACTAATGAGAGTTACTAATGTGCACCAGGGGAAGAGCTACCTGTTAATATTCTATCTTTATCTCAGTAACTCGCACAGTTTTAACATTTTCAGTAGCATTTAGCTGATTTGATATGTCTCCGTTTATTGTATCTTTTTTAACTCCACAATATACTTTTCTCAGTAGCACTACTTATGACCTAGCAGAGCAGATTACACTATCCCTGAGCATGCATGGTGGTAAGTAAATTAGATAAATGCTGCTCATTCATCACAGTTATTCTGTGTTCAACGTTGTCTGTGATTCCACAAATTGTTGCTAAATACCTAACAGCCTTCCATTAACACAATATATGTGTACCTTAATAGTGTGATAACTAATATGTGTTGTAAATTGACATAGAGATCTAAATCAGTAATGGATCAAGTAGCTAACACTTGTCCTATTTAGTCTCTATCCCAAATGACTCTTAAAGCCTTACTCATACCAGAGCCAATTAGAAGGGGAAAAAAATCAATACAACTCCACCCAAGTGTTTTGCATTGGCACATTTGAAACTCATCTAGTATATGCAAGCTTGTAGACAGAAAGAGAGAGGCCTGTCACACTGCCTTTCATCCCACCACAACTTCTGAGGAAGCAAATGGCTCTGTCCCTCTCCTGAGAATGAATAATGCCTTCCTGTTTGCAGACAGAAATTTAACCTTACATGTACCAAATATTTATTCTGCTCAACTTAAAACACTTTCTAAGTATAGGCTCATAACCTATTATTTTCCCCCCTCTGCCTATCTTCTCTGGAAACATACTGTCCTTAGAATATGAATCTCAACAAAAAATATCCAGAAGCACAGATACTCAGCTTGCTTGTACTTGCAGTGCCCAAGAAATCCTCTCCATTTTGCTTTAACCTCTACAGTGATGGGGAGTGTCCAGCCCTGTGGCCATAGGAAGTTCTTCGTCACCATTTGGTACATGACAGACATACCTGTACTTCTCATATGCATCTCAGTGACTTATCCACGAGCATCTGCTTGTATTGATTATCTGTGTGGCCCATGAACGATGCTCTAAAAAACCATTGAACCATACGAAGAAAAAAAAAGCTGCCCACTCTTTAGTTATTCCCCTTTCCTGCTTCCTCTAAATTCTTATGTGCTGCTTGATTCACTTCAAATTAAAAGTACTTGAATCCCAGGCATTCTAGGAAGCTAGTTAAGGATTCCAATGTGAAGTAATTAGGAAAGTGACTCTATTTTCTTTGATACTGTCTGAATTTTCACTTCTAGAACTACTGAAAGGTAAATCCATAGGAACAAACCATTCAATTTCCATGTGCAGTGTTTCCACAAAATCTGCACATGGCATAAATGATGATGCATTCTATTATAAACAATCTTTCAGCCCAATCTCTCTCTTGTTACATTTCCAGTCCTGATACCCACTTCATCTATGCCCAGGAATACATTTTTTCCACAAAACAAGGTATAACATTTTGATCAGAGAAAATCCAAATTGAAACATCTAATGAAGTAAATACTTTTTGCAAATTTTAGCTAAGAGTAGTTTTCTGTTGTGGTCCTGTTGGGAGTCAAGTTCATGGTGTGTGTGTGTGTGTGTGTGTGTGTGTGTGTGTGTGTGTGTGTGTGTGTGTGTGTGTGTGTGTGTGTGTTAGTCCAGCTGAGCACATTCCCACACTCAAATAGGAAAAGTAATCTTTGTTTTCTTGAGATATGGTCCAGGTTTGTAGTCCAGGCTGTGCTTGAGCACAAGATTCTCTTGCACCAGCTTCCTGTGTACTGAGACTACAATCAAATACGACCATGCCTGACTGAAAGGAATCATTTTTGAAGGGAGGTTTTCTGTGTGTTCAAATCACAACAAAGCAGGTATGGGTCCTTAATTCTCATCTGTAAATGAAAAATCTTGTGTTTTCAAGTTTATACCCACTTGAGGTTCTTCTGTTTAACCTCTAATTTACAAATATTCAATAACAAACCATAAGTGAGACAAAGAAGTATATATTCATTCATCTGCTTGCTTGTGCTGCCAAAACAGAATGCCACTGACTAGATAGCTCCAATCAAAGACATTTGTTTTCCCTCCATTTTTGTATCAGAAGGGCAACATCAAGATGTCAAAAGTGTTGGTTTCTCCTGAGATTTTATTTCTTAGCTTGCAAACGGCATCCTCCTCCTATGACTTCCACTGGGAGCCTGAGCACTGAACTCTTGCTGAGTTTTCTCTTCAGAAATGCCAGCTGTATTGAGATAGGCTCCATTCTTATCTCGGTAAATGCCCTATCTCCAAATCCAGTCACATTGGGGGTTAGTAGTTTATCATATGAATTTGGTAGGAACACATTAAGTCCCTAACAGGACTTCACACCTTCTTAGGTATGAAAAATTCTTCAAGCACCAAAAAGGAAAGTTGATCCTCTGTCTGTGGCTGTTGATAGTCTCTTGTCCTATGTCTAAATCTTTGCAGTCCAAGAATCCTCTTGTTCTTAAAAGAGGGCCTAAATTATGCCATAATTATATTTGGGACATTTTGGTGTTTCAAGTTATGAAAGCAATTTCAGTTTGATTTGTTTGTTACTAATATTATATTTTCACATTTCATGATTTTTTATGTGATAGTGTTTCATAAATACATAATTAATTTTAATGAGATTGGTGACAGAGAATGAGCTTAACTTCCTTCACTACTCATATATTTGTATATTAAAAAAGTTACAATCACTTGTATACTTCCTCAAATATTAATTACTGATATATTTGTTAAAAAAAGTTAAGTAGAGGGGAACAAAATGTTGTCCAATCAAGTAGAATAATTACAGATTAGAAAAGATGAATTTTATTTCAGACATAATAAGATCCAGGAGTTCAAATTATATCATTTCGGCTCTGTCTCTCTGCATTTATGTCTTCCTCTTTGAACCATCATGTTCATTGTCATGTAGGCTCTGGTTGTGTGCTGCATTATCTTTAATTCTTGCCATGTCTGAGAAAGATTACTACCTTCTTTCCTTCAGAAACACTGGGTGGCCCTGGACTTTTCCTCTGATGCAGTGCCCAGAAGATATAAATACCCAGATGTGGGAAGGCAGAATTGCTCTTCAGAATCCCAAAATGTGCAGGGCACAGAGCACTGAAAAAGTGGTCCAGCCTTAGTAAGAAATATTCTTATTGATTGCTTATTGCAGTATACAAGTAAGGATCTGTTTAATGCAAAAGAGTAATTGTAACAGATGTGTGTTATTCCAGTTGCTCTAAGGCTGTGGGAACATTGGAATAACCTCTAGGACTCTGTCCTTTACAGATGACTGGACTTAACAAAGCTTCATTTTTCAGGGCCTTGTGTCTTTGGTGAGTGAAGTAGATTTATATAATGGCTTTTTCGGGATCTGAAAAGCAACTTCATTAAGAAATTACCTTTTATTATGTGATATTTTGATGCCATATCACATTTTCACAATCATTAGGACAGAAATCTAAACTTTCAAAATATAATTGCATTAAGAGTAGAATTGGTGTGCTTCAAGGCAAGGCCTTGAGTCCATCCCCATCACAGTCATTTAAGATTTTGTGTATGTGTGTGTGTGTGTAGGGGGTCCAGTCATGGGCCTGAACTCTGGGCCTGGGCTCTGTCCCTCAGCTCTTCAGCTCAAGGCTAGTGCTCTACCACTTGAGCCACAGCGCCACTTCTGGCTTTTTTTTCCTGCTTATGTGGTGCTGAGGAATCAAACCCAGGGCCTCATGCATATAAGGGAAGCGCTCTACCACTGAGCCACCTTCCCAACCCCATCACAGCCATTTAAAAGCCCTCTGAGCCACTTTTCAAACTCTGCAAAGTACCTCATAGACTATATAGCTTCTTTAAGTACTTATCTTGAGGGACCTATTACTCTGTTGTTTTCCCATGAGAATTTTGAGCTATTAATAACCAGTGCAAAACCACACAACTGGTGAATGTGTAGCAGATCTACAGTCTGAATCTTAGTTTATTTGATTTTAAATTCCTTTCATTAATTTAAAGAAATTAAAAAGTGCCTTTCCCTAAGCCTTCCCTCAAACTTCTTCAAAATATATCTATAAGCAAAATCAACCTTCACAACCATCCAATAAGGCCATTACAAAAGTTTTCATAATAAATAAAATAAGCTTAAAATGCAATCAGATCTTTTCTGCTTGTCTGGTAAGATTATCCTAGACGTATACTAGATATTGCAAATAAGGGAAACTATGGGACCTATGTTTCTTTGGGCCTGGCTTACTTCACTTAATATAATTTTTTCCAAGTCTTTCTGTTTCCTAACAAATGGGACAATGCCATTATTTCTGATGAAGGCATAGAATTCCATTGTGTATATATACCACATTTTCTTGATCCAGTCATCTGCTGAGGGGAATCTGGGTTGGTTCCATATCTTAGCTATGGTAAATAATGCTGCTAAACATAGTTGTGCTGGTAGCTATAATATGGCCTTGTTTGTGATCATTTGGGTAAATGCCTCAAAGTGGGATTGCTGGGTCATAGGGGAGCTCTATGTGGACTCTTTTGAGGAACCTCCATACTGCTTTCCAAAGTGGTTGAACAAGTTTATACTCCCACAAACAATGCATGTACATATGACCATATAAGAGGATGCTAAGCAAAATGAATTCCAACATAGGGACAGAAGAGGTTTTTTTCTTTGTCGCTTTGTTTCTAATGTACTATGTGATTCTTTTGTTTCTTGTGTATGTTCTTCCCCCATGATATAACCCCTGTTTTCACTGTATTTGATTCTGGCCCTTCATCTTGTATATATATTTTTCTAATTTGGGGAGCAGAAGGGAAATAACAAAATGCTGAACCAAGGATACAGGTTAACCCATTTTAACAATGAGAAGTACAAGACACTATGTTGAAAACGAACTTTACAACTTCAGTGGGGAAGGGATGGGGAGGAGTTGAGGAGGTGGGGAGGGAGGGATAGTAGGGGAAAAACAAAGGAGGTAGTAAAACAATGCTTAATAGGAAATGTAATCACTGCCTTACTCATGTAACTGTAACCCCTCTGTACAGTATGTTTACCATAAACACTATTAAAAATGCAATCAGATGAAACTGTAAACAGAGTCATAAAGTGAGATTTCAGCCCAGCTTGGACTGGAATCTGTTTTTCCTCTTGGTCCTGTCTGGAGATTTATTCTGCAACAAGATAATAGACTTGGCCCTTTTTTGATTAATGAGAATTGGGGCCATCTTGAAATAATCCATTTGGTACTTTGATCTAATGGCTTCCATATTGAGATCCTCCTTAAAAGAGGTATTCTCTGTCATTTCTATTATTATAAACAAAACTTGTCAGTTTATATTTTTTTCATATTTCTGAAGAGTTTGTACAAATGGTCAGGTAAATAGAAGGAATCGTTTTCCAGAGAAGCCGCAAATAAAAAATCCACAGATGTTAGATGTGAATTATGGCCCGTTTTGTTGGGTGCAGGTGTAATGAAGACTAAACACAAATGTCTTCTATCAATGCCAGTCATTCAGATTGTTTACCACATGCAGAGATACCTGAGTACTTCTAAGCATCAGCAAAACATAGCACACAATGTCAGGGAAAATGCATATTGTCTTTCAATCTCCTCCAACTCCATCTCAATGTATAATGACTGTTATTTTCCTTTTATGAAAAGTCATAAAATTCTATAGTGATTTGTCAGCACTGCCAAGAACTGGGTAGATGAAACGTGAATAGGCCAAATTGGGGACATTTTGATCCCCAATTGTCACATCCGAAGTTCCCTTGCAGCCTATGACTTCTCAGGTTTTCAGAATGACTTTCAAAAAGAAAATATATTTCACTTAATATAATTTTTTCCAAGCCTTTCCATTTCCTAACAAATGGGGAAATGTCATTCTTTCTGATGGAGGCATAGAATTCCATTGTGTATATATACCACATTTTCTTGATCCATTCATCTATTGAGGGGCATCTGGGTTGGTTCCATATCTTAGCTATGGTAAATAATGCTGCAATAAACATAGTTGTGCTGGTAGCTTTAGTGTGGTCTTTTTTGTAAACATTAGGGTAAATGCCCAAAAGTGGGATTGCTGGGTCATAGGGGAACTCTATGTGGAGTCTTTTGAGGAACCTCCATACTGCTTTCCAAAGTGGTTGAACAAGTTTACATTCCCACCAACAATGAAGTAAGGTTCCTTTCTGTCCACATCCCCTCCAGCATCTGTTGTTGTTAGAGTTCTTGATTTTTGCTGTTCTAACTGGAGTGAGGTGATATCTCAATGTTGTTTTGATTTGCATTTCTTTTATGGCTAGGGATGTTGAACATTTCTTCATGTGTCTATTGGCCATCCTTCTTTCTTCTTCAGAGAAGCTTCTCTTTAAGTCTTTCGCCCACTTACTTATTGGGCAGTTGTTTCTTTGAGGATTTGTTGTTGGGTGGTTTAACTTTTTGAGTTCCAAGTATATTTTAGATATGAGACCCTTGTCCGTTGTATGGCTAGTAAAGATCTTCTCCCAGTCCGTGGGCTTTCTATTGATCTTGCTAGCTATGTCATTTGCCCTGCAGAAGCTCTGCAACCTTATACAATCCCATTTGTCCAACCTTTCTTTGATTTGTTGTGTTTCCGGGTCTCTATTCAGAAAATTTCGGCCTGAGCCAAGGAGACCCAGGGTTTCTCCTATTCCATCCTGTAATGTTTTCAGAGTGTCTGCTTTGAGTTCAAGGTCTTTGATCCATTTGGAGTTGATTCTGGTGCAGGGTGATATATAAGGATCTAGCTTTAGTTTTCTACCTGTAGTTAACCAGTTTTGCCAGCACCATTTACTGAAGAGGCTGTCTGTCTTCCATTCTATTGTTTTAGCTCCCTTATCGAAGATTAGATGGCTATAGGTCTGTAGGTTCATTTCTGGGTTTTCAATTCTATTCCATTGGTCCTGAGGTCTGTTCTTATGCCAATACCAAGCTGTTTTGATTACTATGGCTTTATAGTAGAGTTTGAAATTTGGTATTGATATTCCTCCAGCAGTGTTCTTTCCGTTGAGGAGCGTTTTTGCTATTCGGGGTCTTTTATTGTTCCATATGAATTTTTGGATAGGTCCCATGGTTTCCCTTATTTGCAATATCTAGTATAGGTATGAGTCAAGCGGAAAAAGTCAGAGAAGGTGATGTTAGGAAAACGAAACCTCAAATATGTATTTTAATGTTTTTGTTTCTTTCATGCATGTGTTTCTAACGCATTTATAAGATTATTTCTTGGTTGCTTTGTATGTCCCTCCCCCACAGTGTAACCCCTGCTTTCACTATATTTGATGTCAGTATAACATGTGGAGGAGATGGGGACAAACAAGTCGTTTAAGGATTCAGGTGGAACTGTTGCAACAATGAGAAGTACAAAATGTCATGTCAAAACCAGCTTTACAATGTCGGAGGGGGGGGAGGGGGGGTATGATTGGGTGGGGGGGAGGGGGGAGGCTGGGAAGGGAGGTGAAGGGTAAACAAAGGAGGAGGCTGCAATGCTTGGTAAGAAATGTATGCATTATCCTGACCATGTAATTGTAACCCCTCTGTACAGTATGTTCTCAAATAAAATAAAATAAAATTAAAAAAAAAAAAAAAAAAAGTAAAAAAAAAAAAAAAAAAAAAAAAAAAAAGAAAATATAATTAATTCTATGATGACTGCTTACATTGTACTTCACAGTTTAAAATACATTTTTCACATATCGCCATTTTGATACCTCAATCCTAGATAATGGGGATTATTATATATCATTTATAAGTGAGCAAAATAGAACTCAAAGGGGCTAGATCACTTACCAATGCCCACAGCTTGAAAGTAGAGATGTGAAGACATTTACAAGTTTGATCTGAAACTTACATTTCAGAAGGCAAGAAGCATGCTAACTTAAATTATGCAATTGTATAATGAGAACTTTCTAAATAAGCCTTGTTCAATTCTTGATAGATGCTCTGATTTTTTTGTGTGTTCTAGGATTTTAATAGAAGAACAAAAATTTAAACAACTCACAAAGATGTAAATTAAATTATTCTTTAGGAAAGTTTTGAAGTTCTCCTTCTAAGTACACCTAGAAATTCAGACTCACTTAAAAATGAAACACTAACCCATGACAAGATTGTTGGAAAATGACAGTAAATACCCCAATAATGAACACTAACATTTCTTGAAGATAACAATGTATTTCTTCGAAATGTAGCATTTTATTTAATTGGCAATTTTAAACACCAAGTTTGATTTTCACCTTAAATATGCCTTTGATTTTTTTCATGATTGTTGTTGTAAAGGTGCTATACAGAGGGGTTCCAATTTTACATAAGTTAGGTAATCAATACATTTCTTTTTGAAGTGTCACCGCTGCCCTCATTTTCTCCCAGTTTTTCTGCCCAGACACCCCTGTAAACATTGTATGTTTCATTTTTAACAGTGTTCAGTGAGTATCACTGTTGTATTTGTTCACCCTTTGTTCCATCTTTTGTGCGCTCTCTAACCCTCCCTCAAACAGATAAACTTACAAATGAGACAAAAGGTACAGAAAACAAAAACAGCAACAAAGGAGAAAAAATCCAAAATAACAACAAAAAAAAACTCTTGATAGTTTTTGAAAATTGAGAAACAAAATAAAGAAAGAGAGAGAAAGGAAAAGAAAGAAAGAGAGAGAAAGAAAGAAAGAGAAAGGAAGAAATAAAGAGGAAGGAAAGAAGGAAGGAAGGAAGGAAGGAAGGAAGGAAGGAAGGAAGGAAGGAAGGAAGGAAGGAAGGAAGGAAGGAAGGAAGGAAGGAAAGAAGGAAGGGAGGGAGGGAGGGAGGGAGGGAGGAAGGAAAAATTTCTCAGCTAGCATAGCACTAAATCTTTCTCCCTGGTCATTCTCCTCAGTCTCTACTCTTCCATCATAATAATTTCATGCATTTCCTCTCTACTTAGATTACCTTATAGTGTTCACTTTATTTTGAGATCTCCAAAATTACTATATCCCCCAACTTCTGAAATAAATAAAACTGTTACAGTTTTATTTCATGTCGGTGGCTCTGTATCTTTTGTTACATAATTTTTATAGATAAATTTAGTTCTCTTTCTTCAGGCAAATTGTATTCTGGCTTATACATCTCATAATTAGGTACCTCATTTAAAATATTCAAAATAACTAGTTCCTTTCTGAATTTTGATATTAGAAAATCCTTCAGTACAAACTCTAATCACATATAAATATTTTTAATTTCTTTAATATATGTGGAAACAACATTGTAATAAATTTAATTCCAAAACACCTAATTCCAATGAGTTATGTACACACACGAGAGAGAGAGAGAGAGAGAGAGAAATATGAATATGTAAAGAATATATACGTATGTTTCTCCAATTACAGTGAATTTATGCCCTGTTAAACCTACCATATGTTGAAAATATTGAGTCAAAAATACATTTAATATGCCTTACCTACCAAACCTCGCTCAACATTCCAGCACTCTGTAGCACCTGAGTTATTTCTCCTCTGGGTCTCAGGTGTGTTGGAGCTGCAGCTCACCGACACTGTCCTGTATGGAGAGAAGACAAAAAATGATATATTACTTTTCTAGACAAAAATCAAAATTGCAAGTTTAGTTCCTGGTGGGTGTGTTTTGCTTTTGCACTATCATAGAGTGCAAAAGTGATTAAGCCAAACTACAATTCAAGGACTGTCTGTAATTGGAGTGAAATAGTTACATCCTTCAAGATAGCCAGTTCAAAACAAAACATAAGAAAACAATCCAGAACTAGATATGTGGCTCAAGGAATAGAGAGCCAGCTGGGAGCAAATGAGTAAGAGTAAGTGGCCTTGAATTTAAGCCCTTCCCCACAAAAATGCATATACACATGACTAAGTATATTACTTTAACTATTCTATTCTGTTATAGTTAATATATTTCGGTTTACTCTACCTTTAAAAATATACTTGAACAAATAAAACAAGTACTGGAATTGTTAACTTTTACTGTGGTTGGAATCATTGCTCCAGATTGGATTATAAATTTATTTCTTCTTTTGAAAATTATATGCTCTTATTTTTCTTTTGATGGTTTTATAGTCATAGAGTATAAATGAGTTGTTTGTAATACCTGCTTTGCATACATTTTTGTTCTAAATACAGGCATTACAAAGAAGAAAATAATTTATCAGTACTGTGTGCTCAAGAACTAGGAAATAAAAACACTGATATTTTCTTTAGAAAGTTAAACTGTAGAATGCACAATGAATCAGAACTGATATCCATCAAATCACCTAACCTGATTGAATATATTAACACATATAAAGAACATGCACAGGGCATTCCCAGAGGCAAGACTCTCACTATGTCTCATTATAAATTAATAAATTAATTAAACTAATAATTCTCTCATTGAGATTTGGTTTCCCTGAAGTCTGCCCTTGGGGAAACAATGTCCTTGTTGAGAAGATTCGAATATTCCAGTTTTTGAGGCAATTACATTTCTGGTTGTAAATTGAATTGACATTTAGTCCCAAGATTCTGTTTAACATTAGTCTGCTAGTAAGTGATATACCCTCTCTCTGAGCCAATAAAAATCAAGTTTCAGAATGTGTCAGACTTCTAATCAGATCCTTCCACTGAGCCCTTATACTTTACACACTCTTCTCAGTACAGAGCCCTTTATTTTTTCCCATGGTAAGACTTACGTCTATGCCAGTTAAGTCAGTCTTTCCTTCCCTATTTCTCTTACATTTCTCTATACATGGAACTGTATTTTCTCCAGAGTCTTGTCAAACTATTAAAATCTATTCTCTTGTTTAGTCTTTTGAGAATTTGTCTATTCCATGAGCTCATCTCATGGAGTCCTTGTATTACAACAAGCTCATGCATGTGTTCATTCATTCATATAGTAACTTCATTAAGGGACCACCAAGCAACTTCCATGCTGTAACTAACCATAGAATCTCAATCTGGTGGGTGGGGAAAAGAGTTTACAGGTCTTTGGAATGGACAAGTAGTGCTAAAGGAACCTGGCAAAGGTAAGTTATACACACCAATGACAGTGGCTGCCAACAGGACAGGATAGGAAGGGAAGATTGAAGGAAACATTTCATGCAGAGACCAAAGCCCCAGCAACAAAGAAGATTGAGGAGATTAAGGCTTGTGCCAAAAATTCCAGTAGCTAAATAATTGGCATGAAAGGACCAATGAAGGGAGACTTGGGCATTTTCTCTAAAATGTAAGGAAAGATCAATCATACCCTTACTTATCCAGAGGTCATTTGACAGAGATAACCCTACTGAACACCTCTACCAGCCTAGTCTATGCTACTTACAGCTGTGTTAATGTTACTGGAAAGTACCAGTGATCAAATACCTGCCTTACATGCTGTATTGTGTCTGTCATACTATTCATCTCCCCTGCTGCAGCCTAATCACAGTCATAGACAATGCTAAAACCAATAGACATGGATGTGTTCCAATAAAACTTTATTTACAAAACAGACAGAAGGCTGGAATTGGCCTGCAGGCCTAAAAGTTGTTTAACACTAGGCTAGGAAAGACTATCCCCCAAAAAGGGAAAATCACATTTAGAAATGATAGAGGCTAAATAGCCTCATCTTTGAAACTGCAGAACAGGTGTTGTCTAGCTCCAGAAACTCTCATGGATGGTCAGCATGCCCTCTTTGAGAGGACAAATATTAAATCAGAAAGCTCATGAAACACACGCGCGCTCACACACTCACACAACACGTAAATAAAGGTGACTGATATCATAGGCAGAGTATATACTTACTGTTTTCATCACAAAATAGGAACCTGTACAGAATTTTAAGCAGTTATACTTTTTTCTAAGCTTCCAAATAATTTCACAAATCTTGAAAGCAAGATATGGATTTTAGTCTAATTATCCCAGACCTATGAAAGTGACTGGCACAGTCTTGTGTTTAGACACATTTAACTAACAACAGATACTATTTCTCCTAACATCCTGCAGGGATGAAATGGTCTGGGAATGGCTCATTAATAGTGTGCAAGAGAAAACTAAAACCTAGATTTACTGACACCTGAATTTAGTGTAGCCATTGACAAGGGAAAAATACAGAAATAAATCTGTAGTATAGTTAATATTATATTGTAATAAAATTCAGCAGAATTTCTATGGAATGAACCTTTCTAGTTGTCATCTGTTCAAAACTCTTTAACAAAGAAGTAACTCACTGCCCTTACTCCAGGAAGGCCATATTCATGTGTATGTCCCAGATTGTTCTTTCACAAACCATGCCACAAGAGTACTTACCTGGATACTTTAAAAAGTGTTACTGTAAAAGAGACTGCAGAATACTTAAGAATAGCTGAACTATGACCTTTAAGTAATGTTCCATCATCCAAACTGTCTCCAGCCTGCAACACAGAAGATAGTGAAAGCAACCTACCCAAAGAAGCCTCGGTGAAAGCAGATTTGTCTTCCAGACACATAACTGTAATCTTAGCCTTGGCTTCCAAAGACATTCTGTGATCTTTAAAGACCACTGTAATTCCCATTTTGGTTTAGTTGCTTTGGTTTTTGTTTGTTTTTTTTCACCAGTTTAAAAGTTGTTGCTAACGCAGGGAGTTACTACCTATGCTCGTAGTCATGGCTTATCTTCATGTATATGATATGAATCTGGAAAATGTCTATTAATAAGCTTAAAAGAAGAATTAAGATAGCTATTCAGAAATTCTATCTACCTATCTGTCTGTCTGTCTCTTTCTTTCTCTATGTCTGTCTACTTACCTATATCTATATATGATATGCATAAATTTATTTATATCTCTGGAAGTTTTACCAAAGTAGAGCAGCGATATCAATTCTTCAGTCATTATGTATAATTGAAAAATATTCCTGGTGACAGATATGCAAAGGCATACTCAGATATATATGGCTCCAAAGAGTTTGAATAGAAGAACTTGCCTTATAAAAATTTCATGATTTTATCCAGTTTTAAAGAAATTTGCAGTGATTCTCTTACAATAAAACTAAAGCATTTTTCTAGGCATCTGTACCTGTTTTAGAAGTCGACTCTGTCCTCTCATTCAAATATAATATGATCTTCTAGTTATAGTGTTTTTCAAAGTGTGGTCAATGGACCATTGTAGTTAGCATCATCTGAGAATTTGCTAAAAGTGGAAATTAGGGTAGACACAGTGGCTCACATCTATAAGCTAGCTGCTTTGGAAGCAGAAATCTCCCAAGAGGATATTGATTGAAGGCCAACCTGGGCAAAAAGTTAGTGAAGGCTTATCTTTAAAAGTCTGGGTTTTGTGATTCATGTCTACAATTCCAACTAAACAAGAGGCATAGAAAGAAGTACCAGAGCCCAAGGCCAGCCCTGGGCAAAAACAACAAGACTGATCTTATTTGTAATAACAATAACAACAACAATAATAATATAACCTAAAGTTGGTAAAGATGTGATTCAAATGGTAGAGTCCTTACCTAGCATTCATGAAACTCTGGATTCAAATCCCAGAACCAGTAAAACAAAAAAGTGGTAATTATCAGACCTCATTCATGACCTACCAAACCAGAAACTCCAACTATGAATCTGCTATAATGCCTAGTTTAGGAACCACTGCTCCAGAGCAAGCCAAGCTCAATAATGAGTGAGAGGGTATGAATGTTTAGTACACACTGCTGTTTACACAATAAGACAACCATGGATCCACAATCAGATGTTTGAATATGCTGCAGATTTACAAAATGCATGTGGTATGCTTTGATACATTTGATTTCTATAAAAACATTTGAGTATGATTCTAGTTGACAAAATAGGATTTTAATTTTGAAAAGTAACACATAATATTGCTAGCTTGTGCCTCTTCAATTTTAAGGTAATTATAGTGAATGATGGGGTCACTCAGGTATTTTACTCATAATTGCAAGTTTGAATACAGTAGTAGGAAATTATTTCTATTTAAAAGTGTTTCAACCTTATGAATATTGAGTGAGGAATGCCTTGTGCACTTTGACATAATTACATTAACTCAGTATTTAGCATGTGTTACAATTCAGAAGAATCAAGAAATAATTACAATAATATATATTAACATGCCACTTTTTCATGTTTCTGAGAGGCTCAGTGAGTTTTGTTGGAGGAAATTGTCCATTTCCTTTAACATGTTATTGAATTACTGTTTCAACTAAATTTACTCAAATGGAGGAACATGTTAATTGAATATTTCATCAATTAATTGAACCTTGAAACTCATACCTAAAATTCTATTTTCACATTAAAACCTATATTGTTTTGATAATTACCTCTCTATATATGTACACATATATTACCTTTACATGTGTACATATATGTATAATCACATTTTATATAATATTTTAGACTTATATTTGAAAATGTATATTTATATAGACTATTTATTAATTATATATCATTAGGTAATATTATGCTTACATAACACTAAATAAGATTTTAGAAATATTTGCTTTTACATTCTATTTTTCACCTAGATGATTTAATTAAAAAATACTCCCTTTATGTGTATGAGCTTTTGAAATAACTTTGTTTTTCCAATCGATTGTTTTTATAACATTTTGCATTATTTGTATTAGTACATATTAATTGTACACATATTTTTATTGTGATATTTCCACATAGACACATAGTGGATTTTGATGAAATCCACCCCTATTTATTCTTTTTTTTTTTTTTTGGGTCCGGTCGTGGGGCCTGAACTCTGGGCCTGGGCGCTGTCCCTCAGCTCTTCAGCTCAAGGCTAGCGCTCTACCACTTGAGCCACAACGCCACTTCTGGCTTTTTTCTTTTTGCTTATGTGGTGCTGAGGAATCGAACCCAGGGCCTCAGGCATGCAAGGCAAGCGCTCTACCACTGAGCCATCTTCCCAGCCCCACCCCTATTTATTCTTTCTTACCCCCTCCCCATTTTATAATATTATTATCCCTAGGCACAAAATTTATACGTTGCCTTTTCAAAAATTGTGAAGAACTATTTTATATCTATGTGAATTTCTTTGTAGCATCTTCGAGACTTTTATACAATTTTGCCATTCATATAGCAGTATTAATTGGTTAAGCATGATAGAACAAAATATTGCTATGGATTGTGACTTCAGTGTGCTTTGTTAGGAAGCTTAATGCTTTGGTAATTTCTACCAAAACATTAAAATTCAGATATTTTACTTCCATTATTATGATTGTCCCCAATATTTTTCCCAATACTTTGGGGAGAATTCTGAAGGTTCCATAAAAGGGAAAGCGCTTGCTAGTTCTAAAAGTTAGTTGTCAGTATAGCTATCTTAATTTTCTTATCAAAATATCATGCTTGTTCATGTATATTTTGTTATAAAATATATGGTTCTTGTCTTTCTATACTGTCGAAAGCCACGGGTGGGTTCGTAAGTATTATGTTAAAGAAGTGTTTGCTCTTCAACCTTTACAAATGCAATACATGCAGTTAAACTCTTGACCAATAGGTGGTGCTAGAAAGTTTAGTATGTACGCCAATAGGCCAAGTAACTGCAAACCTGGCCTGTGTTTGTTTTCTTTCTTCTAAGGAAAAAGTATCTGGGTCCAATCCTCAGCACCACAAAGAAAGAATGAAAAATATATTGGGAAGCAATATGCGTGTGATTAATCCTGGCTGTTTGTTCATTTATTCCTTGTCCAGCTCAGACTAAAATAGTGCGGCTAATTGGAGGTAGTGGGCCTCACGAAGGCAGAGTAGAAATTTTCCATGATGGCCTGTGGGGTACCATCTGTGACGATCACTGGGAAATACGCGCTGGACGAGTCGTCTGTCGGAGTCTGGGATATCGAGAAATTCAAAGCGTGCACAAGAGAGCTCACTTTGGAGAAGGTAATCTGAAACGAATCCTTATAAACAATAGTAAAATGTAGGAAATCTGTAACATGTGAAGCCAAGTAGACAGAGGCAACTAGGGTAGAGGAAAGAATCCCATCTGAGACCTGTTGGGGCTAATGAATCCACCTGGAACCATTATCTCTGATGATTATGGACCAGACGTTACAGTAGGAATTCAACCTGAAAGGCCCAGACAAATGCCCTAAACAAGGGCCTCAACTGTTTTGTTTTGTTTTCTTTGTGTGAAGTACAGAAAATGTCTCTGCCTTCCTTCTTTATTCTTTCTACTTCATCCTGCTTTACTGAAATAAATCCTTGCTAACATTTCACCTTGTGAGACTCTCCTTTCTGTGAAATGCTTTGCCCTCTGGATCTCAAGTTCTGCAAGTTGTGTGGAACTTGACAGCGGAGGGCTCCCTTTTACCTTTTACTTCTTCAGGAACTATTTAACGTAGACAAAACTAGAATGATTGGTAAGGCAGAAATAAGAGGAGTAGGGAAAGTGAATTATTGACAAGCCAGTATATACTGGATGGCTCAGCTTACACTACTGGGTCTTGAAGATGTCTGAGAAATGATAATGGCCTCACGTGGTGTCTCAGCCAAACATTGTGCTGAGCACCTCCAGAACGTACACACTAGGTTTCAATTATATCCTTTATCTCTCTAAGTGAATTCCCTGCACCAATAAAAAAAATGAGGCAGATTTAAGCAGGGATCCCAAATACAGAAGTCTTCAGAGACTAGACAGATATTTTAATCTCAGGAAGACACTAGTGATTTTAGGAATAACAAGCAGAGTTTCTGTACTTATGTTGAGCTCCTGATCACTAGTTTGAACTTATGCTTTTAACAGTTTGAATAGAAGAAACAGAGTAATTAGAAAATACCCATAATGAGGGCTGGGAACGTGGCTTAGTGGTAGAGTGCTTGCCTAGCATTCAGGAAGCCCTGCGTTCAATTCCTCAGTACCAGATACACAGAAAAAGCCAGAAGTGGCATTGTGGTTCAAGTGGTAGAATGCTAGCCTTGAACAAAAAAAAGAAGCTCAGGGACAGTGCCCAGGCTCTGAGTTCAAGCCCCAGGACTGGCAAAAAAAAAAAGAAAGAAAATACCCATTCTTTGCCACAATTAGACATGTTTCCCAGATTTCCATCCCTACAACATCTTAAGAGCATCTTTCCTCGAGCTCAAAAATGGAGACCTAAAAATCATTCTTTAACCTGTGAAAATTACCTCCTAAATTGAGATGATTTCAAGGTTTTTAAGCTGCTTTTTTGGAGAATATTTTAGAAAAAGAAGAAACAAAAATCCCCAAATGTTGTTCACAAAAGACTCAAATGATGGAGTCAGTCATGTAGCTCATACTGAACTGCCAGTCTGAGTTTCCCCTTGTGTACAAAGAAAGGGTCCACTTTTGTGATAACTAAGGTCCATGGACTGAAAGCTATATATTGGAAATACATAATTGTATAAGCATTTCAAATGATGAGAAGCATCCATCTATGGAAGAGACACTTGCCCTCCAGGAAAGGATGTGCAGTTCTTGTCATTGGTATCTTTCTTGGTAAATAAGCATTTTTCAATTTTAGAATAACGGTGTAGGGAAAGTTTGCATGGTCAGAATGTACCTTTGCTGCAAAACAAAATTGGACAATTTTGGACAATTTTCCGATTATTTAACCAGTAGAGATCAGCTCAGTCCATAACCAAGACAAATTATCCTAAAATACTTTTAATCAAGAAGAATCATTTTGTAGCTTACATAGTCCAGAGAGTTGAGAGCTCTACATTTAGCTTTGTTTCTCTAAGAAACAAGTCTACTGATTCAGTTTATTAAGCTCTTATGCAGAGAGGACACTAGACACAGAGCAACAGAAACTATATATGTTGTTTAGTTCAGGCGAAACGAATACTCCCACTTTTTTTCTTTTTTCAGAGCTGAGGATTGAACTCAAGGCCTTGCCCTTACCACAAAGTACTCTTCCACTGAACTAAATCCCCAACACTCACCCCAGCTTTGTTTCTTTTCTGAGAATACAAGATTATCATGGATTTCAAAATTAGTTTTTCATTAGCATTCCAACATAGATGGGAAACACTGAGTTGGAGCCTATTTTCTTAAGACGGTGTGAATTACAAGACCCATGCTTTTCCTCAAAGCCTTTATTTATTCCTACTTATATCTCTAGAGAGTTCTGGTCTAAAGCACTGTTAAGTAAAGAAATAAATAAGTATCCTGAAATTTTGTCAAGAAAATGTTTTCTCTTTCGCTAAGGATTGAAATGATAGGATTCAGACTTACGTGGAATTTTTTAGTTGGCTATTGGAAGACAAATCTCTCAGATTTTCTTGATGTAACTGACTACTTGGCTAATATGTCTAATTTTTAAGAACACTGTGTATATGGTACTTGGTGATTCTTTATATTTTCCTCGTTTTCCTGTAATAAAACAATAAGGCCAGTCAACATGTTGCTTTACTTTTCATATTTCAAGTAACTAAAGAATTGGAAAGATTGGGAGTTTTATAACTAAGAAGATGTAACTTGAATCCTTAGCTCTGACACTTATGTTTCAGTATTTCAATTTCCTTGCTAACAAAATGAGGTAAAATCAACAGAGCTGATTTGTTTTGAATCTTAAATATGTTAACATATGGGATATGCCCAGAACAAAACATAACTCATGGCAAACTCTAACTTTAGGTCCTAGCACCAAATTTGCCAGTTTGCCCATGTCAGGTTTGACCTCTCCCCACTCCCCCCACCATGCCTAATCGAGATACGATGAAAGGCAAAGGAAGGAGACTTCCTACCCAGTTCATGCTGCCTCAGGAAGAGACCAAGGAACCTTCTGACCTCAACTTCAGCCATTTTCAGCGAACAAACATGAGCTTTTGGGTTGATGAAGAATGAAGATGAGGGAGTGAGATATATAGATAGAGTGCCCTGGTTGGTTATTCTTCTTTTAAGAGGCATTCTGAGGGAGCTGATATGTATGGATTGTCAACATCATTTGAGGGGAACTGTCAGTTCAAGACAAACAAATCATTGCTGTTTTGAGGAGGGTGGTCTGTGCTGAGGAAGAATCCCACTGCTGCTTTCCTTTGGGGGAAGTTTCTTCCTTTATTCCTTGTAAATATGTACTCAGGTCTCTCCCGCCTACATTCCAGAGTGACTTTCAAGGGACATGTCATAGAATAAGGTCAAATACAAAATGGAGGCAGGGATGCCAAGTTTCTTTTGTTTTAGTTATTTTGTAAGGAGCTCATATTAGAAGTCAATGCTTTTAGGAAAAATAGCAGACCTATTCCAGTAGTTTGCTCCCCACTGAGGAGTATCAGAGCTAGCAGCCAGCACACCCTATAATTACATGTTTAGTTACCATTCTGTTGGGGATGGGTCAGATTGGTGTGGTATTGTATTGTGACAGTGATGATGTTCCAGGGGTCAAAAGGTAAATGCTATTTTCCATCATATGAAGGTGTGAACAAAGCTGTCATCATCATACCCTTCTATTCAATATTGACTCAACTCCTATTTCAACTCTCTGGCTAGAGGTTGGTAGCACACAACTGAAGAATGATTAGGAAAAAATTTTAAACAATAAAGCAAAGAGAGCTTTGATAAAGAAATAATAAAGCCAAAGTAATTCATTCTGATGAAAAAACGTGAAAAATAATTTTCATGGGCTGGAAATGTGGCTTAGTGGTAGAGAGCTTGCCTAGCATGCACAAAGCCCTGGGTTTGATTCCTCAGGACCATATATATAGAAAAAGCAGGAAATGGTACAATGGCTCAAGTGGTAGAGTGCTAGTCTTGAACAAAAGAATCTCAGGGACAGTGCCTAGTCCCTGAGTTCAAGACCCAGGTCTGGCAAAAAAAATAATAATTTTCATGATATGATGCATTATACCTTATATTTTAAGAGACAAGCTTACATCATAAGTTGCTTTGAGATTAACTACATTGAAAACCATTTTTAGGCCAAGTTATTGAGACTATTTTTCCTTTCTTCTATTTTAAATTTACAGGTTCACCCGGGAGAGGAGGGGGGGGAAAAAGCAATATTGAATGCACAATACCCAAGAAACTTAGAAAAAAATGTGGATAGGAGAATGAAAGAGAAACATGCATCAGTATTTAAATTTACTATTCTAGGAAAATAAGACTTAGGCTAATACAATATTTTATATAATTACAAAAATTGTAGTAAAAAAGAAATATAACTTTATCCCTTTTGCATAATTCTTCCCTTCCAGAATGGAATACAATTTTCTAGACATAGTCTTCTACTATCATCCTCCTTTTTTCTACCTCAGGTTTTAAAATAGAAAACCTGGCTTACCAAAGATAATCCTTGTTAGCTTTAAGAACAATTAGCTTTGCAGCTGCAAGCAAAATGATTTATTGGAATAAAGCTTAAAGCACGCTCCTTTAAGTAGGTTCTTTCATTTGCATAAAGTAGTATGTGTTTTCTTTTTCCTGACTAGACAAAAACAGTTAGATTAAGGAAGCACTGAGCAGCACTGGGCATTTGTCTCACATGGGGCACGAAAAAGAGCAGTCTCTTCTCTCTCTTCTTCCCCACCCCTGGTTCCAGTTGGGAAGCCTATAGCACGGTGAACATTGCCAGACAATAGTGCTACCTCTGGGATTTAGTTCAAGCATCTCTGAGCCAATGTGTATTCTGATGAGAGAAGACCTTTTAAGGCTAGAGTACTCAGCTCCAAACCTGAAAGCAGAAACAGAAGTCTCAGTGGACTATTCTTTGCTTTTACATTAATGACTGACCCATTCCAGTCAGCTTACAAGTGGACTTTTCATAAAAATGCAAGGATAAAAGAAGGCAACCAAAATGCAGTTTCTGCATCTCTGTACTATATTTTACTGCATGAGTCGTAAGATTAACAAATGCATCAGTTGGTCAGGATTCCAATTTCTACATGTTCCATTCTGTATAGAAAGTTATGGAAGGTTCATGTTTGGACGTGGTGTATTATGAAAGATTTTAGAGCATATGGAATTCAGAGCAAAGGTTTTGTTACAATATCAAAGAGGATACTAATATGGAATGGCCTCATTTATCAAAAGCTTACGTTGTGGTCTCTGTTAGTCCTCACAGGTGCCTATGAGAAATAGGTATTATAGCCAATATTTTTATAGAAAAATTATACCCATCAGAGGTCAGAAAATTGGCCAAAATTTACATAGCCATTAAGATGGGGTAGGGGTGGAGTCTGCATCAAGTTCACATTTAACTTCACTTCCATACCGCAGTCTTTCCTCTGTAGAGAGCAAGCTTCTAAAGTTTCAATCCTGAAGAATCTCAAATTTTTGTTAGTCCTTGAGCTTGAACTCAGGGCCTAGGCACTGTCCCTGAACTTCTTTTGCTCAAAGCTAGCACTCTATCACTTGAGCCACAACACCACTTCCAGCCTTTTCTGTTTATGTGGTACTGAGGAATGGAACCCAGGGCTTCATGCATGCTAGGCAAGCACTCTACCACCAAGCCACATTCCCAGCCCAAGAAGCTCAATTTTTAAAGATCTTAATTCCTTAACATCTTAGAATCATTGAGTATCAAAAGCAAATGAAATCTCAGAATTAGTTTACCCTCACTCTTTTATTCTGCATAGACCAGAATGATGGGAGAGCAAGGGGCATCTTGGAACCTGGAAACTGGAATCCAAATCATATTCACTCCCCACAGTTCTGCTCGACTCAGGTTTTCTTTTTTTTTTTTAACTATATATTTTTTTATTGTAAAGATACTGCACAAGGGGATACAGTTACATGAGTAAGGTAATGAGTACATTTCCTATTGAGCATTGTTACCCCTTCCTTTGTTTTTCCCCTACCATCCCTTGCCTCCTCACCTCCCTAACTTCCCCCCACCTCCCTAAGTTGTAAAGTTCGTTTTCAACACAGTGTCTTGTACATCTCATTGTTACAATGGGTCAACCTGGATCCTTATTTCCACATTTTGTTATTTCCCTTCCCCTCCCCAAATTAGAAAAATAAATGTATATACAATATGTAAGACACAGAAAGCAAAAACAGTGAAAACAGGGGTTATACCAAAGGAGAAGAACATATAAAAGAAACAAAAAAATCACATAGTACATTTTAAGTACATTAAAAACAACAGCAAGAAAGATAAAACCTATTGTGTCCTTACCTTGGGGTTCATTTCACTTAGCATCATCTTATATGGCCATATGTACATAACTTTTGACTCAAGTTTTCAACTTCAAGTGAAAACAAAATAATTTTTCTCAAAGGAGAAGCCCTTTACAAAACACTTCCAGCTAGAAGTCTGAAAAATGATTCAACTTCATGTCATGTAGCTATGGCTAAATAGCATTAAAACACATCAGTCACTTTTACTTATTAGTAAGTTTTGCTTCTCTATTTGACAGTTCATCTCCAGTCTTACTAATTTACTTTATGTCTGGGAAATGCATGAAATTAGAGACCCGTTTTCCCCATAAAACTTGTAACAGAATGAAAGATACATAAATCAGGGATGGGGCATGGCTCAGTTGGTAGAGCACTAGCCAGTAAGACAAAAGAGTCAAATACCAAATTCAAGTTCTGGTCTCTGACCTAAAAAAAAAGGACAAAAGATAAGACAAGATCCCCAAGTCACCAAATCATGGAAGTACAGCTATATGTCTCTTTTCCCTCAAAAATGATGAAGAATATAATAGAACAGAATAGAATTATTGAGCATGACAAAGCAACCCCACAAAACTCCAGAAACTACTGACAACACTGCTATGCTTGCCTGCTCTTAGAAACATAAAATCTATCCATTTGTTCCCCTCTAGCCTTCAAATTGCAAAGAAAATTATACTTATAACAGCTGCATAGGTAGGTAGAATAAATAGATATATAGGTAAACAGGTGGAAGAATGATTGATCTACAATTAGAGAACAAAAGAATCTTTAAAATATACACATCAATTATATGTTTCCACTGAGTGGAAAGAATAGTTTAGAGAAAAAAATCCCAGCAATGGTAGCTACAACAACGAAGGCCTTGAATAACTGTTATTATCTAAAGGAGTAAAAATAAATTCACTTTTTTATATTGTAGATTTACACAAGGATAAAATTTTATGAATTTTATGCTACCTTTGCATTAATTTTTTAATGCAGCAAGCAATTTGGAAAGAAATGGGAAATGTGTGCTAAATAAATTTTCCCTTGGGCTCCATATTCCTGAATATATTCATGCAAAAATAAAACAACAAATCTTGGGGGAAATATTTCTGTAACTGTATTTGAGCATCTATGTAGCCAATGAACAGCACTAAGTTCTGAGTGTCCTCAGGCTTTATTGCTTAGTTCTGTTCTCTGCTATTTTGAAGAAGTCATAGACCCCTTCTGAATCTTACTTTTTCTATGAAATGGAGTGATTGCTAATGTTTTAATAAATACTATAAAAAGTAAACTTAAAATTATGTTGGAAGTAGTCTAGTCTCTCACCCTATATACAGGGACTCAGAAAGTGTTCATTTTTTTCCACATAGCAAACAACAGTTACCGAGAGGGGCCCAATATTTCTCTTATCTAGGCATCCTTAGTGAAAAAAGGAGTAGGATAAGAATCAGAGATTCTAGATGCAAATATCTACTCTGCCACTGTATACGTGACTTTGGTAGTTTCATCTACCTAGAATGTACACCCTCAGTAACAGGTCATCACAACACAGTGTGGAGTGTTTTTGCTCACTCCTGTTGTCACTCAAGATAGATTTGAGGCATGATAGAATCAAAGAAGGCAGAGGCTTGCCAGTTAGTCATTGCTTAATACATAGCTCTGGATAGGAATGTTGTAGTACTATGGACCAAGTTCCTAATTCAAATCTTAGTTTCGGGTCCTTTAAGAGTAAAATAGCATCTTGAGAGCACTTTTGTTAAGGTTATTTGAGGATTCAATCACATAATAGATCTAAATCACATTGGATGTTTCTGTTTGTTTTAAAAAGTATTTTCATTATCTTTAAGTAGTTGTACTAAAGAGCTGCCACTCAACAAAGCAGTTTATGAATATAGCACACCGTGATCACTGTCAACCCTTTTAACATTCTCACCCCTCACTCCTGACTCACCCCTTCCCTCAATTTTCTTAATTTTGTATGATATGTATTGATTTATTTTTGCAATCGGACAAAGCAGCTTATGAATACAATGCATCTTGATCTTTGTCACCACCTTCAACACTTTCATATTGCGTAGAAAATATTCAAAAGTGGGGCTGGGAAGGTGACTCAGTGGTAGAGCGCTTGCCTTGCATGCATGAGGCCCTGGGTTCAATTCCTCAGCACCACATAAACAAAAAAGAAAAAAGCCAGAAGTGCTGCTATGGCTCAAGTGGTAAAGCACTAGCCTTGAGCTGAAGAGCTGAGGAATAGCGCCCAGGCCCAGAGTTCAGACCCCACTACTGGACCAAAAAAAAAAGAAAATATTCAAAAGTGTAAACTTCAGTTCTCATTACTATTACCTCAGCCAGTTTCTGAAAATGTGTGTTTACCTGTCAGTATGCTAGTGACTAAGTAATATCTTTCCTCCTGTTTACATGGTCCTAAATGCAATGGGGACAATCTTACTTGCAATTTTCTTTTCCTAGATTGTAAAACGTCTACACTGCTGAGACCTAAGGCTAATTGTTTGTTTTTCCACTGTATTCTGCAGAATACTGACTATAAAACTTCCTACTATCCAGAGACAAAGATTATTGCACCACTACATTCCATGGCTCTCACCCAGAACACTGCTTCTACTTATTTATCTGCTTTATCAATGTCTAGAAATGCAATGACTATAATACAATACAATATTACACACCGCTTTAACTTCTTTCTGTATTAGCATGTGTATTCCACTATTTGTTCAATTGTTATTTGCCTCTAGTTTTGAGTAGCCCTTTGGTGCTTTCCAGAACTTTCTATAAAGCTTTAGCAACCTAAAAGGAGATATACAAATACACTCATACACAAATACACTCATACACATAAACGTAAATGTAAAGGGTAAAATATCCTCCCAAATCAAAGCAATTTGAGAACCAAACATTCTTGGCAAAGTTTCTAGTTTTAAAATCATATTTTTCTACCTCATCCTGGTGGCCTGGCTTAAAATTTCAAGTCAAAAGGTTCAGTCCTGTTATAACTATCACACTGAATGCATGAGCCTTTCTGCCTACTGTTACTACTGTTGAAATTGATCCATCCAAGAAAATGTTTGTTTTCTTATTATAGAAACATTGTAGTCTGGGGATGTAGCTCAGTGGTAGAGCACCTGCCTGACATGCCACAGGTTTCATTCCCAAGAACAGAAAAATGGACTAATCATAATGGAAACATGATTTGGATTCTAACAACTTAATTGCTGTCATACTAATGGAAAATATGTGTCTAATCACCTTGACAAGGCAAACAAAAATATAATTTTGCCTCATGTTTGGATCTTTCTAGTTAAGCACATAATGATTTATAAAATATATATATATATATATACAATAAATAAATAAATATACAATAAATTATATAAAATATTATACATGTTATATATAATAAATGAATGGCCAATTTATGCATGGAATAAATTTTTTTTCTGTTTAATTCCAAGAACAAGTAAAAACTCTGCATTTCAGAGAAAGCTTTTCATAGGCACATTCTTTTACTTTTCCTCCTCCCTGACAGATTCTTTTCTCTTTAGTCCAATGTCTCCCCTTCTGCCAGACAGAGTTCCAAATTGCACAATTGATGGGGCCATTTATTTTGGTGATTGATAATAAAAATTCAATATTTTTATTATTCAGTCCAACTTTCTATCTAACCTCCTTAATAAGTATTTCTCTGGTGTTTAATATATCTTATATGTTATATGCCTGGAGACATCACCCATTTTCATACTGTCCTTACTTATAAAGAATAGCTCTTTTATGGGCACTGGAATGCCTCATCAATTTTGTTTAAGGTTAGCTCATGTGTTCTCCATATATTGAGTTAAAATATCATCAATAGCTGTTTTTATTTACATTTGCATGTGTTATTATGCAACTATATACATTGTCAACCATGTACACATTGTTATATTATAGTTATTGACCTCACAGAATATTCAAAAATTAAGTGAGGTAATACCCTTATATATGCCTCATTGAAAAACCATCTTTATTTAGTCTTTAATAGCTTCATAGAGAGCTGTTTTGAAATTGAAGTTATTTCTGAATGTGTATTATGCAGTGCTTGAAACAGGATACTTTGTAAGCCATTTCCAATAATATTAGTGCCAATTTAATTAAAAATAAACAATATATTTGGTAAACCAGGTCATCTAGGCTAATACACTACAAACTGAGAAGGGACAAAAAGGGTCTTATCAAGTTTCCCTTCCTGCTAGCGTTTTTATGTTACAGATAGGACAAAGTCTGTGACATAGAGGACAACTTAGGTCTACAGGCTTTCACAAATTCTTTGTGATTAAATGTCATTTCTTTCCTTCCTTTGTAGATTAATAAAACAAAAACTCTTTAGGAAAAAATTAAGATCTTCTTTAATCTCTGCATTCTCTGGACTGCTTTGGTACCTTCATTATTACTTTGTATTTTAGTAGTTTCCATGTTGGCAGAATATATAGTTTTGTAAGACAAGAACCTTTTAATTTTAACAGAGCATAGAACTTGCATGTAGACTATGATTGACACTTTTGTGTTTAACTAGTGAGTAAACTAATGTTTTTTTTTTCTTATAACTAACATAAACACCTTCTAAACATGTATAACTAATGCAGTTGTGCCTGTGTTTTTGCAGGTACTGGTCCAATCTGGCTAAAAGAGGTGTTTTGCTTTGGGATGGAATCTTCTATTGAAGACTGTAATCTCCATGGACAATGGGGCGTGAGAACCTGCACCCACTCAGAAGATGCAGGAGTCACTTGCGTTTTATAATAAATCATATTTTCAATCACATTGATGAAATCATTGTCATAAAATATTTTTATTGCTTTCTTCACTCGTCACTTCATGAGTATTTAAAGGTTTAATGATATTGTCCAAAGAAAAAGAATATTTAAATATTATTATTTTTTTTTGAACTGCTTATATTTTACTTTTTTTTTAATTGTGAAAATAGTGGACAGAGGGGTTACAATTGCATGGGCAAGATAATGAGTACATTTCTTATCAAGCATTGTTGCCTCCTCCTTTGTTTCCTCTTCCCATCCCTTCCCATTTCCCCTACCCCCACCCAACCCTCCCCCCTCACCAAAGTTGTAAAGTTGTAAAGTTCGTTTTTCTACATGACGACTTGTACATCTCATTGTTGCAATGGGTCCACCTGTATCCCTATTTAAACCATTTGTTTTTTCCCTTCCTCTCCACAAATTATATCAACATCAAATACAGTGAAAGCAGGGGTTATACCGCGGGGGAGGGACATACAAAGCAACAAAGAAATAATCTTATAAATATGTTAGAAACAATCACATGAAAGAAAAAAAACATTTGAATACTTAACTTGGGGTTCATTTTCCTATTTAAATATTATTGGATAATGAGGCTGGGCAGGTAGCTCAGTGGTTGAGTACTTGCCTTGCATTCATGAGGTGCTGGGTTTGATTCCTCAGCACCACATAAGCAGAAAAGAGCCAGAAGTGGCACTGTAGCTCAAGTGGTAGAGTGCTAGCATTGAGCTGAAGAGCTGAGGGACAGCACCCTGACCCAGAGTTCAGGCCCCAAGACCAGCCAAAAAGAAATTGAATAATAATATAAGATATATAATAATATAATAATGTATAACAATATAATAATATAATAGATAATCTAATAATCATGTTGAATGAGTTCCTTCATATTTACCCTATGTTTACGTTTAAGACATTAGGTAAAATTTTATTATGTAAGAAAATGATTTGTATATTGAATAAAACATTTTGAAGCTTAATATTTCTATATCACAAATGACAATAGTAACACATATAAACCATTGGATCTAATTTACGTTATTTTCATTGCAAGATAATACTTGCCATTTTTTATTTTCATTGAAATCAATTTAGTTGATTATAATTATGTTAAATTATGGAATAATTTGCAAGAGTCTTTATGTAAAGTATGCAAAATCTCCCATCCATATACCTTTAAAAAATCTAAGTATTAGTATCTGTGCAAGTTTAGCTTGGATAGCTTTGTATAATTTATATTGGCTACCATGGACCATCAAGCTAATTTTCATGGTCAGGTTCTGACTGTAGATTTACTGAACCATTAAGTTGTTTAACAATGAGATGTACAAGATACTTTGTTGAAAATGAACTTTACAACTTGGGTGGGGGAGGGAGAAGTTGGGGAGGGAAGGGATGGTAGGGGAAAAATAAAGGAGAAGGTAACAATAATCGATAGGAAATGTGCTCCTTACCTTACTCATGTAACTGTAACCCGTTTATACAATATCTTTACAATGAAAATATATGTCACAGAAGAACAATATATGAAAAAACCTCGCTATCTTTGAATATAAACAAATATAGCTCAGTCATTTTGCATTTAAAAAAGTTGAGAAACTGGCTGGTTATGACTTAGGAAACTGTTTAGAACATAAATAAAATTAATTACTCCATTACTTTCAGAATGCAAATGTCATGAGAGCAGCAGGAAAATGATTTCAACTATTCCTCTTTGAAATCTTTCTTGAAGTCAGTCAACTTTACAACCAGAAAAAAAGAAACATATTTAATCCTAAGTGGATAATAGTCCTGAGGACTATTGTGAGGAAACCCCTCACAAGAGTGAGCTCTTCCACTGGACCTTATCCTAGGAGTGGGAAAGGCTACTCGAGACCCCAGTAACCTTGAAAGTGACTGTCTAGATGGGAGACAGATGAGCAAGGGTAGCTATTGAACCCAACTGAACTTAATTTGGTCCCTAAGAGAAACTCAATTTTCAAATATCCTAGGTTTAACCTATAGAAACACGTGATTATGAAACAGTACTGTTATAGAATTATTTTACTATACCCTTTATTGATGGCAAGCAAAGCATAGGCCTAAGCAATTTTTTTCATATTACGAAGTCTTACCACACAAAAAAGTAACCAAGTAAATGATTCAGTATCCTCTACTTGCAAAAGCAAAATGTATTATCTTGGAAGTACAGCTATTGGACATAGCCTACAGAAAATTTTTATTATGTTACAAATTCTCATATTTGTTGAACATAGGTGGTTTTCATCTATTGCATTTCTGTAATTTTAGGCTTCAGGGAAGAGATATTGAATCTAGCCTGAATATATTCAGAGAAAAAAATCTTTAAAATGCCAGTGTTATTTGAATTTAATGTACATTGAAAGAGGGAATTGCATTAAATTATTCTAGGAGCAAAAAATCATGGCTTGTTTACTTTCAGACTTATCAGAATGAATATAAACTTTTCTGACAATTGAGCATAAAATAAATACAAAAAGAAGGAAGGAAGGAAGGAAGGGAGGGAGGGAAAGAGGGAGGGAAGGAAAGAGAGGGAAGGAGGGAGGGAGGGAAGAAGGGAAGGGGAGGAAGGAGAGAGGGCAGGAAGGAGGAAAAGGAGGGTTAGAATGGAGGAAAATGAAGGGAAGAAGTGAGGGAGAAAAGGAATGTAGAAAGTCAAGAAAATCATTTGACATCTAAGGACTAAATATATTTCGATTATCTGAATAACTAGTTCCTAATCAAACTTTCAATTTTTCTAAAACTCTTGAAGCATTATAAACTACTGAGTACAGGTAAATCGTACTCAACTGAATTGAATAGTCATTGCTACTAAGGGAAAATGGAACACTGGGAGTCTTAATAATAAGCATGTGTATGATTACGATGGCAACAAAATTTATGACTAGGCCAATCACAGTCACAATTAGGTAATGCAAATTTCCTATCAATGTCTTACAATATGTGCCATTCACTTTCCGGGGCCCAAGGCCTTAAGGCTTATGAAGATCAAGGGTTCATGTGTCTTCCAGAGAAAATGTCTAGAGTTAAAAGTGTTTCCTTAAAAATAATACAATGCTACTTGAATGATGTTACCCCTTCCATCATTGTTTCCCATCCCTCCAGTCAGTTTGTTTTAATTTTGCAGGCTACATATGACATTTTATGACTGTATTCCCCTTTAGTATTCCTCTCTTCATTCATATACTTCTGTCCCCTTCACTTCACTCTCCACCTTTCAAATACCTGTTTCCTGGCATTCACTTTTACACTATAGATTTTCTTTCAATTTTAACAAATGTTAAATTAAAAAGATCCTTAAGTGTTTTTCATTAACATCACAAAACAGGACACTGTAGTCTATTCTGATATTGGCTTTACTCAACAACTTACATTTATAATTTTATGTCATTTAAAATTATTTAATTCTTGATGTCTTGGAAAAGGGCTAGTGTGATTATTTAATACATTTGCCTGATAAAGATCAAAGGTAGAATGAAACATTAGCAAATTGGTTCAGTAGGTAGCTCTGCGCACTTGTCCCTGCAAAGAAACACTTCATAGCAAGGAGAAACTTCCATAAACAACTTGTTCAGGACTCTAGAAAAAGAGTCAAAATTTTCTAAAAGCAATGAGCAAATGTTGAGTCAAGAAAATTTCAGCTGCAAAACAGTACAGCAGTTTTGTGTTTGGGAGGGTTTTATTACTTGCCTTTCCCCTCTTCTCTTCTGGCCTTCTCTTCTGGCCTCCCTGTGGCCTTTGTCTACAGACAGGGCAGTCTGTGTTCACACTTTGAGATCCCTGGTCCTTCCAGAGGAAGCAGCAAAGACCCTCATAAATGACTGTGGGTGTCTATTCTAAGTTGCCAAACACTGTCTGGAGGACTGGTGTCAGGCAACTGAACTTCAAATAAGAGCTGAAAAAGCAGGGCTCATTGCTTAAAAACACTGCAAGATGAACTAACAACTGTTAGATGCCTGGGGCAAGCGATCGCAGTGGAAAATAAAACAGACTGTAAAGCACAGTAGCAAAAGCTGGGGAGAACTTCCTTGGGAAATGTAGGCATTCACAAAAACGTCATGAATACAGAGGGATTTAGAAAGCCATGTGCATGCTCAGGGCAAAACGTGTGCAAGGAGAAGTTCTGAGAAAACCCATGCTATTACCTTGAACTGATCTCTAGGCTCAGTGGAAGTAGTAGTTTGGAAAAAATAGAAGCATAAGACACTTAAACAGAAGGATGAATGTCAAAAGAAATATTGGTCAAGGTGCCAAAATTGGATGGAGGACATACATTTATAAACCCCAAGAAGCTAAGTAAGTCTAAGGAAAATAGATGGACCGATAGCTACCCCATAAGACATTGTCATCAAAACACCCAAAGACAAATATAAATAGAATCTTGAAAGCAGCAAAAGGAAAAGTTTTCAGATAAGACTTTACTCACCGTTCTGTAAGCAATCAATCAGATTTGTCAACAAAATCATGGAGGGAAGAAAGCATTTTGATGATATAAAAATCCATATGAAAAGAGTCTATTGCTTTTTGTTTTTGTTTTGTTTTTCTGGATTTATATCCATCACCCTAGGTAGGCAGTAACTTTTCAGTCTTTCACTTTGTACTTTGCTCTGGGTTATCATGACCATATTGCTTTTACGCTCAGAATGTCATTGTACTGGCTACCAGACGATGAGATTGTGCTGCTGGCTCACCTGGTTTGCCAACAACTGTCAGTGATGATGTAGCTCCTTAGATCAGCCTTGGCAATGTCCTTCAGTTTCTCCTGAAGACCACGTTAAACATGAATGTTGGGTACAGTGACAAGATACAAGACTCCATTGACTTCTATCTACTTGGGTGACATTTTCTCCTTGTATTTCTCTATCTCATGTCCTTCTTCCTTCCAAGACACAAGTCATGGTGACTTCGATCAAGCATGAGACACAAAAGCAAAAGACTGGTATAACCTACAACTGAAATCCATGTATGCACAAGGTTGAGTCTCTTTAACAAATACTGACAATTTATATTTGCTGCATACTCAAAATCTTAACTGTTGCAACCGAAGAGAAGGTCAAGTACTAGTGTGTCCATGAAGAGGCTAGATATGCAATTGATTTGCTCAACAGAGAAATGAGAAAGAAAGGAGAGGAAAGAAGCCGTGGTGAACTGAAACAGACAGAATTATTCTGGATTTTGAGATTTGGGTAGAAAAAGACACAGGAAGATAGTAGAGCATTTTATAACTGCAGGGATGGGCTGGATATTCAGGTTCTCTTCAAGTTAACAGAGCATGCGTGTTTAAAAGTGAAATTCTTTTTTAATACTTTACTGAACTGTATTCTCTGAAAGGAACACTATGCTTAGACTGAACCACATGTTCCCAGGTATAATAAAAAGTACACAAAGTATAAAACTATTGTGCAGTTTTTTTCCTACAAAACTCAAACACAAAAAATGAAAGAGTGAATTTATTGTATTATTTTAAAATTGTATAGTAAAATAGTATTCAAAAATTAAATGAAACCCTCAAAGCTCTTTGTGGTTCCCTGAATTAAAAGAGAGAATAACAGAATCACATGCCTTGAATTACTTTAGGAATAAAAAGAAAAAGATTAAAATACATTTGTTAATCATTTAGCAACCTCCCTAGGGCCAAAAAAGTTCACACAAACCTTCTGTTAAATTTTTTTTTCACAAAAATACCTTTGACGCTTTATGCTTGTTTCATTTCTCTAAAGAGTATTAAAATTAATGACAGAAATTACATACTTTTCCATTCTTTTAATTATAAAAAAATGACCTCACTAAAGTTTTAGTGGCAGTAGAAAGTGAAACATAATTTTGAATAAGTAGCTGTTCAGGAAGTTAGGGCACAATGGCTTTCTGAGGCCTACAGTCATACTCCAGTCAGCAGAATGATTCGATTGCTGGATTGATAGACTAGGAAAGTGAAGAATAAATGAAAAGGAGACAGGGAGAAAGAAAAAGATAAAAAAGTAGGTGACTCCAAAGAATAACAAATTTTCTAGTTGTCTTTTTTACTATTTGACATTTGTTTTGAATTCGTCACTGTGGTATTATTAGACTTTTTTTTGTAGCTCTGGGATTGAAATCAGGTACAGAGGCATGAGAGTCAGCCTTCTAGCATTGAGCCACATCCTAGATTTCTAAACATCTTCTGGTCACAAAGTAAAGTAACAAGTTAATTTAAAGGAAAGGCTTAGGGGAGCACAATGATGTTAAACAAGTATTTTTATTATAATATTCACATTCTACACTTTATTTTCTACTTAATATAAAGTTCTATTCCAATCCAGGTATAGTAGCATATACTGAACACTGGTAATTCCAGTGATTCAGCCTAGGCAGGAAAATTGAGTTCAAGGTCAGCTTGGGCTATGAAGTTAAACTTTATCTCAAAAAAACCCACCCAAGACAAAAAAATAAAAATAAAAATAAAACAAGAAAGAAGCTGGGCGCTGGTGGCTCACTCCTGTAATTCTACCTACTCAGGAGACTGAGGTCTGACAATCATGGTTCAAAGCTAATCATGGCAGGAAAGTCTGTGATCACAGAAAAAGCCAGAAATGGCACTGTGGCTGAAGTGGTGGAGTAAAAGCATGAGCAGAAGGAGTTTAGCGAGAGCTCCCAGGCCCAGCAAAAAACAAAAAAAAAACAAGAAAGAGAGAAAGGAAGGAAGGAAGAGAAAGAAAGAAAAGGAAAGAAGGAAGGAAGGAAGGAAGGAAGAAAGAAAGAAGGAAAGAAAGAAAAAAAGAAAGAGATAAAAAGAGAAAGAAAGAAAGAAAAAAGAAAGAAAGAAAAGAAAGAAAGAAAGAAAGAAAGAAAGGAAGAAAGAAAGAAAGAAAGAAAGAAAGAAAGGGAAGGAAAGAGAGAAGGGAGGGAAAGAGAGAAGGGAGGGAAAGAGAGAGAAGAAAGGGAGGGAGGAAAGAAGGAATGAGGGATGAATGTAGGGAAGGAAGGGAGGGAGGGAGGGTACATTGCAGGTAATCTACAAGTTAAGAAAATAAGGAAAATTTATTATATAAAAAAATTCCTGCCAGAATATTATATTTCAGGATACTGTGCTGAAATCCAACTAGAATGTACATGCACCTTACAGAGGAAGAGTTTTGTGTGCTAGAGCAACTTTGCTATATTTTGATATCTTGAAGAAAACTAACAATAACTTAATATTGAGAAAAATGTATTGAGATATACCATGAATGTATAATATTCGCTATCTCTGGATTATGCTATTTCTGTAGAGAATTTAAACTTAAAATGGTTTATTACTAAGTGGTAAGTCCTTATTCCATGATGAAGAAGAATAGCACTATTTCATGGGTAGCTTTCTAGCACGCTATGTGATATGATTAGTGTAACAGACAAGTATGGGAGACTCTAACAGTCTAGTATATCCTATCTGTAATGTGTAGGACCAGAAATGCTTAGGATTTCTAATTTCTTTGATATTTATGAATATGTAAGAAATCCTGAAGAAGAGATCCAAGTCTAAATAAAAATTCATTCATCTGTCATATTCACTGTACATATAACTTGAAGATAACTTTATACAATATTTTCATTCACCACCTGTCTTTTTACTGCAACCTGTCATGTGAAGTCAGGTGTGGAATTTTCCACTTGTGGTGTCATTTTGGTGCTCAAAAAGATTTGCATTTTGGAGCAATTCATATTTCAGTTTTTAAGATTAGGGATGGCCAACCTATATTTCTTCACTGCCTGTCTATCTTGCTGCTGTGGGCTCTTTAGGAAATCTCTTAACAGCCCTCCCCTGCTAAGACAAAAAATGGAATGAGTATAGGTGGGTCACCTCATTCATGCTATGGTGGTGAGGGCCAATGATGAGCATGAATTATAGGAAGACACAAGGTAATCAATTTCATGGGCCCTTGATATTGACTAGACCTCTCAGGTCTGATAGTGGTACTGCAAAAAAAAGTGAATTGCACTGAAGTTGTTTTGATTTTCCACCTATATACTTCGTGTGTTAACAGTAACAATCAGATTCCTATTTGTCACAGCTTAATCAGTGTTAAAAATGCGATGGTGCTCTGAAAATTATGTATTGTATAGCTCGACTTATAATCTTTAGGGGTGAGGAGATGCTATGTGGAGCTGCTTAGTTTAACATAGTGAAGAAAATGTATTCTAGAAGAAAGCAGTTGGAGGAGTTAGTTCCACAGCTGCCTGAGGGACCCCTGCCATGTACTGTATAGCATCTCTAACACTCCGTAGGGGTTCAGAGGAAGAAAAGAGAGAAAGAGAATTGACACAGAGGCTGATCCTCAATGGAGTCATCACAGAATTCTCAGCCCAAGAAACATTGTCAGGTCAGCTTCCCGGATAAATGTCATTTCTCCTACCTTCCAGCTCTCTGGCTCCTTTCATTCTTCCTCTTCTGTTCTCTCCTAGCCTCATATTTTTGTTTTTTTACCTTTCTTTTCTTTATCTAGAAAAGCTCTGGGGTTTCATTGAAAAGCTCTTAAATGAAAACTTGGCTTGTCCTAGATAATGTCTGCCAAGGGCTTCACCGAAACACTCATTAAGTCAGTGTGCACCGTGGCCTCTGCAAAGACTCTGGGAAGTTACAGAGGAGACAACAGGGAAGAAATGAAGAACCTTACTTTGGAGTTCTCATGATGTAAAAGGATACGAATGTGGTTAGGCACCGAGGACATATTTGTAAGCAATGCCAGACTGAATAAAACTTTTAACAACCAACTCCAACCCTAAGGGTGCAAAAAACAAACAAAGTAATTGCCAGAAGAGCTGAAAGTACAACTCAGGAGTTTTCCATTGGATTTAGGAGGCCTCTGGGAACTACTACATCATGGAAAGGGAAATAATATCTAATGATGATTTTGACTAAAGAAAAACTGGTTGTCTGTGAGCTTCAGAGAGTGACTGAATATAATACTAGCTCAACCTGGGGTTTGTTTAAGCTGGTGTGGTGCTCGCTGAGAGCTGGCCACAACTTTTTGGAGCCTCAGTAACATCCCTGATGAGGGGTACGAAATTAAGCTAGCCAGTGACACTTGCATTCCCTGCTATTCCTTAACAGTTTTGATCATGTACGGGTCTATACCTTGTATCTGCTTCCCACTATAATGGTTGTGATCACACTTGATTCTGTCATGAAAATCTTTGGGCTTGCTGTCTAGTAGCATTTAAATGAACATTGTTATTCTTATTGCTGTTAAGAGAAAGGCAGACTACACTTGTTTCAGTTTACAATTAAGGAATAAATCTAGTTTAGTATCGTTCTGTGCTCAGAATTACATGGGCGCAGGGTGAATTTTGAATATATGATAATGACAAAATAATTTTCATAGTTCTGATTAGTCATTTTTGCATAATTATCTTGCTTTCCTCTATAATTCATAGGCGACATCTCCACCATGACTTAGTCATAGAATGCTGGCTTCATTGTGTGAAAAGAAAAGTTTCAGAGTTTGATGAAAAGCTTTAGGGAATTGATTTTTGTGTGTGTGTGTGTGTGTGTGTGTGTGTGTATATAAGCCATGATCGCTAGACTGATTGATCCCTCTCTGATCCGTACCTCTAGTTCATTCATTCTCATAGACAGATGAATGTGGTTCTTGGTTGTTACTTCCTCATACAGGTTTAAAGTCCGTAAGCATCAATTTGTGAATATCCATCTTCCCAATGGAGACACATAGTTATTGTTAAAAAAATCAGTAAAATGTGGGATCAATTTGGGGTAACTTTTAAAGGTTGGTGTTCTGTAAGAAGTCATTTTGAAGAACTTCCCAACAGCATCCAATGGGGATCTTCTCAAAAACTTTAGTCACAGCAAGAATTGACAGAATCGAATATATTCGTCGGAATTCTTGTGTGTTAAAATTCTAGCTCCCTACCCTTAAACTCTGTAAAAATATACTTCTTAGCAAGTTAAATAAAACATGAAATTGGATACTATTTAAATTCTATTCAACATCTTCATATAAATGTGTTTTCATAGTGATGAGAAATTCTTTAAAATCCAAATGTTTTAAGTGCCAGATCTGAGCAGAATTTTAACATGAGCAGATGCGATGTATAGAATATTTATCTTTGTTTTTTTTATGATCTTGAACTGAGATTTCTTTGCTTTTAATTAACAAATCCTTCAGGTTGGCATTGAATGGATTGATTTCTAACGTCAAGTAGCCTGGGGAAGCCTACAGACTCCTTACCGCCTCTGGAATTGCACTGCAGAAAATCAGAAATGCCTTTATCTGGTCAATCCAGATTTCCATTCCAACCAAGTGAAATTTAGAGTTTATCGTCATATAACAAAGAGTATATTTATTTTCTTGCATGTCCTCATTAGGAAAACCACTCAATTCCATTAAGTTCAACATATCCCAAACAGAAAGATTTGGAGTTTCAAAGAAACAAGTTCCCAGTAACATAAACATCTTAGCCACAAAGATTGAACATCTCTGCGTTGAAGTCTTCAACCATTGATTTGCCTTTCTTTCCCTTTGTTTCTAAGCTACCATATTTCTCTATTCCTTCTCTTTTTCCTCAGGCTCTCACCTACCACTCAAATACTAATTGCTTATGTGTCATTTTTATGGATTGAAATGTCTCTCCCCCCTCTCCCCACAAAGGTCATGTGTTAGAAACAGTCAACCAAGTTCATAGGTGGGCCTTTGGAAGTGCCTAAGTTACACTAAAGTCATCCTTCTTGATGGGAATAATAGCTTTATTAGAAAAGGAAGACCTGAGTTAGAGGCTTTCCCTCTGTCTCCACCATGATGTTTTCATCATGACATAGCAAATACACCCATGTTGGATACCCAAACTTGACCATGGACTTCCTAACCCCCAGAGCTTTATTTCCATTAAAAACTAAACCCATCTCAGGTATTTGCATTAAGCCACATACAGTGGACTGAAAAAATCAGAGACCTTATTTTTTTTCTTTTTTTTTTTAAAACCATGGTCCTGATGAGAGTCCTAACCCTAAACCTAACCCTAGCCCTAACCCTAACCCCTTTCTAAATCACAACACGATTTACCAGCCACCACTAGCATTCTGTCTAAGAGATCTGATTTGTGTGTCTAAAAGAATATTTTCCTCCATCCTGCAGATTGTTTTCAGTGAGAGATTGTCACCACAAATTTGCTACTTGCCAAGAACATCAACAAGGATGAGACTGTTGAAAGGGATGGCGCTGATCAAGAGGCATTGCATTCATAAATGGCAGCTCCTTTGTACAACTACTTAAAGATAATAAAAGTACTTTTTTTTTAAATTTTATTTTATTTTAATTGAGAACATACTGTACAGAGGGGTTACAATTACATGGGCAGGATAATGCATACATTTCTTACCAAGCATTGCAGCCTCCTCCTTTGTTTACCTTTCACCTCCCTTCCCAGCCTCCCCCCTCCCCCCACCCAATCATATCCCCCCTCCCCCCCCCAACGACATTGTAAAGCTGGTTTTGACATGACATTTTGTCCTTCTCATTGTTGCAACAGGTCCACCTGAATCCTTAAACGACTTGTTTGTCCCCGTCTCCTCCACATGTTATACTGATATCAAATATAGTGAAAGCGGGGGTTACACTGTGGGGGAGGGACATACAAAGCAACAAAGAAATAATATTATAAATGCGTTAGAAACACATGCATGAAAGAAACAAAAACATTAAAATACATATTTGAGGGTTCGTTTTCCTAACATCACATTCTCTGACTTTTTCCGCTTGACTCATACCTATACTAGATATTGCAAATAAGGGAAACCATGGGACCTATGTTTCTTTGGGCCTGGCTTACTTCACTTAATATAATTTTTTCCAAGCCTTTCCATTTCCTAACAAATGGGGCAATGTCATTCTTTCTGATGGAGGCATAGAATTCCATTGTGTATATATACCACATCTTCTTGATCCATTCATCTACTGAGGGGCATCTGGGTTGGTTCCATATCTTAGCTACGGTAAATAATGCTGCAATAAACATAGTTGTGCTGGTAGCTTTAGTGTGGTCTTTTTTGTAAACATTAGGGTAAATGCCCAAAACCATAGGGGAGTTCTATGTGAAGTCTTTTGAGGAACCTCCATACTGCTTTCCAAAGTGGTTGAACAAGTTTACATTCCCACCAACAATGAAGTAAGGTTCCTTTCTGTCCACATCCCCTCCAGCATCTGTTGTTGTTAGAGTTCTTGATTTTTGCTGTTCTAACTGGAGTGAGGTGATATCTCAATGTTGTTTTGATTTGCATTTCTTTTATGGCTAGGGATGTTGAACATTTCTTCATGTGTCTATTGGCCATCCTTCTTTCTTCTTCAGAGAAGCTTCTCTTTAGGTCTTTCGCCCACTTACTTATTGGGCAGTTGTTTCTTTGAGGATTTGTTGTTGGGTGGTTTAATTTTTTGAGTTCCAAGTATATTTTAGATATGAGACCCTTGTCCGTTGTATGGCTAGTAAAGATCTTCTCCCAATCCGTGGGCTTTCTATTGATCTTGCTAGCTATGTCATTTGCCCTGCAGAAGCTCTGCAACCTTATACAATCCCATTTGTCCAACCTTTCTTTGATTTGTTGTGTTTCCGGGTCTCTATTCAGAAAATTTCGGCCTGAGCCGAGGAGACCCAGGGTTTCTCCGATTCCATCCTGTAATGTTTTCAGAGTTTCTGCTTTGAGTTCAAGGTCTTTGATCCATTTGGAGTTGATTCTGGTGCAGGGTGATATATAAGGATCTAGCTTTAGTTTTCTACATGTAGTTAACCAGTTTTGCCAGCACCATTTACTGAAGAGGCTGTCTTTCTTCCATTCTATTGTTTTAGCTCCCTTATCGAAGATTAGATGGCTATAGGTCTGTAGGTTCATTTCTGGGTTTTCAATTCTATTCCATTGGTCCTGAGGTCTGTTCTTATGCCAATACCAAGCTGTTTTGATTACTATGGCTTTATAGTAGAGTTTGAAATTTGGTACTGATATTCCTCCAGCAGTGTTCTTTCCGTTGAGGAGCGTTTTTACTATTCGGGGTCTTTTATTGTTCCATATGAATTTTTGGATTGCCTCTTCTATTTCCTTGAAGAATGAGGGTGGAATTTTGATAGGTATTGCGTTGAATTTGTAGATAGCCTTGGGAAGTATTGCCATTTTCACAATGTTAATCTTTCCAATCCAGGAGCATGGGAGGTTTTGCCATTTTTTAAGTTCTGTGTTGATTTCCTTTTTCAAGATTTTAAAGTTTTCATCATAGAGGTCCTTCACTTCTTTAGTTAAGTTAATTCCTAGGTATTTTATTTTTTGTGGGGCTATTACAAATGGAGTTGCTTTCCTAATTTCAGCCACACTTTTCTCATTGTTGGCATACAGAAAAGGCATGGATTTTGGGGGGTTAATTTTATAACCTGCTACTTTGCCAAAGTTTTGAATCAGCTTGAGTAATTTGGGAGTGGAGTCTATGGGATTCTTTAAATACAAGATCATGTCATCTGCAAAGAGGGAGAGTTTTATTTCTTCTTTCCCTATTTGGATCCCCTTTATGTCTGCATCTTGTCTTATTGCTGTAGGTAGGCATTCTAATTCTAGATTGAAGAGAAGTGGAGAGAGTGGGCATCCTTGCCTTGTTCCTGAGTTAAGAGGAAATGGCTTTAGTTTTTCACCATTGAGTATAATGCTGGCTGTAGGTTTGTCATATACAGCCTTTATTGTACTGAGGAATGTTCCATGGATTCCTAATTTTTCCAAAACCTTCATCATAAAGGGGTGTTGGATCTTGTCGAATGCTTTTTCTGCGTCTATTGAGATAATCATGTGGTTCTTATTCTTGCTCCTGTTGATGTGATGAATAATATTAATTGATTTGCGTATATTGAACCAGCTTTGCATCCCTGAAATGAATCCTGTTTGATCGTGGTGTATGATTTTTTGGATGAATTGTTGAAGTCGGTTGGCCAAAATTTTGTTGAGAAGTTTTGCATCAATGATCATCAAAGAAATGGGTCTATAGTTCTCTTTCTTTGATGAGTCCCTGCCTGGTTTTGGGATGAGGGTGATGATGGCTTCATAGAATGTGTTCGGTAGTGAGCTTTCTCTTTCAATTTCATTGAAGAGTTGGAGGAGAATTGGTGTGAGCTCTGCTTTGAAGGCATTGTAAAATTCCACTGTAAAACCATCTGGTCCTGGACTTTTCTTAGCTGGGAGGTCTCTTATTGCTGTTTCTATTTCAATGCTTGATATGGGCCTGTTAAGATACTTTAACTCATCTTGGTTTAGTTTTGGCATGTCACTATTTGCTAGGAAGAGGTCCATTTCTGTCAAGTTCTCAAACTTATTAGCATAAAGTTTTGAGAAGTATTCCCTTATAATGTTCTGAATCTTGCTTGTTTCCGTGGTGATGTTTCCATTCTCATCTCTGAGTTTATTAATTTGGGTGTGTTCTCTTCTTTTTCTGATAAGATTTGCTAAGGGTCTGTCAATTTTGTTAAGTTTTTCGAAGAACCAACTCTTTGTTTTGTTGATTCTTTCTATAGTTTTTTTGGATTCTAATTCATTTAATTCTGATTTAATTTTGATTATTTCTTTCCGTCTACTGGATTGGGGTTTATCTTGCTGCTCTTTTTCAAGGAGGTTTAGATGCGTCATTAAATTGCTAGTTTCAGATCTCTCCAATTTGTTGATGTAGGAGCTCAGAGCTATAAACTTGCCTCTGAGTACTGCCTTTGCTGTGTCCCAGAGGAGCTGGTAATTTGTGTGTTCATTTTTGTTGAATAGCATGAACATTTGAATTTCCTTTCTAATCTCTTCCATGACCCACTCATGATTCAGCAGTGTGTTGTTCAGCCTCCATGTGATACTGGACTTTCTTTGGTGGCTTTTGGTGTTGAGTTCTAATTTTATTCACTTGTGGTCAGAGAGAATGCAAGGTATAACTTCAATGTTTCTGAATTTAGACAAGTTTGCTTTGTGGCCTAAAATGTGGTCTATTTTAGAAAACGTTCCATGTGCTGCTGAGAAAAACGTGTATTCTGATGCTGCTGGGTGAAATGTTCGGTAGATGTCTGTTAAGTCTAGTTGATCTATGCAGCTGTTTAGATCTGAAGTTTCTCTGTTGAGTTTTTGCCAAGTTGATCTATCTAGTGGGGAGAGTGGTGTGTTAAAATCCCCAACAATTAATGTCTTTGGATCTATATGGGATTTGAGGGAAAGTAGTGTTTCTTTGATAAATTTGGGTGCTCCATTGTTTGGCGAATAGATATTTAGAATTGTAATATCCTCCTGAAGGAGACATCCTTTAATTAGTATGTAGCGACCTTCTTTATCTCTTTTCACGAATTTTAATTTGAAGTCTATTTTATCTGATATTAGGATTGCAACTCCCGCCTGTTTATGCGGTCCGTTTGCTTGGTAGATTTTGTTCCAGCCTTTAACATTGAAAATGTGTTTGTTTTTACGGGCAAGGTGTGACTCCTGCAGGCAGCAGATAGAAGGGTCTTGTTTTTTAATCCAACTAGACAGTCTATGTCGCTTAATTGGAGAGTTCAGTCCGTTAACATTAAGAGATAGGACTGAGAGGTATTTGGGAGTTCCTGCCATGTTATCTACCTTCTTGGGGGCTGCGAAAACTGGGTTCTTCCTATGGTTCTTGGATTCTCAGTTTGGGTGCAGTTTCTTGGCCTTTATTGCGGTCTTGTTGGTTTTCTATGTGTAGGACATCTTTAAGAATCTTTTGTAGGGCTGGTTTGGTGGAGATGTATTGTTTCAATTTTTCTTTGCTATGGAAGGTTTTTATTTGGCCTTCAGTTATGAAGGAGAGTTTAGCTGGGTACAGTATTCTTGGTTGATAGTTGTTTGTTTTTAGGGCATGGCATACATCATTCCAGGCTCTTCTTGCTTTGATTGTCTCTGCTGAGAAATCTGAGGTGTTTCTAATTGGTTTCCCTTTATAAGTGATTACCCTTTTCTCTCTGACAGCTTTAAGGATCTTTTCCTTGGTCTGAGTTGATCCTGTATGGATTATAATGTGGCGGTGGGATGTCCTATTCTGGTCTGGTCTATTTGGGGTTCTAAAGGCTTCTTGTATCTGGACAGGCCTATCTTTTTGCATGTTTGGGAAGTTCTCTGCTAGGATCCTGTTAAACAAATTTCCTAGACCATTAACTTCTGTTTCTAGGTGCTCCTCTACACCCATTATCCTTAGATTAGGCCTTCTGATGGTGTCTTCCAGGTATTGGATAGATCTATCATATTTCTTGGACTTGTCTTGGATGGTTGTATGTTCTTTCTCTATAATATCTAGGCTGTCTTCAATCCTGAGATTCGATCTTCTGCATGGTCTAACCTGCTGTCAAGACTCTCTACTTTGTTCTTTATCTCTTTTCCTTCTAGTTGGTCAGCTTTGATGGCTTCAAGTTCTTTGTTGAAGCTCTGTTTTAGGTCTTGTATGAATTTCTTTACTTCCTTAATTTGGTGTTCAGTGTTTGTCCTCAAATCACTTAGTTGATTGGTTATGGTTTCTTTGGGCTCCCATTCCTTCTGTTGGGTTCCATTCAGCATTCCCTTTGTGGTCTCCCTGACTTTCTTCAGCTCTTTGTTAATGGATTCCATGAATGCCTTTAGTGATCTTTGTGTGTTCTCTACCTGGTCTCTCAATTCCTGTATTACTCTTTGATTAGCTTCCTCCCGTTCGTGGGATTCCTGCAGATCTCTTTGAGTGTTCTCAGCCTGCTCACGCCATTCCTCCCTTTCTCTTTGAGTATTCTCAAGCTGTTCACGCAAATCCTGTATCAGTTTTTGAGTAGCTTCCTCATGCTTATGATATTCCTGTATAAACTTCTGGGATGCCTCCTCTCGCTCCCTATCACGCTCATACAGAGTCCTTTGTACGTTGTCAAACTTTTCATTTATCATGTTTGCCAGCAGTGTTTGTAGAGCTGTTTGGGAACTCTCCTCTGGATTATTCATTATCTCTTCTAACCCCTGATTATCAAGATTGGGAATTGAGATACCCGAATTTGCCATTTTTCTTGTGTTTTTCCGGCTTACTCTGCCCATTTGAGATGAAGATAGCACCAGTTTTGTGCTAGAACACTATCTTAAGGCAACCATCAACCAAAGTTTGCATTTGTACAGTCAATAGTCTACAGATACAATCTAGTTCAACAGATACATCTATTCGACATCAAACAACTATATGTTAAAGGGCTTCGAACCGCAGAGAAGAATTTGGCAAACCAGAAATTATTAGGGTTAGGGAGAGATGTGGGTAAAAAATAGGAATAGATTGGTGTGGGGAGGCACAGGAGGAGTTAACTATGTCCTAATCACAATGCAGGAAATAGGTTGGGTAGGATGCAAGTAGAGAGAGAGAGAAAAAGAAGAAAGGGAAAGGGGAATGAAAAGAGACCAGAAAAAGAAAAAGAAACGTAAAAATTAATGTTATTTTAGAGATTAAAGGACCATCTATTTATAGAGGAATATGAATATGTTGAGAGAAAGGGAGGGACATAGAGGAGATGTGAAAAACTTTAAAAAAATGCTTAAAATATTATATAGGTATAAAGAGGTAGTACTGCTATTAATGAATTTAAGTCTCAGAGGTTTTGAATTGAGTAATAAGTTTGTGGATTAAGTGTGTACACAATGGGGGATAGGGTCTACTGGTTAACTACGGGTTTATCTGAGGATGTGCAGAACAACAGTTAAGTTATATAAAGAAGAACAAAGAGGAAAAGTTGGAAAGGATAGGAGAGTGAGAAGAAATGATCAGAAATTCAGTAGAGCTAGACAAAAAACAAAAAGATAATTAAGAATGAAAGAAAAAGAGAAAGAAGACAAGAAAAGAAAGGAAAACACACATTCACGTATTCCTAAAATAAAAATTATAAGAGGAGAAAGAAAAAAAAAAGTTAATGGAAAACAATTATTTTTTCAGAAGAGGCAAAAATTAAGGATTAATAAAAGTTTTAGAAAAGCAAAAAAAAAAATTTTTATATATATATAAGGTAACATAGGACGAAAAAAAAAAAACAAAACAAAAAAAGAAAAAAGAAAAGAAGAAGAAAAAAAAAAACAAAAAAAAGTTCTTTGATTTTTTTTTTTTTTTTTTGGGAGGGGTGGGAAGAGTCCTGTATCTCCCTTTTGTCTGTAACCAGAGTGTGGTTGGAGTCTCTGGTCGGCTTGAAGTCCTGTGGCTTGATTGGTTTCTTAAGTCAGTTTGTTGGAACAGGCAGAAAAATGCTCTGCTTTACCCAAGATTTTGAGATTCCCCCTCCCAGGTTAGTTTACTGGGAGGGTGATCTGCTTTGAGAATCACAAAAGAGGGGGATGCAGTGATGAGGCTAGGTTCTGGGTAGAGTTGAGGCCTTTCAACAAACAGTAGCTTTTCCCTGGGGCTATTTCGTGAAAAAAACTCACAGCACCCAGCCTGGAGCCATTCTCAGGGTTTCTGTTTTTCAATTGATTGTGGTGGCTGCTAGAGGGAGGGGCAGCCTCTGGCTCTGGTTACCCGGTGAGGAGAGCCACTCCAATGGCTGGCGCCTGAGCTGGGTGACTTTTCCCTGGATGGAACTGAGTCTGTGAGGTCACTTCGCCATTAAGTTCTTGTGACCTGCTAAATGACTCGTTTTATTCCAAGGCCTGAGCTGGAGCTAGCCGCTCCTCCGAGCTTTGTCGCTATCCAAGATGGAGATCACCGGTGCTGGGGGGGGGAGGGGTGGCCTTCCCTCCTCTGCTCCCTGGGAAGGAGTGAGGAAGTGGGGCTACTCATGCCGAGTCTTGGATCCTGGGTCGTCTCTGGTCTGCAAAGTGCAGGATGAAGTTGTCCGCTCCTTGTCGGTTCTTGCTGGTGTTGAGTAGAATCCGCTCACCCGCTGCGTCTGGCTCCTTCGTCCCGGACTCTCTGTGTGAGCGCTCAGGTATGGCCGCGGCTGCGGTCGCCGCTGCGACCCTGCCGCCGCAGCAGCAGCTGCTGGCAGAAGCTCAGATGTGTCTGCTTGGCTTCCCCTCTCTTGGCTAACTCTCTGTCCTGTGATGGCACACTTGGTGTGATTCTCTGGCTTGGGACTGTTCACTGGAACTCTGAAACTGTTTTCTATGCAAGAGCTTGTTCAGATTCCAGCTTCTCCTCCGCCATCTTCCCGGAACCCCCCTGAATATTCTTGTCTAATAAAACACAATTGTATTTCTTTCATGTCAAGAGAGACCATAAAATCTACAACCCCTCTACCCCAACTTCTCTGCTGTCACAAATGCTCTAGATCCAAATAAAATATCAGCCTTTTCTAGTATACTCATTCAGCATTCTGGAAGAAAACTCAAGCCCCTTTTACTCCCTCCTATACATTTGATTCACAAAGTCATTGATCCTGTTGTATCTCTCCAGCTGTCATTTGACAACAGATCAATTATTTTATCACTTTATCCTACAGGTAATGTAACGCACGATTTTATAGTCCAGTGCTTTTAAAGAATGCTCCACTTAGAAGATCATATGAATAACTACTAGTTCAAGCAGGGAATTGTTAATAGACCATAAAAAGGTATTTGTTCTCATAAAGTATCAGTCATTGCTTTCTTACCATTCCCTTTATACAAGTCCTGTGTGGATGCATCCTGGCAGTAAAATTCCATTTTTGAACCTTAAAATAAGCTTGGAAATGCCTTAAGCATCTGCTTAGCCAAAAAGGCATGACCTTCGCTGAGTGTTGATGCCAGGGCCTATTAGCTGGGCTCTCTGTACATTTTATGACTTCTTACAGCATATTTTAATAAATTAAAAGATAATATAAAACATTTATACCTAAATTGCAGACAGATTGGGATAATAATAAATTAGTTATAAAAGGTTTGATAGCTGAATGTTCAATGACTTGAGAATGGTAGAGTCTCAAAAACAGTAGCTTTTGCTTCAATGGAAATAGGTGGAAAGATCTAGGAATAAGAGCAAAGGATATAGCACGGAAAAATTACTTATTATACCATATCAGACATTTGGTATGGTATAATAAGGCTGTCCAATTTGTGGTAGTTGAATAGAGAAATGCAGAGGTCACCTGGCTTATATCATAAGTGTAAAGTTCCAGAGAAGGAGTACAAAGGACATGGGTTCAAATTGAGACATTGTGTCTTGGTAGTTTACTGGTTGTATAAGCTTAGGCAATATTCCTTAGAATTACCAGCCATGTCAACAACATGAGTATAATAATAATTACCATGCAGATACATGGCATTCTGATGGTCTTGCTCATTGGAAGCCTCATTCAATGTTACACACTGTTTTTTTTTTTTCTTTTTTGGTCGGTTGTGAGGCCTGAACTCTGGGCCTGGGTGCTGTCCCTGTGCTCTTCAGCTCAAGGCAGCACCCTACCACTTGTGCCATAGCGCCACTTCTGGCTTTTTCTGCTCATGTGGTGCTGAGGAAGTGAACCCAGGGCCTCATGCATGCAAGGCAAGCGCTCTACCACTGAGCCACCTTCCCAGGCACTACACACTGTTTTCTGATACAGACCTTAGAATAACAGATGAAAGATTGGCCTTAAGGTGTTTGTTACAACTGATAGAGTGAGACTTCTAGAATAGAGGGGAAATAGTGACAGAACTGGCAAAAAGAAAGAGCTCATTAGAAATTCAAACTGGTTTTAAAAATGGGATAACAACAGTTGATTTAAAGCCACTTAGGATACTGGAATGTTGGGCAGTGTTCATATGGGATGAGCAGTTTGGATCCAAGCTCTCATCATTGGGTATTATAAGGATGGGGTTGCACCGAGAACCCTTAGAGTTAAGAAGCTGGTGTTATTCCCAGACGCAGCAACTGAGTGGAAGAGATCGCTCTATTTCTCTGTCTATAGATTATTCAAAGCGCCCTGCCTCAAAATTAGATCAGAATTCAAATTAAACAAAATTTTGTCAATAAGCAAAGGAAGCCATTTATTCTCAACATCTCACATAAATTTATGAAATTCACTAAATGATCCCTAAGTCCTTTAGGGGGATTTGTTGAATAGGAATTAACTATGAAGAGATTTCTCCTTAGCTTTTTGTCCCTGCAATGGTTTCTCAGCTATGCATTACTTTTAGAATCCTGGCCTCGTTATGGTAAATGTCATCAACAGGAACCAGTTTGTTGAGAAGACGAGACAATGGCACTGGAGGTGTGTGTCTAGCAACTCAGCTTTGAACCAGAAAGTCAATCCAAAAGACGTTTGTTCCTGGTACCCATCCTATCTCCTTCAAGTCGTGAGTATTTTTGTGCTTCACAAACTGACTTCTCAGTACTGCTGAGGTAAGGTGCCAGCCTTCAGTTTTCCTGCTGTGCCAGTCTACTAAACTTGTTCGTCTGCAGGCAAGAATCAGCTGTCCTGCTATTTTCCCTATGTGATCTGTGCTCTCTAAGTCTTAGCTACATGAGAATGGTTGACGACAGGCAATGTAGTTTTATATATCCAGCAGGCAGTCTAACCTAACACATTTAGGACCCTTACTCGCTTCAGGCAAGTTAGGCAAGTAATCGTGGACATAAACTGGTTTTTATATTCAATCTCTCACTCTGAGTTGCCATTAAGAGATAGTATTTTTAAATACCTTAATATTTTTATACTTCATTACTTCCATTATGGAAATTCTCATAAAAATCTGAAAACAGATTTTGAAGAAAAATCATAAAACTCTTTTGACCAAACACAGTATCTGTTAGATTGCTCCAAAAGGCAGCCATCAACATATAATTAGAAGTGCAATCGGCTTATTAGCAGAACATCTGAAGTTAAAGGAAAGGAAGTGGTCCAGTTTGATACCTGTGGAGGGAAAGTGCTATGGGAATGAAGGAATGTTGGATTGGGATACTTTCAGACTATATTAAAATTCTGAGTTTCTGCAGGCTCACGGGGTATTCTTTTTGGTACCTTTTTTATTGTAAAAATAGTGTACAGAGGGGTTACAGTTACGTGAGCACATTTCCTATTGAGCATTGTTGCCTCCTCCTTCATTTTTTCCCTACCATCCCTTCCCTCCCACCTCCACAACTACCCCCACCCCCTTGCCAAAGTTGTGAAGTTCGTTTTGAACATAATCTTGTACTACAGGGTATTCTTGAGGCAATGTTACCTGCCAGAGTCCAGAGTTTATCAGGAACAGACCTACTTCAGTACCTCCACAATGTGAGCTGTCAGAAATCAAATTAACCAGAAAAAATGCTAGAAATGGAAATATATGTTGAATGGTAGAACACCAGCTATGAAAACAAACAAAAAAATGTTCATCAGTGCAAGGTTCTGAGTTCCAGCTCAAGTACTGGCACAACAAACAATAAAAAATAGAAATGAAAGCTGTATCGCTCCATTTATATAAAATTTAAATAAATGTAAATCAATAGCATCAGCATAAGTCTACACTTATGTTCAAAGCTGAGAAAATAAAGATGGATAATTTGCACTACTTAACCTTAACAAAAGCAAATCCAGGATTTAGAGGGGAGGATTGAAATAAAGGATTATAGTCGAGAGACGAGTATGAAGGTTTAATTCTACTTGAAATGCTTCAACTTTCAAAATACACAGTGGCTCCTGAGTGTTTATTTTATTATTAATTAAGTCTTTTGATATTTTACCTTGGTAGAATTTTAAAGGAAAAAGCACTTAGGGGTCTGATATCTGAAAGTGATTGTTTCCTGAAAGAGGAACTGACAATAGGGCCCGAGTGAGAAGGGCTGGAACATAAGATTAAAGGAACATTTCAATCGTGGTGAAACACTGGGGATCAAACCCAGGGCATTGCACATATGAGGTAAGTGTCCTAGCATTGGGCTATATCACGTGCTCTGGGTACTGTTCTTGAGCTTTTTGTCTCAAGGCCAGTACCACTTTGAGCCACAGTACCCCTTTGATGGTGGTTAATTGGAGATGAGAATCTCACAGGCTTTCCTATCCAGGTTGGTTTCAACCGTGATCTTTAGATCTCAGCATCCTGAGTAGCTAGAATTACAGGCATGAGCTATTGCTGTCCAGTCCTTGCTCTATTTAGTGTGAGCTTTCTGGCAGTTGTTTGAATGGTGGAAGGTTAGAAGAGATTAGAATTTCTGAGGAAGAGGCAGGTCTACAAACAGAGAAGATGTGTTTACTTAAAATATCCTGGGTACAGTTTAAAAGCAAATTAGACTTGAGAAGTTTATCATATATGCTTTTGTCTGTGCATATACCTGCTACCTTTAAGCCTAGAGACATTAAACACTTCTGTGGAGAGGCAGCAACCGCACAGTGAGTATTGATAGTTGTGCAGTGTACATTTTTAGCACCTTTCTTTGCTTTGACTGTAGGCCACTCGCATAAATGAGAAGCAGCAAATAAAGGTCAAGAAGGTGGGTACCTTGGAGCAAATTTACCTAAGAATGAAGAGAGGAGAGAGTTCTCAAGTACTGGCTCAACCTAAAGGGAATTGGAGGCAAAGGAAAGGTGGAGAGGGGTAAATCCAAAGACAATCAGGAAGAGACAACAGAAAAATAGGAGAAATAATATAGTAGAAGAAATGAGGATTCGGAAATGCCTTCCTCAATTTGCAATTACTGACCCATGAGAACACAGCTAATACTTCTTTCACCTTCAATAAATATGTTCACAATTAAAAATGCATTATCTGTGCATAACACATTGTAAAACTATGTGCTCTTTCCTGGAAGCAGCCAAGCTCGAGTATTTAACTAAACGCTTACCAAAAAAATGTTAATCCGGTGGCAACAGTCTGCAAAATTCTATACACCAAATGAAGTCAGAAATAAGAGATCACAAATGAAGGTTAAATCAGAACAACAGAATAACATGTGAAGATGGGAGGAAAGAATATAATAATAGTAATTAGTATGAGATATACACAGTGATCTGTTCTTAACAAGGCTGCCAAATTGAGTAAATAATAACACAAGATGACTCATTAACTTTGACTTTAAAATGAACAGATTTTTTATAATATATGTTACAATATTCCTTGCCATTTGAGGACATTCTTACATTAAAATCTTAATATATTAGTTATACACTGCTGTGGCTTAGGTTTTATCTTAAGTTTTCTCAGTCTTTCAATCTAACTATTTGTGTTTATGTTCTTTATTCAATTTCATTTCAATTTCTCTGTTACCTTGTTCTCATTTCTTATTATGTACATCTATTAGAGAGGTAGTAGACCTTGTGGTTTCATTTTCCTGAGATACTGTGATTTAGACTTATTGCTTTTACCAATATAAAATAGATCTTGCTCCAAAGGAGTAAAAGAGAGTCATTAACAGTCAAATAAAAGTGAGACATGGTTTCAAATTATTCTGATCAAAGTGTTCCATCTTGGAAATATTGAAGAAACCTTTATATTGAACAAAGAGCAGTGAGTAATAATCAATGCATTTCCTAAATACATTGGTATGGTCAACAATGTGGCAAGTTTCAGGAAAGCTCTTCTAAGTTTCAGATGTTTTCTTCAGCATTCTTATCTTTAGCATTGGTGGAAGCCAGAGGTGTGATCAATTTAGTGATATATCCCAAGAGTTTTATGTAGTAGTGACAAGATTATTAGATTGGATGCAGAGGTTTAAAAGTAAGTGACTACTAAAAGTCTAAAACCAGCCAAGATAATTTTCTCTCTCAACCTGCAACATTCTATTTTCCACAGTCACAATGTTCTACTTGACCAAGGTTAGTCTGTAGGATCTTTAATATAGATGTATATTCTTCATAGAACTTTGGATCACACATTATTTATAATTGTCAGAATTAACTAAACATAAATCAATGTACTTTCTATAATAAAGGTTATTAGCATTCTATGTTTCTTCCAAACAAATTCCATTCAGAAGATCTACTGTTTCAGTTTTGGCTTGTTTAGAGTTTTAGTAAAATATATATATATATATATATATATATATATATATATATTTTTGTATGTATGTATAACTGTAACTACACAGTTATATCACTATTCTCTTTTTTTGTTAAAGGTACAAGAAGTCTTATCATCATATTGATGAATAACAGATTTGATCCTTGATCACATTCTGTCAACAATGTTCTCAACTTATCCTTGATCTTTTAACTGTTTTGTTCAATTGTGTCTTGTCCAATTTTAGCAGAAATCTTGTTAAAGCACTTTAACTAAAAGCTCTCAATGTTCATATCTAACTGAGGTTCCTATTCTCTACCATTCTCCCAGGTAATATGTGACCATCTAAGGATGACTGCCTGAAGAATCCTGTCATGTCCATTTAGGCAAAAATTTTCCACTATCCTTGAGGTTTCCTTAGTATATTTTTAAATCTCCTCACTCAACACTACTCCTTAGCCAGAAAATTTTCACTTTCCGCTTGGAAAAAATTATATTAGGTGAAGTAAGCCAGGCCCAAAGAAACATAGGTCCCATGGTTTCCCTTATTTGCAATATCTAGTATAGGTATGAGTCAAGCGGAAAAAGTCAGATAATGTGATGTTAGGAAAACGAACCCTCAAATATGTATTTTAATGTTTTTGTTTCTTTCATGCATGTGTTTCTAACGAATTTATAAGATTATTTCTTTGTGTATGTCCCTCCCCCACAGTGTAACCCCCGCTTTCACTATATTTGATGTCAGTATAACATGTGGAGGAGACGGGGACAAACAAGTCGTTTAAGGATTCAGGTGGACCTGTTGCAACAATGAGAAGTACAAAATGTCATGTCAAAACCAGCTTTACAATGTCGGAGTGGGGGGGGGGGTTTGATTGAGTGGGGGGGAGAGGGGAGGGTGGGAAGGGAGGTGAAGGGTAAACAAAGGAGGAGGCTGCAATGCTTGGTAAGAAATGTATGCATTATCCTGCCCATGTAATTGTAACCCCTCTGTACAGTATGTTCTCAAATAAAATAAAATAAAATTAAAAAAAAAAAAGAAAATTTTCACTTTCCTTCTTATATTCAGAAGTGAACTAATATTCCCCTGATTATAAACATCATTTTAGTTACCTCCTTTTCAATAAAGTGTTTCTTAAACTACCTTCAATACTTATGAATTTTGCCCAGGAACAGATAATTTAAAAAATTTGAAGAATTATTTTGAAATCTCCCCCCTCGAAATTGATATGGCTGTATTTGTTTAAGCATTAATTTTTCCATAGTGGCTCATGTGACGATGAAATTGTAGACCAAACTAACAAACTCTCCTTTTTTTGTAGTTTCAGTCTGTAGTGAAACATAGTAAAAGCATTCCTGTAAGTAGTCTATCTTTCCAAATCCAATGTTTCATCGCTTAATATTATCTTAGAATATACTATTAAAATCGATAAAATTAATCCAAAACATTTCTCTTGCTAAATTTTAAGTACATTAATATTTCTTTACTGTATGCAAAAGTATTTAATACATTTATTTTAAAAAGTATTTTTAAATAGTTTTACAAAGAAGTTGCTGTTTAACAAAGAAGGTTATGAATACAACATATCTTGATCAATGTCACCTATTTCAATAGTCTCATCTACCCCACTCAACCCAACCCTTTGCTTATTCTCGTAATTTTGCAGGATATACATCGGATTCTTGTTTGCATTTTTCCCATCTTCTTTTCTTCATTCATCTACTTCTTACCCCTTGACCTAACTCCACTACTTTGAATAACACTTCCTGGTGTTTTATTTTGCTGAACTCTGATTTTGCCTATTTAAGGAATTACACTAATTGAGATTTCCCTTGAATCTCATGTATTTCAATTCATTCAATTGTCTTCACTTGCATATCACCCCACATATTAACTTATAAGTTTGTAAGCTAAATCTAGCTTCCTTCCACATATAAGAGAAAATATGTATCCTTTATCTTTCTGGGCTTGATTTACTTCACCTAACATAGTTTTTTCCTCCCCATTTATGTTTCTAAAACTCTCCTTGCTTTCCTCAAATCTTTAGAAAATTCCTCAGAACTGACCCATGTGAAATAAGTTATTTGTAAGTCAATTCTCACTGAATGTAACCTACTGACATTTAAAAATTTTCCAAAATTATAAAGGCCTTTCATTCTTTTCCAAATAGGGCACTAAGCATGGTTAATTACTGAAGTAATATATCACTTGAAATACCAGGATTTACTTACACTATAAATTTCAATTTTCATTTTTATAAAATGATTAACTGTAAATACCTTGTAAAGTTGTAAAAGTTAAAAACACTAATGAAGTAAAGTACATATCATATTATCCAGCTCATATCAAGTGTCCCAATAATACTTCTCAGTGGGAGGTCTGAAATTGGGTTCTCGCTCCCTTTAGGAACCACTGACTTTATCACTGGACATTCTTACACCTTCTGTATGGAAGGGGAAACATAACAAACAGGGAACAGAATGATCTCAGAAGACCTCTAGTGCCTTGTTCTAGTCCTTCTTTTCTGTTTTTATATCCTCTTCCCCATTCCGCTGTTCAATACCTTTATGTTGCTCCCAATAAGAGGTAGAAGATGAAGAAATTATTTTCTTAGTAGCATATCATTTCTCCAAATCATAACTTACATCTTCAAAACTTTCTGAAAGGTTTCTAGAAAACTTTACCCCAGTTAGCATTTACATGATAAATTATTTAAATCTGAAGTCTGAGTATCAGGTCAGATTTTTCTTATTACAAAAACAGTTCTCTTACATCTTCAAACTGAAACATAAGTATAATATTATGCAGAGATTGAATTGAGAACAACTGTAATGAATCTTGTCATCTTTATCTCTCTGAATCCAAGCACTTCTGGCTACCTTATCAAAATAGAATTTTCTTGGACTTCTAAGAACACTGGCACCTGCATAATTGATTAAATGACCCAGTTCAAAGCCCAGGTTATATCAGTGATGCATTGCTAGAGAGCTAGGTCAGTAAGTTCAGAGTTTCATGCCTCCTACCCTGAGAGGGATGGATCATGGAAGGAGACTGATTACTTTCATCTGTTAAGGTTACGTCATAGCTTTTGTTTTAACTTGTCCAGGTTTCTGAGCCAGTTATATCTTTCTATTGAGTCTCTATTTTAACTGACTCATTGCCTTGTACTCATTTATAGTGAATTAAGTTTCTAATAACAATGGTGTCTATCTCCTCGTACTAAAGTTATGGTGAAAATATTATACATTTATTTATTTATTTATTTATTATTTTTTTGTGGTGATCCTGGGGCTTGAACTCAGAGCTTGGGCACTGTCCCTGAGATATTTTTCTCCAGTCTGGCACTTTACCACTTGAGCCACAATTCCACTTCTGGCTTTTGCAGGTTAATTAGATAAAAGAGTTTCACAGATTTTCCTGCCCAGGCCTGGCTTTAAATTTCAGCCCTCAGATCTCAGCTTACTGAGTAGGTAAGGTTACAGGTATGAACCATAAACACCTGCATAGAGCTTGTTGATTTTTCTATTGATTTTATTCTAACTTTCTCATATTAACAATCTATTAAACACAACTTTACCTATGCTAAAATAAAGGAGCCGAAATACAATTGTATATGCCCATCAAGTCTTCCTTAGGAAGATTCTTCCTGTTCCTCTTGACATTACGCTGAAGGCCACAAATGAACCTTTCCCAGCCTGTTTTCTTTGAATAGAATTCTAGTTCTTTTCTGTAAACGTTTATTGATGAACAGATTGCTTGGTTAACTAATTGTGATACTCATGTTGGAATTCAGTACCTCACACTTTTTTAGACAAATCAGTCTACTGTGCAAGCCATGTCTCATTCCTGGACTGTTATACTTTAGTTGTTTTTCAGATATGGTCTTGGGTTTTGCCCAGGGCTGAATTTGGACTGATTCTCCTACCTGTAGTCTCTCGTACAGCTGCTATCACAGTCATGCACCATGGTATCCAGCTTAAGCATTCCCATATTAACCTGTTCAAAATGCAGTCATTGTCCAATCTTGACTTGGGTAACTTTAATTCTTTAACCTATTCAATCCCTTTCAAGATTTATTTCTTTTTCTTGTCCTATTTGTCCAGGGCAATGAACAACCCTTAGATTTCATAGAACTTTAGAAGAGCTAATGTATTTAGAATGTCTCTACTTCTAGTTAAGAAGTTCTATAAAACTTTTTGGGGTAGTATATTCATTTTGTAACTAAAAATTATATTTATATAAAAGTTTTATATTCATAAAAAATTGGACACACATGGGCTGGGAAGGTAGCTCAGTGGTAGAGTGCTTGCCTCACATGCATGAGGACCTGGATTCGATTCCTTAGCAACACATAAGCAAAAAAAGCTGGAAGAGGCGGTGTGGCTCAAGAGGTAGAGCACTAGCCTTGAGCTGAAGAGCTGAGGGATAGTGCTCAGGCCCAGAGTTCAAGCCCCACAACCGACCAAAAAAAAAAAAAAAGGTAGACACACACCACCTGTAATCCATATGCAGCAAATACAAATGCATGCATAAGTTTATTTTGTGAAATGCCTAAGATGGTGGTAAAGAAAGGAGTAAATTAAAATAGGCATTAATAAGATTAGGGCTGAAGCAGTGGCAAGAGACAAAATCATATTTAATACTACGGTAGGAGCATTTTTCATCATGTGGGAGAAGATAAATAGGAGTACTCCTCTAAGGGGTTTTGGAGGCCTGCATCGTCTGGCAGCTGGGGCTGAGAGGCTCCATGTCTAGCAATCACTTCATTTGTTACAGCTGCTTTATGAATGGCTAGCGCTTTAATCAGGCCACCCAAGATAAAGCAGGCTTTGGAACTGCTTCCATCTCAGTATTGCCCGAGGAGACCTCCTGCTATCACTCATTGCCAGCACTTCAGAAAAAACCTGGGTCCAGCCTGCAATCTGAGTGGGCGTACATCTTTTGTCAACTAAAAGCAACCAAAAGGTCTTTTCCTGTTCTTCCACCATTCCCAATCTTTATTTTTTTTTTTTTCTTCTTGTCCTGGTTAAAATTGGTGAGAAAGAAAACAGAAAAATGAGGTAAGACAATGAATGACTCCTTCTACCTGTTTTAGCATCATTCCTAGGAAAGTATTTGTAACAGAAACTTTCATTAAGTGTTAAAAGTGTTAAACAAAGGTCAGTGGAAAAAGTTGCTTGTTGACTTCTGGAATTGAACTTGTCTTAAAAGAGGACAGCATTAGGCCTTGGCTATATCCTAGCAAAAATGTAGAAATGTGAAGGAAGTAAAGAAAGGAGTTTTCTGCCGAGTCCATTTAATGAACAGATAAGTAGTTCCCCCTGAAATCATCATGCAGGTGCAGAAAGTTTTAGAGAAAGCTGTGGAGTGGTTTGCGCAGGAGTGATTACTTACGGATTGTAAACATTGCTGCTGCTGCTGCTGCTGCTTGCAGGGATACAGGAATAAGAGAGCTGGTTAAATGGGTAAGAGATCTTTGCTCTAGTAAAGAGAAACAGCCACTTTTCAAAAATTATTATTATTGCTTTGAAACCATTTACTTGCAAACTTTAATCCATCAAAAGGGCAAAAGATCTCTGTGTGAAAAATAAAACAGCAAGCACAAGCCCTTGGAGTGAATGTAGGCTGCTGGAGTGCAGGAAGGGAAGTAAGTGGCCAACCCAGCTTGAGGCAGGGCCCAGGGCCACCACAGGTGGACAGATCTTGCTGATGAGTAGTGCAGAGCAATGCCACTGGTTTCTGGCCCGGGGCAGAAAGGAGGCCAGCTTCACTGATGGGACCTGAGGGTGGGAGATGGAGCTTCTTTTGTTTTCATATATATTTTATTGTAAAAATACTGTACAGAGGGGTTACAGTTACACGAGTAAGGTAATTGGTACATTTCCTATCCAGCATTGTTACCCCCTTCTTTGTTTTTCCCCTCCCATCCCGTCCCTCCATACCTCCCCAGCTCCTCCCTCCCTACCCGAAATTGTAAAATTCATTTTCAACATAATGTTTTGTACATCTCACTGTTACTATGGGTCAAACTGTATCCTTATTTAAGCATTTTGTTATATCCCTTCCCCTTCCCAAATTAAAAAAATGTATATAAAAGATGCAGGACACTGTAATCAGATACAGTGAAAACAGGGGTTATACCATGGGCGAAGAACATACAAAAGAAATAAAAGGATCTCCTAGTAGATTATAAGTACATTAAAAACAGTAGCAAGAAAGAAAAAAAAAACACTTGTGTCCCTGTCTTGGGGTTCATTTTACATAACATCATCTTATATGGTCATATGTACATAGCTATTGATCTCTTCTACTTGTCCTAGACATGTACTAGTTATTGCAAATAAGGGAAGCCATGGGACCTATGTTTCTTTGGGCCTGGCTTACTTCACTTAGTATAATTTTTTCCAAGTCATTCAATTTCCTAAAAAATGGGGGGATGCCATTCTTTCTGATGGAGGCATACAATTCCATGGTGTGTGTATGTATATGTATACATATACCTTTTCTTGATCCATTCATCTACTGAGGTGCATGTGGGTAGGTTCCATATCTTAGCTATGGAGGTGCTGTTTCTGTTCCAGCTCACTGACATGTCCCAAGCCCAGACACACAGTGGGGGACTGCTTGAATCTGGCAGAAGTGTGTCTCTGCACCTGGGCCTGGGTGGAAGGGTTAAGGGGGTTGGGGAGATTGCCAAGACATTCCCAGGAGGGAAGACCTAGGCTTAGTGGGACCCAATCTCCAGACCTGAGTTGTTTGGTCCGAGTCCAACTTTGAAAGGGCTTGACATCGGAGAGCAGCAGCTTCACGTTCTCACAGCAGACAGAAAAATAAGAGCTATGGGAAGGAGCTATGCTTGCAGTTTTCCTCTAATACACAATTTATGGTTGAAACTTTGAAGTTGTTATTACCTCTACATAGATCCTATTTTCAGTTGAGAAATCATTGTCTTTGCAGGTGCAGCATGTGTTTGATGGAATATGTACTTTCTGTTCTACTTGGAATGCTCAGGGTATAAGGATTTCAACCAAATGATTTCAAAGGTACTTTTTCTTGTCTCTTTTTAGAGGACCTCCCTTCTATAAGCTTTTATTTTTAATTAGGATACATTTAGGGTTCTTGATGAGATGCTGATGCTGTGAAACCATGAGCCTTTGTTTTATTATAGTACCTAACCCAATCTGAATGTGTCTAAGTAGGGAAGCACAATCAGCAAATGAACTTGTTCATTTAAACTCTCAGTGCATCCACATCATTTACAAATGTTAACTTTTTTGTGTCGGTTGTGGGGCTTGAACTCTGGGCATGGGCGCTATCCCTCAGCTCTTCAGCTCAAGGCAAGTGCTCTACTGCTTGAGCCACAACACCACTTCTGGTTTTCTAGTGGTTTATTGGAGGTAAGAGTCTCACGGACTTTCCTGCCCCTGCTGGCTTTGAACAGCAATCCTCAGATTGCAGCCTCCTGAGTAGCTAGGATTACAGGCGTGAGCCACCAGCACCCTGCACAAATGTTAATTTTTACATTGAATGTTCCTCACTTCATTGCTCAGTCCCATCTCTGCTGTAGCTGGGACAACTTTTTACCACGTTCTAGTGTGCCGTTATTGCTTTCAAAGACGTTTTGAGAGTTATTGCTATTTTTTTCTCTTTTTTTTAGAGTAGCATTCACAATGATTTTAGGTATATCAGCTTTTACAAGATAAATTCTGTGTCATTGACATAAACAGACACAGGAAACACGTCTTGATAATAAAAAACCATTCGAAATGTTGAAGAAATAAGAAATCTCTAAAACCTTCCCAGTTACTTTCCGTATTAGATTAAAATGGTGTGAAATAGAATTGTCTTACCTGTTAATAGCGAAATCATCTTCTACCTACATGTGGTTGGCTGATTCCTTACTCCAACTTTAGATAAGAAGGAGGCTCCTAACACCTCTGATTATCGGGAAATTTCATTTCATATTTTAAGCTTTGGCCAAAAAGTAGAAAAAAAATGTGGGCATTTTTTTAAACAGGGAATACATTAAATATATCCCTCACTGATATTGGATGGAGATTTTGTTCTTATAGCTTATGTAAATTGATTATGGAAGGGATAGTATCATACATGCATGATAATATAAAATTGGGTTGATAAAGGATATAAGTAAGTATAAACTAGGAAAGGCAAAGGGAGTATTAGATGTGTGCATGGACTTGACTGAAAAGGCTCTCTGTAAGCTTGATGGAAGGAAAAAAATGATAGGTGGGCAGGCAGAAGTGTCTCAGTTATATTTCCCATTCTGCAGGATAGTCATAGGTCAAGTTTGGCCAGTGCTCCATGGAAGCAACACTGTATCAATGGTGCTGTCATGTTTATGTCTGTACAACAGGAGAATCAGGATCTTTAAAGACAATACACATAATACTTATTAATTCATGAAAGAAATTTAAACTTTATTTATTTATTTTTTTTGGGTCCGGTCGTGGGGCCTGAACTCTGGGCCTGGGCACTGTCCCTCAGCTCTTCAGCTCAAGGCTAGCACTCTACCACTTGAGCCACAGCGCCACTTCCGGCTTTTTTTTTATGTGGTGCTGCGGAATCGAACCCAGGGCCTCGAGCATGCAAGGCAAGTGCTCTACCACCGAGCCACCTTCCCAGCCCGAAATTTAAACTTTAAAACACACTTTTATTGTAGGGGTTACCATTTCATAAGTCAGACAATAAATACATTACTTTTTTGGACAGTGTCACCTCTTTCCGCCCCCCCCCCCCCAGTTTCTCCTTCCTGTCCCTGCCTATAAATGTAAACAGTGTATGTATAAACATTACAGTTTTAGTGAAATCTTTGTAAGCATCATATTGTCTCACCGGATATCTAAGTCAGTGAGTGACAGTATTGGCTGCTGCCCTGGATGTAAAATTTGATAATGGGGTAAAATATTAGATTGCTAACCAGACTTGCTAATATATATATGTGTGTGTGTGTGTGTGTGTGTAATATTTGTGTCTATTTGGCGTACTATATTGTACATGGGCATTACTTTTTAACTGGTTGGCAATTAAATAAGAATCCATTTTTCCACAATATTAATTTATTTGAGGGTATAGTTGTATGTAAGAATTGGGTATCCACATCTTAAAGTTTGGAAAATTCTTGCTTACCTAAGTTCTAATGTACTCTTAAAAAGCTTCATTTCCATTTTAAATATGTTAATGCTTTAGCTGGATATAAATTGCTGAAGCACATAGCATGTTCTGCAATTTCATGAAGTTTGAAATTACACTCTTGTTCTTCTAAATAGTATTGAAAATATGCATTTAGGTTAAATAATAATATTGAATCACCTTCTTTCTTGTACACGTTTGAAAAAGTGTTTTTTATTTATTCTTATAATTGAAAAACTATAGCTATTATGTAGAGTGGTCTTGTTTCTTTAAAAATTTTTCTGTCAAGACTAACAACAGCTCCTTTAGTATGTGTGTGTGTGTGTGTGTATGTGTGTGTGTGTGTGTGTGTGTCTGTGTGTCTGTGTGTCTGTGTGTGTCTGTGTGTGTCCTATTTCATAGAAAGAACATTTTTCTTGCTGTTTTCAATCTTCTGTTTGAGCATGCACATTTTTTTTTAATTTTCCACAAGTTCTTTCCGAACTTACCCCTTACTTATAAGGTAGCAATTTAGGAATTAAATGGGACATATCAAAGTTTGAAACCTACTGGGAAAAAGTTAGGAAGACCTTATTTCAAATATAAGCTGGTAGTGATTACAGGTATAATGGTAACTGCTTTGGAGAGGAATGTAAGAGGATAATAAAGATCTACACTAGGCCAAAAAATGCATATCCTACCTGAAAAGTAACAAAAACTAAAACACTGCTGGTATGATTCAAGTGATAGAGCATCTGTCTACCAAGTATGGAGCCTTGGGTTTAAACTCCAGATCTGACACACACACACACCCACACACCCACACACACACACACACACCTTGTATAGTTTTCTTTCCTGTCTCTTTTCTTCTTTCTTACTAGGCTCTTCCCAGAGTTTTAATAATAACATTCATATTTCCTCTCATTTATTTATGTTTCTGATTATTTTCTTACAAAGCATTATACTCACTTAGCAGTCACCTCTTCTGGTTAGATAATAAACCCATTTATGTGATTGAGAATAGAAATAATCTTCCAACTAACTTTTCCATGGTTGGAAAAGGCAACTTTGGCCTTTCATCACAGAAAGTAGAAAAGTCGATACTCTGCAGCAGCAACATCCTGAATTAAAACACTCTATGTATCCATACATTAAGATAAAAGTAAGTGACAATTTGAAATAAAGGAAAAACAAAAGCTAACTGTAAGGGAGAGGAGGAACTTTAGGAGAATGAAAAGAACCTCAGAAACAGATTAGGTTTATAAGCGCTGTCAGGCAAACTACTTTCCTGAGCTTCATATTGTATTTTATACATGGAAACATATTCTCATCAAACTATTTAATCCTTATGGACATTTTACTGGAGTAAATTTCAGCAATATTAAGGTCTGTTGAGAGTTCCAGAAGCTAGGAATAAAATGGAATACACATCATAATTTCTGAGAGTTTCTTTTTGTCTTTGTTTGGAGGTGAGAGCTTAAATTCGGGGCCTGAGCCCTGTCTCTTAGCTCTTTTACTCAAGGCTAGTGGTCTTCCATGGAACCACAGCTGTGCTTCTGGCTTTTGGGTAGTTAATTGGATATCAGAGTCTCATCGCTTTTCCTGCCTAGACTGGATTTGAACTGCCATCCTCAGCCAGATCTCAGGCTCCTGAGTAGTTAGGATTATGGATATGAACTACTGGAGCCCAGGTTGTGGCTTTTGTTTTCTTTGTGGTAAAAATTCTATAACAGAAATAATTGCATAAAGAAAGAAGATATGGTATAAGACTTTTGTTGATTAAGAGGCAGATGAGTAGAATAAACCATCAAAATTCTGAATTCAAAGAGGTGAGTGGTTTAATTATTGAGGTGAGTGGTTTTTGTCATTCTATTGTTGCTGAAATTATCTTTTTACTGAATAATAAGGCTTACCATAGAATGTATTTTTTACATATGATTTTTCAAAGCTGCAAGATTATTAGAAACTAAACATTAAGGGCTAGTTAAAAAGGAGTTTAAAATATGTGCAACCAGAAGCTTTAGATGTTTGCAATTGAATTGAAGACAAAACAAGTAAAAGAATCTGTGCCATCCTTAATAATTAAACATCTGTTGTGATTTGGTGCTGTAAACTTGAATATTTAAATATACAGGTGTGTGGCAATCAGGAATGAGAGAGTGCTTGCTGTTGGGATGCCAAAAGTAGAGGGCCAGGTAGCCTTAAAATGGAGAAAAATTGAAGGAAAAATTTAAACTAATAGCTAAAATCATAGATGACATTAAATAAATGATAAAATAGCAGGGCTTGAGAGAGAGGTTCTCAGTGACTTTATACCATTTAACTGTTTTTAACAATTTTCTATAATTTACCACTTTTTCTGCTAAAGCTATCAAAGATGATCACTGCAATTTTGTCAAAGATGTTAAACAATTTGCTGTAGTACTGATTAAAATTCAATGGCACATATTTTTAGCTGACCCCACACTCAATTGAAAATAGATCGTAATGACAATAAATAACTAAAATATTTATCAAGCTGTCATTAGGCACTTGGAGTGAAAGGAAGGATAACATAAATGAATGAAACCCTTATTTGGGTACTATTTTGGATTCCCTCTTCTCAGAACACATTCAGAATGTAGACTGCAGGGAATAGATTGCAGCTTCAGGAAACTTCTAGAGGCTGAGAAACAGCTGTGAGTCAATACCTTGCAGATTCATTTAGTCTGATCTCCTTAAAGAAAGAACTATGCTTGTATTACCTAAATAAAGCATGGAATAGACAGCTATCAATCAAATATTTCTATAAAGAAATAACTCAGAGCTATGTTCCCATGACTCATACCTGTAATCCTAGCTATTTAAGAGACTGAGATCTGAGAATCTCTACTCAAAGCTAGTCCTGGCACTGAAGACCATGAGACTCTTACATACAGGTAAGGCAGAAGTAGAGCGTAAACTTCAACTAAAAAGAGCACTAACCTTCAATTAAAAGGTCAGGGACAATGCCCAGTCCCTGAGTTCATGCCCTAGGATAGACATAAACATTTTTCTTAAACTTAGGAGTTGGAGGCATGGCTAAGGTAGTAAAGTGCCAGCCAGTAAGCAAAAGCAAATGTCAGGTATTGAGTTTGCATCTTGGTCTAGGAAAAAGTAATAATAAAGGAATAAGGTGATTTGGAAGAAAGAGAAATAACAGAAAAATGAGAAACAAAGAAAAGACCAAAGAATGGTGGTAGTAACTAGGAGAGGAAAAATGGGAGAAAAGGGGTGGGTTAGAGAAGAAAAAAGGAAAGAAGAATTGCAAAATTGGAAAATAAATCTACAACTACATATGAAATAAGTGTCAATATTCTTTAAAGAAATGAAAACTCAATATTAAAATTGTGTAAGTTTTAAAGAAAGGAATTCATAAATGCCTATAATAAATAGGTTAATACCTATCAGCAATCATGTTTGCAACTGTATACAATTTACTCCAGAGTCAAAAAGAAAAAATAATGAATAGCTAATATTTTATCAACTAATTTTATTGTAGTCAAAATTGAAAATCATGTATCTGTTATCACCTAGAGGTAATTTTTTTTAAGTTTCTGATCTTGAAAGAATTCTTTGTAATAGGAGGCTCAGTAAGTTATCACTTGAGCCTCACCTAAAGTCCTTGTTTGCTGTGTTTTGGTTTTGTTTGGATTTTGCAATCAGGTCTTTCTAATGTTGTGTGGGTTGACTTGGAGCACATTATTCTCTTGAGTGCTAGGAGATAGGTGTGTGCCACTTTGCCCAGCTCTGAAACAAAGATTTTGAAAACAACTTGTATTGCTGATCACAATGTAGAAAACAATTATTTTAAACTTACCTTCTCTTAGAATTTACTGGCACAAGAGAGTAATCACAATAGAAATAACAGGGCTGAAAAGAGAAGGAAAAGGAAAAGTTAGATATGTTAAGTGAAATCTTTTTAAAGTTTTGTGTTGTCCCATACCAAGAATAAAAAATATGTCAAGTAGAACTAATTTAGTGATATTGTAAACAATTTGAGTTGCTGTGGCAGGTCCTTAATTTCTCTCAGTATTTTATTTAACCAGATTAATAAAAAGTTTATTTCTATCAATATAAAGTGATTTTTGGTTTAATTTTCTTAATCAGGCTAATTTTTTGTCATTGATGTTTTAATCTCTCCTTAACCTGTAGCTTTTTAAAAAATCAACTATTACCTAAAATGCCTAAAAAATCATTAAATATGTTCTTTGAATGTAAACAAACTTCATGAAAGGATGCATTTTTAGACAAGACATCTACAGTGATCTTTCTGTTCTAGCTTATGGGATCTAAGTGATACTGTCTTCTTAATGAAAGTTGTATAAATTTTTTCTGGATTAATTTTTGCAATATTTTAATCATTATTAAAATTAATTCAGTGAGAATTACTAAAAATAACAAATTACTAACATTGGTTTTATTGCTGAAATTAATGCATTAATTTTCATTGGTGTATATTATGTAAGACCATGGGTTTTATTACGGCATCTTTACATTGTAGTGTTCTCTATGGGCAGAGTTTTCAAATATCAAGTTACTTAGAGATTATTGCTCTATTTTTTTTCTAGAATCAATTTTCATAAACTGTAATTTTGGAGGATTTTGTAATTCATATTTCAATTATTTATTGGCATAGAAATGTCAGAATAACCCTTAATTGTCTTTTAAACTCTACTGAGTCTGAATTATGACCTATTTCTCATTTTTAGTATTTTGGGATTTTTATATTTTGTATTGACCAAATTTATCAGAAGTTTGTTAATTTTGTTAGCCTACTCAAAGAATTAATTTATGGTTTTTCTTTTTTTGTGTGTGAAAATACTGTACAGAGGGGTTACAATTACATGGACAAGGTAATGAGTACATTTCTTATCAAGCATTGTAGCCTCCTCCTTTGTTTCCCCTTCCTATCCTCCCTCTGGCCCTCCCCAGTCCTCCCCCCCCCCCAAAGTTGTAAAGTTCGTTTTCGGCATAAGGACTTGTATATCTCATTGTATCCCTAGCTAAACGATTTGTTTTTCCCCTTCCCTTCCGCAAATTATACCAACATCAAATACAGTGAAAGCAGATTATACTATGGGGGAGGGACATACAAAGCAACAAAGAAATAATCTTATAAATGTGTTAGAAACAATTGCATGAAAGAAAAAAAACATTTGAATACATATCTTAGGGTTCATTTCCCTAACATCAACTTATCTCACCTTTTCTGCTTGACTCAGACATATACTAGATATTGCAAATAAGGGAAACCATGGGACCTATGTTTCTTTGGGCCTGGCTTACTTCACTTAATGTAATTTTTTCCAAGCCTTTCCATTTCCTAACAAATGGGGAAATGTCATTCTTTCTGATGGAGGCATAGAATTCCATTGTGTATATATACCACATTTTCTTGATCCATTCATCTACTGAGGGGCATCTGGGTTGGTTCCATATCTTAGCTATAGTAAATAATGCTGCAATAAACATAGTCGTGCTGGTAGCTTTAGTGTGGTCTTGTTTGTAAACATTTGGGTACATGCCCAAAAGTAGGATTGCTGGGTTATAGGAGAGCTCTATGTGAAGTCTGTTGAGGAACCTCCATATTACTTTCCAAAGTGGTTGAACAAGTTTACACTCCCACCAACAAGGCAGTAGGGTTCCCTTCTGTCCACATCCCCTCCAGCATCTGTTGTTATTATAGTTCTTGATTTTAGCCATTCTAACTGGAGTGAGGTGGTATCTCAATGTTGTTTTGATTTGCATTTCTTTTATGACTAGGGAGGTTGAGCATTTCTTCATGTGTCTATTTGCCATCCTTTCCTCTTCAGAGAAATTTCTTTTTAAGTCTTAATTTATGGTTTTATGTATATGTTTATTTTGTTTTCTTATTTTTTATGAAAATGCTTATATATTTAAAAAACCCAACAAACTACTGCCTAACTCTCCCAAATGACTTAACTTCATACAGCTTGCTTATCTGGTATGTATGCACCTGCATTTAACTTTCTGCCTGTGGTTAGTCAGCTATTCTATTCCAGTCCACTGAGGTAGGTCTGGTCATTTTGCTCATCCATTGTTATACTGAAAAGGGGAACAAGCCGGGCTCAGGTGGCTCATGCCTGTAATCCTAGCTACTCAGGAGGCTAAGATCTGAGGATCACAAAGCCAGCCTGGGCAGGAAAGTCAGTGAGACTCATACCTCCAATAAACCACTAGAAAACCGGAAGTGGCGCAGTGGCTCAAGTGGTAGAACGCTAGCCTTGAGCTGAAGTGCTGAGGGACAGTGGTTAGGCCTGTAGTTCAAGACCCATGACCTACCAAAAAAAAAAAAAAAAGGAGGGGGGACAATAGAAAAGGGGAAAGATAGTTACACGAAGAATGGTGTGCCTGTTTTCTTTGCATTATTCTCTACTTCTGGTCTTTCAGCAGATTGGGGTGAAAACAGAAAGAACTGAGCCAGTTGAAAGAAAGATAAACACTTGACCAACGATCTAAGCCAATTTGTGTTTTTGTATACTGTAGTTGCTTATTCCTGTTGCAGTGTTAATGACAATTTCCAGATGAATTTCCAAAGAACGGGCATACCACATTATCTTACCATTTTTATGTATAACTTTGTGATGTCTCTAAGTTTAAATTTCTACTCTTTTATCCCAGAGTTCTCAAACTATTCTATGAAAAGCATACTATGAAAAATCTTGTTCCACTCACGCAATTTCTCCTAGGGAATTAATTTTGTTATTCTTATATTCCATTATTATATAGTATATTACCTGTAGAATGAACTTGCAGATATTTCCATTGAATTCAGCTATAAGCAGTGGTGCACTAGAAATAATTTTCAGTTTGATTCTTTCTATCACGGTTAAAAAGAAACACTCATTTAAGCTTAATGATTATTTGTTTCTTTTTTTTCCATTGTAACACAAAATAATGGGTCAATAGACCTTCACCTTCATACTGATTATCTATCTACCATTTCTACTGTACCAGTCACTGACCCTGTTAATGTAAATCAGGTAAAGAAATAAGCAAGCAAATCATGATTTTTAACATGAAAATTACTCAGAATAAGGTTGAAAGTATGGCTCCAGTGTTGACAGTGCATGTCTGAAGTTCAAACTCCCAAAGCACTTAAAAAATAATAAATGTATTTGAAACAGAATTTGTAAAGTTTAACATAAAAGCATAGAAAAAATATTACCCAAGTCATGTTTTCAAGGGCCTGAGTGCAAGCTTGAACTTTATTCTTTATGGTACAACATGTACATGTATGTATGTGGGATGGGAGCTAGGCAAAATATTTTGTAGAATCATATGACCCAAAAGATTCATTCTGTTAGTAGTTCAAATTGCCTTTTCACTGTTCTCATTCAGGATTACTTATAAGTAAAACAAAAATGATGGAATTGAATTCTACCTTAAAAAATGTACTTCTCTTCTGATGTTTTTTTTCTACTATCCAAGGAAGGGATACTTTATGTGGGTAGGAAAATTTTTTTCAAACCTCAGTATTAGACAATTAGATTTTGAATAATGGACTTCATAGAGGTCTTGAAATCCCCTGGAGTGGTTTTCTTTTACTGCATATTTCTTCTTGCCAATAGCTCATTTATTGGTATGGAGAAGAGAACTTCTTTTGGATACAGGATTAAGTAGAAAGAGGCCCTCCTGGTAAGAGTCGCTCAGGGAGAGAAATTGCTTTTACAATCCTTGTGCGCCTAGTACCTGACTTACTAGGAATCCAGCAATGAGTGATAAATGAGTGAATTAATGACCAAGTCAGTGAGCAGGAAAAAGAATTATATTCAATCTTGTACAACCACTTCCTAGTTATGTGATCTTGTACCTGCCATATCACCTACCTCAATATCACTGTTCCCATCTAAGAAGTCGTTACGAAAGTATGCTTTCTGCCTTCATGAGATTATTCTCAGATTCACCTAAGATAATAAATATGAAAGTACTTTAAATCCTACCAATGGTATGAAGAACATATGTATGAATATATGTATATTTTTATATATATTTCCCCTAGGACCATGATTTATACACACAATACTCATAGTCCTTTCATTTAACTTGATGAAACCAGCCAGCTAGAATGTACCAATTTTTGTTGATGGAACTATATTAAAACTCTGGCTAAGTGGCTTTGATATATCCACATCTGTTCCTAATTTGCATACAGGTCTGTTAAAATTTAGGTACTGTGCCAATTTTTCAGAATTTTGACATAAATCTTTCATTTCCCTCTGCTCTCATTATAGAAGTCCCAACATTGACTGGGTTCCAAACCTTGACAATGCCTTTCTTAAGTGACTTTTGGGTCCTGGCTTGGAGTTGGTCTCTTCCTTCCTTCCTTAATCTTCAGCTTGATTCTCAGACCCTTTGTGTAACTTTAGTCTCAGACAGGCCTCCACCTACAACACTGGTGACTTCAAATGGGCATTCTGTAGTGCATTTGAGATGCCCAGTTTCGTGATCATCTTATTGCTGTGGAGAGCATGAACTCAGACCATATACTCACACTGGATCTGAGGTGACTCAGATGGAAATCCTTGGTTCCTGTTCCTTTTATTTAAAAAATATTTAGTAGTATTTACAAAGTCTAGATGTTAAAAAATATATACCTATAAAAAGGAGAAAAAAAGCCTATGCTAAAGGCAGACCATCGCTCTTCTCCCCTAATAGATTTTTTAATTATTCTTTTGATCTTTCTATTCAAATGCAAACAAGTACGAAGATATACACACGTGATCTCATTCTCACATAGCTTTTATATGATTACATTGTTCTGGCATGAGGGTTAATGATCAACTCTTTTCTTGGTTGCATATTTCAATGATCTTTATGTGGCCTTTTGCTCCCACTTTGCTTCATTTTTACCTTAGCTACTAAAATATCCATTTGCAGTTGTTACTGAAATAGCTACAATAGCTTTGTTTTGCTTATATTTTCTTTTTATATGAATTTTCACTTGCATTTTTGTAGACTTCAAGAAAGTAGGGCAAATATCCGCCACCATTGTAAAGGACAGACCTCTCATAAAACAGGTTCCAATCATCTCATGTCTAGAACAGCGTGTCCGGTAGCAGAGACGAAAACCTTTGAAAATTACAGTTCATAGTTTCCATGGGGTGAGGAAGTATATTAAGAACTTTATGTTGAGGATTCATTATATTTCTAACTCAACTTTTCATCTGTTCACTTTTCCTAATAAACACATATGAACAATTTACAGTAAACTTCACATCTGTCTGAAATTCCTAGCAGAATGTTTTTATTCAGAAAACTTTCATTGTCTGTTCTATGAAATGAAATTGAAATATATAAGATTTTTGAAAATATGTGATTGCTCACTGAATTCTTCTAGCCATCCACCCAGAAAGTATTGTGAGCATTGCAGGTGCATCATGAAAGTCATTTTGTTTAATGGACATACAATATAGCTGAACTTTGGAAGGGTAGAGAGCTTTTACACAAGGAAAAGGCATATGCAAATTTCTGCCATCTCAGCTATGCCATTCAGATGACTGTGCATATAGGAAAAAAGTCTCCATTTTGTGATTTTTGAGTGAAATGTTTGCAGGAATATTATAGCTTGAATTATTTCCATTTCATTAGTTTTAGAAACCCATAGTGGAAATCCACTGCAAAAAAAAAATTCCTCCACTGCAATTCTGAGAAGCTATATTCCATTCCCTTTATGAGCTAAAACATAACCAGACCACATGTTGCACTCAGAAAATCCAAATCATAAACTCAAGCTTTGAAGAAGAGATTGTATTGACTAAGCTTAAATTCCTGGGTTTTAAAACACAGTAATTTGCAATCCTACTTTTTCTTTAAGAATGACAAGTAAGGAGGTTTTGAAGAAGTCAATGCACAGGTTGGGGAGCAGGAAGTCTACAATTTGTTGAATGGCTTTGTTTTTGTTGGGTATTGTGATTATAAAATTAATCTAGATTATTATATGCAGCTGTTGTATAGTATTTTGTATAAATATGTATACTGGACTATTATATATTCCCATTATGAAAAACACTAATTACAGTTATTCACTCATAAATACCCATTTATATAGTGGGCATTTGGTTAGTTTTCAATTTTAGTCTATTGTGCAGTAATGCTGCTATGAATATTTGTTGATGTATTTTGAAGACTGTATCTATGCTTGGTATTTTATCTACCTAAAGTTGTATTATATATTACATTTATTTAGTGTTATATAATTTCAAAGTTTACCAAAGTTTAGTTCCAGTTTACACTAACAACAAGTAAATGAAAGTTGCATTTGCTTCCAATATTTGTAAATTTGATAGTCAGTTTTTCTTTAAAATTATTCTTGAGAATACCTAGTTAAATCTAATTGTACCTTTAATTTGCATTTCTCTGATATATAATGAAACTAAACACATTTTCATATGATTATTGGATGTTTAAATATCTTCTCTTGTGGAGCTTCCATTTTTCTTGTAGGTTCATTTACTTTCTTTATGATTTGTAGGAGTTATTTAGTCATTATGAATATGATGAATTTGAGATCTTTCCAGAAATATGTACGGCAAAAGGTGTATCCCATCAGGAATGCACCTATTCCAAAAGGTGTATTTATATATTTTTATTTCCTTAATGGTGATATTTTTAGGAACAAAATTGATTTTTTTACTCATTTGTGCTGGGCATCAAACCAATTTCCTTGTACATACCATTATGGAATTGAATTTCCTATTTTTGACATGGTCCAATGTATCTTTTTTTTCCTTTTATAGTAAATAATTTAATTTGAAAGGGTATTTTTGTATTCCAAAAAGTACTAATTTTCCACTCTAAATGCTTTGTTTCATCTATGAAACATCTATATTTGATGTGAGGTAGGGACCTAAATATGTTGGTATTTAATTGGATATCAAAGGCTGCTGCCTTCATTTAAGTGTTAGCTTTGTGTTAAATCATGATGGATAGTTGGATCTGTTTCTTCATCATTCATTATACAGTCTACCCATTATTACTTTGGTATTAAGTCCTACATAAGTTAATTCTCCTTCAAAATTACTTGGACTATTTTTGGTCCTTGGCATTTCTACAAAAGTTTGGAATCAGTTCCTCAATTTTCTTAAAAAAGTTAGAATTTTTATTATTCTTATTAACTCAATAAAGTACTCTTTGTTATCATAACATTAAATATTGCACAAATAAGGTGTTTTCCATTGAATTTGAATCTGCATTCATCCTCTTAAGAGTATTTTGCAATGTTTAGTAAAATATTTCATGTTAATTTATGTTGGAACTATTCCTATTTTATTAAGTATTTGTTTTTATATTATTAATGATTTCAAATACTTTCCTTTTCTCTGTCATTATTATAGAGAAATACATTTTTTGGTGTGTGTTCTGGGGGCTTGAACTCAGGGCCTGGACACTCTCCATGAGCTTTTGTGCTCAAGGCTAGAGCTCTACCACTAAGCCAGGGCTTCACTTGTTTTCTTTTCTTTTTGTTTATGTTTTTGGTAGTTAATTGGAGATATATGTCTCATGGCCTTTCCTGCTCAGGCTCTTATCAAACTGGAATCCTCAAATCTCAGCCTCTTGAGTAGTTAGGATTACAAATGTCAGCTACCATGACCTGACTTATAAAAGTACATTTTTATATTGAGTTTTACTCTTGCCTTGTCAACTTTGCATCTTCTAATATTTTGTCTGTAGATTCATTTGAGCTTTTCATATAGTCCTTACCCTTTTATTCATAAATGATTGCTATCGTATTTCTTCCTTTTCAATTCTGCTACTCAATTTTATTTCTTGGAATAAGATTTTCAGAAACAGTGATAGTGAGTATTTTTATCTCATTTCTAATCTCAGTGGACGTTTTTCAATGCTTTAAATTAATTTTATTGCTCTTAAGGAATTTTTATGGATAATTTTATTGAGTCAGGCACTGTGCCATACATTTCTAATCCCAGCTACTCAGAAGGCAGAGATATAAGAATTCAATGGGCATGCCAATCATTGGCAAAATTATCAAGACTATCTCAGAAAATAAATAATAGAAAGCCGATGTGGTAGTACACACCTGTAGTCCCAGCTACACAGGAGGCAGAGACAAGGGAACCTATTATGCAAAAACAAAACCCATGGTTTCCCTTACTTGCAATAACTAGTACATGGGTAGGACAAGCAGAAAAGGTCAAAGGCTATGTACATATGACCATATAACCTGATACTAAGTGAAATGAAACCCTAGATAGGGACACAAGAGGTTTTATCTTTCTTGCTGTGTTTTTAATGTACTTATAATGTACTATATGATTTTTTTTATTTCTTTTGTATGTTCTTCCCCCATGGTATAACCCCTGTTTTCACTGTATTTGATTCTGGTGTCCAGCATCTGGTATATATATTTTTTTCTAATTTGGGGAAGAGAAGGGAAATAATAAAATGCTGAAATAAGGTTACAAGTTTACCCATTGTAGCAATGAGATGTACAAGCCACTATGTGGAAAAATGAATTTTACAGCTTTGGCAGGGAGTGTGGAGGAATTGGGGAGGTGGGGAGGGAAAGGATGGGGAAAAACAAAGGAGGGAGTGACAATGCTCAATAGGAAATGTACTCATTCCCTTACTCATGTAACTGTAACCCCTCTATACAGTGTCTTTACAATACAAAAATATATATTTAAAAATAAAAAATAAAAACAAAATGAAAAAATCAAAAGGGCCAAGTGCATGGCTGCAGTGGAAGAGTGCTTGCTAAAATACAATCCCCACTAACGAACAGTTAATAAATAATTAAGAAAGTTCTTTTCTTTTTCAAGTTCCTTAATATTTTTACCAGAGGTAAGTGGTGAAAATTTTCAGGTATGTTTACTTTTTCCAAATATTCAATTTATGGAGCTTAAATGGTAGATGTGTGTTTCATCTACATAGCAAGCATGAAATCCTGAGTTCAAACTTGGTACAACAGCAAGAAACAAACAACTGAAGAACACTATTTTTTACCATTGTTTTTGTGAATTTGATTGTATATGTGATGTCTAAATTTTAATGACTTTTGATTGAAATAAATTTCACTTAATCCTGATTTATCATCTTTAGTCATTACTAGCTTTAGTTGGTTAATTATTTGTTAAGAATTTACTGAAACAAACTAGTCAGTAATTTGCCTTTCCTTCCTTCCTTCCTTCCTTTTTTCCTTCTTTCCTTCCTTCCTTCCTCCTTCTTTCCTTTCTTTCTATCTTTCAGATTGAATTCAGGACCTGGGCACTGTCTCTGAGCTGCTTTTTGCTCGAGGTTAGCACTCTACCACTTTACCCACAGCACCACTTCCGGTTAATTCTGTGTATGTGGTACTGAGGAATCGAACCCAGGGCTTCATGCATGATAGGCAAGCACTCTGCCACTAAGCCACATTCCCAGCCCAGTAATTTGATTTTCTTAGGATATTTGTCCTTTATATATTACTTTATGCTGGTCTAATACAAAAATTTAGAAATTATGCTTATGATAGAAGTAGGTTTCTTTCAACCACTGCATCCATGAGTACGATTATTTTTTAGAGTTTATATCACATATCACTTCCTCACAGAAACATTTCTTAACATACTTATAGTTCCTTATCTTCACAATAAATCAGAAAATCTGAAGATGGTTCCTTGAATTTACATTGTAAGTAATTTCTCAGGTTTCAGTCTTGAAAATTCTTAATACTTGGACAGAGCAAGTCATACACAAGTTAAAATGGACAGTTGCTATAACTCATGGTGGAATGAAGTAAGATACCTTATTTGGAGGGCTATGCATCTTAGACATGCTTTTTGGATTCTTTTTATTTCTTTTGGAATAGTACTGGGGTTTGGGGTTTGAATTAGAACTTGGGGCTTTATGCTTTTATTGGCAATTGTTCTATTATTTGAGCCCTCCTCTACCCCTCCATAGTTCTTTAAAAAACATCTTTAAAGTGTTTTCTTTTCATTTAATCTTTATTGATGATCCCCGCAGTATAAAGAACCTGACTTAAAGGACAGCACAATCACTTAAGATATTTCATAAATATGTAGTATACTGGGAAAAGCTCTATCTTTAGATGAATGAAAACAATTCTATACTGGTAAACCCTATTGTGCCAGTCTTCGAAGATTAGTGTTGAAGTCCTATTCTTTTAAAAGGAATGTGAAAAACAAGTTCAGTGAAACCACAAATTAAAAGATCAACCACAGTTGAATTAAAAAAGAAAACTTCTCTTGAAGCCATAAAATGGCTTAAGATTGCAGAACAAATCTTGGGAAAGAGAGACACCTCTGCAGCAACCAAGTGAGAGCAGGATCAGAGCAAGGAGAGAATCACATCCATCATCAGATTCTTCCCATGAAGCCAGGAAGGTACTCATAAAGAAAACCAGGACAGAGTGAGAGAAATGAGAAAATCTTCCTCACAGTGTTTGCCTTGAGTGCTGGAACAGCCTTTAGAGACTGGACAGGAGGACCTGATTGAACCAAATACCAATCTCTCTAAAGGAAGAGCTGCTCAACACAGCCAGGCTTAATCTGTTCACTTCCCAGCAGCATAGAGTGGGCTATGACCTGGGAGAAAGCAAAGATGACTCAGTGGTAGAGTGCTTGTCTTGCATGCATGAGGCCCTGGGTTCGATTCCTCAGCACCACATAAGCAGAAAAAGCTGGCAGTAGCACTGTGGCTCAAGTGGCAGGGCACTAGCCTTGAGCTGAAGAGATGAGGGACAGCACCCAGGCCCAGAGTTCAGGCCCCATGACTTGGGAAAAAAACCCAACAACAACCACATAATTTTTTAACTGAATCTACTATTTGTCCATGGTTCCTGGCACATAGCTTAAATAACTTGGAATTTCCTGAGTGACAGAAATGCTCATTGCTAATCATAACTAACTTAGCTGTATCTAAGTTTAAGCTAATTAGGTAGTTCAGTGTCTTAGCTACATATTGGATAATTTATAAAGAAATGGATAAAATATGTGTGGTTAGAGTTGGAAGTTTCATCTTCTCATTCTCCAGGAAAGTAGAAGTGGTAGAGAGAGTATTAAATCACCAACCATTTACGATTTAAGCGATCATGTCTACGTAATAAAATTCCAGATGCAAGCTATGTAAATGGAGATTCAAGAGACTAAGATGGGCAGAAAAGTCAGACTTCGTTTCCAATTAACCAGCAAAACACTGGATTGGAGTTGTGGCTCAGTTATAGAGCAATAGCCATGAACAAAATAAAAGAAAACAAATGAGCAAGATGCCCTGAGTTGGTGAAAATGGAGGCTAAATGGAATATCAGGCTAGTGAAGACAGTGGTGAGAAAACTTTTATCTCATACTAACATTTATCTTGTACTAATCCATACACAAAGTTAATTCCATGTGATGACATTCTCTCTTCTTTCTTTCTCTCTCTCTCTCTTCATGCACACACACACACACACAGAGGATGAGACAGAGAGACAAAAGAGAGAGGCAGAGATAAACAGCTAGAGACAGAGATTGTCCTACCAAGAATTGGGGAAAATAATAACCTTAAAACACTGTTAGAGGCAGGGGTCTCCTGACACAGACGGCTATTCTCCCTTGGTTGCTCCCCCCATCTTTGAGGTCCTGATGCCAGGTCACCTCCACACCCCACAGAGAAACATTCTCCCAAGTGATCTCATCAAGGCATTTTCCAATCACAGGCAGCTTGTTCCGTATGTGTCTTTTTCCTACCAGCCATGAGAACTCAATTTTCTCCCTCATTACATTTTCCCATGAGCAAAACAGTTATAGCTCCTTGCAAATTTATTTTATTAATTCCCTGCTTGAACCTTAGGTGAATAAAAGAAATAAGCAGAGTGATACATAAAGTCCATTCACTTGGCAGAGATTCTCTCCTTTCTTTCTAATCTGGGGTTGACCAAGACTCTCCTTTGAGGACCCAGGATTGTATTGTTTTTGGAATGTTTCCAGAGGTTCACTCTTTTCCTCTTTCACTCAGACGTTTTTCTCTGTATTCAGGACCAGCACACAACAACCATCCCCTGACACAATGTAGGAGAGGATAGAGAAATGTACAAATATATTTGACTTCGAATCTTTTGATTTATTATTTAAGAATAAAAAGAATAATAAAACATCCTTATTTTGGACCTTCTCCCCCCCCCCTTTTTTTTTTTTTTTTACAAACCAGGGCCAAAATCCTGTGTCCAACTCTACCTATAAAGAAAGTATCAGGAGTGTGAGTTCTTGGCCATTGCTTCCGGACCTTGCCTTCCAGCTTTTATCCCCTTTTTTTAGACCTTTAGCTCAGGAACTTTATCCACCCCAGGATCAGTGATCCTATAAAAGTGCGTGTGGTTTTTGAACCTGCTGCATCAGGCAGCTGCTTGTTAGATGCCAGTGTGGTGGGTGCTGATTGTCCCTAAAAACCCTGTTTCCTCATGTGATGATCAAAGTGATAGTCACCATCGCAGTTCAAGCCATGAGTTTTGTGCTAAGAATTTGTCTGAATGGAGGTGGAGACTGCCCCACTTCCACCACCAGGGCTTACTTATCACTATGCATTAACTTCAGGAGACAGAATGTGTCCATCACATCCAGCTCCCACCTCTGAATACAGCCTGCAGTCCCAACTCTGAGCTTCTCCTGATAGAACTCAATGTTCCATTCTTTCCTTCCCTGAGGTAGCTGCACTAATAGTGGGATTCAAATCATATTATCCTTTGTTGCAAAAGTTTAACTTAATCATTCACCAGGTATTTTCTCTTGTCTATAAGAAGAGCCTTAGTCCTATTGAAGTTCCTGAGATTATCTGTATTATTAATACCAGTGGGAAGATTTTACATGTTCTGCTCAGATATGTTCCTAAACTTATGATCACACATAATTCTTAGAGCTAGTACCTAAAATCCTTACCACCAATCATCGTTGCTTCTGCATCTTTGAGTCTTGACAACCTTGGAATATTTTAGTGTTACATCCTTCCTTGGTATATTTGGCGTGATTTATTATAGTAACTCCTTTTCTCCCTCCACAATAGATATGAAAATTCATAGGTGGTCAAGTCCTATGTATAACATGGTAATTTATACATAACCTATCTACATCTTCCATGTACATCCTCTCTAGATTATGCATAATAACTAATACAATGAAAATAGCTATACTATTTTGTGTAATTAATAAAGATAAGAAAAGACTGCATATATTACTTTTAGATACAACTAGTTTTCATATACAATACAAAGCCCATGAATATTGAGGGACCATGTATATTCTATTCAGTTAAAAATCTTCCTCTCCAAGCTTTGTCACAGCACTATCTGTCAATATCTCTAGTCTCTCACAGAGAAATACTTTAAATAATGCTAAGTAAATGAAAGTACAATATTTCTTTCCCAGGAAGTAGTTTTAATCTTTGAAAGAGAGCTGTAACTAATTTGGATGCTATTGACCATAGATCTTTCTTCACCAATGAATAACCCATTCTTTTTTTTATTGTTAAGCTACAAAATTTGTTTTAATATATGAAACTATGGTCATAATATAATGTCAGATAATAAAAGGGACATACAAGACTAAAATGTTTCACAATCATTTCATGAATGTTTACAACTAGATCATCTTTGAATACTGACAGTTGTTAAAGCTGTTGGTAGATTGGATATAATTTTGAATCATCTTTCTATTTTATTCTACACATATTTTTGATAAGTACACATTAGCTTTGTACTTTAGTTAATTGTTATGTCAAAGCCATAGGAGCATAGTTTAAAGAGTCAACTAGCATCATAAGGCTTTAAGATGCAGTCTTCTTTAGCTCTCTTCCTTTTTTCTTTTTCTTTTTTTTTTTTTTTTGAGATATGGTCTTACTATATAGTCCAGCTGGCCTGAAATTTTTTTCAGTTTAATTTTATTTTATTTGTGAACATACTGTACAGAGGGGTTACAATTACATGGGCAGGATAATGCGTACATTTCTTACCAAGCATTGCAGCCTCCTCCTTTGTTTATCCTTCACATCCCTTCCCAGCCTCCCCCCTCCCCCACAATCCCAATCCTTCTCCTTTCCCCCCTTCCCCCCCTCCCCCCCCTGCACCGACGTTGTAAAGCTCGTTTTGGACATGACAACTTGTACTTCTTATTGTTGCAACAGGTCCACCTGTATCCTTAAACAACTGGTTTTTCCCCATCTCCTCCACAAGTTATACTGACATCAAATATAGTGAAAGCAGGGGTTATACTGTGGGGGAGGGACATACAAAGCAACAAAGAAATAATCTTATAAATGCAGAATAACCCATTCTTAAAAAGAAATAATTATGACTATCCGGATGTATGATACTTCATTGTCTGCTTCATGAGGAAACTTTATGGATTCTGTAATTTTTGTAAGCTTGTATAATAATGACCTTTGTCAAGTGCTTCCTAAAGCACTTGTTGCTTATTTCATTTTTAGGCCACATTTTCAAAATCATAATGACATACTAACAGCGTTTGGATTATGTTAATATTGCATTATATACTGGCGTAGCATGCATGTATTTCTTGGGAAAGTCTATAACATTAACAGACAAATATCTATCTATATAAGAAGGGATGTGTTATGGTACCTCACATCATCACAGAGGCTGAAAAGATAATGGATCTGTGTAAGCTGAAGAGCCAGGGAAACCATAATGGCTCAACTAAAGAAGTCAGAAACCTCAGAACTGGGGCCTCAAAGCAATGACATAGGCTCCCAATCAGAGCACCCCCTCCACCCCACAGTAGCCACTGATACAAATTCTAGCACCCAAACGTAAGAATCTGGAATCTCATGTCCAGGGTAGCAGCAGCACTGGAAAACATACCTTGAACAGAGTGAGAGAGACAAAGAGCCACAGAGAGGTTTCTCTTCCTTCTGCCTGCCCTTCATCCATCTGCATCCCCAACCAATAGGATGATGCCACCCATGTTCATTGTGGTTCTTCCCCACTCAGTTTGCTATTTCCTATACATATCTTTTCTGTAAACGTTATCACAGACATATGCAGAAATATTTCAAAAGACCTTTAGAGATCCTTTAGTTCAGTCAAATTGGCACTCAGAGTCACATAGGGGCATCACGAAATGCCCAGAAACAGTTAGTTAATGGCAAAGGCTTTACCTGCCTTGAGTGTGTGGGAAATCCTGAAGTTCTCAAACTCTCAGTTCTCTGTCCGTGTGGACTCGGGAACCTTCATATGGTGCTTCCCTCTCACCCATGAATGTCTAAATGCAAAACCTGAACTTCTTCACCACCTCTAACATAAAGCCAAGCTCATTGAGGCATTTATTAACCTGTGAGCTTATGTTAAGTTTGGACGTCATAGGAGATTCATTCTCTAGACTAACACAATGTTCTGAAATTCTCAGATTCCTTTCTTGTCTTTTCTTCACCCAATTTCTAGCCTGTGTAACTGTTCTTCTATAAGCAGACCAATAGAAAAGAAGGCTTTTGTGTTAGTTTTAGTTTTTTAAACATCATTCATGTTCAGCATGTACTATAAAAACAGCATTTTCTAAAGTCAATTTGCTCTTCAAGAAATAATCCTTTTATTGTAAGCAGAAAATGAATTTATTTCTTATGTGCACCAAAGAACAATGAAGAAAGTAATTTTTAATTAAACTGCTGCCACCAATGATAGCTGCACCAACAGTTTAGTGAATATTATTTTGTTGTTTTTTTTTAATTCACTTAGAATTACATCAGAAATGAAATTTTTCCCTTTCAACGGTTAAGCATCATGCCTACAGATATTCTTACATGAATTAATGTTAATAAACATTCAGCATTTCATAGATAGTTAAGTATTTTGAATTTTCCTAAGTTGTATTGCTCTAATAGCTGTTATGAAATAATATATAACCAAATATTTATAAATTTTCACATGTTTTTAACATAAGTTGATTTTGTTCTTTAAGATTTCAACAGAAACCTTTGGTCTATAAGAAGGATCAGACAAAATATTTAATAATAATCAACATTTTTAAGTAAAGGATGCTATGAACAGAGAGAATGCCTTTTCTTAAGGAATTTTTCTCTGAAGAGATTGTTTCAGAGTTTTTTTTAAGCAGGAGAAAATATCAGATGGTATGAGGGATTCACTGCCAGATTTGATTTGAAGCATGACAGCTAAACTGTCTATAGATATTCACAGAAAACCAGCAGCAGAATTTCATGATACTTGTTTTAATAAAACAGGAGATCAGGTTTCCAGAAGCAATTCTTTTTCTGTTTTAAGGGAAAGTGATCTTTTCAGTGCTTACAACCATCAGGGATTTCTCCTTTCAAATATGTAGGCATTGAAATTTTATTTTTTTACAATCTGAGAATTAAAGGACTAGAATATATCTGATCCATGTTTTGGTTTTATCATACAATTATAAAAATAAATCTCTATAAGCATCTGTATAAAGCTACAGTTTACCAGTTAATTCAGATCTTTTATCTAAATTTTATGATGGTTAATGAAGCTAATACCATTTTTGCAAAAAAGCATACATATATAGACATTAATGTTTATGTAATATATGAAACTACTGTCTTCAATATTGGGAGTTAATGAGAGGTAATAGTTATACATGCATATAAATTCATACCAAGCCAGGCACTGGTGGCTCACACCTGGAATCCTAGTTATTCAGGATACTGAGATCTAAGGATCTTGGTTCAAAACCAGCATGGGCAGGAATGTCCATGAGACTCATCGCCAAGTAACAACCAGAAAACTGGAAGTGGCACTGTAGCTCAAGTGGTAGAGTGCTACCCTTGAGCTGAAGAGCTGAGGGACAGCACTCAGGTCCAGAGTTCAAGCCCCATGACCGACCAAAAAAAAATTCATACCAAATACTTATTTATATACTAAAGGAAGATAATGGAGATTAGTTACATATTAAAACATTTAAATATTTAACTTCACCAGGATTGGATAATGCTAAACATAACCTTATCTAATGTGATTTTATATTTCCCTAAGTATTGATTTTATTTTTCTCTTCCAAATATGAGACCTCTATTACAACTCAGGTTTCCCCTTTGTAATAATCCTGAGAAACCTCAGAGACAAATATGAAATAATCTTGAGTATTATGCCTGACACTTTTATGTCCATCTTCTTTGAATTTATTTCTATTTCTGTTGCATTATTACTTGCATATATATTTTCAGATAAACTATATGAGAACATTTTATTAAAAAAAGAAGTGGAATAAGGGTAGATTTCATGTTAACAACTCTAATACTAGAATAGTTGTTTCTTCCTTTCTTTAATCACATATTTCTCCTTAGCAGAATATATTAACTATTCAAAAAGAACTAGGAATATCTGTTTGACCTTGGCCATCAGTGAAGCAATTTAAAGAATTATTTCAGTGAAATATAATTTCAGTGGTTTATCATTGTGTTTGTCCCTAAAAGGAAAAAAAATCAGATTGTGCCATTTTACACATTTCCAAAAAATGTACATTATTTTTGCTTTTAATTATCTCATCAAACTGCAAATATAACATTACAAATGAAGTTTAGTAATCTTTAAGAGAATGGTACTCCTTTTAACAATTTTTTCCTGAATGAATTATGCAAAACAAAATGCATAGGCATGAGAGTATAGAAAAATAAAGAGAAGATTCCCTTCTGTCCACATCCCCTCCAGTATCTGTTGTTATTAGAGTTCTTGATTATAGCCATTCTAACAGGGGTGAGGTGGTATCTCAATGTTGTTTTGATTTGCATTTCTTTTATGGCTAGAGAAGTTGAGCATTTCTTCATGTGTCTATTGGCCATCCTTCTTTCCTCTTCAGAGAAGTTTCTCTTTAAGTCTTTAGCCCACTTATTTATTGGGCAGTTGTTTCTTTGAGGATTTGTTGGGGGGTTTAATTTTTGAGTTCCAGGTATATTTTAGATATGATACCATTGTCCGTTGTATGGCTAGTGAAAATCTCCCAATCCGCGCACTTTCTAAGGTCAAGATAAGTATTCAAATGTTTTTTTCTTTCATGCAATTGTTTCTAACATATTTATAAGATGATTTCTTTGTTGCTTTGTATGTCCCTCACCCACAATATAACCCCTGCTTTCACTGTATTTGATGTTGGTATAATTTGTGGAGGGGAAGGGGAAAAAATTCTTTAAATAGGGATACAGGTGAACTCATTGCAACAATGCGATGTACGAGTCATTATGTTGAAAAACGAACTTTACAACTTTGGGGGGGGGGGAATGGGAAAGGATAGGAAGGGGAAACAAAGGAGGAGGCAACAATGCTTGATGAGAAATGTATTCATTATCTTGCCCATGTAATTGTAACTCCTCTGTATGCTATTTTCATAATGAAAAATTAATAAATATATATATAAATAAAAATAAAGAGAAGAATTGAAGTTATGGTTTTAACAAGCTGGCCATTTTAGGAGAATGTATTATTGGGCCTGATTTAGCAATATAATTATTCTGCTAATAATTATCTCCATCTTAATCTATTCAGAGCTACTAAGAGCCCAATAACAAATGTTAGACATAAGTATGTTTATGCATGCGAAGAAGATCATCAAGCCAAGAAATTAAGATACTAACTGCGAGTAAAAATGAAAGCTTCCTCAAGTACTTCCTTCTTGGATTGTGCTTTAGAAGGGAAGTAAAAAATACTTATTGGCAAAAGTCTTGGGAGAGACATTTAGACCAACTATAGTGAGTAACAATGTACAGTAGTTGAGCTTTAATTCTTCACTACACTCAGCTGATTTGGGCTTCGCCTAAATTGAGAAGTATTGAACGAATACTTATAGCCATTTAGTTCTTAAAAGTAAGGCTAATTTGTTCTCACACACATCTTTCCAATAGTGTTCCTGAAAGAAATTTCCTCTGCTGTTCACATGGACTGTAACACACAATATTGATTTTTACAAGCTTGACAATTTCTAATTTTTCCTGTCTCCCATCTCTTTCACGCACTAGTTTAGAACTTATCTCACCTGCTGAGCATACTGCTGGTGGAAAAATTTAATCTGAACTTAAGATGTTTTCCGTCCGGGTCTCAAGGAGGAAAAGAAGTTTGGGAATTTGGTTTCTATTTACTGGGAAAAAAATCTTATCTGATCGCAGAAAAAATTAAGGCAAATTATATTGAGCAAGTTTATGACAAAGTATTTATAATGCACCTCCATGGTAGATATGTTCAAACTGGCTCCTTTATAAATTGGTTTGTGACCTAGCTTTTGGTGTTTTAGGATTTCTAATGTGTGCTTCCTTGATATTTATCTTTTTAGTCTTAATCATCTGATTTATAAAATGGAGTTGGTCTGAAACTTAATTGAAGTCTAATTTTATTGCTTGTAAAATTGTAAAATCATATGTAGAATTATTTCCCCCCCCACCTTTACCTTATCAGATTCTCTGAATAAAAGTTTTACATTTAGTCACTAAGTATACTTATTTCTAATCAGGATACTCTCCAACCTTACATCTATAAATGGAGCAGAATTCTTAAAACACCAGGTGTCTAGTTAAAATGTGAAAAACAACCACTGCCTAGATGTGATTTAGCTCTTGATCATTGGACATGAGTCTGCAAAGACTATGCTAAGGTTATTTAGACAACAGTGAGTTGGAGGTGGGTCTCCATGGAAAATTATGGGTATACTTTGACAATGGTGAGTCTACTTGGACAATAGGGTGTCTTTTCAATAGAGGTAGGTAAAAAAGGGCAGTGGTGAATCATCTTAAACTCAAAGCTGGAAATCCATGGGAGCTGAACCTCCCTTTCAACCTCCCAACCCAATAAACATTGTGTTCTTTGCTTAAAAATACTACTTTACAGCCACTTAAATCTAAGCAAGTTTAACTTACTGGGATTTAAGATAGGCTATTTTACCAGTGGTTTAAGTACAAACAAAATAGAAAGAAAAGCCAATCCATGAGAAAGTGATCACACAGAGAGTAAACACTCAAACCACACTTAAAAGTCAGTCTTTCTGTGCCCAGTGGGGAAAACAAAGACTTGAAGCATGCAATTCAAAAGAACTCCAGAGAAGGTATTAAGTCTTTATGAAGAGAAAAGCTGATTTATTTACAGGCAGTGTATATGAAGCTTCCTGGCTATCAGGAAGGCTAGATGGGCAATCTGAACTGACCTGAAGATAGGTCAGTAGTTATGTGAATGCTTTCCTACACTGGAGACCCACAAGCAAACCTATGTTACAAAGCCATGTATAGCGTAATGGTCCACAGAATCTTGAGGAACATTCCCCAGTGTTGACAATGGGTTATAAAAAATAGGACTGAAAAGTAGCAGGTTATAAAATTAACCCCCAAAAATCAATGGCTTTTCTGTATGCCAACAATGAGAAAAGTGTGGCTGAAATTAGGAAAGCAACTCCATTTGTAATAGCCCCACAAAAAATAAAATACCTCAGAATTAACTTAACTAAAGAAGTGAAGGACCTCTATGATGAAAACTTTAAAATCTTGAAAAAGGAAATCAACACAGAACTTAAAAAATGGCAAAACCTCCCATGCTCCTGGATTGGAAAGATTAACATCGTGAAAATGGCAATACTTCCCAAGGCTATCTACAAATTCAACGCAATACCTATCAAAATTCCACCCTCATTCTTCAAGGAAATAGAAGAGGCAATCCAAAAATTCATATGGAACAATAAAAGACCCCGAATAGCAAAAACGCTCCTCAACGGAAAGAACACTGCTGGAGGAATATCAATACCAAATTTCAAACTCTACTATAAAGCCATAGTAATCAAAACAGCTTGGTATTGGCATAAGAACAGACCTCAGGACCAATGGAATAGAATTGAAAACCCAGAAATGAACCTACAGACCTATAGCCATCTAATCTTCGATAAGGGAGCTAAAACAATAGAATGGAAGACAGACAGCCTCTTCAGTAAATGGTGCTGGCAAAACTGGTTAACTACATGTAGAAAACTAAAGCTAGATCCTTATATATCACCCTGCACCAGAATCAACTCCAAATGGATCAAAGACCTTGAACTCAAAGCAGACACTCTGAAAACATTACAGGATGGAATAGGAGAAACCCTGGGTCTCCTTGGCTCAGGCCGAAATTTTCTGAATAGAGACCCGGAAACACAACAAATCAAAGAAAGGTTGGACAAATGGGATTGTATAAGGTTGCAGAGCTTCTGCAGGGCAAATGACATAGCTAGCAAGATCAATAGAAAGCCCACGGACTGGGAGAAGATCTTTACTAGCCATACAACGGACAAGGGTCTCATATCTAAAATATACTTGGAACTCAAAAAATTAAACCACCCAACAACAAATCCTCAAAGAAACAACTGCCCAATAAGTAAGTGGGCGAAAGACTTAAAGAGAAGCTTCTCTGAAGAAGAAAGAAGGATGGCCAATAGTCACATGAAGAAATGTTCAACATCCCTAGCCATAAAAGAAATGCAAATCAAAACAACATTGAGATATCACCTCACTCCAGTTAGAACGGCAAAAATCAAGAACTCTAACAACAACAGATGCTGGAGGGGATGTGGACAGAAAGGAACCTTACTTCATTGTTGGTGGGAATGTAAACTTGTTCAACCACTTTGGAAAGCAGTATGGAGGTTCCTCAAAAGACTTCACATAGAGCTCCCCTATGACCCAGCAATCCCACTTTTGGGCATTTACCCTAATGTTTACAAACAAGACCACACTAAAGCTACCAGCACAACTATGTTTATTGCAGCATTATTTACCATAGCTAAGATATGGAACCAACCCAGATGCCCCTCAGTAGATGAATGGATCAAGAAAATGTGGTATATATACACAATGGAATTCTATGCCTCCATCAGAAAGAATGACATTGCCCCATTTGTTAGGAAATGGAAAAACTTGGAAAAAATTATATTAAGTGAAGTAAGCCAGGCCCAAAGAAACGTAGGTCCCAAGGTTTCCCTTATTTGTAATATCTAGTATATGTATGAGTCAAGCGGAAAAGGTCAGATAATGTGATGTCAGGAAAATGAACCCTTAGATGTGTATTTTAATGTTTTTTTTTCTTTCAAGCATGTGTTTCTAACACATTTATAAGATTATCTCTTTGTTGCTTTGTATGTCCCTCCTCCACAGTATAACCCCTGCTTTCACTATATTTGATGTCAGTATAACTTGTGGAGGAGATGGGGAAAAACCAGTTGTTTTAGGATACAGGTGGACCTGTTGCAACAATGAGAAGTACAAGTTATCATGTCCAAAACGAGCTTTACAACGTTGGTGCGGGGGGGTGGGGGGGGGGAAGGAGAAGGATTGGGATTGGGGGGGAGGGGGGAGGCTGGGAAGGGATGTGAAGGATAAACAAAGGAGGAGGCTGCAATGCTTGGTAAGAAATGTACGCATTATCCTGCCCATGTAACTGTAACTCCTCTGTACAGTATGTTCACAAATAAAATTAAATTGAATTTAAAAAAAAAATAGGACTGAAGAAAATGTGCAGACTGGAATGAGACAAAGGAAATACATTTTAGCCATGCCCAGGCCTGGGTGTGTATATCACTTGCTCTGGCACATTTACAGCAGTAGACACATTGCTAACAAGGTCCTCCAGAGTGCACAGTATTACATTTTTATGGCTTCTCCCTTTTTTGGTAGCAGATAGTACCTAATTAGGAAAAAAAGATTTTATTGCAGATTTTATTTTACTGTAAAAGTCAAAGCACTTTCAGGAAATGAATGTAGCCTTTTCCCAATGGGGATTAGCTGAATGAAAATTTCAGGAAGTGGCAACTATCAAATTCTTCCTTTTTCCCACGAATAATTGGAGAAAGGAAAAAAGGATGGAAAAACTCTCTACTTGTAAAACAGAAATTCCTGTTAATGTAGATTAAATATGAAGTATTGGAGGTGGTAAAACTATTGAATGCATTTTTTGCATGGCAGATTTGAACATACATCTTGTTCATTTCATTTTTTATTGTCTACGATGCACCATCATTCTCTTGGATGTTTGATATGTGGTTATGTAACTACTATTAGCTTTCCATTTGAGTTGTAAATTTTTAATAAGACAGAAAAAGAAGATGAAGATACAAGTATCAGCTTAATTACAATAAAGTGGATTTTGGAAAAATGTAAATGGTTTTAGAGAATAATTAAAGAAAAGTGTTTTCCTAGAATAAACTTTAGAATTAAAAAGACCTACCTACATATCCTATTGCAGGCAAACCAAAATGCCATGAAGACTGTGGGTGGGACTTCCCTTTTAGACACAGAATTTGAAAGAGACACTCAAATGCTGAAATTCTTATAAGCAGTTGGATGATCTGAGGGAAAGGACCAGGGGCTAGTGTCACCTGTCCTTTGTCTTTATCCTAAAGTACCCATCAGATGGTGACTTTTCCTGCCCAGAGCAAGAATGATGGAAGGGTTTAGGAAGGTCAACCTGTGATAACAGTGATGCTCTCTCAGACAGAGCAAGCTTTGGAAGTAGAAAGCTTAATAAGAGCTTTTCACTTCTTACACATATCCAGGCTCTGAAGAAAATCAACAGTTCTTCTGCTTTTATTTTCTAGCTCTCTAGGTTTGGTTTCTGCTTGTTTCTAATTGTTTTTACTCTATCATGACTTCCAGTTCTAGGATACCTTTTATAAATCTCACCAAGTCCCTCTGATCACTTTATTTTATTTTATTTTTTTATTGTGAAAATACTGTACAGAGGGGTTATAATTACATGGGTAAGGTAATGAGTACATTTCTTACCAAGCATTGTTTCCTCCTCCTTTGTTTCCCCTTCCCATCCCTTTATTTTTTGAAATTGTATTTTATTGTAAAGAGGCTGTACAGAGGGGTTGCAGTTACATGAATAAGGCAATGAGTACATTACTTGTTGATCATTGTTACCCCTTCCCTTGTGTTTGTCCCACTATTCCTTCCCTCCCCTACCTCCCACAATCCTCCCCACTCCACCCTACTGCATGAAGTTGTAAAGTTCTTTTCCAATATACTGTCCTGTGGGTATCGTTGTTGTAATGGGTCATCCTGTGTCCTTGTTTCAATGTTTTGTTACTCCCCTTCCCCTCTCCAGATTAGACAAATATATCTATAAGATGCAGGGTACCAAAATCAAGTACAGTGACAACAGAGGATACCCCTCAGTAGATGAGTGGATCAAGAAAATGTGGTGTGTGTGTGTGTGTGTGTGTGTGTGTGTGTACAATGGAATTCTATGCTTCCATCAGAAAGATTGCATTTGTTAGAAAATGGAAAGACTTGGAAAAAATCATATTAAGTGAAGTAACCCAGTCCCAAACGAACTTAGGTTCCAAGGTTTCCCTTATTTGCAATAATTGGTATACATATAGGATGATCTTATCAGATGAGCTGAAAAGCTCAAAAGCTATGTACATATTTCCATATAAGATGATCTAAGTGAAATGAACCCCAAGATATGGACACAAGAGGTCTGTCCTTATTGTTATTGTTTTAAATGTACTATATGATTTGTTTTTGTTCGTTTCCTTTGTATGCTCTTCCCCCTATGGCATATCCCCTGTTGTCTTTGCACTTGATTTTGATCACTTTATAGACTACATATCCCAGAGAGACTTGTCAACTCATTTTGTCATAAAATATAAGTAAGGTGATAAGATTTTTGCAAAAATACTAATAAAGCAACATTAATAAAATAGAAAAGTTTCCAGAAAAGGGGAAGAAAGAAGGAATGGGGAGAATGTTTTCTTTAAAGCTGGTCGGGAGTCTGGCATGCCCCTAAGAAGTCAAATGAATGGGCTTTAATTGCTTGGAACTATATCTGGTCACTTTCTGGGATGAATCAGGGGTAGTAAGGTCTCAAGTAAATAGCATTGTCCAAGGGCAGTGGTAGAGCAGACACAAAAAATCATGACTCTTTCTGCAGGAAATTAGGATATTAGATTTTTGTGGCAGCCATAAATAATATGTTTCTGATTTGTATCCCTTTCTTATTAAAGCCCAATCAGTATAGTTATATATTAGTAGAAAACTCAGTGAATATATATATATATATATATACACACACACACATACACATATATATAGAACATATATACCTACATATACATATATATACATACACATATATATACATAATACATACACACACACACATATATGTGGAATCTGGAGTCTGTCAATGCTGCTTTCACAGATATTGCTTCTTAGTACCAAGAGAATATTATTCCATGATTCACTGTTCTCATGTTTAGCATAAGAAATCAGGTTTATTTTCTAGTTGTTCTTAAGATAATTGTTCTGCAATTTGTGTGCAGTGTTCCTAGGTATCAATCTGATTTACTAACTTATTAAATATGTCATTCATTATTGGAGATTGAAAAAAAATCTCCCTATGGAGACTTGCTTTCTTTCCTACACTATTTCTTTCTGGAACTCAAATTAGACTTATATTCAGTCTTTCTTGTCCATTGTTGGAATATTCGTAAGGATAGGGTTTGCTCAAACTAAAAAAGACCTAGCTAAAAATGAAATATCTCTAACGATAGCCTATCCTACATTGCCTAAGGAAGAATTGAGAGTTCTGTTCTTATGGGTATAAATACATCTCCAGAAATCAGGCTACTTTAAAAATATCTTCTGGCTAACATCCAAATATGATAAAGGTGAATTTGTAAGATAATATTTAATCTCCTTTCAATCTTAAAATTGTTACTATAAACTTAATAATTAACATAATTTATTTCAAATGTCTCAAGAATTGTTACATATAGTACTCAAATACCCACAGCTATAGTTATAAGAAGGGCCTATATCAATCTTTCAAGAATGTTAAATTAATTTAAAATATTCAAGACAGGTGACCTTGATGTTCACTCAATATGGATTAATTTGGCAGGAATAGTACAGTTACCTGTCAAAATTATTTTAGATTTTTCCAGTATTCCTTAGAAGCTTTAACCATGTAAACCACAAAACAGATTGTTTTCTTCTTTAGCTACAACTCCTACAAGTCCTTTTCAACAAGGACTTTCATTATCTCCAAAGAAACGGCACCAAAGACAAAAGAAAATGAAGGAATGGTCAGAAGGACTTAAATCATTTAACAATAATTAAAAAACAATGAATTCGTCCATTTATCTAAAGGATTATCTTCAGAAGTGTTTCCAGCTCAGCGCCATACTTCCTGTACTCTTTAGACTTATGATAAAATATATATCAGCTTACTTTTTCTCATACCATGAAACTATTGACCTTCTTCTATATCAGATGAAAAATGAATGAATTCACATATATAGAATATTTAAGACAATATCAGAAATATAATTTACCAATGTAAATACTAAATAATATCTTACTGTCATCATTCCCTTAATATAGTTCTCATGTAGTTAAACTTTTGAGGGTGTCATTTCCATCAGATTACAGATGAATGAAACCTTACCTTCACCCAGGGTTTTGTGGTATACAGCCTGTAAGGCAACAGATAATGGCACATTATGAAAGTGATCACATTGTTTTATACAGATGAGAAAATGATCTCATGTTATTAGTGGAAAAGAAATCCAGTAATTATTGTAATAATGTCTATGGTGAAGCAATTCCCAGTAACATTAATTATTGAAATACAGCCATTCAAATCAAATATGTATTGGTATGTGGGATAATTCATAATTTTCAAATTTAAAATGTTAATTTAAAAACATGAAACTACAAAATAAATACATTTCAGCCACTTTATAGATTTAGATATTAATTAATATAAAAGAAAGATATAAACCAAAGCAAAAATTTGTAGCTATATACGCACGTGTGTATGCTTATCTACATCTATGTATGTGATAAAAGAAATACTATTTCATTCTAAAATAATATCCTTTAGAACAATAAAATATGATGCCTGTGGTCATGGTTTCTGCACAGAAGAAAAGATTTATATCTCCACTAGCCAAAATTCATGTGTATCACTATGGATGGATATTAATTACATACCATCAGTTCTATACAAGATAATTTCTAAGCAACAACACAATTATAAGACACATAAATACAAAAGTGATTGAACATATATGTAGAATGAAATCACTCCTGGATGGGTTTCTAAACGTTGCCCACTAATATTCTGTGCTCATTTTCAAATCGAAAGAACAAACTATGTTAAGAATGTAAAAAACATGAATTTGATTAAAGATACATAGATCATATTGTCCTGGAGCTACTACTTCTAAATATATAACGAAAGGACTAATGCTCAATAGGAAATGTACTCATTACCTTGCTCATGTAACTGTAACCCCTCTGTACAGCATTTTTACAATAAAAAAAGTACAAAGAAATAAAGGTATGCAGACCAAAAAAAGACTGAAATTGTTTTCTAATTTATAGTGAGTATTTAGGAACTAATTTTAATATTTAATTTTGAAGAACATTTTTCCCTTATATAGTCTTTCTCAGTTAATACCTGGTGTGTGTTTAGGTGATTGAGTATGTTGCCCTGTGCCTATCTTTGCCATATTGAAGGTTCAAGATCATCCTAAATAAACAAAAGCCTGTTCTCAATACTAGTGGAAGTTCAAATAAGCTTATCATCTGCTAAATACACCTGCAGTGACAATTCATCTAGTGATTTCAGTGAATGTCATCTTCTTTTTCTTTTTTTTTTTTTGTCAGTTGTAGGGCTTGAACTCTGGGCCTAGGTGCTGTCCCTCAGCTATTCAGCTCAAGGCTAGCACTTTACCACTTGAGCCACAGCACTTGTGGTTTTCTGAGTGGTTTATTGGAGATCAGAGTTTCACAGACTTTCCTGCTCAGGCTTGGTTAGTCTTTTTAAAAAGACTAAGAATAATGTTTTCAGAGTGTCTGCTTTGAATCTGAGGTCTTTGATCCATTTGGGTTGATTCTGGTGCAGGGTGATATATAAGGATCTAGCTTTAGTTTTCTACAAGTAGTTAACCAATTTTGCCAGCACCATTTACTGAAGAGACTGTCTTTCTTCCATTCTATTGTTTTAGCTCCCTTATCAAAGATTAGATGGCTATAGGTCTTTAGGTTCATTTCTGGGTTTTCAATTCTATTCCATTGGTCCTGGGGTCTGTTCTTGTGCCAGTACCAAGCTGTTTTGATTACTATGGCTTTGAAGTAGAGTTTGAAATTTGGTATTGATATTCTTCCAGCACTGTTCTTTCTGTTAAGGATCGTTTTTGCTATTCAGGGTCTTTTATTGTTCCATATGAATTTTTGGATTGCCCCTTCTATTTCCTTGAAGAATGAGGTTGGAATATTGATAGATATCACATTGAATTTGTAGATAGCCTTGGGAGGTATTGCCATTTTCATGATGTTGATCTTTCCAATCCAGGAGCATGGGAGTTTTTGCCACTTTCTAAGTTCTGTTTTGATTTCCTTTTAAGCAGACACTCTGAAAACATTACAGGATGGAATAGGAGCAACCCTAGGTCTCCTTAGCACAGGACGAAATTTTCTTAATAGAGACCCAGAAACACAACAAATCAAAGAAAGGTTGGACAAATCGGATTGCATGAAGTTGCAGAGCTTCTGCATGGCAAAGGACATAGCTAGCAAGATCAATAGAAAGCCCACGGATTGGGAGAAGATCTTCCCTAGCCATACAACAGACAAGGGTCTCATATCTAAAATATACCTGCAATTTAAAAAATTAAATCCCCCCAAATCAAATCTTCAAAGAAACAACTGCCCAGTAAATAAGTGGGCTAAAGACTTAAAGAGAAATTTCTCTGAACAGGAAAGAAGGTTGGCCAATAGACACATGAAGAAATGCTCAACCTCTATAGCTATAAAAGAAATGCAAATCAAAACAACATTGAGATACCACCTCACTGCAGTTAGAAAGGCTATAATCAAGAACTCTAACAACAACAGATGCTGGAGGGGATGTGGACAGAAGGGAACCTTACTTCATTGTTAGTGGGATTGTAAACTTGTTCAACCATTTTGGAAAGTAGTATGGAGGTTCCTCAAAAGACTCCACATAGAGCTCCCCTATGACCCAGCAATCCCACTTTTGGTTATTTACCCAAATTATCACAAACAAAACCCTACTAAAGCTACCAGCACAACTATGTTTATTGCAGCATTATTTACCATAGCTAAGATATGGGACCAACCTAGATGCCCTTCAGTAGATGAATGGATCAAGAAAATGTGGTATATATACACAATAGAATTCTCTGCCTCCATCAGAAAGAATGACATTGCCCCATTTGTTAGGAAATGGAAAGACTTGGAAAAAATTATATTAAGTGAAGTAAGCCAGGCCCAAAGAAACATTGGTCCCATGGTTTACCTTATTTGCAATAACTAGTATATGTCTGAGTCAAGCAGAAAAGTTCAGATAAGTTGATGTTAGGAAATGAACCCCAAGATAAGTATTCAAATGTTTTTTGTTTTTTTTTTTCCTTTCATGCAATTGTTTCTAACATATTTATAAGATGATTTCTATTTTGCTTTGTATGTCCCTCCCCCATCGTATAACCCCTATTTTCATTGTATTTGATGTTCGTATAATTTGTGGAGGGGAAGGGAAAAAAAAACTAAATCGTTTAACTTAGGGATACAGGTGGACCCATTCAAGTCGTTATGTGGAAAAACGAACTTAACAACTTTGGTGGGGGATGGGAGGGGGAGGATCCGGTGGGAGGGAGTGAGGGAGGATGGCAAGGGATGGGAAGGGGAAACAAAGAGGAGGCAACAATGCTTGATAAGAAATGTACTCGTTATCTTGCCCATGTAATTGTAACTCCTCTGTACGTTATTCTCACAGTAAAAAAAATTTTAAAAAAGACTAAGAATAGAAATAAGATTTTTTTTTTGGTCCGGTCGTGGGGCCTGAACTCTGGGCCTGGGCACTGTCCCTCAGCTCTTCAGCTCAAGGCTAGCGCTCTACCACTTGAGCCACAGCGCCACTTCCGGCTTTTTTCTTTTTGCTTATGTGGTGCTGAGGAATCGAACCCAGGGCCTCAGGCATGCAAGGCAAGCGCTCTACCACTGAGCTACCTTCCCAGCCCTAGAAATAAGATTTTTAAAGTCTATTTTTCTCAACTCTCTCCCAAACAACAAATGCCAGCAAAATTAATATTTATCATATGTGAAAGAAAAAAAAGGAAGATAATTACTGTATTTCAGTGGTTTATCCTAGGCTCTGGTATTCTGAACCCTGTGAGACAGACCCCAGCTCTGACCTCGTTTCTTCAATGAATAACCTTCCACCATTTTCTGGTGAAATAACCTCAGATCAGTTATAGAACCTTTCTACTCTTCATTTTTCTCATCTGAAAAAGTTGAAATAGTAATGGTGATAACCGTATTAGGTAACTTATTCTTTGTAAACATATGGCAAGACCTATGATTTTGAATTATTGACTGCAGTTTTTTCTAATTGCTCTATAAGAAACATTTAGTATTTTAGTGAAAGTAATCAATAGGAAAGACTGCATCAAATTATCAATGGTTCACTTCAAATGTAATATGATATAAATTGTATTAGTTATGATGAATGTAATCACCCTTTCTCTGTTTTAAAACTGAGAAAGGGTGATTACATTCATCATAACTCAAGGATTTAGGATTGCTATGAGTCAACCACTTAAGCCAAGCCTCTGTTACTTTTTGCTCTATTTGTGAGATACGGTCTTGCCTTTTCTGTACCCACTGCACTATAATCTTATTTATAACTTACATGGTAGGAATCTGTCACTATACTCAACTTTTTCTGTGGAGATGAGGCCCTGGAATTTTTTCCCTGGGCTGACCTACACCTATGATATTCCCAATCTTAGCCTCATGAGTAGTTATGATTACAGGTGTGAGCCACTGGTACCCTGCCTAATTACTTCCTTTTCCAAATAAAGTTTGAGACTTGGATCTGGATGTTTGACACTCTTCATACTGTATTTTTTGCGATCACAAGAAGGAATTGAGTTTCAATCTTGTACTGTGTGAATGTGTCATTTAGTATATCTGGGTGTCTGGAGAATTACTGAATCCATTAACTCTGACAGGTACTTAAATTTCAGATGACCAAGTCTCCAAGGAATGTAAGTCTCTTAAGAGAAAAGAGTGCTAGGCATAATGAAGCTACATTTTGTGGAGAAGTGGTGAATATGGCTTGATAAATTTCACCAGAATTTGATGTTAAACATATTTTTGTTCTTAGGATACTTAAGAGAAAAGCATATAAGGACAAGCTATAAATTAAAATAGAAAGCTGTTTTACAGAAACTGAATAAGAAGTTGAAATAAACTATACACTTCAGTGTTATAATCACAGTGCATTGCATGTACTGTATTACAGAAAGTGGAGACTCGCCTTTTCCTGAACTATTCACTAAAAGATGAATGTGTTCATAGCTATACTCTAGCTATGGTGGTACCTGGCAAGAGATCTAAGCATCATCAGTAAAGCCTATTGGTGTTGACCGTGATTTCTACACGATTCAGCATGTCCAAAAGAGAAAAGTTCATGATAGTTCTGAGCCTAAGAATGTAGCATAAAGTTGGTAGGTGTGACGCACATATATACATATCCTGGAGCAGGCAGTGGTGACTTTAGCAGAGAAAGCACTCAAATGGCAATGTTTACACCTATTGGCTGTGGGAACTGTCAGTTAACTCTGGCAGTCTTTGGATGTAAATAATGGCAGGACGAGTTACTTGCCCTAAAAATGAAAGAGAAATGCTAGCAAAATACAACCTCTTTGCTTTAGAGAATCCTTGTAAGTGACATACAACTCTTCCCTCTCCCACAAGAACTATTAAGAGAAACCAAATCGACCATTAATTCTCATATGGTTACTATGTTTTTGTGTGTATATGGTTTACACTCAGAGTTTGCATTGCTGTGACAGACCCCTGAGAAAATCAAGTTAAAAGAGGAAAGCTATCGTTTTGGTTCCCAGATTCAGAGGTTTTAGTGCACTGTCAACTGGTTCATTGTTCCATTGTGGCAGCAGAAGCTGTGGCAAATGCTGCTCATTTTATAGCCATCCAGAAGCAGAAACAGATAGAAAGTGGTAAGGGACCATCTACACCCTTCAAACACATCTCCTGTCCAGGATTCATTTCCTATACCTAGATATCACCTCCCAATAATGTCATCATCATATTATAAATCCATCCATTGATCAATCTACTATTATTTTGAAACTCTATCAGTACGCAAACATTTCCCTGACACCCATCAGCTGGAAATGAGCCTTTGGAGAATATTTCAGAATCAAAGGATTGTATATGAAATTTGGGAAGTGAATAAATGAATATGGAAGTGTCTAAATAATTGAATTGGTGATGTTTAGATTCCTGTTTTATGTCTAGCAGCAAGAGCACATGCTAAAGATCGTGTATTACAAGTTTGATCCCTAGAATGACCTTTAGGCTCAAACACCTTTAGATTCTTGAGCCTGTGGGAGTTTCTTAGGTCACTGGGAAACTGGCCTGAATGGGGTTGTGAGTCTTAGAACTTCCCATTTTTCTTTGACTTCCCAGATATGAAGTGAGCAATCTGCTCTAGCACATGCTCCATGCCATTACCACCCAGGAAGCTCATAAATCCATCCCAAAGGTGAGTCTGTCTTGGACTAGAATCGCCAAAACTATGAGCCACAATAGATTATAATAAACTGTATGAAAACAGTACAATTTGCTCAATAAGAGGATACGCTAAGAGGAAATTAGAATCAAGCAAACTAGACACCTTATTATATTCAACAATAATAATTTTGTTCTTGCTTCTAAATGTCTAATAATTTTTCCATGTAATTTATTATAATTCCCAAAGGAAACTACATATCAAGTATAAGTGAATATATTTTAGCATTTTTTTCTCTTCCTAATATTTCCAAAAGTAGAATATACTTTAATTCTAAAGAAAAAAAAAAGCATACGGCTGGGAAGGTGGCTCAGTGGTAGAGCGCTTGCCTTGCATGCCTGAGGTCCTGGGTTTGATTCCTCAGCACTACATAAGCAAAAAGAAAAAAGCTGGAAGTGGCGCTGTGGCTCAAGTGGTAGAGCACTAGCCTTGAGCTGAAGAGCTGAGGGACAGCGCCCAGGCACAGAGTTCAGGACCCACGACCGGACCCAAAAAAAAAAAAAGAAAAGAAAAAAAGCATAATTCTTCTTATATCTCTCACATATATAAAGTTTGAGATTTTCTGAATCCTGTATTCAGGCACAAATAGAATGTGTGATTCAAACGGAAGGTATCTCTCATTACTAATAATTTAGTTCAAAGAAAGGTTTATCCACAGGACAGATGACTGTGAAGAAAAACTGAGAAACAAATCCACTTTTTGTATCCTCAAAAATCATTGTAGGTCTATTTAAATATTAAATTGAGCCATTATTTTCTGTATAGTTATCTTTTAATTGCACCTTTTGGGATACTTCAGCAGGAGAGACATAATTATAAGGTGTGATATGTGCAATTTCATTTTCCTTTCTATTTATTCAGTGATTAAGAATGGTTGAAAATTGTCCTCTTATTTTTTTGGTATACTATTGAGATATTTAATATAGTTTGAATAAGACTGCAGAAGGGTTTCTAAGCAATTACTTTGCTCACACATTGAAACTACAACTCTCATTAAAATATAATCATCAAGTTCAATTTTATACAAGAATGGAAATACACAATGCATTTATTGTAAGTTTACTCTATGAGAAAAGAAAGAGACATTTATGGGGAAAATCTTGCATCCTTAGGATCAAATTATCAATGCCTTCAACATTTACGGATGTCAGTGTTCTACCAACTATCCAAGTCTATGAAAAAGTTTAAAGTGACAGGACTGAGAATGATTCAGACTTACTTTCAAAGCAATACATCTATTTGCCTGTGATAGGCAAAAGAACTCTTGGAAAAGAAAACTGTGTTTTTTAAGCATCATTGACAAAGGTAATATATAATAAATATGATCCATTTTATTTGTAGTAGTTCCCCAATATAGCTCATTGCTTGCCTACTTCACATGAAAAACTAAATGATCCTACATTGTTCCAAGAGGAACAAGGCCAAACAAACACCTAAGCAGTCTTACATCTTGGCTGTCAATATAATAGGCTCTAGTCATTAGGGGCTATGTTGGAAATGAACTATACAATTTGGAGGGGAGGAGAGTCAGGAGAGAATAAAAACCGGGAGAAAATGAGGGAAGAGGCAACCCTGTTCAAAAGAAATGTACTCAATACCTGACTTATGTAATCCCTCTGTACATCACCTTACAATAAATAATAAAAATAAAATTAGAATTGGCTCCACTTGCATGCCTCAGTTGCTTCAAATGATACACAATGTCCTAAACCTACAACTTACTAGACTCTGTGAAATTTAATATTTGGAGCTCAGACTTCATTTGGTAAATGTCAATCAATATGCGTGATTTTGTACATCTGTATCCATTTGCCTCTATGAATACATTTATGTACATACACCAGAGATCCATACTACAAATATACAGATTAGACAGTTGGGGTTCAGTCTAAACATAAATATTTTATGCCAGCATTCTAGTCATCAAAATTATATTACTAGATAGTAAGAATATATTTGAATGTCCACATCTTATAAAAGGGAAGCTAATGGTTAAAAATGTTAAGAAACTAAACTGCAGACAAATCAAGACTAAATATCAGAATTTCATGTGTTTATTCCTGTTATTCCCCATTGATTTTCTTTTTCATTTTTTGCCAGTCCTGGGGCTTAAACTCAGGGTCTAAGTTCTAACTATGAGCCTCTCTATACTAAAGGCTAGCACTCTACCACTTGAGCCACAGCACCACTTCTGGCTTTTTCTGTCTATGTGGTACTGATGAATCAAACCCAAGGCTTAATGCATGCTAGGCAAGAACTCTACCACTGAGCCACTCTTGTCGCTCTAAAAATAATATATATATAACATGTGTACTATATATAATATGGATAAGGCTGAGAGCGGGTCAATGATGGAGCGAGCATTTGCTTCATATGCACAAGACCCTGCATTAGAAAGAGAGAGAGACGAGAAAGAGAGGAAAGAATATGCATGCATTTTCCAAACTTTAAATTTTTTAATAGTAATCTATCTGACACATAATCAAAATCCTTTATTTAACATAGGATGCTTTATATATATAATATATGCATAGAGATAGATATGTAGTGACTAACAATTATATCAATTCATACTTGCCATGCATGCTTAGCTGAACAGCTCAGGATAGAGTGTACAGTGTTTAGATACTACATGAAGGCCATAGATTCAAGTTTATTTTACCAATAATAACTAACTTGCTAGAGTCAGTCATAGCATTTACTTGATTCTATCATTCATAAAATGTGCTAAAAAATCAAAGAGGCTTAATAAAGTAACACGTCATTGGTGACTCACACCTGTAATCCTAGCTACTCAGGAAGATGAGATCTGATGATCGCGGTTCAAAGCCAGCCAGGGAAGGATAGTCCATGAGACTCATATCTCCAATAAACCACTCAAAAAGCCTGAAGTGTTGCTGTGGCTCAAGTGGTAGAGTGCTCACCTTGAGCTGAATTGCTGAGGGATAGCACCCAGGCCCAGAGTTCAAGCCCAACAACCAACATAAATAAATAAATAAATAAAGTAACAGAAAAATTATTAACATAAACCAACAGCTCCAGATTTCTTCAGCATTCTGCCCATTCAAAAATATTTCAGGTGCTGGAGATACAACTCAGAGGTAGAGCATTTATCTGGCATGTTGAATCCTCTGGATTGAATCTCTACCACCACAGAAAGAAAAGAACAAAGAAAAAGAAAAAGAGAGGAAAGACAGACAGACAGAAACAAACACAAAAAAACATAAAAAATAAAAAAGAAAGGAAGAGACAGAGAAACAAACAAAGAAACAGAGAAACTGAGAAGGAAGGTATGAAGGAAGGAGAGAGAGAAAGAGATAGGAAAGGAGGTAGGGAGAAGGACTGGAAGAAAGTGGAGATGGAAAGAGATAGGGAAAGAAAGACAGAGGGATGCTGTCATTATTTCTGATGGAAGCATAGAATTCCACTGTGTATATATACCACATTTTCTTGATGCATTCATCTACTGAGGGTCATCTGGGTCATCTTAGCTATGTAAATAATGCTGCAGTGCACATAGTTGTGCTGGTAGCTTTAGTGCGACCTTGTTTGTGGTCATTTGGGTAAATGCCCAGGAGTGGGATTGCTGGGTCATACAGGAGCTCTATGTGTAGTCCTTTGACGAACCTCCATACTGCTTTCCAGAGTGGTTGAACAAGTTTAGATTCCCACTAGCAGGGTAGTATCATTCCCTTTTGGCCACATCACCTCCATCATCTGTTGTTATTAGATTATTGATAATGGCTATTCTAACTGGAGTTAGATAGAATTTCAATGTTGTTTTGATTTGCATTTCTTTTATGTCCAGATATGTTCAACATGTCCATTGTTCATTCTTATTTCCTCTTGTAAGGAAATGGAAAGTCTTGGAAAAAATCATATTAATTGAAGTAAGCCAGACCCAAAGAAACATAGGCTCCATGGTTTCCTTCATTTGTAATAATTAGTATACCTAGGATAGTCCTAGAAGAGAATCACGATAGCTCTATAGCTATGTACATATGGCCATATAAGATGTTGCTAAGTGAAATTAACTCCAAAATATGGAATGAGGTTTTTCTTTGACTTATTTTTTGGTTAGTTGTGGGACTTAAACTCTGGGCCTGGGCACTGTTTCTCAGCTCTTCAGCTCAATGCTAGTGCTCCACCACTTGAGCCACAGCACCACTTTCACTTTTCTGGTGGTTTATTGGAGATAAGAGTCTCGTGGACTTTTTTTCCCCGGGCTGGCTTTGAACTGTAATCCTCAGACCTCAGCCTCCTGAGAAGCTAGGGAATACAGGTGTGACACACTGGCTCCCGGCCTATTGTTGCTTTTAATGTACTATGTAAAGTTATTTCTTTTTCCTTGTATTTTTTTCTTTTTCCTCTATGTTTTATCCCTTGTTATCACTGTGTTTGATTTTGGTACCCTGTGTATTTTATATGTTTATCTGAATTGAGGAAGGGAAGAGGAATGGTGATACACCGGACGAAGGCTGAACCAATGCAACAGTGATACATGACAACACATTGGAAATGAACTTACAACTTGGGGGGGGGGCAATGGGGAGGAGGGAAAGCGGGAGAAAAATGAGGAAGGGCATAACATGTTTGACAAGAAATGTACTCACTACCTTACATATGTAACTATAACCCCTCTGTGCATACCTTGACAATAAAAATAAAATTAATAAAAGAAGGAAGAAGAGAGAGAAGGAAGGGGAGAGAGGGAATTAGGGAGGAGCAGAATGAGGAAAAGGAGAGCTAGAAGGAAGGGGAGGGAGAAAAGGAGAGAAGGGTGGTGGAAGAGAGTAAAAGTATTGTGATTTTTCCTGAAACTATTTCCGGTGGCTTCCTGCCCTTCATGAAATTTTTTTGCCCATGTCTTAAACTCTTAAGAAGAAGAGTTCATAGAAACGAGGAGTTTTAAAAAGGGGAGTATATACATAGATAATAGTTTCTGATAGCAGGGATGGAGGATGTCATCAATTTCCACTTTTTCCAATTTATAGTCCATACATAACCTCCATTCTCTAGTCTATCTCTCTAGCTGTACTGGCTTGGCCAAATCCAACATCTGTTTATAGCAAATCTACTTTGGGGCTTCAGCACTGTTCTTCAACCATTTATTTCTAGTGGTAAGATCTTTTCTCAGACCTTCTCCTCTGAAGTCTGAATTAACTGAGCAGAAGGTATTGCAAATGAACCCATTGGTCCAGCCAGAAATGCAGACATATTGTGATTAAATGTTCACTATAAAATATGGACTGGTGGACTTATGCAAACTCAGTATGCTCAATGGCAAGTCTCCAAATTATGTACTTTACATGCTTTTATTGTAAAATGTTGTTTATCATGTAGCAGTCAGCTGAACAGTATCAATATCTTCTAGAATGGGGAAGATTATAAACCATGATCAGTGCAGGTTATTGAGTTACTTTAATTCAAAAGGTCATATGAAGAGAATTTGAATACCTAGGTACTTCATTTTATTTGTTTTGAAGCACTGCACCAAAAAAGTATTGAAGATGTAATATACAGAGAAAAACAGAGATTGCTTCTATTTAGGTACAAGGTTACAAAAAATAAAGCTAAGCCATATGCAACCATCAAGTCAAGAGAAAAGCAAAAAAACAAAAGGTGTACACACTAGTTCATCTTTTTTATTTGAATTAACTCATCTTCTATAGAATAGAAAACAATCTTTCCTGAAAATCATAATTAATATACAAAATTAGATTATTTGTCTTGACCCTGTTTCAGTACATTGGTTTCTTTATGTGATTTTGCAAGGAGGTTTGTACTTTTTGCTCTGCTGCTGCATATATTGATTGAGAAAATGAGTTTCTCAGAAGATAAAAACAACTTTCCCTCCTCCTCCCTCCTCCCCCCACAATGTAATATAGATAATGGATTTTTCAGTCATTGTTTCCAAATACTCTAAAGTAACCAACAAACATTATAATGCAATACAAGTAAGATTTAAACATTGAAAGTGTTCTCACCAGAAAATGCAGCTTAAAATTAAATAATATGAAAATAGGATATTTTATGTAACAAGAAGAGAAGATATAATGAACCTTTCTGATTTAGGTTAATTTGAATTGTTCTGGTGGTGAGGAAGGAAAACCAGAGCCTATCAGAATGCACAGCTAGGTGCCATTTCTGTGGTCATCAACACAGTGTGACAAATGGTCTACTTTCAACAAAGCATCTTGTGCTGAGCTTTTCACAGCAATAGAAATGAGCCTGCATATTTGTTTGCTCGGTCTTCCACAGACTCGTATACCCCCAGACCGTCTCCCACTGATTTTTGATTGATGCTTCCATTAGGATACTTTGCACTGGCATATTCTACTCCCATTCTTACCTAGACAAGTTATTTCTTTTGATACTCAGAAACAGAATATAGTATGTAAGCAATCTAATCCTGTTTACAGTGTAATCATATAATTTCATAGATGTACTGGATACTTTTGCAAAGATCTCTGGATTTGAGCTTCTAGAAGCTTATAGGTAGGTGGCAGGGAGAGGGGAACAATATAAAGTCAGATGACAATTGAGACTTACATAGTACATGCTGTGCTTCAGAAACACACAATGCAGTCTGTCCATTTTCTTTGCCCTGCCTACAAATTACCTAGAAAACTCATTCCCAGAAACTGCCATGGCTTTCACTCCTTCTAATTAAGTCTTTGCTAAAACCTCATTTCTCATTCTTGTTTATCCTATCTAAAAACATGGCACTTCACACTACTCTCTATTCTGGCATTATTTGTGTTCATAATCTATTTAGCTATTATTTGCTTTTTTCTCTGTTTTTAATTAAGTTTTATTGGCAGTAGGGTTTAAACTTAGGGCCTTGAATTTGGAACACGGGTGCTCTACTACTGAATCCATGCTCCCAGCCAGCTCTGCAACATAAGCACCACAGGTTTGGGGAGAGTTAGTAGTATCTTGTCTGTTTTATTGCTGTATCATTTCCCCACGAGAAGTGCTTTAGAATAAATTAGGTGTTAGTCTTCCAGTGGAAAATTCAGGGAGTTATTCTATATCCCCAAGAAATATGCAATGGAATCAGACTCCCATTACCTTTAGCTACAAAATACTTTGTATTTTTTAAACCAGATCTTTAAAAATACACTTTATCAGCCAACTTATAGTTTACTTTTGGTGACACTAGGATTTAGACTCAAGGCTTTATCCTGGTGAGGCAAATGCACTATCTTGAGGCAAGCATCCAGTCTTGCTGTACTTTAGTTTATTTTTCAGATAGGTTTTTGCAAATTTACCCAAGAATGGCCACAAACTACTTTCATCCTACATTTGTTTAATGGGATTTCTAATTATGTGACCATGGCTAAGTTGGTTATTGTCTGCTTGTATGTTTGTTTTGAGATAAGGTTCCTAACTTTTACCCAGATTGTCCTTGGACCACTGTCCTCCAATCTCCATCTCTTATGTAGTTAGGATTACAGGGGTATATCACTATACCTACAGAAAATATATTTTAAAGTTGAAGCATGAATCCTTTACTTGGGAAAACTGTGAGAGAAAACAGCAAATAAGAAAAGTTATAGTTAAAGGACAAAAATATCTCCTTAATTTTTCCTCATATACATTTTGATTTATTCACGTTGAAATTTTTGTAAATATTCAGTTAGCCTGAATTTAACTCATCTTTTTAGCTTAAACTATCTATTTGCATGATTGCGAACTATATATGCAATATTAAAATACTTTCACATATAAATACCACTTACACTTTTACTGAAAATGGGACTTAAATTCTGTACGATGAGAGTATTTGAAAATTTAATCCTAACAAATGAAATAGAAAAACCTTCAAACTTGTTGTGTGGGGTTGTATAAACACAATGTAGCTTCTATATTACCCCAGTGATTTTTATTTTTCTTATTACTAAATTGATTACATAAGAGTTTTTTTTCCAAAAGTACTCTCTCAGCTTAAAGTTTCTCAGTCTCTTTGTTTGGCCAGTTTAGAAGAGATGTACATTTACTGTAAAGAATTACATTAACCACAGACTGAAACAACCTTTAGCCAGATTTTGGTAAAAGGAGAATTAGTCACAACGTTCAAGTCAAATGTCAAGAATTTGGATAGTATTTAATTAGTTTATTGATGACAATTATTCCAAAAATATATATCTAAATTATTTTCCTGCTATATTTCATAATTCAATCATGAATGTAACTAGTAGTGCCATAACTTTGAACAAAAATATCATAAATGTAAAAGAGGCCACAAAACAAAATCACAAGAAAACAGCCATGTTCTAATTATGCTATCACTTGACTTACATGTTTCTGGCAATATGTGATGAAGTATGGGATTTGTTTTCTGTTTGCATATGTAATATATTATTTATATATGCTAAAATCCACTAACAGCCAAAAGATGGTCAAACATAATCTTTTTTTATGAAATTTGGGGATTAAAATCAATTCACCAGTCTCTTTTAAAATCCTGTAGAAGGTAGAGTCACACATCTCCAAAGTGACAGATCTGAGATTCAAAATGAGTGAAGGCTTTCTCAACCTCTTGCAATCACTAGTCTACTTTCTTTTTGGGTTTTTTGTTTGTTTTTAACTTTAACATATGAGAAAGAACATGTGTTATTTGTCCTTCCTGTGCCTAGCTAATTTTACATGCTATGTATAATAATGTCCTTTATCTCTATCCATTTGCTTGAAATAATAGGATTTCATTCTTCATTAAGTCTAAATAATAGTGCATGTATATTTCACCACATTTCTTCAATCTATTCATTTGTTAATAGGCACCCAGTCTAATTTCATATCTTAGCCACTGTGACTAGTGCTGCAATACAAATGGCAGAGCAGGTATCTGTTTGCTATGCTGATTTCAGTTCCTTTGGAGGTATACCGAGAAAAGGATTAGCTGGATCACATGGAAGACCTATTTTGTATTTCTGAAAAGACTTCCACAGTTTAGATGGATGCACTAATTTACATTTATAGCAACAGTGTGTAAGACTTCCATATTCTTGTCAACATTTGCTGAGGTTGTGTGGTGGCCTATTTCTGAAAAGACTTCCACAGTTTAGATGGATGCACTAATTTACATTTATAGCAACAGTGTGTAAGACTTCCATATTCTTGTCAACATTTGCTGAGGTTGTGTGGTGGCCATTTAATAATAGCCATTCTAACAAGTGAGCTGTTATCTCATAGCATCTGTGACTGGCATTTCCCTTGAAGCTTCATGATATTGAGCACTTGTTCATACATTTGTTGGCTATTTGTTTTTCTTTTGTAAGATTTGTCCATTCAGAAAATGTGTCCATTCTTAATTGAAATATTTGCGTTTCTTGTTTGGAATACTTGTATATCTTTGTTGCTTTTTGTTGGATTTACTTGTATATCTTTGTATATATATATCTTGTATATATATTTTTGTTTTGTTCTTTGTTGTTCATTATATATTCTGAAGATTAACTCTATACTAGATGAACAACTAGGGAATATGTTCTCCTATAAGTTGTCTGTTCACTATATTCCTCTCAGCTTTCTTTGCTGTGAAGAAACGTTTTTAGTTTGGCATATCCCTTTTGCTACCTTTGCATTTGTTTTGTGCTTTTGTGAGCTTATCTAGAAAAATAATCAACTACACCAATGTCTTGAAGTCTTTCCTCTATGATTTCTTCTAGCAGTTTCATAGTTTCTGGCTTTATATTTGTATCTCTGGTTCATTTTGTGTTCATTGTGTAGAGGGAAGGATCATGGTTAGGTTGTACTATTTGTTGAACAGGATGGTCCTTCTCCACATGTGGTTATACAGCCTCTGTTGAGAATTAGTTGCCTATAAATGCATGGATTCCTTTCCAGCATGTTTATTCTTTCCCATTGTCTATATATCTGTTTTCTTAATACCATGCTATGTTAAAGACTAAAGCATATATGAAAGTCAGGATTTTGATGCCCCCACTTTGTTCCTTTTATTCAAGATTGCTTTGACTATTTGAGATCTTTTTTTCTTCCATATGAATTTTAGGATTTCTTTCCCTACTTCTGTATAGAATATCTTTGGTATTTTGATGAGGGATTGCATTTAATCTTTGCGTAATATGAATATTTAAACAAAATTAGTTCTTCTAATTTATAAACACAAGGGAAATTTCCTCTTGCTGTGTTTTATCATTAGACTTTTAAAATTCTAATTCCCTTATTGGCAACAATTAGTATACATCTAAGTCATCTTAACAGATGAGCAGAATATCACAGTAGCTATGTACATATGACCATATGAGATCGATGCTAAGCGAAATGAACTCCAAGACATAGACACAAGAGGTTTTTCTTCATTGTTTTTAATGTGCTATATGATTTTTTTTGTTTCCTTTGTAGGTTCTTTCTTTATGATATATCCTCTCTTGTCACTATATTTAATCCTGGTACCCTGGTATTGTATATATTTTATTTGAATTAGGGAAGGGAAGGGGAACAACAGAATAGTGAGACAAAGGACAAGGGGGAAATCAATGCAACAGTGATATACACAAGACAATATGTTGGAAATGATCTGTACAACTTGGGGGGGGTGGAGGAGTGGAGAGCGGAGGGAAAGTAGGAGAAAAATGGGAGAAAGGGTAACAAGTTTGACAGAAATGTATTTATTACCTTACTTATGTAGCTGTAACCCTGCTGTACATCATCTTGATAATAAAAAAGAAAAATAATTCTTATTTCCCAAGAAGCCACTGTATTATTGATATGACCTTTCCTAAGCAATTTGAAGTGATCTCCTCAGTCTTTATTATTTCTTTGAGGATTTCATCTATTTTTCCTGTTGATCTAGTTTTCATTTGATACAGAAACCCTGTTAATATATAATGAAAATTTCTGTGGATGTATTTAAGGGTAATTGTTTTTATGAGTTTGCATTTAAATAATTTCTGTGTATAAAATAGAAGAATCGGGGAGCAACGCTGCCTCCTGCACCTGGTTCACGTTATCTTGCAAGTGAAAAATTTCAAATAGAAGGAAGAAGAAAAGAATAATATCACCAGTCACAAATACTGAATGCTCTTTTCTTTCATTGTATTAGACTCAGTATGTGCTGTGTGTAAAAACATAATGCCTCTTGAATAGTAAACTTAGTTTATTAGTAAACAAATATAAATGCAATATAGTAAACATTATAACTATATGTTTTCTTTCCCATGTGAGCAAACAAAATTTAATATTTAAGCAGTTCTCTTCAAGACATAATCATTTTTCTTCTTGTCATCAGGAAGATTATTGATTTCCAGGAAATCATTAAAGCTCCAATGTACACTGGAAAAATGAATTGCCCAACTAGCTCAATAGTGCTGCTGGCCTGCTGTTGGTCCTAGAGTTCTTTAGCCATAACCACTTGCAGATCTATTATTTGTACAGATATAAAGCAAAGGGCAACAAATCCTGTTTCAATTTCCTTGTAACAGTGGAAGGTTAAGTGGACCATTTTAGAAGTAGAGATCTCATGGAAGATCTAGTGTCAACGCAGGTATGAATGATTAGAAAGTACTATAAATTTTTGTTAATTAAACCAGAGCTTCTGTTCAAGTGTTGTGAAGTGGGCACATAGTTCATTTTTCTGCAAAATTAGTGTTAAAAGAAAGAATAGCTTACAATAGAACAAAACAACAGTTGGAGGACTCTGTATTGCTCAAAGCTTAGAGCTAAGTGTAGGTCCTAAGCGTATGTAAAGCTTGTGGATTAAGAAAAGGAATTTGTGAGCTACTCAGGAGGCTGAGATTTGAGCATCACGGTTCAAAGCCAGCCTAGGCAGGAAAGTCCTTGATACTCTTATGTACGATAAACCACTAAAAAACTGGAATTGGCACTGTAGCTCAATCCTTGAGCTGAAGAGCTGAGGGACAGTGCTCAGGCCCAGAGTTCAAGCCCCACAACTGACAAAAAAAAGGAATTTGTGAAATATTCATTAGTTGGTTATTTATTGCTACTATTAACTCCAAATTATATTAGTTGAAATTGATTAGCTAAATTTTTTCAGAGTCACTCTGAATGAAATATTGTGATTTGTACATAATAACCAATAGATTTCAGAGTTTTCTTCTCCTGAGGTAGTTGTAGAAGTCGAAAATCCAGATCCTTGCAAAGTATAAGAAATTCAAGAAAGATATATTTAGTCAAAAACATGTAAAATGTTAGTGAAGTATGTCTTGATTTGTGTTAGAAGGCTAAATAAAGGGTAGAAAAAGATTCTCCACGATTAGGGGAAAAGTACAAAATGATCTTGGACCCAGAATCAACATCAATCCCAACCAGACATTTCTACTAAAGATAGGGGAAAGAAAGAGAAATTTTTCTAAAGAACAAACACAGATACAAGGCTGAATTTGGCTGTCAAAAGAAGAATGGGCAAGAACACAGAGAAATCTCCAGTTCTGAAGCCCTGGACAAAAATCCTGAAACCGGAGCAAGATCAGGACAACAGATAACTCTGTCACCTTCACCATCAGTCTAGTGCTAATAATAGGCGGTGAACATCTACAGCTCTCCACTAACAGAAGTGGAGAGTGTCTATGGAGCATACATACAGTGATGGCTGAAGGTGAAAAGGAACAATGCAAAAAGCCCTCCAATAACCCACTTCCCTCCTCCAATACAACACCACAGAAGCCAAATTATCCATACATTTAAAGTGTCTTGAAGTTTTTGATACCATCAACAAAATTCAAGTGCTTATTCAGTTCACTTGACACTGCCCCCCACAATCACTATCTACAGAAATAGTAGATATATTTCCTAGATATAAGTACTTTTTACCTCCACTTTCTTTCTACACATAGTATATAGTATAGTTTAAAAAATATCAAAACAAAAAAGAGAACATCGTTGAGGGATAGAACAGTAGCAAATCTAGACTTAGAAATGGCTGAGGTGTTGAAAATCTCTTGTATATACACTTCTCTAGCTTGTGGAGAGGAAGGGAAAAAACAAAACGCTTAAATAGGGATACAGGTTGACCCATTGTAACAATGAGATGTACATGACACTATGTTGAAAAATGAACTTTACAATTTAGGCAGGGAGGGAGGGAAAAGGTGGAGTATAGTTGTGGAGGTGGGAAGGAAGGGAGGGTAGGAGAAAAACAAAGGAGGAGGTAACAATGCTTGAAAGGAAATGTACTCATGACCTTGCTCATGTAGCTGTAACCCCTCTGTACAGTATTTTTACAATAAAAACGTACTTAAAAAGATTTTATGTTAAGAGATTAAGAGATTTAAATAAAGGCTGGAAATTTTCATAAACAGAGGGGGAGATTCCAGAAAAAAAACTACAGAAAAATATCAAATAGAAGTATAAGGAAAACCTACCACCTAAGAAATAAGAAACACATTCAGTGTTCAAGTTCATTGGTGTAGTTGACTGATGAAAGAATAAGGCAAGCAAAAACCAAGACAACAGAATTATCCAAACTGATTAAATCAAAAGAAAAAAATAAAAGTGAGCAATCAAGACCTTAAGCAAAAAATCCTGCTTTTAGAATCCTTTTGGAGTTGTAGAAAATAAGAAAAAAATAATATAAGGCAATATCAGAGAACTTTCAAATGTAATAAAACACATAAACTAAAAATCCAAGGTCGGAGAAGTTTAAATACGAGTGTGTGAGTGTGTGCATCTCTAAGCACACACACACACACACACACACACACACATACACACATTACTAAATACATCACAGTCAGGTGCTCAACATTAAGGTAAACAAAAATTCAAGGGTACCACAGGAAACAAGTGCATTGTGGGGAAAAGGCTAATAAACATTAAAGGAAAATTCCTATCAGTAAATATGCAATGACAAAGGGAATGGGGTATACATGAAACAAAACCTGTCTTGACAAAATTTTGTGTTTGAAATGAATTTCAAAAATAAATATTGTGTAAAATGTATTTCAGAAGGCATAATAAAGCTACAAAGTTTTGCTAAGAGCAAAGAAGTTCTTAAAGAAAAGGTAAGACAAATTGTTTCACAGAAAATAATACAGTGGAAATTTAATCTAAAATGAAACCTGCTAGGAATTGTAAAATGAAGGTAAATGAAGGATCTCTTATGTTTAAACAAATTAAAGGTAATGTTTGAAGTGAAAGTATTAGTAATCTAAAGTGAGATGCACACATTTTTGTGAGAAAAATGTGTTCCAACAGTGGCCCTGAGGCTGGAAAGAGAGGTATTGGAAGAATAACTTTGCAAGTTACTGATGATTATAGACATGAAAAACAATGTAGTTATACTGTGATAAGTAAAACACATACATCATCAGCCCTGGCTCAATCATTGTAAGAAAAGTATATAATGAATATGTAGTGAAAGCAAAGAGAGGTACAAAAGATATTCTTTTTTTCTCTTTTCTTTTTTTTTATTGTGAAAATACTGCACAGAGGGGTTACAATTACATGGGCAAGATAATGAGTACATTTCTTATCAAGTATTGCAGCCTCCTTCTTTGTTTCCCCTTCCCATCCCTTCCCATCGTCCCTCCGCGCCCCCACCCAATCCTTCTCCCCCCGTCCACCACCACCACCACCACCACCACCACCACCACTCCCTCCCCCCCTGCCCCCGCACCAAAGTTGTAAAGTTTTCGACATAACGACTTGTACAGCTCATTGCTGGAATGGGTCCACCTGTATCCCTATTTAAACTATTTGTTTTTCCCCTTCCCCTCCACAAATTATACCGACGTCAAATACAGTGAAAGCAGGGGTTATACTGTGGGGGAGGGACATACAAAGCAACAAAGAAATAATCTTATAAATGTGTTAGAAACAATGGCATGAAAGAATAAAATCATTTGAATACATATCTTAGGTTTCATTTCCCTAACATCACCTTATCTGACCTTTTCTGCTTGACTCATACATAGACTAGATATTGCAAATAAGGGAAACCATGGGACCTATGTTTCTTTGGGCCTGGCTTACTTCACTTAATATAATTTTTTTCTAAGCCTTTCCATTTCCTAACAAATGGGCAATGTCATTCTTTCTGATGGAGGCATAGAATTCCATTGTGTATATATACCGCATTTTCTTGATCCATTCATCTGCTGAGGGACATCTGGAGACCCTGAATAGCAAAAACGATCCTTAAGAGAAAGAACAGTGCTGGAGGAATATCAATACCAAATTTCAAACTCTACTATAAAGTTATAGTAATCAAAACAGCTTGATACTGGCACAAGAACAGACCTCAGGACCAATGGAATAGAATTGAAAACCCAGAAATGAACCTACAGACCTATAGCCAACTAATCTTCGATAAGGGAGCTAAAAAAAATAGAATGGAAGAAAGACAGCCTCTTCAGTAAATGGTGCTGGCAAAATTGGTTAACTACTTGTAGAAAACTAAAGCTAGATCCTTATATATCACCCTGCACCAGAATCAACTCCAAATGGATCAAAGACCTCAGAGTCAAAGCAGATACTCTGAAAACATTACAGAATGGAATAGGAGAAAGCCTAGGTCTTGTTGGGACAGGCTGAAATTTTCTTAATAGAGACCCAGAAACACAACAAATCAAAGAAAGGTTGGACAAATGGGACTGCATGAAATTGCAGAGCTTCTGCATGGCAAGGGACATAGCTAGCAAGATCAATAGAAAGCCCATGGATTGGGAGAAAAGATACTCATTTAAACCAAGGAATCTATATAACAAGAAACCAAGAATGGACAGAAGACAGAATAACCGGGTAGTATTTCATCTAATTTTATTAAATACTACAATGGAATGCTTTAAGACTAAATAGGGCTTATCACAGCCAGATCTGGTAGGAAACACAGAAATTGAATGATGGTTATGAAAGGGGAAAATTTTATACATACAAATCGCTAGAAATAAGAGATACAAGATGTTCTCTGCATAGAAGCAACCAAATGGATTTAGGGAGCCAAGAAAGAAATCAAAGAAAGACTTTGTAAATGAGATTGCATCCAACTTAACATTTTCTGCAAGGCAAAGGACATAGCTATCAAGCTACAGAGAAAGCTCACAGAATGGCAGAAGGATTTTTACCAGCTATACATCAACAAGTTTTTTTTTATTAATTTTTACTGAAAAAGTGTTGAGCAGGGGTTACAGTTACATAAGTAAGATAGTGAGTACATTTGTTTTAATCACTGTTACCCCATCCCTCTTTCTCTCCTGCTTACCCATCCCTACTCCCTTCCCCACCCCCCAAGTTGTAAGGTTCATATCCAATGTAGTGTCAAGTGAGTATCAATGTTGCATTAGTTCAATCTTTGTCCTGTTGTTTCTGTGACTCCCTTTTCACTAATCAAATAATCTTATATAAAAGACACAAGGTACAGAAAATTAAGAGAAATGAAAGAAAAAAACCATACATACAGGATATAATAAGAACCTCTTGTTTCCATATCTTGGAGTTCATGTTGATATGCTTCATTATATATGCCTCTATGCACTAAGTATTAGGTTATTGAGATCCCATGTTATGAATAGCATAGACACATTCAAGTTTGTACAAATGAGGGTAACCATGCAACCTACTTTTCTTTAGGTCTGGCTTAATTCACTTAATATAATTTTTCCAAGTCTTTATATTTTCTTATGACAATGCCATTCTTTCTGATAGAAGCATAGAACTCCATTATGTATATATACTACATCTTCTTGATCCATTCATATACTGAGGGGCATCTGAGTTGGTTCCATATATTACCTATGGTAAAAAATGCTGCAGTGAACTGTGGTTGTAGCTTTAGTATAGCCTTGTTTGTGGTCATTTGGGTAAATGCCCAGGAGTGGGATTGCTGGGTCATAGAGGAGCTCTATGTTTAGTCTTTTGAGGAACCTCCATACTGCTTTCCAGAGTGATTGAACAAGCTTGCATTCCCAACAGTGGTGCAGTAGTATGCCCCTTTGGACAAAGGCTTAATATTAAAAATATACTTAGAACTTACAATTTTTAATCCTCAAAAATAAACCCTTGAAGAAACAGCAATACAATTAATAAATAGGCTAATGACTTAAAGAGAGACTTCTCAGAAGAAGAAGTAAAAATATCCAGTAGACTCATGAAGATATGTCCAATAGCTCCGGCTATTGGAAAAGCAAATCAAAACAATACTGAGATTCCACTTCACTCTAGTAGAATGGCCATTGTCAAGAAAACAGTTGCGGCCAGGGTGTGGTCAAGGGGAACTCAATTACACTATTGGTGGGAATTTTTTTCTGGAAATCAGTAAGCACGTTCCTCAAAAACTGAAACAGAGAATCATCCTAACACCCCAAAATTCCATCTTGGGCATTAATCTAATAGAACACAAACAAGGCTACAGTAAAGCCACCAACACAACCAATTTGTATTGCAGCACTATTTACCATAGCAAAGTTATGGAATCATCCCAGATACCCTTCAGCAGATGAATGGATCAAGAAAATGTGTTATATACAAGCAATGTAATTCTACTCTTCCATCAGAAGGAATAATATTGTACCATTCATAAGGAAATGGAAAAGCTTGGGGAAACAAATTTGCATGTTTCCTCTTATTTGTGGTAGCTACAGTGTGCCTATAAATCTGTAACTAAGCACACTGGGTAGTATGAAAGTGTTTACCAATTTACTAACTGAAGTATAATAGAGTCTATGGAGAGCTTAACTTGGTGTAATTCCTTAGTAAGACACTCAAATCCCAAGAAAATAAGTACCATCAAATGGGCACTTGCAAGGGTGTGGGCGAGAGGAGAGGGATAAATGAATGAAGGGGGGAAAATGGAGTCAAGAGTTGATGGTATATACCACTAAATTAAGGAAAATAAGAAAAGGATTGATTCAAAGAGAGGGTGAAATGCTGAAAGGATGACATAGATCAAGATGCTCTGGGAAGGGATGGGAGGGGAAAAACAAAGGAGGAGGCAACAGTGCTTGATAAGAAATGTATGCTTTACCTTGCTCATGGAACCATAGCCCCTCTGTACAGTATTTTCACAATAAAAAACTTACTTAAAAATATGCACTGTGCTCATAAACTGCTTTGTTAAGTGGCAAAACATTAATACATATCCTTAAAATTAAGAAAGTGAGGGAGGGTGGTTTGAGAGGAGTGGGTGAGAATGTTGAAAGAATAAAAGAAGTAGGAAGAATGTCTAGCTGGTCCTAACTCAAAAATATGACTAGCATTATAAATGGATGGGCTATTAACAGAAAAGGAAGAGAGAACAAATTAGTATAGGCAAGAAGTCAGGAAGCGTAGGAATCTTTTAAATATAATTGATAAATTGTATCAATGGATAAATCATATATAATTTAAATATAAATATATAAATTATATTTCACTCTCTGTAATATAATTGATCAATTCAGTGTCTGTAATTAAAATATTCACATCTAAAAAACAAAGCAGAGAAAGGGAGCTTGGGATGGTCGCTCATTCCCGTCATCCCAGCTACTCAGGAGGCAGTGATTGGGAAGATTGTAGCTCAAGGAAAACTTGAGCAAATGTTATTATGATGCCAACTCATTGAATAAGTAAAGCATACTGGTGAGTGCCTGTCATCCCCATTACAGGGGAGACATACATGGGGGAATCATGGCCAAAGTGTGAGTTCAGACAAAAATAGGAAACCTATCCCCCAAAACCCTAAAATAGAAAGGACTGGAGACATGGCTCAAGTGGGGGAGCATCTGCTTATCAAGTTCAAGGCTTTGCAACTAAACCCCAGTATTGTTGAAGAAAAGGAAGGAAGGAAGGAAGGAAGGAAGGAAGAGAGGAAGGGAAGGAGTGAGGGAAAGAAGAGAAGGAGAGAAGGAAGAAAGGGAGGGAAGGAAGAAAGCAAGGAAGGGAGGGGAAGGAATAGAGGGTACAGAAACACATGGACAGTCCTCTGTTATTATCTATTGTCTTTGGGAATGTACAAGTGAAGTGGGAACATTGGATTTAGTATTGACTAGTTTGATTGATTTTAGTGGACTTGAGTTCTATCATTTCAGAATCCTTAAGATTTCAAAAGCCCACTTCACTATGTGAAGAACAAGAACTCTTTCTTGGCTGCATAAAGTAGCATGATATTGTATGCAATGAAATTATACCACTTATTCAATTTCCTGGAGGAATTAAGAATTTAAAAATTAAGAATTTAAGAATTTAAGGTGATTAAACAATAAGCTCTTCATTATCATAAAGAATAGTGGAGGTGGGAGGGAAGGGATGGTAGGGGGAAAACAAAGAAGGAAGCAACAATGCTCAATAGGAAATGTACTCATTACCTTGCTCATGTAACTGTAACCCCTCTGTACAGCATTTTACAATAAAAAAACATGTAAGAATAGTCAGTTCTCTGTGTCTGAAGATACAACCACACTGGGATGGAAAATATTGGCACACAGAATTTACACTGTTTTTGTCATGTGTTCAGTAGTTAAGCTTATAATGTTTATATCCTTATTACATAGATACATACATTATTTTTCATATTGTTAAGCATTAAGTGTGGTTTTTTTTGGTCAGTCATGGGGCTTGAACTCTGGGCCTGGGCACTGTCCCTGAGCTCTTCAGCTCAAGGCAAGCACTCTACCACTTGAGCCACAGCAGCACTTCTATTTTTCATATTATTCTCTAAATCAGTACAGTGAGACAACTGTTGACATCACTTTTACATTGCATTATATTATTAGGCTTGAGATGATTTAAAGTATATACGATGATGTGTGTAAAGAACGTGAAAATATTAGATCATCATATTTAATCTGTAGGTTCTGGCATTTACGGAGGTTCTCAGGCCAACTTCATTACAAAGACCGTTATTACAATATCCTTTGGTTAAGCTGTTAGGAATTCCAGAAAAACTGGGGGACAGAATCATATGCCCTGCTAGAAATACAATTAGAACATGAGAAGAATGCTCCGACTCAGGCTCAAGAGTTTGGAGACAGAGGGATTAACCACTTCAAACAAAGTTTAGAGGACATTTCTGAAGGTCTTGTAAATATGGTCCTCTTTCTGCCTGGAACTCATTCACCTCACCTGATTCAGGGGTATGGAAGAGGAAGATGACTTTTACCTCAACATCTGTAAAGAAAGTAATTACAGATGTGAGAAAGGTGTCCTTGACGCTTTCACTCATACAATCCCTCCATCTTCTCTGCAGCTCTGTGTGATATGGGTGAATGTAGGGGACTTCAAAATCCACTTTACATGATGGGATAGAGGAGGCAGTTTTCTCAATACTCATGAAACAGAGTCATGCTGGAGTTTCTAGCCATTGTGAAAAAGAGATCAAAAAATTCAAAACAAAAGATAAAATCATCATTTATCTTAAAGTATCTGACTTTACCCAGAAAATTTAACTGAACAATTTTGTAGATATATAACACCTAATAAGAATTCAGTAAGTACATGGAGTATACAATAAAAGATTGCTATCTTTCCGTAAGTCAGTCAATTAGAATGTAGAAACAAATTACCAATAGTACAATGAAATAGTATATGTGCTTTTTTTAAATTATCAAAAGCAGACTAGTGCCAGTGACTCACTTTAATACCAAATATTCAGGAGGCTGAAACCTGGAGAATTACAATTCAAAGATACCCGGGCCAAAAAAAGAAGAAAGAAAGAAAAAAAAACTTCATTTCCAAAACAATGAGGAAAAAGCAGAGCTGGAGGCATGGCTCAAGTGGTAAGGTGCTATCTTAGCAAGCTGAACAAGTGCAAGGCAGAATGAAACAAAAAGATACCAAACTGTTAAATATTTTCTATGATGTATATCACGGAAAATTATGAATATCAGATTAAAATACATTCTGGATAAAAGAAATTGCCTTTGAGAGGAACTCAAAGGAAGTGATAAAAGAGACATTATTTCAATTGTTTTTTAATCTTGAAGTATTTCAAAGATGTTCATGTAGACACACAAGTGTCTGTGCTTTAGTTAACATTTAAATATTTTTCAACTAAAAATAAGAGGATGAACATCCCATTTATAATGAAACAAAATTTAAATTATTAGAATAAAGAACAGAAAACATGATTATACTTTTAAGAAAACTATCTGAGTTAACTTAGAGATGTAAACATTTATAATCTCCATGTAAACACCAACAACCATACATTAGATCAATACAACACAAATTAGTCTTACAATTACTTGAAAGCATAAATCTGTGAGACCATTGCACTAGCAGATAGTTATCTATGAATAGAAGAATTAAAGAATGTGAAACTGGCATAAGAACAAAGCACTTAAATAAAACATTCAGAATCAATCAAAAAATTCAGAAACAAATTTTGGAACAAAAATACTGTGGGTTAAAGTAAAGTTGACAGTATTAAATAAATAAATTATTCAACAAATCCTACTTTGACATTTGTTTATTAGGATGGAAACGGAGTGTGGCCATGAATAATGCTCTCAACAATGGAAAATAGAGATGAATTAAGATTTAATTTTTTAAGAAAGAAACAACTGAATTAAGACAGTTAAATATCTTATTTCAAGATGCAGTATATTTGAAAGATAAATGTCTAATATTAAGTTAGATAAATTGAGTGACAGAAAAACTAATAATGACTATCCCCATTAATTTGGAAAAAGACATATATCTAAATCACAATGAACAAAACCAAACAGCCAATAAAACTCAGACAACAATATTAAAATATACAAGGGCAAATAAGGTAAAATGAATACAAATATCAAAATGACATCATTTTAGTGTAAATCATCTGCTGATCAAGCCAGGAATTCAAGTGCCCACTTGCATTTTAATGAAAGCAGTTTAAAGTGGTCCTGGCTTTCTAGAAAGCAAATTAAGAGAATACATCAAACACAGTAACTCTCATACCTCTTGACCTTGTAATCCTACATTTAAATTTATGCTAATGAAATCTAGTCAGAAATGTTTACCAGGCTTTATGAATGACGTGTTTAATTGTATGCTATATTTATTACAAAAGGGAGGGCAACTCAATAGTAAAGGATTTGTTAAGAACTAATATATTGCTGGCGTGGTCTACTCCTGTAAAAGAAATTAGTGTCTTGCTTTTATAGAATAATAAATGTTACAGGCAAATATTTATGAAATAAATTTCTATAGTTGACAAACATGTAAGTAAAATATATAAAGTAAAACTGCCTATGTCAAATTGGATGGTACCAGTGAATCTTAAAAACCTTTGGTTGATTTCAAGGATTTTAAAGTTTCAAATCATTGCCTATAATTAGATTCTCCAATTCCTTCCTTTCTCTCCTAAAAGCACTCCAGCAAAGATTTGTATATATAAAACTTTATGAAACCGTAATTAGTGCAACAATTTTTGTCTTCTTTGCTAAATCTAATACCTCAAATTAAGTTTTTTTTTTTTTTATCTTGAACAGCATCTAAAAGCCCCAACACATTGTTCTGCTTGGACAGCAACTCTTCTCCATACTCAGGCTCATATCCATCTCTTACCATCTACACAAATACTTCCAGGTCAAATATTAGACATTTTAAAATCTCAAAGCTAAAATTGTACTAAGGTTATCTCACCAATGCCTACTCCTTCTACAATCTATTCTCCATTCCTTTTTCCCCTTTATACCTCACCTCTGATATGACCCCCCCCAAAAAAAAATCCTGATGACAAAAAAATCCAACGATAGTCAGATCCATACCTTACCATTATTTCTTTCCTGAATAATTGCAACTGCTGTCTAATGAGTTACCCTGGTTCTCCATTGTTTCCCAAGAATCTGTTTCAACAGTCCCTTTGGAAACTCAGACTGGATAATCATCTTCTTGTACCCCATGAAAAGTAATCCACTTCATATTGTGAAAGGAAAGACCTTGAAATGGTATTCAGACCTCATCTCCACCCATTATCTCTTGGAGCTCATTTCTGTTTTTTCTCTTGCATTTACTTTGTGCCATTGCCCATTGTTTTGGCAAAGCATACACCTCTCTCAAGACCTTTTTACTTGTTACCTTCTGCTTCACACATTCTTTTGTACATAACGAGGAACTGACTTTCCCACCTTAATTTTGGTTTTATTTCAATATCATCTTCTCAAAAGGCTCATTTTGAAACCTAAATTTAAAGGCAGGTGCTGCCTCTTATTACTGATCCCTGTTACCCATTTTAATTTCCTCCAGTGTTTTCCTGTATCTAGCATGATTGTCACAAGACTTTGGCTCCTGCTCCAAGACCTACATTTGGAAGACACCCATGGGTCCTTTCTCATGGTTGGAGAAGTCATGCAGTCCAAGGAACTGCTCACAGGGACGCGCAGACCTTCCCTTGTGAGACCAAGAGTCAGATAGCAGAAAACCAAACTGTCATAGCAACAACCCATGAGAGCCTATGTCATCAAGACATACTGCGACGCTAGTAAAGCATGCTTTATTAAAGAATGCTTCGGTGAGAAAGGGCCAAGATGTTGGAGAGTAGTGCCACTGAACTTTGGAATATGTTGACCCATGTGTGCATGTGGTACATAAAGTCCTCTCAGTATAAGATGAAGGCAAGGATTAGAAGCGATGAGGGTCGGTGCAGCACCTAGCTATTCACTGGTTACCACAGACCACTTAGAAACTCTGAAAGGATTGAAAATCCTGTATTGGTGTTTATAATATAAATATATAATGTAGCAACTATATATATACATATATATAATGTAGTCTGCAACACATAGCTCCATTTCTTGCTAGAAAATTCGTAGACTGGATTATTCTACAACTAGAAACTATGGTATTTGCTTTCATTTAGAACTTTCTTTCCTCTTAAAAATTAATTTTATTGATGTACAGAAAAGTTACAGTTATATAAGTCAGGTAATGAGCACATTTCTTGTTGAACATTGTTATCCCCTCCCTCCATTTTCTCCACTTACCCCCCCCCCACCATGTTGTAAAGTTCATTTTCAACATAGTGTCTGTGAGTATCGCTGTTGCATTGGTTCACCCTTTGTCCTTTGTCTCACCATCTTGTTGTGCTCCTTCCCTTTCCAAAATCAGATAAATGTATACACAAGGCACAGAGTACCAAAATAAAAAAAAAAACAGTGACAACAGCAGATAAACCAAAGGGAAAAATGAAAGAACAAAGAAATAACTTCACACAGTACATTAAAAACAAAGAAAATCCTCTTGTTTCCATATCTTGGAGTTCATTTTGATTAGCATCATTTTATATGGTCATATGTACATAGCTAGTGAACAATTGTGATCCTCTGCTAGAACTATGCTAGACATATACTAATTATTACTAATGATGGAAACAATGGAGTCTATGTTTCTTTGGGTCTGGCTTACTTCACTTAAAATAATTTTTCCCAAGTCTTCCCATTTCCTTACAAATGGGGTGATGTCACTTTTTGTGATGGGCGCATAGAATTCCATTGTGTATATATAACTCATTTTCTTGATCCATTCAACTATGGAGGGGCATCTGGAATGATTCCATATAAGTTTATCTGATTTGGGGATGGTAAGGGAATCACAGAAATGGTGAGCCAAAGGAAAAAAGGGTGAACCAAATCAACGGCTACACTCACAAGACACTATGTGAGAAATGAACTTTACAACTTGGGAGGAAAAGAGTGGGTTGGGGGGAAGAGGGAAAGAAGGAGAAAATGAAGGAAAGAGTAGCAATGTTTGACAAGAATTGTACTCATTTCCTTACTATATATCTGTAATCCCTTTGTGTACCACCTTTACAATAAAATAAGCATACAAACTGGGACTGGGGTTATGATTTAGTGGTAGAGTGCTTGCCTAGCATGCATGAGGCCCTCAGTACCGCATAAACAAAAAAAAGTCATTCAATAAATCATAAAAAAGACTACAAGCTGTTGGTGCTGCTTCTCCTATTAAATCATAGGTAGCTGTGGCACAGTGCTTGTGTACTACAAGAGGCCCTGGTTCAAAACCTACCACTGAGAAAAAAAGGAGGGGTACTAAAAATAGACATTTTTTATTCCAAAAATCTACTTCTATATGTGTTCCTAATGGAAAGTACAGATAGCATTGTCTAGAATGGAGGCTTATGCCAATGCTCAGTCCAAGAAATACTACATATCACATATGTATAGATTATATTATTCAATAGCTTATGATACATGTATACAACATAGAATCATACAATTCTTAAATGAAACATGATGGAATAATATTTTGAAAGGTTTGTTTATACACTATTAAGTGAGAATGGCTACATAAAATTGAAATAAAATTTTTTCTCAGAAAACTGCAGGGATTATATGCATATATATATATATATATATATGTTTCTATACACATATAGTCTAGTGACAAGTATGTCAATAATTATGACAATATAATGAATTTTTATAGTATATGTTATATTTTTAATAAAATGAATTAAAATACTGAGAATGAAAAAGCAAACGTCATCTGCATGTTATGTCATGAATTATATTCTGAGTACTCCATTTTTTGAAAGTTTCTCTAGTTGCATTATAGTTATCATTGTACTGTTAAGGAGAATTTATAAAGCATCTGTTCTCTTGATATCAGTTTTATATTATATTCTCAATGGTTATAGCAAAAGGACTACAGGAAGGAATATAAGGAATGTAGTTTAGTCTTCCCCAGTTAGATTTATTTCATATTCTCTGTGGTATTTCCCTTAACCAAACATAATTATACTGCAACAAGTGTCTCACAAAACATTATTTTAAGGAAATTCTACTTTATCCAATAATAGGAGCAATGGCTTCCTTGGGGAAGTTTTCCCAACATATAACAAGTACTGTCTTGAAGTACTGGGGTCCAGCCATGGCTTTGGCTCTGGTCAAGTCCCCCCATTACATTTGGCGTTCACACGCCTCCTTTGCCCTGTGAGAGGACAGAAGCAAATATGCCTTGGGATTTCTGCAACTCTGATTTCCATGAATTTGACCCATCAATTTAAGTCAGAGAAATCAGTTTGCAAAAGAAATTCCCACTTTACCAAAGTAGAGAGGGATGATATAATTAACTATGAGGGGACCCGAGGTATTTACATTCTACTTCTATCAGTCCCGCCATTAGGATAAGTAAACCTTCAGGGCACTGATGGCCTTGAATTATGGGGAGACAGAGGTTAGGCTTTATTATGGTTTGAATGTCTGTACTATCCTAGATTCATGTGTAGGAGACATTTAATTGCCATTGAGGACTTATTACAGATGAGACTTTGTGGAGGTAATTAGGTCATGAGGGCTTGTCCCTCATGAATGGTTTAAAGCCATTACTTTGAGTATGGGTTCTCATTTCAACGGGTTCCTTCTAAAAGGACAAGTTTGGTCCCTTATCTCTGCCTGTCCCATACCATATTATGATACAGTCAACCAGGATCCTGCAAAATATCAGAAACTTGACCTTGGACTTCCAGCCCAGAACTGAACTGTAAAAGTAAACAGCAAGAATCATGGCCAGTATAATGTGTTGAAACTCTAAAATGGTAGCCAGTTTTTTTGTTGTTGTTGTTCTGTTTGTTTTTTTTTTTTACAAAAATAAATATGTAATAAAATGTCATGGTTAAATACCTGACTAATAATACAGAAGTCTGTGAAAGATTTCTTGAGTTGAAAAAGAAATTTTCATCATTTCTATTTCAGGAATTCTCACCAAAAACAGATTTGAAAAACAAAGTGATATGATACTTAACAACAACAAGAAAAAAATACCTCTTCTTTAATACCATGTAGAAAACAGAGAAAGTAAAAAATATATTCTTCCATGGCAAATTCCTAAGCAAGGTTTTTGTAAAGAAAAATAGAATATTGTTTGTAATGAATAGCTTCGTTCTTTAGCTATTCCTTTTGTAATAATAGATGTTACATTGTGTTTAAACTATCTCAATTTACATAACTATGTTTTCTTTCCCTTGACAATATCCTTCTTTTATGACTAATGCTTAAAGAACAGTCAGACAATTTCTTTAATAATGTATAGCATGCTAGGTACAGGTAATAGGAAATCATGATGCAAGATTTTAAATGATTCCAAAGCTTAATCATCACAGCAAATTTTAGACAATCAACAGGGAATTGTTATGAGACAAAATCTTATAAACTAGTGAGTTTTTAAACTATATTCTTATCCTATTAATATACTGTTCTGTAACCACCTTAAAACCTAGCTTTTCGTATCACTGGGTAAAGGAGAATAATTCCATAGATCCAGGAAACAGTATTTACTGTATCTTTATTACATGATTATTAGCCCAATAAATCCATCAACACCTTATTCTTGAGTAATTGACATGATTAAATAACTGCTCCGAAATCAAATGATGTGTAGCTTCCCAGAATATCACCTTTCTCATCAAAAGAGTAACAAATGCTAAATGACATTGACATCAATATAGGAAGCATATAACATTTTTATTTGTAAAAAGAACATTTTTTTCAACCAAAGCAATGCTTAAGCAACTAGCATACTTACTTTGCTTATTAGATTTTTGTCTCAACATGTTTGATTTCATGATTGTAATGAGGAAATGGCAAATTGAGCATATGTCTTGTTCTGATGAATCATCTGACAAGTTGGTTGACTGACCTTTTCAGACTTCCTTCTTCTGCTTCTCCAACTCATTGCTTTCTTTTAATTGACTATATTTTATGTAAGTTCATTGACCAACAACTCTGGAAACAGGAACTTTGCATAGATCCACAGGGTACTAATTAGTACTTGGCAGAATGTACTCTGCCAAGGGAGATGGGTTCAATCTGTGTGTTCAATGAGTTCTGGATTTGCCAATGGAGGTGTCGACAAGGATAGTGATTAGTAATGTCAAGTAGAGCAAGGGCAGTACAAGAGCATTTAGGAAATTTTATTTAATCTGTAGACATGTACTCTTGGGAAGGATAATAAAAATCACAGATCCAAGAGGACATAATATCATTGTTTAGGTAACGTTGCAATGATATAGAGTTGTGCCATGTTATGGTTTTGACCTTTATAGTGTAAAGGAAAATAAATAATGTTTTACTATCTTGCTTAAATTCACAGTAGGACTTCTACATCTCATTTCTCCATGTTTCTACCTTTCAGAGGCAAATCTTCTTTTTTAAGTTTTTTTATTGTGAAAATACTGTGCAGAGGGGTTACAGTTACATTAGCAAGTTAATGAGTACATTTCTTATCAAACATTGTTGCCTCTTCCTTTGTTTTCCCCAACCCTCTCTTCCCTCCCACCTCTACAACTATACTCCCCCCACCCCACCTAAATTGTAAAGTTGGTTTCTTTTTGCTTTTTTTTATATGCTGGTCCTGGCACTTACGATTAGGGTCTAGGTACTATCCCTGAGCTTTTCTGCTCATGGCTAGCGTTCTACCACTTCAGCCACAGCTCCACTTCTGGCTTTTTGTTAGTTAATTTGAGATGAGTCCCACCAACTTCCTGGCTTAGTCTGGCTTTGAACCACAGCCTCGTGACTAGCTAGGATTATAGGTATGCGCCATTTGCACCTGGCTAAGGCAGATCTTGTATTTAAAAAACTATTCAAAATATTAGGAAGACAGAACTAGACCCCAAGCAACTAGAACCAATTTGAAAAGATTGATGATAAATGACCAATACAGTGTATTACAAAGTTCACAAATCACCAGTGACCATTTTATTCATTCATTTTTGCCCACTACTCCTCAACCATACATAGCCAATAGTTCCAAAATGTCAACTTAAAAGCTTTAAGAAGCTAAGAACAGAGAGCTATGGAAGGGTTGTCAGATTGGTGTATTGAAAAGACAACAAATTAAAATCAGAGGTTGCTAAGCCAGATACCCTAAATTCTAAGTGAATGATCTTGGGGAATGTATAGACCCTCGAAGAATATCTCTTTACTTACAAACAAAATGAAAAAAATAGAGACACTGAAAAATAAGAGAACTGTTGCCACTCCAATAGTGATTTAAAATGGTAAGGTAATATATAATCTTATTAGAATTCTGTGAGTAACACATACCGATTCTCAGAAATTAAGTCTTTATGTCTAATCAAGTAGCAGTTTTTAAGTTTGAGTACATCAAAACAATTAAAATTTGAGTAATAAGACTAGCAAAAGAGCCTGGCACCAGTAGTTCACCCATATAACCATAGGTATTCAAAGGTTATAAGAACAGGTGACTAATATCAATGCATTCAGTAGCATAACTAAACAGGACAATTTGATCAAGAAAAATGAAACTTAATTTCCATAATTGTATTTTAGAATCATCAGAAAGAGTTTCTTTCCCCTACATCATTTAATTTGATCTAATTATTGAAATTCCAATGAAAGCATATCAAATTAAATGTGAGATATTTATATTTGTATTAATTTATACTTGTATTAAAGATAACATGCCCATTAAAATTATACACAGATGTAAGTATAATGTTCACCCTTTCTTGTGGCCCTCTGAGATATATTTTATTTGGCAGTATAATCATGAACCATAAAGACATTCATACACTGTATAATAGTTATATTTACCAAAAATTATGCCAAATAATGACTTTGGAAGAAGAAAACCTTCATGCCAAAATATCTATTACCATACTATTTATGTTTATTAAGCTACTGGGATAACATATCTGACCTCATGTACATAAATGGTAATGTATACTCAGGTTCATTCATAGTATGGAAATTATATAGTCACTAGGGTATTTATAAAACTTTATATCAGAGAATATGCCAGTATTGCAATATTATTATGTGCAAACATCCCAATAATTTTTGGCATGCACTGATTTAACACTATGAAAAATGTTCAGAGAAAAACAATTGAATAATTCATCAAAATATTAATGTTTATATCTTGGGTAAAGAGAAATTGTTACCTACTTCTTTGAAATCTTATGTACTTAGAAAAATGTATATTCTCTCACAATCAGAAATAATTCTTAATAGATAAAATAATATGAGCATCATTTAGCTGCAGAAAATTGACTGGGAAATTTAAAATATGGTACTGGTACTTAGAGATTAGATCTCAGAGGAAATTGAATTTTTAAATAATACCAAAAGTAGAGTCTGAGGAAACATGTTTTTGATTTATTTCTAACTTATTCCTTCTATATACCTGCAGATTTGATAATAAGACTGAAAATCTTTGAAACTTGTATATCAAAACAATCTTTTCATAACTTTTCACCTTCTAAATCAACCTGAAATTTGAAGAAAATCATAAGTGATTTAAAAAAGTATATACTAAACTGTGCAGCATCTTTAGAACATTTGCTATGGTTTGTGAAATTTTAGTAATATATTACCATGCCGTTTTCTCCAGTGTAGATCCCCTAATGTGAGGCCACTTATGAGACACTGAGTAGCTTCACTAATAACAGACTACCTGAATAAATTCTTGACCTGAATGATAGATAGCTGCAGAGGAATTTTATTGAAGATTATATGGGAAATGCATGGGATAGCTTACATTAGAAATGAACTTAAAAAGAGAAACACTAGTATGAATATGGAAAGGATACAGAAACACTTGATTATTATTGAAACAATTCCATCATGAAGCAGAGTTCTGAACAGGGAACTTAAGGTTTAACCAGCAATTGAGAAAAAATGTACTAAGTAGATGAGAAGCAATTGTGAACAGAAAGGCTTTCCTTCAAAGGGCTAGCTGACTCATTCCACAATGGAACTAAAACCTATAGAAGGGAAGCCATTTCTTAAATAAAGCCAGTGGGATTTGAATATTCATGTGGTCCATTGTGTAACAATAATACAGATCCTTCAATAATTGAGAAAGAATATCTTTCTCTGGTTTGAGAGAACATTAATTTTTTGAATGTTATTTTAAATAGTGTGTTAAAATGAAGAAATGCTAAACTTCTCTAACCATAAAAGAAATGCAAATCAAAACAACATTGAGATACCACCTCACCCCAGTTAGAATGGCTATAATCAAGAACTCTAACAATAACAGATGCTGGAGGGGATGTGGACAGAAGGGAACCTTACTGAATTGTTGATGGGAGTATAAACTTGTTCAACCACTTTGGAAAGTAGTATGGAGGTTCCTCAAAAGACTCCACATAGAACTCCCCTATGACCCAGCAATCCCTCTTTTGGGCATTAGCCCAAAGGATCACAAACAAGGACATACTAAAGTTACCAGCACAACTGTGTTTATTGCAGCATTATTCTCCATAGCTAAGATATGGAACCAACCCAAATGCCCCTCAGTAGATGAATAGATCAAGAAGATATATATATATATGTATATGTGTGTATATGTATGTATATATTTATATCTATGTATATATACATATATGTGTATATATACATATATATGTGTATAATATATATATATATATATATATATATATATATATATATAATGGAATTCTATGCCTCCATCAGAAAGAATGACACTGCCCCATTTGTTAGGAAATGGAAAGACTTGGGAAAAATTATATTAAGTGAAGCAAGCCAGACTCAAAGAAACATAGGTTTCCCTTATTTTCAATAACTAGTATATATCTAGGACAAGCAGAAGAGCTCAAAAACTATGTACATAAGACCATATAACCTGATGCTAAACAAAATGAACCCCAAGATAGAGACACAAGAAGTTTTATCTTTGTTGCTGTTAATTTTAATGTACTTATAGTGTACTAGTGATTTTTTGTTTCTTTTTGTTTGTTTGTTTGTTTTTTATTGTGAAAATCCTGTACAGAGGGGTTACAATTACATGGGCAAGATAATGAGTACATTTCTTATCAAGCATTGCAGCCTCCTCCTTTGTTCCCCTTCCCACCCCATCCTCCCCCCCCCCTCCCCACCCAACCCTCCTCCCCCCCCCCCACCAAAGTTGTAAAGTTTGTTTTGGACATAACGACTTGTACGTCTCATTTTGCAATAGATCCACCTGTATCCCTGTTTAAACGATTGTTTTTTCCCTTCTCCTCCACAAATTATAACAACATCAAATACAGTGAAAGCAGGGATTACACCGTGAAGTAAGCCAGGCCCAAAGAAACATAGGTCCCATGGTTTCCCTTATTTGCAATAACTAGTATATGTCTGAGTCAAGCAGAAAAGGTCAGATAAGTTGATGTTAGGGAAATGAACCCTAAGATATGTATTCAAATATTTTTTTCTTTGATGTGATTGTTTCTAACACATTTATAAGATTATTTCTTTTTGTTCCTTTTTATGTTCTTCCCCCATGGTACAACCCCTGATGTTACTGTATTTGATTTTGGTGTCCTGCATCTTGTATACACATTTTTCTAGTTTGGGAAGGGGGAAGGGAAATAACAAAATGCTGAAATAAGGACACAGGATGACCTACTGTAATAGTAAGCACAAGAAAGTATGTTGAAAATGAACTTTACAACTTTGAGTGGGAGAAGGGGACATGGGAGGGAGGAGTTGAGGAGGTGGAGAGGGAAGGGATGGTGCAGGGGAAAAACAAAGGAGGGTGTAACAATGCTCCATAGGAAGTGGACTCATTATCTTGCTTATGTAACTGTAACCCCTTTGTACAGTATCTACAATAAAAAATATATATTAAGAAAAAATAGTGTGTCAAGGAATTGACATTTAACAAAGCAATTTATAAATACAATATATCTTGATCAATGTCACCCCTTTTAACCTTCTTACCCAACCCTCCCCTCCCACCCTTCAACTTTTCTTAATTTTGAAGGATATACATTGGATTCTGGATTGTTTGTCCTCTTCTCCTTTTCATTTTCCTACCCCTTTCCCTTTGACCCTACCCCACACCTTTTGAGTATTACCTTCCTGCTGTCAGAGAACATTGACTTCTATAATTAATATAGATGATATCCCAAGGTCTATTTGTAAATTTTGTTTAGAGATAGCAAAAGAATTAGTACATTTTTATGTACCTTAGTACGTTACTACATTTAATAGAAATCTTTCTCCCAAATTAAAAAGAGATATAATATCATGTCCCAATAAGGGACAAGATAGAAAATAGCACCAAGATAGCTCTACATACTGGAAATGCAGCCTAACCATGACTATGATTCTTGTACTCTTTTGGCTGCCAGATGCTTTTGTTTTCTCTTAGAGATGGGCTTCTCATAAGTAAAATGTGGGAAAGCAGAACAGCCTGAATTCTAGCTGCCTCTGAGAAAACCTTTCGGCTATCCCACAGCCAGAACAACTGCTCCTTAGCTCTCAGGTGCAAAATCAGTAGCGGAATTGTGGTGGCTCCAAATTCATCATTTGTATGAGAGTCTAATGCCCACTCTCATCACCATGTTCTCTGTGTGTTGAAATACTACAAGAGAAGGTTTTTGATGTGATCATTGCTGAATATGGTTTCAGGAGATGATACAACTAATGACTTCATAGTTGAACATGATCAAGAATCTGACCACATGACAGAAAATGCCACTGCCAGCTTTCCTGCTTTGAAAATTAAAGTGTTTGTATAATAGGTTCTGTGTGCAAGCTCAGTGCCATAATATAAAAGACAGTTATACACTTTAATAGGTAACAATAGCATAGATGAATCATCTGATGAATTGTTATCCAGTAATCTGTAGATAGATGAATTTATGCAGAAGAGATGGATTCTAGGTCTGTTTACTCAAGCTGATATCTTACATTATGAGTGCTATTTTTCTTTATACCATACTACCCCAGTCTCCCAACATGCATCGAAACACTAATGTATAAAGGCTTTTTTCTGTGTTGTTTTTGTTCTTTAGTCTCGTTATCAGAAGTGTTTTTGATTAAGATATATTTGGCTCATATATAAAACTTGTCCCTCCTCTTCTATATAGTAAACATATTTACCCTATGATGATCTATACAAAGTTTCATGTTTATATTTTCAGTATTGAAAGTCTTTCTTTCTTTGCTTTCTTTTTTAAAAAAAGTCTTTACCCTTAATGAAGGAATCCATGGAATTGACATTTAGCAATGTTTTCACATTATGGCACAAATGGAATGTGACAATATTTGAATGTCACGCTGGGGTTGAAGGACTTGAAATATCAAGCCCAAGTGTTGCAGCAGGCAGAGGAGATCAATATCTAGTGCCTACTCCATCTACCTGCTGCAAACCTTTATGTATCACTGGGAATGTCAGAGAAGCGAATTTCTGGACCCAGTAAAAGCGTAACAAATTAGAAACTGAGAACAAGACCCAGCAATCTGCATCCAAACAAGCTCTCCAAGGTGATTCTGAGATGTTCTGATAGTTGAGTATCTTTGCACTTTGCTTTTCTAACAGAGAAACTGCACTGAATTAACCTCTATGGTCAATTCATGAGACAAGATTGCAGGGATTCATAGGTACAGAAGAAGTAAAATGTCTGGACTATCAGAGGTTTGGACACTAGGAGTGACATTCAAAATTCCTGATATCTGATAAAGCACAGACACTAGGCAGTCAGAATCATGTCACCAATAATAATGAGTAGTAGGCAGGCATACACTGCTGAACAATTAGCCTTTCATAAACTCCAGGACAACTGTGAGTCTATCTCCTTGATCCCGGAAACTACCCTCCATCATCCAGACCCTCTTGACTAATAGCCTCACCCATTCGTAAGAGGTTGATAATTTATGTGGTACAGATAATCTTGCAAAATTAAACCTTTCTTCTTAATATTCAGTCAGGATCCTAAAAGTCCAAATCACTAGATTTTTGTTTTTGTTTTTAGGAGGAATTCCCATATATTTCATTCAAAATAGTCATAATCCATGAGAGGAGCTAATATTAGAAAATTATAGAATCTTGTCCTAATTTTTTTCTACTAGTAAGCAAGTAAACAATTGAGAGTTCTTTCAAGGCATTGTGCCATACATTGATTAATATCTTACTGGATTTCAAATGTATTTATAGGACACAGGAAGATACAATAAACTTTATCTGATTTATACCTCTTACATTGTTCCGCTTTGTTCCAATCTCATACATATTTATGTCCTAAGAGAAGTATGGACTTAGTAAGGTCTGAATTTTTTATTGATTGGAGGGTAGATCATGGGGCTTGAACTTAGGGCCTGAGTGCTCTCCTGATCTCTTTTGCATGAGGCTAGTACTCTACCACTTTGAGCCCAGCTCCACTTCAAAGTTCTGAAATACTTGATTGATAATAAAACCATAGTGGATTTGGGGAAGGAAAGGGAAATAACAAAATGGTGAGACAAAGGACAAAGGCTATCACAATAGTGATATTCACAAGACACTATGTTAGAAATGAACTTTACGTCTTGGGGGGAGGGAAGATAGAGAGGAAGGAAAGTGGAAAACAAGGGGGAGGGTAGCAATGTTTGACAATAAATATACTCATTACATTACTTTTGTAACTGTAATCCCTCAGTATATGACCTTTACAGTAAGTTGTCATAAAATCTAAATATAAATAAATAAAGCCCCTGATGCCTAGGATAACCACCCCCTCCAAGATAAAAGCAGCACAGCAAATATTGAAAACACAAAAGGAAATATAACAGGTACTTCTATGAGATTTCTTGCCACCCCTTTAAACAATTGTGAATTTTATAATGTTGTGTTTCTTTCAAAATAGCCTCTCTACCTATAAAAGCCAGATCACAAAAGATAGGCTCTAAATTAAGATTTCTCTAAATTCAGATTTCACTATTTACTCTAGTTTTCTATAATTGCAGATTTCCCTAAAATTTAATTCATGGGCATAACATTACTGAATTTTTTTTTTTTTTGGGTCGGTCATGGGGCATGAACTCTGGGCCTGGGCACTGTCCCTCAGCTCTTCCGCTCAAGGCAAGCACTCTACCACTTGAGCTACAGCGCCACTTCCGGTTTTCTGGTGGTTTTTTGGAGATAGGAGTCTCACCCTGGCTGTCTTCGAACTGTGATCCTCAGAACTCACGGTCCTGAGAAGCTAGGAACACAGGCATAAGCCACCAGTGCTTGGCCACTATTGAACTTTCTAGATAGATGTTATTTATAAATTGATATTATTGATATATATTAAGTAGTACATGAGATCACATGTAGCCTTTGCCCATTTCTCCAAAGAAAATATCTTACAACACTTTAGTACAACATCACAATCGGGATATTGACATTGAGACAATTCCATCACCCAGGAATTTTGTCTATGGAACTTCCAAACCTCATTGTCTCCTCTAAAGAGGCCTGTCAACTCTTGGCATGTTATGCAGTTCCTTCACTTTTCAGTTTAAGAAAGTTATACAAGTAGAATCATGTACTATATAACTTTTTGACACTAATTATTTTTTACTTAGCATTGTTTTTTTGAGAGTTCTTTGAGTTGTATACAGTTTGTTCCTTTGAACCACAGGCTAGAATTCCATGGTATAGATGCACAAAAGTTTAATAATGAAACCAAGGATTGATATCTGGGTTCTTTTCATTTTATGTAAGTAACAAATGAAGCTGCTATAAATATTTTTGTACAGTGTTTTAGGTTTTCACTTCTTTGGGATAAATGCCTACATGTGTAATAGGTGGTTCATATTTGTTTTGAAAGTAACTGCCAAAATGGTTCCAGAGTAACTGTCTACCAGCAATGGATATATAAATGATTCAGTTTCTCTGGATTATTATCACTTTAGAAACCATTTTAGCTGGCTGCCAGTGGCTCATACCTGTAATCTTAGTTATGCAGGAGGCTGAGATCTGAAGATCACAGTTCAAAGCCAGCCAGGGCAGGAAAGTTCATGAGACTCTTATCTCTAATTAACCACAAAAAGCCCCGGACTGCAAAAAATGTTAATCATTCTGATAGTGTTCAAAACCAATGAAGTGTATCTTGTCAATATCTTGGTGTTTAATTGTGTTAAACATCTTATTTACTTACTTGTCTCTTGTGTATTCTCTTCATTGAAATGCCTCCTCATGATTTTACCCAATTTCTCTCTCTTTCTTCTTCTTTTCTTTTCTTTCCTATTATCTTTCTTTCTTTCTTTCCCCTCTCCCTTCCTTTGCTTGCCTGATTGCTTGTTTGCTTGCTTTTTTCCCCCTTTATTTTGGCAGTACTAGGGAACTGAAGCCAGGGCCTGAAGTTGTCTTGCTTACTAGACAAGTGCTGTGAATCCTGGCACAAACCCATTTTAATTATTGTTGTTGTTGTTATTACTACTACTATTACTACAAATAATGCTAAAGCTTTAAGAGTTTTTATACAGTCTAAATACTGTTTGTCCATAGGATTTACATGTTGCAAATATTTTCTTATAGTATGTAAATTATTTTTACATTACAACTGTATTTTCCTTTCTCAAAAGTTTTTCATTTTGATGAAATCTGATACATTACTTTTTCCCCAAATCAATCATTCTTGTGCTGGTAAGGCAAACAATGCTGAGGAGATTCAAAACATTTTTTCCTATTCTTCTCCCTTATGTTTTTCATTTCCTTCTTTGACTGCCTTTTGTTCCATATAAGACATGAGTATATTTGTGTAGATTCATCTGTGATCATTGATCTTGCCCTGTGTCTATCTCTCTTCACATGACCATAATCATATTCTCAATCTTCATACCAGCTAGAGTGACTCTTCTGTGTTTTTTAATATAAATTTTTTCTCTTTAAGTGGTTTCAGCAATTCTGTAGGCTGTTTTTCTATATAAATTTCATATTTTCCATATGTTTTAGAGTAAGTTTATCTATGTCTATTTTAAAAAAACATTACTGGTATTTTGATCTTGGGAATTTTTCAACCATACTTGTTCAAAGAAATACAGAATCATTGCAAAAACAAAATGTAGAACACACTTTTTGAAATAGAAATTTAGTCTGGGTGCTCTGTGTCTTTAATTGCTTGTGTGGGATACAGCAGTGCTTCACAAAATCTCCGAATTTATATTCTATGGCCATGTTTGACAACCTTTGGTCTACAAAAAAACTTTTATGAACAATATTTATGAGCTAGGATTGCATTTTGCATTTTTTAAAGGCGGTTAAATATCAAAGAATGTCTAACTGAGGCCCTATGTAAGTCATGAGTCCTAAAACATATGTGTCTCTTTATAGAACAATCTTGCCAGCCCTTAATACAGTCTCATTTGTGTTACAGGGAACAAAGAAGACAACTATTAAAATCTCTGAACTTGTAAAGGTCGCTCAATGAGAACTAAGTATGTTTAAAGTTCTTTTCAATCCAGTTAAAAACCATTCAATATCACAATGTTGATCCTTCTGATCCAGGAGCATGGGAGGTTTTTCCACTTCCTAAGTTCTGCTTTGATTTCCTTTTTCAGGTTTTTAAAGTTTTCATTGTAGAGGTCTTTCATTGCTTTAGTTAATTCAAACATATTTAATTTTGGGGGGGGCTATTACAAAAGAAGTTGCTTTCCTGATTTCAGCTGCGCTCTTCTTATTGTTGGCACACAAGACAGCCATTCATTTTTGAGGGTTAATTTTATACACTGCTACTTTGCCAAAATATTCCCTAAGGCTACCTACAAATTCAATGTGATACCAGTCAATATCCCAACCCCATTATTCAATGAAATAGAAGCAATCCAAAAATTCATACGGAACAATAAAAGAACCCAAAGAGCAAAATTGATCCCTAACAGAAATAACAGTGCTGGAGGAATATCAATACCAAATTTCAAACTCTATTACAAAGCCATAGTAATCAAACCAGCTTGGTACTGGCACAAGAACAGACCTGAAGACCAATGGAATAGCATTGTAAACCCAGAAATGAAGCCACAGACCGATAGCCACCTAATCTTTGATAAGGGAGCTAAAAATGATAGAATGGAAGAAAGACAGCCTCTTCAGTAAATGGTGCTGGCAAAATTGGTTAATCACGTGTAGAAAACTAAAGCTAGATCCTAGTACTTCACCCTGTACCAGAAACAACAGCAAATGGATCAAAGATCTCGGAGTCAAAGCAGACACTCTGAAAACATTACAGGATGGAGTAGGAGAAAACCTAGGTCTCCTTGGCACAGGCCGAAATTTTCTTAATAGAGACCCAGAAACACAACAAATCAAAGAAAGATAGGACAAATGGGATTGAATGAAATTGAGAGCTTCTGCATGGCAAAGGGCATAGCTAGCAAGATCAATAAAAAGCTCAAAGATTGCGAGAAGATCTTCACTAGCCATACAATGGACAAGGGTCTCATATCTAAAATATACTTGGAACTCAAAAAATTAAATCCCTCAACAACAAATCTTTAAAGAAACAACTGCCCAATAAATGAGTGAGCTAAAGACTTAACGAGAAACTTCTCTGAAGAGAAAAGAAGGATGGCCAATAGACATATGAAGAAATGCTCAACCTCTCTAGCCATAAAAGAAATTCAAAGCCAGGCGCCAGTGGCTCATGCCTGTAATCATAGCTGCTCAGGAGGCTGAGATCTGTGGATCCTGGTTCAAAGCCAGTCCGGGAAGGAAAGTCTGTGAAACTCTTATTTACACTAAACCACCAGAAAACTATAACCCCTCTGTACAGTATTTTCACAATAAAAAAATGTATTATAAATAAATAAACCATTCAATAAATGAATCTCTATTCTGCTTTATGTAATCCATTAAAAGTTTATTAATGTGTTTATTAATAAATTAATAAATTTCTAATATAATATAGTCTGATGAACTGATATGTATGATACTATTTATATACATATTTATCATCATCCACTTTTTCCTCCTGGATTTATGAGTGAGCCCAGCACTCTACCATTGTGTCATACTGCTTAATTTTGGCATTCACAGTTTAAAGGATGGTTCTTTTTTTTTTTTTTTTTTTTTTGAGAATACTGTACAGAGGGGTTACAATTACATGGGCAAGATAATGAGCACATTTCTTATCAAGCATTGTTGCCTCCTCCTTTGTTTCCCCTTCCCATCCCTTCCCATACCGCCCCTACACCCGATCTTCCCCCTCCCCACCACCAAAGTTGTAAAGTTTCGTTTTCAGCATAAGGACTTGTACATCTCATTGTTGCAGTAGGTCCACCTGTATTCCTATTTAAACAATTTGTTTTTCCCTTCCCCTCCACAAATTATACCAACATCAAATACAGTGAAAGCAGGGGTTACACCATGGGGAAGGGACATACAAAGCAACAAAGAAATCATCTTATAAATATGTTAGAAACAATCACAAGAAAGAAAAAACATTTGAATGCTTCTCTTGGGGTTCATTTCCTTAACATCATCTTATCTGACCTTTTCTGCTTGACTCAGACATATACTAGTTATTGCAAATAAGGGAAAACATGGGACCTATGTTTTTGGGGGCATGGGGGGGGCGCACGGGCGCGAGCACGCTGGTGCTGAGGCTTAAACTAAGGGCCTGGTTGCTGTCCCTGAGCTTCTTTTTCTCAAGGCTAGTACTCTACCACTTAAGCCACAGCACCACTTCTGGCTTTTTCAGAGTACTTTATTGGAGATAAGAGTCTCAGAGATTTTCCTATCCAGGAAGCATGGCCAACTGGTATCCTTAGATCTCAACCTTCTGAGTAGCTAGGATGACAGGTATGAGCCCCCAGTGCCAGGCTAGTTTTACTGCTTTTATTTTATATTCATCATTGTTAACATAATTCAATAATCAATAACTTTCTTCATATCATCCAAATCCTAAGGAGCTGATACTTGCCATGACAGATTTTTATATATAATTTTTATTACAGCCTGTGAAAAAAGGATTATTCACTCCACGTATATGGATTTTAAAATATCTGATACTATGCAAAGTGCTGTGAGAAACAGTAATCTTACCATCAGATAGGACAACCACCTCACAAAGGTTAGTGTGACATTAACACAATGACAGACATGCACAAGAACTCAACAGGAATGCAAGTAAATAAGACCTCCATAAAATCTAATTACCAACATGAAAATTACAATACAGTTAAGAATATCCATATCGACATAATGGATTTCCATTACCTATAAATCAGAGCTCATAAAAATAAGAAGCAGAAAACTAAAATATTACTGCTCAATGGCTATGGAAATATCACAAGGTTAATTTTCTTTTTTTGCAGCATAAACCATTACCTCAAGTTCTATGTACAGAGATAAATTATAAACCTTTCTAATTCTGGCACAAAGGTAGTGTTCACAATTTTTATATAATAATAGTGAAGTGGGAATGAAAAAATGCCTTATTTGTCATCGGGCTATCTAAATTGTATCCACATAAAAACAAATTTATGACTATCAGAGGCAAAGTTGCACTGAGATGATAAATCAGAGTAGAAAGGGAGGTTTTTTTCAATGCAGGTTTAATTCTCAAGAGTTATATAACTGCAAGCTAAAATCAAACAGGAGAACAAGGTTTTCTTTCTTGCTGTTCAGTATAGTTGGTTGCCTGTCTAACTGAGATCTGATAACTGTTTTAGGGCTTGGGTCATATTTCAGTTTGTGTTTTTGTTACTGTAATGCTATAAAGCTTCACTTGACAAAGAATAGAAGTTCATTTTAGCCCACTGCTCTTCTTTATTGTAAATGTGATGAACAGGAGGGTAATGAACACTGTTACTCCCTCCATTATTGTCTCCCACTTTCTCCTTCCCAGCCAAGTTGTAAAGTTCATTTCTAACATAGTGTCTAATGGGTGACATTGTTGCATTAGTTCATCCTCCCCCTCCCCCCCCCCCCCCCTTTCTCTGATTCCCTTTCCATTCTGTGGATCAGATAATCGTATATACAAGTCAAAGAGTACAGAAAACTAAAAAAAAAAAAAAGAATAGAAATAACTGCAAATAGTACATAATAAAATTTTTTATTTCCAATTCTTGGTGTTCTTTTTCATATACTTCATTATATAGGGGCATATGCTCAATAGAGATTGAGGTCTTTTTGTTACCCTCTACTAAGAATATTATAGACATATTCTAGTTATGACAAATGAGAGAAAACATGCAACCTATGTTTCATTGGTTTGGGCTTCCTTCACTTAACATGATTTTTCCCAGGTCTTTCCTTTTCCTTACAAATGGGGCAATATTAATCTTTCTGATGGAAGCATATAATTCTGTGTGCATATATACCACATTTTCTTGATCCATTTATCTACTGAGGGGCATCTGGACTGGTTCCATATCTTACCTCTGGTAAATAATGCTGCAATGAATATGGTTGTTCGGGTAGCCTTAGTATGTCCTTGTTTGGAAGTTCCTCAAAATATTAAACATAGAGCTCTCCTATGACCCAGAAATCCCAGTCCTGGGCATTAACTCAAATATCCCACAGTTCTTAATAAGGTCCATGATTTGGAGGTTAACATTTGGTGATGGCTTTCTTTGTAGAAGAGTCCAGAGACAGTGCAGTGTCACATTGCAAAGAACAGCCTGATGATCTTATCAAATACTAATCAAACTCCCAAATCCCTACCACTAAATTTAGATTAAATTCCTACCCTATTAATTCCATATATCAGCATATGAAGCTTGAGTGACACATTCAACCCAATCTGAATCATAGCAGATCATTATTTTTGTTTTGCTAGAATTCAGGTCATCATGTTCTCACTCAGCTTTCTCACTCAAGACTGGTGCTGGACCAAACCTCCAGTTAGAGCAGGACATTATTTATATAAGATGAAGGTTTTGTTTGTTCATGTAAGAAACAGAAGTCTTCTTGCTCTGCTCCTTCTGTAAGGTGCTGAAGATTCAGTCATTGTTTATAGTGAGTCGTGATGTAGAATAGCTAAAATCTGTCTAGAATACATACTTTTTAATTTATCAAAAACACTTTTAATATATAATAAACACATTTTAACATTTGTTAAGTAATATGTAGAAACTCTAACTATATACTTGTTAGAAGAAAATTTCAAGTGAATGAATTTCTCTAAAATGTCTCATAAAGATTAGCATGATTGTAAACTGAAGCGTCATAGGATACAACCAATCATTTTTCTGGGAAACTTCTATCCCAGATAAGGCAACATATAAATATCAGGAAGATTTAGATAAAATTTTCTAATTGTGATTTTTCCATGAATCCCATATTTGTCAATGAAATCATCAGCTTGTGTGTCTTTCATGGTCAGAATGCATGAGGGCTGTTCACACTTGCAACCAGTCAGAGAAGAGATGACCAGGTGTAGAGGATGATGAGAATTCATATATATTAAGCAGTACTACTGTACTTGAGATACATTATGCTTTTGTGTTTCATAAATGTTTCATTAGGATAGAACAGGGATCCTATCTTCTAGATATGGTAGGAAGTATTTCTTAACCTAAGAATTCTCTAGACAAAATCATTCAATCTGTCTTTTGCTTAAATCTACCTTTCTGATTTTATTATTGAGAAATTGCATTCACATTACAGGCCTCAAGGAACATAATACATTGAGGAATACTAATAAAAGGTTTCATGATTTGACATGCATTGAATTTCACTTCGCTTTAAAAATGCCATTTCAAGTTTCTAATTGAAGTGTTTTAAAATTAATTAAATGTCTTCATTAAACATAGACTCATTATGGAACTGAACTCCCATGGTTTCTCAGACATCTGATGATTCAAGTCTATTTGATCTTAAATGAATTAATGGGGTACAAATACAAGCCAAAAATTTATTTTTTTAGTTATAGAAGCATCCTTCTAAGCCCTAAACTCCCAAAAGATGTTTGTTTCTGTCATTGAATTGAAGGCAAAATAACAACACAGTAATTCGTTGAAATAGGTGAAAAAAAAACCTCAGCATCATAAATGCAGAGAAGCATAACAGAAAGTAATTACAGGCCTGTATTTACATTTGATCGTATTAAGACAAAGCATATTGTAGAAGCCAGGGGTAACTATGTAGTTTCCATTTAACAAGTTATCACTCAAGCAGCTGTCATTCTGGTTTGGATAAGGGAGCCACACATAAAATGTAATTTACTTTTCACTTCATTGATCAGAGTCGAAAGGAGTACTTAAAAGTAAATATAATCATCAGTATGGTTAACTTTTCCTATGATTAAAGTCATCAATTTGCAAGATGCTGAAGAGGGGTAAAGAATTAACCGAAGTCAACCTTTTCTTCATTCACAGACAAATACTGTTTTGAAAGTTGATCCAATTAATGAAATATTGATTAAGTCTATAACATGTAAACAGCAAGCCAGCTTCCACTTTTTAGATTATCTACAATTCATCAATTAGGGAAGGGAAATGGATTAACAAGTAAGAAAGAAGCTGGGTGCAGTAGATGTCTGACTATTGAGTTAATGATCCTGAATTCACGTCGGATTTTTCTTTTATTTGAAGAAGTCTCTTCCAAAATCTCCTTTAAGTCTTAGTGGATCTATGGAAATTAAATTTATGGACTAAAATAGAAAATTATTCAGTAAGTTATATATCTGGTGTGTCTGTGTCATCTGCTTTTTAAAGCACAGATATAATGAGCTAGGTTTTGTGATGATAGGATTAAACCTTAGAACCACATTTCTATTTAATAATCAATAATTGTATGATCATCTGTCATCATTCTACTTTTACCAAAATTAGTTCAGAAGAGTGAATTAGCACTAGTATTAGGCATGAGTTTCCACAATCCATAACCTAATTATCGTCCAAAGGTCCCATCTCCAAATTATGTAACACTGAAGATTTTGCAGAAGAGGATGGAACATATAGATAATGTTCTACAGTAATGCTTCTATTGTAATAATTCAACAGGAACATGGAAGGAGTACACCAAAATAATAATGTTGATTTTATAGTAGGATGATTAAGAATAATTTGTTTTCCTTATCTTCCAACATTTTTTTTCTAAGGTAATTTAATATTAAGCTATAGAACAACTGAAATACTGATTGTCCATTTCCATTATATAATATGCTATTTCTGTTTGTATTTTATGATTTTTTTCTGTAGGCATGTCTTTTAAATAATGCCTCATTATGTGTGAAGCTTTCAATTACACTATACATGACTACTTTTATTATTTTAGGTGACTGAAATGTATAAACAGAATTTTCACTTCTGTATATTGTATTGTTACCCAATGTGGCTGTTATCTTTAAAATTATACCATTTTAAACTGATTGTTCCCATTAAATATTTTCTTTTGGGGGAGGGGTTGGTTTTTGTTTTGTTTTGTTTTGAGAGAAAGCTGAAAATGTCTGAATCAACAATCCATAGCCAAATGGACAAAGAAGGAGAAGAAAACCTGTAGGATTTACTCATAAAGAGAAATGAGAAAGCAGCATGCCCTCAAAGTGGGAGGAGTCCCATTGGGTGCAGCTTGTGTGGAAGTTTATAAGTCACTTCTAGATAATGTCTGTACGGCCTCTAAAATCATTGGATAGTTTATTTGAAGCATCAGCCCTCAGGGTCTGGTCAGAAACCCCACAGTGAGTAACCACACACCTCTGGTCCAATCAGGGACCTACACACATGTCCTCCAGCTCATTTGGTTGGTTATCAGGATTGACAATTCTGGGATCCAGTTGGCCTCCTTTTCTTCATGTGTAAGACATTCTGTGGAGGTGGAACAGGATGTGGAATTCGTGGGTCTGTATGCCAGGAATAGGGAACTTCCACCTATGTTTACTGAGGGAAGGAATCCTCCCTTCGTGCCTTGCTAATGTCTCTCGCCTGGTCTCACTACATGTTTTCTCTCTTAACAATATCAGACTTCTCTAAAGACAATACATGATAGATGTGCTTTGTAAACATGCTAAGTAATAATTTTGTTAAATGCTCTTAAACTAGCTACTTAAAAATTCATGCACACCACTCATAGGAATCTTATTTGTTAATCACTTACCATGTATTATTCAATAATAGTAGCCATTATTTATTGGGCTTATGAAACGAAGGTATCTGTAGGCAAAGTAAATCCAAAAAAGCGATGGAAACTATTTAAATAATTAAAATGACCAAATGATCACTTTTCTAGTTTCCTAAACTCTGGACTGTCTGTCTATACGTTATGTGGAAATATGAATGCAGCCTCCAAAAATAAGGAACAAAAGTGGCTACACTTTTTCCCAATGGCTCTCCTACAAATCAGACCCAAAGTACATGATAGAAGATATTAACATTCAATTTTTCTAAGGTTTTGTTTTAATGGTTTCATGTAGGATTACTAGTGCATAAAAAGCAGTTCACATATATTAAGAGAGTGTGAAAAGAATAACAAGCAAGAAAATGCCTCAGCCCTGGATTGTACTTTTTTCACAAAACAGGCTGCACAAAATTCTATGACCAAAGAATTCACAAATATAAGGGCACTCTGAAAACAATATTCCTAACTTCCCACAGAAATTGACAAGTCCTTCAATGGCAAGACTAGTTTGACAGAGAAGCAGATTAATTAAACAGAAACAGGAAAACTGCATATTTAAAAAGTACATGGGCTCACAGATTCAAATATAAACAACTTCTATTATAAATGACTTGAAGAACACCAGACATCAAAGAAGGTTTGTTTACTTATTTTTGTACCTATTTTTTTCTGTCAGAGATCCATATTACTTAAGTGGCAACTTAAATAATACTGCTTTAGAAAATTGGTCTTTGCTAATTTTTTATTGCAGTTTTTTGTGGGGAAATGATTTATTTACATGTTTCTATCCCAATTAATTGTTCTGATGCCTAACTGATGCTCACTGAACTGCTAATCAGTAGGCTTTTCTATTTAATGCTACAATAACAAACTACTTAGCATGACCCAACAGAGACAGAAGGAAGGTTTGTGGAAGGGTTATATCCATCCGGCTCTAACTCTTGTTTTCAGAAAGGCCGTATCCTCCCTTTAAGCATCCTCTAATTAGGGAATCAAATAGTTGCAAATTCTTCCAGATACTTCTAGTACTGAGATGGTTTTTCTGAGTTACCCAAGTCTTTTTTTGACATAAGTTGTAAATGGGAACATTTGAAAAAGGAGTAAAGAGTTTCAAAAAAGAATAAAAGTGGTTTTAAAGCATGTCTATTGTATTTTCCTGGTGCAAGTGGCTGATCCCTGTAATCATAACTATTCAGCAGGCTGAGATCTGAGAATCCAAGATCAAAGCTCCCCTAAGCAGGAGCCCTTGATTCTTATCTCCAAGTAAGTATAAAAGCCACAAGTGGAACAGTGACTCTAGTGGTAGAACACTGGCCTTGAGCAGAAAAGACAGTGCCCAGGCCCTGAGTTCAAACCCCAGGGTCACCCTACACACACACACACACACACACACACACACACAAAACAACCACTATGAACAACAAATTATGCTATTTGATTAGTATGATTTTTTGTGATTTTTCTTAGCCTCATAATTATAAACTTCAATGTTATGTGATCAAATGGCATCTACAAGATAAAATGTTTTGCTTTATTGTGTAAGAAGAATATTTTAAGTAATAAGAGCTACTCAATTGACATGCATTCCTGTTTCAACTATGTAAATAATCTCTGCAAGTGAATTTTTATATGCTATATTTTTTAGAGCCACAAGAAAGTTCTTAGTATTGGCACAAACATCATTATATTTCTCCTTGTATAAACAGAATGGCCTGTGCCAACTCACAGGGGACTTCCTGGCTAATTAGAAGAGCATCAGATGTGTAACACATGCTACCATTTGTGCACACCTCAGTCAGTGCACCATTTTCCAATGCAGTTTATTTTACATTCAAATTGTCAACCTTGCATTTTATCACAGTGTTCAAAAGATTCAAGTAGGCTAATAAAGAAAAGGTAAGATTATTTTAGATTGACAGTTTTTCCAAAGGAAGGAAATCTGTAACAACCAGGGAAATATACTCAAAAGTGATACTGTAGGTAAATTTAAAAGACAGACTGTTGTAAGTGGATAGGTGATTATTAGGAGTATGGTTAATGAGCAGAGAGGAAATGTAGAGAACATAATGATATCAGAAAAGTATGTGAACTGGGTTGTTAGTATTAATGAGGAAAATGGTTATATTCCCCCAAAGTCCTATCATGCTTCTTTCAGTGACTCTAATTGATTGGCTGAGTTAGTTAACAAGGTACTGTGTGCTACTACTTCTAAGCAAAGGCTTCCGTTCTTATTTTATAATGGCACAGATTGATTTCAGGCTATTCACTAGAGACTGCCAGATGTTTGGGGATGTTTCCTATATTTCATTTCATATCAGTGGTGCTGAGATATTGCTCTGTGCTCACAAAATTGATATTGATATTATCTTTAATAGAGGTGTAGGAACTTCTTTAAAAGACTAGTGTTTTTTATACTAGCAAAGCACTACATTTATTCTGAAGGGGAAAAGTTTAGTAAACACATATTTCACAAAGATCAGAAACACATTTTAAGTGTGCCCAAGAAAATGTGTACATCATATCCAAGAAAGTTTGGCATAAATTGGTTCCACACTCAAAAACTATAAAATAACAAGTTATATGTTTCTTAAGCAAAGGAAACATAAAGCAGAAATGTGATTCTAGCATTAGTAAGATATGGCAACTTGATTAAGGAAAAATCTGAGTTGTTTACTATTGGCCAGAATAGCTCCACAAAAATCTCCTAAAGAGTTGCTTACACACTTCACACCTAATGCTTTCTCACTTTACTTCTTTGGGGTTCCAATAGTCTCCATATCTTAAGAAAGGTGACTTTGTGAAAATGAGCACACCAGATTGCTTCACTATGAACTCTTAAGTCCCATTCATGGTTTATGCTTGATACAGTGCCTGACATAGATAAAAATACTAGAAATAGATTTCCAATTACAATCTTCTTTTAATATGAAGTACAAATTCACTTGTACAAGACATAGATACAACTTGTAAATAATAGAGTTGTTATCAATATTTTCAACTGAAGACTTGCTTCAGTTGATGCAAAAAAACCTTCAAAGGAACAATAGTTTATATAGTCACATGGTTTTAAATACTCAAATGGAATGACTAACATCCTAACAACTCATTTTGTATATATCACAGAACATTGCAAATAGAAGTCATAATTTTGCTTCTTTGCACTTGCTTCAAAATGGGTAAGTGTAAACATTCATTTTATAGAAATCCATTTGATAATGTGTAAATTAATCTTAACATATTAAATACTTCACTTTATTCCTGGAAGTCACTTAGCGTTATGAATTTGCACCTAATGAGACATGATAGTACCATGCTTATATTATCCTCCTTTGCAGTGCTGCAAAAATACTTAGAAGTCTCAAAATGGGTTTAAAATGGTGCATTAGCTAAGCACCTCATGAGGCAGATTCCTCACAGCCAGCTCAGCAGAAGTCAGTGCAGAGGTAACAGGACAGCTGTCTTGTTGCTGAGCTCAGGCTTTGGGTAAGATTGCCGTGTGAATCCTGCTTTGGGGAGGTCTGTGAACCTGCTGCTTGCTTTGATGGATGAAGCAAAGTAAAGTTGTACTCAATTCAGTGCTTTGGGGTAAGGATGCGATTCAACATCTTTTCATCTTTTCCGTCTAAAGCGTCAAATCTTCCTTCTCTATAATACATTGTTCCAAGTTCTACCCAATTAAAATACTGTTTCCTCCACATCCAATTACCTCCTTGAAAGAATGATTTGGGAGATTTCTCTGCGTGGCATGTATTGCCCAGTGCTCTTAGAAACACCTGTGAGTGTTGATCGCAGTGGGGTTGGTGAGAAAGAGAACTTGAAATGAAAGGCAAGCAGTAGGGCCCAATCCCTTAGGGGTGCGCTTATCAATATCCTGAATGAAGGCAATGAAAACGCTCAGAGACTAAAACATGTGCTCGTAACAGTTCGTAGGGATGGGCATAACTTGAAAACAAGGGCGTCCATCAGGATGAGGCAATTTTGGGGGAGGGGCACAGTTGGCAAGCTATATGTAGACAGTATCCAAAGGTGCTGGGTGCTCAGGATGTGTTGAGTTGATACAGGAGTTTCAGTCTGGGGATGGTTATCCAGTGGTTAGACATCACAAGCCAGTGTGGAAATCGTGGAACATAAAAAAGGGTCAGGAATGAAATGGAGGATGACTGAAGTAGTTATTCCAGAGTGGAAATTGCCAGAAGCCATTTGTAAATATAGGTCTGGAGTTTGAGGGGGGAAAGTCAGGACTGTAAATCTGAATTTTAGAGGAAGTAAAACTGGGAACTTGAGGGAGAATAAAAATCAAATCGTGGTTTGAGAGAATTAGAAGCCAATTTAAGAGAATAAACGGAAGTTACCAGAAATAGAAATCATCTCCAGTTTATTTGTTCAGAAAAAATATAACTACTGATAGTAAATAGATGATAGATAGATAGATTGATTGATTGATTGATTGATGTAAGAAATAGGTTCTGTAAACAGAAAAAATATAAAATACAAGTAATAAGTGAACCAAAATAAAGAATGTGCAAAAGTTTCTTATACTATTCCTGAAACTTTTCTGCAAGAAGCAGCATCAGGATGATCATTAGAAGGGAAGAGCACTATTTTAAGGTGCAGTGGGCTTAGGCAATGCATGGATGAGGAGATCACAGGTGAGCAGTCAGTGTTCCGTCTCCAGAGACTGTCAAAATGTAGATGCATCCAACACATTGTCAGAAAAGTCATCCACATCAAAAGTACTCAAATGAAAAAGAGATGCAATGAGGTAAGTTCACTAAGCTTCATGAACCCTACAATTTATATGCGTGTCATTTTCAAAAGAGGGACAGACATGTTTTTGTTTTCCTTCACCTTGGATGGTTTCAAATTGTTGCTATTCCAGTATATTAATATATCCCAATGGTTGAGAAAGAGTGGAAATAAGAAAATACAGTCAGGGAATGATAAAAATGCAAACACAGTTGTTGAGTAGGAGAAGTATGACTATCTAAAATGGAGGATTGACAACTTTCCCAAAGATCAGTCTGTATGGTGACACTTACAGGAACACATCATTAATCTTCACACACACATCACTAATCTTCACTGCTGTTCATGAAAGGTTCTTTCTTTATGTCAGTTTCATATTTTTATTTTCAAAGACTACCCTAAACAAAGGTTGAATTCACCTCACTTGTGAACTAATAGCTTCAAATATAAGTTGATTATATTTTAAAGTATCCAGTCGCTGTATAGCTATTTGACTGAAGTTTAAACGTTGTGAATTTATGACTATGATAAATTTAGTGTAGACCATGGCCTGTGATTCCCAAATTATCACCTTCCTTTTTGTGAAACACACACACACACACACTCACACACACATGCACACACACACACACACAACACACACACACACACACACAAATTTTGTAGTGACTACCAAATGACCTGTAGACATTATTCCAGTAGAATAAAGTGCTACTTAAGTTTTCCCTGTCAAGATCCTAAAGTGAAAAGTTCTCCTACTTTGAGCTTTTATTATAGCTAAGAGCCTCTCTTGAGGTGGAGCCTCATGGACTTTTCTGTCCACACAGTCTGGGAAATGCATTTCTCCCAATCTCAGCTTCCCCACAGATAGGATGAAAGGCATTTCCAATTTTGTCCAGCTCTTGGCCGAGAAGTGGTTCTATGCTGGCTTTAAGTTACTATCCCCCATCAAATCTCAGCCTCACAAGTAGCTAGGATTACAGGTATGAGCCACAGCACTGAGCTTATAAAAATTTAAGACCAAAGGGACAGCAGATACTTCACTACACTGACTGTATGGAAAAGCATGAGCATATATATCCTATCTTTTTCTTCTGATTCTTCAAATGTATAACCAAACGGAATATTTTTTCTAAATATGGTAGAGGTAATAATGTTTGACTTATGATGTAACATTAAGCCAAACAACAAATGAAAGACTTTATTTTCCCTGGAACTTTGTATGAGTGCTGAGTAAAGCTTAGACTTGGTGACAGAAAACAAAAACAGAAACAAAACCACATCAACTTTGATTTCTCTTTTTTTAGAAGGTGAAGACAGTGATCTCTATTGGCCCAACTATGTGGTTTATCCAAACATTCTCCATTCAGTGATCAAAAGTAAATTTCTGAGACATTGATCCTCTTTGTTGCTTATAGAGTTTAATAAAACACACAGCTAGTGTTATAATTATCTGATAGGTTTAAATTCCCTTTATAAAATATTATACGTAATTTCCTGGCATTTAAATATTTCTAAATTATTTTCTTAAAATTCTGGACTCAAATGTTTTTTTTCTTTCTTGTTATTGTTTCTTAAATATTTATAAGGTGATTTCTTTGTTGTTTTATATGTCCCTCCCCCACAGTATTTTGTTTTCACTGTATTTGATGTTGGTAAAATTTGTGGAGGGGAAGGGAAAAAACAAATTGTTTAAATAGGGATACAGGTGGACCCATTGCAACAATGAGATGTACAAGACATTATGTTGAAAAACAAATTTACAACTTTGGCGCGAGGGGTTGGGGAAGGAAGGGAGAAAGGGAGGGGAGATGAGAAAATAAATATAAATTTAAAAAAATTCTGTGACTAAGTAATGCACTTAGCACCCTCCTTTTATTTATAAATTTAAAAGACTTTTAATTTTTTCCATTTGTTTTGTATAGAATATTATATTTATTCTCTGGATAAAAATTCTCTAGCCATATTCTCAGATAAAATATTATGAGTTTTGTAAATAATAATTATCACTCAGGCTGAGAATATTTTAAAATAGTCTTCCTTTAGTTTTGTATTTTATAAATACATAAATTCTAATGTTAGGGCTGATTTTTTTGTTATTAACTTGAAATCATCTGAAAACTTTTGATCTGGAAGTGTTTTCTCCTAGGTCACTCAGACTGTACTCATGACAGTGGAAAGAAATTGATGTAAAGGTGCCGTAGGCAGGTTCCTTACTAGTTCTTCCTTCCTATTACTTTTTCTAGGGAAAGCTGGCAGAATAAAATAAAAGCTTTCTTTTTGCTGCTGAATTTATATTGTTGAGTCAGCCTTGTTTTTCAGAGATTCTTCCTACCGATAGTGTTTGAAGCAGTATCTGTGAACCAGCTAATGAAAATAGCTAATAATAAATAGGATCATTCAATATTAATTTATGCTTTAATGTTCACTACTGGAAACAATAAAAGTAAGAACCAGTTATGAGTGAAGAAGTAACTATAATTTGGAAGTTCATGATAAACTCTTTATTTAAATAGCTATTTCAGCTGATGTAACAGATAAGTAACAGGGTAAGAGCAGACATTCCCTGATGATGCTATCACAATATAAATCTATTTTGGGATATTTACTAACTCTGAGAAATAGTAGCAAGCAATCCAGTTCTATTCGCAAATTAATTTTTTTCAACAAATTTCATCATCACTGGCTGATAGTAGTACTCTTATTCACAGAGCATGGAAATAGGAAAGCATGTTCAAACATGAAGTAAAGCACCTATAGTTCTGGATGATATTTTCAAGAAATAAGACAAGTCATGTATTGTCAAGTGGAGACATTTGGATCTGCTGTGACTATTTCTGAGACTGTCACCAGTTTTATTGCCATAAACTTAAATCCTAGGCATTGGATGATATTCTGTTATACATTTTTCAGAAGCTATTGAAAAGAATCATTAACCTTGCTTTTACCATCTTGTGTTCTCTTATTTTAGGCCAGTTTGCTTGCACTGATATTTTGTTTCTGACCTGCATTGACATGCTATCTCCTAGTCTTCTGTGGGGAAATGATGGTATTTTCTGAATGCATGGAATGAGGATTGAAAATTCAGAAATAATGATGAGTGCCCAGGGCAAAATTCTAAAGTAGCTGAAGCTACTTCATTTTTAGAAGCCTCCCTGTTCTCTTGTTAGAATAGTTTTCACACATTTTTTTCTTCTGTCCCAGATTCAATCATTGCCTACTATTTTTCTGTAGCTGACACATCTAATACACATACACACTCACACACACACACACACACACACACACACACACACACACACACAAACCTCTGAAGTACTCAAACCTCACATTTTCTCCTTCACTTAATCTAAACACCATTCTATACACCACTAACTCCCTACTAATTGTTGTTTTAATAGCAGTTAGAAGAAAACATCTTCCTATAAAGTATGAATAGCTAATAATTCCTTAATCTTCAATTGAATTTTACAAATTTCTTTGGAAGAAAAGTGAATTTAAATCCAAAGAAATGGAGTTCTGAGAACAGAGTCTCATACAGGAATATTGGCTGATGTTTCTGGGCCAGTAGATTTATGTCTTGAGAGATATAACTCTAAGGACTGACTGACTGACAACATGTACCTAAAAAGTAGTGAAATTATTATTCTTCAATCACTTAATTAGACATAAAATTCTTGCTAGCTCTCCCTAACTCTGTGAGCACTGACATATTACATATACATGTACTTATACATATATATAAACCCTGTACTAAACCAAAATAATTATTAACTATTTTATTGAACACTTTTCTGAGCCAGAACCAGGGCTAGGGTTTATCAATAAACATTTCTTATAAAGAACATCTAAAAACTGAAGAAAATTCCTATATTTATGAAATAGTCTAGAAAGGTGTCAGTCACAAAATAAACCCACATAATACATTGTGCTAAGGAGGAGAAAAGAAAGAAGGGAAGGTTGTGTAGCATCAAGAGGCCTTATTTATGGAGTAAGAGTGCTCCCACAGTGGACACAGCAAGAGATACTTTGAACTATAAGCTCTGATTGCATATGCTTCATAAAACTAGGGTCCTCCTTTCAAGTGAAGAGTCACCATTTCTTTAGATGCAATGAACAGCTCACCGGAACAATATTACAATGCTGTTATAATTAGAGAAAGGAAAGACTATATTTTTCATCTAGATGATTCCCTTGGATATCTGTTGGTAAATAATTGCAATTTGACAACAATTGGGAATGTGTAGAAAGTTATTGCCTGAGGTCATGATACCAAGGGCTCATGCTTCTTAGATGAGAGTACAAGGTACCTGACCAGGCTAGCCACTCAAAGAAGAGAGGCAGGAGGGGAGGGTGAAAGAAATCTAGATGGTGGCTAGTGTAGGAGTGTGCAAGCTGCTTCTCTAAGATGATTCTCTGAGAAGGTCGGAGGCATTGCGGCAACTTTCTGTCCCACCAGGCTTTTCTTCTAACTTTCTTTCAAAAGGAGATTCTCCAAATCCTCATGCTCCAAGAACATGTATGAAATGGATACCTAATTATACTTGATGTGATGCAATTTCCCCTTCATGCCTTGAAGAGAAGTCTTGATAGATAAGTCCTGAAGATAAGACCATATCTGAGAATCTCCAGGAAATGTTCCAGCTAAAAAGAATCACACCCCTTTCCTAGAGCAGCCTCTATTCAATTATTGGATGATGTAAGTGCCACCAATAGGAATGGTTGAGACCTTTATTATGGCTGCATCTGTTGTAAGTTTGCTTAATGAAATTGTTGCCTCTGTATTTTAACCCTAATATAAATTGTTTGAAACCAAGTTGTACTTTACCTTTGGCCTCCTTGGAATCTGTGTCATTGATGGTGGTGTATTCTAATAGTTCTTCATCTCACTGATCCAATGACCACCAGAGATAAACACTGTGCACCATATGATGAAAGCAGTGTACAACATCCAAATACTGTAAATAAGTCTCCCTTCATACCTGAATTACTTTGAAATTTTCCACAGGAAATCACCTGTGGGCATTAATAGAGGCACAGGCCCTTCATGCTTGCTTTGCTCTCTCTCTCTTCACAACGGTAGAGCTCTTTGTAGCCTATGGGCTTCCTATAGCCTCCTGCCAGCACCAGTGATGTCCCAGGACTAGGGAGTAGCAGTCTTCTGCTTTGTTTGTTTTGTTTCCAATGTGTCTACCATGGCCAATGCACTGGAACTTAATTGTTGTGCTGATCACATTCTTCTTGGAGCTGGCCCACCGCTGGCCAGAGTAACGTGGATACAGATCAGAGCTGAGCCATGGAGGTATATGCCAGCAAAATCAGATCTTGTGAAAGGAACATGGCCATAGCTCAGATACTCACCTACCTCCATTAATCGTGAAGCATTTTGTGAGAGGAAGATTTTAGTTTTCTACCAAAAAAAAAAAAACCCACAAAAACCTTGGATTTCCACCAAGTAAGAGCTAAATTTCATGGCCACAATGATCTCAAAACTAAATTAGAAAAAAAAAAACCCTAAAAGAAATCAAACCATAGCCAAATTTCTCTTATTTGAATCCTTCCCAAAGCAGTTTCTAATAAAATCCTTACACTCTTAATGGCTTATAGACTGCTTGTCCAGGAACAGATCATGTGACTTTATCCCTGGCTGCTGCTATTAGATTCTACTCCCTCTGTGGGCTTTTTCTTAAATGACTATCCTCCAGAAATCCTAGTCATAAGGACTTTAAAAATTCATCTAGGTTGACAATTTTTATATACCAGTGACATTCACATTTCTGTCACTATGGCTGCCTACCACTTTCTAAAACCTTGGGAGTGTCTGGCACTGGTGGCTCATGCCTGTTTTCCTAGCTACTCAGGAGACTGAGAGCTGAGAATTATGGTTCCAAGCCAGCTAGGGGACAAAAGTCCCCAAAAGGCTCATCTCCAATTAACCACTTAAAAAACTGCAAGTGGCTCAAAGTTGTAGAGCTCTAGCGTTGAGCACAAAGAGGCTCAGGACACTATCTAGGCCCTAAGTTCAAGCCCCACAACTGGGAGAAAAAAACCCTGTGAGTGAGCCTGGTTTTGTAGACAAAAAATTTGAATTGGTCCATTTCTAAGTTTTGATTGAGTTAGTATGGGCGAACCAAAGGGAGTATTCGAAAAACTGTTAAATAATTTCATTATATTTTTTCTAGAAAAAACATTTGTTGGCAGGATGAAAGCAAGGGTGTCTCACCCTGCCTTCTCTACAGTGACACTGTGTAGCTATGCTTTTCTTTAGTAAGGATATTTATCACAACTGTAGATGTGCCTGGGTTTGCTTAGCTTGGACTCTCCAATTAGAAACTCTCCCAGATCTGTTAAAAGACAATGCTGGCCATGTTTGATGGCATATTTGTCTCTTTTTCACTTCTAGTCTTTGTGCTTAAAGAATAAAAATAAATTATATATTAAGATAATAGTGGTGATACTTTTGAGTAAAAGTATTTGAAGATGATGACATCAAACAAACGGAATAATAAAAATAAATGAAATGGTTAGCAAGGAAATCCCCAAATAAACCTAAAAAAAATAGAGGTATATAAAAAGGTAGCGTGACAAATTTACAAGGAAAATTTAAAAGGCCTTTGCAAATAAAAACAGCTTGTCAAAAAGTGCTATAGTGTTTGCTTGTGTCAGTCGTGTAAGTTAGCTAGCAATACACCAAGCACACATTAAAAATACTTTCATTAATATCTAAGATGAGTGAAAAACAATGTTTTTAGAAACAAGAATTATATAGAAACCCATTTTATTACCTCTGTTATATAAAAATAGTTCAATAGCCAGCAGGATTGTGACAGTGATTTTTGGATAATGTTTGGGGGCTATTCCAGAAAATTGCTGAGGAACAACTTGAAATACTGAACTAGATATGAAAGACCTGAATCATAAACCCCACAATTCCCTTCCGAAGAGTGAATGACAGCCTGTCTTGTGGGTGAGAATTCTCAGCTAGTAATTAAGGGAGCCATGTGTCATTTTAGAGAAGAAACTACATTTGTCATTGGCATTATATGTGGTTGCATAGCGGGGCCAGAACCAGCTACACAGATGTCAGTCTCACATTACCCTTACCTGACTCTCCTCTTAAATCCTGGTAACTTATTTCTGAGATTTTTCACAGCTCTTCCTCTACTCACCCTCTAGATACTGGAGGTCATACCTTGATGTATAGCCTCTCCCTGGGTAATCTCATCCAATTCTCACAGTTTCAATTACCACATGGCCAAATCACTATCTTTATTCTGACCTCCCTTCTGAGCACATGATTCAGATATTCAACTGCCAACTGGATACAACTAATGGAGAGACCCTTGGGAAAATCTTTTGTAACATGAACAACATCATGAGGACTTCTTTTTTTTTTAATTTAATTTTATTTGTGAACATACTGTACAGAGGGGTTACAATTACATGGGCAGGATAATGCGTACATTTCTTACCAAGCATTGCAGCCTCCTCCTTTGTTTACCCTTCACCTCCCTTCCCATCTCTCTTACAATTCAAACACTGCTATTCACCTAGGTCTCTTTCAGCTTGCAAGATTAAACAACCCAATTATATCTCCAGCCTTTCTCTTCATGCTAAATCAGTGAAGCATATTTTTCCCTCTGTTAATTGAATTTAAGCATGTTTTGCTGGTGCGGATGTTTTAACAGTTTACCCTCTCTGCAAATTTCTTCTCTCCAGTCTCTTCTGAATCATCTGTTATATAAATTCCCTGTAAAACACCCTTGATGCTCAAGTTAACTTAGTGCCTTTTATAAGTGGGTCCAGCCAGGATCTGATTACCTTTGGCATCGTTTGCTAGGTCCCTGTTGGCAACTTTGGGCTTCTCTGATTTGACTCAGGGCTTTCTCTCTTTTGGTTGTACTTTTTAATCTATCTCTTAAAACCCTTACTATTTCAATATGAAGTTACATAAACCTCTCTCTGAAGCCATGCATCCCTGGATGCTTCATTATCAACATATCCATACACTAAAAATATGCCATGCTATATCATATTCAATTGTTTTATAGAAACAATGATCACTCTTATGTATGTCTTTTTCCCTTATTGGAATGACAATATCATGTCATACATTTGTTATAATTATCATATGTTCAGGCATGTGCTTCATACTCTTTATCTGAATTGAATGATTTTATTTCTTCTTAATATTTAAACAACAAAAACATCCTGAACCTAATATTTTGATCGGCATGAGGTTCAGCCATACTAAAATACTGTTGTTAATTTTTAAAATCTTTCTACATCTTGTGTGTGTCTGTGTGTGTGTGTGTGTGTGTGTGTGCCCCGATCCTGTGGCTTGAACTCAGGACCTAGGCACTGTCCCTGGACTTTTGTGCTCAAGGTATTCTACCACTTGAGTCACAGCTCTACTTATGGCTTTTGGTGGTAAATTGGAGAAAAAGTCTAGTAAGAGTTTCCTGCCTAGCCTGGCTTTGAATCGTGATTCTCAGATCTTAGTCTACTGAGAAGCAAGGACTACAATTGTCGGTCATCAATGCCCTGTTTTCTTTCCAGTTTTATAATTTAAAATCTATTCTGGGTGCCTTTCTATCTGACCCTATCAGAAGCAACAAAACTCATGTTTGAAAAAAGCCACTGATGTTAACTCTGTGTTCCTTGCTATTCTCAATAGTCTTTCTTCCTCAGATACTTTCCCACTCTTACTCAGTTCCCCTCCCATATCACATTGCTTCCAAATACAGTTTACTTTTTATGGCACTTAACACCAGATAAGAAGAAATCCTAACTCCATCATAATTACATTCATTATGTAAACTACTTTTTGATAAATGTATATTTTGTGGTAAATATGTTTATTGGAACTTGAGAAATCTGGAAAAATCACATAAATATTGATTTATGTGCATCCAATAGAAAAATGATCTTAGAACTCCAACTTGAATTTTTCTACTCTATAAAGTGGAAGTTATTTTAACCTAGTTTCCTCTTGGCTTTTGGCTTATTCTTAATATTTAACATCTCTATATTCCTTAAGGAAGTTGCATCATTATCAGTGTGTTTATATTTTCCCATCATTAAAGAAGCAATTCCTACTTTTTGGCTATTTGTCATGTCTTTCCTATAATGAAATTTTATAGCTCTATTTCAAGTTTAGTACTGCTCATTTTCATGTAATTGTTATAAGTCAAAATTAATAAAATTAAAACGTAACTCTTAAAACAATAGAGTAGTATTCAAAATAAAAAGTCAGCACTATTTTAACTGTTTTGTTCATAACCTTAAAATCAACTACCTTAATGTTCAGTTTTTTTGTTCAGTGATAAATATACAAACATATTCTCATTTATTAAGTAATTATATATGTATGCAAATATATCATAAGAATGGAAAGCAAAATACATTAGGTAGGAAAAATACCAAAATTTCATATAAATATTATATTAGCTTATGCAAAAGATGTTATTTCAATTGGTGCATAAATTCTATCTGATCCCAAGAATATTAAGATAATGTGTAAGAATCATCCTTGCATAAATATGGTTATGATAAATTAATGACATTAAGATTATCAGGCCAAAGTGATTCATCTTACAGTATAATGACTAAAATGTAAATAAATATAAAACATCAATTCTTATAAAATATGCAAGCATTTCTAACTAGTACCAATGAATGTCTCAAAGTAATTGCTTCATTTCAAATCATTACACACTCAAGAATGAATGTATAACTTGAGTTTTATAATTACCTTTTAATGGAAATAGTAACTATAGCATTTTCATATTTTGTATCCTCATACTCTGTTCATGCCTAAGGATGGCAGACTGAATTTAAGCCACTGCACCTAGGGAAAGAGAGCTTCAACTTTATAACAACATAAGAAAAGGTTAATGTGGGTTGGGAAGGTGTCTCAGTGGTAGAGTGCTTGCCTTGCATGCATGAGGCCCTGGGTTCTATTCTTCAGCACCACATAAGCAGAAAAAGCTGGAAGTGGCGCTGTGGCTCAAGTGGTAGGGCTAACCTTGAGCTGAAGAGCTGAGGGACAGCGCTCAGGCCCAGAGTTCAGCCCCACAACCAACAACCCCTCCCCCAAAAAAGAAAAGGTTAATGTGGTACTGTGTGGTTAATTAAAGTTGAGAACCCAGTAGTCTACTTCTTAATTAAGGGAATCTTTTAAATAGGTCACTCATTTTATCTTATTTCTGGCAATACCCAGTTGTCCAGGTTTGCCACTCTAAGGGTTAGAGAATAGAGTCTTCTTCTGCTCCAGTCCATGTGCTTTAGCACATGCTCAAGGATGACTTAGTCCTCTTTGGCAGTCAGTGCCAGAGGGAGAGTTTCCTCGGATCTGATCCATTCCCTCTAGTTCATAAGGACTAGAGAAGGAAGGGCCGATTATCATAAATATGTCAGTTGAAAATTAGCTGTAGGATTAATGTAATCACCAATATGTTCTCATCCATTTATTCTACCATCCTATCACCACCCCTTGATTCACAGAAGTCACTATTAAATTTTATATTTATTATTTTAACCTAAGTGATAGTCATAGTATCAGGGTGCTATTCATTCAATCACACAATTTCCTGTGTTTGCATCTTCATACACTCATACATGAATACCCAAGTTTTCTCCAAGTCAGTGCTGAATATAGATCACCAAATATTCTTGTCCTATGGCATTCTTGAAGGTGCCTTTCTGGGCATTGTGAATGGCAGATTAACCTATTGCCAAATGCCGGTGGGATCTGTTTCTTGGAACTTGTGGGAAACATTATGATATAAGGTAAAGGGTCTTTGGAGATGGGATTATAATCTAGACTTTGAGAGATAGAGAATAATCCTCGTTAACTAGCTGGAGCCAACCTCAGAATCACAGAATTCTTCCCAGTAGGTCAAAGAGATGTAGCAGAAGAGAAAGAGGACAGATGTCAAACATGAGAGAAATTCAGCCTGTGTTTGCTGGCCCCCGAAGGAGGACAAGGGCATGAGTCAAAAAATGTAGGTAACATAAAAAGCTGGATGCAGTTCTCTTCTCATTGTTTGCAAGAGATGAAACCCTAAATCTTAAGAAAGCAAGAGAGTAAATTCTGTGCATATCCAAATTAGCAATGAAACAAATCCTCCCTCAAAATCCCTTGGTTTTAGCTAGGTAGAATTTGTCACATTTTATAACCTCACACAACTGTCAAATAGTTTATTGGTGTAAGATGTTGTAAAAACTGTGATCATTTATTGCAATGATAGAGAACAAATGAGAGCATTAATTGTATGGCCGACTTGATTAAGGAATCTGTGAGTTAGATGCAGTAGGACCCCCAAACAATAAACCTAATTCAGTTTTCATCAAACCAAAGCAAGTATACAGTAAAGCTCTCCTCTTTGCAACCTGACACTGCTCTCTTCATGTTTTGAAGATGACAGAAATGTATTTTGCAGAGCAAGGTATTGGGTAGGGTTGGTTTATGTCATTAGAGGCTAGAAATTTAATTTCATCTCTTCACAAGAGCTAGTTTACAGATTCAAACAGAAATGACACTGTTGGCATTTTTTGAGAGCATCATAATGCAGTTGAATGAACATGAGTTATGTGAAAAAAGAAAGCACTTAAGTGTTTGGAGCGGGGGTAGGGGGAGCAAAAAGCTACTTCAGCTTCTTCGGATTTCCATTGATGGAGTGCTGACTTCTGCAACTGCCTTTGGAGCTGGTTCAGGCTCGAGTGCTACTTTGTCTTTTAATTTGACATTCTAGAAATTAGTTACTTTGGTTTCTAACGGACTCACTTATTGTTAAGCAATAAAATCCATCTCTTTAGGAAATAATTTTTCTCCTTAGGAAAAGAAAGTGCAGAAGTAACATAAACATACAAAGTTGCAAGCTCAGTGGCAAACTCTCTGCCCTTGCCAAACCTTATAGAGATCTGAAGACAAGGTTCTTCCTTGACTTGAGAAGTGCATCTGGTGGGAATAGATATGGCAATTGGCAAGGTATGGCCTGGATGGAGATGAGGTATATATTGAAAACAGGGTAAAAAGCAGAATGCCAGGAAGCTGACATACTTCCCTTGTCCAGAAACAGTTCTCCTAATGTAGTCCCTAGGCTCTGGTGATCTTTTGGGAACTTTGTACAATCGCAAATTCTTGTTAAAATTGCATCAAAACATCGTGAGGGTAGAGCTCAAAACTCCTGAGGTGAGCCTGCAGCTCTCCTAACAAAACATAGGAATCCCATCAGATCTTTCTAAATTGTTCTCGAATCTATCTGATGTTATCTTCTGGAGTCTCTTCAGGAATATAAACCAAAGCTGTGCTTCCTGGAAGGTTTTTACTTTTAGAGGACTACACCAGAATGAGAACTCTCCCAGAGTGTCCCATAAGCGTCCTAACGTGGCTGCTCCCTAATCAATCATTAAAGTGAATGATGTAGTAAGAACATACCTAATGAGGAGGAATTCAAATGAGACAAAGAAAAACATTGGATCTCACATTTATTCAATATGCTTTCTATTTGTCATACTCAAATTTATTTGCTTGGCAGTAAGAAAATATTGTAGTATCATTTGCAAATGTATATTGTTTCCTTTCCTTTCCTATTTGCATATAAACCTAAGTATTTGTTTTGTGGTACATATAGTTTTAGCATTCATCATATTTACTTAGAACGGCAGTCCCAAGGAATAAGAAATGTGGCTTGATAATTAACATCTAAAAAAAAAGTTAATGCAAAAGCTAAGAAATTTAGCACTTGGAAAACTTTTTTTTTTAATCTTGATTTTAGCATGCAGTCTTTTGGAGCAAAGCTTGGCAGGAAAAATGTTAATGGGTCAAATCTTAATTCAGATAGCATAGGTCTCAAAGCCTGTGTGTAATTAAAAGATTATAGGGATAAGAATGGCAGCAAATAGGTCCTCAACAACCGGAGATATCAAACCCAGCTTATACCTGCGGCAAGAAGATATTATATGTATACTATTCTTAAGGTCAGAAAAATACTTTATTTCCTCTCCAAAGAGGATATTTTAAGTCATTACTTCTTGCTATATTGCATACCTTATATAATTACTGCCAGTTCTCTTCATTGTGTGATTTGATTGTCTTAATTATGGTTAATCGATCATAGTAAATTCTTGGGGAAAATAATGAATGCCAATTGTAAGCAAAACAAATTACAGGAAAGATCTGGTTGTGAAATTGCTGCTAAGCTCCTACATGCTGAAAAAGATAAAGAGAAGTTATTAATTAATGTGAAACTAATTAATTTGGACGTTCTATGAACAACAGGTTATTTTCATACTCAGAATCCTTAAGGGTCAGTTGAAAACATTTAGAAAGCCTTTCCAAATCAGGTCGAATATAGATGATATTTGTATACACAACTATACCCTCCGTTACAGTAAATAGCAGAATGTAATACTAATGCTTTATTGTAAATGCCAGATAACTGCTCTGCTCTATCATGAGAGAACCTTTCTAATATTTATTGCAAATATATCCAATATCTAGCAAGATAATATTTTGCATATTTTCAATACAATAAATGTAGAGTGGATAAATGCCAAATGTTTGTATCACTGTCCAAATATTGTTAATAGTTTATCATCTATCCCTGATTCTAATGAACTGTTAGCAGTCTGAACCTTAGACTAATTGCTCTTGAAATTTGTTTAGATTATTTATCAAAACTTTCATTTTGATTTGAAGGAGTAAAAATAAAAGCTAATCTTCCTCCTGTAATTACCCAGAGGAGAGTAGATTTATTTTTAATTGAGTTATGTTTTAGCTTTAATGAAAGAATTGCAACTGGGTAGATTTAATAACAGGTTAAACCCCCACAAATATAGCTCTGTCTGTAACACATCTTTATTTTGCATTTTATTTTATTTTTTGCCAGTCCTGGGGCCTGGCCTGTCTCTGGGCTTTTATGCATAGGGGTAGTGCTTTACCACTTGTACCATAGCTTCACTTAATGATGTTTTTGATAGTTTAGCACATTAAGGAGTCTTATGGACTTGCCTGCCTGGGCTGGCTTTGAACTATGGTCTTCAAATCTGAGCCTCCTGAGTAGCTAGGATCACAGACATGAGCCACCAGCACTGGGCTTATGTTGTGGTTTTGTAAATATCATTTTACCAGAAGACCTTGGCACTATGCTTTTTAGATTACACATTGTATTTTTAATACAATGAGAAAACTTATTGAGCAGTTCTGAAGAATTGAGATACTACTACTGAAATCCTGTTAAACAATGGAAGCTCAGAGCTTACTGTCAACCTTTTAATTCATTTCTGAGACTCCTGTGTATTTCATCAACTTATAATAGTTACCAGGGTAAGGTATTTACCATTTCCTTTTTTCTGTTTAAATGAATATATAGATATTTATTGAGTGCTAGAAGTTAATCTGTAAATACTTCTTGCTGCTTCTCAACTAGTGAAGAGAAGCCAGTATTACTGACCAACTCTTTAGGTCACTGGAGAGTCATCTGAAAGGAAAGAAGTGTCACGAAGCAAACAGAAGGATTTATTCTTAGACTATATAGAAGAGTTCGTCTAGGTTTATAGTCTACAATAAGTGACTCCATTAAGGTACAGACTCTCTTCCTTAGCAACTATACTTTTCAGAACTGTTCTCCCCTAGGCCAGAGCCTGTATCCATGTCTCCCGGGTTGGTCCTATTTCTTCTAAGGGTCTTCTTGAATAACATAAGCTGCTGACTTCCTGCTGTAACATCAAAATGATCATTTTCATTTTCCATCTTAAAAGCCACTTCTGAGAGTATTTTCAGAAAAAGTCCAACATGGTCTCCTTGGGAGCAGGGACTGTAGATGCATATATGAGATATGGGGAAATATAAAAAATTGTAGAAGATAACTTGTACAGCAGCCAAATGGAAGAGAAATGTTATGGGTACAGTTTAGCTGCATCTCAACATTCAGTCCGTATGCATGCATCTTCTATGAGATTGCTTATATTTGCTGTTTACAGCACCGAGTAAGTTTCTCCCAATCTGAAAGGAATATCAAGATAAACTTCTCTTATAAATATACCTGTTGGCAAGCCTAGTTGCTTTATTTGCTTCTCTTTGTACAAGTCCTCAAATCTCTGTACAGAGAAACTTGAATTCAAGCACATCCGTGTCATACTTTCTTTAAGGACAAAATAACTTTTAGAATCACTTTTAAATATTTTGTTAGGTATTCATGAAGAGCACTGTTGATTCCCTAAGGTATCAGCAGATCTGGTCTTTGCCAAATTTCTGCACTGCTTCTTACCAGAAAAATATCCAACATCTATCTATCTATCTATCTATCTATCTATCTATCTATCTATCTATCTATCTATCTATCTATCTATCTATCTATCTATCTATCTATCACTGTCGTTTAAAATCCTTAAGTCTCCATCAATGCTTTTATTTTGGTTAGTACTCAAAATAAGAATGAAAATAAGGTGAGTCATGTGTTTGTTCTGGGCTTATTTGTATTTCCTGCACACACAAACACCTCTGCCATCACCAGTACCTTCACTATTGCCACCATTGCCAAACAAATTGTATCTCCTTGCAAAACATCACAAAGTAAATCAAAAGCACGGGTTTGCAATTATCAGTGTTCAGACCCCAATCCTACAAACAAGCTGTGTTTTAGGGCAAACATTTCTTAACCCTTCTAAACCTTGATTTGTTCATTTGTAAAAGCAGTATTTTCACTCTGGGTTGATCCAAAGTTCTAATGAAATCATGTACATCACCATTGTAGGCAAATATGTCTGATTTGCGATACTTACCATTCTCTCCAACACTAAGGTGGTCCCAGGGCTCCAAAAAGAATTACATCCATAGAGAAATAATCTACAAATGACAGGATATAAAAAATGTTTTAAATAGACCTAATTACTTCACAAACCCAATAGTATTACTCATAGGGAAGGGCATGAGCATAATTTAGGGAATTGACTCATAAACCAATAAGTTGCTAAGTGGAAGAGTCAGGCTGTTTGTGTTGAATGTGATGTATTGTGGTAACAGAACTCTCTCACTCTGGAGTGTAAGATGGTAGATGGGTATATTTCAACCATTCATGTTCCCTCCATCTCTTGTCTCTGCTTTCTGCAACTCAGGGCCCTTTCTGATCTCTCCTTAACTCTGTGCTGTCTCTGCACGAGTCATGATCTCCTGCCAATGAACTTAGTAAATGTTAAATCTGTTTTTTTAATGCATAGCACTTTCAAAAATAAATTCATGCATTTATCTCCTTTTATGTGGTTTTTTTTTTTTGCCCCAAATAGCCCTGTTACATAATAGAGAATCTTGTAAACAGAAATCAAACTCGTATCTCCTGAAATCTTTGACTAGCACCTTGAGTATTAAGTGGTCACACTTTTGGCATTTATTTTTCAAATCATTGTAAGCAATTTTTATTTTGCCTCATATATATCTCAGTGTTGTGACCTTACTTTGACAATACAAGCATTTCTATCCATTTAGTTTAAAAAAAAAAAGGCTTTCAGTCTCCATTTCCTATATTCATTAAAAGATCAGGAATGATAGCTTTAGGTTGTTTCTAATGTCCTCAGAAAATTCCTTAACTTTGGTACCAGACATTAAGTTCCAGTTAATGTAATCATTAGCTGTTACTTTTTTTTGGCATTTTGACAATTGGCCCATAGCTTTCAAGGGGGCAGTGATTGGAAGAGAAAAACAAGATCCCAAAGAAAAGTAACATGGAAAACAAACTTTCTGTCTGTCATCTCATTTTCAGCAATGACAAAGGGAACCCAGTATGTAGGTTCATCCCCAGCTCTGCAAATGCCATGTGGTTGCAAGTTCCATCCAATGAAGGAGTCAGACTTCTGGAGCCAAGCGTGGTCTTGGTGTTTCAATGTTTCCCAAGCAACATGTTCCACAGAACTTTAATAAGATGTTAATGAGTCTTAAATGCTTGTCTGTAGTCAAATTCTCCTGAGAAATACCAAGCTAAACAAAATAAAGAAATATATTTGTTTTCAAAGACTCCTCAGATTTTTAATGCACTACTATTCAATAAGAATTTCCAAAAGAGATAATTTCTAAGGAATACTTTATTAATTTTTTTATTAATATTGCATGTAGAATTTTGGCAGTATTACTGGTAGGAAATTTTATATAAATATCAATGGATCAATTTAAAAATAATTTGTAGCAATTTTTTTGCCAAATATAATTTCACCAGTAAGATACTATCATCAGTATCAATGAGTACCAATTCTTCTCCAGAACATTTCATTTATCATGCTTGTAAAATCAAGAAGTGATGGTTTATTTACCTAGCATTGTTAAAGATAAATAACTAATGGGTAATTTACTCCCAGGTCTTTTCTTGAGGCTTTAAGTGGCTCAACGTGGTAACTTTGTTGCCTGTACTGGTTGCATAAGAACACTTAGATGTCTCAGAAGATAGGCTATGAAGCCAATAACGATAGAAGCTGTGGCCATGAACTTTACTCTAGAAGAGAGGAATTTGTTGAACTCCTCTCAAAAGACACTCTAGGGAGATTCTATGCAGAAAGCTTTCCAAACTCTGGCCTTCCTCAGTAGATGAAAGAATCAAGAAAATGTGGTATATATACACAATGGAATTCTATGCCTCAATCAGAAAGAATGACATTGCCCCATAGGAAATGGAAAGACTTGGAAAAAATTATATTAAGTGAAGTAAGCCAGCCCAAAGAAACATAAGTCCCATGGTTTCCCTTATTTGCAATATCTAGAATATGTCTGAGTCGAACAGAAAAGGTCAGATAAGGTGATGTTAGGGAAATGAACCCTAAGATATGTATGCAAATTTTTTTTCTTTCAAGTGATTGTTTCTAACACATTTATAAGATTTTTTTCTTTGTTGCTTTGTATGTCCCTCCCCCACAGTATAACATGTGCTTTCACTGTATTTGATGTTGGTATAATTTGTGGAGGGGAAGGGAAAAAACAAATCGTTCAAATAGGGATAGGTGGACCCATCAAATAGGTGGACCCATTGCAACAATGAGAAGTACAAGTCGTTATGTTGAAAACGAACTTTACAACTTTGGTGCAGGTGGGGGGGGGGATTGGTTGGGGGGTGGGGGGAGGATGGGAAGGGATGGGAAGAGGAAACAAAGGAGGAGGCTACAATGCTTGATAAGAAATGTACTCATTATCTTGCCCATGTAATTGTAACTCCTCTGTACAGTATTTTCACAATAAAAAAAAGTGAGAAGGAAGTTATTATTTTAAAATATCTCTGAAGGTTATGGTAATTTGCACTTACAAGAGAGAGGAATGCTCTTCCAAAATCTTGGAGTGGTAGTAAGTTTTACCAAAACAAATCCTATATACATAATCAGGTTTTGAGTTGATTGAACTATCAGAAAAATTTCCCTGTGACAACACCTAAGTTGAGCATCCATAAATGAAAAATTCAAAGTCTGAAAAGATACCAATATTGGAAATACATGGAGGGCCATGAAGCAGAAGAGACACTTTCATTTTCTTTTCTTGCATTGTCAATGGATTTCATTATGAGATTTTTTGTGCATGTGTAAAATATACTTGAGCTACATTCACCTATCCCAACATTACCACTGTTTCCCATTTCCTCCCGACCATTGGTCCTCTACCAACAATCCCCCTTCTATTTTCATGTATGTATATGTGGTTTTTTAAAAAAAAAGTGATATCTTTATCTTTGATTTTAAAAGATATCTTTACTGAATATACTAGTCTTGGTTGGTACGTCATCTTAGGTCTTAAAATACAGCATATTCACATGATGTATTTTACACATGTCATCTCAGGTTTCAACTTAGAAATCTGTTGTTTTGATACAGTTGTATTTTTTATAGTAACTTAAAGCTTTTCTTCAGTATTTCTTCTCTACTTTTCACTCTTTATAACATGGAAAAGTTCCTTTCTGGTCTCTGTCTCTTTGGATTCAGATTCCTCTTGAATTTGTCCATTTCTTTCCCTAAATTTAAAGAACGTACTGCTGTAATTTTATTGAATAAGTTTTATTTCTTTAGTCTATATCAGAGTCCTGTCTTCTTCACCACAGAGTTGTAGATTTGGTCTCCTAATTGTGTTCCAGACGGTTTTATTAAATAATTATTTTTATTATCTTTAAGTAGTGGCCCTTCACCAAAGCAGTATAGGAATACAGTGCATCTTGATCAATACCATCCCTTTCAACATTCTCACCCATCCCTCTCAACCCACCCTTTCCTTTCCCTTAATTTTAGGTTATGTATGGAATTGTTTTGCATGTAACAAAGTGGTTTTATGTGTTCTCTGCACCTTGAACTGTGTCCTCACTTCAACATCTGTACTCCCTACCACCCTTCCCCTTTTCCCTTATATTTTTCAATTCTGTTGTATATACGATGAATGTTTGCCTGCATTCACTTTATTATAATCAACTTGTTTTCTGATTTTTTTTTATTATTATTGAAAACTAATTCGTTACCAATGTTTTCAGTACCTAATATCCTTTTTGCCTTGTGGACTAGTCTATTAAGTTTTTCACTGAGTTTTTTTGGGTGAGATATATTTGATCATTTTCAAGAATTTGAGAGGAGAGTCTTATCTCTAGTTTTTCAGAAAACTGTTGAACTCTTGGTCCAATTTGAGTTTTGCATCTATGTCCTGGATTGACTTCCTTATTTCACCTATTTTGATCCTTTTTTAAGGTCATCAATCATTTTAAAAATTAGATTTTGTTTTCAGATTAAAATGTATCAGTCCTGACCTCTTTGGCATTTCAGCCTCTTCAGCATCTTTGAATTCAATTGTGAATTATACACTTTTAGAGAACTCATTTTGCTTTGGCCTGTGTGTGTGTGCATGCATGCATGCATGTATGCGCATGTATGCAAATATGTGTACACGCGCACAAGCCAGTCTTGAGACTTGAACTCTGGGTCTAGGCACTGTCTCTAAGCTTTTTTGGCTCAAGTCTGGCACTGTACCATTTGAGCCACAGCTCCACATCTGGCTTTTTAGTGGTTACATGGAGGTAAGGCTCTTCTTGCCTGGACGGACATCCAAACATGATCCTCAGATCTCAGCCTTTAGCATAGGTAGGATTACAAGCAGGTTAGCATAGGTAGGATTACAAGCAGGAGCTACTAGCATCTGTCTTGCCTTGGTCTTTTAAAATATGTCTTTCTGAATCACAATTGGCATATCTATAGGAATGGATCTCTCTTTGGTTTTATCCAGTGGCCTTCTTAGCAGGATTCCCTTGAGGGCTCTATCTCCATTGCTGCTCAGTGGAGAAAATAATGCATGAATCACAGCAACAACGTTGTTCTGGCTGAGTTCCGGTCTAGTTAAGGATTAGTTCTCAGCTTCAGGACTGTATTCACTTTAGAAGCCTCCTTGCTGTGCATACCAATAGATGCTGCTGGCTCAAATGAGCTTTGTGTGATCTGTGGAAAGACCCCTTTTCATGTACCTAGAGGAATCCCAACATCCAAAGTGAGAGGTTTCCCCTGAGAGCACAGATGGAAAGGGAAAGAAAACAGAGCACTGAAATCTACACGGGAGAGGAATTGACAAAATTCCATATTCTACCAGCTAACCCCTGTGTTTAGACCCCGTTGATTATAAACAAGTCTACAGGAGTCACAGGGCTAAGGAAATTGAGGGATCCACTGGAATATATTCAGAGCTCTCAGTGCTACCTGGCAGCAAACATCACACAGAAGGGAAGAAACTTGCTGGGTATGAGACTAAGCTTTGAGTTTTTGTGATCTGCGAGCAATGGGGCTTGCTTCTTGACATAGAAATAATGCCACGTGTGTGGAAAAGACTTGACTATCCATCCCTAAATGGGCCCCTCAAAGCTCATATGGAGCACAGTCCACAGGGATGTCAGAGCTAATGCTGTACAAATACAATATGGAGAAGCCCCAGTTCTCCCTAGTACATTCAGAAGCATGAAAGGATTCACTCTGGAAAAAAAACAAGGTGGCTTTTTTTGTTTTGTTTTGTTTTTAATAAAGCCTTTCAGTGTTTTCCTTCTGATCAAAGCCATTCATACTGAGAAAGACCAGAATGAATATAAGCAATATGGTAAAGCATTTAGGAGATTCAGTTTTGCTATATCAAATAAAACACCCACACTCTTTTGGTGCCAGTGGCTTATGCCTATCATCTTAGCTACTCAAGAGGCTGAGATCTGACAGTCGTGGTTCCAAGCTTAGCCCAGGCAAAAAAGCCAATGAGACTTTTATCACCAATTATCTATCAAAAAAGCTAGAAGTGGAATTGTATCTCAAGTGGTAAAACTTGAGTAAACAAGCTCAGAGATAGTGCCCAGTAACAGCACACACACACACACACACACACAAACACACACACACAAATACCCTTCACACTGGAGAAACTAGCTATAAATGTGTTATAGGAAAGCCTTCTTTTCTTTCAAATGACCTTCAAATTCATGAATGAGCTTGCACTAGAAAAAAAATCACTGTGTACGTAGCAATACAGGAATTCCTTTGGCCATTCCCGTTCCTTTTACCAACAAAGAAGAACTAAATCTACAAAAGAACCTTAACTATAAATGAAGGAAGACTTCAGTATCTGAAGGGTTTTCTGTCACTCAAGAGCAGGCAAAGTACATAGAGCTCATTGTATATATGCATGTGAAAATAATTATACCCAAATCAGTATAATCAGTTCCCAGCTATGAAAATGATATGGAGAAAACTAAGCTAGAAGATACACACAAGTGTTTTCTTGGCCCACATGTGTGAGCTCACAATGGTTCAAAGCTGTGATTATGGAAACTAGGAGATGTTTGTCATTTGTAACAAATAGTGTCAAAGTCATGTGAAATTCATGTAGAAGAATTCTATAAAATGAAATGAAAAGCTCATGCAAATTAGTATAGAATTTGAAGTAAGTAATCCTAAAAGTTTTATTTTGTTTAACATTAGTCCATTTTAAGTACTCTGGACTGTGTATTATGACTCAATTTTTTTTTTCTGAAAATTAACTTAAAGCTTGATCCAGTGGCAATTTAGTTTACTCCTGGCTATGTGGGAAACTGAGGCAGGATTTCTAGGACTCACAAGTTGGAAAGCAGTAGTACCTCTTCTCAAATAGCAACAGCAGCAACAACATTAAAGAAACCAAGGGTAATAAAGTAATGTAAATTTTATTAAAGCAATTTGTATGAATTTCATGGATAGTGTTTCTTTTTCTTAATCATTGAAATTTTCTTTTTTTATTGTGAAAATACTGTACAGAGGGGTTACAATTACATGGGCAAGATAATGAGTACATTTCTTATCAAGCATTGTAGTCTCCTCCTTTGTTTCCCCTTCCCATTCCATCCTCCACCCGCCCCTCCACCCTATCCTCCTCCCCCCCCACCAAAGTTATAAAGTTAATTTTTCCACATAACAACTTATACATCTCATTGTTGCAATGGATCTACGTGTATCCCTATTTAAACGATTTGTTTTTTCCCTTCCCCTCCACAAATTATAACAACCTCAAATACAGTGAAAGCAGGGGTTATACCATGGGGGAGGGACATTCAAAGCAACAAAGAAATAATCTAAATAAATGTGTTAGAAACAATCACCTGAAAGAAAAAAACATATGAATATATATCTTAGGGTTCATTTCCTTAACATCAACTTATCTGACATTTTCTGCTTGACTCAGGCATATACTAGATATTGCAAATAAGGGAAACCATGGGACCAATGTTTCTTTGGGCCTGGCTTACTTCACTTAATATAATTTTTTCCAAGTCTTTCCATTTCCTAACAAATGGGGCAATGTCATTCTTTCTGATGGAGGCACAGAATTCCATTGTGTATATATGCCACATTTTCTTGATCCATTCATTTACTCAGGGGCATCTGGGTTGGTTCCATATCTTAGCTATGGTAAATAATGCTGCAGTAAACATAGTCGTGCTGGTAGCTTTAGTGTGGCCTTGTTTGTTATCATTTGGGTAAATGCCCAAAAGTGGGATTGCTACGTCATAGGGGAGCTCTATATGGAGTCTTTTGAGGAACCTCCATATTGCTTTCCAAAGTGGTTGAATAAATTTACACTCGCACCAACAATGCAGTAAGGTTCCCTTCTGTCTATATCCCCTCCAGCATCTGTTGTTATTAGAGTACTTGATTATAGCCATTCTAACTGGGGTGAGGAGGTATCTCAGTGTTGTTTTGATTTGCATTTCTTTTATGGCTAGGGAGGTTGAGCATTTCTTCAAGTGTCTATTGGCCAATAGTGTTTCTTAAAGTCAAATGAAGATCAATCATTTCTTTCATTTAAAACTATATTGGATTCATGAATGAATTCAAATATTTTAATATTTTTAATTTACATGTAGTACTAGAATACCTGTGGTTATCATGTCCTGGAAAATGGATTCTTGTTCATTGTTAAATGTTGGCCTTGTGTGGAATTTCTGCCGATTACATATATAGTATCTTTATAGAGCAAGTGACATTTCAAAAAGGGATTTGCTATTTTTTCCTTTCTTATGCATATTTTCAAGAGATTTTTGTACATCCTTTTTAAGACCAGCTGCTCTCAAACAACTGCTAGAATAACAAATATTAACTTTTTATTTAATTTTAAAAGACTTGCAAATATATCATCATATAGACTAGATATACTTTACAAGTTTGCCTCATTCTTCCTTTCTTATCCAGAGTCATTATTGAATGCATCCAAATAAAGATGTATTTTTCATATAAATGATAATGATTTTCTTTTTGTTGCTTAATAGTTAAGTCAAATAATCCATCTCTAAATAGGATTTGTAATTACTATCTTATTGATCTAAGTTACATGGGAAAATGGAATAGTGCAAAGAATGAAATTTTACTTAACCAGTTCTAGATCACCCTTGAGTTTAAAAACTTAATCTATAAAAATATAATTAACATCTGGATAAAAAGGAAGCATCTATGAGAATTTTATAAACATGCAAAATATTATCTTAAAATGTAATAAATACAGAATCTTTATACAGCAAAATTAGTTTTATTAGCTCTTATTGTACAAGGGGAGATTTCAGTTTTACACCTCTACACATGTTTACACTATATTCCAATCAATTTTGCCTACTCTATCACTTTCCCTCCATCCATTCCCCTCAAATAATAACATTCCCAGCAGGCTTCCTTATTTTATTTTCAAACTTGCAAACCTATTTCAAAAGTACCCAACTTTTAAAAATACCCTCCCAAAGTATTTTTTATTATGTTATTTTCACTGAAATATTTCTATAATTGAGCAAGGAACTACATTTTGGGGTTGTGTGTGTGTGTGTGTATGTGTGTGTGTGTGTGTATGTGTGTGTGTGTGAGTTCTGGGTCTTCAACTCAGGGCCCTGGTACTATCTCTGAGTTTTCAGTGCTCAAGGATTGATTGATGGGAAATAAGAGTGTCATGGACTTTCCTGCCTGGGCTGAGTTTGCACTGTGACCTTCAGATCTCAGCCTTCTGAGTAGCAAGGATTACAAGCTTGAGCCACCCTTGCCATGCTGGGAACCACTTTTTAAAGGCTGTAGGTAAGTATTTAAGGATTTTTTAAAGAACTCTGTTAAAAAGATATTTATTAGTTGCAGATACGAAAAATTTTAACATGATATATTTTATAGAAAACAAATATTGTGATGCATTTAGTGAATATTTTATTAAGGACATTTGTCACACATTTTTTCAAAAATATATTTTTCTGGGAATTTTGTTTTGTTTGGCTTTGTTTTGGTGGTTTTTTTTTTATACTGTAGCTTGCATTCAGAGGCTCATGATTATTAAGTAGGTGTTCTACCATTGAAGCTGTGTCTCCAACCCCTGTGTTCTCTTTAAATCTTAAATTGTCTGTGAGTATTTCTATAGTGTAAAATGTAAACACCTGTGAATTTCAGATTTCTACTCTAGTAAAAATATGATTTTATAAGAACTGAAGATACATAAGGAATATATTTTGTAAACATTCATGAAATGAATAAATTAACAGATAATATTTTTATATAGTTTATACAGTTAGATAATATATTTTCTAATGATTTGGAAAGTACTTGAGGAGACAACAGGGTATTTCCATAACTGATATGTCTCTTGTGGTTTTGAAAACTGAAAGATATGCAATATAAAAACTATCTTTTTGCCAGGCACCAGTGTCTCATGCCTGTAATCCTAGCTACTCAGGACACTGAGAGCTGATGATCACAGTTCAAAGCCAAGCCAGGCAGGAAAGTCTTTGATACTCTTACTTCCAATTAACCACCAGAAAACTGGAAGTGGTGCTGTGGTTCAAGTGGTAGAGTGCTCATCTTGAGCTGAAGAGTGCAGGGACAGCGCCCAGGCCCAGAGTTTAAACCCTATGACCAACAACAACAACAAAAATCTTTTCATCTTTAGATTAATAAAAAATTACTTCATAGTTTAAGATGTTTTGTATTTGAGGCCATAGCCAATACAATGATAAATGAAAAATAAATGAATAACTTGTAGATTTCAAGTGGATTGTTATCTCATCAATAGATAAAATGAGTATACAGGAAACTAAGGAATCTACCAAAAATATTAGAAAACAGGTGAAAATTTCAAATTACAGAAACCATTATACTTCAGTATTTTGGTAACAAACCATTGGAAAATAATTTTTTCAAAGTTAAGAATACCTTTATCTTTGAAGTGCAAAGAAAGGAAAATTATTATGTGGCACAGGCAGCCATGACTGCCTTGAAAGACCAAACATCAGGCCATCTTCAGCCCATCTTTAAGCATCTTTGGACTGAGACAAAAGATACAGCTTTCTGTATTCAAGTAGTAATAGAGGGGTTTCAAGTTAATATGTCAATTTACAAGCACAATGTATTGATCAATGTCCCTCTCCCATCATTCTCTTCCCCTCAGCTGTCTCAACCCAATTTTGAAATTACCTGATTCCTATCTCATATGAGTATGGCCCCATGCATGTTTTTTGTTTATATTTTAGGTCTAACTTCCACATGTGACAGAAAATATGTACTGTTTGTCTGAGCTTGACTTTATGTAATGTAATTTTTTCAAGGTCTGTTGATTTCCCTGAAAATGATGTTCTAATGAATGAATAAATTCCATTTTGTATATATAACAAATTGTCTACTCATCAATTATAGATAGCTGGGCTGTTTCCATAACATCGATAATAAATAGTGTAGCAATGAACATTGTATGCAAATATCTTTAGTGGGTCCTGACTTGTAAACTTTGAATAAATGCCCAAGAGTGATATTGCTGTGTCATAGGGTAGTACTATTGTAGAATTCCAAACTGCCTTCCAGAGTGATCATACGGATTTACATTTTGTTTTCCCCTGAATTTTTCCAGTATTATCTGTTGTTCGTATTCTTAATGGCAGTTCTGACTTGAGTGAGGTGAAAACTCAGTGCTCTTATTAACATTTCTTTTATGGCCAGGAATGTTGAGCATTTTTCATGTGTTTATTTGGTCACTTTTACTACTAAGACAAGCTGCTATTTAGAAGATTTTCACAATCCTTAGTTGGGTTTAGTTTTTGAATGTTCTGTATATTCTAGTCATTAGACCATTTGTCAGTTATATAGCTGATGATTTTCTCTCATTCTGTAAGCTTTTTAGCTTAGTAACTATCTTCTTTACTGCACAGAAACTTTTTAGCTTGATGTATTCCTATCTCTCATTTCTTTCTCCTATTTACTGAACTCTGGAATTATACTCAGGAAGTTCCTGTCTGTGCCAATAAGTTCTAATGTTCAAAACTGATAGAATAACATCCAGATATAGACCACAGAAAGTATTCTAGATAATACAACAACCATTTTCTTTTAAAATGGTGCTAAAATAGATGAACATATGGAAAACTTGTGTATCTTGATCTGACCTTCACACCATACCCTAAAATTCAAAATAAGATGTAGGTTTATTATAAAAACTAAAATTAAAATTCTAGACAAACAGAAGAAAATATTTCTAACATTATGGTAGATAGTCATTTCTTAGGACAAAAACTATGAAAGAAAAATAAATTTACTCTCATTAAAAATTTTCCCTTTGGAAAGACATAGTTAACAAAATATAAAAGCAAGCTATGCATGAGAAGAAAGTATTTGAAATGCATGTGTATGTGTGAAAATATTTGTAAATAGTATACATGAAATTCTTACAATTCAAGCCAGGCATCCATTTATAAAATTTGCCAGATATTTGAATGGATATTTTTATAAAGGAGAAAGATAAAAATGACTAATAAGCATATACATGAATGTTCATGATCATTTGTATTGGAAAATGATCATTAATGCTAGATGAGAACCACTTCAGGCCCATTGAAATAGTGAAAATGAGCAATCCTGGTAAAGAAACAGAAATTGTGTTTTTTTTCAACCATTGCTGAAGGGAAAATAAAGTGATTCAACTACTTTGAAAAACAAATTAACATTTCCTTATGAAGTTAATCAAACTCTTATCATTCAATCAAGACAATCCACTCCTAGATACTTAACCAGTAGATTTTCAAACATATATCCAACCAATATCTGTATGAATGCTTTGCTATAATATTCCCAAATTGTCAGCAGTAATACCAGCCACTAGGTAAAGGGGCCAGCAAAATTTAGCATATCAAGGTGACAAGACATTACAAGCAAATGAAAGTAATTAAATACTATTACCTTAGTCAATATGTGGCAGTTTCAAAACCATTATGATAATAAGAGTCAAAAACAAGACTATATATCACTATTCTATTTGTGAAAATCTAGATAGATAACAGTCATGAAAATCAGATTGGTCATTGCCTAGTTCTAGGATCAGAGAAGTTGCTGATGGCAGATGACAGTAGAGAGGGTAATGAAATGTTCTATATTTTGATTGTGATGATTATTTAGATATGGAGATGTATCAAAACTTGTTCCAAATACAGAGGCACATTTTATTAAGGAGCCTAAATTATTTCACAATAAATTTGATTCAAAGAAGAGAGGAAGAAGAGGAAGAGAAGTCCATGCCAGACCAAACCCCATAAAAAGTACGAGTTATTCTTCTGGTAAGAAAGAAAGCTCTACCTTGTTTCCTGGGTGGATGTCTATGAAGGCCACAGCCCTAAGATAGAAGGAGGACACATGATTACTGAAAGATATTCACATGCTCAGTATGGCTGGGTAGCAGAAAGATTGTCCCCTACCTTAAAGGTGATGGGGAATTAGAAAAGGCCTTAAGAGTGCTGCGAATCAATTATGTAACTCAGCATGGTACAGAAGTAGCAGATAAATGTCTTGTTGGGTAGAGGACAACAGGATCTCTGACAGGAATGAGGGATGGCAGCCATTCACTGTGTGCACTGACAGTTGGGAAGTAGGTATCTTGGGCAGCAAACACCTGCTCATGTTTTCAGAAGAAAACTAGGATAAAGTCTGTAGGATTCGTGAGCAATGGTTAGATAATAGATAAGATGGTTAGTAAAAGGAAATGAATGCCCCAAGCTATCCCTTGTCCCTATGTCATATATATATATACATATATATATATATCACTATGTCTAATATATATGACTAAAATATATATTAGAAATATGTTTAAAAATTTAGGAATTTAGAATATTTAGAAATATTTTCAAATATATATATTTTAGAAATATATAGCATATGAAACATATATGTTACTGAGTACTGAATTCTAGAAAAATAAAGAAATTACATTTTTCACATGTGAATTGAATTTTTCACATTATGTTTTGTATATTAATGCTCCTCAGGGAACATTTATTTGTAGATTTTTCCCCTTTTTCCTGTTTAGACATGAAGTAGAAAAAGGATAACCTTACCGTAATGTTTTCATGTTTAATAACTCTGATAGGTAAACAATGCTGAAACTTTATTCTACTGGGGATTGAACTTGAGGCCTGACAGTAGGTATGCTCTATCACTGAGCCATATTCACAGCCTCAGAACTTGGCAAATGTGTTCTCAGTGAAGTCCATCATACACAGGTACTATATTACAGGTGTTTTCCTTTCTCTTCAATGCTAAATATACTATTTCTGTAATAAAAAAGCTAACATTCTATTTATATGTTATCACATCTTAATTTTATGGTCTTCCTTAACTAAAGAAAATACCAAGGTTGTGGAAGAATTGAAAAAGACACATAGAAACATATTTTCAAAACATCCATGCACTGGACAAGCATAAGGTAAGAATATAGATACACTATATCATATTTATCATGAGACTAAATCAAGCTAGAGTCTTCAGAATGGTCTGGAAGATTTCTTGCCTTACTTTAAATTAGAATGTTGCATGGTCATCCTGTTAGAGTAAAAGCTCTGTGAGAAAGAGGAGGAAGAAACATGAAGAAAAAGATTGTGTACCAACAGAAAAGGAGAGGGGGAATTTTAAGAAAATCAAACACTCCAAAGTTTGATTCTCTGCTGCCAAAAGGAAAGCCAAAACTCCTGTTAATATATTTTCTACTTACCCCCAAATATCAGTCTAACAGGGAAATGCACACCCGAAGCTGTACAACTCCCTCCAGATATTTCAAATGAAATTATTAAAGGCAAAAGGGACAGACATGGGAGCCTCAAACAGAGACCCAAATTAATCCTCATGGATTGTATTAATTGGTCATTAGTGATTCTTCCCATCTGCTGCACGCCATTTCTAAGTGATTTCCACATACAAAATTATAGCAACACTGTTTTTGCATGTAAGGCCTATTTCTTTGTTCATACCAATTTCTGCTTTCTTGATTCCTTTTCTGTTTTATTGTCTAGTTAATAAACAATCTACCATATTTCTATCAGTTATTTCACATTCTTGTTGAAACTATGATGTTTCATAGTTCCCTTTAGTTTCAGGGCAGATATTTTATTTTTCTAATAGTTATGTGTTAACTATATACACAATTGTTTTCTAAATTAAATTGCCTTAATATTTGTAGCCTAATAAAAGAGACTTCTTTGACAAAGAACAATCGAATGTAACTATTGTAAATTTAAGGTTTACTTATGAATTTAATATGCTTAAGTAATATACATATTTCCTCTGGTATAGATGGGTTATATCTGAAGAGCAACATCTTGTCTGGTACCCTCACTGAAGTTAGGAGACCTGATTTGTTAGAGCACTCAAGATGTGATGGAATGCAAGGCAGTGGTCAATTGGGGGTAGTTTTCAAATTTCGTGTGTCATCCCACTCTCAGAAATCTTATACAGATACAGGGAAATGGTGTAGACCCTGAAAATTCTACCCAATTAAGTTCAATTTGCCTTCTCCTTCCACCTATTACCTCCCATCACCATGCTGAGAAATGGAGGATTGATGCCCTGCCCAGCCATTCAGGAGTGAACAAGCCTCACTGAGCATGACATCCCAGTACTTCTTGTGCCCTGGGACTCTAGAGCCTAAGTAGGGGTGACATTTTGGAATATTCAACTTTCATTCCTTCAGGAGGGATTTATGGAGTTAGAATTCAGCCATTCTGACAAATTAATGATCTATATTTTCTCCAGGGAAAGGTAAAGAGGATATTTCTGGCCTCTAAATGGCATCATTTTGTTCTGTTTTGTGTTATGGCATTAAGTGCTCTGAATATGTCATGCTGTGAGATTGGCAGCCCTGGGGACAGAGGAAAAATGACCCTTAGCCTTTGGCTATCCTGAATCTGTTAATACTCACAAATATTGTATTGGCTGCTGTAAAACTGAAAGGCCAGGTGAAGAAACAGTCCTGTGATTAGAATATATATAAATAAATGGCTAGATAGATAAATAGATAGATAGATAGATAGATAGACCATGATTTTTTCTTGGAGAGTAAGATAAGCAAATTTTAAATAATAATAGTTTCACCACTTCCCCATTACATTTATCTTCAATGAGACCAGAAATTGCAAATTGGCAGAACATAATCATACATGACTCAGACTCATGTCATATTTGTCTAGAATTTTCTTTTAAAATGTGAATGTTTTAAATTTTCTATCCTTATATATTTTATTATGTTTGCTAAAGAGTTGTATGTTTTTAAACATAACCATGGGAAATCCCAGTAAAGTCCTGATTTCAAATATTAAGTCAAATCAATACCTCATGAATGCTTTCGTTTTGAAAAATCAGGATCTACAGAAATCTATACATTGCTGTTTGTTGATGTATGTATTAACTCCTTGCAGGGCTATAAACTCTTTCCCCATTCTTCATTTTTCCCTCTTGCAATTATTTGTTGAGTCAATTGTGTTGTTGGTCTTGTAGTTCTCTATCATCTGGCCTTTTTTGATTGCTTCCCTGCAGTGTAGGTTTAACAAGTTGCTGTGTCCCTGTATCCTTGTAAATTGGAAGTTAAATCTAGAAATTACATTTTATTCACATTTGATTTGCTGTAAACAGGTCTGCTTTATAGCCAGTGTTTTGTTCATCTGTCATTTCTGTTTCTATGGTGTTAACAGTCTATAATGTTAACATATCTAGATATTTAATGTCTAGATATGGAGCATATTTTGAACAAAGCTGTCCTAAATATCTGGATGTGGAGCACATTTTTGAAATAAAAAAGATAAGAGACAAGTAGCAGCTACTCACTATAGATAGGTATTTTCTGAATTCAGTGGACCTATGAACTTATAGGCTAATGGTTTATGCTTGGCCTATGCCTGCACTTATTTCCCCTGAAAATATCCTGTAGAGACTCAAGTTTTCAACATTTCCATACAGAACTTTCTACCTAAATGGAAAACATAAAGTGGTAAAGCATTCTTAGTTTTTTTAATTAAAGCAATCAATTAGAGTAGAACAATGGACTCATCTATAGTATTTATATAGAAAATTGTGGTAGAAGGTAAAAAGTAATAGGTGTGACTAGGTAACCAAATGTATCATGTGTAAAGAATTTTGTAGCTTGAATATACACTACATCAGAATGACAAGTCAAGGAGAATCCAGCAATCTTTCAAACATTTCCTAGCAAGGCCTAGAATATTTTATCCACATTCAGTTGAAAATCATGGTAGCACCTTACTAGTATCAAGTTATCATTTTCTAAATACAGTTTTACACTAAGGTATGAATTATTTTAGTCTAACTACATTGCTGCTTCATCTACCTTTTCCTCTGCCTATGGTTATCAATCCTTTATATATAGCCACATGCCTTTGGGTTTTCAGAATGAGTTATTTCTCTGATACTCTAATTTAGCTTCCTCATTTATAAACATGAAGAGGTTTTAAAACCATAAACAAAGTGCCAGAGAAGTAAGTAAAAATCATCACGGATGTAAATCCTAGTAAGAAAGACCATGGAATCCATAGAAAATATGGTAAAAACGATAATCTCCAATGGGGTTAACCACATGGTAAAACAGTAAAATCATTTTGATCCTAGACAGTCATACTCTACATTATATCAAGTTTTCTTCTCCATATGAATCATAAACATTCTTCTTCTAGACTAACAGACTAACATAGTAATTCTTTACTTGAAGGAAAATGCATTCCCCCTATCAGAATTGGAGAAAAGAATAACATTTGAGAGAAAAGATGGAACTACAGTAAAATGTTATTATCAGTAACTTTCTATGTAGCAGTCAAGATAGAAAGTGCCATAAGATCATACTAAACAACTCTACTACTTGATCCTTAAGGAAATTTTGAAAGAACTCTTTATGCCATAAAGTAACTCTAATAGATCTATGTGTGTTTGTCAAAGTCACAAAACATAACATAATAAAAAAGAGCTAAAAGAAATAATAATTAATGTCTTTTTCATTTCTATATTGTGGTTAGACCCCACTTACATTGTGGTAATATGATTAGATTTATACACATATGGTAGGTTATAATAAAATATGATAAATATTAACATAAGCACAGATAAATAGTTCATAATACCCAGATGAAAGTTATTTTCTCTGAGGGAATTTAGGTAGTATTCATAAAAGGGGCAAATTGTGAGATGGGGTTTAATGAATACAGTATAAATAAACCAGTACACATACTAATGCTGTCATCTGGATACATTTTTAATATAAAATGAGATCATGGTGGCTGGAATGACATAGGTCGACTGTGTCAGAGTTGACATGTCTAAAAATTCTGTTTTTCTTTCATGTTTCTAATTTCAAAGTCACAAGATGGCTGTTATAGCTGCAGGAGCCGTGTGGCACATCCAAGGCAAGAAGAATACATGGAGGACCTGGGCAGCAAAAGCTGTCCTGTTTCTGGTGACAATACAGCCATTCAGAGCAGGCAACATAGACTTTTGCTTGCATCTTAGAAACAGTAGTTTTGCCAAGGACTGCCCCTAGAAGAACTGAATTCTTTGAGTGGAGATGTATAAATGACATTTGGATGTGTTTTTTTTTTCAGCATGAGAATTTTAAAGATGATTACAAGGCACAAATTACGATATATGTCGTACCTTCAACTTCATGGAGAGAAAATAATGACAATGTGAAAAATTGTAGCAAATAAAAGTATCCCTGAAGTATGAGGAAGATGGACTCAAAAGTATTCTCTCAGGTTAGAAATTAGGAAAGCAACCTGACCTGCATGCCAGTGACTCATTCCTGTGACACTAGCTATTCAGAAGACTGTAATCTAGAGGGACATGGTTTAAAACCATCCACAGCAGAAAAGTTTCTGAGATTCCATCTCTACTTAACCAGCAAAAACAAGGCTGGGGGCTCGGCTCATGTGGTAGAGCTGTAGCAAGAAAGAGAGTGAAGCCATGAATTTAAACTTTGATGCCATCAAAAACAAGTAAGAACATAAGATGACACCGCCCCATTTGTTAGGAAATGGAAAGACTTGGGAAAAATTATATTAAGTGAAGTAAGCCAGACTCAAAGAAAAATGGGTCCCATGGTTACCATGGTTCCCCTTATCTGCAACAACTAGTATATGTCTAGGACAAGCAGAAGAGGTCAAAAGCTGCGTACATATGACCATATAACATGATGCTAAGTGAAATGAACCCCAAGATAGGGACACAACGGATTTTATCTTTCTTGTTGTTCTTTTTAATGTACTTATAATGTACTATGTGATTTTTTTGTTTCATTTTATGTTCTTCCCCCAAGGTACAACCCCTTTTGTCACTGTATTTGATTTTGGTGTCTTGCATCTTGTATATACATTTTTCTAATTTGGAGAGGGGAAGGGAAATAACAAAATGCTGAAATAAGGATATAGAATAACCCAATAACCCATTGTAACAATGAGATGTACAAGACACTATGTTGAAAGTGAAATTTACAACTTTGCAGGGGGGGGAGTTGAGCAGTTGGGGAGGTGGGGAGGAAGGGGATAGTAGGGGAGAAAAACAAAGGAGGGGTAACAATGCTCAATAAGAAATGGACTTGTTACCTTGCTCATGTAACTGTAACCCTTCTGTACAGTATCTTTATGATAAAAATATATATAATAAAAAAGTATAAAAAGAGGCAACAATGCTTGATTAGAAATGTACTCATTACTTTGCTCATGTAACTGTAACCCCTCTGTACAGTATTTCCACAATAAAAACTTATTTAAAAAAAGTGAAAAAAGAAAATAATATGATTATATATGGCAAATAATGAATGGAAAATAAAGGATTGCTGTAGTGCAGTAGAATGCAAATAGTAATAATAAAACCATTTTTGAAATGTAAGAGTAAACTCCTACTCTATAAAATGAGCAGAAAAGCTCAATATTTATGTACATAAGACCATTTAAGATGATGTCAAGCAAAGTGAACTCCAAGATGTGGTCACAAGAGGATTTTTGTTGTTGTTGTTTTTGATGTACTATGTGATCTCTTGTTTGTGTGTGTATGTTTCTTCCTAGAGTTTATCCCCTGTTGTCACTGTATTTGATTTTGGTACCGTATGTATTGTATATACATTTATCTGAATTAGGAAGAGAAGGGGAACAACAAAATGATGAGACAAAGGACAAAGGTTGAACCAATGTAACAGTGATACTCACAAAACAATGTGGTGGATGGAACTAAACTGTACAACTTGGGGCAGGGAAAGTTTGGAGGGAGGGAAAGTGGGAGAAAAATGAGGGAGGGGGTAATAAATTTGACAAGAAATGTGCTTCCTGCCTTACATATGTAATTGTAGCCCCTCTGTACATTACCTGGACAATAAAAATAAATTTTAAAAATGACAATTTAGAAATAATACAATCAAAATGCTAAGTAACAATAACATACATGATTGGATAGGATTAGAGGTAAATATCCAAGTTTTCCAAGTTTTTCATATTCTCCCATTGACAAATCACTACACTGACTAATGTTTTATTAATAAAATGCAGATGTAAAAATTAAGCATAGCAGACCAAGAACTTCCTTGATGTTTTTAAACTCTTCCCTCCTGCTTTGATTTTTTGTGTATGTGTGTGTATGCCAGTCCTGGGGCATGAATTCAGTGTCTGGGTTCTGTCTCTGAGCTTCTTTTGCTCAAGGCTAATGCTCTACCATCTGAGCCAGAACTACAATTCTGCCTTTTTGTGGATAATTGGAGATAGCTTTGTGCACTTTCCTGCTGGAGCTGACTTTGAAACATGATCCTCAGATCTCAGCCTCCAGAGTAGCTGGGATTTCAGATAAGAACCACCAATGCCTGGCTTGCTTTGATCTTTGATGGGTCAGAGACTTGAAAATGAGGAGGAATAGGAAAGATGGGCTTCTCAAGAAAGTCCCACATACTTTTCTATTAGGAGCACATTCTGCTCACAAGGTAGAAAGTAGAAAGATGTCTTCTCTTCGCATATTGAGCAAATGGAAATACATTGAACTAAACATTCTAATTTAAATCAAGACTATTGTTTTAATCATTGCCAAATTGTGGGAGAATTAAAATTATCTAGATATCCAGCTTTAAAAAAAAGTACTCAAACAAGATCTCCCCTATTTTTCTTTTATCTGAAAGAAATGATATAAGGCATTCAACTTAATTATAAGACAAGAAACAGATTGCATACAGTTTTGTTTAGGACTTTATTTGATCAAGTTTTAATGAACAACAGGAAACAAATAGAAAGTTGCTTTCTAATTACAAATTAGAAAGCTTTGCTTGTTTAATGACTCACCACATATGTTAAATGCTTAAGGTATTATCAGTCTTGGTAACTCACATCTGTAATCCTAGTTATTCAGAAAACTAAGATTGGACGGATCATGGCTCAAAGAGAGCTAGGGCAACAAGTTCAGAAGACAATGTTGGATCCATAAACTGGGTGTGGTGGTACATGTACATGTACAGTTACGTAGGAATGAGAAACCATAGATAGGATCCAGAACTGAGGCAAAAGTGTGAGACCAGACTTGAAAAACTAAGGCTGAGGACATGGCTCAACTAGTATAGTACTTGTCTAGCAAGAGCAAAACTATGAGTTCAAACCCTAACAAGCCCATAGCATGAGTTCAAAAGTGGATTCCATTAATGGCTTCAGCAAGAATCCTATCCAGACTGTGGGAAAATATACTGATAAGTAGCATAAACAAGAAAATATTTAGAGACATAGGAATGGTGCAATGAATTCTTTCGTTCTGTATTCTATGACCAATAAAAAAATCCTTTATCTATGATTCTTGTCGTGCTATTAACCTAGTTTCCTCACATGCTGGTATTAAGATGTATAGGAAAAAGCTGTATTTCTGGTATTGTTCTGGAAACCATTGCAAGCAAGACCTTGTCCATGGCTCCTCAAAATGGCTTCTACTGTGTGGTCCATACTTGAATTTCATCGCCTCTTAGCCATATCCCTACACCCTGTCCCCAGTCCTGTCTGTTTCAGTTATATCAATTGTCTCTTCAACTGAAGCCAAGCTCTTCAATGTTTATAAAAATCAAAATATGTCTATGGCCTTAATTTATGAAATTTTATCTAACTCTCATCTCTTGTCTTTAATGTTCCACTGTATACTTTTATACCTTTTGTCTGAGTGTGAATTTCAAGTGAATTTGGACTTATGGTTTCAAGTTTGAAAGAAAGTCGGACTTCCTGGGTTTCGTCTTAGTGTCACAATGCTGGAATTGGGAATTAGTATTATTAGAGAAGAGAAAACTCAGAAATCCAAAGTCAGAACAGAAATATATTTGAACTCTTGATCTCTCTATTATCCTTGGGACCAGCTCACCAGAGCCATATTTTCTGAGCAGCAAAGTGTGGGCTCCAACAATGGGTCTTTCTTGTAAGAAAGTAGTCCTGTTAATGTGGAAATGTGAATGTTTTTGACCAGCAGGTAACTCATTTACAGAATGATCTGGAATCCCCTGCTGCCAGGTTCCCAGAGAGGTTGCCTTCCACTTGGCAGTGTTCTCTGCTGGGGGCAAAAAAAAAATACAGCTTGAGGAGTATTTACCCTGTAAGAAACTGATGTGCTTGGATTTGGTCCTCTTATCCTACAAGACAGCGAGGGTCCTAATCAGCTTACTGACCAGAAAGCCCTACAAAAGCTAACAAATTTATTGTGTTGTTACTTGTTTATTGAGGATATGAAAAGTGTTAGGCGATAACTTTTAGAACAAATGGACATAATTTATACATTCAGTAAATATTGACCACCAATCCCACAGAAACACTTACCTTCAAAGGTGTATATGGGTTTTTGTTTTGTTTTGTTTTGTTTTCAATGACAATGAATTAGCTGTTATAAGGAATGGCCCAAACTCCCAGCAGGTAAATGAGAAGCATGCCAGTAGGACTTTTTATACTCTGTAAGTTTCCCTCCCTATTTTGATAAACCTCAGAAGGAGTCAGGTCTGTGTTTGATGTTCCTGCACTAATGAACAAATTGAATGCCAGGAGGCAGGAGTGTGACTCAGTAGAGATGAGGCAGAAAAAAGAATGAAGAACTATTCTTACAACGATTATTTCTGAATAGAAACTGGATGGTAACTTCTACTTTCATACAATGTATGAAAAGTGAGAAGGAAAATTGTTGTGGTTCTAGCATAGCGGAGAGAGAGGATAGAACTTCAAAAGCATATTGTATCATTTTTCCAATTTTTTCCTTCCATGTTTCTTTCCTAAACCCTAGGTTCATAAAAGGATTTACACCTTTCATCAACCTAATTTCTTGAAAACCTGTAACTTTCCAATGTCTTACTCATTTGTGAATTAAGAAATGTCAATTCAATATTGAAGGCTAAATATCCTTAACATGAGGCATCTTTTATCTTTTTCCCTTCTTCCAACACACAAAATGAAATTTTTTTTTAAGGAGTACTCAGAAATCTTACTAAAACCCCCCATGAAACAATATTTTCATGTGTTCTAAAAAAGCTATACTACTATTCATCCTTAAAAGATGTTTTAGGAGTTTTGCATTAAATTGTTGATTGTTAATCTGTACAGCTTGATAATTTATCCTTTGTGAATCATTCAAAGTTTTATAGATTTAGAAAAAGCTATATTCACTCAGATTACCCCAGTGTGTAAATTACAACCTGGTAGCAAATTAAGTATGTTGAACAGGCATTAACTCCTCCTGCCCACTTGGGTAACATTGAGGAAATTACTGCTCCAGCGTGGTATACAGCACCATAAGGGCCAAAAAGAATTCAAATACCTCCCAAACTTATAAAATTTACTTTCTAATAGTGATTTATACAGACAATGCTAGTAGTTTCCTTTCAAAATGCTGTATTTTGGACAGTATGCATTTGCTAGTTTTTGTTTTTTGTTTTTTGATAGTTAAAGTTTTTAATGTCTAGTCCAAAATTTCTCACAATGGCTGTAGAAAAAAATTAATTTCTCCCATTATTAGTAGATGGTACTAAAAATAAATAAGTCAGGTTGAGACACAACCAAATGTTACAAAAGAAAAACAAAAAAAATGAGCCAGTCTTTAATGAGAAAATAATCTTTTAATACAGTACAATGAACTGTGTTTTTGCAGATGCAAAATTTATTGCATGGCATTTAAATCACAATATTCATTAGCAGCTTAGAAAATACAAGGAACTTGTATTGAATGAGAAAACAGCTGGTTGAAAATATCCAGGCTTTTCTATGATAAATTTTTGGTAGTTTCCAATCACTTCCCATTACAAAGCACAGTCACAAAGTCTTACAGCAGCCTCAGTGCTTATATTTTCATCTACAATCACAGACAGGAGAACTAACATGTACTGAAATTAATCTGCACAGGTTTAATGACTTGAAAAAAAAAACATAGAAACAAGAAGGAAGCAAATTGATAGATTCTTGGTTCCTCTTCCTTGAGATATGTTACATATATTTTAAATACTTTGTTTATATAGCTTTTATTATTTCATACAAGATGACATACTTAAAAGTTCACTTGGGTATCTTGGGATTGTACTTTACTTCTTCAAAGTTCTATGGCCAAGACTGTTGCTCTAAGACTAAAAGATGTGCTCTCAGACACATGGGAAGTTTCTAATACAAGAATTAGAAAAAAAAGTCAGGGTTGGGAAGGTTGCTCAGTGGTAGAGTGCTTGCCTTGGATGCATGAGGCCCTGAGTTTGATACCTCAGCACCATATAAGCAGAAAAAGCCTGAGTGGCTCTGCAGCTCAAGTGGTAGAGCGCTAGCCTTGAGCTAAAGAGTTGAAGAACACGATCCAGGCCCAGAGTCCCATCCCCATGACTGACAAAAAAAGTGAGTTTGAAATATTTTGCTGCATAAAATTCTTGAAAACATGTATAAGTATATAAAAATATAATAGGTAAGAGTTTAAACCACAAGTAGAGAATTTTTATAAATATGCATGTACATGAAGGAATATAAATAAACTCAAAAGAATTCGAAATTGTTAAAGATAGTTATGAAAATCTTGAAAAGTAAGTTGTGGTTACCTTTTACCAGCAAAAGTTCATCAAGTTTCTTGTTAAATATACAGTGCTTATAGAGTGCTTTCCTAATCACTAAAACAGACCCCTGGTTTGATGAATCCCTTTTTGATGTTTTTAGCCCACTATTCTACAGGTTGTTAGATATTGAATAGATTGTATCTGTTGAATTAGATTGTATCTGCAGCCATTTTGATTGTGCAACTGCAGGACTCTGGTTGATGCTTGCCTTAAAATAGTGTTCTAACACAAAATTGGTGTTACTTTCATACCAAATGGACAGAACAAGCCAGAGAAACCAAAGAAAAATGGCAAGTCCAGGTATCTCAACTCCCACTCATGATAATCAAGAGACAGAACAGTTAATAAATAATCTAGAGGAGAGTTCCCTAAAAGCTCTACAAACACTACAGGTAAACATAGTGAATGAAAAGACTGAAAACCTGCAAAGGACTCAGTGTGAGTGTGATAGGGAGTGCAAACCAAACATTAATACAGGAACTTCATGAGCATGATGAGGCTAACCAAAAATTACTACAGGAATCTCACAAGCCTGAGCAAGCCACTCAAATTTTAATACAGAAATTTCATGAGCAGGCTGAGAACGGTCAAATATAAAGATAGGAATTGCATGAGCAGGCTGAGAACAGTCAAAGAAAAAGACAGGAATTGCATGAGCAGGCTGAGAACAGTCAAAAAGAAATACAGGAATTGAGTGAGCTGGATGAGAATAGACAAAGATCAATAAAGGCATTCATGGAATCCATAAAAGATAGCTGAAGGAATTCAGGGAGAGTAGGAAAGGAATGCTGAATGGAGCCCATCAGAAGGAAAAGTAAACCATAACCAATCAACTAAGTGATTGAGAATAAACACTGAACACTAAATTAAGGAAGAAAGAAGTCCATAAAAGATCTAAAACAAAGCTCCAACAAAGAATTTGAAGCTATCAAAGCTGACCAGTTAGAAAGAAAGGTAATAAAAAACAAAGTAGAAAGTCTTGACAGTAGGTTAGACCATGCAGAAGATCTAATCTCGGGGATTTAAGACAGCCTAGACATTATAGATAAAGAACATACAACTATCCAAGACAAATCCAATAAATATGATAGATCTAGTCAACATTTAGAAGACATCAGTAGAAGGCCTAATCTGAGGATAATGGGTGTAGAGGAGCACTTAGAGACAGAATTTAATGGTCTAGGAAATTTGTTTAACAGGATCCTAGCAGAGAACTTTCCAAACATTCAAAAAGATAGGCCTAATCAGATAAAAGAAGCTGTTAGAACCCCAAACAGACCAGACCAGAACAGGATACCCCACTGTCACATTATAATCCACATAGGATCAAATAAGACCAAGGAAAGAATCCTTAAAGCTGACAAGGAGAAAAGATCAATAACCTATAAAGGAAAACCAATTAGAATAAACTCAGATTTATCAACAGAGACAATTAAAGCAAGAAGAGCATGAAATGATGTATGCCACCCCTTAAAGACAAACAACTATCAACCAAGAATACCATACCCAGCAAAACACTCCTTCATAACTAAAGGTCAAATAAAAACCTTCCATAGCAAAGAAAAACTGAAACAATATATCTCCACCAAACCAGCCCTACAAAGGATTCTTAAAGATGTCCTACACATAGAAAACCAACAAGACCATAATAAAGGCCAAGAAACCACACCCAAACTGAGAATCAAAGAACCATAGGAAGAATTCAGTCATTGCAGGCCCCAAGAAGTTGGATAACATTGCAGGCAATACTAATCACCTCTCTGTCCTAACTCTCAACATTAATGGACTTAACTCTCCACAGAGTTATGTCACTCCATAGCAACATAGACTGTCTAGTTGGATTAAAAAGCATGATCCTTCTATCTGCTGCCCTCAAGAGTCACACCTTGCCCATAAAAACAAACCTATTTTGAAAGTGAAAGGCTGGAATAAAATCTATCAAGCAAACAGCCCCCATAAATAAGCAGGAGTTGCAATCCTAATAACAAATATAATAGACTTCAAATTAAAATTAGTGAGAAGAGATAAAGAAGGTCATTACATGCTAATTAAGGGATCTCTCCTTCAGGAGGATATTACAATTCTAAATATCTATTCACCAAACAATGGAACACCCATATTCATGCAAGAATCACTACTTTCTGGCAAATCTCACATAGATCCAAAGACATTAATTGTTGGGGACTTTAACACACTACTATCCCCATCAGATAGATCAACTCAGCAAAAACTCAACAGAGAAACTGCAGATCTAAACAACTGCATAGAACAACTAGATTTAAGAGACAGCTACCAAATATTTCACCCAGCAGCATCAGAATACACGTTTTTCTCAGCAGCACATGGAATATATTCCAAAGTAGACCACATTTTAGGTCACAAAGCAAACTTCAAAATTCAGAAACAATGAAGTCATGCCCTGCATTCTCTCACACCACAAGGGAATAAATTTAGAACTCAACACTAAAAGCCACCAAAGAAAGTCCTCTAACACATGGAGGCTGAACAACACACTGCTGAATCACCAGTCATGTAACAGATTAGAAAGGAAATTCATTTGTTCATGATATTCTACAAAAATGAATGTACAAATTACCAGCTCCTCTGGGACACAGCAAAGGCAGTACTCAGAGGCAAGTTTATAGCTCAACAAGTTTATACATCAACAAATTGGACAGATCTGAAAACAACAATTTAATGAGACATTTGAACCACCTTGTAAAGAGCAGCAAGATAAACTCCAATGCAATAGACGGACAGAAATAATTAAAATTAAATCCAAATTAAATGAAGTAGAGTCCAAAGAAAACAGACAGAATCAACAAAACAAAGAGTTGGTTCTACAAAAAAATTAAAAAATTTGACAGACCCACAAATCTTACCAGAAAAAGAAGAGAACACACCCAAATAAACAAATGCACAGATGAGAATGGAAACATCACCACAGAAACAACCATGATTCAGAACATTATAAGGGAATACTTCTCAAACTTTTATACTCATAAATTTCAGAACTTGGAAGAAATGGACAATTTCCTAGCAAATATCTATATGCCAAAACTAAATAAAGATGAGTTAAACCAACTTAACAGGCCCATAATGAGCATTGAAATAGAAATAACAATAAGAGACCACCCATCTAAGAAAAGCCCAAGACCAGATGGATTTACAGCGGAATTCTACAAGGTCTTCAGAGCAGAACTCACACCAATGCTCCTCTAACTCTTCAATGTAATTGAAAGAGAAAGTTCACTACCAAACTCGTTCTATGAAGCCATCATAAACCTAATTCCCAATCCAGGCAGGGACTAATCAAAGAAAGAGAATGATAGACCCATTTCTTTGATGAACATTGATGCAAAACTTCTCAGCAGAATTTTGGACAATTAATTTCAACAATTCATCTGAAAAAATCATACAATACCATCAAAAAGGATTTAATTTAGGGATGTAAATCTGGCTCAATATATGTAAATCAATTAATATAATTCATCACATCAAAAAGAGCAAGGATAAGAACCACATGGTTATCACAATATATGAAGAAAAAGCACTTGACAAGATCCAGCACCTCTTTATAATGAAGGCTCTGGAAAAATTAGGATTCCATGGAACATTCCTCAATACAATAAAGGCTGTATATGACAGTCTTACAGCCAGCATCATAATTAATGGTGAAAAACCAAAGCTATTTCCTCTAAATTCAGGAACGAGACAAGGATATCGACTCTCTCCACTTCTCTTCAATTTAGTATTAGAATACCTAGCTACAGCAATAAGACAAGATGCAAACATAAAGGGGATCCAAATAGGGAAAGATGAAGAAAACTCTCCCACTTTGCAGATGACATGAACTTGTATTTAAAGAATCCCACAGATCCCATCCCAAATTACTGGAGCTGATTCAAAACTTTGGCAAAGTAGCAGGGTATAAAATTAACCCTCAAAAATCAATGGTTTTTCGGTATGCCAACAATGAGAAAAGCGTGGCTGAAATCAGGAAAGCAACTCCATTCGTAATAGCCCAACAAAAAATAAAATACCTAGGAATTAACTTAACCAACGAAGTGAAGGACCTCTATGATGAAAACTTTAAAAACTTGAGAAAGGAAATCGAAACAGAACTTAGAAAGTAGAAAAACCTCCCATGCTCCTGGATTGCAAGGGTCAACATTATGAAAATGGCAATAGTTCCCAAGGCTATCTACAAATTCAATGTGATATCTATCAGTATTCCAACCTCATTCTTCAAGGAAATAGAAGGGGCAATCCAAAAATTCATATGGAACAATAAAAGACCCCGAATAGCAAAAACAATCCTTAACAGAAAGAACAATTCTGGAGGAATGCCAATACCAAATTTCAAACTCTACTACAAAGCCATAGTAATCAAAACAGCTTGGTACTGGCACAAGAACAGACCTCACGACTAATGGAATAGAATTGAAAACCCAGAAATGAACCCACAGACCTATAGTCACCTAAACTTGGATAAGGGAGCTAAAAATAGAATGGAAGAAAGACACTCTCTTCAGTAAATGGTGCTGGAAAAATTCATTAAAAAATTGTAGAAAACTAAAGCTAGATCTTTATGTTTCACCCTACACCAGAATCAACTCCAAAAGGATCAAAGACCTTGGAGTCAAAGCAGACACCCTGAAAATATTACAGTACAGAATAGGAGAAACCCTAGGTCTCCTTGGCACAGGCTGAAATTTTCTTAATAGAGACCCAGAAACAACAAATAGGTTGGACAAATAGAATTGCATGAAACTGCAGGGCTTCTGTATGGCAAAGGACATAGCTAGCAAGATCAATAGAAAGCCCACAGATTGGGAGATCTTCACTAGCCATACAACAGACAAGGGTCTCATTTCTAAAATACAACAGGAACTCAAAAAATTAAATCCCCAACATCAAATCCTCAAAGAAAAAGCTGCCCAATAAATAAGTAGTCTAAAGACTGAAAGAGAAACATCTCTGAAAAAGAAATAAGAATTGCCAGTAGACACATGAAGAAATTCTCAACCTCCTAGCCATAAAAAAAATGCAAAACAGCATTGAGATACCACCTCAACCCAGTTAGAATGGCTATAATCAAGAATTCTAATAACAACAGATGCTGGAGGGGATGTGGACAGAAGGTATCCCTACTGCATTGTTGGTTGGAGTGTAAACTTGTTCAACCACTTTAGAAAGTAGTATGGAGGTTCCTCAAAAGACTCCACATAGAGCTCCCCTATGGCCCAGCAATCCCACTTTTGGGCATTTACCCAAATGACCACAAACAAGACCATACTAAAGCTACCAGCACAACTGTGTTTATTGCAACATTATTTACCATAGCTAAGATATGGAACCAACCCAGATGCCCCTCAGTAGATGAATGGATCGAGAAAATGTGGTATATACACAATGGAATTCTATGCCTCCATCAGAAAGAATGACATTGCCCCATTTGTTAGGAAATGGAAAGACTTGGAAAAAATTATATTAAGTGAAGTAAGCCAAGCCCAAAGAAACATAGGTCTCATGGTTTCCCTTACTTGCAATAACTAGTATATTTCTGGGACAAGAAGAAAAGTTCAGATAAGATGTTGTTAAGTGAAATGAAACTCAACATCAGGACACAAGTGATTTTTAATTCCTTGCTTTTTTTTGAACTTATTTATAAGGTACCATGTGATTTTTTTGGTTGCTTTTTATGTCCCTCCCCCACAGTATAACCCCTGTTGGTATAATTTGGGGAGGGGAAGGGAAAAAACAAATTGTTTAAATAGGGATACAGATTGACCCATTACAACAATGAGATGTACAAGGCACTATGTCAAAAAACAAATTTTACAATTTAGGTGGCTGTGGGGGGTTTGGGGGGAAGGGGTGTAGCTGGGGCGGTGGGAGAAAAGGGATGGTAAGGGAAAAACAATGGCGGAGGCAGCAATGATAGATAAGAAATGTACTCATTACCTTGCTCATGTAACTCTCACCCCTCTGTGCAGTATTTTCACAATAAAAAACTTAATTAAAAATAAAAACACTGAGGTACATAATACATGTTCCTGATCTTAAAGAGTAAAAAGAGACAGAATCCCAAATACAGGAACATTGAAAATGGTATGTGTATTTGAGGAAATATAAAGAAAGAAACTGGAAATATTTCAAATAAGGGTATAGTTTTTAAAATTAGATGAGGAAATTGTGAGATCCAGGAACTGTGTGCTAGGTTCGGAAAGGCTCCTGACAATTTGAGTTTAAAATACTTGTGAAAGTCAACAACAATCAAAAAAGAATTTCCCTCCATCAATATACTAGGTCTCTATAGACAAACCAAAAGTAGTTATTCTTTCCTACATACTCCGAAAAGTAAAATCTTCTATTTTAAAACTTAAAAAGAAAATTTACTATATATACAACGAAAAGAAGTTGAAGGGGATAAAATATAGAGGTTTACACACATTCAAAAGTCAAGAGAAGAGAAATTGAAAAAAAAAACAAACCAACTGACTTCAACTCAGAAAAGGCAAAGTACTATATAGTTCACATGCTAGAGACACATCCCAGTGCTAAAAGTGCTTGCCTAGCTTGTATGAAGTCCAGGGTTCAATCCCCATGGCAGTACAAAAGAAAAACATAAAGAATAGAAAACGTAGAGAGTTTGCCTTTGTGGAATTAAAGAATTTTATAGGGGCTGGGAAGGTGGCTCAGTGGTAGAGCGCTTGCCTTGCAATGCATGAGGTCCTGGGTTCGATTCCTCAGCACCACATAAGCAAAAAGAAAAAAGCTGCAAGTGGCGCTGTGGCTCCAGTGGTAGAGCGCTAGCCTTGAGCTGAAGAGCTGAGGGACAGCACCCAGGCTCAGAGTTCAGGCCCCATGACCGGACCCCCCCCCCCAAAAAAAAAAAAAGAATTTTATAATTTGGAGTTGGCAATGTATGATGGAAACAGGCACATTGAGGTTTTTCTACTCTGGGATGGGACTGGGAAGGGTGAAGTTATATAGGAATGCCTGGGCCACATCCTTATCAGCCAAAAGAATAGCTTGAGGCCAGCCCTGGCTTGCTCAGTACACAATAGAAAGCCTCCATGCACACAAGTTTTCAAGATTCCTTTTGCATTACCCATGCTAATATTCTATCCTGCCAATACAAGGGGTTAAAATACACATCAGACACTATAGGTGAGCATTAACCATCAGCACAAATGAACGGATAGGAAAAGCCTGCGGATATTTTGGCAGCTAACTAACAGGGTATACCTTTTAAAGAACATGTGTTGTGTAGAGGGCCTGCAAACCTGGATCTTCGGTCAGTGATGGCTAGAACATACCCTCCTGTGGTTCACGGTTTGGAAGGCCTGGGAAGGGTGTGGGGAACTAGTATCAGATGAAGAAACAACTCAACTTGTCACACAGGGTAACACGGAGTTCTCTAACCTCTAGGAAAATTAGATGATAACAACATTCTCTCTGTAATTAACTTGGTGCAGGTTTAAAAGGGCAGGAAAATTGGAACCGAGGAAAGCATCTTCATTTTCTAATTAACACACCTTTGCTCTGCATTTGTTAGAAGGGTCAAGTACTTTTTGGAGGCTGTATTAGCACATTTGAGAGCTACAGTGTGTGGTCATGATGCACATTTCACACGCTAAGGCCAGAAATAGAGCTGCTGCAAGGTGAGTGTGACCTCTTGGAGGGCACATGGTTGCATCTTTCAGGAAAACAGAGCCCTAGATATGGGGTTCAAATAGGAACATAGTAAGTCTGCTTTTCTTTACACGTTTCACTTATAACTTGGATAAAACACATCACTAATATATGTCGGAGTCAAGCAGAAAAGGTCAGATAAGTTGATGTTAGGGGATGAACCCCAAGATAAGTATTCAAATGTTTTTTTGTTTTTTTTTTCCTTTCATGCAATTGTTTCTAACATATTTATAAGATGATTTCTTTGTTGCTTTGTATGTTCTTCCCCCAAGGTATAACCCTTGCTTTCACTGTATTTGATACTGGTATAATTTGTGGAGGGGAAGGGAAAAAACAAATCATTGAATTAGGGATACAGGTGGACCCATTGCAACAATGAGATGTACAAGTCGTTATGTCGAAAAATGAACTTTACAACTCTGGTGGGGGAGGAGGAGGATTGGTGGGTAGAGATGAGGAGAGGATGGGAAGGGATGGGAAGGGGAAACAAAGAGGAGGCAACAATGCTTGATAAGAAATGTACTTGTTATCTTGCCCATGTAATTGTAACTCCTCTGTATGGTATTCTCACAATAAAAAATACATATCAATATCTTCAGCCTTAAGATTATCTGGGTTTGCTTGAAAAAACTAGAGGCCACAAGAGTTTTTAAATGATTAATTTTTTAGAAAATACTGCTATAAGCAAATGCACAAATGTGATGAAAAGAACAAATTTTATACACTTTAGAGAATTGTAATATAGTTGTATATTGCTTTTTTGGGTGTCTGTGGCTAATACTTTTAATTCTAGGTACTTGGGAGGCTGAGGATGCGAGGATCATGATTTGAGGCTAGCCCAGGCCGGAAAGTTCATGAGACCCTCTTCTCAATGCATAGCAGTGTTCAGTGGTTCTCACCTGTCATTCCAGTCTTCATGGGAGGCTTAGATTAGGAAGATCTTGATACCAGGCCAGCTTAGACAGAAATATGCAAAAAACTCCATTTCCACAGACAGAAGTGGGAAAGAGTGGCATGTGCTATAATATCAACAAAGGCAGAATCCCATCGGAGTGTAGGTATGCATCCAGACAGGGAAGCAAGGACTTTTCCTAAAACTAACTAGTAAAAACCAGGGCTACTGGCACAGCTCAGTGGTGTCATGATTGTCTAGCAAGCTTGAGGCTCTGAATCCAAACCCCCAGTACCACAAAAATAACATAAAATAAAGTATATATGTAGAAATAGCTTGTCACTCCAAATTCATGCAATTCACACCTCTGAATTCCACATACATGTTTTGTGTATCCATATGTGGGTGAAAAAGATTTTATCTGTACTGAATACAAGTTTTGAGTACAGCAACTAAATGGCATTTACATTGTATTAGGTGTTATAATCTAGATTGATGTTACTTTGTATAAGGAAGCTGAGCATCAACAAAATTAGGTATGGACAGGAGATCCTGGAAACATGAAGCACAAGGAGCAATTGTATTTTGATGCAAATACACACTGAACTTTGTTAGGTAAGCAGGTTTCCATCCTTCCTTTGGTTACTTGCTTTGGTTGGATGGACAAGTATTATACTTAACCCTAGTGGGTTGCAGAAATAGGGCCCAAGGAGTATCCAGGCTATTAAAAATTGCTTTGGCTAAGGGAAATAGTTCAAGGAAAATCATGCTCTATAAAAAGAAGGTCGTTATTTTGGCCTTTGTATGCTGTTGAGAATAGCTCATCGATTTCAAGACGATATTCTTCTCAGGTTTTTCAGGGAAGATAGTCTTTGACAATGATCCCATTTGGACAGAATTCAAGTGTAGCAGACATCGAGAAAATGATTGTTTTGCTTCAGTCATTGGATCTAGGGCTTCCCATATCTTATAAGTGTGTCTTTTCTGTTATCTTGTTTCTTGTTAGACAGGCAATACATTTGCCTATTTTGCTTAACCAACACAAGCTGAATTTCTCTCATCATCAACCAAATGATCATAAATAATGTAATGGGCATGCCAGTGTGTCTTACACGTGAAAAACAATAGTCACTTTTCCTTTCTGAAATCATGAAATCTTAAATCTATCTCTATTTTTTTCCTTCCAAAATTGGGAAAGTATTTCTATAACTTTTGAGGTCTATTAGAGAACTGTGTTGATATAGTTCCCTACTGCCTTCTAAAAGTCTGTGCAAGTCTGCAGCAGATGAGATCTTTGATGGGCAAATATGGTAGTTCACTGCTAGTTTATTTGTTTCTCCCTAAGACAGAGAAAATGTAATGCTATTGTGGTTGGAGCTTACTCTTTTATAGCAACTGGTGAAATTTTGTGAAAATTTTCCTCGGGGAGATTTTTTTTCTCCTCTAGGCAATATTACAAAATTAATATACATTGTAAATCTGCCAAAAATCTAGAACACATCTACTAAAGTTCCAAAGAGGCAGGTTGGGATTTTTTGCTTCAATGCAGTAAAGGTGTTTGTTTCATTTGACATGTTGTTTAGCTTATTGTTGTATATTAAATAGATGATACATTTTTTATTAGCTAAGTCAATCCTGATTTTTATTCTGAACAATATCACGAGTATGTGTTTTGCAACCTTAAATATGTGTCTACGTCTTTTTTCTTTACTAGTTATACAAATACAACAATTAGTTTTGAATGTTGCAGATGCATAGCAGTTAAAAAATTAATATGTACTCACTAAAATGGAATTAACTGTAATATTTTGAGCTCTAATATTTTCTGTTAAAATTTTATGTGAACACTTCAGGTTGTGTTAAAAAAAGTTAGGAAATCATTTAGTTGACACTAAGTACATAAGGTAATATTGTTATTAGAATGTTATTATCAGGAATACTGTAACTGATTTGTAAGACCTCGGGTTTTATGTTCAAATATCATGAGCCACTCATCTTTACCTCTAAACTTCCTGCATGTGAGCTACTCCTTTATAAATGTAGTAGCCTTTTCACATTATGGTATAGTTCATCACATATTTTACTGGTTTCTATGAAGTTTAGAAAGGCCTCTGAAAAATTGGAATTCAGTTAAATAGCAGCCAAAATATTCTGTTACAAGAACTATTCCTTAGTCACAAATTTAGTTTACTATTTCCAAAACTATTTTTCCTTAATTTTTTTCATCCCTTTGGGAAAAGAAAGCACTTTACTTTGGACCTTTTTTCCCAAGGGAGAGAAAAGACCTTTAAACCATTTCTTACAAAATGGAACAAAGATTCCCTGAGGGGTCAATTGGCACAGATTTGGGGCAGTATAAAGGTTTGCTGCCTGAATCATTCTGACACTATATTTGCAGTTTGCCAATGGGCCATTGGTTAGGGTTAATAGAGTTTGCTATAAATTATTATGAAGTGGAGGAGGAATTAGCATTGGTTTGCCCTTGGCAAATTACTGAGCAATGGCACAATGCATTCACAAAGTAAAACTCAGAAAGAACACCTAAAATCCCAGAAGGCACAGGAGAAAGAAGCTGAGAGAAAAGTTTGCACATCACACCTCCAACACCCATCTTTGTCTCAAGTTTGTCTTTTGGTCTCTGAGTAAATGAATTAATCTGTGATGCTAGGAGAATTAACCTTCTGAATTCTCAGCAAGTGGATGACTATTCTTAAGTTTTTCGAGAAGTGTCTGTGGTCTCAGATAATACTGAGCTAAGTTTGTGGGAACCAATTCCTGTTTCATTTTTCTAAGCATATTACTAGCTCAGTAGTTTGAGGATGTCATGGCTAGTGCCTCTGCTCTTCTCTTGGCAATGCCTCTTGGTCGTGATGTGGCTGCCGAAGCATCAGGCATCATCTCTAGTTAAAGCTGAAAGGAAAAAGGCTAGATGTTCAAAGAGAAAATACTTAAGAAGAAAAGGGGTAGTTGGATGTTATGGTTTGGATGCCTGACTTCCAAAGGTCCATACTTAGACTTGATCCGTGTTAGCTTGGTCCCCAGTGTAGCACTGCTGGGAATGATGGAACCTATAGAGTGGAGCCAATTAGGAACTCCCTGATTACTGAGGATAAGTGGTCAAAGTGGATTATGAGACTCCACTCTCTTTCCTTTCCAGTCCTGCTTTTTCTTACTGAGGTGAGCGGTTTTTGTTAGCCACACATTCTATTCATGATGTGCTGCTCTAGCTAGAGGACCAAAGAAATAGGCTACTCTCAACTAGTCTTGGAGTGATTCATAACAAACCTTTTCTCTTTATTAACTGTCTCAGGTATTTTGTATGTAGTGATGGAAAGATGCGTTCATAGGCTAATATTCTCCAACAAGAGCTCTGCTTATATTTCATTCATGTAAACTAGTCACATTGCAAGCTGTAGCTACAAGGAAGGCTAAAAATTTCAGTAACTGGAATGTTGTAATTACCATAGCACATAAAGAAATTGAAAAACAAATCTATGTCTGTTTAGAAATATATAAGAAGTGTGGAATATAATAAAAGTAGGACCTCCATATTTAAGGATTCCAGACCCATTATTCACCAACTGCAGATATAAATATTTGGGAAAAAAAAAACAGACAGAAAAATTTGAACTTGTTGTATCTTAAATACTTCATTGACTCTAATTAAGTGAAGTTATATAGAAATATTCTACTAGGTATTCTATGTAACCTAGACATGCTTTAAGATAGAAGACAGGATATGTGTCAGATTCAAGCAAATACTATGCCATTTCACAAAAGTGACTTGAACACTGATGGACTTTAGTTTTTGCAAGGGGTCCTGGCAGCAACCCCTACAAATGCCAGGAGACAAACTAATGTCTATGACATAAAAGTATGCACTTCCACATATATGTATTCAAAGAAAAATAGGCTACTTTCATCTTTTATAATTACTTGAAATAAATTGACATCTTCATAATATCTAACTTCTGTATGAATTCCTTCTAGTGTTTGTGTGAGAGTATCTTCATGAAACAGTTGTGATTCTGGACCAAGAATAGGCCGGCATTTCTTTGTAAGGACTGCAGAGTAAATGTTTTAATCTTTATAATCACACTGTTTCTGTCACTACTAGTCAGTTCTGCTGTATGACAACAGCCATAGACAATAGGTAAATGAACAAGTAAGGATATAACAAGAAAAAAATGCAGAAAAAATAATCTATGGACTTCTATGTGTGAATAAATATTATTCTTTGGAGTTTTTCCACTCTTCAGAAATGGAAGTACTATTTTTTAGCTCTCAAACTTTACAACAATATGATGTAGACCACAGTTTGCTGGCACCCCAAATACTCATGGTTTTCTAAGTAAGAATAGATACCAAAGGGAGGGGGAAAATACCTATTTTTAGCTATTATATACTATTCTAACATTGAATTGTTGACATGAGTCACCAAGGAATGTGACCATGTCCCAAAAGGCACTCAGAATTTGCTGTTGCAGCCTAAGGATTTTATTATCAGCTGAAGATTCTTGAGAACAAACGTGTGCAAGAAATGCTATTTTGATGAACTTTTCCTCCTCTACCTAATAATAGACAGAGCTTTCTTAAAGAAACATTTGTTTTCCTCCCAATTTCCCTTTCTCTCTCTTTCCTTTCTCTAGTAACATAGTATTGAAGTCTCAAATTATAATTTTTCTGAAGATATTAACTGCTATATTAAGATAATCATTGCTATAGACAGTGATTCCAGAAAAAAACGAACAAGTGGCATCATCAGCCATGAAGTCTCTACTTAGCATCCCTTTAGATTCAAAGGATTCCAAATTTCTGCTGGCTCTCACATAATAACATGAGAATGTACATCAAAACATAACGGTCCATGGCAAGACCAACAAGTACTCTAGTGCCCAATTGTCTGTAACTAAAAATACACACCTTTAAATTTCCCATATAAACTGTTCACTTGTAAGTGTAGATGGTCCTTGGGATGAGAGTCTGGCCTATTTCTTTCATTTTATTTTATTTTACTGTTATTGTAGAGGTGATGAGCAGAGGGGTTACAGTTACATGAGTCAGGTAATGAGTACAATTCTTTTTGAACCATGTCTTACCTTCCATCACTCTCTCCCAGGTTTTGCCTCCCATACCCACCTATACTATTTTTTCACATAGTGTCTCGTGAGTACCACTGTTGTTTTGGTTAACCCGCGCCAAAGGATGATATGAATAGGAGTGGATCATAAAGGCTCAGTAGCTCTGTGCATATGACCATATAAAATAGTATTTAGAGGGAAAATGGGAGTAAAGTGAGGGAGGGGGTAACAAGGTCAACAAGAAATGTACTCACTACCTTATGTATGTAGCTGTGATCCTTCTGTACATCACCTTGACAATAAAATTAAATTTAAAAAAAGCTTTACAAAATGAACTCCAAGAAAATGACATGAGATTTTTCTTAGTTCCTGTTGGTTTTGTTTATGTTTTCTTTTCCTTGTTTGTCTTTGGGAGAGTAAGGGAGTATACAGAAAAGGTGACAAAATACAACAGCTTGGCCTATTTCTTTCTTTTTTTTTATTGTGAAAATACTGTGCAGAGGGGTTACAATTACATGGGCATTATCAAGGATTACATTATCAAGCATTGTAGCCTCCTCCTCTGTTTCCCCTTCCCATCCCTTCCCGTCCTCCCCCGCCCCCCCCACCCAATCCTCCGCCCGCCCCCCCCACCAAAGTTGTAAAGTTTGTTTTTCCACATAACGATTTGTACATCCATTGTTGCAATGGCCTATTTCTAACTGGCTAGTTCAGTATAGTAAAGTTCATTCTCTACAGTTATGTGGCCTCTTGACTAATTAACTTCTGTAATGTAGCAAGCATGGCTGATAGAATCCCACTGTGTTTCTACAAAAAGATAATACTTTATCATTTGCCCAGTGGGCATGTGGATCAGGATATAGAAGCTCAAATCTGCCTCCAGGATTTGTTGGTAGTGAACAGATTTATAGAATGGAGTGGAGATAAATTGCTTGTTGGTTAGATGACCAAACAAAAACACCTATTTTTTCCTTAAAAAATAGTATTGTTAATGTAATATACAGAGGAGTTACAGCTACATCAGTCAGGTAATGAGTAACTATTTTTTTCCCAGTCAGTCTAAGGACTTGAACTCAAGGCATGGGCCCTATTCCTGAGCCTCTTTGCGCTCAAGGCTAGTGCTCTCCCACTTAAGCCACAGCTACACTTCCAGTCTTTTCTGAGTAGTTTATTAGAGATAAGGGTCTCACTGACCCTTTCTGTCCAGGCTGACATCAAACTCCAATCTTCAGAGCTCAGCCTCCTGTATAGGTAGCTAGGGTTACGGATGTGAGTCACCAGCATCCTGCAGAATAACTTCCCTTTTTCTTTTTCTTTTTCTTTTTAGGATTGGTCATGAACTCAGGGCCTTGGTGCTATCCATTCAAGGGTAGTGCTCTACCACTTTGAGCCACGACACCACTTCCTACATTTCTTTTTTTTTTCTCAAATCTTGCTTTCTCTTATTTTTATGGTTTTATTGTAAAAATAGTGTACAGAGGGGTTACAGCTGCATGATTAAGGTAATGAGTACATTTCCTATCTAGCATTGATGCCTCCTCCTTTGTTTTGAACCTCTTCCCTCATTTTCTCCCAATTTTTCCCTCCTGACCCCTCCTGCAAATTGTGAAGTTCATTTTCAGCGTACTGTCTAGGGAATATCACTGCTGCATTTCTTCATCCTTTGTCCCACCATTTCTTTGCTCTCCCTTTCCCTCCCCCAAACAGATAAATTTACATGTATCTAACATAGAAGTTACAGAAAACTGAAACAGTGATAAAGGAGAAAAAAAGGCAAAATAACAAAAAAATTTGTTTCCATTTTTTGGAGTTCATTGTGATGAACATCATTTTATAGGAATATATGCACATAGCCGCTAAACCTTTGTGATCCTCTCCTAAGAATATACTCTTTTGGTCTCACAGTGTAAAAAGACTAGGTTCTGTATACTTTTATCATGTCCAGGTATATTTTTTTGTCTTTTACTATCCAGTATATTTACCTGTAGATTTATAGGCATATTCCAGCTAAAACAAATGAGGAAAACCATGCAACCTATGTTTCTTTGCTAAACACATGAAGAAATGTTAAACAATCTGGTCATAAAAGAAATTCAAATCAAAACCACATTGAGATTCCACCTCACGTCAATTAGAATGGTCATTATCAAAAAGATTAACAATTACAGATGCTGACAGGGATATGACCAAATGGCAACAGTACTACACGGTTGTTGGGAATGTAAGCTTGTTCTTGCACTTCAGAAAGCAGTATGAAGATTCCTCAAAAAACGATGCACTGCTTCTTGTTTATACATTTTTCTAATTTGAGGAGGGGAAGGGAAATAACAAAATGCTGAAATGAGGATACAGGTTGACCCATTGTAACAATGAAATGTACAAGACACTATGTTGAAAATGAACTTTACCACTTCAGGGTGGGGGGGAGGGGGGTAGAGTTGAGGAGGTGGGAAGGGAAGGGATGGTAAAGGAAAGAAAAAGGAGGAGGTAACAATGCTCTATAGGAAATGCACTCACTACTTTACTCATGTAACTGTAACCCCTCTGGACAATATCTTTACAATAAAAATATATACTAAAAAAAAGATAAAACATAGAATTTCCCTACGACCCAGCAATTTCAATAGACTAAAAACAAGGCCACAGTAAAGCTGTAATCACAACCATGTTCATTGCAGCATTGTTTACCATAACTAAGATATGGAATTAACCCAGATGTGTCTCAGAGAACAAATAAATCAAGAAAATGTTGTATATGTTTACAATAGAACTCTGCTTCCATCAGAAAGAATGACAGTGTACCATTGGTAGAGAAATAGAAAGACTTAAAAAATACATTTCTTTTAGTGAGAGTTATGTTATAGGTTGGAGGTCTAGGGGTTGTATGTCATTGATGGTGGTAATAGGAAGATATGAGCAAGAACTGAAATGTCTGGATAATCGGACTGCATTCTAAAACCCCAGCTGGCTCATACCTTTATCACCAATTAACATAATTTTCTGAACCTTGGGCCAATGATAAATATGATGGCCCTATATCCTTATGAAGCCTATTTCCCTTATCAAGGATAAACTGGAAAGGCCAAATCAAATTCCACAATGTTTACTCATAATCAGGAAGTCTCTGCTCAGTGGCCACACTGAGAAGGACCACAAAGAAAGGAATCTCGGTTGTGAACCATTCAGTAAACCCACTTGGTCAGACAAAACCCAAGACCCACTAGCTTCTGTATTAGGTACCTATCAACTGCCAACCTTACACCTTGATTTGTGCTGTCTTGGTTTGAGCCATTGCCTCTCCCCAAGCGGCCCATCTCATGTCTGTCTGGAGGTATACATTTCACCTATTACTATCTTCTTTTTGATTCTTTTGTTGCAGCTGGGGCAGTATCCTAATTTTAAACATTATATACCACACTAAAGAACATCTGGAAAACCCCATTGAGCAGTAGTACATTTATAGAAAGCTGTTTATAGAAAGTGCATTTATAGAAAGCTGTTTCCAAACACTAAGAATCATTGCGGGAAGGCTTTTACTGGAAAACAATTTAAGAATTTTATTACTTAAGGAATTTATGTCAAGGTATGTCCAGGCCATAGTTCATTTCAACATAAATACCATGAATATCTTCACAAGGTCTGAGGAAACTGTCTGCAGTTGATAAAATGGTTAAAGCCTACTTGAACAGTCCCAGCCATAAATGCCATTAAAATAATAATTCAATAAATAATAGAGTTTTAATATTTATGAAGCTATATTTTCAGGGTACTGTTCTAGAAATGAAGTTACAGGATAAGAGGATACAGGATATCATGATGGGTGGTGTGTGTGTGTGTGTGTGTGTGTGTGTGTGTGTGTGGTGTGTGTGTGTGATTTACCAAGCAAATTCCCCTTCCCTTGGTTGCTCTACACCAAGGTAAATGCCTATTTCTTCCATATTCCACAATCAATGTATACAAATCACTTTAAAATGTATTTATAAGGTACCATGTGATTTTTTTTGTTGCTTTGTATGTTCCTCCCTCATGTTATAACCCCTGTTTTCATTGTATTTGATGTCAGTATAATTTGGGGAGAAGAAGGGGAAAAACAAAACATTTAGAAAGGGATACAGATCTACACATTGTAACAATGAGATGTACAAGACCTATGTTGAAAAACTAAGTTTACAATTTAGGCGGGAGAGGATGGGAGTATAGTTGTCAAAGTGGGAGGGGAGGGATGGTGGGAGAAAAACAAAGGAAGAGGCAACAATGCTTGATAAGAAATGTACTCCTTACCTTGCTCATGTAACTGTAACCCCTCTGTATAGTATTTTCACAATAAAAAACTTATTTACAAAAGTATCTATAGCTTTACCTTCTCAAGGAAATAAAATTAATTAAACCAAAAAAATTGCCAACTGGTGAGAATTATAGTTTTAACTTATATTTCTATTATAATATATGATGCTGAGAATTTTTGAACAATCTGTTCGTGTGTTTTGCCAATTTTAATAAGCTTTTAGCTTTATTGAATTAACTTTTTAAATGCTATATTTTAGTAATTGACATTTTGTCTTATAAATTTCACATTTTTTTATTGTGAAATACTATAAAAGGGGTTACAATTATATGGGCAAGGTAATGAGTACATTTCTTATCAAGCATTGTAGCCTCCTCCTTTGTTTCCCCTTCCCATCCCTTCCCCTCTCCGTACCCCCTTATCCCCCTTCCTCCTTCTTCCCCTCCCCCCTCACCCCCCCCCCCCCCCCCGCAAGCCAAAGTTGTAAAGTTCGTATTTCAACATATCTTGTACATCTCATTGTTGCAATGGATCCTCCTGTATCCCTATTTGCTTTGTATGTCCCTCCCCCATGATATAACCCCTGTTTCACTGTATTTGATGTTGGTATACTTTATGGAGGGGAAAGGAAAATTTCACATATTTTGTCCTACTTTGTCATTTGTTTTCCAGATTTATGTTCTTGCTATGCAAAGAATTTATTTAATGTATAAAAAGTATCAGCCTTTTCTAGTTCTAGATTTTTCATAATTAGAAATACAGTCTTACCAGTAGATTGTGTTTTAATTATTATTTTCCTCTAGAATTTGTATGAATATACATAATATACAAGATATATGTTGTTTACATATTACATTATTATATATTATGTAATATACTATGTATCATACATAATCTATTCATAATTTTTATCTGGTCTTGCAATATTTCAGAAAAATGCCCAAGAGTGGTATTGCTGGATCCAAGGATAGATTTTTGTTTTTGTAAAATATCCATACTGATTTCCACAATGGGTACACTAATTTACATTCTAACCAACAGTGCCTTAGGGTCCCTTTGCCCCACATCTTCATCAGCATTTGTTATTGCTTATCTTCTTAATGGTGGTCATTTTGACTGCAGCCACATGGAATCTCGATGTTATTTTGATTTGCATTTTTTTATAGTCAGGGATGTGGAACAATTTTTCAAATATTGATTATTTGAATTCCTGAGAAGTATCCACCCTTTTCCCATATATTCATTGAGTTATTGAGTCTTTAGGAGATTATTTTTTTAAGCTCCTTGTGTTTTGTTAAAACATTGTCAAATGTGTCACTAGCAAGGATCTTCTCTTATTCCCTAGGCTTTTGTGCTTAGTGATAATAGCCTTTTCTGTGCAGACGCCTTTAGCTTATACCAATCCTATTGTCAGGTTCTATTTGCTGAGCCTCTAGAATTCTACTCAAGAATTTTGTGCCAATAAATTCTTATATTTTCCACACTCTTTCCTGTAGTAGTTTCAAAGTTTCAGGCATTTGATTAACTTTGAAGTGATATTGTACAGGTGAGTCTTCTACATATGGACATCCAGTTCTTCCAGTACCATTTATTGAAGAGGCTATCTCTTCTCTAATACATATTTTAAGTTCTGTCAAAGATTCAGCTGAATGTTGGTGTATGAATTTATTTCTGAATCTCTAGACTGTTCTATTGATCTTTGAGTCTGTTTGTTTTGCCAGTAGCAAGCTTTATAACTTGAAGTCTTATAAATACCACCAGCAACATTTGTATTTGTTTTGTTGTTTTTGCTTATTTGTGTGCTTTAGCTTAAGATTGTTTTGGCTATTCAAGGCATTTTTTTCTTTTTCATATGAATTTTAATGTTACCATAAATAGCCTGAATGTGTATCTTGAGGTTTCTAGATATATACTTTTATTATTTGAATGTAATGATAAAATTACTTTATACCAATTCTTACCATCCTGATTAATTTTCTTTATGCTTTGTAACACATACAACTTGATGTTAGATATTGTTTGTTAATGATGCCACGAATAGCTCATGAATCAACCATGGAAAGAACTGGTAGCTTCAGACATTCCTATCTCTCCTGGTGGTTCTGATTACCTGGAGAACTCTGATGAATGCACATGCACCATGTGTATACTTTACATGAGATGGACCTCTTAAAAATGTTGACATGGTAACAAGTGATGTCAAATGACTGAAGTTTAAAGAATTGGAGCCATTTAGCAAAAATATCCAAGCTTTCTCCTTTTATTTTTCTTAAGTTAGCATGTTAAGGCCATTGAAATTTTTCTAAATGTATTTCTAAATGTATTTTCATATTTTTCACTGTAGATTCATTTAAGACAATGACCCATGTAAGAATTTAAAACTCTAGTACAGTCTACTTACTTGTGTTTATCTTATTTAAAAGAGCTTAACAGCAAATCTCCAGAGACTATATATATATATATAAAAACATATATATATATATAACATATATATATATATAAATATAAATAGCTTTTTCTCCTTTTCTTATTTTGAGCAGTTTTCCATGAGAATTTTAGTTTAAAAGCTAAGTAAACAGTTATCATATCATTATTTTTCATATCAGCATTGAGAATGCGACTTCACTGGTCATGTTTAGCACTTTTCAGTTGTGCCTGAAGACAACATTGTAATCGCCGTCTATGGGCTCATCATCAATAATGAACAGTATTCAGTAAGTGTTCAATTTCAAATTGGTAATGGAGCAATAAAATCAATGATGCCATGAAACAAGGAATTGCTGTGCTTCTGTTTTGACAGTTAAGTGACAGAAGCCACAAACTGCTATCCCTTTTCCTTCCGCTTCATCTTGGCCATATGGTCCTTGGAAATATAAATTTTGAATAAATATAATAACAAGACAGAGATCAGTGAAGACAGATGCCGCATACCTTCTAGGAATGTCTTATATCACTGACCACAATATACACAGAATGTCCCAAGGGCTGTACATTTCCATCAAAACCATGTCTCACATGGGAAGAGAGTTGGCACGAATCAATATATCAAAGGCTAGAAAACCTCTGATTCCTCACAGAAGCTGACCAGGTAGAAAAGCTTTTACGAGAATATATGCTACTGTTGCAGATTAACAAGTCATATAAATTTTTGTATTAGAAGATGGTTTTGTTTTGGAAGAGGACCTGTTTAACTTCCTGAAAAGTCAGCTCTAATTATTTTTGTTGTGTTTTCTTCTTTGTGACAACACTGGGGCTTGAACTTAGGGGTTAGGCACTGTCTCTTAGCTCAGCTTTTTTACACGAGACTAACACTACCATTTGAAAGCTGTTTGGTGGTTAATTGGAGATATGAGTGTCACCAATTTTTTCTGCCCCGGCTGCACTTGAACCACAATCCTGTGATCTTATCCTTGTGAGCTAAGATTAAAGGTGTGAGCCACTGATGCCCAGTAATTTCAATTGTTTTAAAACAAGCTTTACACAGATCTTATAAAGTTTACTTCTAATACATCAAAACAACATTATACAAAATACTGTAGTAATCATGTATTTTCTCTAAGACACAAGGTATGTTTTCTAGAAATGTTTTAAAGCCATGCTTCCTCATGTTAGTAAGGTATTGGTTGCACGTTTCCATAGACTCTTCAAGTCCTTTATTCCAGAATCTCAACTCACTAGGTGCATTCTAATCCTTGTCATAGCTAGAAAGGATTCTCCAAATTTCAATATCCCAGCCTTGAACTCTTTTTAGCTCTTTTCTTCCTGTACTCCCACTGCATCTACTCTACTTTGATGAACTTGTTACATCTTGACACTTATTTTTCAGCTTATATTTTCCCTTTTGTCTTCATCTTTCTCAACCTTTGACCTATCACTTTAACCACACCCTTTCTGATATCACAATGTTCCTCTTTTTTCTGCTCCAGTGTAAAGCCTGGACTAGAAAAACACCCAATCCATACATCAATCCAAATTCACTTCCATGCAATGCCACATGGTTTCTTGGGCACTGGTGAAAAATTGTGCAAATCTTAAGGCTTGGAGCCATCACAGCCAGCAATTCAACTTTGCCCACTACCCATCAATCCTGTTATACTTGACTACTCAGCACTGTCTGCCAAAGTGGCTATTTCAAATTTTGTCCTTGCTTTTCTTCTACCAACCCCTCCATATTCTTGCTGGGCAGTTTCACCTCCTACCTCTTGCCTTTTATTATTAAATTTTAATCTCTTATAATCTATCTAGTCAGAATAGAAGAAACAATCTATTTTCTGTTGCTATGTTCTAGAGTCTTCCTTTCCCCATCCCATTCAAAGAATTTATGCAATCTATAATATTCCCTCCTCTGTTGTTAAAACCCTGTATTACCTCTTTCCCAAACACTTTTATTGTTTTAAAGAACATTTGTAAGACTATTTGAACATCTTGAATGTACCTAGACCTTTCCTTTCTCTTCAGCAATACCGTGCCATTTTGTCCTGGGCCTTTTGACAAGAGGCACACATTCTAAGAAATGGCTTGTTAGGTGATTTCATGGTGTGTGAACATCATAGAGATCATATACATACTAAGGTGGCTATGATCTCCCCAGGTATTTAAAATCTTCTAGACCCACTGTCATATATAGGACCCTTCATTGACAAAAATACTTCTTATTTCCCATGCCATCATTCTTTATTTTTTAAGGATTGTTTCCCATCCAGGGAAACAGTTCATTAGCTTGTGCAAATCCTACAAAAAAAAGGAAAAAAAGTTGTTAATGTACTACATGATTTGTTTTTCCTTTGTGATTTTCCCCCTACAGTTTATCCCGTTTTCACTGTATTCAATTTTGGTACCCTGGATATTGTATATACATTTATCTGAACTAGGGAAGGGAAGAAGAACAACAAAATGGTGAGACAAAACACAAAGAGGGAACCTACGCAATAGTGATGCAAACAAGACAATATGTTAGAAATGATCTGTACAATTGGGGGGGGGTGAGAGGGGGATGAGGGAGAAAAATGAAGGAGGTGGTAACAAGTTAGACAAGAAATGTACTCACTACCTTACTTATATAACTATAACCCCTTCATCACCTTGACAATATTTTTCAAATCCAGTACTTTTCTTTTTAGGTTTTGTTTGCATTGATAAATTATTTGATTATCTTCAGGTAGTTATACAAAAGAGTTTTTATTCAACAAGACATTTCATGAATAGAATGTGTCATGATCCATGTCTCTTCTTTCAACATTGTTGTGACATTATATAACATTGTTTATCCCCTTAAGATTAGTTTTGTTTTCTTTGCTTCTGTAAATCCGCACTTTTCTGTTTTATGCTTTTCCTTATGTCCTGAGTTTTTCATGGTGCTTCTTCCTTCCCTGTATGTTTTGAATAGTGGGTAAGGATACACATGGATTTTTCCTTGCACCTTGTAGTATTCCCACATTTACTTTCTAGCTGGGTCTTAGAATCCAATGCACTTAGTTAAACATTGATATCATATTAATTTTCCTGTTTCTATCTCTTCAGACTGTATGTTTTTTTGGAGTTTCAGACTCAGAAAATATTTACGGAATGGTCCCTATTACACAAATAGCTCAGTGGATATAACTGAAGTCATAATTTTCTATCGCCCCCAAATCTCTCCTATTTCAAGGGTTTTCTCTCATAGAAAGATGCCAGCAGCTGATTTCCTTCCCCAAATCCCAAGCCCCACAGTCCTGTTTGATACTTCCTGTCCTCTCACATGATAGCCTGTTTCCGTCTTCCAGGAAATTTTTTGATCTAGTTCTATTTTTCACTATCCTTGGCATAAAATATGAAAGTGTTTCATTTGTTGTGTAAGAAGTCCCTAATTCAACTTACCTCCTCATGTCATGCCACTTTTCAATCTTCTTATTTATACTACTGAAAACTTGAAATCTGTTTAGTGATATCCCCATTATCATTGATATCATTTGATATCATTTGATCCAAATATCCTAGAATGTAAGAAATTATTTTACCTACACGCAGTTCACTTCCCAGATACACCAATTTTCCTTTTTTCCATTCTCGCTCCTTCTTTCTCCTCCCTTTTATTTCTTTTGACTTCAAGCTGGTGCGCATGCTACTTTCTCTGTCAGAAATGAAAACCAAGATTTATTCAGATGCCACCATTATAGGAAACCAGTTTTGATATCCACAGAGTTAGATTAGATTTCCCTTTTGAAGCCATGTGTGTTTCTATAGTAGTTTTTAAGTGTCTGTCTCCTTTATCATACAATGTACAGTTTCTTAGATTTTCATGTGCTACGAACTCCACCCATATTTTTATTCTTCCTCTCCAAGTAACTTTCAGAAACACCCATAGAGGGCAATAAGCAGCCTTAGTGATTGCCTCTCCCTTGTGCTAGTCACCCACCCTCCAAACCAAAACAATACATTTACTTCTATCTTTACAAAATGTTCAGAGTGTAAACCCAAACCATCTACAAAACCCCTTCAAAAGCAATCAAGAACATCTTTTTGATATTTAACAGGTCTTGCTGTATATTTTAGAATTAAAGATGCTTCCTGTCAGAAAATTATACTCTCCTCTATTCTCATTCCAAGGATGAGACCTAGAAGATCTGGGTTCAAAGCCAGCCTGGGCAGAAAAGTCTGTGAACTCCATCTCCAATTCATCAGCAAAATGGCTAACCTCCAGCATGGCTCAACTGGAATCCTCTGGCATCTCAACCTTGGTCCTCTTCTCATTCTTTCTCTATCTCAGTGCTGTCTCATTTTGTCTCTCAGTGCCCATGACTTATTTAGCTGATAGCTTTGTCTGGATTTCCAGAACATAGTTTTATATTCTTTCTAAAAGTTATATCCTCTTAGATGAAACACAGTATCTTAAATTCCACTCCTCAACCATTGAATTCATTACCATCCGTTGAACTCAGACAATCATTTTTCCTAAGTTCTTGATCTTTGTGGCTTGTATTTGCTCAGACACTGAATGAAAAAGAATAAAAAGCAAAATGTGGTGTTAATATTCGCTTTTGTCCTCATTCATGATCTTTTGACATTCCTTAAAAGCCAATAAGCTCCTCTACGTTTCTAAATAGTCTTCAAATACATGTCTCTCTTCCCACTGGGATCACCTTTATCCAGTTTTCTTCATTTTGGAGAAATATTTCGATATCCAGTCATCTCCCTTCTCACTTCCAGGGTTTTATCACTTCTAGTCAGTGCTATGCTCTTCTGTCATCACAGATTTTCTCAACCATAAATCTCTCGATGTTATGTTCCTTCAAGTGTCCTTATAACGTGTTAAGTAAAAAAGCTGGCTTGCAAAGCTATTCATGATCATGTCTGACAGCATACATTTCAGATCTGTGTGCCTCCTCTTCAATCCTATCCCTTTGCCTTTCCCCTCAAATTCTCTGTCAAGTCACATCAGCTCCAACAAGGTCATATTGTCCTTCACTCATATATTTTACTCATACGATTGACTCCAATTCTTCAGCTCTTCTACCTTTTTTTATTTGACACAATAAAATATGACATGCATATATACCTTTTCAAAGTAAGGGATCTTCACGAGCTTACGAAACATTATTTGGTGACAAGCTGTGTTCTGTTATAACTTTCTGTGTAACATTTCTAATGTGATCATTACTAAACTTGACTGTAATTATCTCTCAGTAGATAATTTAACTTCTTGAAGTCAGAGCTTTTGAATCTTACCTCAATGTTCAAGTCTTACTTTGAATGTACAATCTTGTGTAAGATGATGCTCACACACTTTCCTTACTGAAGAAGGAAAGTAGAAGAAAAATAGACTTGTTCAAATAGACTTGTTCAATCTGTTAGACTTATTTAAATCTCCCCCCCCCCCCCGCCAGATACATTCTATGTAGAATTTAGGAAAGGTGCAAATGATATTGTGCCATTTCTGTTCATTCCATTTTCCAAAGTTAATACAGAAAATGTATCTCTGGTATATTTGTAGTAATCTGGACATGTAAAACTGTATGATCTATGGTAGATGCAGAGAGAGAAGACTTCAGAAAAAAATAGTATGCAGAAAAGATGTAAAATCTTCTCAAACCATATTCCTTTCTTATGACTCTATTAAATGGGTTACCAATTATTATCTACTGAGTACCCACATTGTGCCAATGTTGTAGTGACTGACTACTAGGGTCACTAAGATGATTAAACTTTTCCCTGCCATAATGAGCTCATCCCAGGGGAGAAGCCAGCTGCAATTTAAGTACAATTTAAATATTAAAATAAGATTAGAGCTTTACAGATATTTATCTAACATAACAGAGAAAGGAATACTCAAGCGGATGAGCAAGATCAGTTAGCAGTTCATTTTCATGGATGTTGAAATGAGGGAAAGAATACTTAGGCATTAGAATAAGGTTGTCCAAATCATCCCCCATTTCTCCCAGTTATTGATGTGGAACCTTTATATAGTATTCAGTCCTTATGGACTCTTTGTCAAGGTTCACTCTTTTTGTTCCTATGCTGCTATTGTTTCCTTAATTGGTTTTTTAAACTCCTTTGATATTGGATGTTCTCAAAGTTTTAATACTAAATTATGTCTCAGTAGGTGCTCAATAAATACCTAGCTGTGCATCGGATGAATGTTCCCCAAATCAGTATTAGGGAGTCCTGGGTTCTGTGTTTGGTAATTTTCACTTTTTATGTACATATGACACAATAGGTTATATTGTTTTAGAAATATTCCCTAATCAATATTTAGATTCTGCTGTTTGGATACATCATTGTTCATCATACATAAATTCTCCCTCTTGATTGCTACTGTTTAAGGCTATAATATATAAATAATACAGTCTAGTTTCTTAATTTTACATGTCAAGGTAGTAGTATATTGCAAAAGAATTGTTGAATCCCAACAGAATTTTTACATTTAAGTGGACAGTTAAATTATAGAGTTCCTTGCTTAGAATCTAGTACAGTCTAGTTGGGATAAAGAATAATCCAAAGTTTACATAGCACAGTCAGAAAGATTCAACCCAGGCTTCACTGCTAGCTTTTACTTGGGTTTGAGAAAACAAAACTGAATCTGTGAATCTGTTTTTTAATCAGTAAAATAAGATGCCTATGAAGTTAATGAGTTTAAAGGGTGTTGTTTTTCCAATCAGCAAAATAAAATGTATTTGAAGCTAATGACTTTAAAACACTTAGCAAATTTCCCAAGTATAAATTAATATTTTTGCTATTGCTTGTCAACTAAGATTTCAACACAGCTTATCAATTTCTGTCAAAGAAAACATTGGATTTATGCAGACTCAGTAGCACATACATTGTGTTCATTATGGCACACACAAGCACCACAATTACAGCAATATTATATATACTCTGAAAATAGAAAAAAGAAAACTTTGTGGCTAGATTGATTGTACAGTCTTACCGAAGAGAACACTTTCTTTTGGAACAAGTAAAAGTGCTCTGAACTATTTTTCCCATGTGCCAATTTCTCCTCTAATGAAAGTGGAATATGTTGGGGGGAGGGTGTGGGTATCAGATAAAGTCAGTACAAGTTCAGCAAATATTTCTAATTAATAAATCATTACTCCTGAAGGGATATCAATTAGAATTATACCAATTAGAATTATAGGAGAGATTACAAAAATAGATTTGAGGAAACTCTTTACAAAGGTACTTTATTTTTAACTATAAGGTCAAATTTCCAAAGCATTCCACCATTCAGAACTAGACCTTCTACCCTGCTTTGAGAACATAAGAACTTATGCTATTCAGACACAAACAAATAAGTTTAATGCATTTATAGTAGCAATATCACTGTGGATTTTTTTATTAGTAAGAGAAAAATATAGGAAATCAATTTCAATTTTTAAAAAATATCACTTTGTGTTTTGGAATAAATCCCAACAATATGGTTATCTGTTAAGAGAGCTAATCAGATATCAGCTATGCCTGTGTACTCTCCGAGATCGTGGTTGCTATCAATCTTTCTTGGGTGAAAACAAGATTCCCTAGACTTTTCCCTAAGGAAAGTACCCTTTAAATTCTTAAAGACCCTAGTTTCCCTTCATGCATTTAAACTTTAAAAATATTTGTACTAACTTACTACAGGTTTGGCCCATTAATTCACAACATTTTTGTTTAGTGGAACACAATTTTATTTGCTGAAACAGGGGGAAACACAGGGGAAAATACAGACAATCAGGGAATCCAAGCAAGAGATTCAAAAATGCCAGTTTCTGCTCAAGGAAGTTTTACATTAGGGCACACTAAATCAGAAGTCGTAAACATGTTTACAAACTGCAGTTATTATTGAAATGGAAGTGGTGGGCTGGTGGCATGGCTCAAGTTGTAGAGCATATGTTTGGCAAGTGAGTGGCCCGAAGTTCAAACCCTAGTACTAACAAGAAAATTAAAATTCAGAGTGTTCTCAGATGTTGCAAATATTTCATGTATTTCCATAGAGAATAAAAATATAATGACCCAATACCAATGCCTTTCTTTAAAGCTACTTCAACAACATTTTATCACATCTTTGAATCAATGTAAGAATGGCAAACATTTAATTTCAGCTAGAGATAACCTTTAACTCTTCCCTTTTCAGAGTCAACAATGAATTCTCTGATTCAAAAATAATTATTAATTCTAATTAGTCATCATCAGGGTTGTTATCTTTATTGAGTACATTTCAAAGTAATTTTCTTCCCCTTCAAACCAATATTAAATATTTCTTCAACATTTCTATAGGGGAGAAGCAACAGAGTGAAGGAGATAAAGAAGAGGAAGAGGACAATTAATAACTTTCCTCCTTTCTCTTAAAATCCCAAACACTAGTCTTTCCTAAAACTACAATGATTAGCAAATACAATGATTAGCAAAGCAAAAAGTTAAAAACCCATCCCTAGATAGCAGTTGAATATAAACCAGTGTGTGTGTGTGTGTGTGTGTGTGTGTGAGTGTGTGTGTGTGTGTGTGTGTGTGTGTGTGTGTGTGTGTGTGTGTGTGTGTTCATGCATGGGCCTACATTTCCTATTCAAATCCCTTATGAAAGCATCTTTTCCCAAAATGTATGTCACACCGTGACCAAAGACCAAAAAAATAACTTTTTCCTATCTCAGGAGTCCAGTGATAATGCACTTACCAACAATGCTGCAGTAATAGTACGCTTACACAATGATACCACTCAATGAGCCCAGCCCTACCTCCACTGTAGTTGTGCTTCTCAACTTCAGTGGAGAACCTTTCTCCACCAGGCCACAAAGATGTCAGAATCTCCACATGTGATGATCGCCCTGGAGTTCCTCCACTAATTCCTATTCTCCATTTCTAAATGTATATTTGCTTACATCCACTACAAAGCATAATTTTAGACAAAGCCTACCATGGCCCACCTCCACCCTGAGCTAGACAGTCCTTTAGAGGAGAATATTTTTGTTTCTATCTCCTTCAAGAAAGCTCTCCACTTTCATTTCCTTGGCTATTACCAACTTTTCTTTTGAGTTCTACAGCCACAAATGAAGCACGTATTTCTCTGTTGGATGTTTGCTTTTGTGATTCTTAGGAATACAAGTTGAATATATGAACATACATAAGTGAACTCATAGACTCTTTGCAAGACCTACTTGTTGCCTTGTTTCTGTAGGTGATATGGACATCTGCTACACACCTAGTTCAGGGTCATCTTCTCTACTCTGGTCCCCTACATCCTTCTTACATGGAAGTACTGTCTTTGTTTTTCTTTATAGCTTCATAGTGCCTCTGAAATCTGTTTCTTTCCATTACTTCTACCATGCCTTTAAAACTTCATTATTACTTTTTCTTTCTTTTCTGTTTGCAGGAGTGTGATGTAGGGAGTTGAACTCGGGATTCTTGCGTGCTAAACATGCAATTGGTTGAACCCTCTCCCCATCTATTTTTCAGATAAGTTCCCACATTTGTGCCTAGGACTAACTTTTTGCTCAGGCTGGCCTCCATCTGTGATCACCTCAATCTCTACCACCTGAGGACCTGAGATGCCGGACTTATTATTTCTTAGTCTTTGCTGCACAAATTGCCTTTTTTCATTGTCATCTCTCCTTTGATTTCTTCTGAACCATCCCTAAGGACGGCTCCTTGGCTAACTCTCTTCTGTGTGCACAATAGTCTAAATCTTTCAGACTTGTCTCTAACAGAGCCACTGTAGAGCCCTAGTGTCATTTGCCAGAAATAATCACTTATTATCCAGACTCAACTATGTGAGATGCTGCTTTGATACAGCTTCCCCCAGCTCAGTAATTTTTTACTCATGGGAAACCACATAGCTTGTTGTTCTTGCAGAGTTGTGATTGAACTTTCTACCCAGTTGTTCCAACACCGCCCTGTTATTCTAGACAACAGGACTACATTCATTTCCTTCAGAGCAGTTTAGAGTTTGGAATTTTTATGTGTGTTCATTTGTTTCTTCTCTACGCCTGCAATATCCAAAGAATGGAAGCAGCTGGTTTTCTATTTGTTTTTTTCTTTACTCAACTTTATAGTCCCAGGATAAAAAAAAAAGTCTGAAGGAAGTAAAGGTACCTGTTCTATTTTTATTATCCATCATATTGGGTGAAGGGAGATACTATCGCTCTGATGTTTGGATGCCCAACTCATTTTCAAACAATATCTTAATTACAATTATATGGATGTTGATACATTTTCATCTATAACTGATTTAAAAGAAATAAACCTCATCAGGGCTATTTATTTATCTATTGACACACATAATATATCATTCTTTTTCACTTTTATTGACTTACTAAAATTATGTATACATTTCAAAAGCTCCACTTAAACCTTCCAAGTAAAATTTGGTTCTTACTTATTTTGTCCCTATCAGTTTTATTTTTGGTGGTACTAGGGTTTAGAGCCTGGACTTACTAAACAGATGCTTTACCAATCAAGCCAAGCCTCTGGTCTCTTTTGCTTTCATTACATTTAAAATAGGATCATATGCTTTTCCCAGTCCAGCTTAGATCATGACTTCTTAGTGGAGATGATAGGTACTGGTACCAGTGAAATGGGGTGAAATGAGTTCTCGAGAACCTTTTGCCTAGCCTGGCCTTGAACTACCATCATCCCAGTCTCTGTCCCCTAAGATGACAGGTGTTAGACACTGTGCTTTGTTTTATCATATCAAGTTTTAAAATTAGTTTCTATGTTTTGTATATTTTCCTTTTTAATTTTACTTTATTGTAAAGATGCTGTATAGAGGTGTTACAGTTACAAGAATAAAGTGAATAAGGTAATGAGCACATTTCTTGTGGAACATTGTTACCCCCCTCCTTTGTTTTTCTCCTATTATCCCTTCCTTCCCTGACCTCCCCCCTCCTTCCCTACCCCCAAAGTTGTAAAGTTCATTTCCAACGTAGTTTCTTGTGAGTATCATTGTTGCAATGGGTCATCCTGTGCCCTTTTTCAGAATTTTGTTATTCCCCTTCCCCTCCCCCAATGAGATAACTGTTATATAAGATGCAGGGTACCAAAATCAAATACATTGACAACAGGGGTTTTACCACAGGGTGAAGAATATGCAAAAGAAACAAAAGCAAATCACATAGTACATTAAAAACAACAACAAAGAAAAACTTCTTGTGTCCATATCTTGGAATCCTACTGCACTGTTGGTGGGAGTGTAAACTTGTTCATCCATTCTGGAAAGCAGCATGGAGTTCCTCAAAAGACTACATATGGAGCTCCCCTATGACCTAGCAATCCCACTTTGGGGCATTTACCCAAATGACAACAAACAAGGCCATATTAAAGGTACCACCACAACTATGTTTATCACAGCATTATTCACTAAGATATGAAACCAACCCAGATACCCCTCAGTAGATCAATGGATCAGGAAAATGTGAGATATATATGTATATATATGAATTCTATGCCTCCATCAGAAAGACCGACACTGCCCTATTTGTAAGGAAATGGAAAGACTTGGAAAAATCATATTAAGTGAAGTAAGCCAGACACAAAGAAACATAGGTCCCATGGTTTCCTGTATTTGCAATAATTAGTATATGTCTAGGATAATTTTATCAGATGAGCAGAAAAGCTCAAAAGCTATGAACATATGACCACTTAAGATGATGGTAAGCAAAATGAACCCCAAGATATTCACTTTCTTTGGTGTCTGCTTTCTCATGCTATATGTAAATTTAACTGTTGTTTAATATATTTGCCTTCATTACTATATTTCAAAAATATAGTATTAGAGGACTTTTAAAAATATTATATTTAAGAAGTTTTTTGAAGCAAAGCTTCATCATGTAGCCCAGGCCAACTTCAAATGCACTGTATAGACCAGCAGGCTTCAAGCTCACAGCTACCTTCCTTAGTCCCTTGAGTACTGAGATGCTCTGCCACCAAACCCAACTCTCAATTAAAAAATAAAAACTGTACACTTGTTATTTTATCCATTTTCTGTGGGTTTTTATTTTGTTTTTTATTTTATTTCTGAATGGGATTAGTTTTCCTTTTTTATTAAGTAATCCATGTGAAAACTATGACTAGTTTTCTGAGAGAGAGAAGAGAGCTAGAAGAAGGAGATGCTGGAGAACTCAGAGGCACTGTGTACATAGGAAAGTATCAAGCTGTGGCATTTTGGTCATCTTGAACTCATCTCTATCTCAGCTCTATCTCCTTAACCCCTTACCAACATGTTTGATTTGCATCTCTGCATTCTGCAATATGGCGATATTGCAGCTGGGTTTTTCTTTTTCAAACAGCATTTTCTATCCATCCTTGGCAGGACAACATGTATATTTCTATTCATGCATAGCATCATCTTACTCATTACCAACTTGGCTAGCTGTCTAACCTTAGCTCTTGACATTATGACATCTTCTGAAAGCACCCTAGCTGTCTCAGCATTCAACATTACTTATATCAAAAGAGAATGACACTTGTTTCCATTACTAAGGTTTCTCATCCAGCCCTTCCCTTCTGTCACACAGATCCCCACTATAATATCACTTCCTCAAACAGGCCCCCAATCAAAACATACCTTAACCACTCACCCATCCCCTGCACAGTACCCTTCACTTTCCCCTAACCTTTGCATTTTTCTTCACAACAATTAACAAAAGCTGAAATTATAACATTTATTTTGTTTATTTTCTGTCTCTCTAAATAGAAGTTTTATGAAGGCAGATAAGATCCTATTTTGTCCCCTATGTATCTTAATACCTAGGAAATTCTTGATACGTAGAGGTAGCTTAATAAATAGTCATTTTGTTGAGTGAATAAAATCACTTTATCATCTTTAAGGTGAGTGTAACAAATTAAATTCAAACAGAATGTGACTAAATTAACATAAAGGTACATGAGAAAATTACTGAAGGAAATACACCAACGCTGCACAAGGCTCCCAGGAAACCACAGCCACAGCCAATCCATCACTCTAAGCTCTAAAGGCCAACCACCCTGCTGCCTGGGCGACTGGACACTCTGCTGGGACCTGCTCCCTCCCTGCTGCCACCCCAGGTCTCACAGCTGCCTCACCACCAAGCTGCTATAGGCATCTCAGCAGACACACCTAGCAGCCACAGGCAGCCACGCCCCAGGCTGCTGGCCTGCCACCTCCCACCTCCTCTACTGCAGACCAGCATGCACTGCCCCCCAGGACTTCCCAGGCTACCACAGAGGAGACCCTTCAGCATCAGCACAGCCACCAGCCTCCACCTACACCTGCCAACACCCAGACCCTCTGACTGAGAATCGGCCAACTCCATCCTACCCACCACAGCACAGGCTCTGTGGTCCAGCACACCATCAGCTACAGACCTCATGAATAACCCAACTAGGTCCACTCCCTGGCTGGCAATTCCCTGCTGGACTCCAAAACCCTCTGACCCAAGCCCCCTTCCAAAAGGGAGGGATCATACCAGAACAGAATACGGACATAAGCGCTGTTCCTAAGGCTCCTGTGGCTACCTGGGAAAGCCTGGGAACACAGCTCCAGGCCTATAATAGCAGTCTACAAACCTGAAACCCCCAAAACTCCCTCCCACCAGGCCTGAGAGGGGGACTATAGAGAGCAGGCAGCCTCCCCCATCAAAAGGCCATCTGCTGCCAACCAAGCCACAAGGAAAGTGGACTACAGCAGGGCATGCAAGGTTCTATCAGGAACCTTTTCTGAGGACTACAAGGAAACTAAAGCCCCCCACAAAGAACCCCCCAAAAAAACAATCTTTAGTTTTTTATTCTTGTTTTTGTTTTGTTAGTTTTTATGTCTGATCATTTGTTGTTTGTTTTTATTTCTATGTGTTACTTATATACATTGTGATTTAGGATTTGCCATTCCACTTAAGGCTTCTATTTTCATTATTATTTGTTTTTTTCTCCCACTTTCCAATTTCCTAATTTCTAAGGTTTTTTTGTTTGTTTTGTTTTGTTTTCTTCTTTCTTTTCCTCTCACTCTCCCTTTCTCCTTTCTCGCCACATTATACTACTACTCCATCAGAGCTACCCTGCCTAGTTCTATACACAAAGTAAGGCCTCCTTCTAGATGTGCAAACAATAATTACAGGAGTCAACTTAGATTAAGTGATTCTCCAATAATATATGAATAATCTTTCTCTAATCTTAGCAAGTCTCCCAAATACACTTATATATTACTTTTTTTTCTTACCTTCATCTCGATCTCTAAGCAACTCCCTACATAACCTTTCTTCACATTCTTTTCCACCTCTTACACTCGGTAACAAAGTCTTTATTCTCCTACTACTACACATACCCCTCCCCTAAGCTGTTTTTACTCCTCTACTACCATTATACCCGTTCTCCTCTGAACTTGAATTCACATTTCTCCAATCCTAACCCTTCACGTCTCCATCTGCTCCAGCCCATCGATCCCTAACAATTTATATCTGATCCAACTTACAGTTGGTTCTATATTTGACCACAAAATTGGATCTATTTGACTATTTTGAGTACAAGAGGCTTATCTTGTTAACTCTAAGGAGCAGACTACTTATCAGCCAAACCCAGGTTGTCTCAAAAGTCACAACTATACATAAATCTCCACCCCAAAGTTGCAATACCCCTCTCCAAGTAAAGAAAAAAGAGAGCTAAATAGGAAAACACCTACACATATGTTGGGTCTTCGTCCGTCCCACGAAAGACAGACAGGGTCCGAGGAAAGGTAAGTGCGGCGCTCGCCCGTTCCCTAGCCTCCCTCAGCCCAGGAGACAATCAGACACAGCGGGGAGCCAAATCCAGCAGGTAGAAAAACTCGTTTATTAACAGAGAGCAGCCCCTTTTAAAGACAACAAGGGTGGGTGGTATGGTAAGGGAGGAAGAGGAACCAATCACTGTCAAGGTCACACCCTCTCATTCACCTGAGCCCTCACGGGCTGGTTAGGCACTGATCAGAAGATCAATTGGGGTCTGCCCACTCAACCCCTCCCAGAGCCATCTTGGCTGGCCATGTGCTCTCCAGTAAATTAGGCTCTGCCCACTCAACCCCCTCCCAGCGCCATCTTTGCTGCCCATGTGCTCCACACACATAACTTTGAAACCCTAAGATCTATACATCTACACAACTCTGGGTTGGCTCTGGTCCAAAAAAAGACTGTCCTACTGTTGTACCAGTGTGGTTCTTGTCTCCAAATGGGTAGAACTAACCGCAGAAACACAAGGAACATGGCCAATCAACAAACCCCAACACCATCTCCACATAAACAAGCTACAGAGCGGTCCCAGAATGACCTAGAGGATAATGCTCAAGATAGATTAAAAGCATGGCTGGTAATCCTGATAAATAAAAAATTGGACAGCCTGCATAGGGTTATCAGAGAACATGATGAGGCCAACTAGATGCTAATAGATGACTTCATGGCCTCTACAAATAAAAAGATAAAGGAACTCCAGAAGAGGGAGAAAGAAGTTAATGCAAAGATAGGAACCCAGATTAAGGATTGGAAAGAAAAGTCTGATAACCAACTCCAGGAGGTAATGCAATCAATTCAAGACTTAAAATAAAACCTTAATAAGGAGCTGGCCACCATTAAGAAAGACAAGCAAGAAGCAAAGATGATAGACACCGAAGTAAAAAGCCTTCAAAGTAGAATGGAATAGGCCGAAGAAAGAATAATGGAGGCTGAGAACAGTTTAGACTCCATAGAGAAAGACCACACAATTATTCATAACAAAACTAAGAAGCATGACAGGTCACTGCAGGAAATCCAGGATACATTCAGAAAGCCTAATTTGAGAATAATAAGTATATGAGAGGGCCTGGAGAGGGAAGCCAATGGAATAGGAAGTATATTCAGCAGAATTCTAGCAGAGAACTTCCCAAATATACAAAATGACAGGCCCATCCAGATACAAGAAGCTTTTAGAACCCCAAATAGACCAGACCAGAACAGGTCAGCCCACACCACATTATAATACATACCGCTCAATAGCCACTAAAGAAAGAATTCTAAAATTCTTAAGAGAAGAGAACAATCACATATAAAGGTAATCCAATCAGAATTACCTCAGACTTCTCAGCAGACACCATAAGAGCAAGGATGGCCTGGAAAGAGATATGCCATGCCCTAAAGTCAAATAACTACCAACCAAGAATAACCTACCCAGCTAAGCTCTTATTCATAGTAGATGGACAAATAAAAACCTTCCACAGCAAGGAAAATCTGAAGCAATATATTGCTACCAAACCAGCTGTTCAAAAAAATCCTCAAAGACATTCTATATATAGAAAACCAGCAAGAACAGAATATAGGCAATGAAGCAGTCCACAAACAGAGAAATACATAATCACAAGAATAGCTAAGGCACAGTTTATCCCCAACATATGGATAAAAACATAGGGACAGACAAACACTTAACTCTCCAATTAAGCGACATAGATTGTCCAGTTGGATCAAAAAGCAAGATCCTCACAGTGTAACCCCCGCTTTCACTATATTTGATGTCAGTATAACATGTGGAGGAGATGGGGACAAACAAGTCGTTTAAGGATTCAGGTGGACCTGTTGCAACAATGAGAAGTACAAAATGTCATGTCAAAACCAGCTTTACAATGTCGGTGGGGGGGAGGGGGGTATGATTGGGTGGGGGGGAGGGGGGAGGCTGGGAAGGGAGGTGAAGGGTAAACAAAGGAGGAGGCTGCAATGCTTGGTAGGAAATTTATGCATTATCCTGCCCATGTAACTGTAACCCCTCTGTACAGTATGTTCTCAAATAAAATAAAATTAAATTAAAAAAAAAAAACAAAAAGCAAGATCCTTCTATATGCTGTCTTCAAGAGACACACCTTGCCCACAAAAATAAATATATTCTGAAAGTGAAAGATTGGAATAAAATATATCAAGCAAACGGCCCCCATAAACAGGTGGGAGTTGCAATCCTAATATCAGATAAAATAGACCTCAACTTAAAATCAATGAGAACTGATAAAGAAGGTCACTACATACGAATTAAGGGATCTCTCCTCCAGGAGGATATTACAATGATAAACATCTACTCACCAAATAACGGAGCGCCGAAATTTATCCAAGAAACACTACTTTCCCTCAAATCTCACATAGATCCAAAGACATTAATTGTGGGGGAATTTAATACACCACTATCCCCACTAGACAGATCAACCCAGCAAAAACTCAACAGAGAAACCTCAGATCTTAAAATTGGCATAGAACAACTAGACTTAATGGACATGTACCGAATATTTCACCTAGTAGCATCAGATTACACCTTATTCTCAGCAGCACATGGCACATTCTCCAAAATAGTCCACATTCTAGGTCACAAAGACAATCTGTCCAAATTCAGAAACATCTAAATTATACCCTGCATTCTCTCAGACCACAAGGGAATAAAATTAGAATAAAAAAAGCCACCAAAGGAAATCCTGTAACACATGGAGGCTGAACAACACACTGTTGAACCACCAGTGGTCATGGAAGAGATTAGAAAGGAAATTCAAATGTTCATGATATTAAACAACAATGATCCCACAAATTACCAACTCCTCTGGGACACAGCAAAGACAGTACTCAGAGGCAAGTTTATAGCTTGAGTTTCTACATCAACAAATTGGAGAGATCTGAAACCAACAATTTAATGAGGCACCTAAAGCTCCTTGAAAAAGAACAACAGCCTAAACCCCAATCCAGTAGATGGAAACAAATAATTAAAATTAAATCTGAAGTAAATGAATTACAGTTCAAAAAAAACTATAGAAAGAATTAGCAAAACAAAGAGTTGCTTCTGCGAAAAAAATTAATAAAATTGACAGATCCTTAGAAAATCTTATGAGGAAAAAAAGAGAACACACAAAATAAACTCAGAGATGAGAATGGAAACATCACTACAGAAACAGCCAAGAATCAGAATATAATAAGGGTATACTTCTCAAACCTTTATGCTAATAAGATTGAGAATCTGAAAGATATGGACAAATTTCTAGTAAATATTGACATGTCCAAACTAAACCAAGATGATTTAAAACAACTTAACAGACCCATATCAAGCAATGAAATAGAAGCAGCAATAAAAGAACTCCCACCCAAGAAAACTCCAGGACCGGATGGGTTTACAGCTGAATTCTACAAGGCCTTCAAAGCAGAACTCACACCAATACTCCTCCATCTCTTTTCTTTAATGAAATTGAAAGCAAAAATTCACTACCACACTCTTTTTATGAAGCCAACATAACCCTCATCCCAAAACCAGGCAGGGGCTCATCAAAGAAAGAGAACTATAGACCCATTTCTTTGATAAACATTGATACAAAACTTCTCAACAAAAACTTGGCCAATCAACTTCAACAATTCATCAAAAGAATCATACACTACAATCAAATAGGATTCATTTCAGAGATGCAAAGCTGGTTCAATATACACAAAACAATTAATATAATTAATCACATCAACAAGATCAAGGATAAGAACAACATAGTTATCTCAATAGATGTAGAAAAAGCATTTGACAAGATCCCTTTATGATAAAGGCTCTGGAAAAACTAGGAATCCATGGAACATTCCTCAATATAATAAAGGTTATATATGACAAACCTACAGCCAGCATTATACTTAATGGTGAAAAGTTAAAGCCATTTCCTCTAAATTCAGGAATGAGACAAGGGTGTCCATTCTCCCCACTCTTCTTCAACCTAGTACTAGAATGCCTAACTACAGCAATAAGACAGGATACAGACATAAAGGGGAACCAAATCAAGAAAGATGAAGTAAAACTCTCCCTCTTTGCAGATGACATGATCTTGTATTTAAAGAACCCCATGGACTCCACTCCCAAGTTACTTGAGCTGATCAGAAACTTTGGCAAAGTAGCAGGGTATAAAATTAACCCTCAGAAATCAATGGCTTCCCTGTATGCGAATAATGAGAAGAGCGTGGCTGAAACTAGGAAAGCAACCTCTTTTGTAATAGCCCCACAAAATATAAAATACTTAGGGGTTAACTTAACAAAAGAGGTGAAGGACCTCTATGATAAAAACTTTGAGAACCGGAAAAAGGAAATTAAAGCAGAACTAAGCAAATGGAAAAACCTCCTATGCTCCTGGATTAGGAGGATTAACATCATGAAAATGGCAATACTTCCCAAGGCTCTCTACAAATTCAATGTGATACCTATCAACATTCCAACCTCATTCTTCAAGGAAATAGAAGCTATCTAAAAATTCATATGGAACAATAAAAGACCCTGAATAGCATAAACAATCCTTAGGAGAAAGAACAGCACTGGAGGAATATTAATACCAAATTTCAAATTCTACTACAAGGCCATAGTAATCAAAACATCTTGGTACTGGCACAAAAACAGACCTGAGGACCAATGGAATAGGACTGAAGACTCAGAAATGAACCCACAGGCCTATAGCCACCTAATTTTTGACAAGGGAGCTAAAGAAATGGAATGAAAGACAGCCTTTTCAGTAAATGGTGCTGGCAAAATTGGTTAAACACTTGTAGAAAACTAAAACTAGATCCGTATGTATCACCCTGCACCAGAAATCAACTCCAAATGGATCAGAGACCACGAAATAAAAGCAGACTCCATGAAAATATTACAGGAAGGAATGGGAGAAATTCTAGGGCTCCTTGGCACAGGCCGAAATTTTCTTAATAAAGACCCAGAAAGACAACAAATCAAAGAAAGTTTGGACAAATGGGATTGCATGAAACTGCAGAGCTTCTGCATGGCAAAGGACATAGCTAGCAAGATCAACAGAAAGCCCGCAGACTGGGAGATCTTCACTAGCCATACAATGGACAAGGGTCTCATATCAAAATATACTTAGAACTCAAAAAATTAAATCACTCAGAGACAAATCCTCAAAGAAACAACTGCTCGATTAAAAAATGGGCTATAGACTAAAAGAGAGATTTCTCTGAAGAGGAAATAAGCATGACAAATAGACACATGAAGAAATTCTGGAGCTCTCTAGCCATAAAAGAAATGCAAATCATGACTACGCTGAGATTCCACCTCACCCCAGCTAGAATGGCTATAATCAAGAAATCTGGTAACAACAGATGCTGGAGGGGATGTGGCCAAAAGGGAACCCTACTACATTGCTGGTGGGAATGTATACTTGTTCAGCCACTCTGGAAAGCAGTATGGAGATTCCTCAAAAGACTTCACATAGAGCTCCCTTATAACCCAGCAATCCCACTTTTGGGCATTTACCCAAATGATTACAAACAAGGTCATACCAAAGCTACCAGCACAACCATGTTTATTGCAGCATTATTTACCATAGTTAAGATATGGAACTAACCCAGATGCCCCTCAGTAGATGAATGGATAAAGAAAATGTGATATATATGTATGTATGTGATACCACACACACACACACACACACACACACACAATGGAATTCTATGCCTCCATCAGAAAGAATAACATTGTCTCTTTTGTTAGGATATGGAAAGACTTGGAAAAATTTGTTTTAAGTGAAGTAAGCCAGGCCCAAAGAAACATAGGTCCCATGGTTTCCCTTTTTTGCAGTGACTAGTACATGTCTAGGACAAGCAGAGAAGGTCAAAGGCCATGGACATAGAACCCAGAATATACCCCAAGATAGGGATACAAGAGGTTTTGTTTTTTTTTTCTTTCAGGCTAGTGTTTTTTTAATGTATTTACAATGCACTATGTGATTCTTTTGTTTCTATTGTAGGTTCTTCCCCCATGGTATAACCCCTGTTTTGACTGGATTTGATGCCAGTGTTCTGACCTTGTATATACATTTTTGAAATTTGGGGAGGGGAAGGGCTATTAAGAACGCCTAAATGGGGATGCAGGCTGACCCATTGTGATGATGAGGTGTACAGGACACTATATTGAAAATGAACCTTACAATGTCGGGGTGGAGTGGGTGGGACAAGTTGGGGAGGCAGGGAGGGAAGTGATGGTAGGGGGAAAATAGAGGAGGAGGTAACAATGAAAACAAAAGAAATGTTCCAGAACCATTTTTCTCCTCACATTTTTCTTTAGGAAAGGGATATATTTCCAAGTTTCAATGACATAAAACCCACTACTGTTAAAATAATCAATTAAGCTTCTTATTTAACTAAACTATTAGACTATTATTCACTAAACTGGTGATGCACATTATGTGAATTGTCAATCAGTCATATGATTCATAAGTCAGAATATTACAATGAAAAGAATGTTAGTTTAAGAATTAAGAGTGAAGAACTAAAATAGTGATTCTGGCTCCCATATTACCCATAGTAAGTCACATAGAGCTGAACCACAGAATTAGAGAATAATAACCACAGATATATTACCTAAACAGACACTTGTTGAATGTGTGTGTGTGTGAGAGAGAGAGAAAGAGAGAGGGAGGGAGGGAGAGAGAGAGGGAGAGGGAGGGGGAGAGGGAGAGAAATTGGTTAAAAAAACAAACTGGATGCAATACATGAAAATAATTTAAATTTGAATTAAAGGTAATTTATTCCTGAGTCATAGCAACTAAGTTATTGAGCCTGTCCTGTATTCTAGGTTCTACCATAGAGGTTTACATCATTATCCCAGTGGGTCCCACAGCACACATAACGAGCGTATTCATCATCTCCAAGTGTGCATTAGCATATGATGAGATTTGCATGGCTAAATAACCTAGTGAAGACTGAGTGCCAGGCTGCAGCCATTTGCCTCCAGAGTGGAACTCCACTTCCTATTATTTTTCTGTACAAGGCCTTATAGATATTCTGGAGAATTTTTATCTTTTTGGTCCCACATTAAAATGGCAACATATATGAGATGCAGCTCACTGACTGATAGGGACACACTGAAAAATTAATGCTTTTCCCATATATATATATATATATATATATATATATATATATATATATACACACACACATATAATGTCCTGCCTCTTTTGAGCTCGTTCCTCAACAAATATACTTTCTACTGACAGGTACTTTAGGTCCCAGGGGATCACTCTACTGAGCGCAAGTTGTAACTAGATGGACTAGTGGGTATCAGTAAGAATAAGTGGCATTATTCTTGTAACTTTTTACCAGCCTGGAATTGTGGTAAGCCATTGTAGTAGATGAACCTCATTACAAGAGCTGAAAATTCATGTGTTAAACTTTTTCTCTTAAGCATTTCCATAATTATTTTAATATTTTAAGACTACTGTCCACCACGTAGGCTTCGTGATTGTTACAGGACAAGGAATTCTTGAGAAGAAAAGGAAAGTTCTGTTACCCTTCCACCCCCACTCTCTCCTGACTCAACAGTTTTCTTAATAAATAAAAGATAACTTCATTCCCAGTCTTATTTACAGATACAATAGCTACAACATTTTACTTCTGAACAATAATAAATATTTCTTTCTACCTGCCAACACCCAAGGAAGTGTATCATCTGGGTATAGGACATTGCAAGAAATTCCGTTGATCCTATTTGAAGGTGACTTGGTCAATTGAGGAAGCTGGATTTTTGTAGGCAATCATTCTCTCTAAAAAAGTATAACAATAGTTTCTGGTTTACATAGTCAAAAACATACCTGTGGGAGGGGCTGGGAAGGTGGCTTAGTTGTAGAGCGCTTGCCTCGCATGCATGAGGCCCTGGGTTCCATTCCTCACCACCACATAAGCAAAAAGAAAAAAGGCAGAAGTGGCGCTGTGGCTCAAGTGGTAGAACGCTAGCCTTGAGCTGAAGAGCTGAGGGACAGCGCCCAGGCCCAGAGTTCAGGCCCCACGACCAGACGTACCCCCCCCCCAGAAAAAAGAAAAAAAAAACATACCTGTGGGAGAACATGGCATTGTCTTGAAGAAGGCACACTCTATGGACAGTGAGTGTTGTAAAGACAGGGGACAGAGTCTAGGGCTCTATCTGAAGTTTTCATATCATAAACACAATTTCACCTTCAACATTGATGTAGTAACCAAATATATGCTACATGTAAAGTAATATTGGACCGGAAATGACACTGCCATTCGTATTACTATATACCCAGTTACATAAAACAATCAGAAAATATGAGAGTCTTACTCTTTTTTTCTCCAAGCTGATCTGCATTCTTTTGTTCTAAAAATAATAGACAGCATTTGTCCTTTGAACTGTTACTTTGGATAGAGAATTGGGGGAATCACTTTCTTACTCAATCTTCTTGTCCCTGTTGAACGATCATCTCTAGTTTTGAGCTGCCATTGCAGGAGTACTTTTTGGAGCTACCCTGTCACTCACATGGTTGTTGTTTTTGTTTTTTAATAAGTTTTTATATTGTGAAAATACGGTACAGAGGGGTTACAATCACACGTGCAAGGTAATGAGTACATTTCTCATCAAGCATTGTTGCCTCTTCCTTTGTTTTGTTTCATGACAAAGTTACATCCAACTTCCTTTTTGTTCATAAGTGAGCAAATTAAATAGAGGGGAAAATGAATTAATCTTCATTACCTTCCAGCCAAGAAAACCATAAGCTGCTTACATAAGCTGTGCCAGGCAAATTAAATGAAGAGGAGCTGCTTGTTACACTGGAAGGAAGAATGACTTTTTAACAATTGGCAAGAGTCCCTGAGAGTGTAAATATTCTCATTTTGCACCTGGCCCAAATATGTCACGAGTGATCTACCTTTTACATCTGAAACAGGACTATGCCTTCTTCTAGAATGGAATGGATTACATTTGAACTTGAGTTCTTAAATAGAACTATTTTTTAGGCTTGCTTAAAATTCTACTTCTCATGATACAAATTAGCTTGCTTCTTTTTCTATGCACCTTTTATTTTTCTCTCCACCTACAATTCTCTGTCCTATGTATGTTGAAGAAAACGGGCTCATTTCCCAAGGGTATTTTTAGGCTAAGTTTTAAACTTATAAACATCAGGTCTGAACATTTTTTACCATACTTGATCCATGCCTTCTGAAGTTAACTGCTTGGAACAGAAAATGTTAGTAAACTAGCAATGTATTCCCCCCAAGTGAGTTCTTTGAAGTTATAAAGTTCTTTGAAGTTATAAAATATTAGGATGAAAGTATGTATAATGTGAACGATCATTGCACGAAGTATTTTCCAAACCCTCCCTGGGTTGGTGCGACTATAGTAAGCCAACCCTGCTTCCCTATAACTTGCATCGTAGGTAACAAGTGACTCTCATTGACATTCTCTCCCTTTCTCCCTGTGTAGTGCTAAATACATTCTGATACAATGAGAATCCTGTTGAAATCAAATAAAAGGCAGGATTTTTATTTTATGAGATTTTTTTCCCTCCCATTCCAGGTTATATAAGTTTTAAATTCATTAAATGAATTACATAAATGTTTGGAACAAAAATTTATCTGTGGCTGACATGGATTCTTTATTGCTTAAGTTTGTGGGCACCATTTCAAGTCCTCTTAGCTCATAGATTGTAATTGGCAGCCATCTAGTCAGAGGATAATACTGGCTAAATTTCAGTTGCTCATTAAGTTTCAGGACTTGCAAATAAAATTAGGGTAACTTCTTATCAGAAATCTTTAGTAATTGTTACTATTTCTGTTACTTTTGTTGTTAGATCTTATTCTTAAAGTGATTTAATATTGGCAGCAGAGTATAATAATTGAAACACAGCATGGGCAGGAAAGTCCTTAACACTCTTATCTCTAATTAACCAGGAAAAAAAGCTGGAAGTGGAGCTATGGCTCATGTGGTAAGGGTCAACTTTGAGCAGAAAAGCTCATGGACAGTGCCCAAGCCCCAGTACCAGCACAAAAATGTAAAAGTATATTGAATTTGTAAATTCAAAAGAGAAAATTAAAGAAATAGGAAAACAGATACACTTTCACATGATCTATGAGTTTAGATAGATTTATTTCTGTATAGTTCTATTACAAAAATGATATCTGCCTCTATTGGGAGAAAAATTGCTTTTTTTAAATTTGAAGGTTTCAAAACAAGTACAAAATTGATAGCGGTAATTCTGTAAAAGGATATTCACCAACATATAGTAAAACTAAAGAAAATCAGTTTTCTGGATTTTTTTTATTTAACAAAATATGAAGACTTCTATTGACAAAAAGTCTTCAAAAATGATCTGAGTTGTAAAATAAGAGAAGTTCTATTTAAAAACAGAGTTCAAAAAACAATCGAGCACTTAGACTAGATGTTGGGAGATTATGGCTATTTTGTATTTAAGTTGTATTAGATGTTTGGGACAATAATTTGCAAATTCTAATCACAATAACTACTAAAATAATAAAATAAATAATTCTTAGAATATAGAAATGTTTCCCAATGCTGGTTTCCTTAAGATACATTGAATGTATTTTCTCTTCAAGATGAAATCAACAATTTTGTGATGTTTGCCAAAATATCTGGGAGTTTCACTTATTGCCCTACATTGTCTTCCAATTTAAGAAGTTTCAAATATTCTAGTCATTATAGTCGATAAAACTTTACCTTGAATATTCTGAAAGTCAGTGGTCAGAATACAGAACTCCTATGTCTGTTTCTTTTTCCTGGGCTCTAAGAGTGCAGTGATATGACATTACAAAGATATAAGTCTCCCCTGTGTGTACAGGAAGGCTCAGGCCTAAGGCTCTCCCCATCCTCTCCTTCTTCCATATTTTCCAACCCTTTTCCTTGGTGTAAACCTCCATGAAGTATGTGATAATGCTGCAGTTCCAGGCAGTACTTTTAAAGGCATTAGTTGACATCAAAGTTGAACATTTGGCTTCTAGTTTTTATTCAGCTTTGTTTTTGTAGGTAAGGTGAGATTTATCCTAGTAATCTCCTATTTCATGCAATTTATAATCTTTGTTAGGTAGATGCAAAACAGTAAAAGAGGTAAATAATAATAGCTCTGTTGATTATGTCACATTTTATAGGTCAGAATACTTCATAAAAGTAGAATCTGAACTGCAGGGGAGGAAAGGTATAAATTTTGAAAAGGTTATGAAACAAGCAAAAACTTTTTTGACTAAAGTCATTAAAATAAAAGTAATTATAAAGTTGGGGCCTATGTAAAGACTAAATTACTTAATTAGCTAGGTAATAAGCTAAATCGTTAAATGTTTAGCAGAACTGATTTTTTAAATTATATTATTACAGGATAATGGTGAAAATAAGCTCTATGCACTTTACTGTCTCTGAAAAGACAATGCCATTTGACCAGAGATCACCAAAACACTTACTTGTAGAGACACATCCTGTTATTGTCATCAAGGGAAATGTGATGACATTGATTTAAACGCATGAATTTGCTTTATTAACCCTCGATTGAGTCATACCTTTTCTCACACTGTTCCATTCCTTAAAGGTTTTCAACAACTTCCTTTTGCTTTCTGTCAAGTCCAAATATCAAATATGATTTACCTACTTCTGTATCTCAAAATTTACCTTTTTTATTATTGTGAGAATACCGTACAGAAGAGTTATCATTACATGGGCAAGATAAGGAGTACATTTCTTATCAAGCATTGTTGCCTCCTCGTTGTTTCCCCTTCCCATCCCTTCCCATACTCCTTCCCTCCCCCCACCCGATTCTCCCCCCCACCTCCCACCAAAGTTGTAAAGTTCGTTTTTTGACATAACAACTTGTACATCTCATTGTTGCAATGGGTCCACCTGTATCCCTAGTTCAACGATTTGTTTTTTTTTCTCTTCCCCTCCACAAAGGATACCTACATCAAAAACTGAATGTATGGGTTATACTGTGGGGAAGGGACATACAAAGCAACATAGAAATCATCTTATAATTATGATACAAACAATTGCACGAAAGGAAAAAAAACATTTGAATACTTATCTTGGGGTTCATTCCCCTAACATCAACTTATCTGACCTTTTCTGCTTGAATCAGACATATACTAGTTATTGCAAATAAGGGAAACCATGGGACCTATGTTTCTTTGGGCCTGGCTTACTTAAGTCAAAATTTACCCTTTATCCCTTGTTTTCCTTTCTCTAAACACAAAAGCCTTCATTCAATTCTCTCAAAAGGCTTTTTCTTTCCGAACCCAGGCCATGTACATGTGCAAGTTATCTTTTCTAGGATGCTCCTGCTCATCTTTCATATTATCCCTCAAATTTTCCTGTCTCCTCTCTCTCAGGTTCCTAGGACCCTGTACTTACCATTTAATTTAGATGTTCAGACTCAGTTCATTCTTTGTCAGACCTCTATCTTTTTCCCTGCTCAAATAAATAAATACTTCAATGTTTTTATACATTGTTCTATTCTTGGCTCCTTACAGGGAAGCATACAGCAGGAATTCTCTAAAAATTGACTGGCTAAAAACTTGATGGAATAAATACTAGAGATGTTAGTGAAACCTAGAAAATTACTATGCAACCATGCAATACTATCTTTCCTACTTAGAATATAATATTCATTCTATGAAGCTGGAACTATTTCATAGGTACCCAAGGAGAAGAGTTAATGTCAATAGTAATATTTTTAAGTCCCAAAGTAAATGATTACTGTAACATTTTCTAGTTGGAGAAAACTACTTTGACTCATATCTACCTAACCTGAAACCTGGAAATACCTATTCTTTTCATTAAAATCCACCCCCACCCCCCCCTCTGTCAATTTCAACTAGAATTCTGTCTATTCAACCTAGACTGGAAAATAAAATACTTTTCAGAATTGAAAAAAAACATGAATTTGGAAATTAACATATTCTTTTTGGTAAGCACAAAAGAGAAGAAAATACACAAGCAGATTTGTTGGTCCAGCAGCACATTCCTGAATACTTCTAGATAGATAGATACAGAGGCATCCCTTTAACCTGCATCTTAAATCCACTACATTCAGTGTAGGACACTATTACTACAGAAAAACTTGACAGTGAAATCTTTTAATTAAAGGTTAATACAGCTGCTTTAAATGTCATTCTCTTGTCGCTCAGTCTCTGTCTCTATCTCTGTCTCTGTCTCTCTGTCTCCATTTCTAGATAGTACTGGAGTTTGAACTCAGAGTCTTGCACTTGCTATAAAAGTAGGAATGTGTTGACCACTTGAGCCATACCCCTAAACCCCTTTTTGCTTTATTTTCTCAGATAGAATCTGTTTCCTAAGAGCAATGACTCTTCCTTATCTACTTCTCTTACACAGCTAAGGTCACAAGTATTTGTCACGATGGTCAGTTTGTTTGTTTTGGATGGGATTTTACTAATATTTTCCCAGGATGGCCTTGAATTGTGACTATCCTGATTTCTACCTTCCAAGTACTTGAGATATCGACATGAGCCAGCACAACCAGCTAAATTTTCATTTTTATTAGCATTTATTAATTATTCAAAAGGGTTTCAAAATTGTGAGGTTGCCATACATGTATATGATATATTTTGGTAAAATTCACCCCCTCTATTAGATTTTTGTGACCCTCCTTTCTTTTCTTCCCTTTTTATTTTATAATGTTAAGGGGGTTCATTGTTTTAGTTCATATATGAATATGAAGTACTTCAATCACATTCACCTCCCATCACCCTCTCCATTTGCCCTTTTAAAAGCAAATCTATTCAGCATTCAAGAAAAGCAGATAAGCATTACAATTACTGGAAATAGAAATCTAATAAAACTAATAGCAAATATATTTATGTTTGGGGTGAGTTATTGATTCACCTATCAACAGTCTATGGTATGCTTAGATGTGTCATTTTTAATTCTAACAGACTTGCCTTATAAAATAAAACTAGCGAACATGCTGGTGTAAATACTTGTGAAATGATTTTTCAACCCCCACCTTCCAGGTCTGAAAGAATTAAGAACGCATAAGAACTATTGATGGACTTTTTTTCTCCTTATGAGAGGAGGAAAATAATTGTAATTCTTTTTGTAATTCTGATGGTAACAAAACAACGATTATTATTGCTGAGATTTGCCAAAGTACAAGGATGGACTTTTTAAATGGGAGCTTCGTACACCTCAAACTGGCCTTCTGCTGTCCTCTCTCCAGCTGCTTCAGAGTTTTATTGTTCCTCCTACTCAGTGTCCTACCATGCATTGTGAACACGAGGAACTCAGACTCTCTTTATTACCTGATTTAGAAAGTACTACAAATCAGTAACAGGATAAAGATCAGAAATACAAGAATGCATGTTTTTGTTGTTTTGTAAGTTTTCACTATTGAGGTTTCAGGGAGGTATTTAGCTGTCCTTCTGGTCTAGATTTACCACCTTGGCTCCATTCTTGGCTGTGGAATATAATCTGGCCTGCTGTGACTTTGTAACTTGTAAGAAAGGAGAACTGCATTTTTTGAAGAATCTTTGCCTGTTAAACTATGTAGGAGAAGTTTTTCTCCCTCCATAATATGTGTGTGTGTGTGTGTGTGTGCATATATAGGTACATAAAGTTGTATATCAGTGCTTGAACATATGCTAATTCTGTCTAAAATAATCTATTCATTTTGTTCTTTAAATACACATAGGCAATCAGTGTTTGTTCTTATTGTATTGATAACATCACAGAGGTATCCTATTCATAGTCCAGGAATATGAATTGATGCCATTCCAGCAAGCTATACATATAAAAATATAAGTAGGTTTTAGGTTATTTGTTACAATAAGGTAACTGCACCATACAGTAAGCCTATTTTATACCTAGCACACAGGGGCCAGGTGAGGTACTTCAAGGCAGAAAGTATTTTGTTCTTTCTAAACGCATTTTCTTTTTGTTCCTTTATGTTTTCTGAGAGCCAAATCCACAATTGGCTAGAGAAAAGTTATTTAAAATTCACAATCTCAGTGAGTGAGATTGTTCTAAAATTGAAAGGGATAGTCTCTAAGGACACAAACTAAATATTGTGTGAAGAATTTATCTCTAGGGCAAATGTTTTCCATTTTCAGTTTCTTACAATTCAGCCTCTCCAAGGAAGTCTCCTAATACTTTCATTTATAATCCCAATGACATTTCTGACAGCCTGTCTGCCACCTTCGACCTGCCACTCATTCCTGCCTTTCCATACAAGGGGTCAGCCGCCCTCACCGCTCCCCTACCCCCAAAAGGAAAGTTTCTTATGAATTTTGAACATATTAACTTTACTGAATTGTGAAGTAAGAAGAAATTTTAAAAATTCAACTAAGATATTTTACCAGTCTCATATCTCATTAAGTTTTTAGCCTCCCTCTGGGTCTTTGATCCTGCTGCATCATGAGTTTTAATGCTGTAGATTTTGTGAGTAATTGCATACCCTTAGCAATGTATACTTAGACAAGTTACGCCTGACCACAACTTACCATTGCTTTACAGTTTATGAAGAGAATGTCATGTGTCTTTATATGAATGGTGACCCTGGGAAGAAAGAAAGTATGTGATTATTACCCTCATTCTTGCTTTATAATGTATGGAGATTTGATAAGAGCAATCTCCATTCCAGAGATGGAGGTGAAATTTCCAAGCTAACCCTTCTTCTGTATTACTTTACTACTTATATTACTTTTCTCCTTATCTGTTCTGATAACATAAATGGTGTCTGATACATCACAAAATATGAAGTCACAGAGAGTACTATAAGTCAATACTGGTAGCTCACTCATACAATTCTAGCCACTCATAAGGCTAAAATCTAGAAGATGATGGTTAAAAGCCAGCCTAGGAAGAGAAGTTCATGAGACTTTGTCTTCAAAATAACCCTCAAAAAGCAGAGAAGGAAGCATGGTTCAGGTTATAAGGCACCAGCCAAGCAAGCTAGCTGAACAAACTAAAGGTTCTAAACTTAAACTCTAGTACTGTCAAAAAAGAAAAGAAAGAAAAAAGACTATATAATTAATTTTCAGAGCAAAGCGTTCTCAATGTATTTAATTCTGACTGAAATTACTTTCCTAAATTTCTTTCTATGGGAAAAAGAGTATGTACAGCGGTGTATGAGCATTCATTTCCAGTACTTGTTCAAAATGTCTTGCCTGTTCCAATCCCTAAAGTCCTTATAAAAGACTAAAAGGATGAAAGAATGCCTTCCTGATTATATTTGATTTTTTGCCTTCAGGGTTGTAGAAGTATTAAGTCTGTTTCCAGAAATCAGAATGTGTATTTATTAACTGCCATTTATATGCTCCATAAGCTTTATTTGGTGACCTTGCTTGCACTGTGTGGGTGGTTGTGTGAGATCATAGAAAATCCAGAATCATTAAGTAAGCCCCTGTTTGCTTCCTATGCAGGGACACAACAGGACTCATTATCTGTAGTTATAGGTAACCAGAATAGAAATACAATGTACAGTCACCTCAAATAGTCATCACTTTTAAAGATCTAATAGTCTTAGTTGTACTTGGGTTTTTACTTTGAATTCTAATCTATGCTATGCATAGCAACTACCATTTTCCTTTCTTGTGAATTGATGACACCAAATGAAGTTACGCTTACTTTCAAGGCTTTGAACAGCTGCAGTATGGTGTGTGTGGTATTGCCCCATGATTGATTTGGCTGGTGATAGAAGAAATGATGAGAAATCATATCTTCTACTTTCAATGGTCAGAACTGAAGGAACATAAAGAGCTAAAAGTATTAGCAGTAGTCCAAGATCACCAAATCCATCTTTCATTCTATATGCCCTACAAATCCACTGATGCAACTTTTAGTTTTAAAACCACAAGGAATATTTTCACTAAGATTCCCAGACAAGAAATTTTCAGAGCCAGAAGCTGGTGGCTCACACCTGTAATCCTAGCTACTGAGGAAGTTGAGATCTAAGGATGGAGATTCTAAGCCAGTTTGCTCAGGAAAGTCTATGAGGCTCTTATCTCCAACTAATCATTGGAGGACTGGAAGTGGCTCTGTGGCTCAAAATGGTGGAGTACTGTTCTTGAGCAAAAGAGCTCAGGTCTTAGGAACAACGCCCAGGCTTTATGGTCAAGCTTCATAACAGACAATTTTTTTTTAATTCAGATTTCTTAGAAATTAGAATTCTGTTACCCTCAAGCTACATTTATTGGCTGGTCTGTTTTATAAAACCCTACTAAAACTCTCTGGTTTATAATTTCTCCAAACACAAAACAAAAGTTTTCTAGAAAAAATACTGCAAATATTTTGCATTAAAAATAATATGTGAGGGTAAGGGCAAATACAGGAACAGTGTGACAAAGGGTGAACAAATTCAGCAGTGACACTCACTATTAGGAATGAACTACATAATTAGGGGAGGAGGGAAGGAGAGGAAAAACAGAGAAAATGAGACAGGGGTGGCACTATCCAAAAAGAAAGGTACTCATTCCCTGACTTACATAACTGTAACCCCTCTGTACATCACCTTTATAATGAAATTTTTAAAATAATATGTAAGCCAGACACTGGTGGCTCATGCCTATAATCTTAGCTACTCAGGAGGCTGAGAGCTGAGGATTGTCATTTGAAGTCAGCCAGGGCAGAAAAGTCATCTCCAGTTAACCACAAAAAAAAATGCAGAAAATGGACTTGTGGCTTAGCCTTGAGCAAAAATTTCTCAAAGAGAGGAACCAGGGCCTGAGTTCAAGCCCAAAGACTAGCATAAAATAGTAGTAATAAAGAATAATAATAAAAACAATTGTATTTCTATTGGTTGGTTGGTTTTGCACAAGAGATTGAACTTAGCACCTTATGCTGGCTCAGCAGCATTGGTTGTATCATAGCTTTAACTCCTTGTTTGTACTGGTTACTTTTTGTTATTTGGTTTGAAGTCGAGGCTTAGGCACTGTCCTTGACCTTTCTTTGCTGAAGGCTAGCATTCTATCACTTGAACTACAGCTTCACTTCTGGTTTGTTTTGGTGGTTATGTGGTGAAGAGTCTCACAGATGTTCTTCTTGGGCTAGCTTTGAACCACCATCCTCAGATCTCAGCCTACTGAGTAGACAGGATTACAGGTGTGAGCCATCCATGCCAGGCTGCATGGCTATTTTTGAAGTAGGGTCTCTCTTTATGTTTGGACTCACCGAAACTGTGACCCTCCTACTTGTACTTACCTGAATCCCTGGGAATAGCAGGTATATATTACCTCACCCAGCCAATGATGGAGGTAGAGTCTCACAATTTATTTTTATTTTTAGTGCCTGAGTTGGCCTTGAACTCTGCTCCCTAGATTTCTACCTCTAAGTGCTAGGCTTATAAGCTTGAGCTACTAGTCCTGATGCCATTTGTTTTCATAAATAGAAATAGCTTAGGATGAAGTAAGTGAATATGTATTTGTACTAAAATGAAATTATATCAATAATCTGACTATGGAAGTGTTTCTGTTGATATTTTAAAAAGTAAAACTCCTCTTTATGCTAAATAACATGATTAAGGTTTTGAGTACAAAGATCAAGTAAGTTTGTAACATGTAGTCTTTAAATAGAGCTGCTGGTGACAGACACTGCAACTTTATTATGTGCCAACCATGCTGTGACCAAGGAGGAAAGCCCTGAATGCTACCACATTTGCTCATTGTCTTACAATTCTTTCCTAATGTGGGAAAGACAAGGGGACTCACACTGAAAGAAAAGAAGTTGCTAGGATAGAATGCCAGTCCTGTTGGAGAACAAGCTGGGAACAGCTGAATATGTTTTAAATAGCTTCTAATTCTGACTTCTCATCATTTCTGGACACAGATTTGTCAAAACAAACTTTAGTAATCCCATTTAGATTATTGGTTAAAATAATGGCCTTTCAGAGATATAAATTGGGGGTTCTTAGACATAATTAAGCTAGTCAATCAAAACTTCACCAAATATTATCTGAGAAGTGGTGAATAGCATAGCTGTTTGATTTGATGTCTCAAGAAGTTTTCTCATGAGTCTTATCAGTTGCTATCGACCACCAAACACTGGCAAACCTCTATTAAATATTTAGTATGTTTATACAAATGGCAACCCAACATAGAAGCATTTCTAAAGATTGTCTTCTATGGTGCATCATGATGTGTGTATGTTTATGATACATAGTATATAAAATCCTGACCAAAGTTACAATATATAATTCATGCAAAATAATTTTCAATACTAAGTACTGATATGTCTAATTTTAAACCAAATGTGCATCATTATAATATAAATTACATTTTACCAAGTATTTTCATTAGTTTATGTCAGAATGCAGAGTATACATTTTCCTCTAAAACTTCCTCGTTCCAAAGATAAATATACTTAATAGAAAACTAGACTTCAACTAAGAGTTTTATGGGAGAGTGCTAGCATACTGGAAAGAATGTTGATCAAAAACTAATGCATAATAGGTCCCATGGCAATTATACTGCCAAGGAACCCTACTATTGATAAATGCTAATAGAAGGGGGGTTCCTATATTTTTTTCCATGAAACCTGTAAAAATGATGAAGTTTCTTCAGAGAGAGGACTCAAAATATATTATTTCATTTCTTATTTATCAAGAAATAACTAAAGATTTCAGAGTAGGAGCAAAAATAGTAAGAAGGAAAGTTGAAAACTTTATAAGCTAAGGATGTGAGACAGCCAAAAATAATCAAGTACCAGGAGGAATTGTGTTTTGAAGAACTTTGTGGAACCATGAAGAGATGTAATCTCATCTTTGTACACATACAAAATAGGGTCTGGCTGTCTGTGAGACATACAATTTTATCAAGTTGGTGTGAAAACTTTGGAGAGGAAAAGAGCACACATTATTTCAAATGAAAATCCATGATGATTAAACAGCTTTCCAAAGGTTAATTTTAAATGACATTGCAAATACTCCTGATGAAGAAATACAACAGTATTTTTAAGTAAAGTGATCTTCAATAAAAATCTTCAGATTATATTCAGATTTTAAAAATTATATTATAGCTGTACAAAAGGGTTTCAATTCAGCGTGTCTGTTTATGAGTACAGTGTATCTTGATCCCTGCTTGCCTTCACCAGTCTCTCTCCCTGCATATCCATCCCCAACTTCACACTAAGGCTGTCAAGTTACTTGGTTCCCTTCTCACATTTTCAAGCACATGAAAGAGAAAAGCAACAACAAAATGACTAGATATAAAGCAATACTGCTTTCCTCTGTATGGAAGGATTATGATTTGAAAAATAAATTGATTCCTTGGGCTTTTGTATATAATTATTTTCCACAGGGATCTACACTGCCTTTAAGTTTGAAAACCAAACTTATTTGAAAACAACAAAAGCCAAATATATGTAGCTGGCACAGCATATGAATAATATATATTAAGGCTAAAGTCTAATATGAGCTCATTGGAAACCAAAAAAAAGAAAGAAAAGACAAAGAAAAACCTGTTTGTTATATTCAGGAAAGAAGAAAGGAAAAGGAGAGAGAAGAAGGTTAAATATCATGAAATTGGGACATAGATATTTGTTGTAACAACATCAATAACAACAAAACCAGAACTCCTACTTCTTTTCCCTATAAACTCCATAAAGGAGTTCTTATCTGCTTTTGCCATGGACCAGGTAGATTAACCATTGTAAAAACAAAACTAAACTGTAACTAGGCTCTAGTAGTTTGTCTGTTATTCCAGTTGCTTATGATTCTGGGGTTTGGGATATTAGGATTTAAAGCCTAGTGATGTCAACATGGGTAGAAAAGTCTGTGAAACTATATCTCCAAAATAATTAGGAAAAGCTTTGACTGTATAGTTCATTGGTAGAGCCCCAGCTGAGTGAATGTGTATCCCTGAGTTCAAATCTCATACTGTCAAAACAAAAATAAATAAAAAAATAACAGGCCCTGTATATATACAGCCTGGACTGAGAGAAGAGAGAAATGACTCCTAAATTAAATGAAACTTTTCAATTCACGATCCTGTGAAATACTGGTCTGAAGGCAATCTGAGGAGGAAAGTTAAACAGATTTGACTAATGGAAATGAAACACGATACAAATTTAGAAAAACTACTGAGAAAAACACATAAATTACATAGCCTGGAGTTTGCTGACAAGAATGGGATTCCATTCCTTGGCATTCACTTCATTTTATCTATCCTTCAAAGCATCAACTCAAAGTTGCCTTGGTAATAATAGATTCAGAAAGGAGGAAAGCCGGAAACAGCTATGTGAACTTCAGCCAATGAAAGTTCTAGTTAATTTCACTATGTCATTAAGTCAAGGAAGGAATATGAGTGAGGTTTGTACAGTGGATTAAAAAAATAATTCAGGAAGAATTCAAAATGGATTCTTGATATGGAAGTTTCCTGAAGCTATTTCTTCAGAAAATCTTAGATGCTGTAAATTGTAGCAGCCTGAGATTGTTGTTAGTCTTCATTGTCTCTCCTTATCCTTGATGTAAGTTGTATACGAAGCAGGATAGTTTATTTTCTTATAGCTTTGGACAAGAAACAGGCTTGACTTAGTAGCCAACATGCCAGCTTGTTACCTTCATTTCCTTACCTGTCACTGGCTGCCACAAAAAAGTTCAAAACCACCTACAGGGATTTGGAAACAAAGTCAAGGACACAGGGTGCTTAGAAGTGCGATCATGGACCACTGTCAGCTGTTTTTGAGAAGTCTTGGCAAAAAGAGGCACACTGGGAAGCTTCACATCAGCAAAATTGGATCCAATTTTACAAACAGAAGAAAATGTAGATTTCACTTAGTCTGAGACTTCATCAGGACAACTTAGCAGAATCCACATGCTTTATGAAATCTTTAGTCAACTGGAAAGTCCTTGACAAGGAAGCATAATAACAAAAGACCAAAATCTCAAACTCAATCCTATTTGTTTTACTATTCTAGCAAATTAAGGAAGTTTTGGACACCAGTTAAATTTGGTAAGGTTCCTTGTTTTCTTTCAAATAAAGTTGATTCGTATAGCTTGCATTTGAAGTACAGTTAATAATTCCATTCACTGATTTTGATCTTTGAAGGGATGTCATCCTATGTAAAGATTAATAAATGAGAATCCCACATGTCTGTTCCCTATCCCATATCTTAGAGACGGAAAAAGACATACTGAGTAGGTCTACCAACCCAGAGAACAGCAAAATCTTGGAAGGAAAGCAAAGGCATTTGGAGATCAAGATCTGAAAATGGCATCAAAATTCCCACAGATGATGTACATCCAACAACTTACAATATCTCAGAAAGCCAACTCTTACATTAAATAGATAGTAAAAACCTAACATCAGCACATGTCAGAAAAGCAAACTCAGTGTGACTGAGACAAGAACCACTCAAAACTTCAGGATAATATATATAGTCAGTCGTGGGGCTTGAACTCTGAGCCTGGGTGCTGTCCCTCAGGTCTTCAGCTCAAGGCTAGCCCTCTACCACTTGAGCCACAGAGCCACTTCCAGTTTTCTGATGGTTTATTGGAGATAAGAGTCTCAAGGACTTTCTTGCCCAGGCTGGCTTTGAACCATGATCCTCAGATCTCAGTCTCCTGAGTAGCTAGGATTACAGGCCTGAGCCACTGACACCCAGCTAGGATAATATTGTTTTAAGAGCAGTTTATTACGGCTGTGAAATCTGAAGGTGTAAGATCAGATTATCAGCGTGGTCTACTCCTAACGGGCTCATTAAGCAGTTCTCACTTAATAAAACTTTAGGAGCTTCAGTAAACTATCATGTTGAAAACGTATCTCTTTTAGGCTGCCTAGAAAACATACTTAACATAATAATAAAGATAAGGAAATGTCCAGAAGTTAAAAAAAAAAACCAGAGAATCAAAAATATGTTTGAATTTGGATTTTTTTTAATCCTGGAAAAGACCTGAAAAGACAGTCAAATTATCAAGAACTATTCCCAAGAACTGTCATAGGAAACAAGAATTATACTTGTGTTATTCATAAGTGATAGCTAATTCTAATAAGAAGAAGCAACAAAGAATATCCATCTACTCTAACATAATCTATTGTAACAGACATGTTAAAAAGAGAAACTTGCAGAGAGATTGCTGGAACACAACATGTTCATTCAAAGAGCAAATAATTTGGTGAAAATATTGTAGAGAAGATTCAATTCTATTAAGAATTGGAATTATATTAACATTTTTTTAATATGACAGATACTTTTGCTGGATGCTGGTGGCTCCTGCCTAACTACTCAGGAGGTGAGATTTGCGATCTCAGTTTGAAGCTAGATTGGTAAGAAAATTTGTGAGACTCTTATTTCTAGTTAACTACCAAAAGGCCCAAAAGTGGGGTTTTGACTCAACTGGGAGAATGCCAACCTAAAGCAAAGCTGAAGGACAGGACCCAGGCCCTGAGTACTTGCCTCCGATTTGCCACACAAAAGAAGTGGCAGATACTTGATATTTTTTTCTTTAACATCCACCTAAAGTATCAGACTCTCCAAGTTTAGCAAACTCTGGATTATTTTGGTTTCTTTTGGTGTTTGAGCAGTTTAGTTGATTCAAATGATCATCCAGACTCTCCAAACAGTCGATTATTTTCTAAAGTAATTGTCAATCTGAGATCTTACTATAAAGGTAGAAAAAATATTCTATTTACTGGCTATAATTAAAATATGTGGCAAAAAAATTCAGTGGAATATTCAATAAAAATGAAGGTGGGGTACATGATCTTACATCCTGGTTTTCCTGTTTTATATCATGAATAAAGTTTTGAGAAAGTTTTTAAATTTTTAATGATAAAGTTGTCATATTTGATCTTTGTGTTACAGAGATTTGATTTTGTTGCTTATTTTGAAATGCAGGGTATTTAACCCAGGGCCTTACACATACCAGTGTTCTACCTCTTGAGCAATAAGACCAGTCTTTTTTCTTTTGTGTTTTATTTCTGTGATATAGTCTCATTTGCTCCTGCTAATGACATCAAATTTATAATACTCTGCCTCCAATAGCTGGGATTATGGGTAAGTGGCACCAAAATAGTAAACTGTAATATTCAAGCCTTTATGGCTTAGAAATAAAATGTCTAAAGTCCCTATGACGACTAAAAATAGGCCAGTTTTGAAATGGAATTGATGATTCATATATTAATGCCTTTAATTCAAGCCTCATGAAATATAAAGCTTTTCCACTGGAGTAAAAGAAGGTCACCACTGGAACTTGAATAAGGGTTCTAAAAGTCACTTACAGTCCTTTGGAAATAACTTTCTATAAAAGCTTAGGTTTACATGACTAGTATCAGAGTCTAATTTTTTTTTTTTGTCGGTCGTGGGGCTTGAACTCTGGGCCTGGGCGCTGTCCCTCAGCTCTTCAGCTCAAGGCGAGCACTCAACCACTTGAGCTACAGTGCCACTTCCGGTTTTCTGGTGGTTTATTGGAGATAGGAGTCTCATGGTCTCTCCTGCCCGGGCTGGCTTTGAACCATGATCCTCAGATCTCAGCCTCCCGAGTAGCTAGGATTACAGGCGTGAGCCACCAGCGCCTGGCTCAGAGTCTAATTTTAAAACAAGGAAATTAAATATAAATGAAAGTTTTAGCTACTTTTTAAGTTATGATATTTTAAATACATGTAACATAGTTTACTTTTTTAAGAAATGTAGAAGTTCTACTTGTTCTCATCATACCTTTCACTTGAAGATTTGGAGCTGGAAATTCAAATTACCTTCTTTGAGAAAAGAAATTTTTAAAAAATTAAATGATTGTATATAACGATTGTGACACTAGGTTCCCATCTCAAGATGAATATCAAGCAATGTGACACATTTTGGGAAGGGACTTTTGACAATTCCAATGGGGGGAAAATAATCCGTTGGAAAGAAATGTTTACTCTAGATTCAAGTAGCAAATGCCATGCAGCTGGTTTGTCATGGGAATGGGAAGAATGTATTTCCAAACAGTCCTATTTGCTTGACTTTCTTGCTCATGGCTGCTGCTCTACCACTTGAGTCACACCTCTAGTCTGGTATTTTTGTGGTTAATTGGAGGTGAAGTCTTGGAGACTTTTCTGCCTCGGCTGGCTTCCAATCTCAGCTTCCTGAGTAGTTAGGATTACAGTTGAGAGTCCCTAGGGCCCTGCTAAAAGAATATATTTTGATTTACTTTCAAAGCAATACTATTGAGTTTTCCTTGTGAAAATAAACTGTGCTCAGAACACTGAAAGAAAAGTTAGAATATTCATTCTCAATTACGTTATGATTAACATTTTTAAAGTAAAAACATGCATTACCAAAGAAAAAGGAAAAGTTATAATATTTAAATACTTACTATATCAAAGGATCCTCAGAAATGATTGTACTTAATATGAGCTCCATTTTTCAAATGGGGAAATAGATGCTGTCATGCGATCAGACCACGTTTTCAGTTACCAGTCATCTAGCACAATGTGGTCTCTCACCACTGGTGGCATAGTCTAGTCCATGCTAGTTAATTCAATGCATGTGTCTTTGTGCAGTGAATTTTCATTATATTATGTATTCACTTAAGGGGCTGGGAAGGTGGCTCATGGTAGAGTGATTGCCTTGCATGCATGAGGCCCTGGGTTTGATTCCTCAGCACCACATAAGCAAAAAAAGCCAGAAGTGGCGCTGTGGCTCAAGTGGTAGAGTCCTAGCCTTGAAGAGCTGAGGGACAAGCACCCAGACTCAGAGTTCAGGCCCACGACCAACAACAACAACAAAAAAAGCACTTATGTTGCTGTCAAAGTCTTACATATGTTTTCTTTTCCTCAAACAGCAATAATAGTAAAGTCATAGTTTGAATGTCATGATTTACACATATATTGTCATCCTTGGTACAATGATAAAATTCACATGTAAGAGTTAAATAAAAGCTACTGACATTCACACAAGAAGTGCAGTGAAATCATACTTACATTGTTTTTTGTTTGTTTGTTTTTATTTTTTGCTGGTCCTTGGGCTTGAACTCAGGGCCTGGGATCTGTTTCTGAGTCACTTTGTGTTCAAGGCTAACACTTTACCACTTGAGCCACAGTATCCGGCTTTTTCTTAGGAATTCTGGGGAAAAAAAGAGTCTCACAGACTTTCCTGCCGAGGCTGGCTTTGAACCATGATCCTCAGATTGCAGCCTCCTGAATAGCTAGGTTTACAAGCATGGAGACACCAGTGTCCAGGATATACTTAAGACTTTGAACATCTGAGTTGAAAATTTCACTGGGAGCCATCTCAACCTCCCTGCCACTGAGCACATTCATGGGTGATAACAAGCAAAGGAATCCACACATCTTGTCTTAAGAATCTCTGAAGGGATGATTAAATTTAACCCAACATATTCATATCCATATATGTATGTATTCATATTCATTTATGTATATAGTCCTACAGGTATATGTATATACCTGTTTTAATGTTTATCTATATACAAATACTCATAGAAATATACACACCTTAGATTGTAGTGATAATCAGATAATACAGTTATGAATAATTCATCATTTTCACATTTATGTTACTTCATTTTCTCCAGTTCTTAGCATTGTGTATATCCTTTTAATTTGCGCTCACCAGCTCTGACATTTTTATACTAAGCAAACAGAAACTACACCCAAAATGGTCTGATGAATAGAAGGCTTCAGAGGGGAGTTTTAACAGTTATTGGCCCTACATTAACAGGATTTCTACCTGAGCCTTTTCAGTAATGAGGATCTGAAGCTGCTACAGAGTCCAAGAGAATTTACTGGCCAACAAGTGTAGATGAGCCACGATGTGTTTGGGTTTCAGTAAAGTATTGTGAGGCCTTATGAATATGGAAATCACTGTAACTCCCTTCTTTGTCCTCTGCTAATCTCACCTATATGCAAGGTTTCCATGCTTCCCAATGCTACATATAGCATTTCTCAAGTTCAAACACACATCAAGATTCATCAAGGGAACTTTGCCAACCTTTAGAATCACAAGTTTACCTGAGGTAGGTTTTACTTTTTCTACTCAATGGAATGAGGTTATTGATGAACAACTTAAAGTTTCTTTAAAACTGACCCATTATTTTGTGACGACAAAAGAGAAATTCTTTTGGTCCCATTGCCTTCCAAAAGTGTGTCTCTGTGAATGGTCACCAAAGCAACCTACGAGGCTCAGGTCTGTTTCCCTCTGCCCTGGCAGAAACAGACAGGCATGTTTTGAAGCCTCAGCACCACCTGTATTCCAAGATAGAATTCTTTCTAGGGCAAATTTAACTCTTCACTCAGGAGGGCTAGATTGTGGGGATGGTATTTTTTGATATTAAAAATGCAATGAAAAATTTAAGAGTCATGCTGTAATCATAAAGGAAAATTTAAACACAAATCAACACAATGAAGAAGCCACAGAGTATTTTACCCAATCAGATAACTCACTAATCCTGGCAACAAAAAAAAGGAAATTCCAAAGATTTATCTGGCTTGAAAATTTTAAAAACAAAATTAAATACCATCAGTCAAAGAAACTCTGCAATTCATTTTCCAAGGACCATATATACCTGAGCTGATGGAGAAAAAAAAAAATCTCTTAGAAAAAAAAAACAATAAAAGTTTCATCATCATAATATACAATACTGCCTTTAACGTATCTATGAAATTTTGAAATTGCTAGGCTAGGGGCACTTGCCAGTCATCCTAGCTCTCCAGAGACTGAGACAGGAGAATTGAGAGTTCCAGGCCAACATGAGCAACATAGAAACCTTGTCTAAAAACAAAACAAAACAACAAAAAACTTGAAAATGTATCTGAGAATCAGATCAAATATCATCAATTTCTAAAAGTAACTGCTAGTCTGTAGAAAATATAGAGAGTAGGGAAAACTCTTTTCTATGTTTTTTATTGTAAACATACTGTTCAGAGGGGTTACAGTTACATGAGTAAGGTAGTGAGTACATTTCCTATCAAGCATTATGGCCTCCTCCTTTGTTTTTCCCCTACCGTGCTTTCCCTCTCAACCTCTCCAACTCTGCCCTTCCTTCCCCCCAAGTTGTAAAGTTCATTTTCAACAGTGTCTTGTACATCTCATTGTTACAGTGGGTCAACCTGTATCCTTAGTTCAGCATTTTGTTCTTTCCCTTCCCCTCCCCAAATGAAAATTCTTAAATGACAGCTTAAATATAAATGAGCAATGTCCATCCATGTATAAAAATATCATGTCCAATTTCTTCAGATTATAAATTAAAAGGAGTAAAAAAGCTTAAGGTAAAAACTATTAAAAGATTCTTCAGAGTCATACCAAAAACATTTCACGTGTAAAACATATTTAAATAACCTATGAAAGCATTTGAAGATGTCTAGTGCATTTGAATGTTAACTGTACATTTGAATTCATGAGAACAGTTCTTGGCACAGTGTTTTCTTGTCTATGTTTCTCTGTCCCTAATATTATTTTTTTCATGTATATTTTTCCTTTGGGCTTATAAATTTTTTAATAATTGCTAGAATCACCCATTTGTTCATACATGTTGTCTAATATTTGGGCTACCCAAATGGACTCTTGAGGCTGACTCAGTGCATTGTTTGTTCATGGCTCCTTGAAATATGTTCTTTATCATATTCTAAACAGCACTTACAAAGAACCAGTGAAAATAAAAGTTAAGACCCATGGAAAGAAGCAACACCTGTAATCAATAGGCAGGGCTTTGTTGTTACTTTGTTTAGATGATTGGAGTCAGGTGTTTGTGATCTGGATCAGAGACTTGCCTTCAACAGGGCTTGCATATTTAGTTGAGCTGCTTAGCTCTTGCACCTCCCCCTTAGTCTTCACCAGCAAGATGGAAGGTCATGTCTCTAATTTTCCTTGGCGTCAGAGTTCAATAAGTCCTGAAGGGCTCTGTCAGCTCCTGTTCTGGCCTCCGCAGGCCTGGAGCGGCTCTGATGAGCCCAAATTCTCAGTGCTTCTGCTCCCTCATCAGCCATAGATGAGAGTGTTGGCTGACTCAAGCCTTGGAGGCCTGCTCTACAGTATCCAGTACCACTTCCAGCCTTCAGCAAGGGCTCTTGATAATGAAGCACCAGGAAAAAGAGAAAGCACCCTTAGTATTCCCAACCTTCACACCAGAGCATACTCAGACTTTAAAAAATTAGAATGATTTCATCCCATGTGTACATGTTTGATGGTTTGTTTTTTTTTCGGTCTGTTTGGTTGTTTTGTTTATACCTCCCACCCCACCCCATTCTCTCCTGCTCATCCAAAAGAGGACCAGTCATAGATCTTCTCTCCGGAAAGGTAGCCACCATTTTGAGTTTTTGTCAAATGTTACTTCACCTCCATTTTTTTTCAGAACTTTATAGGCTTAAGTTTCTTTTCCTTCAGAGAAGCACACAGGCTTAGAACTTTGTACATTCCTAGGGAAAATGCATGATCCCTCACTGAAATTTTGTCCTTTAAAGCTACATACTAGGACAAATGTAGATGAAATGATAATGGTGTCTGGAAATCTCTTGACATACCCCTGTGGCATAAATGGGACTTGGGGTGTGTGCAGATAAAACACCGGTGGCTATTGTTTACCTGGTTCTAATGCAAATAATGCTCATGAAACCATTCTCTCTGCTTTCATACATTGTTGGATAGTTTTTGAGGTATCCTAAAAAATGTTAGTTGTAATAAATAAAATAGAAATCCTGTACTGGATACACACCTGCATCAGTAAATCAATCTGTAAACTTCCTGATTGGATGAAGATCTAGCAAACTAAGTTTTCTATACCTTGATTCTGTTGAATAAATGCTATCCGAATGTGTCAGTCGGTAGAGTCCTCAGCACCTGCCCTGATTCTGGAAGCTGTCTTATGCATGAATCATGTTTTGTTCCTCTTTGCTCAAAATCTGCTCCACACCACTGCGCAAGCAATTTTCCCTTTCGGTCCTCAGGGTGCTGATGAAAGATTGGGAATGCTGGGAAATAGAACAGCAAAAACAATTGTTCAGAGCAACTCTTTTCCACAGTAGCGATGATGAATTTCTTTGAAGCTTTATTATATCACCTTTCAATAGGGGTAGATTACATCACACAAAATTTTAAGTCAAAGCCTGACATGTGGCTCAGGCCTGTAATCCTAGCTATTCAGGAGGCTGAGATCTGAGGATCACAGTTCAAAGCCATCCTGGGCAGGAAAATCCTTTACTACAATTAAATCATCAAAACATCAGAAGTAGAACTGTGGCTCAATTGTAACAGCTTTAGCCTTGAGCCTTTAACCTTGAGCTCAGAGACAGCATCCAGATCAAGTTCAATCCCCAGAACCCACAATACACTTAGAAATGGCAAAAATAAGTTATCTGAGACCCTTGAAATTTTGTTCAACGTGTCCAGACTATCTGGAAAAAAATGTTACCTTTTGAATATTGAGATTGTTCTTCTGTATTTTTTTCAGTTTTTAGAACTTAATCAGAAATTCTTAATTATGATTCCAGTCTTCTCCTTTATCTCAAGAAAACATAAGCGTAGAGAGGGAAAACTTTTGTCATATTCTCAGCAGGGACACGGGCCTCTGAGCCTCTCCATGGCCTAAGCAGCTCTAATAATGCTCCTTGTGTCTTCTCCTTCAGGTGAGATCATTGTCTTTCCTTGGGGAGTTAGGGTGAGAGCTTTCATGAAGGTCAGTCCTTTTATCTCCTCCTGGTTCTGTGACCCCGGAACTGAATACACTATCCCTGCCTCTTGGATTCTAGTGATTGATTCCTTTAATTCTGTTAGAGGCCTGGCTCCATGCTGGGAGAAGTATTGATTTAGTTCTTAAGCATCCTCATCCCATTCAAGGTGCCCAGAACCTTTATTGCAACATTTTCTACCTGACGGTTCAGAGCATCTGTTGGAGATGAGTCTTTCCCATGCTTTTTCCCTGGGGCAGTGCTTTTGAAATCATTCTTGCTAACTTGAAGTGGTGCCCTGCATTTAGAGAACTATACCAATTTTGCAAGAGAATGAGACAATTCTTTATCCTTTAATGTACACAACACTTACTATCTTTACTGCTTCGAACTCACTATTCAAATTTAACTCAGCAATAAATCCTTTCAGAATCACTCTCTTACTTGTAATAATCTCTCGCAGGAAGGGTTTTCTCTTTAATAACCTTTGCCTCAATTCATTTCTGAATCTCATGTACTTTATAATTAACTTTTTAAATCAACCATTCCAGTCTGCCAGGTCAGACTGAAGTCATTCAACACTTGGTTTAAATTTCCTAAATCTGAAGAGTTGACAACCATACTCCATACTCGTATATAATGGTAGACTTCTAAAAATACTTTTGGATTGGGGAAAAAAAGGTGGTCATTATATCAGTTTTTTCCCAACATTATACTGTTGGTCCCTATTAAGGAAAAGGAAAAGGTAATAAACACAAAGATTAGTAAGGAATGATGCTAACTTTCTAGATAGCATTACTATGCATGTAGTGAATCACAAATGAAGTATTACAAATTTTATTGCAATCACTTGATAAAGGATTGATATAAAAATTACCTGCATTTTTAAGAACTGAAAAAAACTGAAAACTAACATAAGATTAAGATTATCTTAAATATCCAACATTTCAAATAATCACCAATAAACATAGAGTTGAGCCACATTTTCTTGCAATTATAAAGCTAGCACTTGTCATGAGTTGGACACACTTAGTGAAGACATCTATTTTTCAAGTATTAGGATTACAATAAAATTTAAGATTTTTGTGAAAATTGACAAGTTAATTGTAAAAACATGTATATAAATTAATCATTAAAAAAGAATAAGGAAGTATAAATTATTTTCTTCCAGCTACCATAAAATAAAGTTATAGGAATTGCTGTTAGATTGTTTGCAGGACAATTTCATTGAGTAGAAATACTCAATTTGCATGAACTTTTTTTAATAATGAAAGTAGCAAGATGGTAAGAGTGAATCTTCATTATTATTTAATTTATCTTGGGCTAATACTAGGGCTTGATTATACTCTTCACTTGAGCTGTACCTCTAGTTACAACTTTTGGCTACAAGAGTCTTCCTGTACTAACGATGAACTTTGATCTTCAGCTCTCAGGCTTCCTGAAATACAGGAATATAGGTATGAGTCAATAAGGCCTAACTAAGAGTAAATTTTAAGTGATCTAGATTGGTCAGTATTCATAAGGAGGAAACTTTGAAAAGGAATTCTATCTTACAAAATATTCAAAATCAATTGCAGGTAGATAATTGACCTAAATAAGCATAATGATCTAAATTAGAAAGAATAATGATAATATTTTCATAAGTCAGTATTCCTTCCTAAAAAAGAGCATAAAATCATAACTGGGATTATAGATATAGATACATAAAATTTCTGATTCATCAAAGAACAAAGTGAGAGAATTAAATGACAAGCTTCATAAAACTGACAAATTATATTAAGAATAAACTTTTGTAAAATGTAAGTGATAGAAAAGCAGACAACACAATGACAAGAAAGAGACTAGACTAGAAACATACCAGAAGTTGATATAAAGAGTCAATAAATACAAATAACTCAATTTCTTTAGTCACTATACAAGTGTATATTAAAAGTTCATAAGATTCTATTAAAGGGGCTAGGAAGTGGCTCAGTGAGAGCGCTTGTCTTGCATGCATGAGGCCCTGGGTTCGATTCCTCAGCACCACATAAGCAAAAAGAAAAAAGCCAGAAGTGGTGCTGTGGCTCAAGTGGTAGAGTGCTAGCCTTGAGCTGAAGAGCTGAGGGACAGTGCCCAGGCCCAGAGTTCAGGCCCCATGACTGGACCAAAAAAAAAAAAAAAAAGATTCTATTAAAGACATAGCCAATACATGGCATTAATGAAATTAAAAAAATGGCCAACCAAATATTAAATATTGACAAAGACCTTGAAGAAAGGAAAAACCTACAGTGTTTCAGTATGTTATATATAAAATTACTTTCTAAAAAGTAATATCTATTAAAGCTAAACATACATGTAATTGGTAGTCTAGAAATTCTAGTCTTAAATATTCACTCAACCAATTGCTTATACCTGAAAGGAAATGGAAATATTCTCATAAGATTATTAGCAGAAAACATTAAGATGTCCTTAAGCTGGGTAGCAGTGACTCATATCTCTGATCCTAGCTACTTAGGAAGCTGAGATTTGAGGATCGTGATTCAAAGCCAGCCTGAGCAGAAAAGTCTCTGAAAATCTTACCTCCAGTCAATTCCAAAATTCTGGAAGTGGACCTGTAACTCAAGTGATAGAATGCCTTGGGTGAAAGAGCTCAGGGACAGCAACCAGGCCCTGAGTTCATACGCCAGTACTGGCACCAAAAATAGCCCCTGAGCCATGGAATGGATCAATAATGTGCTACTTTTTCAATAGACTGTCATAGAGAACAGTTGCATATGAAAGAAAATCCTGCTGCCTCTATGCTCAGTTCATGAAGAGATTCCATAATCACTATTTGGGAAAATAAGCTTGCTATGAAAGATCACGTACTATAGGATTCCATTTAAACTATAGCAATACATGTTTGGGAAATAAAGCTATAAAACAAAACAAGAGAAGTAACATTATGAGTATCTGTTTTGGGAGAAGGTGAGTAGTGATTATGAATGGACAGGAAGGAAGCCTTTTTAATAGTGACTATGTATTCATTCTTTTACCTGTAGCTACAACACAGATATTTATTTTTTGGTATACTGGTGAGCTCTGCATTTTTATTTGTGAACCTTTATATTTGTGTGGTTTAACACACACACACACACACACACACACACACACACATACACACACACAAATGGATATATATATATATATATATATATATATATATATATATATAAAACAGAAACAGTGCATGACTGAATGCCGACAGTATAATGGAGGATTTTGGAGTGAGAATAATGAGGTGAAAAACAATGCAACCAAGTGCAGGAAAGTATGTAGTCAATTAGTTGAAATATCAGTAAAAACTCTTTTACCATAGTAGGAATGAGACTGGTTCAAGTATGGGCAAAGCAAATGTGACCTTTGATCCTGATGAAGTATCGTATAATGCTAGAATTGATGTTGTAATAAAAGCATACATTAAAAGGAAGGAGGGTTAGAATTTTAGCCTTGAGAAAAAATTCCAGCAGGCTTCTTACACTGAGGGCACACCTTTTAAGTAAGTGCCAACTGAGTCAAAGTGTGATTCCTGAAAGCAAATGAAAATGTGAAGCATAAGCTAATTTCATTTAGCGAAAAGAAAGGGAATAAAATAATTATTGAAGACATCCAGAGGAAATAGTCATATTAAAATTGTTAGAACTTGCTGAAAGGCACATTTGCTCACTTTGAGGTTGAGCTCAGAAACTATGGAACACATGAAAGGAAAAAGAAAGCATAGAGAGAGAACAGATTATTTTCAGGGATGTGGCCATACCTGTAGCTCAGTGATAAAGTGCCTGCTAGCATGCCTAAAGTTGGGTCAGTCCATCCCCAGATCATATATATGTAATATATGTATATTTTATATAGTAAGTACATAGTGATGTGGAGATATATATTTTTATCCAGAAAAGCATATTAAGAAAATACTTTGCAATCTAGAAATTAAATATTAATCACCTATATATGCTCTTTACAAAGCATCGTGCTACATAATGACTAAAAAGAACACAATTTGTATTGTACATGTACAATCCTTGTAGAATCTAAAATTTACATAAACTGAAAGAAACTTAGTAAACTTATTTAAGTAGCGTGTTTTACAGAGGAATATCATGCCTGAATATTTGGGACCACAGAAGAGAAGAAAAAGCAAATAAACTTGAAATTCAATAGAGTCAGATTTGCTAGATTGTATATTTAGGAATTGGACACGTGGGTCAATTTATAGAGTGCTAGTCAATGAGCAAAAGTGTCAGGTGCAGAGTTCAAGTCCCAGTCTCACGACTAAAACAAACCAACAGCAACAAAATAAAACCAAAATATATATTTAGGAAGTCAGAGTTAGAACATTTGAGTGGCAATTAGGAAATTGCATGTCAGGTAAGCAGTACTAATGCTTCTTATGGGAGATCTTCGATTGATTAATTGCTCTGCTGTGGGTCAAACCCAGGGCCTTAAGCATGCTTGCTAGGAAAATAATTGTTGAGCTATACTCACAGCCCATCCATGGAATGTTTAAAGGCTTAAAATTTTTCATCTCTTTTTAAAACTGTGACACTCCTTTTTTGTGGAAAACTTTCTTTGTTATCCCACTTGAAAGCTCTTATAAGAAAGATTAAGACTAAATATTAATTTTATGTGCTAGAGAACCTAGATCAATGTCTGTTTTTTTATATTTTTTTAATTGTAAAAATACTGTATAGAGAGGTTGCAGTTACATGAGTAAGGCTAGCTCAATGTCTGTGCATTTATTGCCTATCATGGTTAACCTGTGATTGTTTTCAAATAGTTGAGAATTTCAACAGAGGGGAGCCATTAAGGAAAATTATTTTCTAAATTTCAGCTAGAGTTGATGTTGGAATATATTTAATATTATAATATATTTAATATTATAATATATTTAATATTATACTGATTAAATATATTTAATCAGTACTTGAATGTATGCACCATGAGATGACCCTTAAAAGGAAAAATATATGAGAATTGTTGAGCAAATACACTGTATTTCTCTTCTAGGAAAGATCCATTGCATTAATAGCAACTCCAAAAATATCATAAATCAAAAGAATGTATTTATAGTGCCAAAAATTCCTCCAGGCCTCTAGGGTGGTATTCAATAAATTGGTAATAAATAGAAGCACTAGTAAATGATAATTTTTAGCTAATTAAATTCATAAACTAGATATATGACATGACTCCTTGATATTACTCTAGACCAAAATCAAATGATACATATCTACATTTCTTTTTTTAAATTTTGTATTGTGAAAATACCGTATAGAGGGGTTACAATTACAAGGGCAAGGTAATGAGTACATGTCTTATCAAGCATTGTTGCCTCCTCCATTGTTTTCCCTTTCCATCCCTTCCCATCTCCCAGCCTCCCCCCCACCTGCCCAGCCAAAGTAGTAAAGTTCGTTTTTCAACATAACAACTTGTACATCTCATTGTTTCAATGGGTTCAATGGGTCCACCTGTATCCCTATTTAAATGGTTTGTTTTTGCCCTTCCCCTCCACAAATTATACCAGCATCAAATACAATGAAAGCAGGAGAGGAACATACAAAACAACAAAGAAATCATCTCAGACATATGTTTGAAACAATCACAAGAAAGAAAAAAAAACACTTGAATCCTTATCTTGGGGTTCATTTCACCTAACATCAACTTATCTGACCCTTTCTGCTTGTCTCAGGCATATACTAGTTATTGTAAATAAGGGAAACCATGGGACCTATGTTTCTTTGGGACTGGCTTACCTCACTTAATATAATTTGTTCCAAGTCTTTCCATTTTATCTCTTTTATCTTACAGAAAGCACAAGTATTTATTTTCCTTAAGGAATTAATGTCAATTTTGTCAGCCTATATTGAATGACATTTTAAGTATCTGCTATTTAAATATAATGGACATATTTATAGTTAAACTTAAGCTCTTAAATTTTATAAACCAGAAAAAACAATAATGATGCAAAGTAGTCCCGACTTACCCATGGCTTTCTGTAAAGTTAGCTCCACATGGTCAAACATGATCTGAAAGTGTTATATTTGTTTCAGAAATAAACAATTCATCAATTCACGAGTTTGTTGTATGTTTTTATGTTTTTTTTATTTGTTTTGATTTTTTTTTGTTTTGCCAGTCCTATGACTTGAACTCAGGGCCTGAGCACTGTTCTTTTGCTCAAGGCTAGCAGTCTACCACTTTAAACCACAGCTCCGGTGGTTAATTGGAGATAAGAGTCTCACAGGAACTTCTCTGCCTGGCTTGGCTTCAAACTGTTATCTTCAGATCTCAGCCTCCTGAGTAGTGAGGTTTACAGGTGTGAGCCACCAGCGCCCGGCAATTCATGAGTTTTACATTGCTTCTTCTGAGGAGCACAATGAAATCTTGTTGTGAGGTATATCAGTCCTGTATCCAGTGGGTTCTCACTGTGAACTGCTTACTGCTGGTCTCTTAGTAGCCATCTTACTTATTAGATCAGTTGCTGTGCTTTGTATTCATGTAATCTTTTATTTGGTAATGGTACCAAAGCACTAATATAGTGATGCTGGAAACTTTAGTATAGTATCTATATGATAATTGGTTTATTTTTAACCACTGTACCTAATTTGTAAACTAAATGTATCATAGGTATATGTATGTATTGGAAGAACTAATGTTTCTTTGAATAATGCTGTATATCTGTATTCCAGTCAAAATCCATCATGTTCCCTTAACTTGCCCTCCCCCCCTTATAATGTCACCTCACTCAAAGATGTTTTACTGGATATAAAACCCTCAGGTTAGTATTTTCTCAGACTTTGAGTACATCAGACTACTACTTCTTTTGCTCTCCATAGTTTCCATAAGCAGTCAGAAAATGCTCTGTTTGGACATTATTCGAGTTGTTTTTCTGTCGCTTTATTCTCTAAGGCCCTATTATGTAAATGTTGGTATGCTTGATAATGACCTACAACTCTCTAAGATTCTGTTTATTTTTCTTCTGTTTATTGTGCATTTCTATTTCACAAACTGGATAATTTCAGTTGAAGTTCAAATGAGCTGAATGTTGGTTCTATCTGCATATATCAGCTGTTGAGTTTGTATTGCCTAGCTAGGGCTGCCTTTACAAAGCATCATAAACTTAGTAGCTGAAGCAATAGAAATTGGTTGTCTCACCATTCTAGCAGATAGACGTCTGCTACATTGTATAAAGGAAGGCTGGAAGACTCTTTCTGAAGGCTGTTCAAATCAAATACTTTGTGTTGTCCCAGAAATCTGAGAAAATAGTGACAGAGGGTTGGGGGAAGAAGGGCTGTAACTATTCTGTGAGGCTACAGGTTTCCAGGCAACATACTTGCACTACTGTTGATTTTTTAAAAAATCTCTTAGAGAACTTGGGATATAGAAATTAGGACAGAGCAACTTAAAATACTGTTTTGTTTTGTTTTTCTTTTTTTTTCTGCCATTCAATTGCTTTCCATGAACAAAGTATCCGTGATTTTCAAACTTAGAATTTTCAATGTTATAAGAATATTTTCATAATCTTCTCATCTGTTCTGTTTTCATGAAGATTTTTAGAAACTGCCTTCATTTGAAAAGTGCATATTTATTAGGATATGCTCTCACTTTCTCTGTTCTCTGATGCCATCAGAAATGCTTATGGGAAAAGCCAGGCGCTGGTGGCTCACGCCTGTAATCCTAGCTACTCTGGAGGCTGAAATCTGAGGATCACGGTTCAAAGCCAGCCCGGGCAGGAAAGACCGTGAGACTCCTATCTCCAATAAACCACCAGAAAACCGGAAGTGGCGCTGTAGCTTAAGTGGTAGAGCGCTCATCTTGAGCTGAAGAGCTGAGGGACAGCGTTCAGGCCCAGAGTTCAAGCCCCACGACCGACAAAAAAAAAAAAAAAAAAGAAATGCTTATGGGAATCGTTTCCTATAAATGAGACAGATTTGCATGGAATCTATGGCTACTTGGACTTAAACACTTTGATAAACAGGTGATGGAGAGAGTTGTCACATAAACTTGGAAGTTTTCCTTTCCCGTTGGTTCTCCAGGCTTCTATTCACAATGCAGATATGGGATGTGAACGCTGGGATGAATACAGGTAAAACTGCATCCCAAGTCCATTAGGATTAACCTGTAGGAAGACTTTGGAGATACTGATTATCTTCCATTTCCCAGTTCACCAAGGCTCATGTCTTGGTCCTTAATTCAGCATTAACTAAATGTCATCTGGCTTCCATTGGTGCAGGGCCTTTAGTCCTAGATGTTCAGGGGGCTTGACATCTGAGGACTACAGTTCATCTCTAGCCTGGGTAACAAAGACTATCTGCCTCTTACCTCCTAAAAGCTACAACTGTGACTGGCTCAAGTGGTACTGTGATAGTTTTAAGCAAAAAAAAAAAGCTTAAGGACAGTACCTAGTCCTGACTTCCTGACTTCAAGCTCTAGCACAAAGAAAAGTGCACACTACACAGAATGGATGTGAATTCATTTTCTAAAGGGTAATCATTTCATGCCTTTATTTCCCATTTTGTCACAAAGCAACTTTGCTTTATTTTTCCTTTTAACAACATAAAGATTAACTTGAAAATGCATTATGGCTGTTGTGACAAGCTGAACTCAGCTGTGTTTTTTAAATGGTTTAGTCAACTGCACAGCTATAAAAGTACTTCAAGTCTCAGTTCACTAATCTAAAAAATGGAAGGGTTACTCAAGAGGATTTCAGACTGTTTATACACTGAAAATCTTTGTCATGGCTCTCTTGGTTGCATATCATAGAAAACCACATCAATCTACCTTACACAAACCAATACATCTTATTGGAACCATATTTATGATGACATATGATGAAATAAAATAAAATATTGAAAAACAGGACTAAAGAGAAGTGGAAGCCAGAACCTTAGTAGTATAAATCTATCTTCTGTCATTAGCATGACATATTATTCTCATTCTCTCTACTTCTCAATTCAAACTCTTAAGTTTGATTCTTGATTTCTTTGATGTGGTCTCCAACCATTCCAATGAAAATTACTAGAAAAAATACTGTTAAGATAGCATGAATATAATTAATACATGTTTCTGCTGGGGACTAATTCTTCCACAGAATAATTAAGTATGGAATAAACAACCCTAGGAAATTACCTACTGAATATCACATCTTAAGTATCCAAAACAAGTCTTTTTCCTGCATGTCACTCTTAACTTACCTCCAAGGATTTCAGATCTCTCTATGACAAATTTTACTGATGTTATAAAAACACAAATACACCATCTTCTCTCCACTGAAGTCATTTGTCTCCTGCATTTATTATAGATGTCAATGGAAACTTTTGGAGTGTATAATTTCCAGGTGTGTGCATTTTGTCCCACAGATCCATTGCCAGCTGTTTCATTATTTTGTAATCTATCCACTAAATAACTTAGTAGCAAGAGAAAATTGTGTAGTATGTTTGTGAAGACATTTCCTTTTCCTCTATTGTAATAAACTCATTTTTCCAAGTAATAAAACCCACAGTATTAATCACACACAGCTTCCCCAGGAATTTTTATGTTTGACATTTGAGGTTTTCATAAAATTTCAGGAAAGTATTTTCATGTTTAAGCTTATTTACCAAGTTAAATAGATCACAGAGTATTAGGAAACACCAATATTAAATAAACTTGATGCCTTAAAATAAACTTTCCTCAACTTGCCTCATCCCTAATCCACCCCATGAAATATTTAAAGGATTAGACAAAAGAAGAAAAGAAGAAAAAAGTAAAAAAGAAAACACTAAAGAACTTAACATTGACAGTTACAACTGGGAGACTATTCTTGGAACAAAGTTAATTATTTTAGAAAAATTAAACCATCCCTCTATCAATTTATCTATTTATCAAATTATCAATTAATTTCCATATCCCCATCCCTGAAGTTCTCTAGCAGGATTAATGGATAGTTATTAACATTTCTTATGGATGAAACATAGGCCAGGTGGTTAACTTTCAGAGGAAAGAGACCTTGTTCTCCATATGAGCATAGCATATAAGTATATTAAGAATAAAAGTTAAATTTTGATCTAAAAAAAGAAACAATGAAAATAAACTAGGTTGATAGTTTTGAGTGTCAGATTTTCTGTAGTCAGCAATGTGTATGTGTGTGTGTGTATTTTTTTCCTTAAAACTTCCCACAGAAGGCCCATAATAGGAAAGAAAATTCTTCAGGCTGAAAATAAATGTTCCCAAATGGAGGGATTTATCTTCAGGAAAGAATAGAAAACACCAAAGCTGCAATATGCCAATAAATGTGGTTTTTAAAAATTCAATTTCTTTCAGAAAAGACTATTCCTAAATGAAGTAAAAATAAAATGACAAGTGACAAGATTTATAATAGATGTTGACGTTAAAACGCACCAACAATACAAATAAATGGACTTCCATAGTGGTGAAGTTTATACAATGAAGTTTGATAGATTGAAGAGACATAGATTAATCTCCAAAGAAACCACCAAAATGGGAAGCTACAATTTCTATAAGCAATGAAATAAAATTTCATTTTATTAGTTAATAAAATGAATAAAATAATAAAATTAATTTCTTCCCTTTTTTTCCAGTGGGGGGCTTGAACTCTGGGTCTGGGTGCGCTCCCTCAGCTCTTCAGCTCAAGATGAGTACTTGAGCCACAGCTCCACTTCTGGTTTTCTGGTGCTAAAAACACTGGAGATAAAAGACTCATGGATTTTCCTGCCCATGATTGGCTTTGAACTGCCATCCTCAGATCTCAGCCTCCTGAGTAGCTAGGATTACAGACGTGACCCACTGGTGACTGGCATTAATTTCTTTTTAATAAGAAATCAAAGGAAGGAAGCTGGAACCTACACAGGAAGCTGAGGCAGGAGAATCAGAATTCAAGACCAAACTGAGCTACTAAATAATGCTATCTCCAAAGATTTAAAAAGGGAGAAGGGAAGAGAATGTAATAAGGAGTAGTTCCAATGAGACAAATGTAAAAAAATGTAAAAAAAAAAATGTAAGTTCAACCATGGCACTCTTTAAAATAGGAAATTGATAATCTAGTTCAAATTTATATTCATTGAGATTTCTGTTATGTGATCAATAATAAGTAGACAGAGCTAGGGAATCACAGGTTCCAACTCAAATTCTCAGAAACTAAAACTCTTGGATTCAGAGAAGTAGTTGAGCAAGACATTGTGATTCCTGAGGCAGCCTATCTGCATTCAAGGACATTTGGTAGGAATGATGATTTCCCATGTTTACTGATGAACTAGTCTGTCAAGTAGAAGAATGTGAGCTTCCTAGCACCTGGCTGTTCTCTGGCTTTCAGCCGCTTGGAACTCCTCTTCAAGTGGGAGCAAAGAAATAAATCTTGCACATAAATCAGTCTATAGACTTTTCTGAATGATTTTTTTTCCCTTTTGGATTCTCACATCACATTAACAAAACTGAAGCAGTTCCATAACTTCATTCCTCTTAAAATAATTTATATTTTCACCTGATTCAGAGAATTTTTGCCCCATTTCAATTCACTGGGGTCCTAGAACCAGAGTCCCAACTCATCCTCTGCCTTGGATTGCAACTGATAGGGGCAGGGGTGGGGGGGGGAAGAGGGGGAGTTGAGGAAATTAATCAAATTCACCCTGCTAATAACAGATTTCTGTAGAATCTACTAAATTTAAAGTAAATCTAGCTTACTTTTTTTAATGTATTTTTAAATGCTGCAAGTTTGTGTTGTGTAAAACAAGCAAGTATATAAGCTGTCCACATATTAAAGCTTAATGCTATCTGATTTCTTCTAAAGTGATGTTTTTGCAGTCTTTAGGTGGTTATAATGGGGTGATTACTTTAAATGACTGTCATGTACAGCAATAAAAGGAAAAATATGACTACATATACTAAATTTTGTTCTTTGTGTTCATTGGGAAATTTTGTGCTAAATTTGTCCATGTCCATTCCTCTTTATAAAGATAACATTAATATGATCTGTTATACTATTAATGAAGGACAGTGTGTTCAGGAGTAGAACATCAATTCTTTTGCTTATGCAAATTCTAACACAAGTAATTTGATGTTTTCTAATTTTCATGGTTGTATTTATGAAAATGCAATAATTTATTCATTTATGAATATGTATGAACAAAATTATTTCTCTGAAAAATAGGCTAACTACCCTTTATTTTGTTACAAGATTTTTTTGTTGTATCTTTATTTTCTTACAGAAACATCTATTAGATGACAGCTAAATTGCTTAACTACTTGAGGAAAAGACCATGAAAATATTTTAAATGAAATTTATATTTTAGTGTCCCAAAATGAAGGGATAAATGATTATAATTGTGCTAGAGAGAGCACTTTATTTGTTCTTTTTCTACTTCTGCTCACTGCATTTAGTAAGTATTAAAACCAAGGTTGACATGGCTTAACATAAGTGAAGGCACAACCACAACAATGTTACTATTTTCAGTATAGCAAGTCAAGGGAAAATTCAGAATTTCAGGTTCCTAACATATACCTAACAACCCTGTTCCTCTTGTGGTCCTTTAGTAAATGGTTTTATCTCATTTTGAAATGGTGGCCAAGGTTAAGGGCAGCGTGAAGTAAATTAAATTGCAGAGGCAGTTCTCTACAAAATAAGCAGATCAAACAAACCAAAGTGATGTATATTTAGAATCATGGAATGAAAGAAATGGGGGCCTTCAAAAATCTGTTTGGAATGCAAGGAGCAACTTTCATAGACTTCTAACACAAGAAAAAGAACAAATTTGATTCATAAACTACCTGGAATAAATTCAACCTGTTATAAGTAGCACTTGGGATTTTTTATGTTTTTTTAATCATAGAAATGAGGTTGTCCCTCTTTCCCTCCGGGTCTCATGATGAATTTCATGGCTTGAAATGAAGACTCCAGCAGGGCAAGAAGTAGGAATGGTTCCCTTAGACGGAAAAGGGTGAGAACTTATATAAATAACTGGGGATGTTGGCTTGTGCTACAACTACCTAGATACAGCATTTCTTTCCTCTAATTCTCTAGGGATCTTTGCTTCCTTTCTACAGGCAGTTGTAGGACAGAATCATAAAATAGGATAAGAGCACTGCCTTTTGGGCTGGATTTTCTGAGATTTTTTTTTTTTAATCCTGTTGCTCACTATTTTAATCTTGTGGGACTAATCTCAATTCCTTTGTTTTATTTACTCCATCTATAAAATAAAAGCTCAATAGGAAATGTACTCATTACCTTGCTTATGTAACTGTAACCCGTCTCTACAGTATTTTTATAATAAAACATATACCAGAAAAAGAGGAAAAATAAAAAAGCAGCAATACTGCCCACTTCATTAGACTACAGTGACTATAAAGACAGTAATTAAGGAAACAGTTTGACTTATTTTCATCTACTACGGGTTATCATCATCCCAACTTACTCCTTTCATTAATGGCAAATACCCTATATTCATCTGTTTTTAAGGCAACAGTAAGTACAAACAAGGAAACATAGATTATTAAAGATGTATATACATTTACTTTTTAAAAAATTTTATTGTAAAGGTGATGTACAGAAGGGATACAGCTATGTAAGTAAGGCAATGAGTACATTTCTTTTTGAACTCCTCTTTCTCCTGCTTTCTCCCCTCTGGTTGTAAAGTTCGTTTCCAACATAGTGTCTAGCGAGGCACAAGCATGTTCATTGCAGCACTATTTACCATAGCGATGATATGGAATCAACCCAGATGCCCCTCAGTAGATGAATGGATCAAGAAAATGTTATATGTACACACACACACACACACACACACACACACACACACACACACACACGGAATTCTATGCGTCCATCACAACGAATTACATCCTCCGATTTGTAAGGAAATGGAAAGACTTGAAAAAAATTAAATTAAGCGAAGCAAGCCACGTCCAAAAAACATAGGCTGCGTGTTTTCCCTCATTTGTAATAACTAGACTATGTCTCTAACACTGTTAGCAGAGTAAGGTTTACCCAAAGGAAACTGCCACAGGGGTTTGGGCAGAAAGAGTTGATTGTGGGAAAAGCATACCGCCAGCCAGCCACGTGCCATAGCAGCATGCAGAGAGAGGAAGGGAAGGGAGAAAGGGGTGACTTTTGGTGGGTTTGGAGTTAATGCAGGGAGAGGACAGTTGAGCTTGGTGGAGGGCTGGGGGTGGGGGTGGGGGTCTGGGAACTTCCCATAATCCAAAGGAGGAATGACAGGGGCGGTCCAGGATGTGACCTCAGAAGAAGGGGAGGTAACTCGCCCCCAGATGCACCAGTTACATGGATTATGAATGCTGCGCCAGGGCTTCTAGGGAAGGGGCCACGTGGGCACCCAGGAAGAACAACGGGGAAGGGGTCATAGGGCCTAACAAACGAAGGATCACAATACCTCAACAGCTCTGTGTATATGACCATATCAAGTGATGCTTATCAAAATGAACTCCAAGAAATGGAAACATTTCTTGTTTCACTATATTTGATTTCTGTACTCTTTGTCTTGTATATAAGTTTATCTGATTGAGGGAATGGAAGGGGAAGTCATAGAAACCATGGAAAGAAGGATGAACCAATACATTGTACTTTTGAAGATCAAAATAGTGAGACTTAAGTGAAAGTACTGGCAGATTCGATGTGATTAAATTGGGACTGCGTTAATGCTACACTGAGTAGAAAGAAAGTAGATAGGATCCAACTAAGGCTTGTTACTAGAAATAGAGACCCCCAAGGATAGATGCCAGAAAGGAAATGACTTAAAGACGTATGATTTTCCCTTTTATTTATCACTTATAATGCAAAAGCACATCTTCTTGGATCAGTCATCACATCTTCTTGGATCAGTCCTGGGATGAGATGAGAAATGGTGAAGCAGGTAGTGGGATTCAATGTGAAGTAAGATCACAGTTAGTACTCATAAAGTATTACAATTGAAAGAAAACAAGAGAGGTGAGTTACAAAGGAACTAGTTAAAGGACCAGATGCATGAAGAATGATCGGTGTAAAAGACAAGGAAACATTATGGCTCTCCCTCATTCAGCTTGGCCTCATATTTGTGATTCTTGTACCAAAATCTGGCTTATAAAATCTCAGTATAGACTAAGTGATAGATTACAAAACAAATCACATATAAAACAAATTGTAATGATAAACTTTGACTGCAAATGTCCGTGTGAACCAGGATAGTGATAAGATATCTTGTAGTGATGGTATTTAGAGTAGATATAAAAATTAAAAATTACACATACATGTATAAAAACAGACCTAAGAGGTAGGGTAGGATTTTTTTTTTTGGTCATGGTGTCTAGAAGAGAACTGAGATCAGTCATGTGTGGTAACCTGAATATGGTATTGGGTTGAAAATTGGCAAAGTAGGTTTGGTTAATACCAAAGAGAACTCTACCTTGAACAAGATAAGATGAGAGGTCCAAAAGATAATCAATACAAAGCAGATAACATTTGAAGACTATATTAGGGAAGGCAATATTAGAAGTAAGAAGGAGGTCTGAAGGTGTGGCTCAAGTGGTAAAGTACCAGGTGAGCAAGCAAGTGAAACAAATTCAAGGCCCTGTGATTAACAGGGGAAGCAGGGAAACTAGTAGGTTTTTAGTGAAAATAAAGAGGTCAAAAGTGGGAACTATTCTAGAGGTCATATGAAACAATTTTAGGCCACTGGTATTGAGCCATCCTTAAGTGTTGCCTTCCAGCAAGTACTACTCATCAACTTACACATGCTCCAGCTATTCACAAGAACAAATCAGTGAACCTACCATTTCCACATGTAAGATAGTGTAGTGATAGCTCTGTTTCTTACTATCAGTACTCAGGAAGGAAATGGCAGTATTTGATATTACTAGGAACAGATCAGGAATTTCAAGAAGTTATAATTTGTAGAAAACCGATAGGGTTACATTATCTTCAGGAGTAAATATAGAGTCCTTTCTATTGCTTACAATGTATAGCAAACTTGTTTTTTTGTCTCTATACCATCTCAAGACTTTACAATCTTTTGTATGCTTAGAAAATGAATTATTCCATTTCTTCCCAAATTGTTTCACTTTACTAAATTAATGTAGGCTGACAGTTTAGGCCAAGTAGAAATTCTAAAATCCAACTATACTTCTCAGCAACTGAATTGAAATGGTGCAAAAGAGGTGATTAAGAACATTTTCATGCTGCTAGATAGGGCTGAGAAAATATATGAGCAAATCCAAATAAGTATTATTATAATGTCTTCACTACGATGTCCTCACTACACTATCTTGAATGTGGAAATGACCTCCAATAGTTAAATAAGTAAGAAATAATGACATCACATAAATGTCAGAAGGTAAAATTTGTTACCTAATGAATAACATAATTAAATTGCAAGAGGCATTTATATAATCAACTTTGGGATTTTAAGCCCAAAATAGAAAGTTTTACTGAGAAAGAATCCTTTAAAGATACTGCCTCAATGTTCCTGAGTAAAATGACAAATTCTGTAGGTCTTCATGTTGCATAATAACAGATTTAATAGTTGATAGTTTCAAGAGTACTATAAGCCTTACTGAGAGAAGTTGATTAAAATGGTCAATTTGTAAAACCAGCAATAGCCCATCCCGCCCCACCCCCCTGCCAAAAGTTGAACAAGATCAAACAGTTTGATTAATCACTGTCACAGTTGCAGTGGAGAAAGACTGCAAATGCAGAAATAGGGGCTCAAAGAAGACAGATAGTTGAAGATGAATGGTATGAAATGTTACTTTTAATGGAAGACGACTTGGATAAAATGCTCTAAGCACTCAGCCTTCTTATTATAGCTTCTGTGAAATCCTTTGTTTAGCTTTCTTCCATCACTTTGAAAAGTCTGTGCTCTGGATCTCTGGAGCTCAGCCCTGGGGTGAGACACACAAAGTCTGCTTTCAGGATGCTTTGTTTTCCTTCCGTAGGCTCCAGCCTATTTGGGAGAGGGCAGGGAGCGGGAGCTTGGCTGCCAGATACCACACTGTGCTCTGTGAAGCCCCGGTCCACTCCATCATAGCCTTCCACTCCTACAGGCTCTCTGTCAGGGCTGGCAGGTTGTAGGGAAGACTGTACTTTTCCTGTGAATTTCTTTCATTTAGGCTTTATAATTCGTTTGTTTTGTTTTACTTTATCTTCTATGGATTTGACACATTACTTCCCCAGAGCCAGGTATGTTTAATTTACTCACTGAGTGGAAAACTCTGGCAGCTGATGGACCTTTCTATATCTTTTCACAAAAGAATCCTTAAATGGCTCAGATTTATACCTGTAGCTGTTCCTCTATGAAATAGATATTTTAATATGAGTTTAGGTATAAAATGATATAGTATAATTAGCCACAAATAGTTTGAGAGCCTAGAATATATTCTCTTTTTTAAATACTCAAACTGAATGTTTAACTTTGAACAAATAGAATATATTTTTCTTGTTTTTTGGTGATAGTGGTCCTGAGATTTGAACTTGGGACCTCCTATTTGTTGATCTTCCTTGTTCAGCTGGTACTCAACCACTTGAGCCACATTTCCAGCCTAGCCTTTTTGCCAATTTACATTGGAGATAGTCTCATGGACATTTCTGTCTGGATTTGAAAGGCAACATTCTAGATTTTAGCCTTTTGAGTAGGTAGGATTACAGACATGAGTCACCAGTACCCAGCTTCTTTGATTTATTTTTAAAGCTCTGGAACTTGTTTCACCATTAAGAAATTTCCCTTCCTAATTAAATAATGGACTTTAGCTCTTAATAAGTGTTCTGAGCATGTAAAATATGTAGGAAAATTTAGCATCATCTCTTAAAGTTTTGATTGCATTACAGATGCCTTGTAGTAAGAGTCCTGTGAGTTTCTGTGGGAGGGTATATGCTAAATAAGGTCTGATAATATAAAACAGGGAGTATCCGAGAAGTCAACTAGCCAACCACCTTTTCTTGATGGAAGGTAAATGTCACAAAGAATATATGTATCCACATAGACAACAGAGACCTGATCAATATACCCGAGGTCCAGTCTAGGAGTACTTCACTCCAACCCTGCTCTTGCCACTGCTGTAACTGTAAGGGTCGCCCAGAAAACCACGCAGTAAACACCAAGTCACACACAGCCAAGTTTATTGTCAGCTGACAGGCTGACTCTCTAGGTCAGGGGCAGCACTTGTCCTGAGCAAGTGCATTTATAGGGCTAGGGGGCTGGGGGAGAAGAATTTTACCAGGGGTGGGAAGTACACTGCAGTTTGGTTTGTCTGAGATGTGAAGTTTTTGCGGTACATAAAAGCGCAGGGGGGGGATTTTGTTGAGGCGGAGCTAAGGTTTATGGTTGCAGCTGCCTGTGTCACCTGATAAGATGAAGCCTGAGGCGGCTGATTTCAAGGAAGGGCTTGTGCCACCAGATTTTGGGGAAAGTCTATGCTTTTCATCAGGGGCCCGGATAGCTGAGTGGCTTCTAAGATGGAGGAGGTTAGGCTAACAGTGGCCACTGCTCAGTGTAACAATAGAGACAACCCTGTATATGAAATGAATTTGTTACTGACAGAAACATACCAAGAGGTAACAGATGCCTAGAATTCATTGCTTCTCCATCCTTAGGGCTCAGAAATGCAGACTAGGGAGATGGAATCTCACCTGTACATGCTCCACTTGCACTGTAGCTGAGGGACGGTAACCATAACCTTTCTTGAGTTTTGTAGCCTAGGGAGACAGAACAGCCTGTTTATGCGTAAGAGCATCCTGTTGGTAGAGGAAAATGGAAAGAAAGCCTGAACTTTTCCAGCCAGCTCCCCTTTGATCTCAGGTTGTTGTGTTCCCAGCATGTTCTGCATTTATTCTTGAGAACTATATATTACCAAGGGAGGAGTCCGAGGCCATGTGGAGATTTGTTCTGCATAGGCAAGGAGGAAAGCCTGTCTTCAATCCGTGACAGCTATGGTGTCAGATAAGTTGGCCTTGCACATCACTTGGAATACTTGAAAAGGCGCAAGGGTGACAGTACCATAGGTCAGAATTCATACTAGAAAAGAATAATGATGCCAATACTAAGGTAAGTTAAGAAAATGAGAAAGGAAAATTTAATACCTCTTGTGTCTACTAAGTCTTAACCTACTGATTGGCCAGTTTTAGGCAGCAGTAACTATTTGCTGAAAAATGAACAGATTAATTTTCACAATTAATCCTGCAAAATAGAATTCATAGAAAATTTAGTCAGCCAGTATTCACTTGTAGTTGGGAAGGGTACAGGGACTGTGTGAGACTCAAAGATGGTACTCTGATTCTTACTCTGAGAAAATAGATATACAGTGGATTATACTCTAGAAATTATGTGCTCTCCCTATGGGCTATGTTCTTACAAAATCTGAGAAATACATAACATTTTCAAGACACACAAAGCTGAAAAGGGAAAAAGATCACTTCCCAAACCACAGCATTTTAGAAATACTTTAACATTCTATACTTTTCATTACAACTGCTACCCTGACAGCTGGAAAGGCATCAAAGAAAACGATATCATCTAATAGAACAGATTTTCCCCTCCTTTGGAAAGCATACTCAAGAACAGATGTTGGTAGGGGTTGAAACACAGAGGAAGAAAACTCTGGACTTTCAATGTGCCTATGTCAAGGGTACAGGAGAGAGCTGCTTATGTGAATTCATATCCAAACATTGTGAGAGATTTGCACCCAGAAATGTGATTGGGAAGCTAAAGAATTCAGTACTGTTGGGGAGGGGGGAGCGAAGAGATGGGAGGAGGGGGTAACAATGCTCGATAGGAAATGTCTTCATTACCTTACTCAAGTAATTGAAACCCCTCTATACAGTATTTTTACAATAAAAAAATATATAAAGAATTTAGTACTGGAATTGTTTGCTGGTAGGCCAAAAGAAATTAAAGAGAAATTAACCCAGTACAAACAAAGATTTTTTTTATCTCTCCAATGAAGAATTTATATGAAAATGCATTCATTTTATGGCTCACCGCTCTTTTTCACATATCTCCACATACATGCCACAATCCAATGAGGCAAATGCCTCCTCCTGCTTCTACTGCTGAGCCCCTACTGCTCCTATAAACTCCCAGAAGTCTCTTTGAAACCCAATGGAATGGGATAGAGGTAATGAAGATACATCTGTCTTCAAAACTCATGGGCTTTCTTTGCCTGGCTGTAGAACGAGGGCTCGAGGTAGCCTCTTACAGATCAGTCAGTGTCCTTTGGGTCTGGGATTTAGGCATGAGTGTGTTTCCCTCTGGCTGGAATGTATTTGTGAGCTGTTTGCTGATGTTTACCATTCTTAAATGAGGCCCTTTAAAAAAAAGAGTCAGAAACTGGGCACCAGTGGCTTGTGCCTGTATTCCTAGCTACTTGGGAGGCTGAGATTTGAGGATTGTGATTTGAAGCCAGCCTGGTCAGGAAAAATCCATGAGAATCTTATTTCCAATTAACTACCAAAATGCTAAAAATAGAGATGTGGTTCAAGTGGTAAAGCTGTAGCCTCAAGGAAAAAAAAAATGCTCATGGACAGTTCTCACACTCTGAATTCAATCCTCAGAATCAACACACACCCACACCCTGAGTTACAAAAACTTGGCTGGATATATAGATTTAGGAAATTGAACTTTTATATTTTCAAAACTGTAATGGTAAAGTAAAATTTTGTAATTCTCTTACAGATGAGCACTAATTACCCTAGCCAAGAATGTCTTAATTTGCACATAACTGTAATAGAATGAGCTAGGAATGAATAAAGAGCTCCTGGCTACTGTGTTCATTTTTTCCAGATGCCCAGATGAGAATAAAGTACTGCTCCCATGCAAAAGGACAACTTAGGACATCAAACATATCAGTTGTTTCAAGGGACCTAATTTACTTCAAGTTCTTCTTACATGGAGAAAATGTGACTAAAATATTACATTAAAAGTTATCAGACCTTGAAATATGTTATACTAAAAGGCAATGTTAAAGATCATTTAGTGAAGTGGTTGTTAACCTTTGGGAATGGAGAGAATCTAATGTAATTTAAGGACACACTCCCTGAAAAAAAAAGTACAACACATGCACGTTAATACAATTGTACCTACAACTTTAGGCCGCTCAGGAATTTGTCCTTTCTTACAAGATTAAGAACTCCAATAGGGCTGGGAATGTGGCTCAGTGTTAGAGTGCTTGTCTTGCATGTATGAGGCAGTGGGTTTGATTCCTCAGCACCACATAAGCAGAAAAAGCTGGAAGTGGCACTGTGGCTCAAGTGGTAGAGTTCTAGTCTTGATCTGAAGAGCTGAGGGACAGTGACCAGGCCCAGAGTTCAAGCCCCATGATTGACAAAAACAAAAACAAAAAACTAAAAAACAAAACTCCTGTAATAAAAGCCCAAATTCAGAATGCCTCATTTCTCACCACGTAAAAGTACCTCAATAGTCACATGGTTTTTGTTTTAGCAAAGCAAGGATCAGGCACCCAATATTTAGCCCACATTTGGTGATAGAATTACCATGTAAATTACAGAGATCATTACCCAAAGTACTCAAATCATTTACACAAGCCAACTACGAGGGGTTTTATTGTTTTTGCAGGTGGAGGGGGAAAGGGATTTTTGTTGATGGCAGTCTCTTGGTACCAGTCTTGGGGCTGTGTGCTGGTGCTAAGCTTTTTGGCTTGAGGCTAGTGCTCTGCCACTTGAGTCACAGCATCATTTCCATCTTCTTGGTGGTTTACTTCACTTTCCTGCCAGAGATCACCCCAAACTACAATCCTCAGATCTCAGCCTCCTGAGTAGCTAGGATTACAGGTATGAGCCACCATTGCTTGGCAAGTATTTTTTTCTAGTTGTAATTTATGATTGTTTTACTCAGCAGCACTAATAACTTATTATGATGGGTTTAAATTTAAGGATGTTCTTAATTAGGTTGTACTAATATCGTTTAATTACATTTTCTGATCCATTTCCCTCACATCTTTTAAAATTCTTGTTGTGAAATGTCAGGGCAATATATCTCTTTAAGGGGTGATAGAAAAAATGTCTTAAGACTCTCACGATCATCTTAAGGATCATTCTCAGAGTATCAGATATTCATGCTGTTCCATTAAATTGCTTTAAAGTAAAATGAGATTCTAGCATAAATAGGCTTTAACGTATCTGAAGCATTATCACGTCTATTGAAATTCATAGGATGGTAATCTAAAGTAGGTGTTGTCAGGTTTTTCCGGTGAGGTAGACATGCTTATCTTAATACACAGATTTAAAAAATGATTTCCCTGGGACCAGTAGACAGCTGGAGGTTAGACTGTTGCTTACACCGCTGTGTATCCTTGCAGTAATGGAGATTATCTAGGTATTAATGTGTGCCCACTATCTTTTGTTAGCATCGTGAATGGGCAGGAAAAGGTGACACAGTGCTGAGTTACAGACCTGTGAATTTTTCTAAACACATTCCTCTCTTCTAAGTTGGCAGTAGGGTTTATGCTTCATCTGTAATCCCATTTTACCTTGAAAATGTCCCTATCATTGAGTGATTAGGCTACATTTTGTTTTATTCTTGTCGTCTCAAACAGGCTTTTAGCTTGTTAATGACTGAAGCCGTCTCCTATCATCCTATGAAAACACAGTAACTAGCACTGCTAGTTACATTCACTGTTCAGCAGATCTATGCTGAATTAGAGGATTTCTGCTACATCAGCAAAAATAAGAGGACAGGAATCGCTTCTCCTTCACTCTTGGGAAAGTAGTACATAGATTTTATTAGAATTAATAAAAAGAAAAAAAGGACATATTTTTTTTTAATTTAATTTAATTTTATTTGTGAACATACTGTGCAGAGGAGTTACAGTTACATGGGCAGGATAATGCGTACATTTCTTACCAAGCATTGCAGCCTCCTCAAAAAAGGACATATTTTAAAAAGGATCTCTACTAGCTTAGCTACTCAGGAGCCTGAGATCTGAAGATCACAGTTCGAAGCTAGCCTAAGCAGAAAAGATTAATCATTCTAAAACCAGAAATGGCGCTGCGGTTCAAGTTGTTCAGCACTAGCCTAGAGTACAAAAAGACTCAAGGACAGTGTCCAGGCCCTGAGTTCCAGCCCAACAACAGATTAAAAAGAAATCTAATATATTTAACAGCAATTAGATTTCTCCTCTATCCTACAATAAACCAAAGAAACTGATTTAAGAAAGCATTGTTCTGAGATTTATTCAGCATTTATAGGTTGATACAGTGGAATTTTCTAAGGCAAGGCAATATTTCATAAAATTTTTGTTTCATTGATACTAAGCATAACACCTGGCAAATAATAGGTCTTACATATTAATAATTATTCATAAATCATATTGTATAATTATATGATCAATTTGATATGATTGATATGTATTACATATGAATATATATATATATATATATATATATATATTGCCAATGTAGTTCTAACTACCCCATACGTATATATTTACTGAATTTTGTTTAATTGGTCTTTATCAATGATTTTGAAATGAGCTATATAAGTCCTACTGACAAAGTTCTATTTCAACTGTTTCATATATTTGGATTTTTATTTTTCGAAAGAATGAGTTAAATAACATTTTTCAGAATTTCTGGAAACATGAACTGTGCTGTGTCTTGTGAGAATCTGAGTTATATATTATAGCCTTTTCCAAGTTTATTTGACCCAGATATATTTGAAAAAGTTGTTTTGATCAACTAGCGTTGCATAAAGTATGCATGGTTAGCGGATATCCATGATTAATAGATAGGAGTTAATTTGCAGTATTATGTTATGGTTGACTCATCGTAGACAAGGTTTAGGAGGAGAGCCCAAGGCTCCAAAATGTGTAAAGAAATCCCTCAGGGAATATTTTAAAGTTCTGTAAAAGAGACCTTGAAATGAATGCCAAGCTTTGAAATGATGGATCATTTACTCAAAGCCCTTGCTCCCTTTCCTAAGGAGATAAGAACATGGAAAATAAAACCATATTCTTATGCTGCACTTGCTGCTGATAACAGATATTAATAGTAACTGATCACTGCTTAAAAACATGATTGTTTTCATCTTTCTGCATGCTCAATGCTTTCTGAACCCAAATGACTGCCAATCTAGGTGACTAATAGTTGAAAGGTAAGAGACAATAAAATATCCTAGAGAAATTAAAAAGGAATTTGTTCCCCTTGATCTATTTGTTCACAGCACTGTAAGCACCTAAGGACCTACCTTCTCCTCCTAGAGGGGATTTGTTTGTGTTGTCACAAGTTTTCTTCTTTCCCTAGGAGGAAGGCAGGACAGATGTCTAGTTTCTATATAAGCTCTGAGATGTACAGTTTCAGGGCTTCTATGCTGTTTACAAATCCCACTTTGTATGCACAGGAAGTATCTGCTGTCACCATGTCTTATTGGTGATTGGAACCTGATAAATCACTGCTAAGATTGCTGTAAACAGAATGCTTCTGAGCCCTAAAGTTTTGTTAGTGGTCAAAATACAAGTATTAAAAACTTGCTGGTGGCTCATGCCTAGCTACTCAAGAGACTGAGATCTGAGGATCATGGTTCAAAGCCAGACTGGGCAGGAAAGTCTGCAAGACTCTTATGTCCAATTAAGCACCAGAAAACCAGAAGTGGCACTGTCGCTCAAGGGTAGAGTACTGACCATGAGCTGAAGAGCTGAGGGACAGCACCCAGACCCAGAGTTCAAGCCCCACAAACAACAACAACAATAACAACAACAACAACAGCAACAACAACTTATTGATGCCAGCTACCAGTAGCTTACACCTGTAATCCTAGCTATCCAGGAGGCTGAGATCTGAGGTTCAGTTCAATAGACTCTTATCTCTAGTTAAGCATCAAAAATCAGGAAGCTGAGCTATGACTCAAGCTCTAGCCTTGAGAACAAAATCTCAGAGACAGCACCTAGGTGCTTAGTTCAAGCCCCAGACCAGCATCAATATAAGTCAGAATGATTTGAAATCACTTTAGTGAGATGTGTTTTCTTAGGAGCAAATATTTGTTTTTTTTCACTGACATATCCCTCCTAAGGCTTTTCCCTTAGTAAGATTCTTAAAAAACAAATGTTACATGTTGCTTTACTGCTGTCTGGTTTCGGGAATGTGGGGAACATTTTGGAAAGATAAATTCAGTTAGTCACTAACAAAACCATCTTAAGAAATGTATTTATTTTTATAATGCATTTTTATACTTTTCAAAGAACATATAAGGAACTATTTAGAAACTTAGATGCAAGCATAAACATTTAAATTTAGTATGTATGGCTTATAATTAAATGGAAGTGATTCTAAATGGAATCAATAAGAAACATTTGTAGTTAAACACTAAACAAAGAACATGGTTGTGAAGATTAATTCTTTGAATCACAACCACTTTAACAGTTTCCTAAGAATGTAATAAATTTAAAATAAAATGTGCTACATTTTTGCATTGGAACTCAGAATTGACCTTGTTTGCTGCATATTTCCATCAAATCCTATTAACTTCCTCTACAAATTGTGTTAAAATATATAATCCAGTTGCCACTGTATATGGTATAAAGTTTGGAACTATATTTCTGGATATACCCAAAACAAAACGTGATATTGAGGTTATACCTCTATTTCAATAGTAAGCTCCAACTCTGTGCAACCTTAAAATTTATATCAGCTACATAGCAGATGTATGATAAATTTGGATACTGGCTACATGACTGTGATAATTAATGCCAAACCAGGGAACAACTTCAGCTAATGGAAAATATAAACAGAGGTTTTAATTGGACTAGAGGGACTCCTAGTGTTGTTAATAATAGATTTTGAAGCATACAAAATGAATATCCTCTATCAACTTGTTTTCAATAAAGAAGTAGACTAAAAGAATTTTTTGCTTCATACATAATCCCTTGTGAGAAGTTCATTTGCCATTAAATTAGTGACGTTGCTTCTTGTGTATTATATAATTAACTTAATCTCAGAGACCTACATAAAGTTTTAATTTTTATTTTGGCATTGGCATCCAGATGGGTATATAATTAATTTGGAGAGACAGAGCCATTAACATTTCTTTTGAATAGTAAAATCTCAGCTGTGATAGGATTTTTGCTGAATGTTGGAACTATTCTGATTCTCTTTGAGCAGGATCTAGCTTTTCATAGTAGAGCTTTAAAAAGGCTAATATTAAACCAGATTAGCCTTACAAGGCTTCAGAAATTAAGAATCTGTTCACCTCTTTTTCTTCTCTATTATCATCTTTTGTTTTCACTATAGTTACATTTTAAAATAATATCATCAATGGAATCCAAGCTCTATTTCTAAACCTAGAGGGTTCCTCCTATCATACAACATTATAATTTTTCATTATTTGCTTCTGCTCTCAAAGTTCTTAAGTAATGATTTCCACTGAGAGAAAGCCAACATCCAGAAACTGAAAGTAGTAAGATTTGGGCCTGAATATTAAGGAGACTTTGTCATTCAACAGCCTAGAAATAGAAGGCTGGTCATATTTATGATTGCTGTCCAAGTCTATAAACTATACTGGTTTTATAGTTGTGTCTTGTTTAAAATTAAAACTACCTAATACTCTGAACCATAATGTATTTGGAGTGGGCCTTAAGCATGATATTGGGATATGAAATGACAGAGAAAGGGCATATTGGTTATATGTTTCTATAAATATTTAGATGTCTTGAATGTTGACATGCCTTGGGGGGCTCTATGCCCAAATCACTCATTTACATTAACAAGAGCTATGGAAAGGCTGGTAAGATATTTTCAGGGAACAGACAATTGTGATTCAAGACAAGCCGCATGCTGGGCGCCGGTGGCTCAAGCCTGTAATCCTAACTACTCAGATAGGCTGAGATCTGAGGATCCCGGTTCAAAGCCAACCCAGGCAGCAAAGTCGGTGAGAATCTTATCTCCAATAAACCATCAAACACGGAAGTGGCGCTGTGGCTCAAACGGTAGAGCGCTTGCCTTGAGCTGAAGAGCACAGGGACAGTGCCCAAGCCCAGAGTTCAAGCCCCACGACCGACCGAAAACAAAACAAAACAAACAAACAAACAAACAAAAAAAGACAAGCCACATTTGCAGAAGGTGTTTTTTTTTTTTAATGGAAAAGGAGTGGGGCCCAAGAGTATATTAGGAATAGCATTGTATTGACTATTTGCTAACATTAGGGAAGAAGGTATTAAATAAAAGAAAATAAATTATGATCAAAATACCTGACAGGGTATACAAACTTCTGAAAAAGTTGTTTGAAGAAAAACTTACTTTATTTGAAAATGGATAATATAAAATAGACTTGGAATAAGATTTCAACCAAGATACTACAAGGAACACAGTGGAAAAAATAAAGACAAATGGCAAGCAAAGAACATTCCAGAGAATGGTTATTACAGAACTGATGCAGGTTATGATCACATGTCTTCCAAGAATTAAAGAATAAATCAATTGGCTCCCAAGAATAGCACTAAACAAAAAGAAATTCAGATCAGTGATAAGTTAACAAGAAAAAGATTGAATATGATCTGGGATGGCATATCTCTGAAAAGAAGTGGAAAAGGAAGTAATTACAGAGCTCAAGAGGAATTGGAAGCAGTACAAGGGTTAGATAATTACATTGCTAAACACAGCAAGGAACATAGGGGAAAGGAGAGATGAACAAAGTGAAGCAGAACTTAATAAAGAATTTAAAAGGATAAAGTAACAAAGACAAATGAAACGGTTAAATAATTGTTTGGCAAAAATCATATTAAAGAATATATATTTAAACATAATACAATGAAGCAGTTCTGAAATATAAACAAAACAAAGTTTCAACTTAGACTTTGGAAAAGCACATTTAAAAAATGGGAAAAATAACATCAAACGTATTTCAGTAAGCATGGAATTGTGGTATATGCCTGTGGTATATGTCAGCATCTTAAGAGGCTGACAAGAGGCTCATGAGTTCTTGAGCTACACAGCAAGAGTCATGTGAAAATAAGATATCTCAATAAATGTTCGAATTTTCCTAAAATTATTTTCCAAGTTACCATAAATCAATCACTTGCAAGTATTTATTACTCATCCTGAGAAACATTCAGTGTAGAAGATAATTGTATAGTATCTTCTAGCCAATCCTCAGGAAAACAAGAATTTAAAAATCTTAGAGAAACTGATAAAAGAATTTTAAAAAATCATAACTATATAACTAAACATAGCAAAAAGCTTGTTAGCTGTATACTCATGGCTCACAGTTGTAATGCTAGCTACTTAAGCAGGTGAGAACTTAGCGTCAAGATTTGAAACCAGCCTAAGCAGAAAAGTCCATGAAATGGCATCTCCAAAACAAGCAGCAAAAATACCAGAACGGAGGTGTGTTTCAAATGGTAGATCACCAGCCATGACCAGCAAATCAAGTGAACATGCAAACCCTCTGAAAAGTCAAAAATAAAAGAAGAAAGCTAGTTGTTTATAGTGTTTTAACTCCAAGATTCAAATAAATATGGAAATTATAGCTAAATAAGAAAAGTATATCTTGTAAGTCTTTGCAACTAAGGAATTAAACTGCTAAAAAAAATAGACCCAAAAAGGGGGGCAGAGTAAGTGAGCATGAATAGAAATCTTAAAATATTCATAATTTTGTAGCTGGAATTAAAAAACTGCATTCAAAGGTCAAATAACAAAAATACTACAAGTGGATATTTGGCACCATAAATGAACTAAAATTTGGTTATTTAAATGGCAAAAGGATAGAAAGAGGGATAAATGCATGTAATATACAGAGACAGTTTGAAGTAAATAGAATAAAAAGAAAAACCTAAGTTGGAGATTAGCCCATACTGGGTTAGAATGGATGGATTTTATCTACAAGGGAACTGCCATTTCAATATTTAGCGAATACATTTTATTTCTCACTCCAACATTTGTTCACTTGGCTTCTTTCCCTCCTGTTAGTGACAAAACAAATGGTACAATAAGACTTAATATACAAAGAAGGAGAAACCAGAGATTGCTTTTAGCTTTAGTGACTTGAGAGGCAGCCAACATGTAACATGGCTGCCACCAAGACATAAGTAAGTGGCACATGATAGCTCTGGCCTTCTGTCTCTGGAATGACAGTTTAACTGAGAAGTCAAATGTTAAGATATTGTTGAACAGTATGCCTGGCCATATTTTTTTAAGGAAAATAATGATTTCCCATTTGCTAACATCAAATTGTTTCTTGATCCAAAAGCAAGAGTAAAGAAGTAAACTTGTAACTCAATTTCTCTGGTAAAGAAGTCTCATTGTTTACCATGTAGAACAAGGAAAGCCCAAAAGTCCAACTTAGTCATTATAATGTGCAAGACATGCTTAGTAAAAAGGATCCAGTTGACATCCTTTGGCATTCAGTAATATTATATAAAATGATAAAGGAAATGAAGACATTAGATAAAAGGTCTGAGTCTCTGTGGGTGTGCATATAACCCCAATGATACAAATAGCAGATGCAAAAGATGGTATTAAATTGTATATTAGATTCCAAGGATGGTCATAACAAATGACCACAAACTAAGTAACTTAAAACAATAGAAATTTCTTGTCTCACAATTCTAAAGGCCGAAGGGAAAGTGTTGACTAGGTCAAAAACTCCTTCTGGATGTAGTAATAGATGTGTTCCTACGTGGAAAGTACTCTCACCCCACCACAACAACCCACAATAGCTTCAGCATGCTAACATCAGCATTCAACATCTTTGACATCAGCTCAATGTTCCAAATACCTAATAACCCGAATTGGTTATAGGTGAGAGTCAGCATATGGTTCATACAGGAGCAATGATTGAGTTCACTGATAAAAACAAATGGAGGAGGGCTGAGAAGGTGGCTCTGTGGTAGAGCACTTGCCTTGCATTCATGAGGCCCTGGGTTCCATTCCTCAGCACCACATAAGCAGAAAAAGCTGGGAATGGCACTGTGTCTCAAGTGGTAGAGCTCTAGCCTTGAGCTGAAGAGCTGAGGGACAGCACCCAGGCCCAGAGTTCAGGCTCCATGACTGGCAAAACAAAACAAACAAACAGACAAAAAACAAATGGAGGAAGACTTAAATGCAAAATGTATAAATAGGCAACATCTAGGGGGAATGAATTTGAAAAACAACAATGATAAAAACCATAGAAATAATTTTTAAGACTAAAGTCTAGAGGTGAAATCCCCATTATATTATAGTTGTATGTAGTAGCCATTTTAACTTCTGACCTAAACATGAAGCTTTAATCTGTATCATAATCAAGAGAAAAGAGTAGTATACAATTTAGTACAGTGTAAAACCCATTTTGAATTCTGACCACTACTGAGTTTTGATCAAACTAAGGGATCACTCTAACCTTATGCAAAGGGTTTCACACTGATACTCAGTTTTAAGATTTCCTAGTATAGGAAAATCCCTATAGGATAGAAGACCCAAGAATATTTAAAGCCAATATAGACTGATAGAATTTGATATGTATTTTTCTAATATGCTCTAAGACATCTCTAGAAATTTTTCTAATTTTTCATGTGGTAGAATCAAAGAATGTTAGTATTACACAAGAAATCATAGGCTTTTTTTCAGTGTCTGAACTGAAGCCCTGTTCCTTCAAAAGCTGTGTAACATTGAAGAAAGCGGTGTGTTCATGACCTCTAACTTGTCTCAGTATCAGTATCAGTATCAGTATCAGTAAGAAAAGTTTCGAGGACAAGAGAAACCAGCCATAGGATGTTAACATCAGAAAAATGTTAGAGAAACCAGCGGGAGAGATTGGATATACTAAGAGACAGGTATGTCAGGCCTAACAGGACAACAGAACTACTGTGATAGATATGAGCCAAGTCAGGATTTGGTAAGGACAAAGAGATTCCTATTTTTATCTCAGCTTCCAATTTAGGACCAGAAAAAAAGCCCAATATATATCTCTAATCATAGCAGCAGCCTATGTTCCAGTTTTTCCATCTCCAGCTTGCCCAGCTCAACAGCTTTCAATGTGACACAGTTAAAAGTCTTCCCAGCCGGGCGCTGGTGGCTCACGTCTGTAATCCTAGCTACACAGGAGGCTGAGATCTGAGGATCACAGTTCAAAGCTAGCCCTGGCAGGAAACTCCATGAGACTCTTATCTCCCATAAACCACTAGAAAACTAGAAGTGCCGCTGTGGCTCAAGTGGTAGAGTGCTGGCCTTGAGCTGAAGAGCTGAGGGACAGCGCCCAAGCCCAGAGTTCAAGCCCCAAGACCGATCCCCCTCCAAAAAAAAGTCTTCCCTTCTTAGCAAATAAGTGTTCCAGCCCTCTGCCTTCCTTGTCAGTCTATGAGATGCAGTGAGTTGGAGGTGGAGGGCTAGGCTAGCGCAGGCTGTGGTAAATAGCTTCTGTTTGTTCTCATGTTCATGGTCCTCACTTACATCCATTGAAGGTGACAACTCTTCACCTGGAAAGCAGCTCTGATGAAAATCCAAAAATGGGATCATTTACTCTGAGCAGAGCAGAGCAGAGCTGCCTGACACAAATAAGCACTGTGTTTTAAGCAGTTGCATCATATTTCTATCTTGTGGGTGTTATAAGACCAGGAAACTCTATTTTCCCTTTTTCAGGAAACAACAGAATAAAACAACAGAAGTAAAACAAAAGCTAATACATATGCACTTGTTCTAGATTTGCTGCTTGGACAACAAAACCTGATTATACTTGAAGTACTTGATGGACTAATCCCATTAGCAAAGGAAACCCCATAGGACCCAGAGCTCAAAGTCCCACTGTGACCCTAAAATTATCTCCTTGAATTACATTCTTAAGTGATCCCTAATGTTTTACAAATACACAAGCTCCAATTTAAACTAATCAGTTCAATATAGTGTACTTATGTTTAGTAGGTTCTAAGCCCAGTTTTGAGCAAACTGATCTATACCTAGAAACACTGGATGATGACATGAGGATAGCATTTTATTCAGACCTAAAAATGGGATCACATTAGTACATTAATGCATTCAAGTTTGTATATAAATTTGTCCAGGTAAAGATAGTCTTCAAAGTTTGTTTTATTGTATAATGTTTACAGCGTTCACAAGAATTAAATAATTTAGTAATTGATATCATTTTATCTGAATCATTAGATACTGAAATGAATGGCTTTAACTTAGATGGCTAAAGCCTTACCATAAAAAAGGGGTAGAAGATATACAGGAGTTCCTCGTTGTTTTGAAAGTTCCATAGGTGAATCTCACCTTCCAAGCATTTGTATGTTTCTGCTTTCCTGAAGTGGAACTTTTAACTAAGAATAAAGACAGTGTCTTCATGAGCACTTTATAGAATGTCCTGACACTTTGTTGACAACTTAGAAAATGTCCTTCTTAAATGTCTAATGGAAAAAAATCATATTAAGTGTAGTCAGACCAAAGACATATAGGTCCCATGGTTTCCCCTGTTTGCAGTAATTAGTATTGTCCAGGATAAACTTATCAGATGAGCAGAAAAGCTCAAACCATGTATATATGGCCATATAAGATGATGCTAAGTGAAATGAACCCCAAGATATGGACACAAGAGATTTTTCTTTGTTGTTCTTAATATACTATGTGATTTTTTGTTTTCTTTTGTATGTTCTCCCTATAATATATCCCCTGTTGTCACTGTATTTGATTTTGGTACCCTGCATCGGGTATATACATTTATCTCATTTGGGAAGGGGAAAGGGAATAACAAAATGCTGAAACAAGGACACAGGATGACCTATTGCAACAATGATACCCTCAAGACACTATGTTGGAAATGAACTTTGCAACTTTGGGAGGGGGAAAGGATAGAAAGAATAAAACAAAGGAAAGGGTAACAATGCTCAAAAAGAAATGTACTCATTACCTTGCTCATGTAACTGAAACCCCTCTGTACAGCACCTTTAAAGTTTAAAAATTAAAAAAAAATTTGAATGAGTGAATAGATGAGTAAGATTGTCACTACTTCTCTCTCTCAGCCCTGACTGGAATTTCTAGGAACAGGAACGGGAGCACTATCAAGGACACACGAGAAGGGCCATAGCATCTGATGAACGCTTAGTTTCTTCTCCAATGAATATTAGTCTTCCTTATTTAAGAGACCCAATTACAAATTAGCCTACTATTTTTTTCTCAAGTTCCTCATTCATATAGGGTTAAAGCAGGGTAGATAGGGCATTGTCACTGGATTTCACCAACACATTCTGACACTTCATTTCGAGAGGCAGGAATGCCATAGGAAAACTGTCCAGTTGACTTGAATTTGTGATGAGAATTCTGTGATAATTACATAGAAAAATATAGGACCGTGAACACCTCCACATATTTTAAGCAGCCCTAGCACAAAAGGTTTCAATAAATAACTATTTATTTGATACACACACTGCTTGCTGATGGACTTACTTAGTTTAAGAAAACAACCCATGGTTGCGCTGTATGTGGGGATGCGGGGGGGAGCACACACATAATACTGAGATAGGATCTTACTATATAGTTCAGACTGGCCTGAAACTGTGATCCTCCTGCTTTAGCCTTTCAGAATTATGGAATTAGAGCTGTGTATCACCACACCTAACTCCTGCTGAGCCTTCAATAAGTTCATTTGCACTCTGTATATGAACAGCTGATCAAAAATACCTTATGATGGAGACAGTAGAGCAAATCACACATGAGAAGACTACAAAAAAGGTTTCTATTACATATGTAGCTGTCCTGTTGCAGGAGCTAATAAAATGATTCCTAAATCAGCCCTGCTGTGAATCAGGGCTGTCATGCACTGATATGATCTCAACCTCTTTCTAAATGGTGAGGAAGATTGTTACTGATTTTGAAAACATTTTCTTGCCTGAAATTTTTAAATTCTTTGATAGAGAACATACATGTGTTTTCCCTAAATGCTTTAGTCAGTTCAGATCATCCTGTTCCTTCATGGAAATAGCAATAAAAATGCTTTAAGAAGCAAGTTATAGCAGAAAGTGTCTTATTTAGTGCTTATGTACCTATGCAACAAAGAATAGTGACTGTTCAGCTGAAATTTCAAATTTCAGTATGATCTGGCTGCAAGATTAGGAACTTAATTTCTATTGTTATTTTTGGATCCAGTTTTTACTTCTAACTAATAGAGGAATTAAGTACATCATTTTGTGTGGAGAAACATTACTTTATCAAAGACTTCTTTGAAAACGAATGTCTGTCAAAAATTGTGTAAGTTCAGAGTTTTATAATACCAATATTTATGTATACTGTGGGATATTTGGAAGAAGCTACGCAAACAAATGGAATATCTATCTGAACATTGACTACGGTATGAAAACAAGCAAACTCAGGAATGTAAACATCTTACTTGTAAAATTATGAAATTTTGCCAGGCACCAATGGCTCAATCCTGTAATCCTTCTTAGGAGGCTCAGACCTGTGGGTTGTGGTTTGAAGCCTATCTAGGCAGAAAAGTTTTGAGACTTTTATCTCTAGTTAACAAGCAAAAAGCCAGAATTGAGATTTAGCTCAAATAGTAGAGCATCAGCCTTGCATAAAAAAGCTAGGGCTTGAGGCTCTGAAGTGAAACCTCAGTACTGTCACAAAAAATAATAGAATAAACTCAGAAAACTTTAATGAACATTATATTTTGAAGTTAATCCAAAATCCTTAGTTTCTAAGATGAAAGTGATCTTATAGCTACTTGAAAAAAGAGAAAAAGCTGGTACTGGCAGCTCTTAATCGTAGCTCTATGGAAAGCAGAGAATGGGAAGATCACTGTTTAAGGCCCAATAGAAAAATCCTCAAACTCAATATTTGCAACAACTAGTACATGTGTAGGGCAAGCAGAAAAGGCCAAAAGCTATGTACATATGACCATATAAGATGATGTTAAGCAAAATGAACCCCAAGATAGAGACACAAATATCTTTTTTTCTTTCTTGGTATTGTTTCTAATGTATTTATAATGTACCATGTGAATTTTTTTTGTTACTTTGTATGTTCCTCCCTCACGGTATAACCCTGTTTTCACTGTATTTGATGTCAGTGCCCTGCATCTTATATATACACATCTCTAAGGAAGGGGAAGGGAAAAAATAAAATGCTTAAATAGGGTTACAGGTTGAATCATTGTAACAATGAGATGTACAAAACATTATGCTGAAAACGAACTTTACAACTTTGGTGGGGGGTAGGGAGGGGAGTGTTACAAAAGAAAAGAAGGAATCTATACACATTAGCATATACCTGTCATCCCAGCAATGTTGGGATTATGGTTTAGATGCATGCCAGCACCAGAAGCCAGAAATTATCTCGAAAATAACCACAGCTTTACAAAAATGTCTAGAGTCATGACTAAGTAGCAGGGATACCTAGCAACTACACATCTCTGAGTTCCACCCCCCACCCCTTCCACCCAAAAAGAAAAACAAGTCTAGATATGTGGTTCCATGATAGAGTGCCTGCCTAGCAAGTACAAAGTCTTGAGTTCAAACCACAGTACCACCAAAATAAAAGATAAGTATAAAATTGGACTTTACGGGAAGAAAAGGTCCTTGATAGAATCTATTGTTCATTCTGACCTTTTCTGCTTGACTCAGACATATACTAGATATTGAAAATAAGGGAAACCATGGGACCTATGTTTCTTTGGGCCTGGCTTACTTCATTTATTATAATTTTTCCATATGCCCATGTAATTGTAACCCCTCTGTACAGTATTTTCACAATAAAAAAATTAAAAAGAATAAAAAAATAATAATTTCAAAAGAAAGAATCTATTGTTCATTCTAAACTTGAGCTCCAGAAAACCCTTTTGGTCAGCAAAGTTAGAATGGATCAGAATTATAGGAAAAGACATCAATTGAACTTCATGTTTAAGAAGTAAACATTATGGGCAAAAAGCCTAGGTATTAACTTGAAGGCTCTTCGCTGTAAATTAAACAGGGAAATCATAGTAACCAATCAGCTTATCTATCTTTTAGAAATTTACTGTGAAATATTGTTGAACATAACATACAAGCAAAGGACATAACTATGTGATATCATTAAATTCAAGAGTGAGACATTGGTCTATATCAATGGGATATGGCTTAAATTCACAACGGTTAGGTTGGCTTCTGCCCCCAAATTCAAACAAAACTTTAAAGGCTACCAATTGTCTCTGTGTTGGTGTATGTAGTGTTCAGCTCTTAGTTTCAATTTTCTTTGAACTGTTAACAAATAAAAACTGATAATCACTTCTTCTCTTTGTAGCTACTCTCATTTTCCCAGCTTTCCTAGCCCACAAGCTGGTCTTGCCTACTTTGCTGGTTCCTTAACCTTTTCTCTGATCTTGTAAGAGGTTTCTCCTAGTTCTTAGTCCTTGAACATCTCAGACTCCATGTTCACACCCTAGGGTAGTGATTCTCCCAGTTTAGTGCTTAGGCCTGACGGCATCAGCACAACCTGGAAAATTGTAAGACATGCAAAATTTCAATCTCCAAAGACCTAATTAATCAAACCCTGGGAATGGGGCCCAGCAATCTGAGTTTTAACAACTACCTCAGGTGATTGTCTTTATTAGTTTGGAAATTATTTCCCTAGGGGTTCTAATACTCTGAACTCTTAATGGCAACTGTAAAGCGTGGACTTTACTTTCTTTCTTTTTTGTCAGTCCTGGGGCCTGAACTCTGAGCCTGGGCGCTGTCCCTCAGCTCTTCAGCTCAAGGCGATCGCCCTACCACTTGAGCCACAGCACAATTTCCATTTTTCTGAGTGTTTGATTGGAGATAAGAGTCTCACAGACTTTCCTGCCTAGGGCTGGCTTTGAACTGCGATCCTCAGATCTCAGTCTCCTGAGTAGCTAGGATTATAGGTGTGAGCAACCAGCTCCTGGCTTACTAATTCTCTTTAAAAACTATGGGGTAAGTCCCCTCTCACCAAAATCTAGATTTATAGGCTCACTGCTAACTTGATCTTCTTTTGGATATGTGTTAAGCTTTGCAACTCTGATTTATCCAGGTTAGACTAGCAACAATTCAATTTTTTTCTGCTTGTAATATCTACAAGTTTGGTTAATGTCTAAATGTCCCTTCTAGTTGATAAGATCAAAATTCTTAAGTTACTATTATCTTCTCTCATATTCTACACTTTATAAGATAATATTGTAGGGTTTCAAAGAGCATCCAGAAAATGACTACATCTTGTTACCTCTACTGTCAAGAGCTTTGTCAAATCATCATCTTTTATCTAAGTATGCATAATCATAGCCTTATCTTTCTCTGGTCTAATTTGAAGATAGCAGTAAAATGACCTTAGAGAATGTGGTAATTCAGTTCTATTCTGATGATCCCACTAAATTCAATCCTCTGACTGATTATGACAAAGATTTCTGAAAAAAAATGCAAAGATAAATGTAAAAGAAAAATGAAACTACCAGAAGACCCTCAAAAGCAAATAAAGGAAAAGGTTGAGAAGGAAAGTCAAAAATTCAGAAAAAATCCTGGCTTAGGTTATTTGATTTGTTGTGCGATTTTTTTTTTTTACTACAAGAGTAAATTGTATCATGGTGAATAAAAGTAAAAGAATCATCTTTCTGGAAAATAAATGGGCAAGTCTTATAGGGAGTAAAAAGAAAAAAGACTGGGCTACCCTTATTCGGCACAAAGTGAATACCATGAAGAAAATCTTTCCAATGATACAGAAAGTTAAACTGGTTAAAAACTCCATCTATCAATCCTGGCATTGTGGAACAACCTGTAATTTCACCACTCAGAAGGCAGAGGGAAGATGATCATTATCTAGGACAAACTGGGATACACAGTGTGATGCTGTTTCAACAAAAACAGAAGCAAAACACACAGGAAACCAAAACTTTCTTTCCCCTGCCTCTCAGGGTCTCACTCTTTTACCTAGGTTGGTTTCCTGATTCTCTCGTCCCTGGCACCCAGCTTCTTATCAATTTCTTAAGGATATCTATTATCGCTCAAATATTCTTAATTTATTAAAAAATCAATGTGAATTTTTTTTATCTTTTGTTGGTTTTCTAAGAAAGCTTTGCCTACACAAAGTATGGTAAACTTCTGTTTTCTTCTCAAATATTTTATTATTCATATTCTATATTTGCATCCATGATCTATTTCCCTTAATTTTTGTATGTGGTATGGGAGAGGATCAGTTTGTATACATAATAGCCCCAAGACTAACCATTAGTCAAATAGGTACTCCTTTTTTGTGTGTGCTGGTCTTGGGGCTTGAACTCAGCGCCTGAGAATTGTTCTGAATTTAGTTTACTTTATGAATCAAAGTTTTATTAAATTTCAGTTCGATGTACTGACTTGACTACGCACAGCCACTGAAGAGACACAAATGAGAAAATTCAGTAATGTCTTCAAAGAATAAAGGAGTCACTGGGATCATTAAACTATCATCAAAGGGACAGTCTGGAAGATGTGACAGTATATATGACTGTCTGTGTCCGTTGAAATTTACTTATGTTCTAGAACTAAATTTTAAGATGCGACTATAAATTAGGAATGGTCTGTCTAGAAGAAAGTGGAAGAGGTTGAGGTAATGGAAATAAATTAGGGATAAATCCAATTGAGCTAAGAAGGTAAAAAGCAGAGACACAGTCGAGTGAAGTATCTCGCCATCATCTTAGTATAATTTTTGAGGCTAGAGCATCTGAAGTAATGAACACATTAACCCAGAATGAAGATGAGGTGCTTGCTGTCCAGCCTACTTCTACATCCAGGAGAGTGTGAAGTCTAAACATGTTTCCAGAGAAGAATCAATGAATTGGAAAAAAGAAAAGGATGAAGACACAAATTCCAAAATCAAGGATTCTCTGAATATGAAACACATAAAGCAAATGATTTTGTCTATATTTACTTACAAAAGGACAGTGTAAAAATGCTAACAACTGTATTTATTATTAAGTAAATCCAAGTATTTGGTGGTGCCAATTTGAGACAATGTGTAAACAACGTGTGAACACTTGTAATTCCTCAAAGAATGAGTAGTTTGAAACACGCATTCCATTTTAAGACACACTGAGGATGCCCTTATATGTCAAAACTTCAAAGGAGAACAGTCCCATTTGTATCATCATGTTTAAATTTTCTTTTCTCATCCCTACTGTCAATCACAAAGGATTGGGAAATGAGAGCTTTTCTTTAGAAACTCATTTTTTAATCACTTGTCAAATGCAATGGCTCAATGGAAAGAATGAGAAGATGATTAGACTCAAGTTGTACAATCAGTGGATCTAGGAGCAGTTTTGCCAACTTTGTAAAAATGAAAAATAGAGTATATTTGAAGTGTTTGAAAAAGGCAAATGAAAGTACAATAATCTCACAAGAAAGTCAACTCAGGAATGAGCCGAAAAGCTATCTGAGAAAGATTCTAATTGAAGTCATACAGCGATATGTGAAGATTTCATGGGATGTTTGGCTCTGAAGGTATACCTGATTAAGTCAGGAAAAGAATATCACATGTCACTGTTTTCCTTAGTATATCAACATTTTTTTAACAAAGGAAACTTTAAAAAGATGGTCTTGACAAAATCACTTTGCTATCTCACAAGAACTCCTGTTTCCTGTATTCATTTATCTTTCTGGTCTCTGGCTCTTCTCCAAGATGCTAGAATTTAGACCTGAAATAGTATGGTCACGTTGGCTGATAAATTTGTATTTCTTCTTCCTGACAAAAGTCTCTTCAACTTCCTTTTCCAGTTTATTCCTTGTCATTATGAGAATCAGGAGCTACAACCTGGCACTAGAACCATTGCAGTATACTGAGCTTCTTCTCACATCTATTCCCAATTTAGCACTTAAGTTGAATTCTCTAGGAGAAGACCCTGAGACCATATTTGGGGGCAAGAATCATTTTCTTCTACAAATGTTGATCTGTATGACAAGCAGGAAGCAGATTAGAAAAGGTCAGGTCTAACAAACCATGACCAAGTTCAAGGAGTAAAAGTTTAAGAAATAGGGAGTCAGGGCTGAGACTTCCTTTAAGAAGGAAAATGAGGGGCTGGGGTATAATTTGGGGAGGGGAAGGGAAGAAACAAAATTTTAAATAGGGATACAGGTGGACCCATTGCAACAAGGAGATGTACAAGACGTTATTTTGGAAAATGAACTTTACAACTTTGGTGCGTGGGGTGGGGGAAAAAGGAGGGAGATGGGGAGGGATGGGAAGGGGAAACAAAGGAGGAGGCAACAATGCTTGATAAGAAATGTACTCATTCCCTTGTTCATATAATGGTAACCCCTCTATACGGTATTTTCACAATCAAAAAGAAGGAAAATGAAAGCATATACATAAGTGTTGCCTACCAGAGGACCTGCATTGGACATCTCCCACTGTTCACTTCACCCAAAGAGAAGAACTGTGCTCCAAGCTGAGGGAGCAGACTGAGTGAAGCCACCTTGAAAACCTGTCAGGTTCATCCTGTCTGATGACTCTGTCTCCAGAGTGGGCAATATTCGTGTTCTACTCTTCCTTTTTAGTTTTTATAATTTTTAAAACAATGTTTTAAATTATCTTTAGTTGTACAAACAAGATGTCACATAACAAAGCAGTTTGTGAATGGGATGCATCTTGATCAGTGTCCTACCCTTAGGACATATTCATATTCAGTTTTACTGATTTTCTAATATATTTATAAGTGTTTATATAGGCATATAAACATATCCACATGTATCCCACATATGTATAGGTGCATGCATGTGCATAAGTATGTATATATGTACATGCATGCCATGTGCATGTGTGTTTGAGTAGTTTCAATAATACTGATTTTTGAAAGGCTGAGAAATTTCCTAATTATTTCCTAATTATTGCCTCTTAACTGTTCAACTTCCCTGTCCGTTCTTTTGTCTTTAAGTATATGCTTTCATTTTCTTTTTTTTTACATTGTTTTTTGTATGTTTTCATTGTAAAAAATGCTGTACAGAGGGATTACAGTTACCTGAGCAAGGTAATGAGTACATTCCTTTGAGAATTGTTGCCTCCTCCTTTGTTTTCCCCCTACCATCCCTTCCCTCCCACCTCCACAACTACCGCCCCCCCCTCCCCTGCCATGAAGTTGTAAAGTTCATTTTCAACATAGTGTTTTGTACATCTCATTAATACAATGGGTCAACCTGTATCCTTATTTAAGCATTTTGTTTTTTCCCTTCTCCTCCCCAAATTAGAGAAGTGTATATACAAGATGCAGGGCACTGACATCAAATACAGTGAAAATAGGGGTTATACTGTGGGGGAGGAACATACAAAGCAACAAAAAAAAATCACATGGTACATTATAAATATGTTAAAAACTGTAGCAAGAAAGAAAAGTGATATTTGTGTTTTCATTTTCCTTCTGAAAGGAAGTCTCAGTCCTGAGCCCCTATCTCTTAAACTTTTATTGGACAGTGTTTAAATATTGATAATTCAGAGTACTTTACTTTTATGATGGAACAATTTGAAAATTAAGTAATAATGACAGAGGAGGTAGTGAAATGCCAGTAAAAAGCAGGCAGTCTTTAAAAATGTACCAAAATGATAGATGAACTCATCAAGGAAACAGAAAAGTAAAATCAAGTACAGCTTCAGGTAATTTATCGTGTACCTTTTTCCTAAAACCAAGCTTTAGAAGATCTTCTTTATAAATTAATTTTCTATTTCTCCAGTCTCTTGATCTTTAAAGATAGCTTGAGTCAGGTCATTAATTGTCATGAACCACTATTTGAAAGACCAGAAGTTTTTCTGGGCTGCAGGTCCTCATGGATGCATTTCCAGGTAAACCACTGTGACCAGCCCAACTCTGAATAGTCTGATCTTTGGGCACAAATAATCACATGCATTTTTTTTATTAACTTTGTCAGTCTTTCCAATACCTTCCTGAGACAGATTTCAAGAGGAAAGATTTAGTCTCAAAGTCTTAGATGTTTAAAGTCCAGAGATGCATAGTCCCAAGGTGTTAGGCTTAGTGTGATACAGTAAATCATGGAAGAGAAAAATCTCATGACAGGAAGCAAAAATCACATAGGTTATGGATTTAGAAGACAATATAAATATACGTTTTCTGTGGTACACTCCTGCAATCTATTGTCCTGAGATCTATAAATGATAGATTATATTACTACTGGTTTTAGTCTAAGTTCCAAATTACCTAACAGTAACTTCAACATCTGGTCCTTGCACTTTGGATTTTATTCTTTAAAAGAAACAGGATATTTTGGGGTCACAGAAATAGAGATGAAGAATTCACTCATGTGTAGTGACATGAAATAGTTCTGCTGCTTCTGGATACTAATTCTCCATTCTGCTATAAATACAAACCCAGTCTAAATTAAGATTGAAAATTTCCTATTTCACATCATTTGAATGAAACTGAATTACATGCCGAGTGTCCAAACTCTAAATTCAGAAGCTCTAAATTCAGCTCCTGGACATGGAGTGAGCTGTGCATGTGTTAAATTCCAGGTTAAAAAAGTGGGTAAAAGTCTTGCTCTAAAAGCCTGTTATTAATGAAGTACTTGTTAGGTGGGAAAATGTCAAATGAAGAAGGAACTAAAGCATAGATGTATTTGCCAAAGTTCCCAAATCTCCAGGATAGGAGAAACAGTCCTCTGGTCAACATTGCTAGTCATCTATACAAAGGTCTTTGGAAGATCTTTCTTGTCTTGTATCTCATTTTCTAATTTATTGCCTGATATTTCATGATTACGGTTATTATTTTATATGGTGGCCTAAATTGGCCAGTTGTTCTCAGAAGAAGAATTAAAAAGTACGGCCCAGTTCTTTCCCCTTATTTCTTTAACATTTAAGTATTATCAGTCTGGACTAACAAAAAAGATGTTTCAATTTTAAGAAATAAAATGTTTCCATTTTCCTTCTTAGATCTCATCTTCAGTACTCCTCATTATCTAAATCTATTGGGGATCAGGCTCAAAATTCATACCAAATCCAAGAGAGACTTTGTAGACAATACTAGACTTTCAAGTTACATTTCGGCAAAGACAGCTGCTAACTGGGGAAATGCAGTCATTCATCCTAACTGCCAAACATGTAGGAAGTTCACCAGATACACTGGGTAATTGACTCACTGAGATTTGGATTCCACATATGTAACACATCTTCCTTCTTTTGACAATGCTGCCAGGAAAAGGCAGTTAGGGTTGTCCCATGTTCTAGTATTTATGAGTCCATATTGGCTCTTAAGGAGTACTTCATCCATATTAACTACCCTATAAGATAATACATTCTGGAATTTTTCCTGGAAACAATGCCTAGTTTGCTTTTCATAATTTAGCACTCACCTTTAGAAAACACTTAGTGGGAATGTCTGCAAGTTCTTTAATAAGGAAGTAAGGTATAATTTACCTGAATTAAGAGATCTGAACTCAGTGTTCAAATGACAAGAAAAAGAGAGGCAGAATGTCATAAGAATTGTTTTTTTTTTTCTTTTTTGCTGTTCTTGTTTTCTTTTTGCTTTTTTGTTTGGCTATAGGTCTTTGGCAGTGTAAGGAGGAGGCACAAAGATGGATGGACAAGGGGTAAACAAATAAAACAATGATACTTACTGGACACCATGTTGAAAATGAACTATATAACTTTTGGGTAAGATGAAAGAGAAAAACTGGGAGAAAGCGAGGGAAAAGATGACATCGTGCAAAGCAAAGTGTACTCTTCCCCTGATTTATCTAACTCAAGCTCTTCTGTTTGTTAAAATTGTTTTTCTTCTAATTTGAAAAGAAGAATTAGTATTTTCTGAACATTATAAATACACAATGACCCATGTTTGTCCTGGGACTGTGTCAAAGATCACTAGCAGATCCTTCTCTTCCCAGTTCTAATCCATGATTCTAGACATCTTCTTCCCTTGCCTGAATTTCTTCTACATATTTTTTGCTGGTTTGAGCTTTAATGTATCTCTAGCACATTTCAAGAATTTGCAATGACTTCTAATATGGTTTTTCAGTAAAAATCACATCTATGTTAAGGGGCTTTACATTTTTAGCACTTTAATCTTTGATACTAAATGTTTATTTCCCTTTGTAATTCCATCTGATTGACGATCCTGCTATTCTTGTACCCCATCCCCACAGCCCTTACATGATTTTGTCCATAGATTTACCCCTGAAGATTTCTTCAGTCAGGATTGCCTTTCTATCACCTCTCAGAGTATTCTATACCTTCTTCATATACCCTTCTTAACTCGCTGTGAGAAATCTATACATTCTTCGCACATATGTCTCCTATTTAATTTCTGCCTGGAAAGCTCACAGTCACTCCAGATTATTAAACACTCACTAATTATTAACAGTTTACATCCAACTAATAATACATTGTAATATCCTGCATTGTCTCATTACCTCAACCAATTTAGCCCTACAGGGAACCAAGGTCATTTGTATGTACCCCGGTGTAACTTGTCTCATGACAATATCCTATCTACTAAATAGTAGACAATTTAGGAACCTGTTCTGTATTTATTTCATAATCAATCATTCCTAGGTAGAACAAAATTTGACCAGTAAAAATACAGAAAGTAATCTATATGTACTAGAATTCTTAGCCAGTCAAAATTGTGTATATGTGAATGTGTGGGTCCTAGAACTCGAATTTGGGGCCTTGGCACTCTCCCTGAGCTTTTGTACTCAAGGCTACCATTTCAGCCATAGCTCCAATTCTGGCTTTTGTAGATTAATTGAGGAATCTCAGATCCTCAGAGACAGCTTTGAACTGTGATCCTCAAATCTCTGAGGATCTGAGTAACTAGGATTACAGGTGTGAGCCCGTGCTCAGACTAGTCCTAATTTTTTTATTGTGAAAATACCGTACAGAGGGGTTACAATTACATAAGCAAGGTAATAAGTACATTTCTTATGAAGCATTGTTGCCTCCTCCTTTGTTTCCCCTTACCATCGCTTCTAGTTCTAATTTTTTATACAATTATGTAAGAAAACTCTCCCCTTTAAAAATACTTGATCAGTCTCTAGGATAAGGAATCAGCTGGATCTTTGGGTAAGAGAAAGATATACAAGGAATAAGGCAACTCTTTAAATAATTAAAACAAATAAATGCAAAGATAGGGATTTGTGTTCAACATGGTTTTTTGTCTCATTTTTGGGCAAATGAATATTTGTCAGTTTAAATAAATTGAATCATTTCCAATCTCTCAGCACCAAAACTTACAGAAATTAACTAGCTTCTGAAATGAATGCATCTTTATTAGCAATGTACTGCAATAGGAGAAGATAAATATTCAGCACTACATTTACATCTTATTACAACCATCATCTTCATTTCCTCCATTTGCCACTCATAATCAAATATGGACCTTTTTTCCTTGAAAAGTGTGAGTTTATGCAATAGCAGCATTTTATTGCAGGTTTCTTCATCTTTCTAGGGAAAAATGGTCTTGTTTTTATTATGGAATTTAGTAAGTATAGTACCCACAGACAGTCAGAAAAAGAGCAAAGCATAACTCTAATAAAAACTAAATTGAGTTTTTAGTATCTTAATTTGCAAGGAGAAATCTGATCCTTCATTATACTAAATAATAATGTATAAATTATTTTAGGTGAGTTATGATGGGTATACATAAAATGTACATAAAATCAAATACAAGCCAGCTAGAACATGAAACCTATGGTCAAGCACTGTTGCAAGTACTGTAGGTGTGTGGGTTCAGTTAGTTCTCAAAATTCCTAAAGAGTAAACACTCCTGTAATGAGAAAACTGAGTCACAGAAAGGTTAAGTAACTTGTTCAATATTCTAAAACTAATAGTAGAAGAAATAAATATTAAACCTCAGCAGACTGGCTCAGTCTCTGTTTTTCACTCCCTCATCGAGCATTGTATATTAAATTCTTTAATGGCACTAATGTCGAATGCTTTGTATGGCTGAAGAAAAACTGTCATATCATGCTTAATAAGCTACCGTGACTTATTCTAAGAGCATGCAATCAGTAGGTGCTCCATTCAAAGGGGTTGAGTTAAATTTATTTCCCCTACCCTAGATCTCATAGATTAAGATATAACAATGATATGTAGAATCATTTACATTCTATATTCTGCTCTAAAATTACTCTTCAAAGTTATTGCAGCTTCTTACTGCTGCCAGCAGAAGAGGAGTTATTGTACGTTGTGAAGCAACTGCTATCACCTGCCACCTCTAGCAAGCTCCACAAAGAACTAGAGTCAGAATTTGCAGATCATCTCAGAAGCCCAGAATAAATACCAGAGACAGGATTGTTTTTTATTTGGTAAAAATGGATCATTATCAATACTTTTAATGCCACACAGAACTCAGCTAAGTGTGGTGAGTGGAAAGGCTATTTTAGCTTAATCAAATTTCCAACTACAACTTGCAGGAATATTTCAGTCCCTCTAATTCTAGTTACTTATTTTGGTTGATTATACAATAATGAAATCTAAAGGAACTCTTCTAGCAAGTACAAAATGTTAACTCCTAAAGGGGCAAAGTCACTGTGCCCTAATTAAGTGAAGTATTTAAAATCAGGGTTCATCTTACATCCATGAGAGACTAGAGTCAATGAAATAAGATTCAGCATGCTTAAGACACTGTTCTTTTGGGGATCATTGGCAGCCATTGAGGTACTGGGGGCCAGGAGCACAACTGTTTTCTCCATTAGAAATTCAAGTCATGAAGCCTTAGGTTACTTCTTTACTTTATAACAGCCACAAGTCCATCTCTGCCATTATCCATGAGAGTATTTCTTTAACAAGAAGATGTACATATTATAATTTAACAAATTTTCAAAATTACATCACCATTGTATCAACATGTACATTTTAAATTTCCTTGCATATTGGCCCTAAATATATAGTTAGAGAATAAAACCTTTTGTTTTATTTTCTGCAATTTTCTCTAAAGCCTTGCTGCTTAAGATCCTTCTGAAACTTTGTTTTCAATCCTCTAGCTGAAAAAAATTACTGTTAGTTTTACATTGAGTATATAATTGTGTATATGCTTTATATTCATGGTAGCGCACACGTCTCAGTTTAAGATTCACTTTAATTCTTGCTGACAATAAAATTAAAATGTCTCATCTGAGCTGGTTATCTCCAAACCTTGACAGGAAAACCAATAAGAGTAGTTTTGCATCTTCTCCTAGTTCTTTAGAAAATAAAAAGAATGCAAATTAAGTCAATGAGAAACCATGGGCAAAATATTTAATGAATCATCAGAGAGAACATAAAACCCTCTGTTCTTCAAATACTTATTACTATTTTTTTTCTATTAATCTGGTAGAAGTCAGTAGCTAGAGAACTGGCTAGGGTTTTTAGGCAGGTGTTTATGATTCAGACAAGTATAGCTCTCAATGAAACTCTACAGCAGAATTTACCCTAAGAGTTTTCACCTGTTACTACATTATTAAGGAACTGACATACCTTGCTCACTTGCTTTCTTTTTCAGATAGAATTCAAAGGTCACTTCTGATAGCCACCTGGTTGCACATGCCTGGATCTCCTTGCTTTGTTCTTGTTCTTTTTCATTCATTCTGCAAATCCCTCCATCTGGACTGGTCTATCAGTGCTGACACAGCGTGAGGGAAGCATTTTCTCTCCTTGTCGGCTGGTTGAAGCTCTGGTTTCTGCTCAGTGCAATGCAGACAGAAGTGGTGCACACTGCATTGAGGCCTAGCTTCTGAATATTTATTTCGATGTTGTCTATATCCTTTCATTCTGTGGTGAGTTTGTCAGTGGAGAGTGTCAAAATAGGGGAATAGGTAGTAGAGGACTATGTTTGGAGATATTTGATGCAAAGACTGCAAAGCAGAGCCCCTAAACCTCTGTGAAATGGAAAACAAGCAACCTTCACTGTTGACAGATAGTTTGCTATTTACCTTAATATAATAACTACATGCATCTGATCATACAAAATAGTATTGTCAAAATGAAATAATAGTTTTTCTTTTTTCCTGTTTTTGTTTTCTTTTTTCTGTCTGTTCATTTATTTTAAATTTTATTTTATTGTAAAGATGCTGTACAGAGGGGTTTTAGTTACATGAGTAAGCATGTTACCCCATCCCTGTTGTTCTCCCACTATCCCTTTCCTCCCCCACCTACCTCTACCTCCCCTCCAAGGTTGTAAAGTTCATTTCCAATATACAGTCTTTTGGGTATCATTGTTGCAATAGGTCATCCTGTGTCCTTGTTAGCATTTTGTCATTCATCTATATGTCATTGGGAAAGTAAGGGGAGGCACAAAAATGGAAAAATGCAGCTATAGTGCTCACTGGACAACGTGTTGAAAATGAGCTATACCAAGCTGGAAATGTGGACTAGTGGTAGAATGCTTGCCTAGTATGCATCCTTAATTAAGTTTATTTTTACAGATGTTGTATGGTAGATTCAGTCAAGAGACCAGAGAAGACATCACTTAAAAGGCTGAATTTGGAGTCTTATTGGAGCACTAGCAGGTAGCAGAGGGAACTCCAGTCACAAAGCCCTACTGCCCTGAATACAACTAGCACACAGCTTATATAGCCCCCAAACCACATGAGGTGCATGAAATTAATCTTAACAGAATAGAAAGCAAATCATATGTGAACACAAAGTGAATTTAAAAAGTAAACATCAAATCTAACAAAGATGTTAATTATAAACCAAGACAAATCAAATGTGTGCACAAGGGCAATCAAGAACCAATAATTTAAGGAGAGTAAGACTTGTCTGGAATTTACCAATTCAAAACACATTTGTAAACTATTAAACCCCCCCAAACAAAAACAAATCCTCAAAGAAACAACCACCTGATTAATAAGTGGGCTAAAGAATTAAAAAGATACTTCTCTGGAGAGTAAATAAGAATAGCCAATAGACATTTGGAGAAATATTCAAGATCTGTGGCAATAAAAGAAGTACCAATCTAAACTACATTGAGATTCTACCTCACCCCAGTTACAATGGCGATTATCAAGACAACAAACAATAACAGATGCTGACAGGGTTGTGGCCAAAAGGAAATGCTACTCTATTGTTGGTAAGAATGTAAATTTGTTCATCCACTCTGGAAAGCAGTATGGAGCTTTCTCAAAAGACATAAACATAGAGCTCTCCTAAGATCCAGCCATCCCACGCCTGGGCATTTACCGAAATGATCACAAACAAGGCCGCACTAAAGCTACCAGCACAACTGTGTTCATTACAGCAGTATTTACCATAGCTAAGATATGAAACCAAACCAGATGCTGCCTCTCAGTAGATGAATAGGTCAAGAAAATTATGTACATAGAAAGATAGATAGATAGATAGATAGATAGATAGATACATACATACATACATAGATATATGTAATGGAATTCTGCACTTCCATCAGAAAGAATGACATTACCCATTTGTAAAGAAATAGAAAGACTTGGAAAAAATTATATTAAGTGAAGTACGCCAGACCCAAAGAAACATAGGGTCCATGGCTCCCCTCATTTGTAATAATTATGTATGTCTAGGATATTCCTAGTAGAGAACCACAATAGCTCAATGGCTTTGTACATGTGACCATATAAAATTATGCTAATCAAAATGAACTCTAATATACAGAAACAAGAGGGTTTGGGGAGGTTTCTTTTTGTTTTTTAATGTACTATGTGAAATTTTCTTTTTTCTTTTTTTCCCCTTTTGGTTTATCCCCTGTTGTCACTGTGTGTGTGTGTTTGTGGGTGTGTGTATGTGTTTGGTACCCTGTGTCTTTTATATACCTTATCTTATTTTGGGAAGGGAAGGGGAACAACAAAATGATGAGAGAAAGGACAAACGGTGAACCAATGCAACAGCAATACTCATAAGACACTATGTTGGAAGTGGACTTTACAACTTGAGGGTGGTGAGGAGTCAGAGGGGGAGGGAAAGTGGGAACAATCAAAGGAGATAACAATATTCAACAAGAAATAAACTCATAACCTTACTTATGTAACTGTAGCTCCTCAGACATCACCTTTACAATAAAATAAAAATTTAAAGAAAACAGAATAGCCTCTGTTATTAAGGCCTTTTGCTAAACCCAGTCTTCTTACTTCACATAGTTTTTAATTTATTGGAAATGGGATTGTTCTAATTTCATTCTCCATCTGTTCATTATTGGTATACAAGAAACCTACTGATTTTTGTGTGTTGATTTTATATCCTGCTATTTCGCCAAAGCTATTTATCAGCTCTAGGAATTTTGGAGTAGAGTTTTCAGAGAGTTGTAGATATAAAATCATGGCATCTGCAAATAGGGATAATTTGACTCCTTCCTAATTTAGATCTTTTCCATTTCATTTCTAATTGCATTAGCTAAGCTTTCAATTACTATACCGTATAGGAGTGGGGCAAACACTGATTTTACAGGAAATTATGTTAGTTCTTTACCATTTACTATAATCTTGCCTGAGGTCTTATCACATATGTAACCTTTATTATGCTGTAATATGAATCTTATATTCCTAGCATGTCCAGGAGCTTTAACATAAAAGAGTGTTACATTTTGTCAGACTTTTTCTGTATCATCATGTGATTGTTGTCCTTGATTCTGTTTTTGTGGTGCATTATGTTTTTTTTTGTTGTTGGTATTGGTCATGGGGCTTGAACTCTGGGCATGGGCTCTCTCTCAGCTCAAGGCAAGCACTCTACTACTTGAGCCACAGCGCCACTCCCAATTGGAGAGAGGAGTCTCATAGACTTTCCTGCCAGGGCTGACTTTGAACCGTGATCCTCAGATCTCAGCCTCCTGAGTAGCGAGTATTACAGATGTGAGCCACCGACACCCAGCTGGTGAATTACATTTATTTTGTATATATTGAAGCAGTTTTGCCATTCATAGGATGAAACAAACTTGATCAAGGTATGTAAAATAATGATTATGTTTATTTAGAAAGTATTTTATTGAATTTTGCATCTTTGTCCATCAAAGAGATTGGCCTGGAGGTCTTTTCTTTAAGTCCCTATTTAATTTTGAGATAAGGCTAATGTAGCTTTGTAGAACAAGTTTGATAGTGTGGTCCCTCCCTTTCTATTTCATAGAAAATTTCATAGAAAAAATAGTAGTATTGGTTTTCTTCTATAAATGTCTTAAGGAATTCAGCTGTAAATCCATCAGAGCTTTTCTTTGATGGAAGGTTCTTTATTTCCATTTCAAATTCATGATTTGGTATAGATATATTTAAATAGTTTATATTCCCTGGGCTTTGTTTCAGTGGATTGAGGTTATTTAGGAATTTATCCATGTGTCCTAAGTTTTCCAGTTTTTTAAACGGTTAACAGAGTATTCCCTCATAATGGTCTGAATTTTATATGTGATTGTTGCAATAGTCCCTTAATTTTATTTGGGTGATTTCTCTTTTTAGTTAGATTGGTTAAGAACTTATCAAACTTGTTTATCTTCTCAAAGAACCACGTTTTAAAAACTTCTTTGTATAGTTTATTATAGACCCGACTTCATTGATTTCTGCTGTAATTAGATTTCAATCTGGCATAAGAAAAGTGTATTTTGCTGTCCTATTAAATTCTTCAATTCTCATTGCTTAAGAGGACATGTCTTTAATTAGAAGTATTTTTATTTCAGAAATCATATCAAGAATAAAAAAGTTAGAGATTTTTATCATTTGTCAGTTTATAAAATTGTTATAATAAAACAGACAGACTTTACAGCACTTTAAACTGCCGTGGATGTGTCCAATGAGAGTAGTAATACTAAATTTACTAAGATATGAGAATTTTACTGCATTATTTCCTCTCAGGGATTTCCTTTCCTTGTAAAAGGTAAAAAAAAAAAAAAAAAAAAAAAACCTGTAAAACTGCATATACTGCAAAAGTGGTTATGTTTTCAAAAAACAGTCTCTGTGCAATTAGGACTCACAGCTCCTTGTATTTTTACTGAAATGATCAAGATTATATAAAGTTCCTTAAATTTCAGGTCAACATTGACCTTGTTCGTAAGTTGAATGTGTCCATTTTCTCCCACCCAATACTTCTGTAAGTTGTTTGGTAAGATTCACACATTTACTCACAAACAAAATGAACACTGTCTTTATCCAGAAATTGCTTTCAGGTGACACAGTGTGCATACAATAATTTCATTTGCTTATTAATTTCAAGAATATTTAGTGCTGAACGACCACTGAATATGATGGCAATTAGTATCTTTTCTGCTAAATTTAGCCAAATCCTGGGTCTTAGCTTACACAAATAGCTTTTCTTTGAAGAAATTGCCCTTCATTTGAAGTACTTGTGAATTCTGTTCTATGCTTAATGTTTCTCAAACTGAACACAAGTGGATTATACAAACAGTAGGGACATATGTATAGGGTCCAGAAGGAAACATTAACACTGTGTTGATTCAATAGATGCAATTACAGCCATGCCCTATGTAAAGACAAGTTGGATTTTCTATGTAGATTTGCATATTAGGGAAATACTGTTTCTAAATATGTCCATTGATACTAATAACCTTAGAAGCTACACTAGCTTCAGCCTTCATGACTGCAGCAAAACAGTCTTGTTTCCTGCTGCTATGGGTCATTACCTTTCTTATCTTTTGTACTCAGTGTTTTTAGACCTTTTTATCTACTTAAGGCTCCTGTTCTGTATACTTCACCATTCCTTTAAATCAGCCAAGAACGTTTAGAATTTCTCGTTGTTGCTTGAGATATTCAGTCAGCCTTATATGAGGCTTTGGACTTTTTTTCCTTCATACACTTCTAAAAATCTTCTGCCTCTTCTGACTGGATAATTTCAATGCTCTTTCTGCAATTGTAGGTATTTGATCAAGCAACACTAGTCCTGCAGAGGTGCCAAAATCTATAATTTCTTATTTCTGTTGTAAGAAATTACCACAAACCTACCAACTTAAACCCACACAAATTTATTATCCTCTAGTTTAGAGATCAGAAACCTAGAAATCAGTGTGAGTGGGATGAAATCAAGTAAGAACAGACCAACATTTCTTCCAGAGCTTGTCAAAAAGGTCAGTCTTCTTGTTCTTTCCAGTTCTAAAGCTTACCTGAATTTCTTGGCTCAGCATTCTGTGCCAAGTCCCACTTGTGCACATCACCACATCTCCCTCTCTAACTCCATTCCTCCATGTCTCCTCTTACAGTGGCTCACTTTGGTACTACTGGATAATCTTCCCATCAAAGATCCCTAATCACATCTGCAAAGCACCTTTGCCTCAGTGGGAAAGCAAGCTTTGGAATTAAGACATGGACCTGTATGTGGGACCATTATTTTACCTACCATAAAATGTCCTGGTTTGCTTGGTGCCAGAAGTGAGCATAGAAGCATCAAGAACATGCAGTTCATGACTGGGCAATGGTGTTGAAGTTCTTACAGAGTTTTTAACTTTCTTTGTGAGGAGATCATGGGCTCTGAGTGATGCTACAGGTGACAGATTCCATAACATTTCCATGTAGCGGCGCTACTCTCCTATATGATAGGACGCAGAGATCATCTTTGGACAATTATTAGGTTTATGTGAGGTCACAGGAGAGAGGCTGTCATGATGGAGTGAGTCAGAACCTGATAAGAGACTGAACACGATCTTCTGTTTCTTTTCTTTGTCCTCTTTCTCCCTTTCTTTTGCTTCTAGAACTCTCAGACAGCAACACATTTGAAATTCACTGAAATGGTTAATTCCAGAAATGGATGTGTACTTCAGGTGGTAGAGTACCAGCCCGTAGTGAAATATGTAAGCAAAAGTGTAAGACCCTGAGTTCAAGCCCAACCCCCATCCCTCAAATGCCCAATCCCTAATATATATAATCTAATTTCTTTCTTATCATATAACAAGATACTAAAATTTAAATGAGCAAGGCAATTTCTGTGTAAAGAACTGATCATTTATTTTTAAAATACGGCAAGTACTTAATATTTCTTCCCATATCAAAATGTGTATGTCATCTTTAGCAAAGATAACCTGCATCAGGGTGGAATTTATCTGAACACCACAGAAAACAAGCCATTTATTAATGCCATCAGTTTTGAGGAAAAAGAAGGGAAGTGTTCTCTAGTCAGGGGATCTCTTCATGTCACCTCATATATTTAATCCCTGTCATACTTTTATCCTAGATTAATTTGTGGTATTAGCAGTGCTTCAGGTTTCAAGCTCTCCTGCCCTTTCCCATATGCATTTGCTCAACATTCTTCTCCAAGAATGCTTCTCTATGGTTGCTTTTAAGGGCCGGATAGGAAAAGCTAGGAACCTAAAAGCAAATCTAATTTCAGCTGGCAGGACTCCTGAAGATTCCTGATTCCTCTTGCTCAATTCAAAACCCCCACCAGAATCTTCGTTGTCTTTGTGTATTCAACTTCTTGAATAGCATTGTTTATAACTTCTTTGGTTCAAAACTATCTACCCAAAAGGAAACTCTTCCCATCAATTCAGGGGGACTCCTGTGTCTAATATCTCACTTTTTTTTATTTCTTATGGATCTTGAACCCACTTGGTGCACTGGGGGAATACACCTGTCCTGTCATCCAAGTTCCCATGGAGCTCTTGCGATCCTTATTGTGATTTAAATTCTCCTTTTCCTCTGGTTGGGTTTGCTTGTTTGGTAACGCTGGCACTCCAATCTCAGGGCCTCCTGGATGCTGGGGAAAAACTCTACCTCAGAGGATCTTTCAGCATTATCACCAAGAGACTGCTGCACGCTATTTCAGACAATCTGTCAAATTAATAAAACACACACACACACCTTATTCAAAAGGGCTAGATCATTTTGTTAATCTTCTCATAGTTATTACTTAAAAGAAAATATTAAAATAACAGAGTTTAGTGCATTCTAGCATGTAATTTGCCAAACTCCTTTACTACACAAATAAGACTTCCATAAACAGTTTCCCTGCAAACACATACAATCTTGTGTTCTTCTTTATGCGGTCCCCCTCTGTATCTCTCAGGTCCATAGCACCAAACTCCCCTAACTGCTCTTGGGACTTCAAATCCTGAGCAAAATAGTTAAAGAAAAAATCCCTGAAAAGCTAAGGAACACAACAGGCATCCGACACACTGAAGAGCTTTAAGAGACAGTAAGGCAGCTTCAGTGTCCTCATTAAATACCTCTCTTACTGGCAATCTGGGGCTTGATGGCTGTCTTGTGAACTATCGGAAATAATTGTAGTTACAATTTTATTAGACTCTGGGGGATATCGTTATATTTTCTCTCATCTTCATTTTAAGAACATTTTGTTGTGGACTCTATGCATCTAAATTCAGGAAATGAGCTCAGAGCACCTCCTAGCCATTATGCATTAATGAGTATCCTGCAGTAGGCTAAACATTATTTACAGGAAATGCATGCTACACATTCTATGCTTTCAGACTCTTACCATCTACAGCCACAGGATGCTGCTAGTTACGTTTTTCAACATGAATTTTTATATTTATTTCTCCCTCTTATGGGTAATGAAATTTTTTAAGACGCCAAATATTCACTTTTATTGAACCCATGTGCATTTCAAACGTGAAGTTGGCAGCAGCATTCCTCTGTCCTGTCTCTTTTTTAAACTATAAGATTTTTTTCTCCATTTTGGTCCCTTCAGGTGAGATTCTGGACACCTGAATGAAAAACTGTAAGTATTTCCAAAGCACTAGTATTTTCAAGAGTCACTGAAGCCTCAGATGAAAGTGGAAGATTCTTGCTTAGAGGATTTTGTTTCTGGTGGGGGTAGAGGATTTCATTACAAACTAGAAGAAAACTATGTTTTCTACAATGTTAAATTGGACCATATCTTTATTAAGAGCAAGTAAGTGATCAAAGGCAGATCAATTGTGAATCATAACAAAGAAAAACACTCAGATGTCCCACAAAACAGTTCATGGCCTGTGTCTAGCTTGTTTGCTATAAAATTTTGGGAAGGGCTGGAAGTGGACTACTGGCTATGAACATGTCCACAGATTTTGAGTCATGATATGAAATAGATTCTGCTGCATTCATGACTTTGAGCTGTTAAAGCTTTCTCATTCATTTCCCTCTCATTAGATAGAAATTGCAAAAACAATCATCCTACCAAAATTGTGTTTACCTCATAAGGCGTTGGGAAGAATTAAAGACAATAGATTATACAGAATGTGAAGAACAGATTTGCGCTCTAAAACATCCCCTTACCCAGGGGGAGCTGAACAGTAAAAGTCTCATTTGAAGATAATGAAATACATCTGAAAAGCTCTTTACCATTAGAATTTGTTACAAGAGCAGAAAGTTTTTACTTCATAGTCTGAAAGAAACTTGGAAAATTAAAAGCCTGCCATGTATGGGCTTGCTCTCTAAATTCAGATCAACAGGTCTTCCTCTTTTCCTTCTTTCCTCCTAACAGTACCTGATCCCTTTAAGACGGAACAAGTCAGAACCACAAATCAGAAATTCATCTACTCTTCACCTGCAGCCAGGCAGCCAAAGTTGAATGGTGAAGCACATATAATACCCTTAAGACTGGGATTAATGTATCTGAATAGGCCTATCTTTTTGCATGTTTGGTAAGTTCTCTGCTAGGATTATGTTAAATAAATTTCCTAGACCATTAACTTCTGTCTGTAGGTGCTCCTCTACACCCATTATCCTCAGATCAGGCCTGCTGACGGTGTCTTCCAAATGTTTTATAGATCTATCATATTTCTTGGATTTGTCTTGGATAGTGGTATGTTCTTTTTCTATAATATCTAGACTGTCTTCAAACCCAAAGATCTGATCTTCTGCATGGTCTAACCTACTGTCAAGACTTTCTACTTTGTTTTTAATTTCCTTTCCTTCTAATTGGTTGGCTTTGAGGCTTCAAATTTTTTGTTGGATCTTTGTTTTAGATCTTGTATGAACATCTTTACTTCCTTAATTTGGTGTTCAGTGTTTATTCTCAAATCACTTAGTTGACTGGTTATGGTTTCCTTGGACTCCATTCCTTTTGTCGGGCTCCACTCGGCATTGCCTTTGTGGCCTCCCTGTATTCCCTCAGCGGTCTGTTTATGAATGACAGGAATGTCTCCATTGATCTTTGTCTATTCTCATCCCACTCATGCAATTCCTTTATTACTCTTTGATTAGTTGCCTCTTGCTCACACAATTCCTGTGTTAATCTTTGATTAGCTTCCTCATGCTCATGAGATTCCTTTATTAATTTTTGGTTACACTCATGCTCATAAAGTTCCTGTGTTAATCTTTGGTTAGCCTCGTCTGGCTTCCTATCACAGGCTTTCAATCTTTTCATTCACCGTGTTTACCAATAGTGTTGGTAGAGCTTTTTGGGAACTCTCCACCAATTTCGTGCTAGAACACTATTTTAAGGCAAGCATCAACCTGACTCCAGTAGTTGCACAGATTGATTGACACAGTCAAAATGGCTGCAGATACAATCTATTTCAACAGATACAATCTAATGCAACATCAAACAACTATGGATTAATGGGCTAGAATGTCAAAGAGGGATTCAGCAGACAAGAAATTAATAGGTTTAGGGAGAATTGTGGGGAAAAATAGGAATACAGGAATGTGGATAAGTAAAAGGAAAAAGTGAATTTAACCAAGCCCTAATTTCAGAGAGGAAACGGAATCAAAGCAGACACCCTGAAAACATTGCAGGAAGATGTAGGAGAAACCCTAGGTCTCACAGGCACAGGTCGAATATTTTTAAATAAGTTTTTATTGTGAAAATACTGTACAGAGGGGTTACAGTTAATTGAGCAAGGTAATGAGTACATTTCTGATCAAGCATTGTTGCCTCCTCCCTCCCACCTTCTCAACTACAACTCCCCCTTCTCCTGCCTAAATTGTATCATTTTTTAGACATAGCATCTTGTACATCTTATTGTTGCAACCAAGATGAAACTTTTTAAATAGAGACCCAGAAACACAACAAATCAAAGAAAGGTTGGACAAATGGGATTGCATGAAATTGCAGAGTTTCTGCATGACAAAAGACATAGCTAGCAAGACCAATAGAAAGCCCACTGATTGGGAGAAGATCCTCACTAGCTATACAACAGATGAGGGTCTCATATCTAAAATATACTTAGAACTCAAAAAATTAAAGTCCCCAATGACAAATCCTCAAAGAAACAACTGCCTGATGAACAAGTGGGCTAAAGACTTAAAGAGAAACTTCTCTGAAGAAGAAAGAAGGATGGCCAATAGACACATGAAGAAATGCTCAACCTCCCTAGCCATAAAAGAAATGCAAATCAAAACAACATTGAGATACCACCTCACCCCAGTTAGAATGGCAAAAATCAAGAACTCTAATAACAACAGATGCTGGAGGGGATGTGACCAAAAGGGAACCTTACTGCATTGTTGGTGGGAGTGTATACTTGTTCAACCACTTTGGAAAACAGTATGGAGGTTCTTCCAAAGACTCCACATAGAGCTCTCCTATGATCCAGCAATCCCAATTTTGGACATTTACCCAGATGATTACAAACAAGGCCATACCAAAGCTACCAGCACAACTATGTTTATCATAGTATTATTTACCGTAGCTAAGATATGAAACCAACCCTGATGCCCCTCAGTAGATGAATGGATCAAGAAAATGTGATTATATACATATATATATATATATATATATACACACACATAAATATATGTATACACACAATTCTGTGCCTCCATCAGAAAAAATGATATTGCCCATTTGTTAGGAAATGGAAAAACTTGGAAAAAATTATATTAAGTGAAGTAAGCTAGGCCCAAAGAAACATAGGTCCCATGGTTTCCCTTATTTGCAATAACTAGTACATGTATAGGATAAGGAGAAAAGGCCAAAAGCTATGTACATATGACCATATAAGATGATGAAATGAACCCCAAGATAGGGATGCAAATATCTTTTTTCTTTCTTGCTCTTGTTTCTAACATTTATAACGCACCATGTGATTTTTTGGTTGCTTTATATGTTCCTCCTCCACGGTATAACCCCTGTTTTCACTGTATGTGATGACAGTGCCCTGCATCTTGTATATTCACTTCTCTAATTCGGGGAGGGGAATGGAAAATACAAAATGCTTAAATAAAGATACAGGTTGACCCATTGTAACAATGAGATGTACAAAATACTATGTTGAAAACGAACTTTACAACTTCATGTGGTGGGTAGTTGTGGAAGTGAGAGGGAAGGGATGTAGGGGGAAAACAAAGGAGGAGACAACAATGCTCAATAGGAAATACATTCATTACCTTGCTCATGCAACTGTAACCCCTCTGTAGACTATTTTTACAATAAAAAATGTACCAAAAAAGATTAGGATTCAGTTTTTAGGGTCTTTTAAATATAGGATCATATCATCTGCAAATAGGAATGTTTTCATGCCTCCCTATTTGGATCTCTTTTTGTTTCTTTCTCATTCCTTCTAGTTTTGGCTAGTATTTCTACTACTACATTGAACGATAGTGATGACAGTTGACATCCCTTTCATATTCCTGATTTTAGAGGAAAGAGTTTCAGTTTTTCCTTATTTAGTGTGGCACTGGCTATAGGTTTGTCATACATATCTTTTATTATACCATCCTCCTCTGAGGTTCTGCTGAACTTTGATCATAAAAGGCTGTTTGATTTTTATCAAAGTCTTTTTTTCTACATCTATTGAAATGATCATATGGTTCTTGCTCTGATTCTGTCTCTGCATTTAATGACTTAAAAATATGTTGGACTAGCCTAAAATTAAATCAACTTAGTGGTGGTGTGCAATTGATATTATTGTAGAATTTGGCTAGCACATGCTTGATGAAGGAGTTTGTAACTGTGTTCATCAAAGAGACTACTCTCTAGTCCTTTTTGTTATATCCATGTCTGGTCTGGGGATAATTGCATACCCTTTGGAAAGTTCAGTAGTGATCTCTCCTTTTCTATTTCATAAAAAAATTTGAGTAGGCTAGATTGTAAATTTTAGCAATGAAACCATTAAATCTTGGGTTTTTCTTGGGCTCTTCTTCCATTGCTTATTGTAGACATGTTTAAGTGATTTTTATGCTCTCTTGATTTTGTTTTATTTTGGTTACCTCGAAATACACTCCTTTCTATTATATGGCCCAGTTTGAATAAATGTTGTGAAGTATTCTTTAATGATGTTCTGGATTTAAATTGTATTTGTTGTGATATCCCATTTTCATTCTTAATTTATTTGGACAATTTTTCTTACACTTTTGGACAAATTAGCTAAGTATTGATCAATCCGTTTATCTCTTCAAAGAACCAGATTTTTTATTTTGTAGATTCTTGAATAGGTTTTTAGTCTCTATTTCAATGATTTCTGCCTTAATCTTGGTTCTTTCTGTTTATTGGTTTGGGGTTGGTGTTCTTATTGTAAGAGTTTGATGTGCATTAGAGTGTTCATTTGAGATCTCTTTGTTTTATTGAGAACTCATAACTATAAAATTTCCTCTAAGAACTGCCTTTGCCAGGTCCCAACACTTTTGAAAGGTTGTGTTTTCACTTTTATTGAATTCTAGAAAAGTTAGGACTTTCACTGTTTTCAATGACCCACTCACTCATCATTCAGCTTTGTATGTTCATGCTTCATGGGTTTGAAAAGTGCTGTGTTTTCTTTATTTCTGTTAACTTCTGATTCCATTAGGGTCTGACAGGATATTGGGGTTAATTTTATTTTATATTTGTGGAAATTTATTTTATGTCCTAGAATGTGACAATTTGGAAAATGGTCAGTATTTGTTAATTTTCTTTTATACCTATTGAAATATGCTTTAAACCCTAGAATGCTATAATTTGGAAAATGTTCAGAATTCAGAATTCCTATTAAAATGTCTAGTCATATCATTTCTCTGTACAAACCCTCTATTACTGACTTTTATTTTTCCAAGCAAGCTTACTCAGGCCTAAGGCTTTTCACTGTCTGTTCTCTCTGTCTAAAGCAAAAAAGTAATTTGTTAACTTTAATGATACTCAGACATCAACTTATCATCGAGAGCTTCCATAACCATTTACAAAATAACACCAAAATCTCAACTCAGCAGAGCTTAGCCCTGTATTTGATTATTAGTTTCTTTCAGGCTCTTTCTTTACTTACCATCCTAGTATATATTGTCCATGTGAGAAAGTCTTCAAAATTTTGTCCACAGCAGCAAGAACCATGTTAGGTAATAGAAGCTCAACAATTACTCCTCATATGCATGATTAAATTACTAACATATATCCTCGTTATATTGTTTGGAGTTTTTAGGCAAAGCAAGTTAAGATCTTAGGATATAGATGAAGACAATGGAAACCAATAAAACTGTATTAGATTAATAGTACTCTGCATGATTTTATATTTAAAAAATAATTTTACTATGGCTGTGTCATGAACATCTGTTTATAGAAGAAACTGAAAAGGTACCTGTCAAGTTTGAACATTGTACATTACAGTCATGCCAGTTCACTGGTGGTACAGACTCAAATAAGGATTCATAAAGCCAGCATTGCTCAAGAAACAGGGTTAGCACCAAAGAAAGCATTATCTCTGTAGTTCCTAAATGGAATCAGGGGAGAGAGCTACAAAGAACTAATTTGCTATGAGTCTCTTGTGTCACTGTAAGTCAGAAGGCACTAATTGCCTTTTGTCTTGGACTCTCTGTTCAAGGAGTAACCTGGGACACATGGCTTTCCTCTTTATAACAAAGGGCACATTTACTTACAGCTTTGGAAGATAGGAGGGTGTATCTCCCCCATTTTTTTCTTCAAACTTTGATGTCTTCTCCCATGCAACTTACTGAATATAGAGGTATCACCTTGCCTTCTGTACTTCCCTATGGGTCCTGGAGCCCAGGATAATGGTACACAAATGTAGATAATTTGGTTATCACTGCTGCACAAAGTGATACATTGTCTCTCATCTCTGATCTTGAGACTTAATGCTATCAGCATCCCATCCATGAACTTGTGACAGGCTAATTTATTATCTTGCAAACAGGGTAAGATCTTTCACAGTACTTGATAGTTCTCATGATGACAATAAAATGCTGACAAAGACTTTTTTGTCATGGGACTTGAACTCTGGGCCTAGGTGCTGCTGTCCCTCAGCTCTAACATTCTACCACTTGAGCCACACCACCACTTGAGCCATAGCACCACTTCCAGTTTTCTGGTGGTTTCTAGGAGATAAGAGTCTCACAGACTTTCCTTCCCAAACTGGCTTTGAACTGTGATCCTCAGATCTCAGCCTCCTAAGTAGCCAGTATTACAGGCTCCCATCAAGATCTTTTTATAAGATTAAAAAATGAAGAGCTTATAGACTGATAGACAAAGCTTCATGGAAGTCCATAGCAATCAATAGTGAATATGCTGATCAAATTGAAGAAGAATGGACAATAAATGGTCTATCACCATTTGACATCAATGAGAAGAAACTGACTTTGAAACTGAGGTTGCCAGGATCAAGAGCCAGGTTCCATCAAATAAAGGATATGTTTTGTTGCTATCTGTCCTCGGAACCCAGGAACTTGAGAATGTAATGGTCAGATTGAGTCAACTGCATAGTAGTAAGTAGATTTGTGTGTCATCTAATTCTTTTAAATGTCTCCATCCATTCAGACAAGAGGTAAGAGAGGTTTAGGCAAGACTAGGCAAATACATAACCAGCTTGATGTTGGAACATGATCAGATCAGTCTGCTCAATGACTTATGTTGAACGATAAAATTGTCCCCTATTTCTGCTTATAGACTAACACAGAATTGGTGCTAATTCTAATACATCCTTCTTTCTTGGATTAATGCCCTCAGCCAAGTAGAAAGGTCAGTACAGAAATGGATGTTTATGAGATTTGTTTAGCTAATTAGGGCTAAGTTTCCAGACTACAGTCATTACTTCAGTTTAGAGTCTTGTTGGTAATAGCCTCAATTAAATGCTACATAGGACAAATTAAAAGCATGCCTCCCCGGCTTCTGTCAGTCAGATTTAATAGATTGGTTATTGGAGTGAAATATTCAAGGTGAATTCACAAGGCAAATATTCCTGGATGCTATCTCTTTATAAGACTGACATTTCTGCTAATGTTGTGAATAGGACACTAACTTTCCTTAGTCTAGAAAGCATTCTGAGTTCAATCCTAGTACTACCCACAAGAAAAGCATCTATTTGTCCAGAGAAAAATGAAACATTCAATGATCCCCTTTCTAAAATAGAGCTTAGTGGTATGAGGCAGGGGGTTAGGGGGTAGGTGGCGGAGGAGAAGGAATAAGGCTTTCTGTGTTATTGTATTATTGCTATCAAAATTACTGATTCTTACAAAAGTGAGATGGCAAAGAAAAAAATCAGGATCAAGAAGAGCGTGGTTCATCATGGTTAGGTCCTGAGAAGAATCTATAAGTGTTATTATTAGAATGCTTGGATTTCGGAAAATGCCATAGTTAAGATGCACAGTTCATTCGATAATTACTAACATAAGGTGCTGGTGAGCTCAGGGAGGGAGCTTTGGGGACTAGATATGTCTTCCCATATTCAATCCATTTGACACTTATTTAATGAGCCCCTGGATGTGTCAGCTTTTATTCTACAATCTTCTGACAAAGTAAAAAATCAACAAAAAGAATCTGTGTTCTGCTCTTAGGAAATTTGTATTCTAGTAGAATATTACAACATCACATAAGTACATGAAACAAATGGTGTTTCAAATAATGACATGCCATAGAGAAAAATAAGCTGGCAAGAGTGAGCAAAACAAAAGTGAGAGGGTGTAGAATAAATGGGCATAGGGAACATTTGATAAGTGACACAACAAAAGTATACAGTAGGCAAGGGGGTAAGAAGAATAAATACCTGGATGTAGATATCTCGATGACTCTAAGTAGTGAGAAGGTCCTGGGCTGAAAGCCAGACGCTAAGTTCAATGGCCAGTGTACTGTGTATTTAGAGTCAAATAGAAAAGGGGTCACAGGGATAATGAGGCTGCAGTCATGAAAGCATGAGGCTGAATCCCACTGAGATTCAGGGAGCCATAGTCCTTACGGGGATTTTAGCGTCTGTCTCCCTGATGAGAAGTAGTTTCTGAGCCTGGATGGATGACTGAATAGATCAAGAAGAGCAGGGAAATGTGAAAGACTTAAGAGAGGAGAGAGCAGAGCTGTGGCCATGCCATAGGGCAGCAGAGAAAGATGGAGGTACTTCACGTAGGAACACAGTGCTTCTCCCAGAGGAAGGGGGGAAAGGTAGGTTTGATAAGATTTCTTCTCACAGCTAAGAGGCAGGTGGGGCCCTGGCCGAGGAAGAAATGAAGCTTTAAAGAACATGTAGGTCCTTTGGACTAGAAAATGTAACACGATTGCCGGCAGTGTGGAGTCGTGGGGAGCACTGTGACCGCGAATGGCAGATGAGATTCCTTATCATGGGCGTGCATTTTTTTTTTCTCCAGGCTAAATTCAATGGGCAGTGCAGGTGTGAGGTAAGATAGTCACTTGATTGTATCTCAACATAACGTTTTTCTTCCCAAGTCTAAAGGGCACTCAGAAACATCAGCCAACTTCAATTCCCTGCATAGCCTGCATTAAAAATGTACTTCTGTTTCTTAAGATGTCCAAGTGGTGTTTTTTTGTGTGTGCTGTTGTTTTTCTTTCTCATATGGGGTTGTGAGAGAAGACATTTCTTCTTCACTCACAGCCCTGCCATCCAAATAGAAATCAGACTGGAGACTCATTAGTTAATTAAACATCTCATTTATTAGATCCCTAAGGTAGAACAATCATATTTATGCCAGTCATTCAGGTGGATGGACCTATACATATATGTTAACATGTTATAAAACAAGGCAAGGTGTGGCCAAGGCTCAGGGAGCTCATACCTGTAATCCTAGCTACTTAGGAGGCTGAGATCTGAGGTCCAGTTCAGAGGCACTCCATGGAAGGAGAGTCCAGGAGACTCTTTATCTCCAATTAGCCACCAAAAAGCCAGAAGTGCAGCTGTGACTCATGTGGCAGAACACTAACCTTCAGCAAAAATGCTCAAGGATAGCACCAGAAATAAGTTCAAGCCCCAGGACCCACACACCTCCTTTTCCCTCCAGATATTTTCTGAATATATAATAAGATTACAAATATTTGTATTTGCTTATACTGACAGACTCTGTGTGTATGTGTATGTGTATGGGCATGCAAACGCAGGTAACCACCTTGGGCAAAGAAGTAGCTGGTCACTCAGGTTGCATGCTCTCTTCACCTTTTGCTGTAGCTTTTTGAACGTGATTACATTGGCATCTATACTAGAAGACAAAGGATGGGGGAAAAGTGGTTTTATTTAGTATTTTTCATAAAATGTTTATAGTGAGAAAGTTGTGAATTTTTCTGTAAGACAAATTCTCATATTTTTGAGATGCTGGATATTGAAATCGGGGTCTGGTATATGTCAACTACTTTAACACATAGGTCACACCGTGAGCCCTTTTGTTTTTATTCTTCTTTTAGAGAATAAAATCTTCTCACTGCTTTTTTTCCCCAGACTGGCTTCAAATTCATAATCCTCCTTCCCTCATTGTATTTGAGTGGCTAGTATTCTGTGAGCCATCATAACTGGCTTATTTAAAAGGATTTGTTTTTGCAAGACATTGGTTCCTCAGGCCTTTAATACTAGCTACTCAGAAGGCTGAGATCTGAAGATGGAGGTTTGAAGCAACCTTGGGAAGGAAAGTCCATGAGACTCTTATCTCCAAATAATCTCCAAAAAGCTGCAAGTGGAACTATGGCGTAAGTGGTGGAGCACTAGCCTTGATCACAAAAGCTCAGGAACCTGAGCACTGACCCTGACTTCAAGCCTCAAGACTGGCACACACTCTCTGTCTCTCCTCCACCCCTCTCTCTCTCTCTCTCTGACTCTGTCTCTCTCTCTCTCTCACTCTCTGTCTCTCTCTCCATCCACACTTCCATATCCTAGTTTTTGGCTGATCATCATTTGTGGACTTTAAAAATGCAACTTTCTCTACACCTACTCCAATCAAATCCATTCTCCATGGTGGACCGACTACTATTTATGGCCTTGTAATATGCCATTGTGATAAACATCCATGTGTTGTTGAGCATCTCGACTCATTTCATAGCTTGCCTACTGCAAATCGTGCTACAAAAACCGTGGCATACAGGAATCTGTTACACAATGCTGACGTTGTTTCCTTTCTATACCTAGGAGTGGCACAGGTGGATGGAAGATAACTTTTAGTTTCTTGATAACCTTTGTACGAATTCCCACCAGCATTGTGTAAGGGTTTCTTTTTTCTCACATCTTTCCCAACATTTTTTTTGTCTTTTGTTGTGGTTTGTTGGTTGGATTTATTTTGATAAAAATAAATGACGAATGAGTCTTGATATAGCTTGTTTTTGTGTGTTTCCTCTCCTCTCTTCCTCTTCTCTCCTATTCCTTTAACATCTTTTTCAAGAATCAACTGGCCTGGGGTGGGAAGGTGACTCAGTGGTAGGGCGCTTGCCTTGCAAGCCCAAGGCCCTGGGTTCGATTCCTCAGCACCACATAAGCAAAAAGAAAAAAGCCGGAAGTGGCGCTGTGGCTCAAGTGGTAGAGCGCTAGCCTTGAACTGAAGAGCTGAGGGACAGTGCCCAGGCCCAGAGTTCAGGCCCCATGACCGGACCCAAAAAAAAAAGAATCAACTGGTCTGACTTTATTTCTGGGTTCTCTTTTGTTGTTCCTCTGGTGTATGTTGTCTGTTTTCCTACATCAGTACCATGCTGGTTTTGTTAGTATGGCTCTATAGTATAATTTGAAACTAGGTCTTATGCTGCCTCATCATTATTCTTTTTTGCTCAGGATCATGTTGGTTATTTTTGTATGCACTTGGGGATTTTTTCTAGCTTTTTTCCCTGATTGGGTCTCACTCAGGCTTCATCCTCTTGCTTCTTTCTCCTGAGTGGAATTACAGGCATGGTCCACCATCCCTAGATCTGGCTTTTGTTGTTCTGTGAAGAATGCCATTAATATCTTTATGTCCTTGGTATCTTATGTCATGCTTTCATTGAATCTGTAGATGAACACTTTAACACATTAGTTCTCCCTGAAATCTTGTCATTTGCATGAACATGGATAGAAGTAGAGGTCATAATGTTAAGTGAAATAAGCTACATGTGAGAAGCAAGCGTCACGTGTTTTCTCTCCTATGTATAAGCCAGAATAATGTTAAAAAGATAACCTGGATGTAATTTAGGGACTGCAAAGGAAGGGTATAGAGTTCAGACAAAAAGTGTGGGGGCAGGGGAGGGTTAGGATAGTTGAGAAGTTGGGTGCAAAGACAGCACAAATACTCATATATGAAACTGTGTCTCTCCGCCCCCACCCCCATCTAGCCATGGGGAACTAATTTCATTATCTTTAATGATACCTTGTTTCCATTTGTCTACATTTCTTCTAGTTCTATCATACAGGTGATTTGCCTGACAATCTTAAATCCTTCAGGTATCACAAAGTGTTTTGCAAGTCCCTCTTCCTCCCCAGGGTTAGGTGATTTGTGTACTCTCAGAAAACACACTTTCATCATCATGATGTACTTCATTTATTCCTTGTCATGTTTAAGCTCACGGAGGACAGCTGTGGCCTGTCTTGTTCTACCGTTGCTCTTGTACATTTCATAATGCTGGGGTCCTGGTCAATATTCACTATGTCTAGTTGAATAAATCTATTTTTTGTGCATTGAAATAGATACAAAATTGTGTTTCAACTATATATAGCTGCATATACAAAGAGAGCTGACACATTCAGGTTATATTTTTCCTGGGATGATTTGAAGGTTTGGGTATTTTCAATTCATAATAGCTCATGGTTTCATTTTCTAAATGGCCTTAATTAAGCATCTGTATAAGATCCTGTAAAGCTTATAAGCTGTCTCTTAAGACTCACAGATACATCTAAATGAACCTACAATTAAACGATATAAACAGCATGGTAGCAGGGTGAACTGAATTTAGGCAACCTGAGAGGCTATTCTTAGAAATGCTATTTTCTAAGCATTCCTTGTACAGAGGCTATGGGCTTGGTTGTTTTTGCTCAACTGCTGACATAGGTTATCAGATGCATTTAAGAGTGTGTTGCACACCAAAAACCACTAGTGGGATCTACCCACTTTCCTCTTCTGAGCCAGTGACATGAGCTTCCTCAGTGGAATCCAACACGGTTGGTTGAGTCTCTGTCTCTCTCTCTCTTTCTCTCTCCCTTTCCCTCTCCTCTGTGTCTCTCTGTCTGTCTCTCTCACCCCCCTATTACTGCCTCACACTCTGAGATAATGTTAATGACAATATTTTTCATAATTCTGGACATCCTTGAATGATTATACTAGTTCTCTTGCCTTGAAATGGCAGGGGGCTTTAAAATTTTTTTTTAAGTATATGAGAAGCTAAGCCTGAGGGTAGGAATTCCTGGCAGCAGAGGAAAGAGGAGGCATCCTTTGCCAGCACCATCTGCTTAATTTTCCGAATAATCTAACACCTGCCAATGAGATACATCTTGATTCCTAAAATGGCTTAAAATTGTTGAAACACCAACAATAACTCCTCTCAAGCCCCTCGCTCTCATTACCGGGAGGATAACTTTTCAACCTTGTGTGTGTACTCTAAAATGAGGTGTTTGCTGATACCTGTTAGGGACACCTTCATTGCTACTAAGTCCTCTTTCCCGAGAGTCTACAGCATTCTTGTCACACTATTTGAAATAAGAGGCTGATTAAGTAACAGGTCTGTGAGAGAAATAAACCTTTCACTTAGAAGAACAACCATTGATATATTTCCTGGCAGGCTGAGTGCCCGAAGACCTATTTCCTTACTTTCCCATTTCTTCTTAATCATCCTTTAAAGATAACTCGTAAGTATTTATACCACCATCTCTTCACAAGACTGAAGGAATGCATGGATTGTAATGTAAAAGTGTATCAAAGTGACTAAGAATGATGACCAAGGTTTAAACATGGTCTTTCAACTCAGGATTTTTTCCAAGAGAGTCTTGGCTGGTTTTCAAAAGTTCTTCATGGCTACAATCTGTTACTAGCTCAGTAACTTTGTGGAAGTAAGCAAGATTGAAGGCAGAGGGCTTATGTCAGAGAGCTCAGCAAGTTTGGTAATGTGGCCCTTAAAGTCACATATCCCTTCTGAATTAGTGCATATTAATAGAGATTTGGATCACTAGAAGAACCATGATTTACCCAATACCCCTATCTCTCCCAATGCCAAAGGGTGACATTTCTTAACAAAAATTAAGGCTTACAACTGATGTACAATCTGGTACATTCTTTGAGGACATAGAAGAAATGGGACAAACTGTTTTTATGTATTTTACAATATTATCCATAATTGACACATAAATGTATTGGTCATATTAATGGTGTTTCAATACATGTATACATTAGATAATGCTTTATCAGGTTAATCATCTTTGCTTTTTGAAACAAACAGTACACTGTTATTAGGTGTAGTATGAACTCTGTTTTTATATTAACTCTGGGAAACAAGTTCTAAGGGGGAAGCTGTGCAGAAATAGATACACTGTAGTCAGACTGATTTTATTGGTTATTAAGATCCAATACGTGAAACAGATTTTAAGAGGTAAAAGCATCAAATTCTAGTTGTTCTTGTTAAGTAAGATTCACAAGAGTAAGAAGTAGATGGTTGTAGTCAAAGAATAGACAGTGAAGACTGGCATTGTTCTCATAACAAATCTTTCACTGGTAACATAATACTTTAGCAATGTATTTTCGTGTGTGTGTGTGTGTGTGTGTGTGTGTGTGTGTGCGTGCGTGTATGTGTGCACACACACACACTTGCATACACTGGTCTTGGGGCTTGAACTCAGAGTACTGTCTCTAAGCATTTTTATTCAAAGCTAGTGTTGTACCACTTGGGCACAACTCCACTTTTGGATTTTTTGCTGGTGAATTGGACATAAAAGTCTCATGAAATTTCCTGCCTAGGCTGACTTTGAACTGTAATCCTCATATCTGAGCCCCCCAAGTGGCTAGGAATACAGATGTGAGGCACTGAAGCTAGCTTTTTTTGTTTGTTTTTTTCTTTAAAACAAGACTAACTCACCATATAAGATGGTGCTAAGCAAAATGAACTCCAAGATGTGGACACAAGAGGTTTTACTGTATTGTTGTTGTTCTCAATGTACTACATGATTTCTTTTTTCTTTTGGGTTTTCCCCCATTGTCACTGTATTTAACTTTGGTACCTGGGTATTGTATATACATTTATCTGAACTTGGGAAGGAAAGAAGAACAAACAGATGGTGAGACAAAGGATAAAGGGGGAACCTATGCAACAGCGATCCTCACAAGACAATATGTTGGAAATGATCTGTACAATTTGGGTGTAGGAGAGGGGAAGAGCGAAAAAATGAGGGAGGGGGTAAAAAGTTAGACAAGAAATGTAATCACTACTTAGGTAACTAACCCCTCTGTACATCACCTTGACATTATTTTTTAAAGCATAATTCAAACACTCCAATGAAGATTTTTTTAAACATGATAAATATGTAATTTGGGGACAAATTTTTACCCATGGAAATCATTATGTATTTTGAATTTCATTGAAATAATTATTTTGGTATTCTTAATGTAGGTCCTCTAATGAATATATGCTTCACAAAGATATCCTTCATGTAAGACTTCTCTTTTTGTTATTTTTTTTGTTTTTGCTTTTTCTCTTATTCATATCCTTAAGAGCATATATTTTAATTTTCAAAGAAATAAAAAATTTCCATTTGTATGGTTAATACCTTTATTCTATTTAAGCGATTGTTGGTAGCTGGGTGATGATGGCTTAGGCCTAAGAGCGCAGCTAATTGATAGATGGAGGGAGGAGAAGCTGCAGATTAGACTGGGCAACACTAGCAAAGCCATGTTTTAAAACATAACAAAGTGCTGAAATAGGATAGAGGATGATCCACTGTAACAATGAGATGTACAAGACAGCATGTTGAAAACAAACTTTACAACTTTTTGGGGAAGGGGGTGGGAGAGGGGAGGGAGGAGTTGGAGAGGGAGGGAGGAAAAGGATGGTAGGGGAAAAATAAAGGAGGGTGTAGCAATGCTGGATAGGAAATGGACTCAATACCTTGCTCATGTAACTGTAACCCCTCTGTACGGTATCTTTATAATAAAAAAATATGTATTAAGAAAAAAAAAACAAAAGGTAAGTGGTAATACACTTGCCTAGGGTGAAGTCTGGCAATATAAGACCTCTGAGACTTAGATGTCAAGGTTTACATTTCGGTTTGTGATTCATTAGGAATTCATTTACATATACAATGTGAAGTGAGAACATTCCAAGATTGACAGAGCTGTGTGAAAGCTAAGTCTACTTCCTCAATCTCCTTAAAATTTTTCAAAAATGTTCTCAAGGAACACTTGGATTCCACTTGGAGAGCAAACTTTATGAAGGAAAACTGGGACAATGTCATCTGACTAATGAAAGGCTGTAAGGCTAGGTGGTCATTTTTTACAAGAAATGAATGGTCTGTTTTATTTTTTTTGTCATTGAGAAAAAAGAATAGAACAACTTGGCTTAGAAAGAGATTTTATTTAAACATTTCATCATATATTCTGATGTTGGTTTTGTTACAAGTTTTTTTATGTGTTTGTGATGGTCCTAGGGCTTGAACTCTGGGCCTGGACAGAGAGTCTGAGCTTTTTCTCTCAAGGCTAGGGCTCTGAGCCATTGCTCCACTTCTGGGTTTTTTGGGCTTAACTAGAGATAAGATTCTCGTGGACTTTGTTGCCTGTGCTGGCTTTGAGCCATGCTCCTCAGCTCTCAGCCTCCTGAGAATTTCAGGTGTGAACCACAGGTGCCCAACACAATAGTACTTGGTAATTTTAAAACTTTCCTTGGATGTCTTTTAATAAAAAAAAGATGGTTTTGTTTTATGTATGTCATTTGCTATGTGAGAGTTAACATCTTCTGTAAATGACTATCCAACACTCAAATTCTTTTCCAGACTTTTTGGAGATCAGTACTCTATAATGGCATTTTCTTTGTAAATCCTGTAGTTCTTTTGCTTATTGCAGCAGAATGTTCATGGATGGGTTCTCTGACTTTTTTTCTCATAAATATTAGATTTCTAATTAATTAATAAGAACTTAATAATAATAGGACTTATTGTCAGAGTATATTTCCTAATTTAGAATTCCCTTAGAATTCTCATCCAGTTCTCCTTTCTCTTCACACCCGTTTTGTAGCTTCTATTTGAGGCTTTGCCCTTTTTTTTTTTTTGTTGGGGGTAACTGGAGTTTCCTCTGATCCTATTGATCACAAACTTTTCCCCCACACAATCTAAATCAGTATAGAGCTACTCTTCTGTCAGAAGTTGCAAAACAAAAGTCACAGGGTAGACTGTTTCTGATAATTTCCCACTAGAGTATGTGTGTGAATATAATGGAGACAGAGTAGACCAACTCCAGGCTTAAATGTTTTCCTATTAAAGTGAAGCTACATAGATGGGATAGTGAACCAAAGAGTCTTTTGGGTTTAATATCACATCTGCACTGCATTCTTCTGGCTCTAAACAGATAGTGTTAATTTGTGGAGGCAACTACTTTTGAAACAGGTTGCAGGCTCTTAAGTAAAAGTGTATTTGGAAATATACTTTTATGGATCTGGCATAAAGCCTGAGACAGTGATTCTAATGATGAAATAAGGGATCTAGAATGTTAGCCCTGTACAACTGGAACAGGGAAGATTATTAATGCTGTTACTTTTGACGCTTTTGTACTGTGCTCAACATGGTGATGATGAATGTTGGAAGTATGTTTAAGGAAAGATGCTGCATTCACAAAATCATTAAGCATTCTTCCCCCCAGACAGGCTTGAATACAGTGTACTAAATGATTAGTCTATACTGATACTCAGTATCAGATCTTAAAGGATTTCTGCCTTGTTCTTCATTATTCAAGCAATCCTTAAAGAAAATCAGGTGTGAAAGACAGATTTAGTACCTGAGAAGCAATTACTAAATACCTGGGACAAAGAAAAAGATAGTAGCCAGTTCCACTTGACAGTATGGGCTCTGGAGTCTGATGTAAAGGCATCCTAGGAATGGTGGAGGATCATCAAGGCTCAGTATTCCTTTCTTCCCTGCTCCTCTCTCTCCTTTTCTTTTCCTCCTCTTTTGCTAGTGATGCTGGGGATTAAGCCTAGAGCCTTGGTTATGCTAGGCAAGGACTCTACCAGTGAGCTACATCACTAGCCCTCTTCTGGCCTTTATATTTTGGTGATATAATTAAATACGGCATTGACATTTTCAATCTGATCCATAAGCACTGAAGTTCTATGAATTCCTCCAAGAGACTGACATATAGCACATTGATAGTCATCATTGTGAAGAACTTTTACATATTTGTGTAATGTGTGTTTGTATATGTTTATTAAAAGGAAGTTATAAACGAGAAGTATTCAGCTGGGCGCCGGTGGCTTACACTTGTAATTCTAGCTACTCAGGAGGCTGAGGATCACAGATCAAAGCTAGCCCAGGTAGGAAAGTCCATGAGACACTTATCTCTAATATACCACCAGAAAACTGGAAGTGGTACTGTGGTCCAGGTGGGTAGAGTGCTAGTCTTGAGCTGAAGAGCTCAGAGACATTGCCCAGGCCCAGAGTTCAAGCCCTATGACTGACCAAAAAAAAAAAGAAAAGAAAAGAAAAAGAATTATTCACAGCCAGTCCCAGTTGTTCTTGGCTACAATCCTAGCTACTCAGGAGGCTGAGATTTGAGGTTTATAGTTTGGAGCCTGGGCAAGATTCTATTCCCAATTAACTACCAAAAATCCAGATGTGGAGCTGTGGCTCAAGTGGTAGATCATCCGGCTTAGTGATAAAGCTAAGGGACAGTACCCAGGCCCTGAGTTTAAGCCTCAGTACTAGCACACACACACACACACACACACACACACACACAGATTCAGAAATTTTATGATGGAATATAAACTACATGAAGTTGTAAGAATCAAATATTTGCAAAAATTTCTAAAAGGAGAGGTACCATACTGAAAGGAAATACAATATTGCTCATATGGTCTAGACTAGTTTCAGAATGTGTCTTTCTTCTTTCACATAACTTCTAGAACTGTACAAACTTGAATTATAGCCTCAGATCTATATGTAAGCAGCACATACTGAAGTAGGTATCTTTTACCTAGGTATCTTTTGTGCACTAGCACCATAATGAAATAACATCTCCCTTTGATGAATGACTTAGGTTAAGAAAGGTAATGTGTTGATGAGGCATGTATGCCTTTTAGTTCATCTTTGGAAACAGCTGGGTAACACTTCCCACTATCCCTAAAATGACAAAACTATGAACTTTGCTAGGTTTTGTTATACTTTCTTTGAAGTGTTATTCTTGAGATGATGGAAGTTAGAGACTTTAAGCAGCAGATGACTTGTCTACTAGTTGTCTTACTCCAGATTCTAAAATGGGGCCAGGAAAAAAAAAGTTTTCTTTGTATCTTCTATTCTTCAAAGAAAACTCTAACTAGAAAAGAACTTGATGAGACTTCAAAAACACAAGCATGTAAAATATTTATATTAGATTTCACAACCTGCTCACCTTCAGTACAGTGCCACTACTTTATGGTAAAAGCATAAACATCAATGTACATAAGTTAAATGATTGTTTTCAATGAACATGTGAGAATTATGATAACTAAACTTTCCATATTTTTTTTTATTATGTTACCTGGCTTTTGTCACATGGCAGTAGAAGACTCCTAAAATCCTTTTGGGAAGACATTATTTCAAAAGAATGATTATAACCCAAGAGGAATGTAAAATCCTGTGTGTCTTACCATAGTAGATTGTAGGATAATTGATGGTACAAAGTGCTTCTATGATTAAAAAGAGCTCTTTGCCAATTACAGACTCTAGGGATAAATAAAAGATATTACTACCCCCTCTCCTCCTTGAAAGTAAAAATTGATTTGACTATATAGCATAGTACTTGTCAGGTTTTAACATTTGTTAAAACTAAATAATGGTAAGAAAATGAGGATTTTAAAGTGAGCTGGGTTGAAAATAATACAGTTGAATAATGATACATAGGTAAATGAGAAATCCAACACATGCAGTTTTGAGATAGGACTGAAATTTGGAAACCTGGAAACAATCTACTGATAACAAGTATTAAAAAGATGCCTCAAAAAACGACAGCACCTACATACCAAACATCAGTCTAATTTCCCAGAGGAATGGAAGGCCATATGTTCTGCTTTTTCTGTTTTTTTCTCTTTTTTCTAGTTTCTCTTTTTTACTTTTATTATTTTTAAGTAGTTGTACAAAGGAGTTGCCACTTAGCAAAAGTTTATGAAGACAGTGCATCTTTATCAGTCATCCCTTTCAACACTCTCACCGCCCCCTCCACCCTCCCCATCCACCCCTTCCCTCACTTTTCTTAATTCTGTAGGATTTTACCACTACATAAAGGAATCTAAATATGTGTGTGTGTGTGTGTGTGTGTGTGTGTGTGTGTGTGTGTGTGCATGTACTTCAGTAGGAAAAAAAATCAGGAGCAGGGCTAAATGTTTTTTCCCATTATAGACTTCACATTCATCTTCAGATCTACATTGTTTGTTATGATGAGCCTAGTTTTCACACTAGTATCTAGATAAGAGCACCTTGTAGTAGTGGTGACCTTGCTCCCTTTGCCCCTCCCCTCTAGATATCCTCCTTCTTGGGACCAGGAACCCTCACATTCTTGATTAGGATCATACAGACTGCTAAAACATGTTTCTAGGGCTAATAGATACTCTTTGTGTGGTAAAATATATCAGAATCAAAATGACTGCATTATCCAGTATTGCGCAAAAATCACTTCCAATGGAAATGAGGGTTTTTTTCTTTGTTGTTGTTTTTGTTTTCTTCCTTATTTGTTCCTTTATCTGTCTTTGAGAAGTTCAGGTGGGGCACAGAAATGTAGGGATGAAGGGTGAACAAATGCAGCAATGACTAGACACTATGTTGAAAATGAACTAAACAACTTGGATGGGTACAGGAGGGAAAAAGTGGGAGAGAAAGAGGTGTTGTCCAAAAAGAAATGTGTTCATTATGCACCTTTATAGTAACAAAAATATTTTAAATGTTTGCAAAAAAACTATCTAGTTTCAGAACAATGTCATGACTCCAAAAGTGAACCCTCAAATCTGTAAACAATAACTATTGTCTTTGCCCTTCTGTAAGATCCCAACAACCACTAGTTTATGGATTTTCCTACTCTAGGTATTTTGTGTCTGGTTTCTTTTGCTTGCATGATGTTTTCAATACTCATCCCTTTTTGTCCAATACTTTTCTACAGTTGAGTGTTTGCTGACAAACTGCTGGGCGTTTGAGTTGTTAGCAGTTGTGAGCAGTGCTGGTGTTATGCAGTCTTTATTTAAAAGCCTTTCCATTGTCTTGGATACATACCAGGAGCAGAATTGCTACATTATATGCTAAGTCTGTGCTTATTTCACTGAAATGTCAATGACCTGTAATTCAAAGTGGCAGATTCACTTGACACCCCCATTAACCATGTACAAGGAATCTTATTCTTCCACATCCTCCCCAAGACTTTTTTTCCCCTTAAAATGTGCTTAATTGGGAAGGAGTAGATTATTTTTGTGATTTGGATTTGTAGTTCCACAATAAGTGAAAGCATTGAGGCTCTAAGATTGGTAACAATTGTACATTCTCCACTAACGTCTACTCCAGTGCTTTGCCCATTGTATTAGTTTCCTAGAGCTGCTGTAACAAAGGAGCACGAGATGGTTGGAAAATAAAATTTATGATTAAAAGTCAAGATGCTGGAAAGGCCGTCTTCTCTAAAGTCCTCCTGGGATCCTTTCTTGCCTCTTAGCTTTTGAGGGTTGGCTTTTGATGTTAACAACTGTGACATGTTTTGTTTTTTGGCTGATACTCATTGAGTCAACTATGCATCTTCATGTTGCATCCTTTCTGTGTCCCTATTTCATTGTGCCCTTATCTAGACTACAACTGTTTCAACTCAAGGTCAAAAACCTGAAATCCAGAGAGACTTTTTTTTTTTTTTGCCAGTCCTGGGGCTTGAACTCAGGGCCTGGGCGCTGTCCCTGAGCTTCTTTTGCACATGCTAGCACACTAACACTTGAGCCACAGCACCACTTCTGGTTTTCTGGTTATGTGTTGCTGAGGAATGGAACCCAGGGCTTCATGCACGCTAGGCAAACACTTTACCACTGGGCTATCTTCTCAGCCCACGTTCACTTTTTTGCAGGGAAATAATTTGACATGTAACATGTATTATACATTAATAAATTATTTTCTTTTGGTTGAATTGTAAGAGCTCATCATATATCCCAGATACTAGATCTTTATCAGATACATGATTTGCAAATGTTTTCTATTCCTTTGTGTTTTCTTTACCTTTCACAGTGTTGTTGAAATTTCTTTTTCTTTGGTGGCATATGCTATTTTCCTATTTAGGAAAACACTGCCAAGTTCAAGATCATTTATTATAGCTTTGCTTCCTTCTAAGAACTTTATAGTTTGGATCTTTAAATGTAGTCTTTATGTTTGATCCAATTAAGTTACTTTTTGTATATTGCATGAGGTATGGGACCAAGTTCATATATTCTCTTTTTCTCTATTAGATGTGAAAATTCAATTATTAGTGGTTGAAGAAACTACTCTTCCTCAAAATTAGAAACTCATGTTGACAAATCAGTAAATGTGAGATTATGGGGAATTGGAACTGTAGTTCTATACTATTAATCTAATTCCTTTAATCTATGCCGCCAATATCTATATTTGATACTGAGTACGTCTCATTCCAAATATTCATGGTACTTTCTATTAATGTAAGAATATACACACATAGGCTATGGAGTTTGATGTAAGGGCTTCATACTTGGCAGGCAGATCCTCAACCACTTGAGCAATACTGTTAGCCATTTTTGCATTCATTTTTTTGAGAGGGTCTTGTGTTTTTGCCTGGGCCAGCTGAAACCATTTTTCCCCCTTTTGGAGTTTCCAACGTTTGAACTTAGTGCCTTGTGTAGTTAGCTTGTTCAGCTGGTACTCTACCACTTGAGCCACACCACCAGCTGGCTTTTATATTTTGTAGATGGAGTCTCCTGAACTTTTCTTCCAGCAATGGCTTATGATTGTGATCCTCTAGACCTCAACTTCCTGTGTTGCTATGATCAATTTGGACTGTGATGATCTAAATAATGGCTTCTAGTTTGAAATTAGAGTCATCAGCAACCATGTCCAGTAACATTGTTGAGATGGGACCTGCTAACTTTTTGATAGGACTGGTCTCAAACTTCAGTCTTTCCAGTCTCCACCTCACATAAACCTGGGCTTAGAGATGCATGCAAACATATGTTACTTGTAAGTGCTGAAATGACGAATGTGGATCTTCCAACTTGGCTCTTCTCTTTCAATATTGTATTGACTATTCAGAAAAAAACAAACATGAATGTCTATATGAACTGCAGGATTACCTTTCCCACATTTTAAGTGCCACTGAATTTTTAACAGGCAGTTAAACTTGAGGAACATTGCCATCTTGGCAATATGAACACTATCAGTGTATTAAACACAGGAAGCCAGGTCTTGTTTAATCTTAGCAATGTTTTAATATTTAATATTTCCAGTGAATTTCTTTTAAAGCATTTTATTTTGATATCATCAATAGAATTGTCTAATTTCTATTTTTGCAAATATATAGGAATAGTCAATTTCTGCAAGTTCATCATGTATCTTGAAACTTTCTGTAGTCATGCCATTGTGAGTGGAGATAGGTATATGTCTGTCCTTTTGTGGTAGCTGTATTTTATTTCTCCTTTCCTAATTTAAAGCATGCAGTGTAAGACTGAATGGAAGTGCTATGTGGTCATTTTTATGTTCCTGACTTTAGGGGGAAAGTCTTAATCAGTAAACAAGGTGTTAGCTTCAATCCTTAATGAATGCACTGGATCAGGATGAGAAGTTATTTTCTAATTTGTTTCTTGAGGTGGTGTCTACATCATGGACTAGTACTGGATTTGGTTAGATGTTTTCCTGGCATCAATTCTAATATTAAATATATTGAGCTATTCTTGCAAACTTGGAATAATTGCAAGTGGCAAGCCTTTATAATAAACTGTCAATGTACTGCTGGACTAGATTTGCATTTTGTTGAATTTTTCATGAACAGTCACAAAGGAATATTAGTTTTTGTTTTTTGTTTTGCTGGTTGTGGGGCCTGAACTCTGGGCCTGGGTGCTGACCCTCAGCTTTTTAGCTCAAGGTGAGCGCTCTACCACTTGAGCCACAGCACCACTTCTGGCCTTTTCTGCTTATGTGGTGCTGAGGAATTGAACCCAGGGCCTCATGCATGCAAGGCAAGCACTTGACCACTGAGCTACCTTCCTAGCCTGAAATATTAGTTTTTAATTTCTTAGTTATTTGTCTGGCTTTCATAATAGGGCAATACTAGTCTCAAAGGATTGGTTAGGAAGAGGAGTTGCCTAAGGATGGTTTTCCTTTCATATTGATGTAACTAACCAGTTAGGCTACCTGGCCTTGAGGGTTGTTTTTTTTTTTGAGGGGGAGGGGTCTGGTCGTGGGGCCTGAACCCTGGGCCTGGGCGCTGTCCCTCAGCTCTTCAGCTCAAGGCTAGCACTCTACCACTTGAGCCACAGCGCCACTTCTGGCTTTTTTCTTTTTGCTTATGTGGTGCTGAGGAATCGAACCCAGGGCTTCAGGCATGCAAGGCAAGTGCTCTACCACTGAGCCACCTTCCCAGCCCTGGCCTTGAGGTTTTATACTTGGTAACTGACTCTATTTATAGATCTACTCAGTTATAGAGCTTTGGATGATTACTTTTCCTAGAGCATTCAATTATACTTTCCTCCTATATTATTCATGTTTATGTTTCCATGTTTGTGAGACTTTGTTGTTGTTGTTGGATGTGGGGTTTGAACTCTGGGCCTGGGCGCTGTCCCTCAGCTCTTCAGCTCATGGCTAGTGCTCTACCACTTGAGCCACAGCGCCACTTGTTTCCATGTTTAACTTTATTAATTTTTGAGTTAATAATGTCCATTATTAACTTTATCAATGTCATCCTTACTGCTTTTGTCTAGCTAAAAGCTTACCAACTCTGCTCTTTTCAAACACAAATTTTTGGCTTCAAGGATACTTTTAAATTCTTTCTGCTATACTCTTTAAAAAATGTTTGTGCAGTACTCTGGTTTGTGATCACTTCAGTTTGTTTGCTCAACTGGTACTCTACCACTTGAGCCAAACATCTAGCTTAGCTATTTGGTGGTTATTTTGGTGACAGAGACTCATGGACTTTCCTATCCTGACTGGCCTTGAACTGTGATCCTTTGGGTTCAGTCTCCAATAGCTTGAAATATGGGCATGAACTACCAGTACCTGGCTCTCATTTATACTCTCCTGCTAGATTATTTTTTTTCTCCTAATTCCTTAGGAATACATTTAAGATGTTGACATGTATTCCTTTACAGTATGAAAATTTACAGCTAAAATACAGTATATTTGGTGTGTTTATCTTTAAATATTTTCTAATTCTCCTTAGAATTTCCTCTATAACTCCTTGTTCATCATGTGTTTCCCAGCTTTTGTGCTGTTACAGAATTTTAGTTTCATTCTATTATAGTTGGAGAAGACGGTTTGTCTAATTTCAGTATGTTAAAATTGTACAAATTGACCAGGTGCTGGTGGCTCACACCTATAATCCTACTCAGGAGGCTGACATCTGAGGATCACGGTTCAAAGCCAGCCAAGGCAGGAAAGTTCGTGAGACTTTTTTTTTTGGTTGGTCGTGGGGCTGAAGTCTGGGCCTGGGCGCTGTCCTTCAGCTCTTCAGCTCAAGGCTAGTGCTCTACCACTTGAGCCACAGTGCCATTTCTGGCTTTTTTCTGCTTATGTGGTGCTGAGGAATTGAACCCAGGGCCTCAGGCATGCAAGGCAAACGCTCTATCCTTGAGCCACCTTCCCAGTCCCATCGTGAGACTCATCTCCAATTAACCACCAGAAAACCAGAAGTGGTGCTGTGGGTCAAGTGGTAGAAGACTCACCTGGAGCTGAAAAGCTCAGGGACAGCGCCCAAGCCCAGAGTTCAATACTCATGACCCACTCCCCCCCACCAATTCTACAAATTGTCTACTCTTTTGTCTAGACAGACTGTCTAATACATATTGCATATTATTGTCATGTGTGGGCAACACAGTGCTGTGCGAACAGTTAGGTCTTCCTGACCTAACAGCATTCTGTCTGTTCACTTAAATACCTGCTAATGTGTCCTGCCATTTCTGCTTTGCATTGCAGCTTTCAACACATTTACATTCAGTGATGTAACACATTCTCTATGCTACATATCGTCTGTTTCTCTTTATTCTTCCATTTATGCTTTTGTTCATTTCTCTGAAAGAAGGGATCTCTTTTCATTTCATTTTGGCAGAATGCAAACCTATTTCTTAATGGTTCCTGTGACGATTACAATGATGACCTATGCATTGACAATAATTTGCAGTAATATCAACAACTTAGTGGTGCAGATTCTGAGCAAGTCCATCCATTCCACACTGTCATTACGCTCACACAGTACATAGGTAGGTTATATACGTTACTGACCTATGTTGGACTCTATCACTGGCGAGTGTCTTTTTCAGCTCCAAGAACTCCCTTTAGCATGTTTGGCAGACTAGAACCTTGAGCAACAGATACCTTTATTTTCATTCTTGGGGATATTCATTCTTTATTTTTAAAGGATCCCTCTTTACCAGATACAGAATTCTTTGTTGAGAATTTTCTCCACTTCAAAATGTAAAACCTCTTCCCTCCTCAGTAGTTACCACAGAATAGCTGTTATACATGTACACAGTGAATCACTTTCTCATGCTTTAGTCTTTTTCCCCATCCTGTTAAAGTTGAAGAATTTGAACTCAGGGATGTGTACTTGCTACCAAAGCACTGTACCATTTCAGCTATCCCCTCAGCCCCTCTGCTCTGGCTACTTTTGAGACAGTCTTGCTTTGTTGATCCTGGAAAGCCTGGACCATGGTCCTCCTATTTAAACTCTTTTTGCACATGACTACTCCTGGTTTATCTCCAGACATGGTATCTGAGTTCTATTGTCTGTGCTGGCTTAAAACAGTGATCATTCAGATCTGTCTCCTGTGTAGCTGGGATGACATATGGAGTTTTGCAGACTTCTCTATTGACTGATCTCAAAGCACAACCCTAACTTCAGTCTCCTGGATAGCTAAGATTACAGGCATAAGGCAGCAGCACTCAGTTCACTTTCAAGATTATCATATCTTTTGTAAAAAGGCAATGTGGATTTTGGGGGGTTTCTACTAACTGGGAATTTGTTGAGATTCTTAGAATGTTAGAACCGTATCTTTAAATTTGGGAAGTATTCATATTTTGAAATGTAACCAAGTTTTCATTATATCTATATTGGTATGCCTGTGGTGTATGCTAAGTTACTGCTAAGTTTTCTTCCGATGGGATCATTTCCACTGGTCTTGTTTCCCAGAAACAAAAGAATTGCAGACTGGTAGAATGTGGGGCACTCCTTCCTCGTGGTCTGTAGCGTATCTTCCACACTGATTTAGCCTTCACTTTGCATTGTGCTAGTGTCAATATTAGCAAGAGGTAAACACTTGGTTTCTCTTTAAGTATTTTTTAAGTGCACAACCCATGCTGTGTGTGTGTGTGTGTGTGTGCGCGCGCACACACGCTGTTGTAGTGTCGCAGGTATTCACAGGAGCTTTTAAGTCTTTGTTATTCCGAAGCATGCCACCCTCACCTTTTCTCCTGGCCTTGTAGTTCTATGTGCAACCTTAGCCTCAGGTGACAGAAGCTTGTTCACTTACCTTTCAGCGCTTTTAAATCTTGTTTTGTATAGACAGACACTTCTTCACACAGGGGAATGCTGAGGAAAAATAAAAGCAAGCCCCTAGATTGTGTTTCAGGAACAAGGTCTGCTCTGCTCCTTATAGAACCAGAAACCCACATCGGAAGTGGAGGCTTCTGTGTGCAAAACCACTGCTGACTGGGAAGTACAAAGCAGGTAAATGCTGTAAATCTAGCAAACTGGCTTTCAGCTAGAAACTTTTATTTATCAAACTTAATAGTAATACTGGTAATGAGTTTTTCCTTTCCAGCTTCTCATGGTGTACTGTATTGGAGTACTGTGTTTTGGAAGTTTCCCACTCACATTTTTCTTTTTTTATAGCAATTTTTTAAATTGTGATTAGGTGAACACATAAATTTCACAAATTTCACAGTATTGTGAGAGAGTGATAAAGTCACAAACACATTCTAACCTTCATGGGGCAAACTGTCTTTACCATGAGTTCTATGAGCTTTGACAATAGTTATTTCTTCCAAATCGGGTGATATGTACATTTCTTTCCTTTTGCTTAGTGTCAGCTGTTCCCTCGTTCCCGCTCATTCCCTCCCTCCCATCGCTTCCTTTGAGTTGCTTTAGTTTGCTTTGATCAATGACCAGGGCAGCTGATGGGTTCCACCGTTACATGTTTTCCCTTGCTTCCGTTTGTTTCTGTGTCCTCCTCCTAGTTTTCTTCATATGTCAGTGGGAAGGAATAAACTAATGCTTAAGTGACTCTGATATGACTTTCCTAAAGGAGTATGGATATGCGATGCTTGGTTAAAGAATTAGTCTCTTGCTTTATATGTATTTGTTTCCAAATACATATAAAAGAGATGGAAAAGTGCATAAATAATAGGTCCTTATTAATTGTACAAAGCAATTTTAGGACAAATGGATACACAGCCTTTAAGTATGATTAGCTATTCATGCTTTGCATATATTACTGGTCTGACTCACCAAAATTCTTGCAGGAGAATGAAAATAACGTTGTTGTAATATGTTGAACTGCATGAGCTATGTGAACTCTGAAGAACACTGGGTTTTCAACAGTCTGTTCAAGTATTTTGTCCTAGATGCTGTAGCTCATGTGTGTGCCCTATTACCAGTCCTTAAAACACATGCTTATCAACACTTACCATTACAAATCTCAAAATAATGACGTACTATGTCTTATTAAGAATAACCACTCCCTTTGCAGTGTGTGTGTGTGTGTCATAATAGTAAGGGAATACTTTTCAAGTATCAAGTTTCTAGTTACAGCAAGACTGAATTTCTTCAAACTGCCATGTCCACTTAAATGTAACTGATATGACTTTATGTATTAAAGAAAATTATGGTAAATCACAATGTTACTAGGCTCCAAAATACAATAAGTTATTCATCAGATGATGTTGGAAAATGAAACTTCTTTAGCTGGAATTTTGTATCAGGATTTTTCTAGGCATAGAACTAATTTTTGTTTTGAGATTCTAACACAAGATTATTAAACATACACTCACTTTTTAATGCTAGTCTAATACAAGAGAATCTGGAGGAAAGTGAAAATTACCGGATGCAACATACCAGTTACAACTTCTAGTTGTTTGGCACAGGTAACAGTATCATGTTTTATATATGTGACATTCTGTAGGCACACAGGGTTGCAGCCTCTCTTTAGTTCTGCCTATAGAATCATAAAATAATGATTTATGTTGACAGTCCATTGTTCTCCAGAATCACTTCCCTAATTCAATAACTATGAATAAAGATGCAGCTTTCAACTTAAAATCCTGAGAAAATTAACTGTTTTAACTGCTGGAACGAGTTTTAATGTTCAGAAGAAATTATAAAATGCCTACTGGAAAGAGTTTACTACTACAGGGTAAGGGAGTATTTCTTACCTCATAGAATCTGAGAACAAGTTGGGTGGAGTCATGAGTTTAGCATCACACAGTCACAACAATATGTACTATTTGTAAAATTTGACTTCAAACTTCAATTGTACTCTCTAAACTTCTGAATAAACTTCAGGACTAAAAAAAAAATACATTAAATGGTTCAAGAGTTCTACTGCTACATAGGCCTAAGCATCAAACACATGTTTACTTCCTGCTTTTCCATCAGTGCCATTCCAATCATGAATTTATTAAAACTGAAAAGGAAACCAGGGAAATTAGTGCTTTCAATAGTGGATTTGGGAGTATATAATGTTGACACAGTTTTGAATTATGTAATTTTCACTGAATATCATGTTTTGAAAAGAACTTTCTTTCAGCACACTCATTACCAGAATAGAGCATGACAAAATTGCCTTAGTAGGCTTTTATATTTCCCATTGTTCATTAAAATTCATAGGCACAAAATAAGCAAAGTCAATGTGCATACACCTGGTTCCTGCCTGACTTCAATTCCCAGAAGACAAAATGCTCCATGGTCTTTTACGTTCTTCACAGAAATTAGACAAGTCACAAGGAGAGACAAAAGTAGGGGAACACTTATTTGACTGAATAAGGAACTGTTTTTACTAAAACCATTTCTGAATTTGCATTACAGAACATGAAAATATAGATGAGTTTGAAAGCTTGTTTATAGCTTAACCTTTTATTTCTGGCATCTAGTACACTTGTAAGTCAGACAACATTTACATTTCCTGTCTAGTCTAGAAAGATGTGAGAAACAGATGAGCTGTATAAAACTACAGCAAGATACAAAAGGTAATAATAGTTACATTCCTGAATGTGGTTTTCACTGGGTCATTCGCTCCTCCAGGAATACTAACCTTTCATACAGATTCAGAGACTGAGATTTTGATGGCAAGCTTCTCCATAAAATGCGAGAGGAAAATGGCCATAGTGGGTTCATTTTGCTGTTATAAATCTGGATTCCTAGAAGACACTACAAGATTTGTGTGTGTGAAGTGCTGCTTCTACTGTCAGAAGGCCTTTGAGAAAGCTGATTTAGTACATGTTTGTTTGCTTTAGAATTGGATCTTAGGAAGAAAGCTTCGTTTTCTGTTTAGACATCAATATCACAAGTACCATCCATCCAGCTCTCTTGTCCCACAGACCTTGATCTACTTATGATTAATAAGACCAAACAAGACACTTTGTAACAGTGCACATCCTTTATAACTGAAACTGCAATAATTTTCCATACATGACACGTTTTCATGCATATGCTTTACCCCTATACAGAACTAAATTTAACATACATGACGTAGGTTTCCTTTATGAACACTGTGGTTTCCTTTACTACTGAGGAGTTGGAAAACATTGTCATTTATTTCAATCCTGTGGCACACGACTATAATATGCTTGAAAAACACTTTCATGTTTCTTTTATAGATTGTTACTGTTTTTGAAAATTAAATTTACTAGGAAAACCCAGTTTCAAAAAAGTATACAAGAAGGAGCTAGCTTATCACAATTAACAAAGAAATGACTTCAAGAATTCGAAATAGTATAATGTCAGGAACAGGTTTATCTTCATGGCAAACATTCAGTTTATGCAAATCCTGCTTGGCTTCATTTAATTAAAAAGCTGGAAAAGAAAGAAAATTATTATGTACTGAACACAATAAACAATAGGCTTTCTCTTCCATTCTAAATTAGCACATGTAAGTATAACAGACATAATAATTATATTTTTTCACTTAAATAATATTTTTATTAGGGAAATTTTTTTGAAACTACTTCCTGTAATGAGGTCATATTTGAGGTGAGCTAAAGCAAATTGAGTTAATTTATATAAATGTCCCTGTCATTACTATCATTTAAAATGGTAATACAGGCAAAATAAAGGGAATAGACTGAATATTTGAATGCCTAAAAACAGTTCTCTCATTGAATTTATAATGCATTTATTTAGAACAATAATTAATATTTGGTCTTTCGTTAATGGTAGTCTATGATTGCAATATATTAAATAGCCAAAAGAATGCATCAGCACAAACATATGAAAGGAAAGGTAACTATTGCATTTTGAAGTGCCTTAAGCTAAGCTTTATGATCAGAATGGGAATTTAGCTTGGTGAAATGGTCAATTTAAATAATATTTCTATTTACTATACATCTGCTTGATTTTTGTGCCTTCCTATAGCACATTTTTCATGGCAACTCTACAAGACTACAAGACACAAATACTAAAGCAAAACTGAAATTGAGTGTTACTGCAGCTGAAAAACCCTATTATTGGAAAATTTAAACTGGTTACTTTAACAGCTGGCTGTCCTAGGCATGAAGGGTTTGTCTCACTGAGTGCTGGGATTCTCACTAATATAAAAAACACTGCTGCATATGATTGCCCAGGTTCTTCCCAGCACTAATGCTTTATGATTCTGACAATACAGGCTGCTAAAAGTCTGTATTTTGACATAAGATGTAAAACAATTCTATGACTGTATATTGCATTGCTAATGTATTCTTATTCATAACATAACTACAGTGTAAACCGCATGCAACACATGCAGAATAGTTATTCTAAATCTATTTTAAGGAATTATTAAATTAGAAGATAGACTTAATCAGAGATTGATTATATTGCAAGGGTAGCCGTCTCCACAAATACGATTTTCATTAGAAGCCTTATAGCATGAAGGCTGGAATTCCTGCTTAGTCCAGCCCTTACAGCAGGGAGGGAAAGCAGATACATTTATCTCTGGCAGATGAATTTCTGGGATTTTTATTTGGGGGGAGTCCAGTCGGGGGCCTGAACTCTGGCCCTGGGCGCTGTCCCTCAGCTCTTCAGCTCAAGGCTAGCGCTCTACCACTTGAGCCACAGTGCCACTTCCGGCTTTTTTCATTTTGCTTTATGTGGTGCTGAGGAATCGAACCCAGAGCCTCAGGCATGCAAGGCAAGCGCTCTACCACTGAGCCATCTTCTCAGCCCCTGGGATTTTTTTTTTCAAGTATAAGCTAACTTGAAAATTTAACAAAAACACTGTCCTGAAATATACTGGTTAGAGAAAGGTATAAAATACAGAGTACTTTGAGATGGTTATCCCATCTCCACCAATGTGCTCAGTGGTTTTTCTAACTAGCAAGATTAAAATGTTCTATGATATTTAACTGCTGCTGTATTTTAAAAGTATCTTGGCTACTATATTGTTACTAAAGGTTAAGAACCCTCACTATTATATCTGTTCACAGGGATTTCCAAACTCAATACTTAGTAACTATCCCTTGTTTATACCTGATTATGAAGTAACAATCTGCTGATCTAGTAAATGCCCAGTAATAAGTGTGATAAGCAGACCATCTACTATATTTATAATTACAAGACTTTTCATGAAAATGGGATATTTGTAAAATTTTGTATATCTTCATGACTGAACAGAAGAAAGTGGTGTTTTTAATTTTTTTAGAAAAGCAAAGCATGAGTTGCTATAAGTATAACTAGGATTTCAGTTTTTAAGTGTATAGTGTATGTTCATGTGAATTTTTTTTTTTTGTCGGTCTTGGGGCTTGAACTCTGGGCCTGGGCGCTGTCCCTCAGCTCTTCAGCTCAAGGCTAGTGCTCTACCACTTGAACTACAATAGCTACAACGGCTACGATGCCACTTCTGGTTTTCTGGTGGTTTATTGGAGATAGGAGTCTCACGGACATCCCTGCCGGGCTGGCTTTGAACCACAATCCTCAGATCTTAGCCTCCTGAGTAGCTAGGAGGACAGGCGTGAGCCACGGGTGCCCGGCTCATGTGATTTTTTATATCACTATCACTCATGGATTTAGTGTCATTAAGCTTGGCCTGTTGTATTCTCTTCACATTGATGAATCTAATATTTCTAATGGCATTGCCATTTTTATAGATTTATACTTTCAATAATGCTTGTAAATTTTCCTATTGATGTTCAAATACATACATACATACATACATAAATCCTTTTATACATACATCCTTTTATATTGTACTTAAATTGACTAAATTATAAAAACAACTAGATACATTCCTCTTTTCCTCCTATATCTGTGCTTTTTCAGTGTTGCAGTCTGTTTCCTGATGGCATAAGAAGCTGGTGAACTCCAGTCTTCCAGGTCAGGAATCAATGTCATAGTCACTGTAGTAAACAGTCAGCAAATACTCAGCAGTGAATAATATGTCTGGTTTATACCAGAGTGAATGCATGTACTTTCAAATTAACTCACTAATATGAGACAGAAGCTAATCTGCAAGGGTAGAGAGTTGTACAGGCAGAGATTTGATAGCAAGGCAAAGGTATATTAAAATTAAGACAACTCTAACTCCAAGTTTCAAAGTTAAGGAGAGGATTGAACTACAAAAGGGTAAGCTGTTATCTATGTAATATGAAAAAATCCCATTATATCATCTCTCTAAGACAAGATTTTATGAACAGTAATCATGGTAATAGATCTAATGTTTCACATGCTGCTAAAGCTGAGACATATAGATGTCTTCCTCAAGATACATAGAATTACATACTCAGTGTTTTCACCCGCATGGAAGACTATGATGTGTCCTTATGAACACTTTGCTCATTTTAGAAAATGAGCCAAGAACTAAAGTTAATTTCTTATGCAGTATCTCTCAGATGCCAATGATACACAATTCATAGGAAAGCTGACATTTGACTTAGTTTTCAGGTGTTTTTGGAGCCTAATGAAGTTCGTGAAAGGGTTCAGAAAGTATCTGTTATTCACTCAACCAGCTATGTTAAGTCTAAAAGCTTCTGAATGTTCACCATAAATAAATCATTTTAAGCAAAGTATATGAATTTAAATACATCAGAATTAATGGTATTAGCATCAAATATTTGAGTAATACTATGATCATTTGCTCAAAGTCCCAGATAGAAGCAGACTGAGGGTTCAAGGAAAACACTGAAATTTAACTTTCTGGGACAATTTAATGGCATGAAACAGCTTGATACTGTAGAATAAATAGAACATAAATGCTGAAACTCTAAGCACTCTCAAGGAAAAACTATTTTAAATAGATTTTTGTAATTTTAGCAGGTTCATTTTTGAGGTTGTGAGATACACTGAGAAAATATCATACGGGCACAATAAATGTTTATAGTTCTCTGAGGCTTCTAAGTATAGATTAAAATTAAAAATGAGAATTACTCCGTATAAAAAATAAGAGCTACAGAAGTCACAATGGTGAAGAAAGAATGGAAAAAAGTTTTTTATAGCACCGTGCCTTAATCATCTTTAAAAGTTTTTGATTTAAGACTGGTATGAAAACAATAATTGATATTGAAAAGGAAGATATTGGAAGCTACAGTGAAATAACAGCCAAGGATGAAATTTCAGTGAAGCTCAAAGCCCCTGGCTAGAGGTGCATGTAGTATATATACTGTTCAAGTGAGCATTTTCAATGAAAGACCAAGAGTTGTCCCAATTACAACACGATTATCTGAACTAGGTACAGGTAGGATGTTTGCCCAGCAAATCTTATATACATACTTGGTGCTCACTTTATTTTTATTTCTGCTTTTCCTGGGGCTTGAACTCAGGGATTGGGCGCTGTCCCTGAGCCTCTCTGTGTTCAAGGCTAGTGCTCTACCACTTGAGCCACAGTGCCACTTCCTGTTGTTGAGTGGTTAATTGGAGATTATTATATATTACCTATATGGATAGCCATGGTACTTGGAACGAAATATTGAAAGCAGAAAACTGAAGAAGAAGACCACCAGGCCTAATCCCACGAGGCAAATTACTAGAGAAAGATAATATCATTAGTGTCTAGAGACATGCAATTGACAACTCCAGTGTATATACTCTTAGAATACATTCAGTTACAGAATTCTTACACTTAATAGTTCATGACATAAACCACCAGATAATCCACAACAAAACATATTCATTATTTTCCACCTTCTTCTCAATAAGAATGTACTATTCTGGTTATGGGAAACTGATAGATTTATTCTAGCTGGTAGATTTATTCTCTTACAAAGTTTCTGCAAGAACTAAAAGGGATCAAATTATGTAATAAAAAGACTATCAACCCCATAAAACACTGGCTATAGGAGGAATATTTGTGTTACAAGAATTAAAATTACATTTATTTAGATTACTGCTACTTAAAATAGTTCATTCTAGAGTATAGAAGCTTGAGGAATAGGAAATAAGGTCCCAGTAAGAGCCAGGAACACTCAAGAACAGGTCAGAGCTCTATGGCACAGTACAGATTTCAATGACTATCTCAGGAAGATTAGCAATAGGAAAATTACTTATTTTCTGTTCTTTATAGTATGGTTGTATAGATTTTTTACGATAGTAAATTTGTTATTAATCCAAACATGTTCAATAATTTAAAGATCTGAGCCAACTAAATACACTTATTTGCACTGCAAAAATATGTATCACAGATTAGAATGGATTATTAGACCCAAGAAATATTAACTGCATCAAAATCTTAATAGGTCTAGAATCAATTACATAGTACTTTATGCCTTCTAAAATGTATTTATGAAATATTTCATTTTTCCTGGATGGTAAGAAATAAGGAAAATACTTTTTTTTTTTTTTTGGTCAGTCGTGGGGTTTGAACTCTGGGCCTGGGTGCTGTCCCTGCACTGTTCAGCTCAAGGCTAGCGCTCTACCACTTGAGCCACAGCGGCACTTCAGGTTTTTTGGTGGTTTACTGGAGATACGAGTCTTACGGACATTCCTGCTCAAGCTGGCTTTGAACCACGATCCTCAGATCTCTGCCTCCTGAATAGCTAGGATTACAGGCGTGAGCCACCGGCCCCCAGCTTATTCCCTTTTATTTGTTACCTTGCTACATTATGCTTAGTGGCAAAGATTCAAGGTATTTCATCAGGAAAACCATTTGTTTACTTGATTCTACACAATTGAACAAAATACTAGATTATTTGTAGATGAGGGAAAGGGGCTGAACAAAGCAAAGGATTAGTAATAGTAAGTGAGACATCACACCAGGAGCATAAAGACCCCTGGAAGTGGTAGTAATCACAAAACGGTTATACAGTATCACCATGATAGACCCTAAAATAATTCCTCGTATGCATTTGTGTCTCTGTTGCACACACAATCACAAGAATAAATGAGGTAAATGAGGGAAACATCTAAGAGGGAAATTCAAAGGATTTGTTTTTTACAAACTATATAGATGTCAGATGAAAACATTTACTAAGTATTACTATTATCAGAATGACACTAATTATTCAAAAGATACATCATAAAATGATATCCAGAATTACTTAAAGCAAGGTAATATATTAATTTCATCTGTGGTTTCATTACAACACTATATAGATAAGCATCATGGGAAAACACGGAAGATGGTCTTGATTGTACCTTACTTCCAAGCAATTTTGAGTGTTCAGAAACAAAGGAGGAGGCAATAATGCTTGATAAGAAATGTACTCATTACCTTGCTCATGTAATTGTAACCCCTCTGTATTTTCACAATAAAAAACTTATTAATAAAAAAGAAATCACTATGAATCATTTACATGTTCATCACAAAAATTCCAAGAACATATTTAGATTTTAATTTCAAAATATTCTGATAAATTTTCTCATATACCATTTTTAGGCTTGGAAAAGAGGTGAGAATTAAATGTATTGAGAAAAGTTTTAGGTTTAAATTTGTGATGGCACAAAATCATACAGACTTGATATCAATGATAAAAAGGATGACAGAAAGGACTCTAGGATCCCTTCCCAAGAATGAAGTCAAAAATCCAATGTATATCCTACAGAATTTAAGAAGAAGGGATGGGTAGGGGAATGATGCGTGAGAATGCTGAAAGGAGTAATATTGAGGAAGGTAACACTGAGTTCATAAACGGAACAGTTAAGAGGCAAGTTTTGTACACTAAAGAATATAGAAGGAACTACATATAAACACAAATTTTTTATTTAAAAATACAAAAAAAGAGAGGATGGAGGGGGTATGGCTCAACCAGCAAAGCAAATTTGAGGTTCTAATGGTACTTGCCCTTACCCCCGCACCTGCCCCAAGTATAAAAATATACGTAGAAGTACAACCTCCTAAGAGGGATATTTCCATCAAAGGATAAAACAATTTGGGCCAGGTGCAGTGGCTCACATGGGTAATCCTAGTTATTTGGGAGGTAGAGACCAGGAGGAACAAAATCTAAAGGCTAGGCCAAGCTAGAAGTGAGATTCCATCTCAGTAAACAAGGTAGGAATAGTAGTATATACACCTGAAATCTCAAACACATGGGAAATTATATAGGAAGGTTGTGGTCTCAGTTGGTTACAGGCAAAAACACAAGACCCAACCTGAACAATAGCTAAAAGTAAGCTACCTGAAAAAGAGCTAAAAGCAAAAGTGAGCTAGAGATATGGCTCAAATAGTGAATGACACATCTGCCTAACAACTGGGAAGTCATGATGGGTGAAAAAAAAAAAAAACAACCCTAAAATCTCAAACATAGTTAACTTGCTTAAAAATAATGCTGAAACTGGAGTTATAAATCTTGTATAACAGGAGAATGGACAAAACCTTTGTTAATGATAGTATGAAGAGATGTCCTCTTCCTTGAAAAATGTCGATATAAGGTTTGGAAGGTAATAAAAGTATTTGCAGAGAAAAACTATACAGCAACTCTTTTCCGATCCTAGTCGCGCATATTTGATTTTTTCAAGATTCTGCTCGCAGAACACCACCTCTCTCTGTAATAAGGAAGGACTCTGAGAAGAACGATGTCATCTCAATCAGGTATTATACAGCATTCCACAGGAAATCACCTGAATCGTGTTTTGGAAAAAAATATATTTTTCTAGGACATTCACATATATTAGAGAGAGAAAAAAATGGAAAAAAACCCCCAAAACCTGAACTTTCTTGGAAGCAGACCACATTCTCAGAATCTTATGTTAACAAAGAGTCTGTCTATACTTTTGATTGAAATCAATGTCAAAATAATGAAACTGCATTGCAGACACTTACTCCGTCTTTTTCCAACATCTCCTTTGGAAGTTGCTGCTTCATTCAGAAGAACCATCCCCATGGTGATGGCGGCATCTGCAGCAGTTGTCAAGGAAGCATTAGAAATAGAAGCAAACAAAACCTATTGATTTTTATGGTCTGAAAACAGTATTTCAGAATGGCTAAATTACACACAGAGATAAATAAAATTGGTGCTCATTATGTAACATAAAAATCACCATTCTTTGTGTATGTCTTCATTTTTAACTCTTATATCCTGAAACTTTAATTTGCCAGATTTGGGGAAACCAGTTCTAAATGCTCTTAAATTGTAAGACTTTCAAAGCACATAAAGATCACATAAAATTTCAAAAGCAGTTCTAACATTTCACATATTACATAAAAATGTTACAGTCACAGTAAATTTCACTGGAAATCCTGGAAAATTAAAATATATTCATGATTTCTTATTTTATTTTCATAGCACCTTTGTGCAATTATTTAAAAATTATTTCATATATTGTTTAAAGAAATACTTAAGCTCCAGTTCCATGTTACACAGAAAATATGGTATTCAACTATAAGCTTTATCAAATCAAATAGGCACATAATACTAAAACAATTCTGACAAATTTAGCAGGATCTCAAACTAGCCAGTTCATTGACATTTTAAGAATGAAAACACAATTCCTTCTGTACTTAATGTGGCTTACAACAGGATAGACTTACTCCTCCCTGCTGAACGATGCTAGGGATTGAAGAAATGATGGATGTGCTCCAACTTCATAAAATGATGGATGTGCTCCAACTTCATAAGAACACTTTTTGCGGATTATTAAAACATCTTTAACACTATTATCCAGGTTTTAGAAACCACCAATTCTGGAAATATGTATATGCTCAAATGACTAATAGATTAAAAAATTACAGTTCCAGCCCACAAATTCATCCGTTTCCTTCATTGCACTGTCATTTCTACTGCTATCTGTGTATATACACCACCAACCAGTCTCTGGTGGGAGATGTCTTCCACCCCAATAGAAGCACAAAGCACATCCTGAAGCAAGAGCTATATAATTAAATGGATGTCACAGCAAGTTATTCAGAGTAAGTATCTCCACACTGAGTCACCTTTCATTACCATTACTGAATGTGTGATTATTAATAGTCACTAATTTTGGTTCTGCTCCCATGAACTTATTCAACTTCTGAATATCTGACTCCTCTCATTATGCATTATTATACTATCTTTAAAACAATTTTCAAACTCTTCTATTAGGTAGAGCATTGGAACCCATTTTAGGAAAAATAGCAAATAAATAAAAACCTTGAGTTGCAAGCTAATGTATACCAGTCCTCACCAAACACACATATGCCAAGTGCTACATACAATTAAACTTTTGAGGATCCCGGATAGTTTTAAAAACACTGAAATTTAGATATTACTGAACTTCTCAGTTTAAGATAGGTAATAATGGATAAGAATGATTTCTAGACTTCAAGGATTAATTAATTTAAAAAGTATTTTAGACTTTCTACCTGCATATATAAACAGAGCACATGAATTAAAAACTCACTAAAATGGTTCAGGCAGGAGTTTCTGTTGCTTAATGTAGGTGTTTTGGAGAAAGCTAGATGTGACCTTACTGAAGAATTTCCTTTTTAATCTTTTAAATTTTAATCTGACATATTAAGATACACATAGCCAGGTGCCAGTGGTTCACAGCTGAAATCCTAACTACTCAGGAGGCTAGGATTTGAGGATCACATTTTGAACCCAGCCCAGGCAGGAAAGTCTGTGAGTCTCTTATCTCCAACTGAAACATAGAAACAGCCATAAGTAGCGCTGTTGCTCAGTAATAGAATGCTAGCCTTGCACGAAAGAAATGAAGGGACAGGACTCAGGCCCCACAAACAAAAGATGCACATAACATTCACTGAGGAGAAGGGAAGAAGATGGCGGAGGAGAGGTCTTTTTCTAAAATAGAACTCAAAAAATTAACCCTCGCAACAACAAATCCTCAAAGAAACAACCATCTGATTAATAAGTGGGCTAAAGACTTAAAGCAAGACTTCTCTGAAAAGGAAATAAGAATGGTATAGACACATAAAGAAATGCTCAATTTCTTTAGCCTTAAAAGAAATGCAAATCAAAACAACATTGAGATTCCACTTCACCCCAGTTAGAATGGCTATAATCAAGAACTCTAATAACAACAGATGCTGGAGGGGATGTGGCTCCCTGCATTGTTGGTGGGAATGTAAACTTGTTCAACCACTTTGGAAAGCAGTATGGAGGTTACTCAAAAAGTCTTTTGACTTAGAGCTCCCCTGTGACCCAGCAATCCCACTTCTAGGCATTTACCCAGATGATCACAAACAAGGCCATACAGCACACAACTATGTTTAATGCAGCATTATTCACCACAGCTAAGAAATGGAAACAACCCAGAGGTCCCTCAGTAGATGAATGGATCAAGAAAATGTGATATATATCTATATATAGATATATATAGATATATATCTATATATATATGTATATCGCCATTGTGTATACACACATACACACACACACACACACACACACACACACACACACACACACAATGGAATTCTATATCTCCATCAGAAAGAATGACATTGCCCCATTTGTTAGGAAATGGAAAGACTTGGAAAAAATAATATTACATGAAGTAAGCCAGACTCAAAGAAACATAGGTTCCATGGTTTCCCTTATTTGCAATAACTAGTATATGTCTAGGACAAGCAGAAGAGGTCAAAAACGATGTACATATGACCATATAACTTGATGCTAAGGGATATGAAGCCCAAGATAGGGACACAGGTTTTATCTCTGTTGTAGTTCTTTTTAATGTACTTATAATGTACTATGTGATTTTTTTTTTTTTTGGTTTCTTTGTATGTTCTTCCCCCCATGGTACAACCCCTGTTGTCACTGTATTTGGTTCCAGTGTCCTGCATCTTGTATATACATTTTTCTAATTTGGAGAGGGAAAGGGAAATAACAAAATGCTGAAAGAAGGATACAGGTTGACCCATTGTAACAATGAGATGTACAAGACAGTATGTTGAAAATGAACTTTACAACTTTGGGGCAGAGGTGAGGGAGACATTGGGGAGGTGGGAGGAAAGGGATGGTAGGGGATAAATAAAGGAGGATGTAACAATGCTTCATAGGAAATGGACTCATTACCTTGCTCATGTAACTGCAACCCCTCTGTACAGTATCGTCTCAATAAAAAATGTATATTAAAAAAGCCATTCACTGATAATTCATACAGCATTCTGTAGTATTTTGATTCTGACAAAATAATCTGTGTATATTCAAAATACAAATGGAATTTTAAATGTGCTCATATAAGTACTGAACACAACCCATTTATGGATTTTTTTATTCCATTTATGGATTCATCTGCTAAATCTCTCTCTTCCATAAAAAAGGGGGAAATGACAAGTGTTTCCCAATTTTAATAAGCATAAAGGCATGTAAATATGTAGGTCACATCTTATGCACATAATTAAAATATATATGTTCATAATAAATAGATGTGATCTCAGTGAAGAGATTATCCTGGTTCTGTCATCTCAGCTCTGTATCTTGGTTCTATCATCTTAGCTCTATCTTGGTTCTGTCATCTTAGCTCTGTACCTTGGCTCTGTCATCTTAGCTCTGTACCTTGGTTCTGTCATCTTAGCTCTGTACCTTGGCTCTGTCATCTCAGCTCTGTTCCTTGGTTCTGTCATCTCAGCTCTGTATCTTGGTTCTATCATCTTAGCTCTGTATTTTGGTTCTGTCATCTTAGCTCTATGTTGATTCTATCATCTTAGCTCTGTACCTTGGTTCTGTCATCGTAGCTCTATCTTGGTTCTGTCATCTTAGCTCTGTACCTTGGCTCTGTCATCTTAGCTCTGTACCTTGGTTCTGTCATCTTAGCTCTGTACCTTGGTTCTGTCATCTTAGCTCTGTAGCTTAGTTCTGTCATCTTAGCTTGGGAAGCTGAGGCAGGAGGATCCCAAATTCCCAATGAGCCTGGAAAACTTAACAAGGCTCTGTCTCAAAAATATAAAAAAGAAAGAAAAGCGGGGAGAAGGATGAGCATGAAACTCAGTAGTAGAGTTTGTACTTTGTATATGCCCTGAATTTAACTCCTAGTACTGCAAGATGTTTTTGTTTTTTATTGGTAATTAATTGGATATGTCTTCACTGAATATTTTACTGTCTGTTTCTATGTTGCACACTATGTGGGAAATGTGCTTCTAACCTGAGTTTTTTTAATGTCATAAATTTCAACAGCATCATAGCTGAAAATTACAACATTTTTATAAGATTAGACTTTGCTTTATCTTACTGACATTTAAAGATATCCCTAATATTCACATTACAAATAAGACTGTAAAGAATATCTTATGTACGTGTATTCCTTCTCAAAGTTCTACACTTATGCACAAAAGTTGTTCAGTATAATCATATTCTCTAAAATGAACAATGTATGGGTTTACATTTTTCTATAGATATGTGTATATATGTATATGTGTGTATAGTATATGTGTGTGTATATTTATTGTGTATGTGTACTGAGTGAAACAATACTGGGACTTGAACTCAGGGTCTAAGTACTGTCCCTTAGATTTTTTTACTCAAGGCTAGTCCTCTATTAGTTGAGCCATTGTTCTATTTCTGGCTTTTTGGTGGTTAACTGGAGAAGAATCTCAAAAATTTTCCTGCTTGAGCTAGCTACAAACTGCGATACTTAGCTCTCTCCCTCCAGAGTATCTAGGATTGTATGCATGAACATTCAATTGAACACAATATTGATAGACTGTAGAGTTTTATTAATTGTTAAATGTGGAGCAATGTTCCAACTGAGTGTAAGAAATTTGTGAAGATTTTCTCTTTGTTTAATCTTCTGTGTACTACTAACATATTTTCTTTTTTCCATTGAAACATACTTTCTTTTCCTTAATGGTAAAGTGTGCTCAGTTTTTTTCTTCAATAGAAATTGACTGAACTTTGTACTTTATTTCTCTCAAATCATTATATTATGAAGAAGGCTTTTACTTAATGTGTTCAAATTCATTAATCTTTTTCTTGATAAATTCTGCTTGTTGTTTCTGGCTTATGAAACTAATTCCTATCCCTAGATCTTTCAAGCATTTCTTTTTGCTGGCCCTTTCTTCTACTAACATTGAAGGAAGTTAGGTAACACATTCACATTTTAATAGTTTTCTTTCTCCAAATAAAACCTAAAGACCTTAATGCTGGATGACTTGTTCTTCACCCAATGACACCATACACTCCCTTGTCCTTGTTTGCGCTTAGTCCAATCCTCAGTATTCTTCCAACAAGCCATACACGCCTGTGGACAGTATTTCTAAACTTGCTATTCTAAACTGCCTGGAATGCTTTTCCTCTAAATATTGCATGAATCAGTCCCATTCTTCCATTCATCAGGTCTCTCCTTGCCTCACATATCAGAGAAACCACCTTTGACTTTCCTATTTCCTTATTTTGCTTTTATACATCACATTATTGTAAAAGAAACTTTCAGGCTTTTTTCTTTGTCTTACCACTATAAAGGACAGATTTCTTTACTATCTTACCTAGTAGCGACAACTATTTGATATAGATATTATCAGTTTATAAAGAAAGAAATTGAAGCCCAGAGAGGTCTAGTCTGATTAACTTGTTCCACACTACAAAGATACTGAATACAGGGTGGAAACCAAGAGTATAAAATAAATGCCCCACAATAGTATTAGGGTTAATGAAAATCAAATGAGGGTGAGTAAAGGAAGAAAACTGCCAGCTCAATTTCACCATAAAAATCATACATTGTAAGATATTAAAAATATTCTAACCTCAAAATATATTTTTATTTCATTTTATTTATTTTTATATCATTTCTTTAGCTCTTTATAAGTCACGAATTTTTGTAAGATCTAATGTTTTGTTTTTGTTTTGTCAGTCCTGGGGCTTGAACTCAGGGCGTGGGCACTGTCTCTGAGCTCCTTTTGCTCAAGGCTACCACTCTACCACTTGGCTTTTCCTGAAGTGAACCCAGGCTTCATACATGCTAGGCAAACACTCTATATTTTTATTTCAACTTTTACAAATAAATGTGCAAATTATTCATAAACTGCTATCTGAAATGTATCTAGATTATTTCTACCTTCATATAATTTCTATTTTATATTGATTTTAAATCAAACGTGCCTAATGTACTACTATTATTGGGAGCAGATGAGGAACAATGTAGCACCTACCAAATTAGACTGAGTTCACAATATGCAGAATCACTATTAATGAGGCAGAAAGGAATAGAAGCTGCAAAACTAACAAAAAATTTGAAGTTTTAACATGTCAAAAATCTCCACAGAAGTCAATGATCACTGGAATAGATGCATATTTCAAGAACATACTCAGTAATACCATATCCATAAAGCTAATCCTAAGTATGGCAAAATATAAAATACACAAAGTATTTCCTATTAAAATTGAAAAAAGATTTAAAATATCACATGAGTGAAGTTACCAAAAGTTACCCCCTCATGAGAGGGAAAACCTGTCCTACCAGCAGGCCAGGTTTCTGCAATTCCCTGATGCTATAAAACTAACTCCAGTAAAAGCTTCTTCAACCAATTATAAAATTCTGTCTCGGGACCACCAACAATCTGCAATATTTTCCCCACTATAACTATCATCCATTCTTAAGCATTTATGTAAGGAATTAGAAAATCTGTCTCATAGGTGAGCACCCTTACATTGGTCCAATACTTTGTCCTTTCATTTGAAGGGCCTCAAATTACCTTTGGATAAACAAACAAAAACACATAAAGATAATTTGCAACATAGAAATATTAAAAACATAAAGGTTTACTATAATGTGTGGTACTACATGTGATAAATTAGTTATACAATTCTGAGTTAGAAAGTTATTACTCACAAGCAAGTTAGTTTTGTCATTATACCAAATGAAAATAAAATAAAGCTAAGAGTACAACATCATGTCTCTCTTTTTTGCAGGTACTGGGAGTTCACTTTTTTGGCTTTCTTACTAAGGCCGGCACTCTAACATTTAAGCCACACAATGCTTACAGAGTTTTTGCTGGTTAATTGGAATTAAAGAGTTCCTCAGACTTTTCTGACCAGGTTAGCTTTGAACCTCAATCCTCAGATCTAACCTCCAGAGTAGCTAGAATTAGTGTGAGCCACTGGAACACAGCCCAGAGTTCTCTCTTAAAAATAAATGTAGAGAAATGACTGCAGGAAAAGAAATATAAGGGTAATAGCAGGATCGTTAGGGCAATAAATAAACTGTGGAAAAATAGCATGTGGAGAAAAAAATCTTACTTGTAGAAAATATGAATCTATAACCTATGACACCAAAGAATTTCACCTGCTTTCTCTCAGGTTTTTCTCAACAAAATGTTGCATGGAGCAACTGCACTGAATGATGCTGACTTCCTAAATTAAGAAAAAGCCAACAAAGGGACATTCTCTACAGATAAACAAAAGGTAAGCATCTGGGATTTATGTATTTTGCATTGGGGAAAACAAAATAGTTTAAAAATATAGAAATTCAAAAATGTAAGCAGACTGTCAAGTAAATTTAAAATAAAAATTATAAAATATTAAAACTTTATTGATAATGTGCATTTAAAATTTTTAGAAATAATTTCCCAACTGAGTACAGTGGCTCAGACTTGTAATCTTAGAATAGGAGGCAGATTGAGCCTGGATCCAGGGCAGACCTGGCAAAATACTGTTCATGTGACTTCATCTCAATCAATAAAAAGCTGGGTGTGGTGATTCATGTCATCATCCCAGTTACACAGGAAGCATAAATAGGAAACTCGTAGCCCAGACCTGTCAAGCACAACGGTGAGACCAAATCTCAAAAATAATTAAAGCAAAAAGGACTGGGATGGATAGTTTTAATACAAGTGCCTGCCTAGTAAGTGCAAGTCTCTGAGTTCAAACATCAATACCACCAAAAATGAAATATAATTTTTCTCTCTTGGTGAAGAAACAAATAATTACTGATAGCCTTAAGACAACCGAAACCTTTAACTCAATTAAATGTTGCTGCTAGGATTTTTACAGATGACTTCATATTGCTTGTGAAATATCTTTTCTTCCTAAATCTCAAATTGATGTCAATGATCTATGAAATAAAATATTGGAAACTTTCTATATAAAACAAAATTCTAACTATGCAAAGGAATTATGACCGCAACACAGCTTTTCACTGGTAGGTATTATGTATGTATGTGTGTGTGTGTGTGCGTGTGTATCTGGTTTTGTGAGTGTTATATATTTTTGACAGTCCTGGTACTGGGCAATGTCCCTGAGCCTCTCTGTGTTCTAGGCTAGCACTCTACCACTTGAACCACAGCACCACGTCCAGCATTTTCTGAGTAGTTATTGTAGATAAGAGTCTCATAGGCTTTCCTGCCTGGGCTGGCTTTGAATTTCAATCCTCAGATCTCAGCCTCCTAAGAAGTTGTGATTACATGTGTGAGTCACTGGTGCCTGGCTTGTGAGTTTTTTTTTTTTTAATTTTGTTTTTTGTGATACTAGATCTGAACTCAGGGCCTTCCACATGCCAACCTGGCACTCTACCAATTCAGCCATGCATCTAGCCCTGATTTTTGTTGCTCCTTTTTTTGAGATATATTCTAGGCAACTTTTCTGCTTGAGCTAGCATCAAACTATTATCCTCCAGACCTCAGCCTGCTGATTAGCTAGGATTACAGTTGTGAGCCATGGATACCAGGCCCTGATAGCTTGGGTTGTATTTTGACTACAATATACTGCAAAAATGCTATTGATTGGAAAAAAATAACAAAAGAAAATAAGAGGAAAGTATAACATATAAACAAATAGAGCTAAACTTATCTGTAGCAAACAATTGATGTTTTTTGTTATAAATGAATTTTGCTCCAGAAACATTTTAAATTTAACAGTAAATATGGGTTTGTCTTTATATTTTTACTGAGATTTTCTTATTAATGTCATCTCAAAGATCTGATTTGCCACCTAAAGCCCCACTGATGTACAAAAACTATTAACCGCTTAGTATATTCAAGTTGGAGTATAGAAACTTAGTAACTATTGAAGTAGGTCACAAAATTTGAGAATATGTATTCATACATAGGTACTTCTGATCCTTGTCTCTACAGACTAATAGAACAACAATACTAACATATATATATATATATATATATATATATATATGTATGTATTTACTTTTGAAACCATAACACACACAGGTAAGTGTAAGCAAGGAGTGAGCTGCAGTCATCCATAGCTCATGTACACATCCAAATATGTGTAGCCAACAGTGGAAGAAAGCAACATGTTGGAAACCGATACAGAGCAAGAAAATAATCACTGCTGTTTACACATAGAAATACCATAATAAGTGTTCAGTTGATATGTGAATTCACTGGATACTCAGAACTTCCCTCTTTTTAACATCACTTCCAAAGTCAAACTTTAAATAGTATCATCTGACTATTTTGTAAATACAATTGGAAGGACTCAACAACTCTTATTTTGGAAAAATTCATTTTACTATGTAAATAGTTCTTTTTCTGTTTATCTATATTTTTGTTAAACATTGAAGAATTAACCAATTGTACATGCTACATGAAATTCTGAGTTAGGAAGATGAGAAAATCAAGGCTATATTAGAATACTTACCACAAAATAGAAGAGGCAATCCAAAAATTCATATGGAACAATAAAAGACCCCGAATAGCAAAAACGCTCCTCAACGGAAAGAACACGGCTGGAGGAATATCAATACCAAATTTCAAACTCTACTATAAAGCCATAGTAATCAAAACAGCTTGGTATTGGCATAAGAACAGACCTCAGGACCAATGGAATAGAATTGAAAACCCAGAAATGAACCTACAGACCTATAGCCATCTAATCTTCGATAAGGGAGCTAAAACAATAGAATGGAAGACAGACAGCCTCTTCAGTAAATGGTGCTGGCAAAACTGGTTAACTACATGTAGAAAACTAAATCTAGATCCTTATATATCACCCTGCACCAGAATCAACTCCAAATGGATCAAAGACCTTGAACTCAAAGCAGACACTCTGAAAACATTACAGGATGGAATAGGAGAAACCCTGGGTCTCCTTGGCTCAGGCCGAAATTTTCTGAATAGAGACCCGGAAACACAACAAATCAAAGAAAGGCTGGACAAATGGGATTGTATAAGGTTGCAGAGCTTCTGCAGGGCAAATGACATAGCTAGCAAGATCAATAGAAAGCCCACGGACTGGGAGAAGATCTTTACTAGCCATACAACGGACAAGGGTCTCATATCTAAAATATACTTGGAACTCAAAAAATTAAACCACCCAACAACAAATCCTCAAAGAAACAACTGCCCAATAAGTAAGTGGGCGAAAGACTTAAAGAGAAGCTTCTCTGAAGAAGAAAGAAGGATGGCCAATAGACACATGAAGAAATGTTCAACATCCCTAGCCATAACAGAAATGCAAATCAAAACAACATTGAGATATCACCTCACTCCAGTTAGAACAGCAAAAATCAAGAACTCTAACAACAACAGATGCTGGAGGGGATGTGGACAGAAAGGAACCTTACTTCATTGTTGGTGGGAATGTAAACTTGTTCAACCACTTTGGAAAGCAGTATGGAGGTTCCTCAAAAGACTCCACATAGAGCTCCCCAATGACCCAGCAATCCCACTTTTGGGCATTTACCCAAATGATCACAAACAAGGCCACACTAAAGCTACCAGCACAACTATGTTTATTGCAGCATTATTTACCATAGCTAAGACATGGAACCAACCCAGATGCCCCTCAGTAGATGAATGGATCAAGAAGATGTGGTATAAATACACAATGGAATTCTATGCCTCCATCAGAAAGAATGACATTTCCCCATTTGTTAGGAAATGGAAAGGCTTGGAAAAAATTATATTAAGTGAAGTAAGTCAGGCCCAAAGAAACATAGGTCCCATGGTTTCCCTTATTTGCAATATCTAGTATAGGTATGAGTCAAGCGGAAAAAGTCAGATAATGTGATGTTAGGAAAACGAAACCTCAAATATGTATTTTAATGTTTTTGTTTCTTTCATGCATGTGTTTCTAACGCATTTATAAGATTATTTCTTTGTTGCTTTGTATGTCCCTCCCCCACAGTGTAACCCCCGCTTTCACTATATTTGATGTCAGTATAACATGTGGAGGAGATGGGGACAAACAAGTCGTTTAAGGATTCAGGTGGACCTGTTGCAACAATGAGAAGTACAAAATGTCATGTCAAAACCAGCTTTACAATGTCGGTGGGGGGGGGGGTATGATTGGGTGGGAGGGAGGGGGGAGGCTGGGAAGGGAGGTGAAGGGTAAACAAAGGAGGAGGCTGCAATGCTTGGTAAGAAATGTATGCATTATCCTGGCCATGTAATTGTAACCCCTCTGTACAGTATGTTCTCAAGTAAAATAAAATAAAATTTAAAAAAAAAAAAAAAAAAGAATACTTACCACATTCTGAGAGGTTGATATTTTACCCATTTCATTAACTTCATATAAAAGATAGGAAATAACTCCTTTTGTATGCATTATGTTATTATAAGCCCTTTTCTTCTCCCCAGTAAGATGCTAAAGAGAAAGGAAGTATAAACTACACAAAAAAACTAACAAGGCCAATTAATGCAGAGTAAAAGTCAATTTTCATATTTGAAATTCAATGTAAGTAACAAAGAGAAAATTACAGTTTATATATGATTTAGAATAACAAAATTATACTGTAATTGGGAACAATTAACTTAAGAATTAGAAAATTAGTTATATAGTAAAAGTTTAAAACTTAATGTCTTCAAGAAATCTTGACAGGAACAAAAACGGAATTATTTGCCTGCATCTTTGTTTTGCCCTTCCCATTTCTCAGCTATCTGAAAGGATACTCAGTACCAGGATGATGTGTGATTCTGCCACGAACTGAGCCTGACTGCTCCCATGAATATAGCTCTGCAAGAGAAGACAGAAATACAAAATTTATAAGCAAGCAAAAGATATAGATAATGTATAGTTTTTCACAAACTTAATTAAAACACATGCAACCTCTAAAACATTCAGCAAATAACAAATAATGTAGTTGACTAAGTACTCAGGTTCTGAATCAGAGACCTAAGTGCAAATTCAACAGCTTACATATATTAAATTTGTAGTCATAGGCAAATTTCCTCACCCTTCTTAAGCCTCTGTTGAACTCACACGTAAGTTACCTAACATATAAAATGAGTACTGTAAAATATCTTACCTAGTCTGGCTATTAGAATTTGATTTGATTTAGAGGTTTCATATGTGTTCTTATTGTGTCTTTTTAGCAACCCTGTCATCTTCTTTTACTACCTGTCATCTTCTGTATGAAAATAGACTTGGAGAGATTTAATTCCCCACTCAAGACTGGAGACTATTAACTAGTGAAAGCTGGACTGTAAACTGGGTCTGTCCATGTAGGCTACTCCTTTTTTTTTTTTTTAAACCATTTAAAAAAATTACCAAATATTCAAAATACATCAAGTAAAAAAAAATAGAAACAAAAACAAAAAACCTTAAAAGTTGCACTTGGCACACAATTAAATCGCAGTTAAAGCAAATAAAATCAACACTTTCTCTTCTGCAAATCTTCTAGTATCTAATTCTACTCCCACTATCTAGAGTTCTGTAGATTTAAGCCTTTCATCTTTCCTTACCCTTCCTTCCCAGGTGGTATTTACTTAATCACATGGCTTTAATGATCAAGTCTGTATTGAGGATTTTCATATTTACAACAAGGCTGAGATACATCCATTTCCACAGGTCACTTTGTCTTCACTAGCAGACTCCATTTGGCAGTCTAAAACCTAAAGTGGCCAAATGCAAATTGTGAGGGATAAACCTTCCTTTTTATCCAAGAATGTGCTTATCTCAGCTCATTCAGGAAAACAGCAATGTGATTATTCCAGTTGTTTATTCCAAAACTTTATAACCAGGCTTGTTTCTCCTCTCTTCCCTTACTTTTCTCCTCATCCATTCAATTTCAGAAAACAGCTTGCTCTACCTTCAAGATTCATTCCAAATAAAGCATCTGTCATCACCTCTAGGAAGAACTGGCAAAGTGAGTGACCTAAGGAATAAGGACAGATATTGGTCTGGTCCAGGAACTCATCATCTCTTGCCTAGATAGTTGCAAATCCTCCTTCATTCTTATTTGCTTTGACCCTAAAGCTCATCAGTTTGTTTAAAATTAATCAGATCCGATAACTGCCTTGCTCAGAATCCCTCAATACTTCCTCAAACATGGAAGAGAACTATCATATCATGGAATGCATTTCCTGTTTCCAGTCACAATATCCAAGATATGGACATATTTCTCCCATTTCACCTTAACTGATCATTTCTTGATAACTGATCTGTAATTTGTAGTTTGATTCTTTTTTTTTTTTTTTGGGTCCGGTCATGGGGTCTGAACTCTGCAACTAATCCGTTGAACACATTACTTAACCGTATTATCCCATCTTTAGGAAAAGTATTCCTGGAAATACTGTCCTAAAATCAAATGAGATATATTATACTAGGTTAGTTGCACAGTACATGGCTCTGTAGCAAATAATCAAATATTTACCTTTTAAACAAATTGTACCTATTAAACATTTTAAACTATGGTTAAATACCATTCCAAAATTCGATTTTTACAAGTGAATTTTAAGTATGTTCAACTGATGGTTTTAAGTGATGATATTTAGATACACATTCACTTCAGAACATCATTTTACTGTTCAAAAATCTTTAGGTTTTATTAAACTAGAATTCATTTGATAATGTTTACTACTTTTTATCTACTTGTTTAGGCATAGTATTTTTCTTTTTTCCTTTTTCATTTTTATTGTGATTATAAAGGTAATATACAGAGGAGTTAATTTCACAAGTTACATAAAGTGTATGTTTCTTTTTGAACACTGTCATCCTTTTCCTCATTTTTCCCAGTTTTTCTTCCCCTCCCTACACACAAGTTGTATAGTTCGTTTATGAAATTACTTAACTCTACTTCCTAGAGTTGGACTGATGTCCAAATACAGTCATTGGGGGGTGAAGCTTCAATGGATGAATTTTGTGGAAAGTATACTTACATACCTCATTCCAGGTAAGTATAAGACTTCCAAATAACTATTACAAATGTGGTCTAACACTCTAGACTCTAGTCTCTCTTTTTTTTTTTTTGTATCAAGGAACTAGGGATACTAAAGTGAAGTAATGTTATTTCTCTTTCAGTTTCCTTCTTAGAATACTAATATTCAGGAAATAATACTTTTGAACTATTCATATAGGTTAAAATACCTTAGTGTATCCATTAGTACATTTTTGAAAAAGGTATCCTAAGAACTTCCACTATATCATACTATATATCATACTATACTATCCTGTCTAAGGTAGAACAAATTAGTTGAGCCTTTACTTAAAAAAAAAAAAAAGGAAGGGAAGGGGTAACAATGATCAAGTAATGTACTCATTGCTTTGCTCATGTAACTGTAACCCCTCTATACATCTTAGCAATAAAACTTTAAATATGTAAAGAGATGAAAATATAAGAGAAGGGAGGGAAAGGGTGGGAGGGAGGGAACTTAGAGGAAAGAAAGAAGGCAAAGCAAGTACATAGGCTTCTGGAGAGCTAATGGCAAAAAGAACACTCCCAAGTCATCACTGCCACTGTACAAAATAGGCTAGAGTTCTTTCACTTTAAAAGATTCTTCGTTGAAAGATTCCTCTTATATGTCCATATTTCTAGTCTCACCCCTGGGGTCTCTTTGTATTCATCCAGCTACATCATCTTCTTTGAGGCAGGATTAATTCTTACTAAGTCACTACACCAAAATCAAGATGAGAGATAGATTAAAAAAAATAGCTAAGTCAAGTCTCTTAGGATTTGCTTAAAGGAGGGATACACACACACACACACACACACACACACAGACACACACACAGACACACACAGACACACACACACACACACACACACACACTATCTACATCCACTTAACAAAGAATTCCCCTCTGTTTGACTACCTTAGAAGCTGTACCAATCATGCTTGAAATTTCTCAGCATTTCAAACAACTGGCTTAAACTGGAAATGGTTAAAAAAAAAAAAAAAAAGAAAGAAATAAAACAGTCTATGGGAACAGTAACAAATCTCACATCTGATATCCAAGTATTTTGTCTCTATCAATTGTTAGCAGGAAGATCTCATTCTCCTTACCTCAAATTTTAGAGACATTTAAAAAATCTTGTTCCAGCTAAACTAACTGCATGATCTGTAAACTCTTGGGCAAACTATTCTCCCAAACTATACTCCTATTTGAGGGTTAGATATTTTCACCAATAAACCTAACAGTGGTTTAAAAGAATTCTCAAAATTGCATGTGTATGTATGATACTTGTTTAAGAAACAACTTTTCAGGTTTTATTTATGGAGAACCTAATAAGTCCATGGTAGGAAGAGAAATTTGTATTGCCGATGAACTACAAACCTTAAATACATAATTACATTTTTCAGGAGGCTGTATGGGAAAGTTTTAAACTGAAATCTTGAGGAAAAGCTGGAAAAAGAACTTTATTATTTAGGTGGAGGGTGTGTGTGGGGGGGGGTAGTTGAGGAAGTGGGACGGATGGGATGGTAGGGGAAAAACAAAGGAGGAGGCAACAATGCTGGATAAGAAATGTACTCATTACCTTGCTCATGTAATTGTAATCCCTCTGTACAGTATTTTCACAATAAAAAAAACTTATTTAAAAAAAGAAGTCTAATGTGCTTTTGATCATTGACTATTACAGTAGTAGTTGGGTGCAAATTGAGCTCAAGTAACAGAAGGATCTATATCTCATTCAATAAGTAGATTATACACAGATAACCTCACAGCAAACACAGAAACTCAGATTTGAATCATATTTTCTAGTTTCCCGAGAGATTCTCTAAGAGACAAGGTAATTAACTCAAAAGGAGGTATGAATTAAGTCTACTAGAAATGGATGAATCTAATGAGCTAGTAGTTCCTAATCAGGGTTTTAGAACATTTAAAGACTTTTGTGGAATTATGGCCCTAGGCCAGAAAGTAACTATCAAATGCATTAGTATTCTCATTTCATTATTATAAATGTAAGTCCAAATCTCAATACCAAAAAGGGAAAACCAATGAATGCAGCTTAAAATTTATAGCATTACATTTAAAACAACTCAATTCACATGACCAAGTATTGTGCACTTGTGACTACTCTAAGGATACAATAAGAACATAGTCTCTGAGCCCCAAGCTAGATTTGCTAGTAAATTCACTGTTTACCCCAGGAAATCTAGTTGAGATTTTTGTAATTCATTTTTTCTAGTATAGAACACTTTTGTTTATTTATAGGACAACTAAAGAATAAAAAATGTCATTATCAAATTTCTACACTAAGAATCACTGTCTTCTCTGAAGCAGAATGTGCCTCCTAACATTTCCTTCTCTCTTTTAAGTACCTCTGAATGAGTGTCCACCATATACTTTCAAACTCACTTGATAGTATTTTGACAATTTTCTCTCCAGGTACATACTCAGGTTGAAAATGAATCACATGGGTGAAAAGGCAATTGTTATTCTCAAATAATAAACCTTTTACAGTATCTGACAGATATTTTTGCTCATCATTTGGACTTGTGTTTATTTGTGGTTATTGCCTTATGACTGCAATACAACCAAAGTACCGCCAAGTCTGAGTCCCATTACATTATGTGGAACTATCTGTCAAGTCACCATCAATCCCAGTATTTCAGATATCATTAGCTCATGCTCTCAAACTCATTCTCTTATCAAGACCTGAGAACATTATAGGAAGGGGAAACAAAGGAGGAGGCAACAATGCTTGATAAGAAATGTACTCATTACCTTGCCCATGTAATTGTAACCCCTTTGTACAGTATTTTCACAATAAAAAAAAGTGCACCTACTGTCAATTGCATTAGAAGTCTAGACCACTGTATCCTGATGAATAAATTGAGAAGCTACTGTTGCTAAATCTCTGCCATCAGAGTATCTTGACATGAGATGTGAAATGTAGTATAGAGCAGTATAATAAATGAAATCTGCCTAACAAATGAAAATGGCACGGATAAGGATTCAACTATTAGTACCATGCCTCAGGCATTCAGGCTGAATTTAACTAGTAATGGTGCTAGTGACAGTGCTTATCTGCCATTAGACATTAAAATTTTGGTGTGCTATTCTTTTTTTTTAAGTGTACTATTTGAGGGTTACAAATGAACAAAGCAACATATTCCTAGCCTCATGGGTATAGATTTATTTAGTGAGTATGTATGTACTTATGTGTTGGGCCAGGGCAGGGAGAGATAAAAACCAAAACAAAGCAAAAAAATGAGTATATAAATGTGTGTGTGTGTGTAAGGTAAAATGAACTGCCTACTGTATTTGCACAGTCCTATGTGAAAAGAAAAAGTAGAGCAAGGGAGGGGATGAAATGTTAAAAATGGGGAGTAAGTTAATGAGAGGAAATCAGCATAATCACCACAGACAGTGCATTTGGCATCAGAGCAAGGGACCTCAACAAAGGATAGGAATGCTGGTTTGGAGGATGGAATAATGCACACTGCTAAGGTAGAAAAGTGTTCAGGGAACAATAAGTAGTTAATGTGTTGCTGAGGACTTTTTTTTAAAGGTACAATAATGAGTTTTTAACTTAGTACTTGACTTATCTGCTCATTAGCACCATGTTTCCAAGCCCATGGTTGGTTCTTTGTCTTTTTCTTTTTTCTGATGAGGATTTAGGGTTTTATTCTGAGCAACAGGAGGAGCTGTAAGTGCGTGTATGTTGAATGCGGACTATAATGGAGCAAAGAGACAGCGAAAAGATTACTGCAGTAATAGCAGATGGCAAGGACTGATCTGACCCTAGATATATTCTGAAGGAAGAACAAAAGCATTTATTTTTCACTGTGCTTTGATGCAAAAGAAGACAAGACTATAACTGATAGAATATATAGTTAAAATTTAGTGAAAGTTTAAGTTCATAGTAAATAAATACTGCATCATTCATAGTCCTATTCATATAGGACATCAAAATCTAATTGAGAATACATAAATTTAAGATTAAAAATTTATATATGCAGTTGTATAACTACGTTTGAACTGGCCATCACAAATTGTAATTTTTAAGGGTAAGACATAAAGAATAGGAGCAAAAATTTTTCTTAGTTTAAATAGAACAGACAACAAGTATTTGATTCTATGTATTTCAAAATAATTTCAACAAAAAGTATCCTTAATTCCTAAAGATTTCTCATAAAGATCTCCATATTTACTTTAGGGATTACTTCCTGAGTACTTATTCATAATTTCCTATTTATATTTTATTTCTCAAAGCTTAACTGAGTTCTTCAATATAAAAGAAAAATCTAAACCCAGGAAATAATATAAATCATAGAACAAAAGAGTGATGAATAAAAGTAAAAAGTAAAGACTCTTTAGAATAAAAGTAGCATTTCTTTAGATTTGTTCTAAACTCATTAAATGTTTTTCTTTTTAGTAAGCAATTTTTGCTCAAGATTCCTAGTAAAAATATTGACATCTGCATTTCCACAGAGATTTACAGAGCATATTCCATCATTAGTTTACGCATGTTCAAGTCTTAGTGCATAAGGAAACACTTTTACAACTTATTAAGATATTATCTTTTTACATATAGATTTAAAAGAGTCTTATATTAATTTGTAAAAATAAAAACCAGGCCAGGTCCAGTGGCTCATGCCTGTAAATCCTAGCTACTCAGGGGGCTGAGATCTAAGGATTGCTGTTTGAAGCCAATGTGGGCAGAAAAATCTGTGAGACTCTTACCTACAATAAACTACTCAGAAAAAGCCGGCAGTGACACTGTGCCTCAAAAATGATAGAACAGCTAGCTTTGATCACAAAGAAGCTCAGGACAGCGCCCAAGCCCTGAGTTCAAAACCCAGGAACGGCAAAATAATACTAATACTAATAATATAAAAACAGAACTTTCACATTAAGAATATTTAACACTGCAAATATGTTTTATTTAATAACTAAGAAGGTTCTCCTTATATTGCAGTTTAAAAGAAATCTGGCCTATTTACATGAAATACCTCAGATTTGCCTTTCATCACAAATACATGTTATCAGGGAAGGGTTAATCACAGTATTTACACTGGAACATGTAAGTACTGCAAAAATTTAATTATGAGAGATTGATAAGGTACAAAGATGGGGCTAGGGAGTAGGGAAAGGTGGATGGGGATGATCAATGAATCATGTACTCATTCCATTAATCTGTATAATTAGTATCTATTAATTGTAAGAAAAGTCTCAGTAATGACAGAGAAAAAACACCAAAATCTTTTCATTATTTTCTGTATACAAATTACCTGTAAAAACAAGAGAAAGTATGGTTTTAAATGAAATATTTGGAAAAACAAGTTGAAATATATAAAAATCATTAATTGTGTTAGATCAATGGAAGTATGTATATTTTTCATTTGTAATCAGAAAGCATTTTCCTACACCAGGGGCTAATTTTATATATATATATATATATATACACACACACACACACACAAACACACATATATAGTGTATATATACATACATATATATATACACTATATGTGTATACATATAGTCATGATATAATATACATATATACACTATATATGTGTATATGTGTGTACATGTATATGTACATATACATATATGCATATATATTACATTTACACACTTGTATATATACATGTACTTCTGATATTCTCTTAGTTAATATTCATCTTTCATTTTTACATTCGTTTTCTCAATTAAGTTCACTGATTCTTACATTGGACAACCTGAAACACAATTTAGCAAGTAGAAAATAAGAAATTATGTATTTAATTACACTAAGAAATAATCCTGAAAATTATTCAGTATGAAGAATCTGTTTTGGATTAATACTAGATATTTTTAGATAGTTCACAACTCTTCATTAGTATGAGTATTTCAGTGCTATTGACTCTGAAGTATTTGACAAGTACTTCTAGCAGGTATAACTTACTAAATATAATCACTACATAATTTGTACTACCTGAACTGTAATGTACATAGCTGGGAAGAAGCTCTGAGAAGCTCTTTGTTGCATTTTCTTACTGTAAATGATGGCAATAATAGCTCTGGAGGTTTAAAAATGAAAGTTCAAGACAAACTTATTTATGTATTGTCATATTACTGATTATATAAAGTTGCTTTATAGGTTAATCACCCAAATTCTGTGTAAATGCGTTGAAGGTAAAGGGCAATAAACACAGTCCTATCCCCATATTTTAAGCTCTTTGGGAAATATCATTACACAAAATGTGAACAATATTCTAAGATGTGCAATAGAATATACAAACAATCTGTCTTCAAAAGGCTTTTATAACATCAATAAGTTATCTCAGGCTAAGGAAGCTATTAAAAGCTATTCGTAATTTGAACAACTACTGTAGCTTCAGGTGGAAACAATCTCCTTTAAACTGCATTTCCTAGAAGAAAATTTAATTAGTAAACAATAAACATTTAAGTTGTGCTCAATTACATATATTTTAAAGCTTATGAAAAAGTGATGAACTGTTATAAGCAGTACTTTCTTTTTTCAATTTTCTCTTATTTTATTGCAAAGATGCTGTACAGAGGGGTTACAGTTACATGAGTAAGGCAATGAGTATATTACTTGTCGACCATTGTTACCTTCCCTTGGTGTCCCACCATCCCTTCCCTCCTCCACCTTCCTCACTCCTCCCTAGCCCCAAACACCCTTAGTTGTAAAGTTTGTTTCCAATATACTGTCCCGTGGGTATCCTTGTTGTAATGGGTCATCCTGTGTGCCCTCCACAGATTAGACAAAAGTATATACAAGATGCAGGGTACCAAAATCAAGTACAGTGACAACAGGGGATATGCCATAGGGGAAAAAACATAAAAAGGAAACAAAAAATAAATCACATAGAACATTTTAAAAAATAACAATAAAGACAGACATCTTCTTGGGGTTCATTTACTTAGCATCTTCTTATCTGGTCATTTGTATACAGCTTTTGAGCTTTTCTGCTCATCTGATAAGATTATCCTAGATGTATATTAATTATTGCAAATAAGGGAAACCACGGGACCTAAATTTGGGGGGGACTGGCTTACTTCACTTAATATGACTTTTTTCCAAGTCTTTCCTAACAAATGGGGCAATGTCACTCTTTCTGATGGAAACATAGAATTCTATTATATAGATATAGATATATAGATATAAATATCTATATATATATAATTTTCTTAAACCACTCATTTACTGAGGGGCATCTAGGTTAGTTCTTAGCTATGGTGAATACTGCTGTGATAGACATAGTTGTACTGGTAGCTTTAGTATGGCCTTGTTTGTGATCATTTGGGTAAATGACCAGAAGTGGGATTGCTGGGTCACAGGGGAGCTCTATATGGAGTCTTTTGAGGAACCTCCATACTGATTTCCAGAGTGATTGGACAAGTTCCCTTCTCCACACCCCCTCCAGCATCTGTTGTTATTAGAGTTCTTGATTATAGCCATTCTAACTGGGGTGAGGTAGAATCTCAATGTTGTTTTGATTTGCATTTCTTTTGTGGCCAGAAAAGTTGAGCATTTCTTCATGTGTGTATTACCATTCTATAAATGGTACTTTCAATAAAGGTTTTAACTGAATACTCATGCTCTATTGTGTCTTGTACCTTGATTCATAAAGACCTGATCCCAAGTACTTCAGAAAATGACTATACCTAGAGACATATCTTTGAAGAGATAATTTAGTTAGAATGGGGCCATATGGTGAGCTATACACCAATATTATAAATAGTAACCTTACAGAGTTGAAGATGTAGCTCAATAGAAGTATTAGCCTACTATGCACAAGTCCCTATATTCCATTCACAACACAGAAAAGGAGAAGGGAGAGAAAAGGAGAGGGGAAGATAGAGAAGGTCAGGGAAAAGGAGGACAGGGCTGGCCAGTGAATTTCAACATTAAGCAAATCCTTCCCTTCCTTTCTCTTCCCTTCTAGGTTACAAGCTCCGGTAGTTATATGCCTATAGTTGATAGTTTAATGTTTTGTTCTAATCCATTTTTCAGTATTACCCCCCCAGCAAAACTCAATTTACTTTACATTTATTATTCCAAATTACACACACACACACACACACACACACACACACACACACACACATTTTTTTTCCTACCTAAGATTGTGCGTTGAGTAATATCTAAACTCTCAACTCATGGCATTACAGAAACTCTAAGAAGTAGATGTAGTTAAACATCAATATCTTCATGACAATACATATAGAAATACTGAGGAGCTGATGTGAAGATAGAGGCAGAAACAGGAGTGGGGTAGCACACCCTACGGGGAAGGGTTTTTTCCTGAGAACTTTTTGAAGAACCAACCCTGATAATTTAGCGTGATTTTGGACTGCTGTCCTCCTTAATTGTGAGAGAAAACATTTCTGCTGTTTTAAGCTATTCAGTATGTGGTATTTTGGTGACGGCTCTAGAAAATTAATATGCCTGTTATCCCTTTTCCAAATTGCTACAGTAAAGTTAAAAGACCTTGGCTTGCCCATCTTTTTCTTTATTTCCTACAGATATTTCCAAGTAGTAGGCCATTTCTCCATTTTTGTTCTTACAGAGATATTTTATACATAATTATCACTATGTTGCAAGGCTGTGGTATATTTATATATCATTTTGCCTACAGTTTGGGAACATATCAAGATAAAAACAACTTATTATTCTTTCATTTCCAGTATTAATGTGTGCTAGTTATAACAGATGATCAAGAACCAGTTGCTGAAATGTTAAGTTATAGGCTTAAAACAAGCCATAGGGGCTGGGAAGGTGGCTCAGTGGTAGAGTGCTTGCCTTGCATGCATGAGGCCCTGGGTTCGATTTCTCAGCACCCCATAAGCAAAAAGAAAAAAGCCGGATGTGCCGTTGTGGCTCAAGTGATAGAGCGCTAGCCTTAAGCTGAAGAGCTGAGGGAGAGTGCCCAGGCCCAGAGTTCAGGCCCCACAACCGGGCCCAAAAAAACAAAACAAACAAAAAAACAAACCATAAATTTTGAAGTTGTTATATTCATTCATGGAAAAGGTAACTATGTAGGGACTCTCATTACAATGTTCACCGCGTAAGTTCAGGATAGGGAAGAAATGCTAAACAACTTCAACCTCATGCTGGATTTTTTTAAAATATAAATTTAAATGCTAAAAAGTATAAAATGGAAGAACTGATACAAGTTTCCCAAAATGCTAAAGTTGTATAATGGGAACATATTCAAGACATGTTCCTGAGGTATGCAGCTCAAGGGGTATTCCACAGAGTGCCTGTCCTCTAGCAAGAGGACAGCCCTGTACGGGGAAATGTTGATAATCATAATTCACAATGAAGAGTCAATATTATTCATGTTTTATACATATAGATGACAGAATATTTTTTACTTGCACTTTAAACTACAGCCCTTATTTCAGTGGGAGCAACACAAAATTGAAATTGGCTATCTTCCACTGATAATGCTGACTTCTCTCCCTGCTTGTAAACTTGATTTTAGAGTAGAAGCCTTCTCTCCTGGTATTTCAAACTTCTTTTTAACCATCCACATTAAGATATTAAACATCATTGTTTTTGTTTTTTGGAAGTTTAGCAGAGGTTTATTTAGAGAAATAGGTCAAAGAGGAAGAAACAGTGGGAGAGATGAACACCACAAGGCAAGCAGGAACAGAGAGCCCCGAACATGTACGTGATGAGACAGCATGGCTATAAGGAACACAGGCATTTTCTAAGTTAACTTTAATATCTAAATGGATGTTCTTATTAGCTCACATACTGTGAGCTCACATACTTTGCTCCACTCACCTTCCCTAAATAGAAATCAAAGTCCTCATGGTTTTCAAGGTCCACCATGGTAATAAGCATGCCATGTCATTCCCACCCCTAACTCCAGTCTCATTCATCACTCTTCGCTCTCACTACTACTATCTCACTGGTTTAATATTCCATAAACACTATTAAGAAAATTTCTATATTCATCTTTAGTATTCCTTCTTCTTCTAGACATTAATACAAATTACTGTCCTCTTCCAGATCTCTGCTGAAATGACTCCTTTAGATAGGCCTTCTTTGAAACAGTATAAAACCGCATTTCCTCTGCTCCCACCATTCAGCTTTAATATTCTCATGCACTTACTATTACCTGCCATATTGCTTTAACACTGTGTGCATCCCCTGCCTAAAATGAAAGTTCTTAGCTCTATTTTGTTCATTACTAAATTTGCTGTACCTAGCCAAGATCGCTTATAGCTTGACTAGAAAAATGCATAGCACACAGCTTTTGTTCTTTAAACATGTCTTGAAGGGATAAGTGAATACATTAATGAATGTGAGGCTGTCAAAAACTTAATAATAAATGTTACAAAAGTAAAAACTTCAAATCCTACAGCTCAGTTACAACCCAAAGTATGTGAAGCTTAAGAAATTCCCACTTAGTTCAGAGGGAAGTTGAAAATAAACACTTTCCTTTAATTTTTGTAATATATTCTATAATTAATTAGGCATAGGTAAAGTCTATTTAAAGTTTATATCTGCATTTGTGTCTCCTGATACTTCTATAATTCAAAACTCAAGAGTTTAGAAGATGCTTCTTTCTTTAGTAATATCAAGCCACAACACTGAGATACATAGACATACATGACACTCAATAGTTTCTCACTATATTAAGGTCTAAATTCAACAAATATGGTAATAGGAGAGCTTCAGTGCTACCTGCTCTGAACTGCTGTTTTCAGTTGCAAAGTTAATTACCAAAGGACAGAGGCTTTTCTAAGTAAAAAAGATATCCAGAAACTATTCATTTAGGCTTGTGTGGATTGTACCTTTTTGAAACTACTAAGTTAGTTGGGGGATTACTTTGGGTTTTTGCCTTAAACTTATAGTAGTCTGGATTTTACTTACATGAACATATTTTTACACAATTCATTTTTTAAACACCATAGACAGTTAAGTATTCTTTCCTCAGAATATAAACAGAAATAATCTACCTGTCAGCATCACCTACACAAGCAGATTCAACTTTTCCCTCTGGTTCTGTTATTTCACCTCTGTCTAGAAACCAAAAGGCAAAATAAACATGTATTTACAGTCTGATGCAGTTAATGGAAAAGTAAAATTGGGTTCACTTGGTTTCTACTGTTTTCTGTTTTGTTATTTTAAGTAACATATGGTACCAGAAACGTATGGTACCAGTCCAGAACACATCTACCAAACAGTATTCAACTGGAGTGCTACAGAGGTTAACAGTGGCACTGATAAATTAGAGCGCAAACTGAAGAGCCACGAAAAGATGTCTTAGAAATGACAACAGCTGAACAAACCAAATATAGGCGGCCTGGAAAAGATTCAGGTGCCGTAACTCACCTCAATTATTTGCTCAGTTAATAAGAGGACTAAGAAAGCATTTATTAAATGAGATTCCAGGGGAAAATGTATGATATGGCATTTTAAAGAAACAGCTTCCAACTTAATATAAAAATATCTTTCAACTAACAAAACTTTCTAAAGCTACAATTGTTTCATGAGAAAACAAGTTTTCTATCATCTAAGTGTTTATGGGGATCAGTACCTATTACTTAAATAGGTGTATGCGTGTGTGCGTGTGCGTGTGTGTGTGTGTGTGTGTGTGTGTGTGTGTGTGTGTATTTATCAAATAGAGAATTCTGGCTTTTTAATGAAATATATTGGAGGAATAAATATCAAACTAAAAAAGTCTACAAAAATAAGCTCTGTCTAGTTTTGAAAACAGAACCTCTTCATTTTTATTCTACATCATTCTTTTGGTTCTTTATGCAAGAGTTATTCCATTTTTATCAGAATGCCAGTTATTTATAGAGCAACCTGAAGTTTATCAGTAACCTCTTAACTTACCTCTTAATAACTGAAAACTGAGACTACCTGTGTAAACATGACTTAGTACTTTGTTCAGAGAAATCTTTGTCTGGGAAAGACCATCAATCAAACAAATAATTTGCTTCACAAAATTCTACAATTATTTTACCATTGACAATAGCCTACATGCCTGGATAAACAGCTTTCCATAAGACTTTAGCCTTATACTGTCGAAGAAATGTAGTCTACTATAAATTTGCTTTATCCAAATCAATTCCCTGTCTTGAAAAGCCCACCATAAACTATTTAAGCCAAGTTCCAAAGCCCTATAAAGATGCCACTACTTCTACTTTCTCAAACATTGAAACTCTCCATACCCAGTAAATTCTAATACAATTTAGCTTTGCTTTAATTTACAGATTATCCCATGACATTGTGGGAACTGAGATTTCTCCATTAATCTACTCCTATTCTGAACCTTCAACTACCCTCCTAACCCCCAAACATATACTATCCCTCTTACAAAATTAATTCCCTTCCTAAAACACCACCTTCAATGTATTATTGTATATAGGATATATTCTATTCTATATTCTATTCTATGCTATAGTGTATATTCTGAAGCATAGAATGTTATTCTATAATTTGATATAAAATAACAATCATAATGTAAACTATTATATGGCTTAAAATTTTAATAGCTGAAAATATACTTACAAAGTACTACAGTCTACTTTGTGTCCAAAAATGTAGACTGGGTAATTTATGAAGAAAAGAGGCTTATATATTAAAGTTATGGCTGGGAATGTGGTTTAGTAGAGTGCTTGATTAGCATGCATGAAGCCCTGGGTTCAATTCCAGGAAAAAAAAAAAAAAAAACAGAAAAAGCCAGAAGTGGTGCTGTGTCTCACATGGTAGAATGCTAGCCTTGAGCACAGAGAGTCTTAGGGACAGAGCCCAGGCCCCGATTTCAAGCCACAGTACCGGCAAAACAAAATTAAAAAATAAATAAAATTATGAAGGCTGTGAAGTCCATATTCATGGGGGTGGCACGTAATTAATCCCATCGTAGTACATCATCTAACCAAAGAGTGCAGAAGACCAAGAAATCTCTGAAGCCTGGATTTACTTACAGAGCAATTCTACTCTTGAAATAATGAGCCCACATTTGAATTAATTCTAAGTGCAGAGGCCCTGTTGACCTAATCACCTCATTAAGGCTTACTACTTCACAAGATGGCATGAATAATACAATAAGCAAAACATGAATTCTGAGGTATACAGTCCCACATAGCACAAGGTATTTAAAAAAGTTTTAAACTCAGAAACACTATTTTAATTAAAATAAATAAAAATATATGATTCTTTTCACAGAAAACTCAAATATAAGGCAAATTATAATCTATGGCAAATAATTCAGAATAATGATTTCCATAAGAAGAAGAAAGGATATAGTTGGATACTGGCCGCGCACGCCTGCAATTCTAGCTATTCAGGAGATTGAGATCTGAAGGTCATGGTTCAAAGTCTATAAGAATCTCATCTCTAGGGCTGGGAAGGTGGCTCAGTGGTAGAGCGCTTGCCTTGCATGCTCGAGGCCCTGGGTTCAATTCCTCAGCACCACATAAGCAAAAAGAAAAAAGCCAGAAGTGGCGCTGTGGCTCAAGTGGTAGAGCGCTAGCCTTGAGCTGAAGAGCTGAGGGACAGCACCCAGGCCCAGAGTTCAGGCCCCACTACTGGACCCAAAAAAAAAAAGAATCTCATCTCTAATAAACTACTCAGAAAAAGCTGGAAGTGGCACTTTGGCTCAAGTGGTAGAGTGCTAGCCTTGAGCACAAAGAGGTTCAGGGATAGAACCAAGGCCTTGAGTTTAGCCCAGGATTGGCCCAAAAAAAAAAAAAAAAGGTTTCAGGTAAACTTCATGGAAAAATAAAAATGATTTGAACCTTATTATAACATACACATTTATGGAAACACACCTGTGTATTACATTATTTTTATATTTTCCATAAAATCTTTAAAAGTCAATTTACAATTTCTAGTGGCAGACAAGATGGATAGAAGTCCCTGCTCCTCTGAGAAGAGGAAAGTCCTGAAGTCTCTGGACATAAAATATGAAACAAATGTAAGCTTTTTGAGAGGCAGAAAAAAAAAGCATCAAGATGGCATTTTTCAGGACCCAGAAACAATACTTCAGTGGAGTCTCATAGATTTTTTTTTTCATTTATCATATCTTGGACTAGAATATTAGAAAATCTGGTCACCAGAAAACCTGTTTTCTCTAGTTGAAGACAGGAAAGGAACATTCTTTTTTTTTTTTTTTTTTTTTTGTCAGTCGTGGGGCTTGAACTCTGGGCCTGGGTGCTGTCCCTCAGCTCTGCAGCTCAAGGTGATACTCTACCACTGGAGCTACAGCACCACTTCCAGTTTTCTGGTGGTTTATTGGAGATAAGAGTTTAAAGGACTTTCATGCCTGAGCTGGCTTTGAACCACGATCCTCAGATCTTAGCCTCCTGAATAGCTAGGATTACAGGCATGAGCCACTGGCACCCGGCAAGGAAAGGAACATTCTTGAGAAACTTTTTAGACAAATACTTCTGTTGGTAAGTATTGTGATAAATATTTGTCTCTTTTAGACATGTTATCTTGATTAACCCTAAACTCATCCTACTCTTTACTCAAATCATTTCATGATTTTTTAAGCTCTTAGGATTAAGGTTAAATTACTATAACGCGTTCAAGTTCCTTCATATTCTAGCACAGGCACCAATCACATCTGATTACTCCCTATGGCCTTTATTCACTCTGTGCTATTCTCAACATGCTTTCTACTTGGCCATTAAGAGAAAATTTGATTTTCCTACAATGTCCACCTAAAAAAGGGTCTTTCAGTCCAACTTACTCTGTGCTCACATGATTAAAAGACCTAGAAGTTAAAACTATTCTTACTTGCACCTTTGACTAAATTGAAGTTATTGAAAACTGGATTTGAATCTAGAATACTGTTATAACCCCAAAGCATAGTTTGAATTGAACTGAAATAAATGATCTGAAGTATGACTATATCTGGGGAAAGCACAATGAACATTTTTAGACAAAGTATCATTGCTCTCTGCGACTCAAGAGTCATGTGGCTTGAATTCTTAGTTTCATCCCCTAAACTTCAGCTGCCACTGTAATCTTGCTATTTGTTAAATCTATGGAAAGGCAAAGGACAAGATCTGCAATCTCTTCAACTAATAAATTCTATCCAAGTACACACTATAAGTAGAGTACAGTATTAAAATATACTTTATGCTGACTCAAATCTGTTTATAAAAAGTGAGTTGGCAATGTACTATATATCAATTTTGGCTGTTGATTGTGTAATTCTTGCTTTTGTAGCATTTTCTGAACTACTTGTTCAAAAAAGTGTTTTAAAAGTATTCTAAAACACTGAAACAGATTTTCCAATGCTTTCTTTTTTCTTTTTTTTTTTTTTGCCAAGAAGTCAACACTGTCTGTTAAGTATTCTAGGTCTAAACATGCATAAAACATTCAAGGGCTTTCAATACTTACACCATCTTCTCATCTTCTACCTGAGAGTGAGACAGCTGTTATCAGGATATAAATAAATAAAATTGACTGGACAATCCAATCATCAACTAACATTTTATTTAAGTCTGCTTTTAAGCTTCTGGGAGCAAAGTGGATGTAACATTGGTTAACTCAGACTATATTACCATGATTGATGTTAGTTTTTATTATCCATTTTAATTACTGACAGCTTGATATGTTTTTAAAAATCCAGGTGGTCTGGAGTATTACTGTCACTAATGGACTAATTATAGAAAAGGAGAGAAAGAAGTGGTAGAGAGGAGTATCACTAACTATAGTGAATGAAAGTACTTCAACAGGAAAATTGCTTTTTCTGAACTGTGAATGCCTTAGTTATGACACTACAGTAATGAAGCACAAATTACAATCACTGAAGAGTTATTACAGTTAAGTGATTGCTAGTTATACTGATACATCATTTTATTAAACTTGTTAGCTATTAATAATATAATGAAAATGATAAACAGTTTCACAATTTACTACTAATTTAGAATTCACTCTACAAACAAGCAATCTGTAGGAAAACAATGAATTGTAGTTATTAAAAATTAAAATTACAAGTAAAATAAGAAGTGAAGGCCTACGAATGTCAAAGGTATGAAAAGCATTTCATTTTCAAAAATGAGAGGGCCAAGTGCTGGTGCTCACATATATAGTAGCTACTCAGGAGGCTGAGAGCTGAAGATCTCAGTTCAAAGCAAGTCTCTAAGCAGTTTAGTCTGTGAGACCTACCTCCAATTAACCACCAAAGAGCCAGAAGTAGAGCTGTAACTGTAGTGATTATAAGACTGCTACTTTTGAGGACAAAAAAGCTATAGACCAACACCCCAAGCCCTAAGTGCAAGCCCAAGGATTGGCTGACACACATTCATACGCATGCATGCACACCTTCCCACACAGCATATTTGCTTGTTTCTATTTGCATAAAGACAATATTCAGAAGTACAAAATATGAATTATGTAGCATGGAACCCAGGATGCTGATCAGCCCTTAGTAAAGAAATGTGAGAAAACCCAAATACACATTCTATTTGCATAAAGACAATATTCAGATACTCTTGGAAATTCACCAGTAGCACAAAATATGAATTATGTAGCATGGAACCCAGGAGGCTGATCAGCCATTAGTAAAGAAATGTGAGAAACCCAAATACACATCAGAACTCAGAAAACTGACTGAATTAAGGCTACTAAAAACTCTATAAAGCAACCTAAGAAAGGTGCCACTTGGCTCATGCCAAGGGGCTCAGCTTCACTTAGGAGATGGCTTCTGCTGATCCTGACTCAAGCAGCAGAGAACTAGCCTGGAAATAAAAAAGATTAGGTACAGCACTTGGGTCCTTAGTTCAAGCCCCAAGACCAGCACAAATTAATGATAATGATGATTACAACGATGATGATTATAATGATGATGATGATGAAGAGGAGGAGGAAGAAAGAGGAAGAGTAAGAAATGTAAATGAAAAGTACCTTAGCCATTTAAATGTACATCAAATATAAAAATTGTCTAGCAACAAATAATACTGAGATATATAATAATCTAATACAAATCAGGTGCCATAAAGACTGTTTTAGAAGTAATTCAGGCATTTCCACCTTATAACTAGGTGCATGAATTCAGCAGTTCTAGAATTGCTAGCTAAGAGAAAATGGTATCGACTATAGGTGTACTCTTACGTATTTAAGTACTACGTATTTAAGTACTATATCCTTTTAGAAGAGCATGCACCATAGAAAAACATGGACTCTACTGTTCCATATAATTTTTGTCTTTTTTTATTAAGTAGTTGTATATAGGGTTAAAATTCCCTAAGTCAGGTTATGAATAAAATGCTTCTTCGTTAATGTCAACCCTTCCTTCATTTTACCCCATTTTCTGACTCCTGGCTCTACCCTCAAGTTACATAGTTCATTTGCCTCCATATAAATTTGAATAGGTTAAAGAAAGACTGTACAGATCAGACTGCATATCTAATTGAACTGAACCTGACAGATATGTATCACAGAAACAGAACAGAGATGCTCTCAAAAAATGAGAGAAGCTGTAAATTTTGTTTTTCGACATAATGTCTTTACAACTTTGGCCAGGAAAGTGGGGGGGGGGAGGGAAATGGGGAAGCAGGAGTGGGGGGTGGGAGGGAGGGGGAGATGGGAAGGGATGGGAAGGGGAAACAAAGGAGGCAACAATGCTAGAAATGTACTCATTATCTTGCCCATGTAATTTTAACCCCTCTGTACGGTATTTTCCAAATTAAAAAAAAATGAGAGAAGTATTCCTGGAGATTTACAGTTTATCCTTTGATTTCAAACTATAAGAAAATTTTAATAAGGCCATAAACTGCATATCAAATTTCAGATGTATTGTTGCTACTTATTTTTTTATGTTCCTTTCACTATGAGAATGATTGTTTTCATTCTTTTAGTGAATGGGAAGTATAATGTTACATAATTTTCAGGGCTTACAACATATTATTACCAGATTTGATGTAGGACATAGTAATTTTATTTCTTGGCAGGAATTTTTCTTGTCAGTTATTGCTTCTTTATAAGAGAATTAAAGTACTTTTGCATTACTAATACTGGAGATCTGATACTATAAAAAACTATTTGGGAAAAAAGTTTTACTTGGTATATTGCTAAGTTCAAAAGCTTTTGAAAGTGTATTTTGTCTGTATTTGACATGGTTTCAAGTAAGTCTAAATTAGTAATTTTTTATAAATCCAAACAGATTAGGTTTAATATATGCAATAAATAATAACTTGCATTAGGACACAATAAACATTTTTGTAAGACTGGAAATAATAATCTTTACACTACATAATCAATGGTTACCTGGTGATTGAAACAAATTAAATTTAAAGCACTTTTTCAGACTGCCCCAGAAACAAGCAAGCAAAAAAACCTCTTTACTATTCTATAAATATGTAGGGTGATACAGGCAGTAAATGAACCATATGAAGTTCCTTAGTGTGCACTTTGGCACATTTATAATGTATTGTTTTATGACAAGTATTATAAACATGAACATTACACCTATTCTGTCAAAATATTTTCATGTTATTAGCAGACAACTTAGTTAATAAAGCAATTATGTAAGAGAAATGAATACTACAGACATTCAGAAGAATATTTTGTATTCATCCAAGCAGATAAAGAAAAATACTATAGAACAGAAAGGAAGAATGCCATTTCAGTTTTATACTTACAATGAAAGAAAAGTGATGTTTGTTCATGTCTAGCCAGAAGTAAAATAAGACTCATTTTCATGTCTAGTCAGAAGAAAGATCCATTCTTTTGCCTGTATTCTATTTGCCTACTTTTTATCATTTAAGTAAAACTGACCTTAATAGATTAATAATACTTAGGGTGAAGGAAAAAGACAGGAGTAGAAGTTAAGGAAGATGTGTGACAGTGAGAGACAGATAGACACTTATATGAGAATATAAAATACTCCGCATGACCTAGGCAAAGAATGGACATTTTTCTTCAATTGCATCTATGTCATCACTTTAGTATTATTTTCTGACATTTTATAACTCATTTATAAAGGCATAATTTGCTCAACAATATGAAATTAGGCTGTGAGTAGCTTTTTTATAAAAGAGAAATAGGTATTTGATTTAGTCCTTTGTCAAGATACATAACATATTTGATATGCAGTGTTAAGTCATTATGGTAAAAAAGGAAAAAAGTATCCTCAGACAAAAACGACACTTACATTTTAATACAACAAAATACTTTACAATTTTTTTTACCTAGATATAGGTAATGTAGATATACTGAAGTGACAGATTTTGAATGTTTATCCCATCCAAGTTTATATAAAAATTCATATATTAACACCGTTATTAGCAAATTTTGGTTGAGAGAGGTTTCATTGTGATATTTCTGTGTATGCATACATCCAATTCGTGCCTCCTATTATATCTTCCTCCATTCTCTTACCCCCTTCTGAAAAACACTTTCATCAAGTTTTCTGTTTATGTGGTACTGAGAAATAAAGCCCAGGACTTCATGCAAGCTAGGCAAGCACTCTACCAATAAGCCACATTCACAGCCCTTTCATCAAGTTTTATTGTGCTATTTTCATAGAAAATATGTATGAAGTACTTTATTGTATTCGGACCCTTTCACCTTCTCCCTTCATCTGTTTTACATTCCTGTCTTCATTTTACAAGATTCCTTTTATGAAAATAAGTCATTAACCTTAGACAGAAATCAAACTTTTATACTTATTCATATAACAAGAAATAAATCTGAGTTACTGAAATATATATGGTCTTTTAGAAATGTAATGCTATAAATTAAAAGTCATTTTTGAAATCTCACTATGCTTATTACGAATTATATTTAATATAATTATGCTTAACTGTATTGGTAAGCTGAGAATAATTTCTTTGTTTTTTACAGACCAGATGGTTCTATTTAGCACATTACCAGTTCTAATATACTAATTTTCCACAATTGGAAAAAATTAAATATGAATAAGTTAATGAATAATTTATCCTTTTCTCTATGTGTAGAATGATTCTTTGCTCTTTTTCTTCTCTAGAATCACATTCATTCTGGACTGTATGAAAATATCTCACTGGACTGGATGACACTTGGCATGTTAAATGACATTCTTTCATTTGTAGTTCTCTGATGTATGTTTATGTTCCTTGATAGTTTAATTATAAAGCACAAACAAGTATTGAAGGGAAAATCTTTTTAAGATTTGCTTCAATTTTTGAGAGGATTATAATGTAAATTTCCACTTGCAAAGAAACACTCATTTATTTAGCTATTGTTTATTTAACATCTAACATTTGTGAAATGCATGGTTATAAGGTAAGTATAGTAATAATAGCTTTTCAATTAATTTTCTCCAAAGCTAGCACTCAAGATAGAGTTGAGGATCAACAGAACATATAAATAATAGTGAAATGAAGAAATAAATCCAAGTGGAAAAAGGCCCAGAGCAAAGAAATAACTTCTAGAGATGATGGTAAGCAATATTACTACAGCCAGTCAGCTAGAAAAAAAATAAAAGTACAAAGGAATATTGAACAAATCTTGTAAGAAACCAGACGCAGCATCACAACAATAAAGTCCCCACAGTGCCAAGATTCTAAAGCAATTCTAATACCATGCATGTAATAAGCATCAAGATAATAAAGCCTTAGATGTTGGGTTAACCCATACAATATCTCCTTACTAATTTATGAACTCGATGATATATTCTTACTGCTTGTGCAAATGAAATCCCTAACAAAATGACCATCAACAAATATTTACTAAATGGAAAAATAATGAATATATGAGGAAAAATGTTCCCAGTTCCAACCTCTAAGGTTTTCAGTATATTTCGTAAATCAGTTGCTATGACCTTGTTTACTCCATGTTTTAAAAAACATGTCAAGATAAAGTTAATATTCTCTTTGTTGACAATATTTAAACTGCACTGAGTTTTAATTAAATTTCTACAAAGATTAGTACTTAGTTGAAGTTTATATAGTTCTTGACTTACATGCCTGCTACAACGTATATACTATAATAAATCTACTAAGAATGTTATGAGCTATGACTATTATAGTCCTCCTTCACTGAAGGAATAAAAACAAATACTTTTTATAATAATACAAACAGCAGGAAATGAGAACATCAATTGTGTCTGATACTTAACATAATTTATGTACTTATTAAAATTAGTTAACAAGAAATCAAAGGGCAAATAATAAATCTTTAAGAATGCTTTCAACTTATAACCAAAATACGGTTACAATACCTTTAATATGTACCTCAGAGATCTAACTTGTGCAAAATCTGAGGGATGACCATGTTGCAAATTCAAGAAATATAAGACCATTGTGCCTCATTAATGATGGATCCAAGATGAAATTAGCAGTATATCATTTTGCAGTAAATGCTTTTGCACATGCATGAAGAAAATAGCACTTAGTTTTATTCATATCTGAACTACAGTGCAGTGGAAAAATTCTGGATTATGTATGGCAAGTCCAAAAGAATATTCAAACAAACGTTAAAATTCAGACCCTTGTTCATTGTATGACTAGTAAAGATCTTCTCCCAATCCGTGCAATTTCTATTGATCTTGGTAGCTATGTCCTTTGCCATGCAGAAGCTCTGCAACTTCATGCAATCCCATTTGTACAACCTTTCTTTGATTTGTTGTGTTTCTGGGTCTCTAATAATAACATTTCAGCCTGTGCTAAGGAGACCTAGGGTTTCTACTAATCCATCGTGTAATGTTTTCAGAGTGTCTACTTTGACTCCGAGGTCTTTGATCCTTTTGGAGTTGATTCTGGTGGAGGGTGATATATAAGGATCTAGCTTTAGTTTTCTACAATTAGTTAACCAATTTTGCCAGGATATTTACTGAAGAGGCTGTCTTTCTTCCATTCTATTTTTTTTAGCTCCCTTATCAAAGATTAGATGGCTATAGGTGTTTAGGTTCATTTCTGGGTTTTCAAATCTATTCCATTGGCCCTGAGGTCTATTCTTGTGCCAGTAACAAGCTGTTTTGATTACTATGGCTTTGTAGTAGAGTTTGAAATTTGGTATTGATATTTCTCCAGCACTGTTCTTTCTGTTAAGGATCATTTTAGCAATTTGGGGTCTTTTATTGTTCCATATGAATTTTTGGATTGCCTCTTCTATTTCTTTGAAGAATGAGGTTGGAATATTAATAGGTATCGCACTGAATTTGTAGATAGCCTTGGGAAGTATTGCCATTTTCATGATGTTGATTTTTCTAATCCAGGAGCATGGGAGTTTTTGCCACTTTCTAAGTTCTGTTTTGATTTCCTTTTTCAGGTTTTTAAAGTTTTCATCATAGAGGTCCTTCACTTCTTTGGTTAAGTTAATTGCTAGGTATTTTATTTTTATGGGGCTATTACAAATGGGGTTGCTTTCCTAAATTCAGCCATACTTTTCTCATTGTTGGCATACCAAAAAACCATTGATTTTTGAGGGTTAATTTTATACTCTGCTACTTTACCAAAGTTTTGAATCAATTTGAGTAATTTGGGAGCGAAGTCCATGGGATTCTAAGATCATGTCATAGTGGGCTAAACACTTAAAGAGAAACTTCTCTGAAGAGAAAAGAAGGTTGGCCAATAGACACATGAAGAAATGCTCAACCTTTCTAGCCATAAAAGAAATGCAAATCAGGGGCTGGGAAGGTGGCTCAGTGGTAGAGTGCTTGCCTCCCATGCATGAGGCCCTGGGCACCACATAAACAGTAAAAAAAAAAAAAAAAAGGCTGGAAGTGGCACTATGGCTCAAGTGGTAGCATGCTAGCCTTGAGCTGAAGAGCTCAGGGATAGTATCCAGGCCTAGAGTTCAAGCCCCACGACAGACAAAAAAAAAAAAAAAGTAAAAGAAAAAAAGAAATGCAAATCAAAACAACACTGAGATACCACTTCACCCCAGTTAGAATGGCTATAATCAAGAACTCTAATAACAACAGATACTGGAGGGGATGTGGACAGAAGGGAACCTTACTTCATTGTTGGTGGGAGTATAAACTTGTTCAACCACTTTGGAGAGCAGTATGGAGGTTCCTTAAAAGACTCCACATAGAGCTCCCTTATGACCCAGCAATCCCACTTTTGGGCATTTACCCAAATGTTCACAAACAAGACCACACTAAAGCTATCAGCACAACTATGTTTATTGCAGCCTTATTTACCATAGCTAAGATATGGAACCAACCCAGATGCCCCTCAGTAGATGAACTGATCAAGAAAATGTGGTGTGTGTGTGTGTGTGTGTGTGTGTGTGTGTGTGTGTGTGTGTGTGTGTGTGTGTGTGTGTGTGTGTGTGTGTGTGTGTGTGTGTGTAATGGAATTCTATGCCTCCATCAGAAAGAATGACATTGCCCTATTTGTTAGGAAATGGAAAGACTTGGAAAAAATTATATTAAGTGAAGTAATCCAGGCCCAAAGAAACATACATCCCATGGTTTCCCTTATTTGCAATAACTAGTATATGTCTGAGACAAGCAGAAACGGTCAAATAATTTGATGTTAGGGTAATGAACCCCAAAGTCAGTATTCAAATGTTTTTTTTTCTTTCATGCAATTGTTTCTAGCATATTTATAAGATGAATTCTATGTTGCTTTGTATATACCTCCCCCACGGTATAACCCCTGCTTTCCCTGTATTTGATGTTGGTATAATTTGGGGAGGGGAAGGGCAAAAACAAATTATTTAACTAGGGATACAGGTGGACCCATTGCAACAATGAGATGTACAAGTCGTTATGTTGAAAAATGAACTTTACAACTTTGGTGGGGGGGGGGGGGGAGGACCAGGTGGGGGGAATTGGGAGGAGTATGGGAAGGGGAAAAAAAGAAGAGGCAACAATGCTTGATAAGAAATGTACTCGTTATCTTGCCCATGTAATTGTAACTCCTCTGCATGGTATTCTCAAAATTAAACAACAAAAAAAAAGGAACCACTTTTTAGTGAAATTTAAAATAAGTATAAGCTTTATTGTATTTTATGTATTTCTCTTTAAAACAACTTTTCTAACAGAAAAATTTTTTATGTCCCATATAAACATACAGTTGTACAGCTACCCTTTGGCTACTCAGTAATGATTGTTTATGTGATGACTTTCATGCTGTTAAGTGGCCCATTAGCACTTGACTTCTGCCATTACATAGCATCTTAATAGTGAAAACAAAGAAACTTGCAAATCAGCACAGCACCGTATTGTCTGCACTATTAATTTTCTTTACATTCTCTGTATTCCATTTACATTTATGTTTAATGAAGTAGAAGTTTGTTAATATTTTCAGGTTTTTCGTTCCTATTTTAGTATATGTGCTGCTGAAGCAAGCACAATATTTTCAGGTTTTTCTAAGCATATTTTATCTCACAGTTAATAGGTGAAAGTATGAAAATAAACACCAAACTTATACCTAATTCTTATTTTTACAAAACCTAGGAAATAAATGAAGACCCAAAAACATATGTGTATTTTTTTTGTCTTGTCCAGTTAGCTCAGTCCAATTTGACGATTAAATAATTTCAGGTAAAGAAGTTCAGACATCAATTATATATAATACATACTATACGAAGCACAAATAAAATTCTACTGATAGACAAATGATGGGCTTTTCTGATCAGTGTGCCTTCACGAGTACACTGATAGTATGATCAATGGGAAGTAGGGATGGATGGCTCAGACGACTGCAATGGATACTGCTTTTGAAAAATAGTTGAACAACACAGGCCTTACTGACAAAACAATAACAAACCTTCCCTATGAAAGCAAATTATCCCTCTATGTGGAACTTAAGAAGTGTCAACATGTATAATAAAGACAAAGTAACATGATAAACAAAAGACAGATGTTCTTAAAGATGTGTGCATTTTTATACTTCTCTCTGTAGAGTTGCTAAACTCTACTTGTGATTTTAAGTATTATTTTTGACAATTTTTGCAGAGCAACATCTTTAAAATATTAACACCTTGACAATAAAAAAGAAAAAAATATCAGAAAATGTGGCTTTTCACATACTGTTTTCCTTTGCTTTGGAATCTACAAAGAAAGGGAAAGAAAACTGCCATAATTGGGCTGGGAAGATGGCTCAGTGGTAGAGTGCTTGCCTTGCATGCATGAGGCCCTGGGTTCGATTCCTTAGTACCACATAAGCAGAAAAAGCTGGAAGTGGTGCTGTGGCTCAAGTGGTAGAGCGCTAGTCTTGAGCTGAAGAGCTGAGGGACAGCGCCCAGGCACAGAGGTCAGGCCCCACGACCAGCAAAAAAAGAAAAAGAAAAAAGAACAAAAAAAGAACAGAAAACTGCCATAATGTTGGAAACTGAGCCGTGTTCGCAGTGTCTATGAATGGCTGATGGTATTTGCTGAACCTTAGCAATTCTGTGCAGTAGAGCCTGACTTCCATGTCTAGGACCTGGTTGGCTTTCTTTGATAGCTGATGTTTCCTGATGCCAAGAGAGTAGTACTGCTGGGGGACTAGTGTTCAACAAATGATTGATGATTACTGGTACATAAATTCCTCAGCTCTCTCTTCTTTTGGATAGGAAAGTTGGTATATATGATCTGCAAAGGAGTTGAGAGATCTCCCTGCAGAGAGAATATAGTTGCTGAAGAATTAAGTTCTGAAGGTACATAGAATAAATGACTAAATAACATAAATTACTGGGCTACTCTCCCTTCCTAGCACAATTACTCAATTGCTCACTCTAATCCCATCCAAAATGAACTACTTCCAAGTGATTGTCTTTATGATTTTCCTTGAAAAACCCAACACAAAAGAAGACAAAAGTATTTTCAACGTTTACAAGTGTATGTAGTAGAGTCCAGCTTTTCTAGACTGCTGCCCTCCTGCCCTCCTACGTGCATCCTGCTTCACTCACTTCCTCATCATCCCGGGACTGAGTCTCTTGCAGGCCCTACTCTGGCAGCCAATTTGACAAAGGGCTATCTGAAAGTGCTCCATCCTTGTCCTATGATTTTCTTATACTAAACTACAAGTTAAAAATTGGTGTTAAGGTTCATTTTACAGAAGAATAGAGAAAGCAATGGCCCCCAAATGATATTTTTAAGACCACAAGCTTATGAGCCCAACTCTGTTTCTATTCTGTTTTTCTTTGCCTGTAGTTTCAGTACAAAAGCATAGAAAGGTCTTTGTGTGCTAATGTCTTCTGCACTTTCTCTTATACCTTTTGTAAAAAATATTACACTTTAAATTATGTTTATGTAAATATCTATTAAACTATCATAGAACATCCACTTACATATAAATCATATGTACTGATAGCATTCAATACATACAACTAAACAATAAATGAGTCAGCGTGGTTCAAAATACCAGTTCTTTTACCTTTATAAAATGTTTTTAGAGGAAAAAAAACATCACAAAATACCTTACTAGATGAATGGATCAAGAAAATGTGATATACTTGTGCCAGTACCAAGCTGTTTTACTACGGCTTTGTAGTAGAGTTTGAAATTTGGTATTGATATTCCTCCTGCACTATTCTTTCTGTTAAGGATCGTTTTTGATGTTCAGGGTCTTTTATTGTTCCATAAGAATTTTTGGATTGCCTCTTCTATTTCCTTGAAGAATGAGATTGGAATATTGATAGGTAACACATTGAATTTGTAGATAGTCTTGGGATGTATTGCCATTTTCACATTGTTAATCCTTCCTATCCAGGAGCAGGGGAGGTTTTTCCACTTTCTAAGTTCTGTTCTGATTTCCTTTTTCAGGTTTTTAAAGTTTCATCATACAGGTATTTCACTTCTTTGGTTAATTCCTAGGTATTTTTTTTCTTGTGGGGCTATTACAAATGGAGTTGCTTTCCTAATTTCAGCCACACTTTTCTTATTGTTGGCATACAGAAAATCCATTGAAAGCCCAAGGATTGGGAGAAGATCTTCAGTAGCCATAAAACAGACAAGGGTCTCATATCTAAAATATACCTAGAACTCAAAAATTAAACCCCCAACAAATCCTCAAAGAAACAACTGCCCAATAAATAAGAGGGCTAAAGGCTTAAAAGAAACTTCACTGAAGAGGAAAGAAGGATGGTCAATAGACACATGAAGAAATGCTCAACTTCCCTAGCCATAAAAGAAATGCAAATCAAAACAACATTGAGATACCATCTCACCCCTGTTAGAATGGCTATAATCAAGAACTCTAATAACAACAGATGCTGGAGGGGATGTGGACAGAAGAGAACATTATTGGTGGGAGTGTAAACTTGTTCAACCACTTTGGAAAGTAGTATGGAGGTTCTTCAAAAGACTCCACATAGAGCTCCCCTATGACCCAGCAATCCCACTTTTGGGCATTTACCCAAATGATCAAAAACAAGACCATACTAAAGCTACCAGCACGACTATGTTTATTGCAACATTATTTACCATAGCTAAGATATGGAACCAAGGCAGATGCCCCTCAGTAGATGAATGGATCAAGAAAATGTGGTATATATACACAATGGAATTCTATGCCTCCATCAGAAAGAATGGCATTGCCTCATTTGTTAGGAAATGTAAAGACTTGGAAAAAATCATATTAAGTGAAGTAAGCCAGGTCCAAAGAAACATAGGTCCCATGGTTTCCCTTGTTTGCAATAACTAGTACATGTCTGAGACAAGCAGAACCACAGGATAAGGACTCAAATTAGAAGCTTATTTCTAATTAACCACCAGAAAACCGGAAATGGAGCTGTGATTCAAGTGGTAGAGCACTAGCCTAGAGCAAAATTTCTTATGACAGAAAATGATTTGGGAGAATAAGATACTAGGAAAAAAATCTAGAACATAAATGATAGATATAAGGCTTATATTTGTATCTCTGTTTCTAAGATGTTATTAGTTCTTAGGTCTATTCTAAACTGTTCATGAAGATTATGGCACAAGGCTAGGTGCTGATGGCTAATGAATGTACTTAGCTACTCAGAGACTGAGACCTGGAAGAGGACTGTAGGGCAAAAACTGCAAGACTATGTGTCTTATTTATTAGCAAAACAGAATAGATATATGGCTCAAGTTACAAGAGCACCAGTTGAGAGAGAAAGCTAAATGCGAACAAGGCTCTAAGTTCAAGCCCCAGTACCAACCTACTGACCTCAAAAGTAAGGTAACACCATGACTTTTTCCCCATATTTGTGTATGTATAAACTACAAACATATATATATATATATATATACATATGTATATTTGCATGTGTATCACTGAAAAATAAAGCATTTGTGTATAGTGTACTTGTACATAACATACATATATGTGTTCATACTTTTTTTCCTAGGCTAGAGAAAAAAATCTACAGTCCTATGCATACTACGATACAAATGGCTCTATCATCCTGCTTTGCACTCTACCCTCTTAGACTCATATGCAGTCACCTTCTGTATAGAGAATGGTAGGTATCATCTTTGATTCACAGATTGTCCAGAAACCTGTTACAATTTCTATCAAAAATTTTCGATTTTATCATCAAGGTTCAAACAGTGGTGATTACTAATTATGTGTTTTGAAACTTTATATTTCAAACAAATTATCTAATTTTTATCAAGGTAAGTGTTCAATTACACTTACATCTACCTTGCTATTTCTGGTCCTAGTACATTCTCTGGGAATATTACATATTTCTCTTTTATAAATGTCCATTCTCTGTTACTTTGAATTGGGTAATGTATTTTGAGTTCTTTACATGTTAAACATGAGGAATGCCGAAGTGTATTTTAGTGCATATATATAATGAATAGAGGATAGAAGCTGAGAGGCCCTACGTTACTTCATGTACGAAGGTGTGCTATAAATGTCCAAATAAATATTAGATAAAATGCTTAAAATTTATCATAAAGGAAAAGGATTAGTGCATAGCAGTAAGGCACGTAAAAGTAATCCAACCTAGAAACAGAAAGTAGAATATTGTTTGCTAAAAGAGGCATAACGGGACCCTGTGTATTGTATATACATTTATATGATTTGGGGAAGGAAAGGGGAATAACAAAATAGTGAGACATGACAAAAGGTAAACCAATGCAACAGCAATACTCACAAGACACTATTGTGGAAATGAACTTTACAACTTAGGGGGGAAGAGGTGTGCAGGGAAAATGAGAGAAAAATGAGGGAGGGGATAACAATGTTCAACAAGAAATGTACTCATTACCTTAGTTATGTAACTGTAACCCCTGTTCATCAACTTTACAATACTTTTTTTAAAAAGAGGCATGAAATGATGAAAAATGACCTCAAAAGGTATATCTTATAAATAAAAATGCAAGACTCCATAAATATAATGGCAAGTCAATTACATCTGGAAGATACGAAACATATCTTATTTTTGTTAGCAATATTTACTATGCACTTAAAATGGGTTAAAGGTGGTAGACATCACAGGAAATTTTCTTATTACAAATAAAGGAAGGGGGAAAGCAAAAATATAAAAATTTTGACACAAAGTAACATCACTCAGAAGTGTGACTTCAGAGAAAGAAAAAAATTATTTCATGAAAGCATTGGGAACCAGATTGTGAAAATGGAAAGCATTTACAAAAGTGCACTTACTAAAGTAAAATTAAAATACATTAAAATAACAATTTCAACATAAATTTTTGGCCCAAATAAAATGCTGATATAAATAAAACATACGTACATCAATCATCTTGAGTAAGTATACAAAAATTAGAATAGACATCTTTTTGTGCACAACAGTTTCTTATAAATGAGTTTGAAATTTTAAAGTGTAATAATACTGTGCTTTGATTATTTGTCCCCTCTCAAACTCCTATCTAGGCCTAATTGTCATTAAAACTGTATGAAAATGAGTCCTTTAAGAGGCAATTAAGCCATGAGTAATGCTAACTTCTAAATGGATTAATACTGTTTACATGATCAATCCTCATGATCAATCATTGTAGCCAGATTGTATGGCTTTGGCTGTCTTGTCTTCTCATCAGCAACAAAGTTCTCACCAAATGCTGACATGTTTTGACTTCCTAGCTTCTACAATTGTGAGAAATAAATTTCATTCACAAATTATCTAGTGTCTAATATTCTCTTGTAACAGCATAAAACACACTGTGACACACAGCTATTCAATTATATTATAAAATATGAAATCACAATATTAAGCCAATAAAGATGAAAAAAGAAGATGCATATGGTCAAAGTAGATTATCTGCTTGTATAAAGATAGAACAATAAATCTGTTAAAATTCTTTTAGAAATGAAAAGGCAGGAAAGGGGATGGAAATGTCAAAATAAGCTTCCCTCCCCATATAATTATTATAAGCTAACAAAAAGAAAATGAAGTCTCAAACATGTTTAAGTTGTTCTGTGAAATTTAAATACATCTATTTAAAGGAAAACATTTACTATTCTCATTTTAATAGACAATTACTGTTTCAAGTAAAAATTCTTTAGCAGCATGCATTTCATTTCATAAAGCAAAGTTAATGTTCTAGTTTGTTTCCACATTATGGAAACACATTATTATGCAAATCAATTCATTAAAATGAAACTTAAACCAATTTTCTTTTTCAGGATATGCTGACCTAGTACATACAAAAATTTGGAAGGAAAATTTTCATCAAGTACAGTGAGATGCAAAGTAAGAACAAGCTGCATAGTACTGAGCAACTTTCTCCCATCTTTGCATGATGGAATAGATGTTTTTAAAGGCTTCATCTACCTCATGCAGCAACTGATATCTTCATCTAATAACTGACTCAAATATAATAGAAGTTTATAAATATAAAGTAATGATCTCTATGGGATGAAATTGAGCTTTTAAAACATTCTGCGTATAGACAAGTTTCATTATTTCTACAATTCTTTTTTTTTTATTGTGAGAATACTGTACAGAAGGGTTACAATTACATGGGCAAGATAATGAGTTAAGTTTTTCAACATAACGACTTGTACATCTCATTGTTGCAGTGGGTCCACCTGTATCACTATTTATTCTTTTTGAATTTTTATTAATTGGTAAATTACTGATTGTATTTATGGCCTAGAGTAATACACTAATTCATGTGTATACTGTATCATAATCAAATCAGAATATTAACCATATCTACCATGTAAAACACTTACCATTTCTTTTTGGTAAGAAGATTCAAAATCTTCCCTTGCAGTTATTGTAAAATAATATGTATTGTCAATTATCTCCATCTTACTGAACAACAAAGAATGTCAGAACTTACAACTTTTGTCATTTTGTAACCACTATTCTATGCAGCACTTTCATGATCTCAGCTTCTCTAAATTTTTTGAGGTGATAAGAAATACAGTTGCAAAATGTATAAAACAAAAGGTTTTCCTTAACTGAGATTATCAGCAGTACACATTAACTATGCACACCTCAGTTTCATTTGGCATTTCAACACATGCACCCCATCGCCGTCACTCTGCTATCACTCTTACAGCCCTCCTCCTTTGTAAAACTAGTACCACAGCTTTCAACGTTTATCATTCTATTTTCAGCTAAAGTACTTTGCTCATAATCATCAATTCTATAAATTCACCCTCCCACTTCTGATGATATACACCCCCCAAGAGAGCTGGCTTTACTTTCCTGTCGTTCTTTATTTAGTGTATATTAATTGTAGCTAGTGGTTTCACCATGGCATTTCTTATGTGCGTATTTTATATTTTAACCGAAATACCTCCTATTGCTTTTTTCCCATCCCCCAGTCTAGCGTTCAATAGCTTTCAGTGTGACTCTTAGACCATTTTTTAAAATATAAAGAATGTTTATTTTCTTATTGTGGGCTTTAATGTTTCAAGTACCTCGCAGGACGGGATAAATTTTCCCAAATAAGAAAATCTTTATAATCTCAACTTTAAGATAAATGTTCCTTTCACATTAAGGATCCTACTATTTCATGCTGAATTAACAATGACATGTTGAGGATGAAATTCCAACTTTAAAAAAATTCCATATACAAGTGCACTGTAACAGCATCCTGCCTGTAGACCATATGAATACAATTGTACATATGAAAAACAGGTTAGATAAACTAGGTTTAAATATTTCACTAACAGCATATAAAATGTCAACTATTACATTAAAAGAAAGGTTAAAATACCTAACAGATAAACTCTTAAATTAACAAATAAGGAAAGGAAAAAGACTGTATAAGCAGTAATTCCTTTCAGAGGAATGGCAGATAAGATGGTTTATGAAGATAAAAGTAGAATATCTAAAGATAAAAGTAGAATAATAAATACATATTTAGGAAGCAATAAGCAGAATATACAGGATAACAAAGTTTTTTTTCTTCTTTGATAAGTACCAAAGGAAAAAGTTGAAAAGGAAATTACAGTAGACAAAAAATTATTCGCTTTTTATGATTTGCAACTAAAATGGTAACTGAACCACAAAGCTGACAGCATTGTAATTATAATTAAAGCATGCTTTTAGGAATATTCACCTATAAATCCTCATCTTGTGCGTGACATGTGTACAGTAATCAATAGATAACTTTTGGAGTGGTGGTAATTATCAGAACAAACTTCACCAGAGCTTTTTCTATTATAATGCATGTATGGGGCCAGAGCTCAACACCAAAGTACTGAGTAAAATAGTTAAGAAAACAGATTACTGTGACTTGTTAATGTATTTAATATTAATCTATTTTTCTTGTACTTTAATGAAGTACAAATGATGATAAACATATTACTTTTTCCCTAAAGAACACTGTCTTAGAACAATAAGATATAATCAGTAATAAAAAATGTATAAGACTTTCTAAATTTCCACTTTTAAAAAATAGCAAAAAAACTTGATCAAATCTTTGTGTTGGTTTCTTCTTTTTATAAGAGAAACATAACATCTTAAATTAGAAAAGTATTACAAGGGCTTGTGTATTACTGGAATCATGGTAAAAGATACACACAAAAAAACCCAGCATCCATAAATTATAATCATAAAATTATTAGTAGTATAGAGAAAAACTAAAGGAAAGGGAGATAGGATGGGAATCTGAGAATGACTTAGTAGAGGGCTGCACCTTGCAAACAGGGAGATCATTGGGAAGGCAGCATTTATGTGAAAACTTAAAGCGAAAGAACATTTTATTGTTCTCTGATTACTTTTTTCCTTTAAAATAACTTGATTTTGAATAATGAAGGTATTCAGAAATTATTTTTCCTTGTGGGTAATGACACTTGAAAAACATGAAAAATTCAGTCTGATTTACTATGACAGCTATTTATACTGAATTAAACACTGACTCCATACCCTTACTATATATTGAAATCTGAAAATGTTCCTAAATATGAGACCAAATTGTTGCCTAAGTAGTGTGAATAACTATTTATGGTAATATGCAAATAGTCTCTAAAGCATGACAGTTATCAAGGAATTTCAATAGCAATTGGTATATTTATGCATGAAATGATGCTGAACACTTCTTTCAAATAAATGTAACAGGAGGTAAAACGAATAAGATGTAAAAATCTATGAAGTAAGGTTGGTTATGAAGTGATTATTGGTAACAGTATGGTGATTTGTATTTGAGGGAAATCCTTATTCTCTCAAGATCAATAAAGTAAAAAAAGTTAAAGCAAAGCATAGTTTCATGTTATTTTCAACTCCAAAAGCTAATACCTATATATTCCTCAAATACTCATCTACCTCAGTATTTTTTACCTACCCAAAGGAAGGGAAGACAAATTTAAATGAGACAAATTAAGAAGTTACTAATGTAAATTCTGCTACTAATTAAAAATACATTATTCTTATTTTAATTTTATAACAAAGATTACTAATATTCAAAAGCAATGAAACCTGTTTCTTAATGATATTTTAACTATTGAAATAAGTTAAATTTAACATCAATGGGAAACTGACTATAAACTGTTCCTATTTTCTCCTGTAGCACTATATATTATGCCAGAACTATTTATAAATAGTTGAAAGAGGTGTGTGTGTGTATGTGTGTGTGTGTGTGTGTGTGTGTATGTGTGTGTGGTTGCAGGGCTTGAACTTAGGGTCTGGGTGCTGTTCCTGTGCTCTACCATTTTGAGCACAGCTCCACTTCTAGTTTCTGAGTGGTTAATTGGAGCTAGGAGTCTCACAAGGACTTTTCTGCCTGGGTTGGCTTTGAAACACAATTCTCAGACTTCAGCCTCCTTTCTAGCTAGGATTATAGGCATTAGCCACCAGTGCCTGGCTGAGAGGTGATTTTCCTATGTATACTTGTTTATGGTAAATAAACTGTTAATGGATTGCTATTTAAACATTCCTTGCCATGTTAAGCAATAGATTGTTTTGTGTATGTGTACATATGTGACAGAGGCAGTAAATGATATTGATGCTTCATTATGAATAGAATCCTTTTTTACTAAATCCTAAAAATAACTTTATTAGGGAGGTTTGAAGATCATGATATTGATGGTTAGGAATGCACTTACCACTTGTCCATTGTGTGGGTTCTTATGAGCATATGGAGGTCCACGAATATGATTCCACATCTGTCCAGACGTCATAGCAAAGACTATACACTGAAAACCAGGGTACAATGTTTCAATATGTAAGTCAGAGAATAGCAGGAAAATGCATTTAAAGAAATAATGGGAGATAGGTGCCAGCAGCTCACGCCTGTAATTCGAGCTACTCAGGAGGGTGAGATCTAAGGATCATGATTCATAGCCAACCTGGGCAGGAACACCTACTAGACACTTACCTCCAATTAACTACAAAAAGCACCAGAAGTAGAACTGTGGCTCAAGTGATAGAGTGCTAGCCTTGAAAGAAGAAACTCAGGGGAAGTGCTCAGGTCAAATTCAAGCTCCAGGATTGGCACAAAGGCACACAAGCACACACATGCACACACACACACTAACAACAATATTCATCACAAAACTTAAAAAAAAAGAATCATCTATCTTATTAAGAAATTTTTATGTTGGGTAAATTCTTCTTTCCTCTGCCATATCAAATTCCATATATATATAAACTAAGATACATACTTTGCTGTGGAGAATTCTAATGACTAAATTGGATAATGTGTGAAGTAGCTGGCATGGAAACATGATATCATGTGCCTACCTAAGCCAGACAAAAGCATAGACAAAAGCTGAAGGTATAGCCCAAGTGATAAAGCACAAGCCTAGCACACATGAGACCTCTTCAAAAACCCAATACCGCCCCTTGCCAAAACCAAGGACAGATGAAAACATGGTAATTATCCAGATCCTTTAAACTTCAACAGTACTATGAATCACCAAAAGCCTGTATTCATAGCTTACTTATATTCTTGTAAGTACTGAAATGTTTTCAGCAAAGCACGTAACAGTTAAGTCAGATGTGTAGAAATGGAAGAAACCATAAAAAGATGTTAACTACCCACTAACGAAAGAAGTGTATTTTGAAACTAATCTTGAAGATTCAAGGTATTAGCAGAGAGGATTGTAGAGGGTTTGAAACAAAAGTTACAACCCAATCACTGTAACTTAACTCCTGAGTAACTAGGATTATGGGTATGAGCCAATGCTCCTGGCTCATTTCTATTTTTTGAGACAGTCTTGCTATGAATGTAGTATAGGCTGGCCTATATGCAAGCTCAAACTCATGATTCTCCTGTCTCAGTCTCCCAAGTGCTGGGGTCAGAGTTTCTGGTTTTTGTTTTGAGCCACTAGGTAGCTGTGGATCAAACCAATGATATACATCAATGAGAAAGGCATATAAAGGGGGAAAGGATGCTGGTAATAAAGCCTGAGCTTAGATTTTAAGTAGAGTAACTACTTTCAATACACTCATTAGAAAAAAAGTTCCCTGGTAAGATTGTTATGAGATACTTCCATATATTATAAAATGACAAAAAGTCAAGGGGAAAAAAAATCAACCAATTTGAGAACTGACAATACACTGTTTATTTCTCTTATCAAGAAAATAGATATGACATCTCCAGCACAACAGGTAGGATACAATGAAGGCCTAGGAAGGAACTCTGAAGGAACTCCTCAAGTGGATTCAAAAATGGTCTGCACAGAACTGGGATAGACATAACAGAGTTGGAAAGATGGTATATTCTATCTAAAGAAAGACACAGCTGAGTGCCAGCGGCTCACACTGTAATCCTAACTACTAAGAAGGCTACAACTGGAGGATTACAGTTCCAAGCTAGCCCAGGCAAGAAAGTCCATGAGACTCTTATCTCCAATAAACTATTCAGAAAAAGTGGAAGGGGCACTGTGGTTCAAGTGTTAAGAGCACTAGCCTTGAGCAAAAAGAAGCTCAAGGACAGCACTCAGGTACTGAATGTTCTACGACTGTCAAAAAAAGAGAAAAGAGGACTTAGTAGATAGCAGCTGCCAAAGCTAAAGAATGCTCACACACAAAGCAACCAGAGAAATCTCAATTTCCATAGGGTGGACAGGCCATATACAGATACTAGAATATCTAGTACATTAAAATATTTCCACAATCTCAAGACCTATATCTGGCGTGCTTTCTGTGAGAAGATGCCTATTACAGAAATTGAACATAATCTGGGTTGCCGTGGCTCAGGCCTGTAATCCTAGCTACTCAGGAGGCTGAGATCTGAGGATCATGGTTCAAAGCCAGCTCAGGCAGAAAAGGCTGTAAGACTCTTATCTCCAATAAACCACTCAGAAAACCAGAAGTGGCACTGTGGCTTAAGTGGTAGAGCACTAGCCTTGAGCTGAAGAGCTGAGGGGCAGTGCCTAGACCGAGTTCAAGCCCCATGATCAACAATAAACAAAACAAAACAAAAAGAAATTAAACATAGACACACTTAAGTTCTAATATTTGAGTTTCAGGCCTACTTTCAGTACTTAGAGATTTGAGGCAAGTACATTAGTCTGAGCTTCAGTTTCTTTTCTGTACTATTAGTATTTGAATCCATCTTTGTAAGCTACTGAATTATAAGTGGCTAACTTAAAAACTAAGTAAAAGTACTCACATAGTAGTCAATTACATGAGTAATATACTCTTAATATCATGATATATAATATCATTTATTGTTAATCCAGTTTTCTCCCACATCTGTAAATAGCAAAATAGAGTATAAGTGACAAAGAACAATTATAAAATTTTTCATTTGTAAAACAAAATTTAAAAAAAACACTACCACCACCACCAAAAAAAAAAAGGGGTATTAGTAAATGACTATAGAAAAACCATGCCTGTGGCCTAAAATTTCAGGGTTTTGTTTTTTTTCTCTTCCTATCTGTCGATTATGAAATGCCCTGGTAGATTTGCATGCTGAAATAACATTAGTAGCTACATTGTTATCATTCCAAGTTTAGGGATATGTGACTTCAACAGAAAGTACATAAAGCCTTAAAGTACAAGGAAGTAAATTCAGAGAAAAGAAATTTCATCATTTCACATTGAGAGGTATAGTACGGAAATAGATTCAAAAGTGCCAAATAGGAAAATGCCAAGTGTGGCAAATTAGAAGGTAAGTGAAGAGTTGTAAATATCCAGGAGGAATTAGATGATTTGAAATTAACACTGGATTTAGTTTCCTTGAAAATAGTTGGACCCTGAACAAAAGCATTCTCAATGAAACAGCAGAGCTTTAGGAGAAAAGAATCAAGAATAAGACAACTACTTCAAGGAGCTGTGTCACAAAAGTGATCAAATAAGTAAGAAAACTAGCGTTACATTATTTTAGGATGTTTCTATTGCTAATAATGTTCAATAACTATATTTTAAGGGAAAATTTTATGATAACATTGAAAGAGGGGAGAATTGTTGGAGCACTGGTACTGAATAACTGAGAATAATCTAGTACACAAGTGGGGGTATTAATCTTATATGTAAGTAGAAACCATTCAAATAATACAGAAATGGTGAGATAAAGGGCAATCTAGTTCAGCAGTGATACTCATTAGACCCTATGTTCAAAATGAACTATACAACTTGCAGCATGGGGGAGTTAGGGAAAACCCTGGGAGAAAACAAGGAAAGAGGTGACACTTAAAAAAAAAATGTCCTCACTACCTGACTTATGTAACTGGAACCCCTCTGTATATCACTTTTACAATAAAAATAAAGACTGCACTGGAAAAATTATTTTAAAAAATTAAGAATGAATTCTTTACCTGACTTATATAACTATAACCCTTCTGTACATGACCTTTATAATAAAAAATTACAATAATATTAATGATAATACAGCAGTCCACAAAGCCCAAGAGATTCATGTTTCAAATGCAGTGGTGGGAGAAAGTCGATAAATCTACATAGGATGAAAACAAATCTTCATTTTTAATTATCTAATAAAAATATAATTTACTTCAATTAGGCATGTAGCTGATAAATCACAATAGTTTTTGAAGTATCTGAAATTTTGTCTATGAGACAAATACAGGTATTTCTGATCAGAAGCTAAAACTCAGAACCTGTGTGCTGTCCTTTAGTATTTTGTGCTGAAGTCTGGTGCTGTACCATTTGAGCCACACTGCCACTTCTGGACTTTTCATGTTTCACAAACTTTTCTCTGTCCTGGCTTCTGCTCTAATCCTCAGATATAAGTCTCCTAGGTAGTCATATTGTAATTTTTAATTCACAAGATTATAAAATATGTACCATATTTTTAGAAGCTTTCTGCTTACAGTTTTTTTTAAATTAATCTTTATTGAAAAGGTGATGAGCAGGAGGTTACAGTTACATAAAGTCATGAGTACATTTGTTTTTAACCACTTTTTCTCCATCCCTCATTTTCTCCCACTTACCTCTCCCTACTCTCCTCTAAACCAATTAGTGAAGCATGCTTATAGTTTTCAAACATACCTCCTCACTAAATGTCCTAATACTGAAGACTTGTAAAGTTTCTGCTCAAACTGGCTTATTTCCTCATAGAATCAGACTCATGAAATGCAAAAGATGTTCTTTTTGAGTATTTTCTTCAGAAAAAAAAAATGACAGTAAAACAAATACTAAAAAAAGCAATCTTGGAAAAGGCACCAGTGAACAAGCCTTTCAAGATTATTTGCTGCTGTTAGTTTAGTTAGTCCCTTTGAAGATACTTTAGTTTCTAGATTTACATTTTCTTTGAGACACATACTAATAGCTACATTGTTATAATGAAGATGGAAAACCAAGATTTCTAAGTACATGTTAACCAGAATACTGGTATCTTACTGTTGCACAAATCTGGTTTCCCCATCCTCAGTACACAGATAAGGCTCCTGAGGGCAGGGCTCATGCCCTTCTCCTTTTATTGTGTCCTACTTTACATCTTCATGTGGTTCTCCACAGTTCTGAGTATATATTTTCAAACACCTAATTGTTATTCTAAAACCCATCAAAATGTAATAGCATAAATTGGTATTTCTAAGAAAAAAAGTATTTTAAATAATAGTGAAAATGAACACCTTATTTTAAAATTTCCTTAAACCAAATTGTATGTATACACCCATTAAACTTACAGTTATTCAACAAAAACTTAACAAGCTCTTTCCACCGGCCAAACACAATTCTGAACATTAGGGAGACACACACAAAAACCTGATAGAAATCTCTACCTCACGGTACAAAGGACATACTTACTTCTAGTATAAAATAGGTTAGCATTCAACAAACCCTGAACTGAAAACAAGGCCACTTGATATCTAACTCATTCCTAGGTTTCCATAATCCTTTGGTGAGCTAAAATACACTACTGGCCTTAAGATGCCTCCATTCTCCAAACATCCTTTTTTCCTGTTTATTTGTTTGGGTTTTGTTCTATTCTGTTTTGTTTTAATGAGCTCCTCAGTTCCTAAATCTCCCCAGCGGGTAGGTGTGTTTCATGTCTACTTCAGTCACAACTATGATTTTAACAATAGACTCGCGTGAGAAAAAAATTTAGTTTGGGGAAAATGTTTCACATCTAATCTAAAAAAGAAAGAAAATTAAAAAATAAAAAAAGAGGTGTGGAGGAGATCAGGAGAAAGAGTGAAGGAGGGAAAGCAGATGGAAAAGGAGTGTATATTATATAAGAACTCTAAATAATTTTTGGCTAATGTCAAAAAATTCAGGGGAAAAAAAATCACTGAACTCTATTATTTTTAATTGTTGCTCATAGATCGTGAATTTTCTATGCAGACAAGTATACCATAAGCAGATCATATCATAAGTTAGGAATAACACATGCTTCTTCATTAACAATTTTTATTCCCTATACTTTTTTCTAATCTATACCTTAATTCTATGAGATGAAGAATAGTAAGAAATAATAGGTATCATTCTACATTATCACTACTGCAATATCTTTTATGAATTTTTATATTTTACCTAAGAACGTTCTCTTCAATTTGTTGCTTGTTAAACTTTATAAAACTTTAAGAATCATGATGGATAGCTAATTATATCGCCTCTAGGCATACTCATAATCAATAATATTTCTCTTTTATACATCTAATACACTGGTTTACACTTAATTTATATCTTCCCTAATGCTTAACCTTTCCTACAACCAAACACTTGGCATTGTACATAGTACTGAATTTACTTGACTATTTTTTTAGAATATCTGCTCATGTATTCATAAGATTGGCTATAGGCCATTGTGATGTACTCCTGGGTGCTGGCATTCTCTTCTATATATTATCCTATTTGGATCATTGCTTGTCTCTAAAGGCCTCAAGGGAACTTAGAAATCCAACTCCCTTTTATGGATGTGGCTGCTGTGCCAGTGCCATTTCCATGTTCTGGAAGACAGGCCCTCATACATGTATAAGCTCAGACATATGCTCAGTCAGAGCTCCATGCTGTGGCGATGGTGGTGGTGGTAGTGATTCCTCTCTCAAACATGGACCAGCTGGAAAATGGTGCCATGGTAACAACCAGGCACCATCTAAAAACTCTATGGTCTCAAACAGCACCAAGCAGAGGAATGGAATCTAAACATCTTATTGCAATTTCCCAGGTGCTTGCCCTACAGAAGCCTAGGCTGTGCTGAAAGTGGTCCCTGTCCCATACCTCACAGCTGCCTGTGCTTCCTTTTACTCTTCGCCCCTATCTTTCAAAACTGTGGGCAGATAATAGACCAGCTATGTTCATTGCCCCAACTGCTGCCACTTCAGGACTGCTAGGGATTCTGGTACAACTAAATAAAAATGAAGTAGCAAAGATTTGAAAGAAAATAATCCTGAAGAATTTCCCCTGTGTTTTAACTTTAACCAAACCCTTATCTACTCTTCAATCAGAGTGTATCTCCTAGAAAACTGTCTGTATGACTTTGCACTTACAAGTTTCGACTTACACTAAATTCACAACAAGGAAAACTAATTGCCAACCCATAGCTAATCAGATACCATTTTGAACATGATGTTAGTGCTCACATCTGACTTAAGTCTACGGCGTCATATAAATAGGTATATAAACTCAGATTCATTAACACAATATTATAATTTTCTGCTTTACCGTTATGTATCTCTCAAAATTGTTGAAAAGAAAAAATGTCATGTATCTTTCAAAATAGTTAAAAAAGAAAAAAAGAAAAATAACATCTGGAAATTTGTTTCATTGTTGAGTCTATTTGCATAATATAAATATAAACAAATTATATATACACACAAAGCACTAATATTTTATTTAATATATGCAGCTGCCTTCTCAGTCTGAAGGTATTTATTCATATGAATATACCTCATTTTGTTAGCTAAATTACAAAATTTAGTATGATCTTAAGTCATTGAGAAGAAAAATATTTTTGAAGAAACCAAAATAGATCGTGTTCAGCTGGATTCTTGTAATATCCTAGTCTTCCATAGGCCCAAATTGCCCCTTTCTATCAACTGCTCACTGCTACTAGAGTGATTTTTATACATAAATGCAATGATGCTTTTTTCCTATGGAATATTTTGATGACTTCCTTGTACCAGTGGGATAAAAGCCATATCCCTTCACACTATGGACAAGAGTCCATCTCTTCTCTCCAGTATCATTATGTACGTCTTTCTTGGCTGTAACAACTAAAGAATTTCATTTGCTTTTTCCAAATTCACTGCTGTCACACTCTGGGATGCCTATCTTGATTGCCTTTGCTCTCAGTTAGGTATCTTTCTTCTGCATTCCTATAGTTCTCCCTGCTTTTCTCCCTCTTAGCCTGTACCTTACACCTATTTGTTTCTATTGGTAAATTTGTGCATGCAGAAGGAATTCATTACATACCCTCAAAACCTAACAAATACCAGGTATACGGTAGACACAAGAAGTAATTGGTGAAGAAAATACTGTAGGAGCTCATTTCTAAATCTCTACTTTTTGAAAACTATTCTATAAACTATTAGTTCTTTTAGTCTTACTATATTTCTTAATATATGCAGCATAAATTTACCATTTGTAATATGCCAAGAACTAAAGAACATCACTTTTTAAACTTTTGTTGTTTTTTTTTGTTGTTTTTTGTTTTGATTTTTTCGTGCCAGTCCTTGTGCTTGAACTCTGGGCCTGGGCACTGCCCCTGAGTTCCTTTTGCTCAAGGCTAGCACTCTACCACTTGAGCCACAATGCCACTTCTGGTTGCTTTTTTTTTTTTTTCTGGGATTAATTGAAGAGTGTCATGAACTTTTCTGCCCAGACTGGCTTTGAACCACGATCCTCAAATCTCAGTCTCAGTCTACTGAAGAGATAGGATTACAGGCGTGAGCCACTGGCACCAGGTGGAGGTTTTGGTTTTTGGAGGAGTGTGTGTGTACTGGTCTTGGAGCTTGAACTCACAGCCTGGGTAATGTTCATTCAGCTTGTTTGTTCAAAGCTAACATTCTACCTCTTGGGCCACACCTCCCTACTTTAGCTTCTTTGGAATAGTTTTTGGAGTCTCACACACTTTCCTTCCTGGGCTGGCTTCAAACCACAATGCTCAGCCTCCTATGTATATAATAATACCATGCATGAGCCACCAGCACCCAGCTCATATTTCTAAATACATTGAACATACGTTTATTTACCATTTGTAACGTGCCAAGAAATGAAGTACATCATATTTTAATAAAATGAAGGAAGATGGAATAATTTCAACTGATAGTAAATTTTTATCAGCCCAGTTATGAAAAGTTGATTCTTATCATTTAGACTGATTTCTACTATGATAATGATCTGGCTATTTCTGTTAATAATATTAAAACTTCCACTATAATCTGAAGAAAGCAAAAAGAAGGATAATTAGATAACATACCAGTGACACCATGGCCCACCCAGTCTTGTTATAGATGAACTCCAAGTTGTTTCTTCTTAAATAGAGTAAGCCACCAACAAGTGACACCAACAGGGCCAAAGCAATGGTGCCAGAGTAGTTGGGCGGTCTGAAAACCCGAATCTGCAAAAATGCAATGAAAATTTACATAATAAAAGATAAATACTTTTTTATCCTTTCTGTTTTCATATGCTAGTAGCAGCTTTGAATTCAGAGGCTTATGCTTTGACTTGGCTTACTTACTCACTTGAGGCATGCCTCCAGCTTAATTGTTGGTTGGATAACTGAGATGGAATCTCATCAACTTTTCTGACCAGGCTGGCTTTGAACTCTGACACATGATCTCAGCCTCATGCATAGCGAGGATTACAGGCATAGCTAGGATTACAGCTGGTGCCCAGCTTTGTATTTTTCCATTTGACCATATTCTAGAACTTCTGATCTTCAGCACAGAAAATTCAGAGACATATCACTCCACCTTTGACACCTGGCATTGATAATTCTTTTATTATCTATTTCTAAGTCAATAATTGAATTAAAAACGCAGAAACTATGTGAAAAGTCCTTCTCTTCATTTTAGACAAATGCACTCAAGCATATGCAAATCTAACACATTTAATAACACTAAGTGACTCTAGTATACACACCAACTACTGGATTATCTAGGAAATAATCGAGTAAGATGTGTGCATATTTGTATTGTTTCAAATGTGGAGTTTTTTTAAAGGCTACTTTAAACAATTGTATTAAATATAAACCATATACCATGTAATTCACCCCAAAACGAACAATGAACTAGTCTTTAATATATTCGCAGATGGCAGATGGAACAAAAATTTTTTCACCTCAATTACCCACTAATTCCCCCTTAACCTGCAGCCTTAACTACTAATTCACTTTGTATCTACAGATAACCCTAACTCTAGACTTCAATATAATGTTAGACCATTTGAAACTGACGTCTTTCCATTAACACCAGGCTTTCAAAGTTTACACATGTTGAAGCATATGTCATTATTTCATTGTTTTCTTTTTTCTTTTGTGGGGCTTGAACTCAGGGCCTAAACACTGTCCCTGAGTCTTTTTGTGCTCATGGCTAGCACTCTACCAATTAAGCCACAACTCCACTTCTAGTTTTTTGAGTTGTTAACTGGAGATAAGTCTCATGGGGACTTTACTGCTTGGGCTCGCTTTGAACCATGGTCCTCAGATCTCAGCCTCCAGTAGCTAGGATTACAGGCATGAGACACTGGCACTCCACTCCTTCAAATAGGTGGACAATATTCCCTTGTGTGACTACACCTATTTTGTTTATCCATTAATCCAGCTGAACATAGCAGTGTTTCTACCTTATGACCACTATAATTTATGATGTATGGGTTCTTTTCTCTTGCACAGGCAGCTAGTAGTAAAAGGCAAGGTCATATGAAAACTATGTTTACTAGTTTCAGGAATTGCCAAAGTGTTTTCAAAGTAGTTGTATCATTTCACATCCAACAGTACAAAAAGGATCCAGTTTCCCCATTTCCTTGACAGTCTCCGTTATCTAATGGATTGTAGCCATTCTACTGAGTGGCAAGTGCTATCTCATTATAGTTTTGATGTTTCCCTATGGACTGAATATTTGTATATTTTCCTTGTAGATAAGCTTATTTAGATACCAGTTGTGTTTTATCTTTTTTATTATTGAGGTCAAGAGCCCCAAATACATAAATTTCATCAGAAAAATGATGGTACATATTTCCCACTTTTCGTGGGTTGTTTACTCACTTTCGTGTAATTCTCTCTTTAAGATAAAAGGCTATTTTTCGAAGTTGATACAATTGGTACAGTCATGATTTCTACAATATATAGAGATATTGGTTCTCCTAACATTTTTCAGTAAAATGAGCGAGAGTTCTTTAAAGACATGATGTACTGAATACTGTGTAACAGATACTAGAATAAACAATTATAAAATAAAAATAGTATTTAGAGAAAAATGAGAGAGTCAGAGATCAAGAACCGGGAGCACAAAAAGGGCCCAATGGTCTAATGTAGGGCAGTTCTAGCACCAAATAATTTAAGAATTGTGATAGAAATCACATAGGAGTAGTATATTTTGTATTCGTTTATGGGTTGGTCAATCAGGTACAGAAGAAGCTCAAGACAAACCAATTCTCACAGGTTCTAGACACATGAGACACTACACACACCCAAGGCGTCGCTTAGTGGCAGAAGTACAAAGTTAAACTATTGCCTCTATTGGAGCTTCCAACAGTCGGTCAGGGCAAACTGGGCAGGGCAAACAGTTTAAGACTGATTGCTCCACATAACCTTAGGAGATTTCAGGGATAGAGGTAGTTTCTAACTGCTTGGTACCTAGTCTGGAATGATTAAGAAAGAGGAATATTGTCTCCTAAAGGTATGTAAGATATAGAGAATACATAGGTCACAGCATTGAACAGGCCTCAGCATTAAACAGTTTTTTTTTTTTTTTTCATGGGAAGACATGTTCCTGGGAAGGCCATACAGTATAACTGCAATTACCTAGGTCTAGGTCAGGCAAACTCTTACCATCTAGAATGCTGTAGAGATGTTTTGTGTTTTCTGGGAGTGTTACTGTTATTTAGGTTTCTGGGTGTGTTTTGTTTTGTTTTTTTGGTAGGCTGAAGGTAGTACAAATATTTGTACACAAACTATTACATGCTTAGCTTGTTTGTTTAGTTGGTACTCCATCATTTTCACCAGGCCTCCAGTCCTGATTTTTGCTACTTATTTTGAAGATAAGCCTCATTTACTTCTCTGCCCTATACATATATAATCATCAATATTTTTGTTCCATTCCTTCTAGAATACATGGTCTCTTTCAACTTATAATCATATTCCTGTTTTAAATAAAAATATGCTATTAGAAATATTTTTAATCTATTTTTGTTAGATTTGGAACTTCATTCTCTGTGACTGCTCAATTTGACTATTTCCATTAGAATGATTTTTTCTATTAAAATGAATACTATTTAAAAAAAAATAAATAGCTAAGAATTTGAAACCCCTAATTCTTGTATCCATTCAATTCCTAGAAGAGAACAACGTGTGAAGTCAGATTATATGAAATGAAGACAAGACACATTCTATTAGGAGCATTATACTAACTTATAGTTTCCAGAGCAGCACCATGTGCTTATTTTTCTACATGGCTCTAAACCCTTTATTTTATTTCCATTGAAAAAAAGAATCCATTTTAGAATCTAGGTTTTAAAGCTTTATTAACTACTAATTACATTGAACATTTTAATGTATTTTTTATCCTCTGAAATTCTTTTTTTTTTTTTTTTTTTTGTCAGTTATGAGGCTCAAACTCTGGGCTTGGGTACTGTCCCTCAGCTCTTTAGATCAAGACTAGTGTTCTACCTCTTGAGCCACAGCAACACTTCCAGTTTTCTGGTTGTTAATTGGAGATAAGAGTCTCACAGACTTTCCTGCTGGGGCTGGCTTTGAACCGTGATCCTCAGATCTCAGCCTCTTGAGTAGCTAGGATTACAGGCATGAGCCACCAGCGCCTAGCTTGAAATTACTTTTTGTCTCTTTTTTAATGTCATTGAATCACAATTCAACAAACTATCTGAATTAACCTGTTACTGAAAGTTGAATCAGCAACAGCTATCAAGCATAGTTTGCTCAGGACAGTGAGCTGTAGCTCAGTGGTAGAATATTTGCTTAGCATATGCAAAGTTCTAGGTTCAATATCAGCACCACAAACAAAAGCACTGAAAGAATCCATAGTACGTCCTATGCAAGGAGAAATAGCCATACGGAAAAAATTAAGTCCTTTAGGCTTATTACAGTATACTATAAACCAAGCTAATCAAGACACATCATTAAAACTTAAGGGAATAAAAGCATACATGAACATCCGTTCTGTCAGCAATCCACTTTGCTAGCTGTTCCGCTGCAAATCCAATTCTTTGAAGGTCAAAAGTATCAGCTCTCTTTGGTCTGCCTTTTGAAGGAAAATGCATGAATGTAGGAGCAGAGTTCATGTTGAGCTGAAAAACATGAGATAAAAAATATTAATTATAACATCCTAATATTCTTTATCATTGAATTAAAATTTTATACTTTTTGCATGAATTTTGAACAGATTACCTTGCAAAAATTTAAATAGCATTCTACTTAACTACCTAATTTGTTTTTAATCAAACAATGTATTTTTGGATGAAAGAGAACTGGTGAGTTTGCCTAAATTCTCTGAATGATCTCATTTAACATTAATAATTCATATTTTAAGCTATATCCCTCCATATTCAACATCTTTTTTTATTGTCTTTGTAGATTTTTTTAAGTTAGTTAAAAGAAGAAAGCTAAAAGTAGAAATGCTATAATCAGGCAGTACATGGATTATTCAACTTCTTGAGAAGTTACTGGGATTTGAACAAATAAGCATATTATGGAAGTTGCAAACACATTTTACAAAGACTGAATTCTCTAGTAAAGGTTTTAATGCCTTCACTTTCCATAATGATAATGACTAAACAACAGAAGCCAGTGTTTATGCTCTGAAGAACTTGAATTACCAGAAACTACAGGCAAAATCCCCAATACAGTATTTTCTGCTGAACTTTTCTATTGATTAAATATTCTTAAATTGGTTTTGCAGCAATATCTCCTATAGGTAATTTCCATTCAAAAAGCATACTAAATCGAAAACAAATAAGTGTTGTTTAACAATATGATCTCTAGGAACATGTATACAGTTAATTTGCATTACAGACAAAATTGTAAGTATATACATATAGGTATCTGTATATGCATATATACACATAAGTACACATATACATGTATGGAAGTGTCTGCCGCATAGAAATTATAGAAAAAAAACTTAAAGGGTCAAGTGATTTTTGCCCTTGACTTGCAATATAATTTTTAAAGTAGAATAACAATCAAATCAAATAAACTATATTACACAACAGCCATTATCAAGGTTAAGAAATAGCTGTGAAAGCACAGATACCTGTAATAGCCAAGTTTATAGCTCCTGTTATACAGGTAAACTCTTACCATAACTGTCATATTTACAAGACAGCTCCAAATCAATGTTTAGACTGTCAAACAGTTTAGCACAAAAGAGCTGAATTCTCTAAATAAATCTATTTGTATCACATACTATTCATTTTTAATACTGCAAATACTATCAGATTTTTTTTTACTTACATTCCTTTTACCCACATTAGTACTCTAGTATTAAAGAAAAATAGTTGATAATCCATGTTCACTACGATTTTAATGTTCAAGATTAGCTGCTATTATGATAGTATTAAGAGATAAGAACTTTATGAGATGACAGGCCATAAAGACTCCACCGGCATCAAGGGAAGGGATTGTTGTTGTACAAGGGCGAGTTTACCCCTTCTTGCCCTCCTGCTTGCTCTATTTCCTATCATGTGATGATGCACATGGCCATTTCCAGATACTAGATCCTTGGTATTACACTTCATATCCTCCAGTAGTGGGGGCTTATGTATTTGCTAATTACAACTATCCAATCTCATGTGTTTTGTTACTATAACACGGACTAAGACAATATTTAAACAAATATTTTCCTAAAGAGACAAAGAGATTTTGCTTATCCTATTTTTCTTGCTCTTCATTTCTTTCCATCAACTTTACATTATTTTCTACAAAATTTAGGTTTAAACAAGTTCTGCAAAATTAAGATAGTACTGGAAGATTATTGTTGCTTATGCTGTACTGCTATAATTATTTCCTAAACATTTACACATCAGGCATCTAATTTTAATCGTCTAAATAATCCTATGAGAAGGGCACTAATACTTTCCCTCTTTCACAGAAGAAATAGAGGCTTAAGAATATCACTTAGTTTATAAAGATTACACAGCTATAAACAGGTAACACTGTAATGTAACATATGGTCTCCTATTTTAATTATGATGTATTTTAATGAATATTTTATACCAATTTTGAACAAGTTTATTCTAAGACTAAATTATGAAATTCCTATATTTGACAAACATGACAGATTATAACATGCAACATGAAAATACACAGTATATAGCACATATGTCACATATGCACATTAATACATACACATACATATGGACATCAGAGGTCTACTTTTTATTCCATTTCACCAAACTAGGCCTATTACAGACACTTAGATATTAATTAAAATGAAGGCAATTACCACTTCCTTTTTATCCATGCCTACCCCATTACAGAATTTATTCATTTGCATTTCTCCCGTGGATACACAATAGTTTTTGGTCAACATGTAAATTTAAGATTACAAGAGAAGAAAAGTCTCCCTTATTATTTCCTAAATCACAACAATCAGAAATCCATATGAAAGCTTACCATTCTACACTTTTGGAGTTTAAAAAAAAGTCACATAATTCAAAGACTTTTTAATTACAATGTCCTAACTCCCCAAGGTTGTATAAACAGGGCATAACACAAATCTGTTCTCTATTCCAGAAGTCCTTCCAACACACATTCTCATTAACTCACTGGCCTACTATCAGACCCTTAGCCTCAGCCATTCCCATGGGAATCATATATACTTTCCTTTCCCAGCAAGCCCCTCAATAAGCTAGAAATTAAATTTATTGTACATTTTTATTAATTATATCTTCAGATACCACATTATTCTTGACAGTGCTTTAAAATTTTAATTTTGAGAAAATATTTCAACAAAATATAACTAAGTGGGAAACAAAACATCAGTATGAAAAATCTTTTAGTAGCTAAGTGTCAAAAGATACATACTTTACGACTTTTTCAGACTCTAAATACCTAAAAAAAATCATTAACATAACTTTTATGCATTATTGAATTTTAAGATAGAAAACAAATGCTAAGCAAGGGATTAGGTTTTAGGAAACACAGCGCAGATGCATTTTTGGAATTATGCTCAATCAAAATAGTTCTGAACAAAGTTTCAATTGAAATCGATCTGACTTGAAAACTCATCACCATGGTAACTTTATAAAATGTTCAATGCATATAAAATAATGGAATGATTATATCCAACGATGTACCAATAAAGTTACAAACTGACAGCCTATTGGTACCACAAATTCAGAATGACTTTCTTCCCAAAAAGTTTTTTTTTTTTTTTTATTGGGCAAATACTATTCAGAGGGGTTACAATTACATGGGCAAGATAATGAGTACATTTCTTATCAAGCATTGTAGCCTCCTCTGTTTCCCCTTCCCATCCTCACCCCCGTACTCCCACCCAGTGCTACCCCCACCACACCAAAGTTGTATAAGTCCAGCACCAGTGGCTCACGCCTGTAATCCTAGCTACTCAAAAGTTTTGTTTAATATAAATAACTTGTAAGATATAAAAGATTGAGGAATTTCATGTTAAATTAATACTTTGAGCTTTTATTGATAAATTGAGCTGGTTACAAGTGAACTATGTTCCTTCATAGAGCTAGAGCTCTGATGTTTCCTTCCCACAGCATTAAAGCACATCCATTTCACTTGGTGGTAGACCTCATTCACACTACACTGTCCTCCCACAATGGGATGTGAAATATGAGTGTTTGTATTAAAGATCTACTTATGTAAAAAGACAAAGAAACTTTTAATAAAAAACAGTATGCTTAAAAGAACTAACACATTTAACACATTTAACTACTTAGTACAGGCATATTAACAATAATAAACTAAAGTATCCCAAACCACTTTTGCTATAATTCACAGTCTTGGGTCAACACAAACACTTGATCTCAATGTCTGCTCCAACCAGATTGGATACAAATGACTATTTTTCAATGTAGAGGAGACTCAAGTACATAATGAACAGTTCTTCCATTTGTGATCTCTAAGACCAATTTCCCAAGAGTATATAAAAATGTGTAAAGTACACAAATTAATATTTGAGTTATAGACCCATATATTTGCCTTTAAGTTGATTTGAAATTATGCATATATAATTTGAAATGCATATAATGATTTGAAATTATATATGCATCTGATTTAATTCATTTGAAATGATAATGACCAACTTCCTAATCTATAAACTGCTTATAAGAACTGTATTTGTTTTGCTGTTTTAAAATTACATATGTGCTGCTTGTAAGAACTATATGTTTTTCTGTTTTAAAGCTATCTTCATATGTATATATAAACACATACACATAGACATACATATGTATATATATATATATATATATATACACACATATATATAAATTAACTCCAAGATACAGAAACAACAGATCTCTTTTTAACTTTTTGATTATTCTGTCTTCCTTATGAATGGTGTGGTCAGGTGTATGTCTTTGGGGGGCAAAGAACTCAAGGGCAGAAAGGTGAAGAAGTTCAGCAGTGGAGCCCACTGGACACTGATGAAAGGGAACTATATAACTCCTGGTAGAAATGGGAGAGAAGGACTGGAAGAGTGAGGGAACAGAAGACACGATACAAGAGAAAATGCACTCATTGCCTGACTCATGTAATTGCAATCCCTCTGCTTTATAATAACAGCATATTAATTTTAAAAACTTTTTACTTATGTTTTCCTAGAAATTTATAGCTTCTATAGATTAATCCTCTATAATACTTATTGACTATGAGTAAACACACACACAATTCTAAGCACAGATACTCTACTATTTAGTTTAGAAAAAAACATCTAAAATAAACTACAAATGAATTAAAAGGAGAGGATGTAAATGAAATCTACTACTAATAAAAAGATACTGAAGGCACAAAAAGAAAAATATGTTATTGAAATAGAAACTAATAGCAATGAGCTAATCTGGAAAAAATAAGAAAAAAACTACTCACTAATGGTCCATTTCCTATTAGTAGTAAGAATCGATCAAGCATTAAACCAAAGTGCACCATGTGAGAGAAAGAAAAGGCCTATCACCCCAAATTTCTAGATCAAGGTGCTGGGTTTTTGGTGAAGCCTCTCTTCCTAAGCTTAGAAATAGCTCTTCCATCGCCATGTCTCCAAATGGCCTTTGCGACCATGCACTCTTAATCTTTCTTCTTCTCATGAGGCTATCGGTCCTACTGGAGCAGGGACTCATCCTCATGACCTCATGTAACCTTAATTATCTCTAGAAGGCCCCAACTACAAATAGAGTCACAATGTGATTTAGGGTTGAAACACTGGAATTTGAATATGAGAGGTATAATAACTTTAAAATAAATATGTAACATTTTACATGTTAAAGTATCTACAAAAGTAAAACTTTCACTGAATTTTACAGAAAATATCATAAACTTGTATAAAATATTGCCTAAACTATATATAAATACCAAAGTAACACTAGTCATTTGCTGAAAACAAGCTTCCCTACAAATACAGATGTGAACTGTTTTTACTGTACTTGCTACTTGCTACTAGCAAACCTTCTTCTAATGATATAATATTAACTGCAATTATTTTAATAATATCACAGAATTTATTGTTTATATCAGTTAATGTATTAACTCACTCTATGAATTGTATTTTATACAGAAAAAAATGTAACCAACACATTGTATAATATATTACAAAACAAATACAGCTTCTTTACCTGTTGAAAAACATCTGTTCCCTCATCATAGTCCACCATACCGAAAAACAGTTTGTTACAAAACGCAGAGGAATAGCGCCAGGAATTTGCCAGTATTTGATACTCTTCATTAGCTTGCCTGGAAAAGATAATGAAGCAAAACAGAAAACACTTCAGTATTCCATTAAAACAAGCAATTCTAGGGTAAAATTTGACCATCATTTGTATGAACTGAAAGGTAAATGAATATCAACCATAAAAAGAGGAAACAGTTCAAACATGTGCAAATTATATTAAAATTACTCAAAATTTTGCTATTCCACAATGGTTTCCATTAAATACAGACACTTAGATTCATGCATGTATCCCCTATAACTCCTCGTGTAAGGGCCAAATCCAGCTGCTCTTAATGTTACCTAAAATGGGCTATGGCCTAGCGTGGACCTTTGAATAAAAAGTTTACCTATTTTACTTTAGGAAAGAAAATACTTGGTGGCATTTTTTATGATGTAAGTCAAATTTTCCAATACATTGTAGTAAAAGGCATAGGTCAACATTTAACAAGTTGAAAATAAAGCTTTCCTTTACCATTATGCATTCCTTTGATTTAAAGCACATTTACATTCAAATCTGAAAGTAAGCAAAATTTTCTCTGAGTGGCTACACCAGAGGCAACAAACAAACCTTCCCTTAATATAGTATTTATTCATATACTGACTCCATTTTTATTGGGGATTTTGAAGACTTTCCAGATGACAGTGATTTATATATAGAGAAGGTAGGAATAGAGAAACACCTTTGCTGGAAAAATATAAACCATAACAGAAACAAGAATCAACAAGATATTGCTCAAACATTGGGGGGAAAATAGTGCTTCTAATATTACTATTTTCAAGAGTTTATCTTATTCTTCTCCAAAGATGTAAGAAGTGAAATAAAATAGGATAATACTATAAAAACAGTAGAGTCAGTAGCAGATAAAAACTTTCCAGAAACATTTGGAAAACAGCTCATGGAAAAGTTTGACAAAGACAGCTAAAATTTCAGGGGCAATTGCAACTAAAAAGGAAAACAACCAAATTCAGAAATAGTTGAGTCTGAAGATAAGAAATGATTCTGAAACAGAGTTCATAATTAAATTTATCTGTCAAAATAATAGAGCCCAAACTTTAATCCTGCCCTACCAATGACAGAATTCACCTTTCTATTACTTAATACTAAACTATCTAAAAGCTCACTAGAAATTTAAGGAAAGCCTCATGAACTTTTTTTTAAAAAAGTATTTTCTTAAATGACTATTCTTCCTAGAATAGACAAATGTTGAAAATTTAATTCGTCAAGAATACAGGACCCAAAACTATACCCTAAAATAAGCACAAAAGAGTAACAACAAATATCTCTGGATTACATATCTACAAATAGAGGAGTTCAAAGACAGAGTGAACATAGTTTAACTTTTTAAATTATTATTAATATTATCTGTGTGACTGTGATTAAAAGATATATCTAGCAGTGTTACAATCTGAAGTTATTTAGCTTAAACATTTTAAGAGCATTATGTCACCAAAGCACAGTGCACAAACTAATCATATAATCATTACTGCTTGACTGTTATTGTGGTTAGTGGCTAGAATATTATATAGAATTATTTTTAGAATATTTTCAATCCAATTAATTATAAACTTTGAAAGCTTTTGTTCTTAAATTTAACTCACTGTTAATTCATACAAAACTATATACAATGTATCCAAGAGCAAGAAGTAAGCTAATCTCTAAGGCCTCTTACGTCATTGAGCTGATGCTTGATTGGGGAGACTGAGAAGATAACTACAAGAATATATAAAATAATTTTAAACTAAGTATGTGCTGAGATAATCATCCACAATAACATTACAGTAAATAATGGTAGATAGATGGAATGGTCAACAGGACTTTTCAGAAGAAGTGACAGAAAAGGTCAACTCTCAAGAATGAGAGTCTCACTGAGAAGAACTACAGCATGAACAATAAGGGCACCAGGAAAAGCAAAGATGAAGTTTTACATAGTGAAACACTCTCGGATACTGGTTTAAAAAAAAAATCATATAAAAGAGAACGTGATCTGTTTCCTAGAGAAACATGCCAACTACAACAGCTATGCCCTCCTTCCATGTTGCAACGCATATTAGAATAATGATAAAGCTTAAGAGATTAATATTGTTAAAAAATAGAAGGATGACGTCATAATTAAGAAAAAAAGCATATAAATAAAATTGCATTACTGGACGATTTTATTGAAAAACATCTTAACAGAAAAAATCATCAAAACAGCATTCTTGGGTAAATGACATCCATGAAACAACAATAAGTCAATTAAATATTTTTGATTTTTCAACATCTATATGCAATATATTATGAAATAGACTAAGCAAATATGTTGACTTCTTTCCCTCATACTGTTATAAACTATCCTAGCCCAACTAGCCCATAATGTGATATCATATTAATGTCAATTTCATATGTAAATGTGGAATCCAGAGCTTAATTATCAATGGTATTCATACTGAGTCTTCGGCATATGCTCCAACAACAATGACAATGAGGTATCGTTCATAATCGCTATTAATAAGAGGCTTGTTAGAGGAAGAAGTGGATCTGTCTAATACATAAATAAGAAACTCATTAAAAGAATGCAGATTGTAGATGCTACACAGCATACAAAGGAAGTTGGCATCATCGTGGATTGAGCTATGGAAAATAACCAGTTTGTCCAGGACTAAAATTATAATAATAAAGAAAAAAGAGGGAAAAAACAATGAGGAAATAGAAATATAAGATTCATCTTAGAAAATAAGAGGAAGAAAGACTTGAGGGGAGAAAAATTAAAAAGACATGTCTGTAAATAATGACAAAATTCAGGTGTTTTCGAAAGAATTAGAATTAGAATTAGGTAACAAATTATTTAAAAATATTGTATCTGGCAAAAGTGTATAATATATTGGAAGAAAGAAAATAAGCCATGGGTTCCATTCAAAATGCTTTCTTGGAAAACAGAAGATATTATTAAAATGTTATATAAAGATATGACCTATTTTATAGGATTGGTTTTTTGTTTTCCTCTGAAACATTTTTGTTTGCTTGTTTTTGGTTATGGGGCATGAAGCTCTTCAGTTCAATGAGAGTGCCCTACCACTTGAGCCACAGCGCCACTTCCGGCTTTTTCTGCTTATGTGGTGCTGAGGAATCGAACCCAGGGCCTCATGCATGTGAGGCAAGCACTCTACCACTGAGCCATTTTCCCAGCTCATAACCTATTTTATATAGTCTCTTTTATGATATAGCAGGCCAACAGATCCACTATAATTTTCTAAAACAGTCTACATTGAAATATCTCTAGCTTGGATAAATGAAGGCCAAATAATTTCCAATTTCTCAACTCAAATATGCCTAATATTTAAGAGAAAATTAATAATAACAAAATAAATAAGAGCTTTCTTCTGATGGGTATAATTCATAAACAATAAAATCAATGGACAAATCTGTGTCATTAAAAACAAGTCAAGGAAGCTGAGAAAAACATAACAATGGAATAGGTTCAGAGTACAAAAGATTCATTAGCAAGAAAACTATCCTCATAGCAAAGATTCTACATTCTTATTATATTATCATTATCATGTATGCTCCTAATAGTCCAACTTCTTTACACTTCGTAGGAGGTAGAGGAAATCTAACAGAAAAAATAAATTTAGTGGATTTTTGTCTACATTTATGTCAGTTTAGACTAATGATCAAAAGCAAATATTGTTCCTGCTTACTCAGACCTAACTGCCATTTCAAACTAGAAATTAAAAACTACAGTAAATCCAATATCTTCATTTACAACACAAATGCCCCAGCATGTACCTCAAGTTATCTACATTTACTATATTTACAAACTAAAACAACATTTTTGTTGCAGTTTACAGGCGCACTCAAGGCCTAACCTAAGAACTTAGGGGACTGTATAAGATTCATAAGATTCGTATGCAGCCTGAAGAGGGCAGTAAGGCTGCACGAGAGAGATTCAGGAGTGCTTAAGCAGTTAACTCCAGGGCACTAGTTATATTAAATCTGGTATAGTAAAACCTTCAGTCAAGGAAATAACCTACTTAACCCAAATATAATATTTTTTATAGTACAATCCTTCTTACAAGATTACATGAAACAAAACAGATTAACTCATCCATGGTCTATAGATAGTCTATATATTTCCCATGATGAGTACAATTTTTAACTCTACTTTTCTTGGAAGGACAGCTTACAAAGTATGTTTGTGCTTTTTACTGTTACTGCAACTTCCTTTCAGGTAACAGGTTCATATTAAAATACTAGCGCTTACTGCCTATTTAGCCATAGTTTCATGATAAATTTCACACATATGAATAATAAAAATAACAAATTTAAGAATTTTCAGAGATTTATACTAGATCTGAAGTGATCAGACTTGCCTATATAGAATTACTTCTATAATACTGCAATATCGAACTTTTCAGTTAATTCTCTACCAATATGAAAATATTCTCATTTCATTAAATAAGATTCTAATACAGAAAGTACAAAGCTCTGAATTTCATGTGATCTAGAATGAACATATCATTATAATAATATTAGTAAAATAGTTTGCATTTTAAAGATCCTTCATGTTTGTGTTCAGATTCCAAGTTAACCTACTAGGTATAATATTATAAGTAGAAAATCACTGGGTTCCTATAATGACAAAAAGTAAAAATCATCTAGTTCTACAAATAGAACAAACAAAACTATAGCAGGCATACAGAAAACGCTACAGAAATTACATCTATTCTCTCAAAAGTTGGCAGAGGAGCCAAAATGTGGGATTAAAGCAAGCATTATACTCCAGTTCAAAATCAAAACAATCACGACAGCAGGGGGTTGGTGGGGAATAGTTGTGGAGGTGGGAGGGAAGGGATGGAGGGGAAAAATAGAGGAGGAGGCAACAATGCTCCATAGGAAATATACTCATTACCTTGCTCATGTAACCCCTCCATATAGTATTTTTACAATAAAAAAGTACAAAAAAAATCAAAACAATCAGGAAACATCTTCTACTCAGCAAAGTGAGTAAAGTTAAACAGTAAACAGTGAAGAAAATCAGACTGGTGCTCAGAACAGAGCATGAGAAAGAACATATTAGCAATAAGCAAACAACAGTCACAACATGACAGATAGGAAGAGGAAGGGGAAATCTAGCATGGGTGAACATATAGAAAAGAAGTAGCTTCCACTCAGCTGAGCTGAGTGGAATGCCCAATAGTGGGCTGGCATTGATAACTGTTTCATGATCCTCAGGGTGTAAGTAGAGTACTATAAAAGGGACATATCCTGAGATTACACCCAAGGTTGCTGCTGTGGCAAACTGTCTTTACACAGAATTTACATAGACTGGTGGTTCAGGCAGCCAGATGAGGTAATTAATATTATGTATGCCTTGACCAATTTTGCTGTAAGAACTGCAGATATAAAGTTTGAGTTTCAGTATCTGGTTCATTGTTATTTGTGGCTATTCTTGCTTTGTTTGCCTTTCTACATGGTGCTGAGCATGGCACACTAAGTGAGTTACACTCCCAGCCCAGTTTAGGGTCAGCGCACTTTACATACAACCCAGCCTTGATTGAACTTCAGTGGATATTTGACGATTTGGGAAGCTAAAAAGCAAGGCAAACAGAAACAAAAAGCAGCCATGACCTGTGTGTAAATGTGGTCCGTCAACTGAGGCCTTTGCCAGGCAAGCCAGCTAGCTATGCCACATTTGTAGGTACAGAAGCTAGGTCAATGGAAAACTAAGCTATTTATGTTAGGTTACAACTTTTAAAACTAAGGTAGAGATGAAGTCCTGAATGTTCCCAAGGCATACTTTTCTAGCTATTCTCTTGGCCTGTGTCTGGCACCTTGATGATTGTTCTTTTTGATCCATTCTGGATGTTTTTTAATAAATAAATTTGAAAAAAAAAAAAAAACAGCCAATGACCAGTATTCAAACATGGCTAGCAAGTGTCTAAGGACTCATTCATGAACATCAAATTCTACTACACAGGAAGTGGGAAAGGTTTTCACCTACAACCATTGATTGTCAGAGATCACACAAGTGTTGAAAACTGAAGCATTTTTGTACATTTTAAAGACAGCAAATGAGCAAACGCATTAAAACTGATTGAGATTGGGATTTTCATTTTGGAAAAAGTAAAGATAAATTGATGAAAAGACAGGTAAAACTGTGTAGTATTCTTCTACAATAGAGCAAACTGAAGTCATACTTCTTAAGTACATACACAGAGTTGTTCAGAAGTTTTTTTGTTCAATTAAAAAGGCCTGAATGCTTATGAAAATATACAAGGAGCAATGACTACAACTAACACTGAAGCCATGGTGATGGTATTTCGATAACAACAGTACCAAGTAAACATGTGAGTATTCATACTAAAAAGCAGAACAGTGCAGATCTGTGATATGGGAATTGGTACCCACAGATTAAATAAAAAACTCTTCTAAAATAAAGAATATTATGGTGATGCATTAGTGAATAAAAATAAGTCCTTAACATATTCAAAATACAAGAGTGTAGAAAGCCAGTCTTTACAGAAGCTAGCAACTAATTAATTTCACAATCAGCAACATAATACCAAATTCAAGCAAAAATTATCTATGGTTTCTACAACCACTAGCTGAGAAACAGGATGTTTACCTGGTACCCAAGTGTCCTCTCTCCCAGACCTACTTGTCATCTTCAAATAATTATTTCAAGGGAAAAATATACTTGTACAATGGAAGGATTTGTTGACAATCATGTTAATTCAAATAAGCAGTGTTGTAATCTGACATATGAAAAGCATATCAATAATTACAATAGCACTTCTGCCAAAACCATGAAGAAACAATCAGACCACTCTAGAGCAATGCAAGTAATACCTTGATTGCTCTAAAAGAAAAATTTAATGATATTAAAACAAAAAATAATTACAGTGTGAGAACAAAATATATTAAAAGTAACTACAGAGGCAAAGGTAAATTGGCCAGTACAGAAATTGGGAAAGAGCTATAAAAAGCATTTTGTAGTCCAAAACAGATTCTACAATGAGATTATACTGTTGAATTAATGATAATTATCACCCACAAAGAGCACAGATACGATGAAATTACATCATGTATCTTTAACGTTAAAAATTTAAAAAAAAACAACTAAAAGACAGCATCACTCCTATTAAACTGATAACAGATTCAATCAGGCCATTTCTCATGTATTATTTAAACTATGAAAACAGGCACACAAAAAAATGCATGAATTTCAACAGTTTTCTATTCTGACAAAGAAGTAAAATACCTGTTTTAAGTTGCCAGGCAAAAGAGAGACAATTAAAAATTTAACATCGCCGAGTAATATGAGAGAAACAGTAAGGGCAATAGTTCAAAAACCACTTAAAAAGCAAATGCACTTACAAGTACATTAAGTGCAGGATGATTTTTATCTATACTTGGTTTTCACCTTATGTGGTAACTATAAAATCCTATACTATGTGACCTCACTTGTAATAAAAATGGGAAGCCCAGCACTTTTCCACATGATTTTGGATATGTAAACTGAACATTTTAGTTCTATTATGAGATGCTACTAGAATAAAAGTTTTCATGATCCTATGTTTAGAAAATGCTGGCTGATGAATCCTTGCTCTAAATGGCTAATAATTTTAGCTGGGAATGCAAGCAAAATACAAATAGTTCATGGGTCAGGGACGAATGAATACCTTAAGTATTAAAACTCTAATAGCTATGGAGTACCCTTTGAGCTTTAATAGTGTCATCTATAAAAATGGATTTTTCTCAGATTTACCTTCAGATTAATAATATACAACACAAATGTATACATATGTTCATATATATACAAAACATATAAGAACAGTTACAATTTAATAGTTGGGTAATACATTCCTCAGCTTATACTGTATTTTACTAATTTTTATATATATGGAGTCCAATAATATTGTAACCTCTAACACATGACTATTTTATCTACAAAAGTACTGTATTTGATTCTGTAAGTCAAAAAGGTTTTATTTTTTGTAAATATTATTTTTATTGCTATTATAAAAGTGATGCACAGAGGGATTACAGTCAGGGCAATATCACTCCTTCCATCACTCTCTCCCAGTTTTTCCTTCCTATGCCCAGCCACAAGTTGTGTAATTCATTTTCAATGTAGTGTCTCAAGTACCACGTCTGTATTTGTTCACCCTTTGTCCCTCCATTACCATGTTACACCTTACTCTCTCAAACACAGCTAAATAAAGAAGAAAAAAAGATTAGAAAACAAAAACAACAATAAAGAAAATACCTCATTTCTATTTCCTACAGTATATTTTGATAAATATAATTTTACATGATTGAGGCACATAAGCATAGCACCTTTGTGTTCCTCCCCTAAGAATCTCTCTGTGTGAATGCTAGAGTCCTGTATAATTTAATATATACTGGTGTATTTTAGATCTACCTTCTACATATGAGAGAAAAATGTGCTGTTTGTCTCTCTAAACTTGGCTTATTTCACTTAACATGATTTGTTTTAGGTCAATCCATTTCCCTGAAAAATTTTTGAAAATGTTTAAAATGTTTTATCCAACTAATTTGTTCCCTTAATTTTTGAGACACAGAAGTAACTTTAAACAGGGATATCTTATAATATGTATTAAATTCTAGAGGAAATAAGTATTTTGGTGGGAGAATAGATCTATAACTTTTAGCAATTAGGGGCTGGGAATGTGGCTTAGTTGTAGTGCTTGCCTATCATACATGAAAGCTCTGGTTTTGATTCCTCAGTACCACATAAACAGAAAAAGCCAAAATGTCACTGTGGCCCAAGTGGTAGAGAGTTAGCCTTAAGCACAGAGAGGCTCAGGGACAGAGCCCAAGTTGAAGTCCCAGGACTGGAAAAATATAAATAAAATAAAATAAAAACAAAAATTTAGCAATTATGGAAATATTCCCCGCAGTATAATTTGATGGGGAAAGTTTGGAGTTAACATTTAAAGGAAGTGAGAATTGTATTGAGTAGTAATAATTAACAACTTTACTTGGCCAAGGAGTGTGATACTAGCACTGAGGGAGGTGAGAATTGAATTCACAAATTTGTGAATAAACTGACTATGTGATGGAAGAACGGAATGTATTGCTAAATGGAAATATAAGAAATCAAAGGCTCATTCACTAGCCTTTCAGCAAGAAGAAACAACTAGAGAATCTAGCTATGAATTAACTCTGAAAGAAAATTTATTGTTTTTATAGAGAAACAAAACAACCAGAAAAGGCTCACAAAGAAAAGCCTAAACTAAATTATAGTTATGAACTTTTCAAAAACTGTATAAAATCTTAAATAATTACAACTATATTATAAAAATAGTCCAGGTAGGTTCTTATGATAGTAGTTTGTTTACAGACACAACTGTGTTATTGTGGGCCAAAATTAAAATCTAAATGTGTTATCTTCATTATTTTATCTATTTTAAGTAGTTCAGTATTTAAGAGTACAGTGTATCTTGATAAAAGTATACTTTCCATCATTATTTATCTTTTTACATTGTCATTGTTTTCTCTATATATTTTTCACTTCTCTCACCTCTCAAACCATTCTACTTAGTGATTAAGCTTTCTTCTCTTTATTAACTGTTCTATCCCTTTGAAGTCTGTGACAATACAATCTTTCTCCACAAAAACTGAACTAAACATCTATACAGAGAATTAATGAAACAAATAGCTAGTCCTTTGGAAACAAAAATAACATAGCGCAAATTAGTAGAGGATAGGGACAGCAAATACCAAGGAAATAAAGAACATTATAAAGAAACTTTCAAAGCCTATAGTCAAACTGGAAAACCTAAAAGAAATAGGTAGATGTACCTACAAAAATAGGATATAAACTGCTTAAACAGATATGTAAAAAATAATGAGATTGAAACAGTCATAATATTCTCAATAAAGAAAAGTCCAGAACCTGACAGATTCATTGCTGAATTTAACTAAATCTTTAAAGAACACCAATACTCTTCAGACTTTCCTGTAAGACAGAAAGAGAAGTAACTACCAAACTCATTCTATAAAGAAGGGTTGCTTCATTCCAAAACTAGATGCAGACATAGTAGCAATAACAAAAATAGATAAGAAAATTATAAACCCATCAACTTTGATGAAAATGAAACAAAATTTCTCAAAAAAATACTTGCAAATTTAATTTCCCAACATAATAAAAAGATCATATACCATGATCAAATTGGATTCATTTTGGGATCAAAGATTGGTTCAATATATGTTACTTGACCAATGTAATATAGGTCATAAATATTATCAAATATAAAAATCATACCCTCTCATATGCATACAATGAGGTATCTTAGGGAAATGGAAGTCTCTAGATGAAATTAGTTTATGTTTCATATATATCTTTTATACACAACATAAGTGTAATTTTACAAAAGATTTTTGATGCCTGGCCATGAGCTAGCACAAGGATCAGGTGTGAAATTTTCTATTAAAACATCATGGCAGTGTTCAGTTTCAGATTCTGCAGCATTTTAGATTTCACTTTATTCGGTTAGGATGCTTAACCTAAAACAATCCAAAAGCAGAAGCAAGCCAAGTCACTTTTAACAAACTGTAGAACATGCATACCATAAAATATTGTTTAGTAATAGAAAGAATGAACCGTTTAAAATGAAATAACTTGTAAAGATTTTGAGGGAATTATGGTTTAGTTTAAACGGTGCCCAATTAATTATTTAGAATGTGAAAGGTTTTAGTTATTATATTCAAGAATTTTATAAAATGAAAATCAAAAGTCGTATGTGGTATGATTGCATTTATATTCTTTAAGTAAATTAAGGAAATGAAAAATAAGTAAAGGAGAAGTCAAATTGAAAGTAAGCTGTGGAATATGGGGTAAGGGTGGACAACTTTATCACTATTATCATTAATAATGACTTACCAATGACAATACCTGCTTGAGTTATTACATCAGAGATTTGCACAATGCTATTCATGGAGTAAACAGGAAACAATACAAGGCTGTTATAGTTTGGCTATAGATATCCCCAAAGCCTCACATATTCAAAGTTTGGTACTTAAATGGTGGTGAAGTGACTGAGAAGTGATTATATTGAGAAGTGATTGTATCCAAAAAGTGCTAACTTTCTCAATGGACATTTCCAAGAGTATATATATATATATTTGAATGAGCTATTAGGAAGTGGGGCTTAGTTGGGTAGGTCATAGGGGACATATCTTTTAGGAGTTTGTTTTACTTCTGGTCACTAGCTGGGTCTTCTGTCTGGCTACCAGGAGGCAGCAGATTTTTCTATCATGCTCTTCTACCATGATTTACTGTAGGCCCCCAAAAATAGAGCCAAATAATCATGGACTGAAATCTCTGAAGCTGTGAGCCAAAATATATCTTTGCTCCTTGAAGTTGATTTTCTAAAATATTTTGTCAGCTATAGAAAAATGACTCACACACAAGAACTCTACCATTTCTTATTATTTCTTATATATGTACCACCATATCTCAAAATAAACTAAGAAATATTGGCTACATATTCATTGTTTTTGTTCTAGCTCAACTTTATACAAAAACCTTTGATTTCCATAGGTATGTTTTCAAAGAGATCACCATGAAGAAAGACCATGAATGAGCAGGATGTGTAGGGCTTTAAATACAACTAACAAGAAATGGGGATTATTGCAAGATGCTCATCAACTGAGCTTATTAACATACATGCCATATATGCAGAATTTTTTTGACCTGGCATAATGAAAAGTACTGATATTCACTCATTTCAAATTGTTTAACACTTATTTTCTATTCACTGGAGGTATCAAAAAGTAAATGGACTTCCCTAGGCAAATATGATTTGCTCTATTTTTTATTAAAAAGACCATACTCAAATGAGCAGCTTATATGAACACAGATATAATTAGGTAACCCAGAAACCAAAATGTAGGATATGAAAAAGACAAAACATTCTTGATCTTTTTTGGCAAATTTAATAAATATATACTTTGATGCCTGAAATAAAATATTAGCCTATAAATATGCTGATTTTGAGCTTACTCTATAATGTTCATAGTTGTATTCCACAATTATTTTCATATTATATATATATATACATATATATATATATCAGGTTAAACATATAGATAACACTTTTTTTTTTTGGGGGGGGGGGGTCTGGTCGTGGAGCCTGAACTCTGGGCCTGGGCGCTGTCCCTCAGCTCTTCAGCTCAAAGCTAGCACTCTACCACCTGAGCCACAGTGCCACTTCCGGCTTTTTTTTTTCCCTGCTTATGTGGTGCTGAGGCATCGAACCCAGGGCCTCAAGCTTGCAAGGCAAGCACTCTACCACTGAGCCACCTTCCCACCCCCCACCTTTTGAAACTAATTTAAATACAAAGCTCACCTGCAAACAGAGCACTGCCGCTGAGGCTGTAGAGCCGTGAACATAACAATCATAGAATAGTTGCGAGGTGGTGCCTTCACAAACTTTCGGAATTTATCACCATTCATTCGGAAGATGGAGCGCCTAGAACTCCATTCCATCAGCTGTTCTACTTTTTCAGCCAAAAGATTCTGGAATTATACACAAAAAAATTTAATTTACACAGGGTTAAACTATTACTGATATTTTCCAAACAGAAGTTATGTTAAAACTGAATTTTTACCAAATTAGTAAATGTTCTTGTATTGGTGAATGGACTTATTATTAATTGTTGTGCATAAAATATTTCATTGTTCCTAACAATTTCAAAATACTATAAAATACATTTTAAAAATCAGAAAGATGAAATCCACATACATTTTCCTAATCTTCCCACTAAATACATAGTAATGTGAAAATGTAAAGAAGCTTTTATAGGTAAAAAGAAGGCAGACTGGCTAAGGATCACATAACCTGAAAAATGAAAAAGCAATGAGTTCCCTGGATTTTCACTTCGTATTTAAAGGACTCTTTAGGAAGTCCACATTGCAAATGAACACTTACTGTCTCTACCCAAGAGACAAGGAAAAGGGCAGGCCGGTAAAATAACTGTTCTCCAACCAAACACCATAGAACAACTGTGGTCTCATTACCACTGGCAGGTTGAATAGGAGCCTCTGCTTGACTAATTTTAAGAGTTTATGTAATCCTAATGATTCACAAGACTGAGATATTGAAAACAGAATTAAAACAAAGTCAGCTGGAGCAGAAATGAACAGGAGAGTCTATCTCCAATTAACCAGCAAACAGAATGGTATAGTTTGTCTCAAGTGGTATAGACAGGCTATCGGCAAAAAGCTGAAAGAGTAAGAAGGCAAGGTCCTAGGTTCAAGCCCTAATACTGTTAAAACACACACACACACACACACACACACACACACACACACACACAAACACACACACATCTAAATTAATCTACTGTGATGAAGTGAAGATAGGACTAAAGTGGGATAGGCAGGACAATGTAAATGCCCAATGGCTGGGAGATGGCCTAATGGGAGGTAGAGTGCTATCAATAATATTATTTTCTAGAGGGTAGAGAGGACACTGTAGATTAGCCCTTAGAGCTTTCATTTTTATCTAAAAATCCCTGAGGCAAAAGAACTGTACAGGATTGCATATGTGTAAGAAAAAGAAATGTTCTGTCTTGGAAAAACCAAGTGTCTATGGTCAAGAAACAGGCTTGAACAGGAAAGCCCCAAGAAATTCCTTTCTTTTCCCTCCCTTACCAATAGTTGTGCAGCAGTGGCTCTTCATGAATTGCATAGATGAGCTTGTATACATGAATCAGACAACAGGCACACAGGCACCTGCTTTAAATGCCAAGACCTGACATGTGTGCACTTGCTTAAGTAAACGAAGAAGACAAACTGAAAGAAATGGAAGAAAGGGAAGAAGAAATAATAACCAGTACAACATACAGAATTTTTAATTTGTAATTTATGCTCTACATTCAGTTCTAGTATGCTAACTATATGAAAAAATATATGGCTCATTACTGAGATGACTGCTAGTATTAAAAACCTGAACCTGGGTATAATGTCTCAAGCCTGTAATCCTAGCTACTCAGGAGGCTGAAATCTAAAGATCTCAGTTCAAAGCCATCCTGACCAAGAAAATCCATGAAACTCTTATCTCCAAAGCCCCCAGAAAACTGGAAGTGGATCTGTGCTTCAAAGTGGTAGAGCACTAGTCTTGAGTGAAAGAGATCAGGGACAGCACCCAGACCCCAAGTTCAAGCCCAAGACCAAAAAAACATACACACACAAAACATAAAAACAAACATAGAAACAAACTAAAACACTCGACATAATTTTGCTGTAACAAAATGGTCAAGATCTCAAGTTGATCTTAACTTCTAAACAAATTACTAAGATCTAGTTAATAAGCAATGCTTTAGTTTTGCCTACACATATGAATATGTTTCTACACATAAAATCATAAAATCATAATCTTACTAAACTAAAACTAAAATAAAGCTTATTTTAGAAAATAATCAGTCTTATCAGTATACCCCTAACAATTGGAAAGTACACAGGAATTTTATTATCTGTTCTTTAAATTAATTCTGAGAAACAAAGTAATGGTATTTTCTATGTTAGGCATAATCTAATGGTGTGTTACAAAATACTGTTATATAATTAATAGAACATATGTGATAGTCTTCAACTCTTCACTATAACACTTAGCAAGACAATATAGTAACTATAAATCTTTTGTACAAAGAAATATATTGTTATATATTATATAAGCATTTATATTTTATATTATACATATATTTTATATTTATATATTTAGAAATTGTGACCCTCTATGAAAAAACAGAATCAGGATAGAAATCAAGCAGGGAAATCCACTAAGGAGGACAAAAAGTAATTGGCCTTTAAATAGTTGTCTATATATTTCTACTGTGCTTTAGTATAGCTTTCTCATTAAATACAACATACAAACAACACACACACAGTTCCGTACTACTTTTTGCTTCTACAATATTATTCTTACAGAATTCTGTTTGTTGTTTTTGGTTTGAACTCCAGCAATTAACCTTGATAGGAACAGGCTCTATTAGAGCTACTTTGCCAGCCCACCAATCCTCTTGTGTTGATTACTCTAGAAAAGGGTCTAGCTTTATGCTCTAGTTTTCATAAACAATCCTTGTGCTTCCCTCTGTTGTTGAGATGACAGGCACATGTACTTTCCCTGTAACTCAGGATAACAATCATTAGTTGAGATGGAGTTTTCTGAACTTTTATACTCATGTTGACCTCCATCTTTAATTCCCAAATATCTAGGAATATAGTCTTGAGCCACCATGCTCACCTTTCTATTTTTTAAAACACTACATAATTATATCAATATGTTTATACTAAGACATAAAATAATTGCAGAGGGTCAAAGTTTTTACTCCACTTACAAGATCTTAAAGCCAAGGTTAATCTTACAGAGGGTACAAGCATGAATTCTCAATGAAAGATATTCCTTATGCCACAACAATCAGAATGAGCTTTTTGTCATTCACATCCTAACAAGTCCATAAAAGATGACACTGAGTAACCCAATTCTTAAAAGACCCCACATTTCAAAGGAAATGCTAGAAAAACATGCAGATAAAACAATTCTTCTATAATCTTGCACAAGAAACATATCTGCCTTCTGTCATAGAAAAAGATATGTGTCTATCTTCCAAGACTTCTGTATAACAATATCCTTGAAACGAATGTCATACTAAAATTGTTAATACTAGTACAGATGTGCAGAAACATGAGACCCAGTTTCAATAATGTCACACAGTATGTTCTTTATTACAATGCAGAATTTGAAGACATCTACATATTTTAGAAGTACAGAGGTATGTCTCCTCAATATAACTCCTCAATATTTTAGTTCTGCTATATATGTATAAAAGACAGCACAAATATATGCAACAAACTTGAAAATAACCTTTGAGTGGTAGAACTCAGTCACTGATCCTGACAATTACTCTTGGCTATCAAAAAGTTTCCATCTACCTTTTGGCAGGATGGAATTTTTTTTCGAAGTCAAGTAATAATATTTATTTTCATTCAGAAATTCTTTCATCTTAATTAAAAGTTCACACTTAGATGGCTTTTAGAAGTGATGTCATATCTGTGACTTTTTAAAGATAACATTAAACAATGTAATTTTCTTAAGAAACTTAGCAATTACAACAGGAATATAAATATACGACAGTACTTTTAATTATTATGTATTTTGTCTCAAAGGCAAAAGCCACAAAAATATCGTACCTTAATATGCCACAAGAATTTTCTTGCACCAAAATCTGTGCTAAAGAACAAAAATAAGGCTGGTACCCACATTTTCCAAGTGCTTTCCATTTTAAAGTTAATATTAAGTTCATTTACCTATGACATTTCCTCAGTAGGTAAGATATTTCTTATTTCAGTGACCAGAGCTGGTAAGTTACATTGTCATTTAAAAGCCAAACAAAACACAACAGGGGCTGGTGTCATAGCTCTACAAAAGAATATTTGCTTAGCATGCTCAAGGCCTTGTAGTAAATCCCAAGCACAGGGCGGGAGGGGGGATACACGGCAATGGATAGGTATCACCTGGCTTATCTTTCTTTTTATAGTACATTTGTAGTTACCAAAGCAGTTAAAAATATTCCTCCAAAACTGTTCAAACCTAAATCTTTCCTTTTCCTAATTAATGATTCATGCGTTGGCAAGTACTCTGCTACAAATTTTAGGTTACGCAAGGATACACAGGCATGTCCAATATTTTGTCTATGTAAAAATATAATTTTTACACAATCATGTCTTGGAAAAGATAGAATACAATTGTACATACTGTTTATACTATGGATAATCTATAACATATTTCTTTAAAGAAAATGTCCATCAAGTGATTATTGTCTGACAGAGGTATCATTGGTATTTTTTATTACTGTGACCATCATGATAAAGACTCTAAATCATAGTGAAATTCCAATGCCAGGTTCAGTGTACAAATTTGTTAGAATGTCAGTCACTACTGCTTTACCAGATTTGTATGTTCATTCTCATTCCGCCTCTGTCTCTACCAGATTAGTGTTTATTTTCATTCTCTCTATACCAGATTTATATTCATTCTCTCTCTCTCTCTCTCTCTCTCTCTCTCTCTCATGCATCTAGATACAACTATCCTTTAATAGGTGAAAATAAGATATCATTGTTTTAATGTACATTCTTATTTTCTGGCAAAATTGAGCACTTTCCATAATTCTGCATACATCTGCTTTAACTGCCTCATGTCCATTATCTTTTTTTTTTTTTTTGTCTGTCATGGGTTTTGAACTCTGGGAGCTGTCTCTGATCTCTGGGAGCTGTCTTTGATCTCTTCAGCTCAAGGCTAGAACTCTACCACTTGAGGCCACAGTGCCACTTCCAGTTTTTTGGTGGTTAATTGGAGATAAGAGTGTCATGGACATTCCTGCCTAGGCTGGTTTTGAACCATAATCCTCAGATCTCAGCCTCCTGAGTGGCTAGGATTACAGGCATGAGCCACCAGCGCCCGGCCCATTATCTTTTTTCTACTCACAAATATATAAATTTGTAATATAAAACAGATGAAAATGAATGCAACAATACTATATCCAGAATATTGATACAAGTGGTATGAGGCTAAGGTTTTATTACTTCTGCATTACCTTCTATGTATACATGGGTGGACAAAGATAAGTAAACTTATAATATGTGCAAAAGGTTATGTTTTAAAGTACATAATTTTTGTGAGATACTTTTGTTTAAACAGTTTCAACGTATATGAAAATTCCATTTATTTAATCTGAAAAAGAAAAAAACCATGTTCTAACATGGTGATGAATACCAATTAAGAAGTGACATTTGCTAGGCATCAGTGGCTCATGCATATAATCCTAGCTACTTTGGAGTCTGAGATCTGTGTATCATAGTTGGAAGTCAGCCAAGGCAGAAAAGTTTATGAAACTCTTATCTCCAATACATTTAAAAAAAAAAAAAAAGGATAGCAGAAGGAGAGCTATGACTCAAGTAGTAGAGCATTAGCCTTGAGCAATACAAGCTCAGAGACAGCACCTAGGCCCTTAGTTCAAGACCCCGGCCTGACCAAAAAAAAAAAAAGATGCTCCTTGTGGATCTCACTTAGTATCTCAGTTGCTTGACTATTCAAATAATCTTTCCTAATGTGATTACTCAAGCTAGATTAGGATACCAGAAAAACGCTCATGAAATTTTTCATATAAATTTTAAGTTCAAACTACTTTCAAGACTTTTTTTCTAAAATATAACAGAGTGATGAAAGTATTCTCTCATGAGGGTAGTAGTAAAGTTAGGGCTATACATTTTTTTCAAAGCCATAAAAAATATAAAAATCACAAATTCTATTGGCATAGATTTTAAATATCAATCTCAGAGAGGTAGGAGTTACCAAAATGAAATGCAAACCCTCATAAATAAGCCTAATATAACACTATGTTGTTAGTTATTGCACATGTTATGTTAAAATTATCTTAGAGTTAAACAAATAAGCACGTATATTGTAAAGAATGTCATATTAATCGCTGTCAAAAAATCACAAATAAAGCAAAAGGAAAAACTCTGTGGTTTGGAATAGATGTGGGAGGCATCCATATCAATCTGTGGCTTTTAAAATAGAAATGTAAAAGATAGAGAAACAGAAATGACCTTGCATGGACAAATTAAGGAGGGGTAAAGAGAGAGGGGCAGAGAGAGAAAGAAAGCTTCTAAGCTCTGCTGAGAGGACTGAGAATTGTTGATATGCCAATAGCCACAAAACTTGATTTTTAAATATCAGCATCATTGGAAGGAATCAGAAGTGGTCGATTAAAAGGCTAAAAGTGAAGAATGTTACATGAATTGTAAATTTATGATACTTTATTGTGCCAGATAAGGAGTTGCTGCTCAAGTCACTGAAAACAAAAACAATATGAGAAAATACTAAATTACTCAAGACTGAAAATTTTGAGCACATGAGAAATGAAAATAGAATTGAATTTAAATCACACAATTATTTTATGAATAATGGAAGAAAAGGAATTAAACCATGATTAAAGAAAAATTCTAAATACATATTTAGAAGCCACAAAGGAAATTTTATAAAGCATCATTAGAATACCAGGCTAGGACTCAGGAAAGTTTACTACTTTAGGTGAATTTTGACAAACTGCCTATTTTCACAACACAGATGTTTATTAATCATCATGACAAAAACATTACTATGATAATAGAGAATTACAGTAAATAAAACCTTATCCAAAAATGATTCTCAACAATACTAATAAAAAGACTTACTGATATTAGATCATTCATGACACAGTCCACTATAGGAAATTATTTTTTTGCTATGCCTCCCCCAAAAAATGAAACTTCATTCTAAACATGGGAAAACATTAGAGATACTCAAAAAAAGCAACATATTGAAAAAAATACCTGACTAATATTCTTCATAGGTATCAAATTCATGAAAGACTAGGAAGAAAAGAACAAGAAACAAAGACTGAGGAATCATCATAGAAAGAAGGCGGCTAAGGAGACAAGGACAAGGAATCTGGACAGGACAATGTCAAACTCTGAACTGGAAATCTAGTGAAAATGGAATAACAGACTATAGGTTGGATAGTAATACTGAACAATTTTATTTTTAGTAGCTCTACTCACCTTAGAGACTATGAGAAAGACATATGAACTCTGCACAATTTGCAGTCTTGAATTATTTCAAAATGAAAAAAGGGATTAATATAAAAATTATAATGCCTTCAATTTTTTAATATGCAAAGTTTTCAATACTAGTCAAAACTGGAATGAAAATTTCTGAACTATAAATTCAGATAGATGATTAACATTTAGTGTTATAGTGGTAGATATTTGAAATGCATAATTTTTAGTTTTCCTATTTTGTGATGACTATGAAAGGTATACAAAAAGAAAACAACAGACTAAACATTTCATACTCCGATAGACTTGTTAAGAAATTTTCAGGATGATACTTAAAGCATGCCCTCAAGAAACAGAAGTATATAAAAAAGCACATGTATTTCTTAATACAGGAGAATCAGAAAGCATACTCTATAAACTCAAAAATACTGTGTGAAAAAAATACTGTGTGGAAGGCACAGAACTAGAGCTTGAGAACACAAGAACCAATATGATTACTACTGCCCTTCCTTTTTAAAAAACTTACGTTTCTCATATAAGTACATCTACTGACTATTGAAACAGAATTTTTCTTCCAGTAAAAGCATAACTATCCTCTGATAACTATAAAATTTAAGCATTTTTTGGCTTTGTTTTTTGGTGTGCCAGTCCTGAGGCTTGAACTTAGGAAGTGGTTGCTCTCCCTGAAATTTTGTGCTCAAGGATAGCACTCTGCAACTTGAGCCACAGCTCTACTGCTGGCTTTTTGGTAGTTAACTTACTTTTCTGCCCAGGCTGTCTTAAAACTATAATCCTCAGATCTCAGCCTCCTGAGTAGCTAGGATTACAAGTGTGAGCCACTGGCACCCAGCCAAATTTAAGAATTTAATAGCATTGCTATAGGTAGGGGTGTGTGTGTGTGTGTGTATGTGTGTGTGTGTATTTGAGAAAATATCAAACAGTGTCATGAAATACTTTAGATTTGATACTAGCAGTAATAACAAAATTAGATCAATGAATTCAGACTTCATTGAAATAAACTTCAAATAGACTTCAAGAAATAAACTTCTCATAACCTAAAATATAATGCTTCTACATAAAACCAATACAAAGTAAATTAAATGTAAGTTAATTTAATAATCATATTTTCTTAATATAGCCAACAAAATATTTTTTAAAAATAGCAAAACACTTAGGTGATCAATAGAATACATACTAAAATACCTAAAATTAGCTATGAAATCAAGTACATTAGTATAATAAAATACTGCAGATCAGAAAGACACATGTGGTCTACAACAAACAAATCAAATATCATAACAGTAAGTTAGAAGATAGATGGTAACAAATTTACAATAGATACAGCTACAAAAATCTGTTGAGATAAAGGTCGTAAGAGTCATCTGTGTAGCTGAAAATGGACTCATGGTATTGGGAGTTACTCTTTTATTTTTACTATATGAAAACAGGCTTTTAAAAAATTTATGTGAGCTGACTTATAGCTACTTTTTACAGTAAAGTGTGAAAGTAAAAACAATGCCCTCTCCTCCTGTCAAAAAACTGTATTCTACAATGAATACAATGACATTTTCTCTGAAGGATCAAATATAAAGTAATTTTTATAAGAGATAATCACAAAATGGGCTCCAATAACATCCCTATTTAATTGTACCAGTGCATTAGCTTCTGTCCCGATCTTTCTAGTACTCTTTCATGTCTTCTGTTGGATATTTTTATTGTATAAATAATGTGCCATTTAAAAACAAGTACCAGATACTAAGAATCACAGCAGATGTTAAGAGCAGGGAGAGAATTCTACTTGCAGCTGTACACAGCCATCTGTTCTTACACTCTTGGGGACATAGATCCAGGCAAGATCGCCATTACCAATGTAAATGAGTATAGCATGTAAGCTATTATAATAATATACTATATCATAAAATAGTCTGTACTACTTTCGAAGTGACAGTATGTAACTCCTCACTGTTAATGAGAACATGTGTGTTAGAGATGAAGCTTTAGTATTACAATGTGGGGGAAAAAAAGTTCTGCATTTTATGCATGTTTTCTCAGCAAATGTATTCTTGAATTATGTAAATCAGTAAAATCTAGAAGGGTTAAATTATTAAAAGAAAAATTAAATAGAATACAACAGAAAACAAGCCAAAGGCAAAGTTTTAAGCCTATGTTAAAATTTTTCTAACATTTTTTTCAAGTTAAATAGGATTTGTGGACACCAAGTTACTTCGAACTGCAAGGGAGCACGTCAAGTATTGGGAGTGAATAAATATATTAGCTTTCTATTTTCTGTAAAAGCTATGATATCAAAAAGTGTCCAAGCTATCTATTAACTCCAGACGAATTGGTCCCAGTAGTACTAAAATAGCCAAAACAATTTCTTGCATGGGATTTTATGTAAAAGTCATGATAGCAGAGCAATGATTCCAACTCATGATGCCCCAAGAGAGACCAAAATGTTCCCAATGTCATTCTCATAATCTCTGTGCATAAATAACCATTTCTGATTGTAATTTAGTGCTGATACAAACTATAAAAATGTAAGTTAATGGGGCTGGAAAGGTGGCTCAGTGGGAGAGCGCTTGCCTTGCATGCCTGAGGCTCTGGGTAAGATTCCTCAATACCACATAAGCACAAAGAAAAAAGCCGGAAGTGGCGCTGTGGCTCAAGTGGTAGAGCACTAACCTTGAGCTGAAGAGCTGAGGACAGCCCCCAGGCCCAGAGATCCCCATGACCGGATCCAAAAAAAAATTTTTTTTTAAAATGTAAGTTAATGAAACAAGCAATAACTTAAGGAATTCAGTACCAATTAGCTCCTTAAGGAGGTGGGACAACTATAGTATACAATCTAGCAAAAAGATAAATCAAAATGAAGAACCCAAAAAGGAAGAATTGATGGCAAAATATTAGATTTTAAGCACATTGGTTACTAAATGCAAACACATTTAGATATAAAACAAAGGATAAAGAACTCTGGTAATGGCAGTTACAGAGAGTGAAGTATCCTGTGCGCTGCCTAAGAAACCCAACTGCACTTTCTAACCCTGCACAACTGTTGATGTCATTCTTGATTCTCAAAAAGATTGCAATAGGGGTAAATTATGTGGTTACTTAAGATTTATGACCTATTGTGCTCTGTAATTAGATAAACAATTCATCAAAAACTTACAAGGTGGGAAAGGGACTACAAAAGAAATTTAAAATTCCAAACTTGTAACATATTGAAATTATAGGCTTTATTTTTAAAAAAAGTATTTAAAATAATGCTAATTAAACTGCAGGTTGAAAGGAGGATAATTATGTTTCAAAAAATTTATGTTCATTTTTTGAGGCTATCATGAATGGAATTATTTTCTTTCTCAGACTGTTCATTCTTGGCATTAAGAAAAACCCCTTATTTGCATATAATTCTACTTCTTCCTTCCCTATTTGGATCCCTTTTCTTTTTTTCTTTTTTTTTTTTTTTTTTGCCTTACTTCTCTGATTAGATATTCCATTACTGTAATCAATCAGAATACAGAGTGGACATTCTCGTTTTATTCCTGACTTTTGAGTATTTTTTCTTGTTTAGTAGGATGTTGGTTATAGAACTGTGACATAGAGTATTTATTATGAGAGCATACTTTTTTTTATTCATAGTTTCTTCAGAACCTTTATGACAAAAGGGTATCAACTTTTGCCAAAACATTTTTCTGTATGAATTGAGATGATTACATGACTTTTGTCCTTGATTCTATTTATGTGTTGTTTTATCACACTTATATACCTGGGTTGAACCATCCTTGCACGCCTGGAACGAAATCAACTTGAAATTGGTGCATGATCCTTATAATTGTTCAATTCAGTTCCCAAGTATTTTATGGAGGATTTTGAATCTACATTCATTACAGAGATTACTTTGAAATGTTGAGCAAGATAAACCAAACTGAAAAAGCCCAATATTACATGTTCTAGTTCATTTGTAGAATATAAACCTGAAATGATGAGATGAGGAAACTAATAGTAACAGGTATATAAAAAGGAGATTGTCTAATAGGGAAAAAAAGTATACTCAGAAGTGAAAAGGTCCCAGGGACAATATATTTATATATGACTCTCTCTCTCTCTCTCTGTCTCTCTCTCTCTCTCTCTCTCTCTATATATATATATATACATATGATATATATGAAGATATGAAGACACCATAAGGAAATTCACCAAACACCATTTGAAAAGGAGAATGAAGGGGAGGGAAGAGAGAATAAAGTTGTATTGTATGTATGGGTGGAAATGCTACAGTAAATCCCTTTTGTATTATAAACATATGCTAATTCAAAAATAAATTTTTGAAAAGCATTTTAAAAGATGGAGAGAAAGTGGACAAAGAAATATGCAAAAAAGCATAAAAAAGGTTAATTAGAGAAATGAGATGGTATACATGTGAATACTCATTCCAAAACTGTGTAATGTGTTGAAGATTCAGAGGAAAATTATACCTAATGCTAATGACAATTTGAGTAGTAAATATTTTAGTGAATGTTTAGCTTTCATTTTCAAGCATTTACATTTTTTCTTTTGTTATAATTCATTGTTTTAACAATATGTATAATTCTATAGCTACAAATAAAATATTTAGCTATGTGTTGCTACTTACCAGTTTCTAATACTAAATTATAAACTGTTGAAGGACCACAATTCTATTTAGGGTTTTTTTTTCTTTTTATACAATACTGGGGTATTCAGCACCATGCCATAGCCTTTTTGCTTTAGTTATTTGTTAGTTAATTTCTTGCACTTTTGCTCAGTGTTGGCCTCAAAACATCATCTTCCTAGTATGCCTCCCTCAAAGACAATTGTTGGAGGACATTCAGCCACTTGTTGGCTGAGATGAAGTCTCAGTACCTTTTGTCTGAGCTGGTCTAAAATTACAATCCTCCCAATTTCTGTCTCCCAAATTACTGGTTTTACAGACATAGTAAGCTACTATGTCTGGTTATATTCTATACTCTTCAATGTATCTAGCAAATAACCTAATGCATTACCCATAAACAAGTATTGGTATAACAAAATAACAAAAAAAAATGGGAAATGGAAAACACAGCTATCTGATGAGTAACATATTTATTTAGGGCAGAGACACATCTCCTAGGCAGCTGTGGCTGAAGAGCTATGCCTCTAAAATCACTTACTAGAAGCGGGGTAACAGCCAGGGTGAAAGCTGATCATTCATTAAACATGGAAGCTGTCTTTACATATGATAATTTCCATTGCTAGTATTCACTAGGTGAAAACATTATAAAAGACTGTGCTTAAAATGTGTTATCAAAATTATTTTACTAAAATGTAGAATGTAGTTAAATCTAATGCTATAATACAGATATGCATTGATAAAATAATATGCACGATAATATATATGTAATTTAAATAAATGTATCTTTTACCGTGCTTTAGGAATGTATCCTAAAGAAAAAAACATCAACACAAAAACATGGGTCTATGAAAAAGGACATTCATTGCAAAGACACACTTGGAAGGAAGGTTAGTGCAATCACAAAATGGTGTTATTTAACAAAATGAAACAGACTTACATAAGAAGGCCCTTGTGTATGAGGACATAATATAAATTTAAGTAAATTAAATTATTTAAATGTTATGTATAATAACATTAAGTTACTATTTTGTAGTTTTAAAATATGTGTACGTATTCATTAAAATTTTTACATACGTGGTTGAAAGGATAAATAAAAAATTGATGATGGTTTATTTCGAGAGGAAACTTCAGAGATATATTCATTTATACTCTATAAATTTCTATATTATTGAAATTTTTACCTATTATCACTTGATAAACTAAAAAGTAATTGTTGATCAGAAAAAGACAATGTAAGAGATTAAAAAAAAACAATTGGCTAAGAGTCAAGAAATTTTGATGGTTCAGAAAGAATGTTAAAAAAGGATATTATAGTATCTCTGTGCTGCTACTATGCTCATCTTCCCATCTGCAGATCCATTTTGCTCTCTGGGAAGTCATACTCACTTCACTGTAATCTAAACCTTACTTTTGGGTCAAGCTGCCATTTGAGAAAATGAGGATGCTTCATTATATTGTACTACATCTCTCTGTATTGACTACCATTTTAGTTCTTTTCAGTAAAAATGACCTAGAAACTGCACCAGAAGTTTCTCAGTAACCAGAATTTTATGTATCTCTTTATTAAGAAACTCAATAAATCAATCCTAGATATTTGAAATCATGTTTAGTGAAGCATTACAGAGAAGCATTTAATGAAACATTAGAGAATGTACATCAAATAAAACATTTCTCTAGGTTTGCCAGGATAATTTTGAGCTTTGTTGATAATGAAGATGTCAAAAATGGGGCAAATTTGGGACTAAGTTATACCAACGTACTTTAACGACCTTCAGAGTTTACATTCTGCTATCGTAAATATCAACTAATTGAAAGACATACACTTTCATATTCCAAATGGAACTGGAAAAAGAAAATAAGAACTCGCATGAATTTCAAAATACTAATTTTATAATTCTCTGAGAAACCAATATGCACCAATAGTATAAACAAAAAGGGCTGTTGGTTTTTGTTATTGTTTTGTTTTGTGTTGGTCCTGGAGCTTGAATTCAGGGTTTTGTCCAGGTTCTGAGCTTCTTGGCTTGTCTCATGCTCTACCACTGAAGCCACAGCCCCATTTACAGACTTTTTTAAAGGTTAACTGGAGATAAGACTCTAGAGGGACTTTCCTGCCTGGGCTGGCTTCAAATTGTACTCTTCATATCTCAGCATTACAAGCAACTAGTATTACCGGCATGAGTCACTAAGACACAGGTACAAAGTCTCCTTTTTAATTGCTATCTTGGTGTCACTTTTCCATTATTATAGTACACATTATAATAAGTACATGTTTCATTATCACTGAGTAAATTATCATTGAGTAATGTCTGTTTATTTCAGATCCTCTGAAATAAAAGAACAGGAACATAAAGAACTAAAATATTATAGGGGGACTTCCGGACCAAGATGGCGACGGGGCAGTAGGGAAACGCCACAGCTCTCTCCAACCAAAAAGAGTTCGAGTTCCAACGTTTAATCTCCCCTAGAGACCGACAACAACAAAAAGACGAACACTCAGAGAAAAACCAGAGGTGGAAAATAACAAAAAAAGAAAGAGAGGAAAAGAAATTCAGAACAGAGAAGAGCGAAGACCCCTCCCCCAACCTTTACTGGCCACGCGGCAGTGCGCCAAGCCGCCGGCCAGCCAGCCCGGCGGGGGCTGCCGGAGCCACAGAGACAGAGGGGGCTGCTTGCAGATCACCAGGTACCGGATTGCAGAACAGCGGAATGCCAGGAACAGAGAAACCTACCAGCTGGGAGTCTCCACGAGGATCCCACCCCTACCCCTCACTCTCCACCGGAGCAGAGAGGCTCCATACCGCCAAAGCCACCCGGCACCAACAGCGCCACAAAGGGACCTGTCCGCAGACCACCCGCCCAATCACGATCGCAACGACCCGGCGGGGGCCGCCCAACCCAGCCCGCAACCACCCCAACTGAACTCGGATTGCAACAACAACTGACGACCTACAGGGTGAGTACCCCACAGGGGACAGTGAATCCATCAAGGGAGACCAGAGCTGGAGGGAATCCCCAGACCCTGACCTAGACTCCCTACCCCAACACCCGGACCACAGGACCCACTAAAACTGGGAACTGTTCGAGAGCTCCACCAGCCGGTGGAGCACACTCTGCTGGCCAGGCCAGAGCAAGAGCGCCCCTGGAAGGGAGCTTAAATGCCCAAGCCAGGAACAGCGCCCCTGGGTCAAGACTACCAACAGTAGAAGAAATTTGAACTGTGTCCTCCAGGCTGCATAACCTAGGTGGTATACACATTAGCACAGGCCTAACGAGCGCGCTCCAGGCTGGGGCCGGAACCAGGCCGGGGGACCGGGCCTGAACAAAGCAAAAAGGGTCAGAAGTGGGGCTGTGGCTCAAATGGTAGGGTGCCAGCCTTGAGCTGAAGAGCTGAGGGACAGCACCCAAACCTAGAGTTCAAGCCCACAACCAGCCCAAAACAAACAAACAAAAACAAATCAGGAGCCCATAGCAGACTCCAGTATTTGGGAGAGTGCATCCAGAGCATCTGATCTTCCCAAGAGCACCCGCAGGAGCAAACACAAGCAGTCTAGGCTGCTCAACCCTTCCAAAGGCGGGAATTGCCAGCAATCTACAGCAGAGAGCTGAGAATCCTAAGTAAGTCAGAATAGCAGCTGGAAATAGGCTCCCAACAGAATCCAGATCAGGCACAGACTCTCTCTACCAATACAGAATCAGCAACCAAACAAAGACAGACACACCTAAACAAGATTGAAGAGCAGTCTCCTGAACCCCCATGCGAAAATCACAGAGAAAAATCACAAGGTTTTCCACTACCCAGGACAGCAAGCTCACCTCAAAAGCCAGCAGCCACGCAGGGGAGAGCCCCAGTGGGAGCAAAGCAGGAATGGAAGACAAAAGCTACATCCAAGGGTTGCTGGAGGCAATGACTCAAGAAATAAAGCGAGAAATGGATCAGAAATTGAAAGAGCACAAGGATGAACTATCAAAAGATATACAGGATATCAAACAAAAGTTGGATGCAAAAATAGAAGCTGCACAAACCTCAGTAAGAAATGAGATAAACGCCAAATTAGAGGTAATGCATAATGATCTCACCTCATTGAGAGGTGAGATCAGTACTCTGAGAACCAACATTGAATCCATAAAGGGATCCATTTCCACCATGCAAACCACAATAGAAGCCACGGTCAACAGAGTGAATGAAATGGAAGGTAGAGTGTCAGATACAGAAGACAGAATACACCAACTGGACCAAAAAGTGACAGATATGGAAAAAATCACTCAAATTAAACCAAAGGGAAATTCAAGAGCAAGCAGATAATGCTAAAAAATTTAACCTTCGCATAATCGGAGTGGATGAAGGTGAGGAATTCCAGAGCAAGGGAATGCAACACCTATTTAACAAGATAGTCAATGAAAATTTTCCCCACCTCAAAAACGACCATCTTAACTACATCACAAAAGCTTATCGAACACCCAACAAGCAAGATCCCAGGAGAAACACTTCTAGACACATTATAGTAAAAATGATGGATCTGAATAATAAGGAAACAATCCTGCATGCAGCAAAAATGAAGAAGGAGCTATACTACAACGGGAAAAAAATTAGAATCACTGCAGATCTCTCCACACAAACAATGAATGCAAGAAAAGCCTGGGAAAGCACCATACGAGCCCTGAGAGCCAATAACTGCCAACCCAGACTGATATACCCGGCAAAGCTAGCATTCACATTCGATGGAGAACTGAAAATTTTAATAGCAAAGAAAAACAAAATGAATACATAAACATTAAGCCGGCGTTACAAAGAATTCTAAGAGAGGGGACACAACCTGAAGAAAGCAACCAGGAACTGGGACCTGCCCCAAACAGGCATTACTCAAAGTCTAACTGAGCAAGCACAGGAGGAAAGGAAAGAAGAAAAACAGGAAAACGGAATGGCAGGGACAACAATGCATCTCTCTATACTTTCTCTTAATATAAATGGGCTGAATTCGCCAATTAAAAGAAAACGAACTGAGGACTGGATCAGAAAACAAGACCCATCCATCTGTTGCCTTCAGGAGACCCACCTCTCAGCCAAACATACAAACAAACTCAGAGTGAAGGGGTGGAAAAGGATCTACCAATCAAATTCCCCCAATAAGAAAGCAGGTGTAGCTATCCTGATATCTGACAAAATAAACTTTTCATTAAAATCAGTACAGAAAGACAAGGACATATTAATAAAAGGAACAATCCAAGAGGAGGATATAACCATCATCAACTTATATGCCCCAAATATCGGTGCACCCAGATATGTTAAACAAATGCTCTCAAACTTACAGAATAAATGAGATCCCAATACAATAATACTAGGAGACTTTAACACGCCACTCTCACCAAAGGACAGGTCTACCAACCAGAGGATTGGCAAAGAAGCTACCGAATTAAGTGAGGCCATACTTCAAGCGGAATTAACTGACATCTACCGAGTATTTCACCCTAAAACAACACAGTACACATTCTTCTCAGCAGCTCATGGAACTTTCTCCAAAATAGACCATATCATAGTTCATGCAAGGAACTTAAGCAAATACAAAGGGATCGACATAATCCCCTGTATCCTATCTGACCACAGTGGAATCAAGCTAGCTTTCAATAACAAAGCATACCGCAGAAATTTCTCTAATACATGGAAATTGAACAGCACACTCCTTAACAAGGCCTGGGTAACAGAAGAGATCAGAGAAGAAATAAAGCATTTCCTACAACTCAATGAAAATGAAAACACCTCACAAAGAAACTTGTGGGACACAGCAAAAGCAGTCCTGAGGGGCAAATTTATTGCCCTCAGTGCCCACATCAAGAGAATGGAGACAGACCAAGTAAATAATCTCATGTTGCAACTAAAACAGCTAGAAAAACAAGAAAAAATGGGACCTAAAGCTACTAGACAAAGCCAGATAACCAAATTGAGAGCAGAGATTAACCAATTAGAAAATCAGAAAATCATAACCAAAATAAACCAAACAAAAAGCTGGTTCTTTGAAAAAATAAACAAAATTGATGGCCCGTTGGCAAGATTAATTAAAAAAAGAAGAGAGGAAACCCATATTAATAGGATTAGGGATGCCACAGGAAACATCACAACATGTACCCAAGATATCCAAACAATTCTAACAGACTACTTTCAAAAGCTATACTCTCTAAAGGAAGAAAATCTGGCGGAAATGGATGCATTTTTAGAGAAATACAAGTTACCCAAACTGAGCAAAGAAGAAGTTAACCAATTAAATAAGCCAATATCCTATAATGAGATACAGGAAGCTATCAAAAGTCTTCCAACAAAAAAAAGCCCAGGACCAGATGGATTCACAGCAGAATTCTATAAGACCTTTAAAGAAGAACTAATACCCATACTCCTCAAGCTCTTCAGAGAAACAGAGAAGGAGGAAGCTATCCCAAACTCATTCTACGAAGCCAATATCACACTCATCCCCAAACCAGGCAAAGACCCAACCAAAAAGGAGAATTACAGGCCAATTTCCTTGATGAACACAGATGCAAAGATCCTTAACAAGATTCTAGCTAACAGAATCCAGAAACACATAAAAAAAATAATACACTATGATCAGGTAGGCTTCATCCCAGAGACACAGGGATGGTTTAACATACGTAAGTCAATAAATGTAATCCAGCATATCAACAGAGCCAAGGTCAAGAATCACATGATTATCGCCACAGATGCAGAAAAGGCCTTTGATAAAATTCAACATTCATTCATGCTAAAAGCTCTGGAGAAAATAGGAATAGAAGGAACATTTCTAAAAACAATAAAAGCCATTTATGACAGACCAATAGCCAATATTATACTTAATGGGAAAAAGCTACAACCAATCCTCCTAAAAACAGGAACAAGGCAAGGATGCCCACTGTCTCCACTCCTCTTCAACATAGTCCTAGAACCCTTAGCCAGGGCAATAAGGCAAGAAAAAGACATTAAAGGGATCCGCATAGGGAAAGAAGTTAAACTATCCCTTTTTGCAGATGACATGATACTATACCTCCACGATCCCAAAAGCTCCATCCCCAAACTTTTAGAAATCATAAGTCACTTCGGCAAAATGGCAGGATACAAAATAAACCCACAAAAATCAGTTGCCTTCCTATATACTGATAACGTAAAGGAAGAGAGGGAAATAAAGGGAGCAACCCCATTCACAATAACCTCCCAAAAAATAAAATATTTAGGAATTAACCTAACCAAAGATGTAAAAGAACTATTTAATGAGAACTATAAAAAGTTAAAGAAAGAAACTGCAGAAGACACTAGGAAATGGAAAGACCTCCCATGCTCCTGGATAGGCCGACTTAATATAGTAAAGATGGTGATACTTCCAAAACTAATATACAAATTCAATGCAATTCCTATTAAAATCCCAATGACGTACATCACTGAAATACAGAAAACAGTCCAAAAATTTATACGGAACAACGAAAGACCTAGAATAGCCAAAACAATTCTAGGGGATAAAGACAATATGGGAGGGCTATCCATGCCGAACTTCAAACTCTACTACAGAGCTATAATCACAAAGACAGCATGGTACTGGCACAAAAACAGACCCGAAGACCAATGGAACAGAATAGAAGATCCAGATATAAATCCACAGGCCTACAGCCAGCTGATATTCGACAAAGGAGCCAAAGACATACAATGGAAGAAACACAGCCTCTTCAACCGCTGGTGCTGGGAAAACTGGGCAGCCACATGCAGAAAACTAAAAGTGGACCCCAGCCTATCACCATGCACCAACATCAACTCAAAATGGATTAAAGACCTTAACATTAAACCTGAATCTTTGAAACTACTGCAGGACAGAGTAGGAGAGACACCTGAACTAATAGGCACAGGAAGGAACTTCCTGAACAGAGTTCCAGGGTCACAACAAGTTGGAGAGAGACTCGACAAATGGGACTACCTTAAAATAAAAAGCTTCTGCACAGCTAAATCTATCGCAACTAAGCTAGAAAGACAACCAAGTAATTGGGAAAAAATATTTACCAGCAATATATCAGACAAGGGGTTAACATCCTGTATATACAGGGAACTCAAGAAACTAATCCCTCCCAAACCTAACAAACCAATTACTAAATGGGCAAGGGAACTAAAGAGGGACTTCTCAAATGAAGAAATAAAAATGGCAAAGAAACACATGAGGAAATGTTCATCATCCCTGGTGGTGAAGGAAATGCAAATAAAGACAACCCTGAGATACCACCTTACCCCAGTCAGAATGTCCCACATCCACAAATCAGCCAACGACAAATGCTGGAGGGGATGTGGAGAAAGAGGAACCCTATTACACTGCTGGTGGGAATGTACACTTATACAACCACTTTGGAAAGCAGTCTGGAGGGTCCTTAGAAAGCTAAAGATTGACCTCCCTTACGACCCAGTCATACCACTTCTAGGCATCTACCCTGAACAACAGGAACCAATATACAAGGACACGTGCACCTCCATGTTTATTGCAGCACTGTTCGCAATAGCTAGGATATGGAAACAACCTAGATGCCCCACCACAGATGAATGGATCCAAAAATTGTGGTATCTATACACAATGGAATATTATGCAGCCATTAGAAATGACAAAATAATGGCATTTGCAGGGAAATGGATGGAGCTAGAAGGAATCATGTTGAGCGAGGTAAGCCAAGAACGAAGAGACAAACGGTACATGGTCTCCCTCATAAGTGGATGCTAAATCCAAAAGGTTAGGTGATACGACAAAACTAACAGGACTTAAGAAACAAAGAACTCCCGCTCATCTGGTTGAACCACTACTAAATATCCCCATGCTGCTGATCACAAACATGGCATATAACATGTGAACACTGTTATATATTACAGACTGTGGTAGACAATTTGCTCCAGGGAAGTTAGAATGAACTTGTGACTTTGAAATTATGTAATCATTTAATCACAATCAAAAAAAAAAAAAGAACCTCGAGGGAGGGAGGGAGGGGATGGTAGGGGGAAAACAATGGAGGGGGTAACAATGTTCAAGAGGAAGTGTACTCATTACCTCACTCATGTAACTGTAACCCTCTGTATAGTAGCTTTACAATAAAATAAAATTAAAAAAATAAAAAAAAATGATAGATATCATAATTTGTCCTTGGCCAAAAGTTGTATGTTCAGAAATGATTGTGAAATTAAAACCTAAAATAAAAACTGTAAAAAAAAAAAATATATTATAGGGATAACTGAATTCTTTTATGTTAATTGATTTGCCTTTCACAGGTAAATATATTGTTTTCATATACATAGACACACACAAGTCCATAAGCCCACAATAACACACACTGTAACTGTACTTATGCCTTTACTTTTCTCAGTATTAGATGCTTATTATACTGAAACTTTTGGATTTTTATTTCTGAATCCATGCATGTGGACACATGTAGGTAGAATTCAGTAATCTTCACTGCTGCTGAGAATTTAATCCATCCCAATATGATTTCCATCTTTCTATGTAATGGTCACAAAAGTTTTTCCTGTTTATATCTGTACAAACAACGATACAACTATTAGTATTGTTCTCTAGTAAGATATTCTCCAATGGTAGTGTCCACCATCTCCGTGATTATAATCCAGGAATCATGAACTTGAAATGGAAAAAGGAGGATTTTCACAATTTTCTAACTAAAACTTAGCTGTTCAAATATAGAGACACAAAAACACAAAAGAAAGCACTATGTGTTACAGGAGAAAACATATTTTTCTGTTCCATTTTCTTTGTTACTAATAGCTCAAAACATGGTTTGTGCTAGTCACTATTTTGGGATCATGATATTTATTATGGCCTATTACTAGATTCCTGTTAAAGAGGCCTGATAAAATTACTCTTTGTTGTATTTTGGTATTTCAATATAATTATCATTTTTAATCCTTTATATATTAATTCAAAAATTATTCTGTAAAGTACAAAGTTTTCATTTACAACACTGTATAATGTGGCCATGGTACAAAAAGTACAAAAACATAATTGTGAGATCATGCCAATTTTTTCTCCATACAAATTACTAATGTTCCTTAGGAACCATTAATATTCCAAGAACGCCTACAAGTAACCAAAACTCTTATAAAGCTACTTATACATTTATACAAAAAAGCACTAAATGTGCATATAACCTGAGTACATCTTCTAATATACTTTAATTCACCTGTCAATTAGTTATTTTATAAGTACTAAGAATTAAATGCTACCTAAATAAACTGTTCTATGTTGAGAAAAATGAAAAGTGCATTAAAGATGTACTCCTTTCATGTATTTTCTATGTATTTCAATTTTCTTGTAATTTTCATATTCATGATGATCAGTTAATATGATTATTAACCACTCAGGTTTGAATTATGCACTACCTGTTTGGATTACCCATTTCCAATTGTGGGTCTGCTCTTATTAATTTATCATTTTTTGATAAATAATAAGTAATATATTACTAATGTTAATTATTTTCATGGCAATCTTTGACTTGACATGTGAATTTTGTTTTCCTTTGTTACAAAACTATTTAAAATATGGCAAAATTAAAAATTGCTTTTAAGCACCTCTTTGTGTGGTATGTATGGATGGTTCCAGGGATCAAACCTAGAGCCAAGCACTTACTACTACTTACTACTATGATACATGCCAGAATTCTTTCTTATTTAAAACGTTGGTCTCTACCCTAGCATTATAAAGTATTTTCATAATCTAATAATATTCAAGATTTACTTATACTCAGGCTTACAGTTTTTATGTTAATTTTAATAACCTAATATTATTTTTCCATAATTTCCAGTGCCCTTTTCTTTGTATAAAAAATTAATAAGTGATAATAGTTACAAAAACTAAACTCATTATATATTAGGTACTATACAAATCTATGGAGATACATAGTATGTATACACATATACACACAGATTATACACATACACATACACATGCAAAAAATTAGCTTTTGCAAGGGCCCAGAAAGGCAGCAATTACTAATGCTTCATTTATAAAGATTAAACCCTTGCACAAGACAGTATCACAAAGGCTTTGCCTTCAAATTCCATACTTCTTTCAAACCACTGCCTTGTTTTCTTCTACCAGTTCGTTTCACGGGATGAAAAATGTAAGGACTAACACATACAGCCTACTTGATGAATTGTGTGAAAATTAACTGTGCAGAAATAAAAGCTTATATGTACTTTTCATCTTATTTGTGTTAGAAGTCAGTAAACTTTTCCAGACTAACAAAATTTAAATAATGTATTTAATTAATACTAGACCACTTAAGACATAGCTTTGAATGATCAGTACAAAATAAAATACAGTGAATTGTTAATCAAGCACCATGGAATAAAAATTGTAATGTAAAAGCAAATGCTGGTTCTACATTTCAGAACATTCTAAACACTGAAAAAAAACAGATTACATTATAAATAGCCAGAAAAACACATAAATATTTTATTCAGTATATTTTGGTAAAAACTGGCACAAAGAAAGCCACAAATCAAATAATACCTAGACAGAGTCTATGTAATCCTAGCAAATGAAAAACGTGTTTCAGAGAGAAAATATGATTCAATGCAAGTAGGTATTTAATGCACTCAGAATTCCAGCATTATGTTCATACAAGTAGTAAATGTGATTGTTTCACTTGTTATGTGTTACAATTAAGATAAACTTAGTAAAATAAAAATTCACATTCAGCCACACTCTTCTCATTGTTGGCATACAGAAAAACCATTGATTTTTGAGGGTTAATTTCATACACTGCTATTTTGCCAAAGTTTCAAATCAGCTCAAGTAATTTGGGAGTGGAGACCATGGGATTCTTTAAATATAAGATCATGTCATCTGCAAAGAGGGAGAGTTTTACTTCATCTTTCCCTATTTGGATCCCTTTTATGTTTGCATCTTGTCTTATTGCTATAACTAGGCATTCTAATACTAATGACATTGCCCCATTTGTTAGGAAATGGAAAGACTTAGAAAAAATTATATTAAGTGAAGTAAGCCAGGCCCAAGAAACATAGGTCCCATGATTTCCCTTATTTGCAATAACTAGTATTTGTCTGAGATAAGCAGAAAAGGTCAGATAAGACGATGTTTGGAAAAATGAACCCAAAGATAAGGACACAAGTGGTTTTTTCTTGTTTGCTATTGTTTCTAACATATTTATAAGGTGATTTTTTTATTGCTTTGTATGTCCCTCCCCTATGGTATAACTCCCATTTTCACTGTATTTGATGTTGGCATAATTTGGGAAGGGGAAGGGAAAAAACAAATTGTTTAAATAGGGATACAGGTGGACCCATTGCAACAATGAGATGTACAAGATGCTATGTCAAAAAAAGAACTTTACAACTTTGGCGGGAGTGGGGGATGAGTGTAGTCCTGGAGATGGGAGGTCAGGGATGGTAGAGAAAAAAAAACAAAAAAGGAGGCAACAATGCTTGATAAGAAATGTACTCATTACCTTGCTCATGTAATTGTAACCCCTCTGTATGGTATTTTCACAAGAAAAAACTTATTAACAACTTCACATTTTAATTGCTTGTATAGCTAACAAAATAGTAGCAGATATTTTAAACATTTAACATGCTGTTATTCCCACATCTGCAAAAAAATAATCATGCTCAGGGCATCTGTACCTATATCATCTCTTCAGAAATTCAAGCAATCTCTTACTATCCAATAGCATTCATTACATGGAACCACTATCATTATCTTCAAAATGCCACTGTCCAGTTCCCTATTCCATCATAAGCCTTCTAAAATTTAGCTGGAAACTAATATAAAAAGAATGTCCCCACTACTACAGATTTCACCAATGGGCAATAATAAAGTAATCCAGAGAGGGTCAAATTTAAACCTAAATCACTATGGCACTAACCCTGATTTTCTATGTGGCCTGTAATTGTTTAAAACAATCCACACCAGTGGCTAAATCCTGTAATCCTAGCTGCTCAAGAGACTAAGATCTGAGGATCATGTTTTGAAGCCAGGCTGGGCAGGAAAGTCCATAATACTCATCTCCAATTAAGCACCAGAAAAGCTAGAAGTAGAGCTGTAGTTCAAATGGTGGAGTGCGAGTTTTGAGCTTAGGGCCAGTGTCCAGGCCCTGAGTTTTTAGTCACAGAACCTGCATGGACTCACCCATGCACACACACACACACACACACACACACACAAACACACACACACACACACACACACACACACACACACACACACACACACACAGCAGACAGACACAATAAAAAAAATGTAAATACATTTAAAATAGTGCTCTAAGTAAAGACTTCATCCTCCTAAGATTCTTAGAATAAAAGACCCAATTTTAGACTTCCTAGCCAAGCAATATTCACTGGTTTTTTACAAAATGAGGGAACTAGTTCCACTACACATAAATTATTTTAGCACATTGCTTGCACATATTGTATCCTTATATTTATAATCACTATTAAGTCGGTCATTTCATTGATACTAAGCAACTTCCATATAAGCAAAGACAAAGACACAATTCTTTGGGTACAAAAGTCTTTGGGACCACAAATAAGTTCAGAATCCACTGCAGAGACTAAAATAGTTAGTGAAAGGGTCCAAGAAGAGAAGGATTCAGATCTGAATATGCAAGGCAAAGGAATACGTCACACCTCTTAGCTCAAGCTATAAATGAGTTACCTCCTTAAATGTTCATGCATGTTTGCCTTTTCCTCATCTCCAGTCCAATTCATTCTAACTTATAACTTATTAAGACAAAGCAAAAATTAAGCAGTATTTTCTATAGGATTTACAAACTTAATGGTCACAATAACAAAACTTTATAAAAAAATATAAACAAGAATCATTACCCATTTCTATGTCTAAATCTCCTTAGAATCAGCTAATATTCTTTACAATTTCTGTATGTCTACCAACCCCTTAATCCAACTATCTGCCCTTCAAAAATAGCATTTTGTTTTGTTTTTTCTAATTTTATAGTTCAACGTTTGTATGAATATTCCTGCTCTGGTTAGTCATATTTACTTTTCGTTACAGTACAAAGTTCATGTTCCTCCCCAATGCCAGCTACATAGTCTTTCCTGGACTAACTATAGTTTTCCAATAGCAATTACATTTAGAAAATAAGTTAATTCAAACAAATACTTACAAAAGTTTAAAACAAATGTATTTCAGCATCTTTCCTAAGTAATTTTATGAAATTTTATCTTAAAAAATAAATATTTCAAGAGTAAACTCACAGTTTAAAATTGTAAAATAGGCATTGGTGATTCACATCTGTAATCCTGGTACTCAAAACAGGCTGAGATCTGAGGATAAAGGTTAAGTGCAGGCCTGGGCAGAAAAGTCCCTAAGACTCTTATCTCCAATTAACCAGAAAAGAGCCAGAAGTGGAAGTGTGCTTCCAGTGGGAGAGCACACCAGCCCTGCATTAAAAAAAAAAAAAAAAAAAAACAAGAGTGCAATGCTCTGAGTTCAAGCCTCAATAGACTAAAAATTAAAGTGAAATAATTTTTAAATGGAAAATACTGATTATTCCATCAACATAGAATCTACCCCAGCATCTCTACTTCTGATCCAGCATACAGTGGAACAAAACATTAGTTTCATCAAATTCCAAAATAGGATATTATAATATTGCATGCTTAAGTTGAAATGAATTTAAAAGTCACCTAGCCAAATTAAAATTTCAGTAAAATGGCCAAGTACAACTCTGGTTTCCAGTTCCACATATAAGGAAATTTTTTAAGGTGTCACTTCAGCTGAATGAAAAAGCACCTTTTGTTGTATATGTGAAGGCACAGAGCAAATCACAACATGCAAGGCTGGAGAAGAATACAGAATTCCACGTTCATCATGGAAAAACAAGCACTATCATTATTAATACAAGTCTCAGCACTGTAAACTCTGTAGGAAGCAGTGTTACAGTAGGAAAATCTGAGATGTATCTGACAAACTACTGTAGGTTCTGTGTAGACAACTCAAAGCTCTGTACTCTAGGAGAGCGCTTTTTATAGAGAAACCCTCCACCATAGATTTTAGTTTTATCTCTAGGAACTCAATCAATGACTGCCTGGCAAAATATCATGTTTCCACCTGGCAGAGGGTAAATGGAACCATTTGGAATATTCCCTTCCCACTATTCTACCTCATCTTAAAAAGACTGCCCTTAGATGCAACTATTAACAGAGTCTTATCTACAGAGGTTTGATCAGAGGCTAAGTGACCTGGCATAAGGAAATACCTAACTGCAACCTAGTCTACCCTTTCTATCCCACATTAAGGAAAATAAGTAAACACCAAGAAAGACTTGTGAAGTCCACATTTTAGGACACAGGCTCACAAAAAGACTGAAAACTAACCAAAGGGCAAGAGAAATATTGCCTTCCTCTTCCAACACTTAAATTACTAAAAGCCTATTCATAGAACCTTTAACCTGGTACATCATTTCTAGGTACCAGGGAAAAATATACAATACATAGTCAAAGGAAAAAAAATGAAGAGGGAGAGCAATCATAAGAACTAGACATGACAGATGTCGCAAGTACTTTATTAGGAATTAAGACCATTCATGATTACTACACTAGGGCATATTAATGAGAGACCAGACAGCAAGCATGTTTGGATAAGCAATGTTAGTGAAGTGGAAATCCTAGAAACCAAAGCCAAATGGTAGAGCTCAAAACCACTGTTATGAAAAATAAAGGCTGTTGCAGAGCTGATTAATAGACTACAGCTGAAAAGTCACATAACTTCAGGCTTGTTTTATAGAATCCTCAAAATCAAAGAGCTAACAAATAAGCAAAAAAAAACCAGAATACTCATAATAAATAAATAAATAAAATAAAGCTATAAAAATGTGACATTTCCAGAATGGGAATATGAGGATAAAAGGAGAAGTGGAGAGTGGGGGGAGAACAGGACAAATATTTGAAACAGTAATAAAATAAGGAACACCATAAAGGATGAGGACCAAAAACCAAAAAGTCATGCAGGCATTTTATTTTTAAATAATGGGAAAAAATGAAAGAAAAAAAGTCAGAAAAAAGAGAAAACATATTACTAAGAAAGGACCAAAGATAAGAAGTCAATCTGACTTCTCTGAAACCATGCAATAAAGAAAATTACAGTAGAGTTAAATATTTAAAATGTGTTGAAAAAAAGTTAAAACTAGAATCCAGTGCCTTCAGAATATACTTTTCAAAATGAGAATAAAAACTTTCTCTGACAAGTTTAAAAAAAAAAAAAGAGCATGGGATTTTTGGCCAGTAACCTTATTTGTAAGTAATGCTGAAGGAACAAAAATTGACACAGGACCTAAATTTAGTCTACACAACAAAAATTATCAAGGGAAGGATAACTAAATGTAAACCTTACAAAGGAAGAGAATACTATGTGAACTTAAAAATTTAAAAGGGAGGGCAGGAAAGGTGGCTCAGTGATAGAGTGCTTGCCTTGCATGCATGAGGCCCAAGGTTCCATTCCTCAGCACCACATAAGCAGAAAAAGCTGGAAGTGGTGCTGTGGCTCAAATGGTAGAACACTAGCCTTGAGCTGAAGAGCTGAGGGACAGAGACCAGGCCCAGAAATCAGGCCCCACAACCGGGGGTGGGGGAGGGGGGGGAGTTCAAAGGGAATACTATAATAAGGGAATACTATAATTCTCCAGACAAAAATAAAAAATAAAACAAACCTGTGTGACTGTGCATACACAAATGCCAAGAAATAAACCCTGTGTAGATACATTTACCACAAAAGAATTCACAGGATTAAAGTTTTTCCCTCATACTACCAATTTAGAATTCCAACTGCCTTAAAAATCCAGGCCATACTATTTTTGACAAATGACAAAGTACTGAATAGTTACAGGTCAAAGAGTTAAGACAGTCATATGCTTTCAGTACATGTGCTTAATCTCAATGTCAGATAACTAAGCATTTTCCAAGAACAAATGTATGAAGGTTTTTCTGAATAATATCAAACTAAATTCAATACACACATACTTAGTTATACATACATATGCAATAGTCTACACTTATACAACTAATATTTTCAATATTAGATTTTATTGTTTTTGTACTTTGCCATTTAAGAATGATTTACAAAATAATTTATACCTGTCACGTCAAAAAGGATAATTTGAAGCAAAAAGAAAACCTATGAATCTAATTACCTCAGCAAAAATGATGAATTTTGTAGTCTTTTAAGGTACCTCCATACTGCTTTCCAAAGTAGTTGAACAAGTTTACACTCCCACCTCCAATGCAGTAGGGCTCCCTTCTGTCCACTTTCCCTCCAGCATCTATTGTTATTAGAGTTCTTGATTATAGCCATTTTAACTGGGGTGAGGTGGAATCTCAGTATTAGTTTGATTTGCATTTCTTTTATGGCTACAGAAGTTGAGCATTTCTTCATGTGGCATTTGGCCATTCTTATTTCCTCTTCACAGAAGTTTCACTGTAAGTCTTTAGCCCACTTATTTATCGGGCAGTTGTTTCTTTGAGGATTTGTTGTTGGGAGACTAAGTCTTCTGCCCACTTATTGATGGGGGGGGGTTCCTTTGGGGCTTTGTTTTTGGAGGATTTAATTTTTTGAGTTGTGAATATATTTTAGATATGAGGCCCTTGTCTGTTGTATAGCTAGTGAAGATCTTCTCCAAGTCCATGGACTTTCTATTGATCTTACTAGCTATGTACTTTGCCATGCAGAAGCTCTGCAATTTCATGCAATCCCATTTGTCCAACCTTTCTTTGATGTGCTGTGTTCTGAGTCTTTATTGAAATTTTGGCCTATGCCAAGGAGCCCTAGAGTTTCTCCTATTCCTTCCTGTAATGTTTTCAGAGTGTCTGTTTTGACTTCAACGTCTTTGATCCTTTTGGAGTTGATTCTGGTGAAGGGTGATATATTGAATCTAGCTTTAGTTTTCTACAGGTGTTTAACCAATTTTGCCAGCACTATTTACTGAAGAGGCTGTCTTTCTTTCATTCTATTGTTAGCTCCTTTATCGAACATTAGATGGCTATATGTCTATGGGCTCATTTCTGGGTCTTCAGTTCTATTCCATTGGTCTTCAGATCTGCTCTTGTGCCAGTACCAAGCTGTTTTGATTACTGTGGCCTTGTAGTAGAGTTTTAAGTCTGGAATTTCTATTCTTCCAGCACTGTTCTTTCTGTTAAGGGTTATTTTTGCTATTCAGGGTCTTTTATTGTTCCATATGAATTTTTGGATTGCTTCTTCTATTTCACTGAAGAATGAAGTTGGGATATTGATAGGTATCACACTGAATTTATAGATAGCCTTTGGCAGTATTGCCATTTTCATGATGTTAATCCTCTCTATCCAGGAGCATGGGAGGCTTTTCCACTTCCTTACTTCTGCCTTAATTTCTTTTTTCAGGTTTTTAAAGTATTCATCATGTAATTCCTTCATTTTAATTCCTAGGTATTTTGTTTTTTGAAGGCTATTACAAAAGGAGTTGCTTTCCTGATTTCAGCTGTGCTCTTCTCATTGTTGGCATACAGGAAAGCCATTGATTTTTGAGGGTTAATTTTATACCCATTACTTTGCCAAAGTTTCGAATCAGTTTGTGTAACTTGGAGTGGAGTCCATGGGTGCTTTAAATACAAGAGCATGTCATCTGCAAAGAGGAAGAGTTTTACTTCATCTTTCCCTATTTAGATCCCCTTTATGTTTGCGTCTTGTCTTATTGTTCTAGCTATGCATTCTAATAATAAATTGGAGTGGGAAGAGGAGATATCCTTGTCTCATCCCTGAGTTTAAAAGAAACAGTTTAGCTTTCTGCCATTAAATATAATGCTAGCTGTAGGTTTGTCATATACAGCCTTTATTGTATTGAGAAATGTTCCTTGGATTCTTAGCTTCTCCAGAGCTTTCATCATAAAGGGGTGTTGGATCTTGTCAAATGCTCCCCTATGAACCAGCAAACTCACTTTTGGGCATTTACCCAAAGGAAAACAAACAAGGCCATACTAAAGCTACCAGCACAACTATGTTTATCGCAACATTATTCACCACAGCCAAGATATGGAACCAACCCAGATACCCCTCAGTAGATGAATGGATCAAGAAAATGTAATATCTATATCTATCTATCTGTCTATCTATGTGTGCGTATGTATGTATATATGTGTGTGTGTGTGTATGTATATATATATATATATACATATATATATATATATATATATATATATGAATTCTATGCCTGCATCAGAAAGAATGACACTGTCCCATTTATTAGGAAATGGAAAGACTTGGAAAAATTCTTATTAAGTAAAGTAAGCCAGGCCCAAAGAAACATAGATCCCATGGTTTCCCTTATTTGCAAAAACTAGTATATTTCTAGGACAAGAGAAAAGGTCAAAAGCTATGAACATATGACCATAAGATGATGGTTAGCAAAATGAACCCCAAGATAGGGACACAAGAAGTTTTATCTTTGTTGCTGTTGTTCTTAATGTACTTATAATGTACTGTATGATTTTCTTTTGTTTCTTTTGTATGTTCTCCCCCCATGGTATAATCCATTTTCACTGTATTTAATTCCAGTGCCCTGCATCTTGTATATACATTTTTTATTTGGAGAGGGAAAGGGAAATAACAAAATGATGAAATAAGGATACAGGTTGAGTCATTGTAACAATGAGATATACAAGACACTATGTTGAAAAGGAACAACTTGCAGGTGGAGGGAGAAGTTAGGGCAGTGGGGAAAGTATGGGAAAAACAAAGGAGGGGGTAACAATGCTCCATAGGAAGTGTACTCATTACCTTACTCATGTAACTGTAACCCCTTTGTACAGTATCTTTACAATAAAAAATATGTATTAAAAATGATGCTAAGTGAAATGAATGCCAAGATATGTACACAAGAGATCTTTATAGTTGTAGTTTTAAATGTACTATGTGATTCTTGCTTCCTTTGTATGTTCTTCCCCCTATGGTATATTCCCTGTTGTCACTGTACTTGATTTTGGCACCCTGAATCTTGTATATACATTTGTCTAATCTGGGAGAGGAAGGGGAATAACAAAATGGTGAAACAAGTACACAGGATGACCCATTATAACAATACCCATAGGGACAATATATTGGAAAAGAACTTTACAACTTTAGGCGGAGTGGGGGAGGGGTTGAGGAAGGTTGGGGAGGGAGGAGTGTGGGAGGTGGGGGAGGGAAGGGATAGTGGGACAACAACAAGGGAAGGGGTAGCAATGATCATCAAGTGATGTACTCAGTGCCTTGCTCATGTAACTGTAACCCCTCTGTACAGCATCTTTACAATAAAATTTTTTTAAAAACAAAATGACAAATTGAAATTGTAATATAAATGAATCAGTCCCTCACATATTCCACTTTTCACTCCTCTTTGTAAGCCCATGAAATCTGAGATTTTTAAAGGGAATAAAGACCTATAATTGATGAGGACATTAACATAACTGTGTGAAAAAGAAGGTTATAGCTAACAGTATGCGCCACAATTATCTGTTAATTATACAATTATAAGACATAGTAACTGAAGCTCCAAATAATTTCTTAGCAAAACTCTCCTAAAAACATGGCATTATTCTTTCTGTGAACAATAATGAAAATAAAATACACTTTAAAAAAGACATCTGCTTTAGAAATAGTCTCTTATTGTTTAAGATATATATATATATATATATATATATATTCAGATGGAGCATGTTAATACAAAAATGGAAAATAATATTTTGTTTCAAAGGCTCTTGTAAATTCATTTGGAAAAAGTGGTTTTTATACTCTACATAAAATACTAGAAGACTTTCAAACTATATATAGGGTTCCTGGACTACTCTTATTCAGTTGGTCAAAGTAACTACTCATTACAACCCTCATCTCCTATAGCACAAAATGAACTTACTAAATAGCAATCCCTACTGCAATGACAGATGAAGAACAACTTGCAAAATGGAAAACATTGTTTTAAGTTAGACTTCTATAAACATACTAGAAAAAGTACTTAAGTTTGGGGATAATTTTATAGGACTATAAAACTAGAATGAATCCCATATTGTATTACGCTGAACTTCTTCCTTTAAGAATGTCTGTTTCATATTACTTTTGAAAAAATGTGACAAAAAATATGCTTCTGTTTGTGACAGGTTAGCGCAACAGGGACCAGATTTATCTACCTAACAGAAACAAAAACAGGAAAAGGCAAGGGAAAAACTATACAAAACAACTTTCAGAACATTGGATATAAAAAAAAAAGATACAAATGTTCAAGGCACAGGAAAGAATCCAGTGGACACCTGCGGCTGTTCTAGCTCACTGCACGGAGAAGGATTTCAGGTGAGGCACAGAGAAAGAGAATCCTAGCAAAGCCACTTAAGTCAAGGCACTGAGGATCACTGGACACCCATAGAGAGGAGAGAATTATACTCAGACATCTTGAACATTCAGTGTGTGCTGATCATACCCTGTGCTGTGAGGAAAATACCTAAGCCAGATATTCCAAAAAAAAGTCCATCCAAATTATCATGACTAGTAAATCTCCTGTTAGGAAAAGAATGTCTAGCCCCCAGTGCACTATCCCAGAGTTGCATTGCCCTTGAGTGATGGTGTTCAAGGAAGACTATTCTCCAGAGTCCCTCAGCTCAGAACAAAAGGGACACCCACAGTGGAAACTATATTTCCCAACACAGCTTTCTCTTAGCACTGAGGGGAGGGGATGAAATGAATGAATTATAGACTCGTGTTGTCCTTTATGACATATGTGTAAAAGTTTCATGGTTGAGTGTGTTCTTGCTCAGCAGTCTCAACAGTGGATGCACAGCAAATGTGCACTTACATCAGTGAAGAATAGAGGCTGTTTCTACTAACAAAGCATCCCAATTCAGCATTCTTTAGAGAGTAGTTACAGGAGCTTGCTTCAGTCAGAAAAAAGTTATCTTTACACAGAATGCTATTCTGTGTCCGACTAAGGAACCTTACAAAAAGATCTGAAATAGAAATGCTTCTATCACAGCCAGAATAAACCAATACTACTACTCATAGGAATCCTAACATAGCCAGCATCCCAGGTAAAAAACATGTCTGGCTTCTAATCAACAACTTCCAGGCACACAGAAAAATACATTTAATAGTATGGAGAAAACTTAGCCAATTTTTATTGGAAACTGGACCATTTCCAATATGGAAACTGCACAGATTTTAAAAGTAGCAGAGAATTACATTAAACTGCATCCTACATGTTCAAGATGTTGGACACAATGATATTTAAAATAGTGAAATTTAACTATTTGTAGGAAAGCACTACAAATCTGAAATAAAAGTACAATGGGTACAACAGATAGAAAAAAATTAGTAAACTGGAAGACATCCCAATAATAAACTACAGAAGATCAATGAATTGTGTGACAACTTCAAATAGTTTCATAAATGTTTTATAGCAATATACCCATTGATAAGAACATGGTTAGAAACCTCACATCACAGTATTAATTGGATATACCAGAATTGTTGACATGAAAATGACATTACTGGTATGATCATAAAGAATACCTTCACTTATGTTTTCAGTAAATGTTTATGCTTTCAGTAAATCTCCAAAATTGGTAACATTTGACTGGTGAAGGACTGAAAAGATAAGACACACAGTGAAAAGGCAAGGAGGAGAAAAAAGCGGAGATGCGCAGTGGTAGCTAACATTAACCAGAACTTAAAGAAAAAACAACAAAGCCAGGCACTCACGGCTCCTGTTTATATATAGTCTATAATTAAAAGGTGTAATTCTAGCAATTTGGGAGGCTGAGATCTGAGAATCATGGTTTGGAGCCAGCTGGTCACTATCATGCAGGAAACAAGACTAGACTTGTACCAAGAAATAGATTACTGAGAAAAATGTAGCCATTTGAATCAGTAATTGTATTGTTTAACCTTTGGAAATAAGATGGCAAATCTTAACTCAAATGGTATCAACTGTAAACTAAATGTAAAAGTAAACTCAGGAGGTAGATTATACTATATATACAATTATATAACAACTGATCTGTGTATCTCTATTGAAGAACACAATAGCTGGGTGCTGGTGGTTCATGCCTGTAATCCTAGCTACTCAGGAGGCTAAGATCTGAGGATCACGATTCAAAGCCAGCCCAGGCAGGAAAGTCCATGAGATTCTTATCTCCAATTAACCACCAGAAAACTGGAAGCAGTTCTGGGGCTCAAGTGTTAGAGCACTCACCCTCAGCTGAAGAGCTGAGGGAAAGCACTCAAGCCCAGAGTTCAAGCCCCTCGACCAACAACAACCAAAACAATACACAACAGTGCTTTATTCTACTGAATGGTGAAAACATATTTCATACAATTTTAACAAGTGATACTCTTTAAAAAGTACATTGATAGGCTACTTTTGCATGGAGTGATAATAGGAAGGTATTGGAGGCGGAAGGTAGAGGTGGCCGAGTGGTGAGCAGGAGAATCAAGGTGACTTTGGAGATATAAGAGAAATAGACATAGTTGTTAGTGATTGTAAGAATAGAGGTGATTTCAGAGAGCCTGGAAATATGCCCCCCACCTATCTTCCCTGTCCCAGCACTGGGATGTCTGAACAAACAAGACAGAAAAAAAATATATCTATATATCTGCAGGAAAGAAACTTCTGCAAGAATACCAGAATTGTCCTGATGGACCTGCAAAACTCAAGAAAAAGAAGAGAACTAAAAAGGGAGAAAACCCCAAGAAAAACTCCACAGGGGATTATAATTCAACTTGGAGTACAGCCAAAGATCATGCTGACCCTAAGCCTCCCCTGCCTGTGGACACAGTCAGAGCAGCCAGGTTCAAGAGTGACAGATCCCAATAACACCAAGGATCTAGAGAGGCGCTAACAACATCTGGTGCTTGCCCTAAGAATCCAACAATTTTGCAGTGAGATTGAACAACTGAAGCAGGAAAAGAAAGACCTGCAGGACCAACCTAAGAAAGAAAATGAGAGGATAGCCCATGTGCAAGAAGCACTGAAAACAGAGCTGGAAAACAACAGGATATCAATACAGATGTTGGTTTCAGAAGAATGCAATTTACAATCTGCCCTGACCCACGTACAACAGGTAGCCAATGAAAGAGAAATGGAGCATGAAGGTCTCGCCAGCTGCCTGCAGGCTTCACAGCAGCACGCCGCAGAGCTAGAGATGACATTGTCAGAAGTCATCATCACACAGAATGAGACTGAAAAGAAGAACCTACAGCTCATCGAAGACCTGAATAATGTAAAGCTACAACTCCAGGAAAAGACCAGAAGCTATGATGACCTGGAGGCAGTGAACACCGAATTGTAGGAGAAGCTGGAAGTGCTCTGGACACAGAAGATCAACATGAAGAACGGGCAGCACTGAAAAGACAATTACACAACATGAAAGGAGTGTGACCACATTAAAGTTGGAGAGAGACAACTTTGCCAAGGACCTGAGGGTGGAGAGGTCCATGTGGAAGGATAAGGTCCAGCAGCTCTCAGAGCAGATGAACCAACTTAGAGAGGAGAGAGAGCAAGGGGTGAGGCAGGTGTTGGACCTAGGGACCAACCTGGAGGAACTGAGAAAGAAGCTGGCAGGGTTGCAGCCCTTTGCAGGACCATCTCAGGCTGAGCAGCAGCTGCAGGCCCAGGCCTACCAGATATAGGAAAACAAGAGCCTCAGTCTCCAGAACGTGGAACAGCAGGAATGGCTAGAGAAAATGATGGAGGAATGGGATCAGCATGCCGAAGATCACCACAAGGTTTCTGAGACCATGACATGCTCACATGTGCACAACAGGGAGCTGAAAGATCAGCTGGCCTAGCTGCAGGATGCTTTCCACAGGGTGAGTATTGAGGAGGAGGAGCTCACCAGCATCCTAAACTCAGAGCAGCAGGTGAAGAAACATCTGCAGGAGAAGTAAGAAGAATGGAAAGAGGTGACTGAGATAAAGAGCCAAGTGGCTCAGAATCTGTAGGAGCTGCATGACCAGTACTTGGCCCATCTGCAGGAGCTCAGAGGCACCTGTGAGCAGCACATAGCCTCCAATCAGCAGCTGAGCTCAGAAAAGGAGGCCCTGCAGCAGCACCTGTGGAGGCACACCCAGATGCTAGAGCAGCTGAAGCAAGTGCAAAAGCAGACCACGTTGGGGGACCAGAAGGTGACTCAAAAGTTGCAGGATGCTCTGAAGTGCCAGGAGGCAACCAGATAACAGAAGGAGTAATAGCAGGCCCAGCTGAGCTTTCTGGCTTTCCCTAGGGAAGGTGAAGGAGTGAACAATGAAGAAGAAAAGGGTGAGGAGGCAACTCCACCTGACATGACTGTCCCAGAGGATGTACACAACCCACAAACCATGTGGGATATTTACCGTAAAGCACTATCAGTTGCTGAATCAAAAAAGGTAAAACTCAGCTGGCAGCTGCAGGAGCAGCAGGCCCGCTGCAGGTGCCTGGCCAACCTGGCAACCCAGTGCCAGACGAAGCTGGAACAACAGGCTCTCTTCCTCAAGAGCTGGAACCATGGTGTGTATGGGGACAGGAAGCAGGACACACAGGTACCAAGAAGTTGAAAATCTGCTTCACCCATGACCTGCCTAACAAGGTGGACTTCCAGAGTCAAGTGGATGACCTCCAACATCGATGCAGCCAGCTGTCAGAACTTATTAGCACTATTGAAGAAGCCAAAGTTTTCTGTAAAGAACAGATGGAAGTCCTGGATCAGCTGTATCAGAAGAAAGATGAGTGTTTGAGTCAACCAGCTGACCCAGGAGGAGGAAGAGAAAAGACAGCTGCAGGAGCTGCTGTTGCTCCTTGCAGGGGAAGGCTCGGAGTGCCAGGGCACAATGCTGGCAGACACTAAGACCCCTGCTGCTGACACCACTTCAAATCTGTCAGGCCCATGAAGACTGAATTTAGGAAAGTACAGAAAGGTTTTGAAGAAGTGCTACTTAAAGACAATGTGGAGCCTGCCCAAGTAGAGGCTGGGGTACCTTGCTCCCTAGAGAACTCCACAAAAGAGCACACTGTGCTGATGCTGCCTGATATCCAGCACCACCAACAGCATGCAAGCATGGGCAATGAGCACTCTGTCCCTTTCTTCTCCAGACTGGTGCGAATGATGACTTTTAGATAATTACTATCTAAGGACTTGGCGTCCACCTTGTAGAGAAGTAGGCAATTGAGTGGCATTCCCCCAGGCCTTGATAATAATGGGTGATGAGAAAGGTTAACTGCAGGCTAGTAGGCAAAGGCTACTGGGAGGTGGCCCAAATCCTAGGAACATCTACTAGTCCATTGGTTGCCAGGGAAGGGGCCCATGTTGTGGTTATTACAAAGAACAAATTCTTTACAAAGGAAGATGAAGAGTGATGATGTAATTTTCCATTAGCATATTGTATTAGTGATATTTTATAAATGACTTCCATATGAGCATAATCATTGTTATTTTCTGACGTATTTTCATGCTGATTTATGGAGTAGTTATCTATTTTGATTTAAGGAAAAATTTATTTCCTCAAATTAGTTATTTCATTAACTTTATAGGTTGGTGCATTTGTGAGTTTTAAAACGGTACTCTGTACCAACAACACTGAATTTTCTCATTTGTATTTTAATATACCACAATGGTAGTACAAACTGAAAACAAAGAAAAGGTTATTATTAAACCTGACAGTTTAGGGAAAAAAGAAGTAATATTAATAGAACAAATGGAGGTATCCTGTAATGGAAAAACAGTTTCCATTAAGTATTCTGATGAGATTGACAATTTTAAAAGAGCACACCTATAAACAAGTCCTCTCTCTCACTTAAGTTCATTGAAACAATACTTTGAAGTTCACAATTGAAAATGTTATGTGTTAAATAAACTAAATATCAAATAAGCATTTCAGCATTTTAATGATTACAGAAATATTAAAACAATTAAGCCACTGTGTTTGGTGAGTCTTAAGAAACTATTTTAGCCAGATGCTAATGGCTCACATCTGTAATCCTAGCTACTCAGAAAGTTGAGATCTAAGGATCACAGTTCACACTCAGCCCAGGAAGGAAAATTCGTAAGACTGTTATCTCCAATTAACCATCAGAAAACCAGAAGTGGAGCTGTGGCTCAAAGTGGTAGAGCACTAACCTTGAGCAAAAGGTGTTCAGGGACAGCATCCAGGCCAGAAGCTCAAGAAAGAAAGAGCAAACTAGTTACACTATATGCTAAGGGATTTAATTCAATCTATAAACTTGCAAAGATGACACTCCCCTTCTTATTCATATTACTGAATTTTCCTTCCAATAACTGTATCCTCATCTCAAGTGTTTCTCTGGTTTAATACTTATAATCATGCAGTCCCTCCAGAATTGTCAAAGTAAAACAATAATTTAAAAATGCATTTACAATAATCATTACCACTTCCCTCCATAAGAGGATAATTGCCACAGGAATAGAAACAATTTACTTAAAACTCCCACCCAATACAGCCCATGTACTTTCCTGACATTGATCACTTCTAGAAAAAGGAGCTTGCTCTCCCACTAAAAACCAACTCCATTTTTAAAAAATAGTTAACATTTCAAAATTTCTCTTTCTATGTATGTACACATATACATACAATATCCATCAACTGATCCTACTTATAAATAAAATCAAAGAAAATAACCATTCTATCAGTATGTATGCTGAACTTATTAATTATTTCCAATATTCCCTATGTAATCATTATTTCATTTGCTTAACATCATGCCAACGTTCTCTGAACTGGCTCTAGCATTCAGACTTAGCATAGACTTCAGTCTATGTTATAAAATTATTAATTTATTTAAACAAAAATTGCTAGAAAATGTATCCTGAATTCTATAATCTTTGTGATTGAATATTAAATGTTTAATGCCTTACATTGGCAGGAAATTAAGAATACTAATTTAAGTGTTTATAACACCTAAACATTATATCTAAGTGTTTAACAATAGTGTCTGAAACAGAAAAAGAGGGGAACACATCAATCTGAACTCTCAGATTTAACTTTCATGAGAAAGTTTTCACAGCTGTATCAATCACACTCAAGCTAGCTTGACTTCAATGTCTGTCACAATCTCAAAGTTAAATTTCAATATTGCCATTCTTTCTAATAGAGGCATAGAATTCCATTGTGTGTATGTGTCTTTGTGTGTGTGTGTGTGTGTGTGTGTGTGTGTGTGTGTGTGTGTGTGTGTGTGTGTGTGTGTGTGTATCACATTTTCTTGATCTATTTATCTACTGAGGGTCATCTAGATTGGTTCCATATCTTAGTAATGGTAAATAATGCTGTGATAAACATAGTTTTGCTGGTAGCCTTAGGATGGCCCTGTTTGTGTTCATTCGGGTAAATGCACCAAAGTGGGACTGCTGGGTCACAGGGGAGCTCTATGTCGAGTCTTTTGAAGAACCTCCATATTATTTTCCAAAGTGGTTGAACAAGTTTACACTCCCACCAACAATGCAGTAGGGTTCCCTTCTGGCCACATCCCCTCCAGCATCTGTTGTTATTAGAGTTCTTGATTATAGCCACTCTAACTGGGGTGAGGTGGAATCTCAATGTTGTTTTGATTTGCATTTCTTTTATGGCTAGAGAAGTTGATCATTTCTACATGTGTCGGTCATTCTTATTTCCTCTTCAGAGAAGTTTCTCTTTAAGTCTTTAGCCCACTTATTTATCAGGCAGTTGTTTCTTTGAGGATTTGTTGTTGAGGGATTTAATTTTTTTAGTTCCAAGCACATTTTAGATATGAGACCTTTGCCCCTTGTATGACTAGTGAAGATCTTCTTTCAATATGTGGACTTTCTATTGATCTTGCTAGCTATGTCCTTTGCCATGCAGAAGCTCTGCAATTTCATGCAATCCCATTTGTCCAACCTTTCTTTCATTTGTTGTGTTTCTGGGTCTCTATTAAGAAAATTGCCCCACTTGTTAGGAAATGGAAAAATTTGGAAAAAATTACATTAAGTGAAGTAAGCCAGGCCCAAAAAAACATAGGTCCCATGGTTTCCCTTATTTGCAATAACTAGTACATGTGTAGGACAAGCAGAAAAGGCCAAAAGCTATGTACGTATGACCATATAAGATGATGTTAAGCAAAATGAACCCCAAGATAGGGACACAAATATCTTTTTTCTTTCTTGCTATTGTTTCTAATGTATGTATAATGTACCATGTGATTTTTTTTGTTTCTTTGTAAGTTCCTCCCCCATGGTATAACCTCTGTTTTCACTGTATTTGATGTCAGTGACCTGCATCTTGTATATACACTTCTTTAATTCAGGGAGGGGAAGGGAATAAACAAAATGTTTAAATAATGATACAGGTTGACCCATTGTAACAATGAGATGTACAAAACACTATGTTGAAAATGAACTTTACAACTTCAGCAAGGGGGGGAGGGATGGGTGTGGTAGTTGTGGAGGTAGGAGGGAAGGGATGGTAGGGGGAAAACAAAGGAGAAGGCAACAATGCTCAATAGTAAATATATTCATTACTTTGCTCATGTAACTGTAACCCCTCTGAACAGCATTTTTACAATAAAAAATGTACAAAAAATTCAATATTGCATTAATAATAATTTAAAATCCCATAGGTTTGTGGAAGTAGACGAATCTAAAATCAAAGAAAGGAAAACAAAGGTCATCACCAACTAGTTTATGGCATTAAGCTATTTAAATATGTATATTAACTTCATCTGTTAGATGCATAATGCATCTCTAAAATGCTCTAAGGTATTAGCACTTACTTCACTTAATGTGAAGGTTAGCAGCATATCTAAGGAAAACAAAATAAATGTGGTTGAAAACTTTTAAATTGTCCTAAGAAAGCAACAAATTTAAAAGCATTTATTTAATCTTCAAGTCTTGGTTAAGAACATAAAATGTTCATCCCATTTGAGCCCAAATCCCATTTGAGTTCCCAATACCTTACTAACTTTTTATTACAGTAGATCTAATCTGGGCAAATAAAGCTAAGGTGGTTCCTATCCCTTGTCCAAGCCCTGCACATAAGACTAGAAAGAAACCATACCAGTAGGAGGAGGGCAAACTGAGAAGAACAGAGGTTATCATTCCTAAGGAACAGAAGCTCGTCCCACATGAATGAAGGTGTTACTCAGGGAGATGCAGGTACCAATACTCAAAGCACAACTACTATTGCTTGAATGGTACCTGCAACACTGTATGAGGTTATTAGATTACAAGCGTATGGTGCTTATATAAATGAATTCATGAAAGTGGGTGGGGTATGACCACTGTAACCTGATGAAAAGGACAAGTTCTTCTGAGTTCCACACATGATTGCTTATCTTCTCATGTGGTGACAACCAGGAAGGTACTATTCAGAACAGTGTCATGCCTTTTAAGTTTCCAGCTCTAGAACTGCAATCTAAGTGAACTTTCACTGATTTTTAACTACTCAGCCAAAAGAATTGTTATACCAGTAAATCCTGAGTCACACAATAGCCGAAATTACAAACTCCAGCCAGGTACGACACACCTCTCATTCTAGGTATTCAGGAGGTTAGGATTCAGAGGATCACAGTTAAGGGAGCCCAGGCAAAAAAGTCTACCAGACTCCATCTCCAAAATAATCCACAAAACTTGGGGTGAAGGTGTGGCTGGAATAGGAAGAGTGCCAGACATGAGCAAGCACGGCAAACAAGTACAAACCTGAGTCCAAACATTGGTGCAGTCAATTAAAAAAAAAAAAACTAAAAAGACAATATAAACTTTAAAAAAAACATAATTTTTACCTCAAAACTTCTAAAGAGGGGTAAGCTGTCCTGGAATTATTAGCATAAAGGAAAACATTAATATTAGAATCCACTGTATAAAGTGACAAATTATAAACCAAAGTATATGATTTACTTTTGTCTTTACAAAATAATGTATTAGGTCTGCTAGAAACAGTTCTAGTGTATTTCTACTTCTATGCAGTAGTCCTGGAATCTCCTTTTCTTTCCAAATGCATTCCAACTTTACCGACCAATTATATAGTTATCTAGCTTTATATTATCTTTATATGCTATTCACATCATTTTTAAGTTTTAGTCTCCAATCTTTAATTTCTTGACATTTAAAATGCTAGCATAATTTTTATATTAGAAGTGGCCAAATGATTTAGAAGTTCAAATGCATAATTTTCATCAAAAATGATAAGCACCATATTTACAAGGCAGTACAGTACTCCACACTGAATCACCAAAGATAAGCTTGAAGATTTCCAGAGGATATCTGAAACCGTCATGAGTACTGAACTTGACACTTTTTGCTATATAAACATACTTAAAGTTTAATTTATAAATTCATCAGTGTAAGATTAGCAATAACTAATACAACAGAATAATGATAACAATACACCATCATAATAACATTATGTGAGCGTCCTCCCTCTCTCCTCCTATCTTTCACCTTCTCCCTCCATCTCTCTTCTCTACTTCTCCTATAATTAGTTCATATGATGGGATGAAAAGAGCAGGACCATCATGCTGTGAGAACAGCACGTATATTAAGACGGATCATTTCTAAAAAATTCCACTTACTATTTTTGGACTGTGACTGACAGCAGATATCAAAACATATAATGTAACATTAAAAATAAGTGAGCTCAAGACCTTAACATTAAACCTGAATCTCTGAAACTACTACAGGACAGAGTAGGAGAGACACCTGAACTAATAGGCACAGGAAGGAACTTCCTGAACAGAGTCCCAGGGTCACAACAAGTTGGAGAGAGACTCGACAAATGGGACTACCTTAAAATAAAAAGCTTCTGCACAGCTAAATCTATCGCAACTAAGCTAGAAAGACAACCAAGTAATTGGGAAAAAATATTTACCAGCAATATATCAGACAAGGGGTTAACATCCTGTATATACAGGGAACTCAAGAAACTAATCCCTCCCAAACCAAACAAACCAATTACTAAATGGGCAAAGGAACTAAAGAGGGACTTCTCAAATGAAGAAATAAAAATGGCAAAGAAACACATGAGGAAATGTTCATCATCCCTGGTGGTGAAGGAAATGCAAATAAAGACAACCCTGAGATACCACCTTACCCCAGTCAGAATGTCCCACATCCACAAATCAGCCAACGACAAATGCTGGAGGGGATGTGGAGAAAGAGGAACCCTATTACACTGCTGGTGGGAATGTACACTTATACAACCACTTTGGAAAGCAGTCTGGAGGGTCCTTAGAAAGCTAAAGATTGACCTCCCTTACGACCCAGTCATACCACTTCTAGGCATCTACCCTGAACAACAGGAACCAATATACAAGGACACGTGCACCTCCATGTTTATTGCAGCACTGTTCGCAATAGCTAGGATATGGAAACAACCTAGATGCCCCACCACAGATGAATGGATCCAAAAATTGTGGTATCTATACACAATGGAATATTATGCAGCCATTAGAAATGACAAAATAATGGCATTTGCAGGGAAATGGATGGAGCTAGAAGGAATCATGTTGAGCGAGGTAAGCCAAGAACGAAGAGACAAACGGTACATGGTCTCCCTCATAAGTGGATGCTAAATCCAAAAGGTTAGGTGATACGACAAAACTAACAGGACTTAAGAAACAAAGAACTCCCGCTCATCTGGTTGAACCACTACTAAATATCCCCATGCTGCTGATCACAAATATGGTATATAACATGTGAACACTGTTATATATTACAGACTGTGGTAGACAATTTGCTCCAGGGAAGTTAGAATGAACTTGTGACTTTGAAATTATGTAATCATTTAATCACAATCAAAAAAAAAAAAAAAAAGAACCTCGGGGAAGGGAGGGAGGGAGGGGATGGTAGAGGGAAAACAATGGAGGAGGTAACAATGTTCAAGAGGAAGTGTACTCATAACCTCACTCATGTAACTGTAACCCTCTGTATAGTAGCTTTACAATAAAAAAAAAAAGAGGCTAAAACTGGAACTAGAGACATTGCTCAAGTGGTAGAGCACTAACTATGAGCAAAAATAGTCCAGTGAGAATTGCAGGCCCCAAGTTCAAGCCCCACTATAGGCACACATATAAAAAGTTAAAATGGTTACTTTTATGCTACTTATAGAAATAATAAAGCTCTCACAAATTATAGCACAAAAAAAAAATAAAATAAAAATAAAATAAAATAAAATGCACCTAGAATCAATTATCCTCAATTATATGCTATAAGACTTATTAGAGCCCAGTGCTGGTGGGTATTGCATGTAATCATAGCAACTATGGAGGCTGAGATCTCAAAATTGAGGTTTGAAGCCAGTCTATGACTCTTTCTCCAGTTCTGCATGCGTGCATGCGTGCGTGGGTGCGTGCATGCATGCATGTGTGTGTGTGTCTGTGTGTGTGTGTGTGTGGTACTGGTCCTGGGACTTGAACCTAGGGCCTTCTGTTTTGCTCCAGGCTGAATTTCTACCTTTTGAGCCATAGCTTCATTTCTGACTTTTTATTGGTTAATTGGAGATTTGAGTCTCACAGACTTTCCTGCCACAACAGGCCTTGAATGGCAATTCTCAGCTCTCAGCCTTTAAATAACCAGCAAAAAGCCAGAAAAGCAGGCATGACTCAAGCAGTGGAGCAACAGACTTGAGCAAAAGAGCCAAGTGAGAGTAGGAAGCCCTGAGTTCAAGCCGCGGTATGGGCACATCACACACCCACCCACACAAACACATACCACGGGCACACGCTCCTGCACGTGTGCGCGCATGAGCACGCGCGCGCACACACACACGCACGCATGTACACATAAGTCTCAACAGAGAATTATAAATGAATAGATCCTTTTGGTAGTAGGAAGGGGAAAGCATAGGGAAAGTCCCTAGTATGAGCCCCAGGGCTCTAGGAGAGTTGGCAGATAGGAACATGAAATTCCAGCCAAGTGCTGGTCAGCAGTATGCCCCTCCTGATCCGTGGCTTGAGAACTGCTTCATTGATCGTCATTGTCCTCATTATCTAGTGTGTACCCAGCATGAAAGAATTTGCAAACTTAGCAGTCTCTCTATTCATACTGGAGATAGCAGAATCAAAGGTAAACACAGAGGTCCCATCACAATTGATGTCTATCTGTTCTTTCCACTCTCTTGGTTTAATCTTATATGCATTTTTGTTCTGCTTCTTTGTCATATCTATTTCTGTGTGTATTAGTACTGGTGCTTGAACTCAGGACCTGGTCGCTGTTCTTTAGCTTTTTCACTCAAGGTTGATTCTACCACTTGAGCCACTCCTCTACTTCTGCCCTTCTTTTATTGATTTATTTTTTAAGGTCTAAGCCTGGGACTTGGTACCTGCCACTTTTGCTCAATTGATTCATGACTCCAACCCTACAGCAAAAGAACTGGCTCTTTGATGGTTAATTGTAGATATGAATCTCATGGACTTTTTCTGCTTTGGCTGGCTTTGAATTTTAATCATCAGATCTCAGCTCTCTTAGTGTTTAGGATTGCAGGCATGAGTCACCAGCACCCTACTAGTCCTCTCTTTAAAATTGGAACTAAGGATGGAATCTGTATTCAGGCTCATGTTAGGCAAGTGCCCTACCACTGAAATATAGCCTCAGTCCTTTTTTTTAAAAAAATGCTTTTTTTATTTTGTCTGAGATGTGTTCTTCCTATGTAATCCAGGCTGACTTTGAACTGCTTAAGCCTCCAGAATAGTTATGATTACAGGATGGTACCACCACACCCAGCTACTTCTTTTATGTACGGGGTAAGTTTTATCATGGGAAAAATATCAGGGTCATAATGGCAAGATTTGGACAAAGTTCCCACATTCCCTTGCATTCCTTTCCTGTGCTTAGAATGCTGTCAATCCAGAATCTGCTGTTCATTGTTGGGGGCAGGATGTGCTGTTGTTGAGGGCTCCTGCGTGGTTATTAGAGTGACTTATTCCTGGTGGGCAAGTGGATAGATACCTGTTCTGGAAATGAGTGTGAATGGGGTCTCTTGATTGGAAAGTTGTTTAGATTAGGGGCTAGTAGAGTAGAAGTGGGGAAAGAGAGAAGGCAGAACATGAACATGCAGTCTCATTATGGGTGAGCAGAGCTACCATGCTGTGGAATTGTTACCTGTGGTAGCTGACAACATCTGTTTGTATATATGGTTCCATCTGATTGGAAGAAATTTGGGGTACAGATATAAAGACAAGCAAACACGTAGATTAATTCTGTAGTCAATCAATGGTGTGTGTGTGTGTGTGTGTGTGTGTGTGTGTGTGTGTGTGTGTGTAAGTATGTGTGTGGGGGGGGGAATAGGGGATAGAGCTTGAGGACTGTCCCTGACCTTTTTTCACTCAAGGTTAGCCCTCCACCATTTGAGCTACAGCTCCATTTCCAGCTTTTTGGTAGTTTATTGCAAATGACAGACTCACAAACTTTTCTGCCCAGGCTACCTTTGAACCACGATCCTCAGATCTCAGTCTCTTGAGCAGCTAGGATTACAGATATGAGTCATTGGCACCCAGTTAATGTTTAGGCTTTTGCAAAGCCTTACATGAGAACAAAGATAGGCAAATTGATACCATCCATTCCCTGGAAAGAACATATGGAAAGGACAATTCATATGCTTGGTGCTAATGATAGTCAGATGACTTCTACTAGGGTTTTCCCCTCCAGGCACTGTGGGAGTCAATGGTAACAGTGCAGACACAGCCAAATCCAACAACCATACTGCCCACAAGCACAGAAATGGCATCAAGAAACTCTGATCAGTTGGCCAGTACTGGTGGCTTAAGTAATCCAAGCTACTGTGGAAGCTGAGATCCAAGGACTCTGGTCTGATACCTGCTTGGACAGTAAAGTCTATGAGGTTCTTATTTCTAATTTATTAGCAAAAGGCTGAATGTGAGCTGAGGCTCAAGTGATAGAGCACAAGCCTAGAGCGAAAAAGCTAAGGGACGGCATCAAAGCCGCCAGTTCAAGCCCCAGCACCACACTATCACTACTTACCAAAGACAACAAAGTGGTGGTGTAATAATTTGTCCAAGACAATCCAAAGAAATAGGCCTGATGAAAATTTAAATAGGAAATCTAGCCAAGAAGAAACTAGTCTTATTAAAACAGGTCCAAAGTGACCCCAGCTTTCCAGCAAGCCAAGTTGCCCAGCCTGATGGGGTAGGAATATGTAAAGAGTGTGTAAAGGCTGGCATGCCTGAAGTGTGTTGGAATGGAGACCCAAGAACCTTCCGGGAAATGCTCAACCTCTGGGAATAGAATTCATGACCACAGGTCTAGGTCAAGGCCAAGGCCAAGGCCAGTGTAGAAAAAAGGCTTTTTTTTTTTTGCTAGTCCTGGGGCTTGAACTCAGGGTTTGCATGTTGGAGTGTTGTCCCTGAGCTTCTTTTGCTTGAGGCTGGTACTCTACCACTTGATAGCCACAGCTCCTTTTCTGTTTTTTTTTTCTAAGTAGTTTATTGGAGTTAAGAGGCTCCCAGACTTTTCTGCCCGAGCTGGCTTTGAATTGTGATCCTTAGATCTCAGCCTCCTGAGTAGGATTATAAGTGTAAGCCACTAGTATCTGGCAAGAAGGCATTTGTGGTGTGTGTGTGGGAGGGGGGTGTACATGTGCCAGTACAGGGGCTTGAACTCAAGGCCTAGGGATAGTCCTTTAGCTTTTTCACTCAAGGTTGGTATGTACTACTTGTGCCACAACTCTATTTCTGGCTTTTTGCTGATTATCTGGAGGTAAAAATGTCTTAGATTTGTTTGCCTGCTCGAGGCTGGTTTTGAATCATGATCCTCAGATCTCAGCCTCTGAGTAGCTAGGATTACAGGTGTGAGCCACTGGTTCCAGGCAGGAAGGCATTTCTGATTACAGCTCCATAGTTCCTGGTGAGGACTTCCACCAAGTTCCCCAAATTCCCCTGGACAAGAGGCTAAGAAGAGAGAGCACCCCATGACAAGTTTCTCCTGGCAGCAAGAGCACAAGGCAGCAGGGCGTTTGGTATTATGTGGTTGAATGACAGAAGTTAAGTTTATTTCCTGGAGGATCATTGGAGCCTAGGACAATGTATACCTGAAGAGGTCTCTGTGCCTAGATGGGGAGTAGCCTCTCTATAGATAGCACGAAGCCCTCTAGGAGTGGGTTGCCAGATGTTGGAGAGAGCCGGGTAGTGGTGGTGGTGGTGGCAGCAGCAGCGGAGTGTGTGTGTGTGTGTGTGTGTGTGTGAATAGGATACCTGGTCTTTCATTGACCCGCTCACATTCCCTTCCTCTGGTTGCTGCCTCTGCCTCTATGACACTAGATGCGCCACCAATCCAGCACTTTTCTTTACTCCTACTCGCTGCCGAGGCAGGAGGATAATTCCAGGTTAACCGACAAGAAAATACAATTCTGTGGAATCCAAAGAAGAAGCCAGGCACCGGCTCCCATCTATAATCCTAGCTACTCAGGAACCTGAGCTCTAAGGATCAAGTCTGAAGCCACCATGCAGAAAAATCTAAGAGACTTCTTTCTCCAATAATTTACCCAAAAGCTGGAAATAGTGGTGTTGCTCAAGTGGTAAGAATTCCAGCCTTGAGTATAAAAGCTAAGGAACAGCCAGGAAATGGAAACAAGAAGTTTGTTCTTTGTTGCTGTTTTTGTTTTCTTTTTGCTCTGTTTTTTCATTTATATGTCTTTGGGAGTGTAAGAGGAGGCATGGAAATGGACAAAGGATGAACAAATATAGTAGTGGTACTCACTGGACACTGTTGAATTGAGCTACACAACTTGTGGTGAGGAGGGGAGGGAAAAATTGATAGTGAGGGAAGGGGTGACATTATCTAAAAATAAATGTAAACTGCAACCTCAAAAAAAAAAAATAAGTGAGCTCAATTGACTGTACAGTACAAAAATACTTTTTGAAAAATATATTAGCATCTTAGGATGAATAACATATATGTAAATATACAGGTATGTACACGTAGGTTTGTAGAGAAGGGTACCTGCTTTCTGCTAAACATTTTTTCTCCTTCAAAATAACCTTAAAATATAAAACAAGAAGGCAGTTTCCCAGCAGGAGACAATCTATAATTGACAGTATAAAGTTGAACATATTTACTAGATTCTAAATGGATGATCCATCTAAATGTTTGCCAAGTGATTTATGCCCAGATAAAACTAAAATTGGGCACAAAGGATTAACAGCTACCATAAAATATTTTTTTATTTATTTTCTCTAGAAGCAATATAAACTTACTCAATTTCTCAAGAGGAATGAGATAATGTTAGCTACAAAATGAAATATAACTCTCATAGAAACAACCCTAAGGGTCAAAATCTTAAGTAAGCTCTGTGAGGCAGAATTATTAAAATAACCAGAATTACCAAAATTACTAGAATAACCAAAATTTAAATTACTCCCATAGGGCTAAGAGGCAACTGAAAAATATTTCTGTTATAACTCAAAGCAACAATTGTAAATAGTGGTAACTGAATGTCTTAATCCAGACCACCCCAATACAACAGCTAAAAGCAAGCAACAATTTCCCAGTTATAGGAAAGGGTCTGAATTGGGAGACAATGAGGGAGGGGTGACACTGTTCAAAAAGTAATGTACTCCTTACCTAACTTATGCAACCCCTGTGGACATCACATTTATAATTAAAAACATCATAAAGAGGGGATGGGAAGGTGGCTCAGTGATACAGTGCTTGACTTGCATGCATGAGGCCCTGGGTTCAATTCCTCAGTATGACCTAAGCAGAAAAAGCCAGAAGTGGTGCTGTGGCTCAAGTAGAGAACTAGCCTTGAGCCAAAGAGCTCAAGGACAGTGCGCAGGCCAAGATCAGGCCCCACAACCGACAAAAAAGAATAAATAAATAAATATTTAAAATAGAAAAAAAAAAGAGGCAGTCTTAGAGAGTAACTGAAAGCATAAAACTTTAGGAGTAGTATTAAGAAAAAAATGGCTCTAGCTGGGTGCAATGGGTGGATCAAAGTTGAAATTCTAGATAATTGGAAGTAGAACAGGGGACTATAGTTTAAGGGCTAGTCCAGGCAGAAAGTTCTAGAAATTCCATTTCCATCAATGAGGCCAGCTGGTAGAGTCCTGTTATTCCATCTACATTAGGAAGCATAATAGCTGGGCATAGAAGCGCCCCGTTATCCCAAAACTCCATGTTCTTGACCATATAAATGGTGTATGTATGCATGTATGTGGGGAGGGGTGTGTGTGCATGTGTGCACACACATATCTGAGGGAAGCTAGGAGGGCAAAGAATCAGAGGGAAACAGGAAATTATACAACAGAGGGGCCCGTCAGCTGCACTGGACATTGATGAAAACGAACTACGCAACAAAAGGGCAGTGATGGTAAGGAGGGAATGAGAGGGAAAGAAGGAACAGCTGACATTAAGCAAAAGAAAAGAAATATACGTATCACCCAATGTGGAAGAAATAACTGTATTGTCAAAGCTCACAGAATTCACAAACATTATAGACCATGATAATGACAATTTGCCTTGTGAAGGTTAAAATGTGTTGGTGATTTTAAGTTTCACTATCCCACAATACTGTGAAATTTTGTAATTTATGTAATCAATCTCAATAAAATTATTTTTTAAAAAGACCACAAAGGAAAAATCAGTTCATGAATATAAATATGCATATAATATAAAACTATTAATATTAAAATGATCTGACTTTGTGCGGGGCTATGTATACATACTAAACTATGATAGCCCAATAAATAAATCTAAATGTAATGTCACACTACTTCATACTACAAATTGATATAATGTTAAAATAGTCTGAGTAACATTTTTACCACTAATGACAGAAGGAAAAAAATTATACAAGCTGTGCAATTTCCCAGTCAAATTTACAATTATATACTTTTAGAAGTAATGACTAATGTATCACACTAAACCTCTATAGATCTAGAGAGAGGAGAGAAAGGGAGATAAAGGAAGAGAGAAATATAATAAGAGAGAGGGGGAGACAAGGAAGGAGCCTTTGCACATTAGTAATAGTCATGGCTATGAACAACAGGTAATTTAAACACATTAACAACTGAAGCATCAATGAGGTTTCCTTAAATTTCCTTTATTAAGCCTACCTAAGACAATTATAGAATCCAAACAAGAAGAAACCCCCAACCTAGAATTACATAAGCGCTAGCTTAATTACCTTCTTTGTTCCCTACCTTCCACTGTGAAAATATCTATCTTCCTCCCCACCACTTGAAAAATACAAGAAAACTTTCAAGATGGGGTGGGGGGGTTCCTAACAAAATCTCCACACCATTTCTGCCTTATGTTGGAACATTTTTGGCAAAACATATTTTAATAACATTTGCATACAGGTAGCCTTAGAAATAGTTTTCCAAGAACTATGTAACCTGTGGGCAGGGAAAGACAGAAATACTGGAGGAAAGCAGAGACAGGAGTGTCATTATCCCAAAGAAGAAACATACTTGCCTGGTGCTGGTGGCTTACACCTGTAATCCTAGATAGTTAGAAGGATGAGATTGAAGATCGGAGTTCAAAGCCAGCCCAAGCAGGAGAGTTATAAACTACTCAGAAAAAGACAGAAGTCTTTCCATTTCCTAACAAATGGGGCAATATCATCCTTTCTGATGGAGGCATAGAATTCCATTGTGTATATATACCACATTTTCTTCATCCATTCATCTATTGAGGGGCATCTGGGTTGGTTCCGTATCTTAGCTATGGTAAATAATGCCGCAATAAACATAGTTGTGCTGGTAGCTTTAGTGTGGTCTTGTTTGTGATCATTTGGGTAAATGCCTAAAAGTGGGATTGCTGGGTCATAGGGGAGCTCTATGTGGAGTCTTTTGAGGAACCTCCATACTACTTTCCAAAGTGGTTGAACAAGTTTACACTCCCACCAACAATGCAGTAGGGTTCCCTTCTGTCCACATCCCCTCCAGCATTTGTATTAAGTGAAGTAAGCCAGGCCCAAAGAAACATAGGTCCCATGGTTTCCCTTATTTGCAATAACTAGTATGTATCTGAGACAAGCAGAAAAGGTCAGATAAGATGATGTTAGGCAAAATGAACCCCAAGATAAGGGCACAAATGGTTTTTTTTTTCTTTCTTGCTATTTTTTCTAACATATTTATTAGGTGATTGTTTTGTTGCTGTGTATGTCCCTCCCCCACAGTGTAACTCCTATTTTCACTGTATTTGATGTTGGTATAATTTAGGGAGAAGGGAAAAAAACAAATTGTTTAAATAGGGATAAAGGTGGACCCCACTGAAACAATAGATGTACAAAATGCTATAATGATAAATGAACTTTACAACTTTGGAAGCGGGGGGGAGGGAAGAGAAAGTATAGTCGTGGAGATGGGGGGGGAGTATAGTCATGGAGATGGGAGGGCAGGGATAGTAGGGGAAAAACAAAGGAGGAGGCATTGTTGCTCATGTAATTTTATCCCCTCTGTACAGTATTTTCACAATAAAAAATCTTATTAAAATAAAAAGATAGAAGTGGTGCTGTGGCTCAAGTGATAGGGCTCTAGCCTTGAACACAAAGAGGCTCAGGAACAGCAACTGGCCTCTAAGTTCAAACCCAAGACTGGCAAAAAGTAAAAATAAAAAGGAAATGTACTGATTACCCGACTTATGAAATGGTAATTCTGTACAACACCTTAATAATTATATGTAGATACACCCACACATACACAGCATAGTTTTCCCTCAAACAAGAGGACAGATTTATTTCCAGACTGCAGGGCAAGGTTGGACAAGTTTAATGTAGTCTCTTTGGAAGTGTGAAGGTTCCTAACTGAGGGTTTTTCAGCTGCAACACCAACCCCATGAGTCAGTGGCAGGCTCCCAGAACTTCTGTTGCTATGGAGACCAGCAGCTTATGTGGACTCTGCAAAGCAACAGTCTGGAAGTGCAGCAAGACAACCTATATAGCTCCCATACTCCTTCAGGAAGAAGCTGCTCTCCTAAACACACACAGTTCTCTATGGGACTGACTGGATGTGGATCCTATTATAAAAGAGCACATTCTCTGACAAAATAATCCTTGCCTCCACTAGGGTGATCCATGAAAATACTGCACCGCCTCCTTTAGCAACTTACACTCAACTGAAAATACAAAAATCTATTAGATAACAGAAAGCAAAGTACTCAAAAGTTTTAATATAAAAATAGAAGACCACAAAGATACTCCAAAATACCAGCTGGTAGCTTGCTATTCCTCCACATCCCTGGAAATGCACTTTTATTTACTCTTTCTTCTTTCAGTCTGAGAACCACCACAAGGGATAATGCAAAAATACAGCTTTGAAGTCAACTCTGCACTTTAAATATCAGCGACCATTTACATTATTTGGAGCAAATCATCCTAACAAAACACTTTCATCTACCAACCTCAACATTTTCATCAATAAACAAAATCATACTAAAGCTTCTATGGTTCTCAAATGAGACATTATATATACAAAATAGAGAACAGCATGCTGTCAGAATTTAATAAGTGGCAGTTATCATTAGTTCAACTATGCTAGAACATAGAAATATTACTTCTTGTTTTAATTAAATCTAAACAAGTTAATATATTAAAATCATTTCCAAGTTTTGTCTAAGTTCGAAAAAACAGGCTTCTATTTAAATTTCAACGTTTTATAGACTACATATACTTACAACATATTCAAACCAAAGAAAACAATCTTGTAGCCAATTTCCATTAAGCATCATTAAGAAAACTAGGCAATATTTATTGGATTTTATTCTACATATATGTTACATATATAATAGACTACAAAATAATATTTTAATACTAGAAAAAGCCAACTATGTTTTAAGGTTTTCTATTCAAAAAATTACATTACAAAGAAAATATACAATGTGAAAATTCAGAGTTTTATTAAACAGAAGAGGTAACCAAGAATTTTTAATGTTGTAAGACAAGGTAAAAATTAATGATAATGTCGGTTTCTCTTTAAAATGCACATGCTCTCTTTGAGCAGAATTTTCCACCAATGATGTGTCTGGATATATATATATATATATATATATATATATATATATATATATATATGGATCTGTATATATTCCAAAATTTAGTTCATAAATACTTGAACATAAGTAAACCTCTTTCAATGAAAATAAAACACTCCTTAATGAAAATACAGAAAATTGAAAAGCTGAGATTAAATACTGCATATATAAGTAGCACTCACTGAAACCAAGGTAAAATTTCTCCGTGAAAAAAAAAAAAGTAGCACTCACTAGACCAATCAGAGCAATGCATTAAAATCTTGGTGAATGCTAAATAACCAATCATATATGCTAGTGTAACACTGAGTGTTAACACAAAGACAGTTTCTATTGAGAATCTTATATAACTGTTCTTAGCAATTTAAAAAAAATGTATTAGTGTATCCATTTTAGAACCTTCGTATCTATCCTCTAACTACAGTGACCAGATGTCCCAGCATCCCAGGGACAGTCCCACCTCATTCCTGTAACCTCAGCAAAATCATTCATTGCAACTTTTCTCACTCCCTAGTGTACTGATTCAGACAATCAATTATATAGTCATCATCATTCTAAATAGCTGGATCCTTCTGGCTATAACCTATTATCTTTGCCCTGAACCAGATATCAAGATAATTATACAGATGATTTTGAGATGGATAAAATAAACTTTATGTATGTGTAACAGTTTTATTGTCATTAAGCTATAATTTATTATCTCAAATTTGCAAGGGAAAATTTCCTTTGACTTTCACCTCAATTAGTCTAAATTTAAGGGGTATATAATTTTATGGCAATAAATTGACCATGTATTATCCAGCAAATACTAAGAAGAACTATATAAATGGAGGATGATCTTGTTTAAGAAAGACATGTCAGAATCAGAAAGAATGATACTGCCTCATTCATAAGGAAATTGAAGGACTTAGAAAAAATCATATTAGGTGAAGTGAGCCAGACCCAAAGAAACATAGGTCCCATGGTTTTGCCTACTTGTAACAAATAGTGTCTTTCTAGGATAATCTTAACAGATGAGCAGAACAGCTCAATAGCTATGTACATATGACCATATAAAATGATGCTAACTGAAATGAACTCCAAGACATGGACACAAGAGGTTTTTCTTTGTTGTTCTATGTGATTTTTTTTTCTTTTGTGTTTTCCCCTCTATGGTTTATTCCCTGTTGTCACTGTATTTAATTCTGGTACCCTGGGTATTGTATATATGTTTATCTGAATTAGGGACGGGAAGGGGAACAAAAAAATAACAACAGATGCTGGATGGGATGTGGACAGAAGGGAACTCTACTACATTATTGGTGGGAATGTAAATTTGTTCAAACACTTTGGAAAGTAGTATGGAGGTTCCTCAAAAGACTCCACATAGAGCTCTCCTATGACCCAGCAATCCCACTTTTGGACATTTACCCAAATGTTCACAAACAAGACCAAACTAAAGCTACCAGCACAACTATGTTTATTGCAGCCTTATTTACCATAGCTAAGATATGGAACCAACACAGATGCCCCTCAGTAGATGAAATGGATGAAGAAAATGTGGTATATATACACAATGGAATTCTATGCCTCCATCAGAAAGAATGACTTGGAAAAAATTATATTAAGTGAAGTAAGCCAGGCCCAAAGAAACATACGTCCCATGGTTTCCCTTATTTGCAATAACTAGTATATGTCTGAGACAAGCAGAAACGGTCAGATATGTTGATGTTAGGAGAAATGAACCCCAAGATAAGGACTTCCTATTGTTTCTATTATATTTATAAGATATTTCTTTGCTGCTTTTTATGTCCCTCCCCCACGGTATAACTCCTGTTTTCACTATATTTGATGTTGGTATAATTTGGGGAGGGGAACGGCAAAAAAACAAATTGTTTAAATAGGGATATAGGTGGACCCATTGCAACAATGAGATGTACCAGACGTTAGTTATATCAAGAAACGAACTTTATGACTTTGGCGTGGGGTGGGGGGTGGGGAAGATGGGAGGGATAGGAAGAGGAAACAAAGGAGGAGGCAACAATGCTTGATAAGAAATGTACTCATTACCTTGCCCATGTAATTGTAACCCCTCTGTATGGTATTTTCACAATAAAAAAAAAAGATGAGTCAAAGGACAAAGGGAAAACCAAGGCAACAGTGATATTCACAAGACAATATGTTGGAAATGATCTGTACAACTTGGGGGTGGGGAGGGTGGGGGAGAGAAAGTGGGAGAAGAATGAGGAAAGGGGTAACAAGTTCAACAAGAAATGTACTCACTACTTTACTTATGTAACTGTAACCCCCTATGTGTATGACCTTGACAAGATAATTAAATATTTTTTAAAACCTAAATGAATAAGTAAGCAAATAAAGAAAGTGATAAAAGTTAAAAAGTAAATAAATAAAATAGGATAAATTTAAGAGCCAGGAGAGAGATGCCTAGACAAAGGCCACAGACCTTTATTAAGTATCATCAGATAATATGACCCCTGGAATGTTATGGCTTGTCTGTTTGTTTCAAAGGTATAATATGTCAAGCCTTATGTTTATTCTTTATGTGTAAAGACAGAAAAAAAATCCTTCAAACCTTGAATATAGACTTGGTTCCTACTTTGGATGGTTGACCAGCTATCATTGAAGCCATGCATCTTTAAGGAAATAGGAATGAGCCTGTTACAATTTGGATGTGGCTTGTCCCTCACAGATTTATGTCCTGGAACTTTGGTCTATAGGGAGTTGGGTGTTGGGTAGTAGTATTGGACCTTGTAGGAGGTCCTGAGGTCAGTGGGGGTGTGCCTTTGCAAGGGAATACAGGGCCCCAGTTGTGAGGGGCTTCTGGTCCTGCACAGGACTTTCCACATGTTCTCTCTACAGGGGCATCTACCAATAAGCTTTCACCAGAAGACCGGATCTCAGACTTACAAACTACAACACCACTAAATAAACAAACCTTTTTGGCTATGATGTAGCCCCTTGTGGCATTTCATTATTCTGACAAAAAAGAAAATCAGACCAACATAGGGCCTGTAGTAACAGATGACATAAAATCGCTCTACAACAAAATGTTGAGACAAAGGACAAAGGGTGAACTAATACAACAGTGATGCTCAAAAGATACTCTATTGGAAATGAACTTTACAACTTTGGGGGAAAAGAAGTTGGAGGGGAAGAGAAAGTGGGAGAAAAACGAGAGAGGAAATAACAATGTTTGACAAGAAATGTACCCATTGCCTTATTATGTAACTGTAACCCCTCTGTACATCAAAATGACAATCAATTTTTAAAAGAAAATAACAAACTGGAGCAGAAGAGTGCAACAGTTGAATGAAGTTGCTTATCTATTTTACATTGCTTCCAATGCAAATACAAAAGCATCTCAAAGACATTTCAACAATTTAACTGCAAGAATAAAAATCTTTCATATATTCTTAATCTCACTAAAACTGGATTTAAAAAGTTAAGTGACTAAAGCTTTATTAACTTCTCAAAATTTGTCAACACATAGTAATGATTTATTAAAACTGTATTATCTTAATGCAAGTCTATGTGGCAACATTTACTAAACAACAAAACACTTTACCAGAATTCTAACACAGGTTAAAGCTCAAATACAATATAAGGAGAAAAATTAAGGATAAGGTCATCTCCATTCACCCAAAAGTGAAAGGTAAGTGAAAAATCTAAGTTTTTACCCAAATTGGCCAATCAGAATTCATATACTTTCTAAAATTTAATTATATAGTGGAACAATGGACCCTTGTGTTTGCTTGGCTATTGTTACCACTTGAGCCATATCTCCAGCCCTACATTATAGGTTAATGAGAGCTGAAAAAAATATAAATATTATTTTATTTATTAAAGGCCTGGAATTATAATTGGCATAAGCCTTTATTAGGAAAGGGGAATATTTCAGTTCATATAACAAAGAAAGAGAGAAATCTGACTAACTTAACTGATGCTGGTAGAATTCCCTCTAAGTATAGAAGTTCCAAGAGAACAACGATTTTTGTGTGTGATATTTCTGTACTGGTGACACTTATATCAAAGACCAGATAAAGTTAGTGCTTAAATATTTTACTGAGTAAATGAGTATGCCCTCTTTGATTCTGCCTAACTTCTGTACACCTGAGTTTTCTATGCCCGAAGTGACACATGAACCTAAAAGCACATCTTTCCCAGTTTATAATCCCAATAGGAAGGCAATCTTCCTCCTATTTCCATCTAGAAAAGTTCCAGGTAATGGCTACTCAACCTTGTCCCAATAATTATGAGAAAAAAGAAAAATGACAAATATGCCTCTCCTGGCCTACTTTAGTAATATGCTTATCTATACGACCCTGAATGAAGATGAAACAATGTATCAAAAACTTAAACAGTGCGGGGGAGGAGGGGGAAACTTCAACAGTTCCTGTGTGGACATCAATCTTCATTTGATACCCTACTCCACAGCACACTAACACTACTTTTTCAACAGTGTCATATTAGATTGTGATCTTGTTAAGAATAAAATTGTTTTAACTAATACAAGAAAACTGCCCAAATTATATAAAACCATTGCCAAATGAAGATCAGAATTGTGTAACAAAAATAACAATTGACATAAGAAAAAGTAAATGAAGATATGAAAGAAGTCTGATAAAACTGTAAAATCAGAAGTACTTTTCCAGAACTTACCCCTAGATTTTAGATTGAAGGCTCAGAAAGTCAAACATTAATTTAATAACACCCTATCAATGCTATCCATCATATGTTATTATTGAAAAAAAATCACATCAGATACTACCAGCATTTAGTTTTTCTTTGTTCATTCCAATAAATAATATAATTAAAAGCTAAATTTCAGGAATTAAACAATGTCTATAATTTTATTTACTTTTATAGAAAAAAGTCCAATGTTTTTTCCCACTACTATGAAAGCCTATTCATCATTTAAACTAGATTCATAAGCTATTCTTTTTCAGAAAGAAACCCTGTGTACCCAAGAAGTATTTGCTAGTATTTTCACCATAAAATGAATACATGAGTAAGCACATATCTTTGGACATAATAATAGGGTAGTCTCCATGCAAGATTTGAAGGCTAATAATATAAACAATCTTAAATTAGTAATTGATAAAATATTAGTTTGATGTGAGAACACAAGGAACAATTAATGTTTGATGTCTAAGCGGAATATTTTTAAATTGAAAAATGTTAACTTCAGTACTCTGTTTAAAATTTAAAATAAAGCTTTCTTAACTTCATTTTTAGTTCTTTCATTGAAAGATGTGAGGGCTCAAAATGATCATTGGATCCTCTCTAGTTTTTAAGTGACAAAATATAATGACTCAGAGATACATCATAACTGCATGTAAAATTCTGAACCTATATGATTACAACTTTGTTACAGATTCCCAGTTTGCCACACTGTTGTTATACATGAACACATTCAATTAGAAACTCCATTGGTGGTCCATTACAAAGGGCAGAACAATGGATGCTACAACACAAAACAAGAAGTGATTTGTGTTATAACTTTCCGTGTCTTCTGTAAAGCAAGGCATACAGGAAAAAATGTCTACTCTGAGGTGTAAACTTTGAAAAAGAGTTGGTGTTCAAAACTCAGGTCTTCCTTTATTAACTATGATGCCTAGGGACAAAAATCTTTGAACTTAGGTTCTCTCATCTTACAAAGGTAATGATAATAACTGCTAAAAAGATGCTACAAAGTATGTTCTTCAAAACACCAACCACTAAGGTTTGCTTCTGAGCCCAGACCTTAAGTCTAATGGTAAAAAAACACATATACCGGCAGTAAAACTGCTGTATCCCACATGAGGGACATACTATTGAAGAACAGCAATTGAACCTCAAGCTTTAGTCCAGACTCTACAAAAAGTCTATTATATGAGCTCACTGCTATACTTCTGCAAACAATCTCATATCCTGATAATGTAGTCCACAGAGGACACCAAGATTGCATTCTGATAAATTCACTTTGAGGCTGAGTGAATTTTTAATAAGCAATTGGGACAACTGTAATAGGAATCTGTTTTCCTAGTACATTATATTCATAGATTTAAAAAATGCCATTCTAAATCCAGTGTACTTCTGTATACACCAAAAGAGATGAGATTTCAAGTATTTAATTTCAATCAACCAAGTCTATTAGTAAGAAAATATATTCTCCCCGTCGGAAGTTTCAAAGGGACACAATACACAATATTCTAGACATCTAGATTCATCCCAGTGAGGCTGATTTTGGACATCTCTCTGAAACATTAAATAAATAAATTTTAAGTCACAAAATTTGTGATAATCTGTTATACTCACAATAGGAAATGAATAAAAGGGCTACCACGGGCTTTCTGGACAAGGTTTCAAACTATCTAGCCATGACTCAGCCTGGACTGTTGTGAAGAACAGGGTTTCTCTCCTTCCTACCTACCTCCCACACAATACAGACAGCCTCACACATGAGCCTGGGACGTGATGCAGATGAATACTTGCATAGTGGTACTGGGAAAACTAACCACAGGCAGTAGTCCAGGCTAGAAGTAACACAGGTCATGTCTATCCATACTTTGTTACCTAGAACTCTGTCACTTGCCTCTATCTAAATATGAAAGAGTAGGAAAAGCTATCTAGTTTGGCACATGGAGAAGAGAAAATGGATAATGATAAATATCTCACATACCATAAAAAGAATGTAGAAAAAATTCAATAAAATTTGATTAAAGCACAAAGGCCACAAAAAGAAAACAAGGAACAGTAGCGCTCTAAAAGCTGTTGATGACACTCCTGAGGAAAACACTGCCCTAGCAAGTGCAAAGTCCTGAGGTCAATAGAAGAAGGAGGAGGAGGAGGAGGAGGGATGAGCAAAGGAGGGAGGAGGGAGGAAGGAAGAGGGAGAGAGGAAGGGAAGTAGGGAGGAACAGAGGGAGGAATGGAAGAAGGAAGAAGGGAAGGAGGGAGGAAGGGATGAAGGAAGGGATGAAGGGATGAAGGAAGGGAGGGAGGGAAAGAGGAAGGGAGGAAAGAATGGAACACAAAAGTGTTTTTTTTGTGATGTGTGAATCTTTCAAAGCAGTAGAGAACACCATATAAATTGTCAATTTTTTTTTTTTTTTTTGGTCAGTCATCGGGCTTGAATTCTGGGTCCTGGGCACTCTCGCTCAGCTCTTCAGCTCAAGGCTAGTGCTCTGCCACTTGAGCACCACTTCAGGTTTTCTGGTGGATAAGAGTCTTATAGACTTTCCTGCCCAGGCTGGCTTTGAACCGAGATCCTCAGATCTCAGCCTCCTGAGTTACTAGGATTACAGGTGTGAGCCACTGGCACCCGGCTAAATTGTCAACTTTATTAAGACATTATCTTTAAATTCTGCTTATTAAGTAATAGAACCATAGACAGATTTTATAATTTGCTTTTTTAAAATAATACCAATCTTTTGGCAGCTGAGTAAAGGTAAAAAGCTTGTACAAAAATTTCAAATAAGGCAAGAACCCATTGGGCATTTTAATATTATTTTCGTTGACAGAGAATGAAGAGCCAAAGTAACTTCAATTTGAGATTAACCCCACCATCTTGTGCGGAACTGCCCTCAAAATAACCCCGAAAAGAGAAAAACAGTTCTCGGAAAAACTGCAGGTCACCACTACCCTTTAGAAACAGAGTAATTACCCAAGTGTCCCAAGATCAGAAAAAGGGCAGTGCAGTCAGAGTGGACTCAAACCTCAGTACTAAGCAATTTTTAACCAATCATGTAACTGCTTGAGTGGAAATCCCCAAAACTTGCTGCTTGTGTGGAAATCCCCTGAACTTGTTTGTTCAATACTATAAAAGCTATGCTAATTTTGTGCTCAGGGCCTCTCAGCATCACCAGTTGTTTGCTGTGTGCCAGGAGGGCCGAGCTAGCTCACAATAAACACCTCACTGTTGATTACATCGATCTTGGTCTCTGGTGGTCTTCTTGGGGTCCTGAACTCAAGCATTTCACTGGGGGCTCATCCGGGATTCCCCTTATAAGCCCACCTAGACACCCAATCGAGAGGTGGAGGAAACCCAGCCGGTAAGTTAAGGCATTGCTGATAAGTAATTTTCTGTACTCTGGTTTGCCTGCAGGTTCTGGTTTGTGGTCGGCAGAGAGCCCTGGTGGGCACACTATCGGGCCATTGATGGGGTCTGTGGGAGATGTCCCCAGCCCCTGGAGGGACATGGAATCCCCTCACTTCTGGAGGGACATGGAATCCCCTCATTTTGATAAGGGGAAGCAGGTCACTCCCGCAGCTTGGCCTCTGGAGGAACGTGGAATACCCTCACGTGGAAGGCCAACATCTTTTGGTCTCTGGTTAGCAATTTACAACACACAGCATGTCTTTGTCTTAAGTTGTATCTTTGTGTTGAGTGTTCTGTTTGTCATTTGAGGTTTATCTTAGCCTTAGCCCTTGGCCGGGGGGGGGTGGGGGCGGGGGGGGCGGGGGTCTGAGTATGGAGGAGAATCTGCCAGTCTGAGGGAATGGCTGTTAGGGACTTATTTCCCTTGTCCCAAGATGACTGGGACTTCTCTTCCACCTTAGAAGGCCCCTGGGTCAATATTTGCAGGAATCTAAAAGTAAAATCCTCCTCTGGAGGTGAGTAGAGGGGTTGATGGGATTTGAGTCCCACTTGTAAATGTTGGTGAGATGTCACCCCATTCACTGAGATCTGATTGTTCTTTGTTCTATGTTTCCTGAGGTAGGGAAGTCTTAGGTGAGAGTGGCAGGCTCACTCCACAGTCCCTTTGGTTGTTGTCTTGTTTGGTTTTGTTTTACTGGTACCAGTTTTAAATATGGATGCTTGGTTTTTGTGTTTATTTGTGTTTTTGTTATTTATTTGAACAACTCTGGGGGAATAAAAGTTCCAGCTTCTGGCTGGGCTCGGTCACAGAGAAGGCTGTGTGCCTGGTTTTAACTTTTCAGCTAGTCCTGACAATGTAATAATTTGTAAAGTGCTCTTGTCTAAAATTGAATAAAAAACAGGCCAGTTTAGTTTCAGGAGACCTCCCCCCGCCCCAGCCTTCCCCCAACTCAAGGGATTCCAAAGACCACCTGGTAAAAGGCCTTGCTAAACAAGCAAGCCCTGGGAAAACGAAGCTCAACGAAGGTACTTAGTTCAAAAGAAATCTTGTCTTAAATCTTTAAAAATTTTTAAAAATGTATGTACAACTGATTTTAATTTTTACGTGCTTTAAGATTTGTGTGAGTGTGTTTTGTATGTGTTTGTGAACATGTTCAAGATAAAAATTGTCAGCATGCTGTTACAATTGGGTGAGTTTAAGTTTAAAATTCAAAAGGTTATGAGGTTTGACATTACCAAAAATTTTTAATTTTTCACATTGTTTTAAATGGCACATTAAGAATTATTTAACTTAAAAATTAGAAAATTTGGTATTTTAGAATACATAAGGCTGTTTACACTGTAAACAAGATATCTGGCTTAACAAAAAGGAGAAACAGAAGCCAACAGAAGACCTATCTTATGGAGTGAAGGGTGAACAGGCAGAAGTACGATTCAGCTGGCCATGGTGTAACAGGCTCTGGGAGGAGTCCGGGCATGGCGAAAGAGGGCAAACTGGCACAAATGCAGTTCCCCTAACCCTAAAGAATCAGATTAGGTGTGTGCCCGTTCCACAAGGGGGGGGGAGAGGGAGTGCGTAAGTGGCCCATCTTTATTCTATCCCTTTTCCCCTGATGAAAAGATGTTGGTAAAAATGAGTGATATGATCATCTGATTAGCATTGCTAAAACTGCCCCTTGGATGTGTTAAAATTAAAATTAAGAAGGCCTTAAAAAGAGGGTTAGAAAAGGTTTATATGTATAATGTGATTTGCTCTCAATGATATTGTGCAATTGGATATGTTTTTTAAGGCATAAAGGTGTTAAGTCTAGCTTCTTGGTACAGCGATGGTGATTGTCATTCTTGCAGGAAAAATTGTCATTTGAATTTAAAAGTTATAATGTCTACACATAGAAAACCAACAAGACCGCAATAAAGGCCAAGAAACTGCACCCAAACTGAGAATCCAAGAACCATAGGAAGAACCCAGTTTTTGCAGCCCCCAAGAAGGTAGATAACATGGCAGGAACTCCCAAATACCTCTCAGTCCTATCTCTTAACGTTAAGGGACTGAACTCTCCAATTAAGTGACATAGACTGTCTAGTTGGATTAAAAAACAAGACCCTTCTATCTGCTGCCTGCAGGAGTCACATCTTGCCCGTAAAAACAAACACATTTTTAATGTTAAAGGCTGGAACAAAATCTACCAAGCAAACGGCCCCCATAAACAGGCGGGAGTTGCAATCCTATTATCAGATAAAATAGACTTCAAATTAAAATTCGTGAGAAGAGATAAAGAAGGTCGCTACATACTAATTAAAGGATCTCTCCTTCAGGAGGGTATTACAATTCTAAATATCTATTCGCCAAACAACGGAGCAAGCAAATTTATCAAAGAAACACTACTTTCCCTCAAATCCCATATAGATCCAAAGACATTAATTGTTGGGGATTTTAACACACCACTCTCCTCACTAGATAGATCAACTCGGCAAAAACTCAACAGAGAAACCGCAGATCTAAACAGCTGCATAGATCAACTACACTTAACGGACATCTACCGAACATTTCACCCAGCAGCATCAGAATACAAGTTTTTCTCAGCAGCACATGGAACGTTTTCTAAAATAGACCACATTTTAGGCCACAAAGCAAACTTATCTAAATTCAGAAACACTGAAGTTATACCTTGCATTCTCTCTGACCACAAAGGAATAAAATTAGAACTCAACACCAAAAGCCACCAAAGAAAGTCCGGTATCACATGGAGGCTGAACAACACACTGCTGAATCATGAGTGGGTCATGGAAGAGATTAGAAAGGAAATTCAAATGTTCATGCTATTCAACAAAAATGAACACACAAATTACCAGCTCCTCTGGGACACAGCAAAGGCAGTACTCAGAGGCAAGTTTATACCTCTGAACTCCTACATCAACAAATTGGAGAGATCTGAAACTAACAATTTAATGACACATCTAAACCTCCTTGAAAAAGAGCAGCAAGATAAGCCCCAATCCAGTAGACGGCAAGAAATAATCAAAATTAAATCAGAATTAAATGAATTAGAATCCAAAAAAACTATAGAAAGAATCAACAAAACAAAGAGTTGGTTCTTCGAAAAACTTAACAAAATTGACAGACCCTTAGCAAATCTTATCAGAAAAAGAAGAGAACACACCCAAATTAATAAACTCAGAGATGAGAATGGAAACATCACCACGGAAACAACCAAGATTCAGAAAATTATAAGGGAATACTTCTCAAAACTTTATGCTAATAAGTTTGAGAACTTGACAGAAATGGACCTCTTCCTAGCAAATATTGACATGCCAAAACTAAACCAAGATGAGTTAAACTATCTTAACAGGCCCATATCAAGCATTGAAATAGAAACAGCAATAAAAGACCTCCCAGCTAAGAAAAGTCCAGGAGCAGATGGTTTTACAGCGGAATTTTACAAGGCCTTCAAAGCAGAGCTCACACCAATTCTCCTCCAACTCTTCAATGAAATTGAAAGAGAAAGCTCACTACCGAACACATTCTATGAAGCCATCATAACCCTCATCCCAAAACCAGGCAGGGACTCATCAAAGAAAGAGAACTATAGACCCATTTCTTTGATGAACATTGATGCAAAACTTCTCAACAAAATTTTGGCCAACCGCCTTCAACAATTCATCCAAAAAATCATACACCACAATCAAACAGGATTCATTTCAGGGATGCAAAGCTGGTTCAATATAGGCAAATCAATTAATATTATTCATCACATCAACAGGAGCAAGAATAAGAACCACATGGTTATCTCAATAGACGCAGAAAAAGCATTCGACAAGATCCAACACCCCTTTATGATGAAGGTTTTGGAAAAATTAGGAATCCATGGAACATTCCTCAATATAATAAAGGCTGTATATGACAAACCTACAGCCAGCATTATACTCAATGGTGAAAAACTAAAGCCATTTCCTCTTAACTCAGGAACAAGACAAGGATGCCCACTCTCTCCACTTCTCTTCAATCTAATATTAGAATGCCTAGCTACAGCAATAAGACAAGATGCAGACATAAAGGGGATCCAAATAGGGAAAGAAGAAATAAAACTCTCCCTCTTTGCAGATGACATGATCTTGTACTTAAAGAATCCCATAGACTCCACTCCCAAATTACTCAAGCTGATTCAAAACTTTGGCAAAATAGCAGGTTATAAAATTAACAGCCAAAAATCAATGGCTTTTCTGTATGCCAACAATGAGAAAAGTGTGGCTGAATTTAGGAAAGCAACTCCATTTGTAATAGCCCCACAAAAAATAAAATACCTAGGAATTAACTAAAGAAGTGAAGGACCTCTATGATGAAAACTTTAAAATCTTGAAAAAGGAAATCAACACAGAACTTAAAAAATGGCAAAACCTCCCATGCTCCTGGATTGGAAAGATTAACATCGTGAAAATGGCAATACTTCCCAAGGCTATCTACAAATTCAACGCAATACCTATCAAAATTCCACCCTCATTCTTCAAGGAAATAGAAGAGGCAATCCAAAAATTCATATGGAACAATAAAAGACCCCGAATAGCAAAAACGCTCCTCAACGGAAAGAACACTGCTGGAGGAATATCAATACCAAATTTCAAACTCTACTATAAAGCCATAGTAATCAAAACAGCTTGGTATTGGCATAAGAACAGACCTCAGGACCAATGGAATAGAATTGAAAACCCAGAAATGAACCTACAGACCTATAGCCATCTAATCTTCGATAAGGGAGCTAAAACAATAGAATGGAAGACAGACAGCCTCTTCAGTAAATGGTGCTGGCAAAACTGGTTAACTACATGTAGAAAACTAAAGCTAGATCCTTATATATCACCCTGCACCAGAATCAACTCCAAATGGATCAAAGACCTTGAACTCAAAGCAGACACTTTGAAAACATTACAGGATGGAATAGGAGAAACCCTAGGTCTCCTTGGCTCAGGCCGAAATTTTCTGAATAGAGACCCGGAAACACAACAAATCAAAGAAAGGTTGGACAAATGGGATTGTATAAGGTTGCAGAGCTTCTGCAGGGCAAATGACATAGCTAGCAAGATCAATAGAAAGCCCACGGATTGAGAGAAGATCTTTACTAGCCATACAACGGACACGGGTCTCATATCTAAAATATACTTGGAACTCAAAAAATTAAACCACCCAACAACAAATCCTCAAAGAAACAACTGCCCAATAAGTAAGTGGGCGAAAGACTTAGAAGCTTCTCTGAAGAAGAAAGAAGGATGGCCAATAGACACATGAAGAAATGTTCAACATCCCTAGCCATAAAAGAAATGCAAATCAAAACAACATTGAGATATCACCTCACTCCAGTTAGAACAGCAAAAATCAAGAACTCTAACAACAACAGATGCTGGAGGGGATGTGGACAGAAAGGAACCTTACTTCATTGTTGGTGGGAATGTAAACTTGTTCAACCACTTTGGAAAGCAGTATGGAGGTTCCTCAAAAGACTTCACATAGAACTCCCCTATGACCCAGCAATCCCACTTTTGGGCATTTACCCAAATGATCACAAACAAGACCACACTAAAGCTACCAGCACAACTATGTTTATTGCAGCATTATTTACCATAGCTAAGATATGGAACCAACCCAGATGCCCCTCAGTAGATGAATGGATCAAGAAAATGAGGTATATATACACAATGGAATTCTATGCCTCCATCAGAAAGAATGACATTTCCCCATTTGTTAGGAACTGGAAAGGCTTGGAAAAAATTATATTAAGTGAAGTAAGCCAGGCCCAAAGAAACATAGGTCCCATGGTTTCCCTTATTTGCAATATCTAGTATAGGTATGAGTCAAGCAGAAAAAGTCAGATAATGTGATGTTAGGAAAATGAACCCTCAAATATGTATTTTAATGTTTTTGTTGCTTTCATGCATGTGTTTCTAAAGCATTTATAAGATTATTTCTTTGTTGCTTTGTATGTCCCTCCCCCACAGTGTAACCCCCGCTTTCACTATATTTGATGTCAGTATAACATGTGGAGGAGATGGGGACAAACAAGTCGTTTAAGGATTCAGGTGGACCTGTTGCAACAGTGAGAAGTACAAAATGTCATGTCAAAACCAGCTTTACAATGTCGGTGCGGGGGGGGGGGGGGGGGGGGGGGGGTTGGGGGGGTATGATTGGGTGGGGGGGAGGGGGGCAGCTGGGAAGGGAGGTGAAGGGTAAACAAAGGAGGAGGCTGCAATGCTTGGTAAGAAATGTATGCATTATCCTGGCCATGTAATTGTAACCCCTCTGTACAGTATGTTCTCAAATAAAATAAAATAAAATTTAAAATAAATAAATAAATAAACTGGAAGCAGGACGTGGTGGCTCATGATTTACTTGGAAGGTATAGGTGAAAGAATAGCAAATTTGAGGCTAATCTGGGACTCTAACTCTAAAATCCAAAATCTCCCCCATGGTATAACCCCTGCTTTCACTGTATTTGATGTTGGTATAACTTGTGGAGGGGAAGGGAAAAAACAAATCGTTTAAATAGGAATACAGTTGGACCCATTGCAACAACGAGATGTACAAGTCATTATGTCGAAAAAAATGAACTTTACAACTTTGGTGAGGGCTGGGAAGGGCAGAAGATTCAGTAGGGGGGGACGGTGGGGGGCGGGGGAGGGGGGGAAGAATAGGAAGGGATGGGAAGGGGAAACAAAGGAGGCTACAATGCTTGATAAGAAATGTACTCATTATCTTGCCCATGTAATTGTAACCCCTCTGTACAGTATTTTAACAATATAAATAAATAAATAAATATCCAAAATCTTCAATCCTAAAAAAAATAAATAAATAAAAAATAAAAGTTTTAATGTGTATCTGTTTTAAAACAAGCAGCCAAGAGGCAATGAGTAACACCTAGCCTCGAGAGTTCAAGGAATTTTTCAAAATGCAACTAAAAATTAAAGTATAGAATATTAAAACAGAGGTTAATAGGAGGCTTAAAAATTAGGAATGGATTTATGTTTATAAAGTTTAAAAGTAAAACTGTTCTAAACATTTGCCTCAAAGTGCAAAAAGGAAAAAATTAAGATTATCAAAATAATTGCTTAATTCCTATTTTAGTTTGATCTTATAGTTTTTTGTTTGTTTTTGTAACAGTTCCCAGCAGGCCCCCAAAAGGAGTGAAGATTCTTGTTTGTCAGATGTAACTCTGGCTTTTAATAAGTTGCAGGTAAGAGCATGCTTAAAAGCTACTTCTATGTTGACCACCTTGTTGCTTTTAATTGGAGTAAATGGCCTTTTATGAGACTCATTGATCTGCAAATTGGTTCAAAGCCACCCCGGGCAGAAAAAGGTCCCTGTGAGACTGTCACCTCTACTCAGCCAGCAGAAGGCTGAAAGAGTAAGCAGAGTTGCTTTAGGACTCAAAGTAGCAGAGTGCTAGCCTTGCTCTGTAGAGCTGAGGGACAGCACACAGGCCCCAAGTTCAAGTCCAGCAGCCAACTAGAGAAATGCCAATGAGGCATGTATCCCAGTGTGAAGACACTCCTGGGATGAAAGCAATGGAGGAGCAACCAGCAGCAGTAAGCCACTGCTTGGATGGCAGAAATAATGTCAGATCCTAGAGTCATTTGTGCATGGCCCTTCAAAACTTGCTCAGAGCAGGAGGTCATGGGAAGATAGGTTGTAAGCATGCCTAATGTCCATGACCATCTACCTTGTAAGGGACAGGAACTTGTCAGCCATCTGTGATAGTACTAAGGTTGTAAAATGTGGAAGATAGTTTAAATCCCAACCCCTGTATGTTCCAAAAGCTCTAACTGGCAGTAACTTTTGAGCTGACACCAGCTACATGAAATTCATCTGCCCAGGAAAAAAAGTTTATAAACCTGAGAGTATGTTTCTATTGATATCTGTCTGACCTGCATAGGTAACTAAGGCATTGTTAGGATCACAGAGTTGTTAAAACTATCTTCTTAGTACTACTGAATTAAATAATTATGACCTCAGAAATCACTGAGGGTTGTTTCAGTCCATCCTCATGGGTTCCGATTTGTTCTTACTCTACCCACCTTACATTTATCTTCCCTTCTCGGCTGTCTACCTGCATCATCAGCTCCATTACCAAGTAGCATATAAGAGGCTTTCAGAGACTATTAACTATTGCATCTGATCAAGTCTTTATAACAGACAACAGATAGTCTTCTTGTGAGCTTACTGCTCTAAGGCCTTAACTGACACAAATGTAATTGTAATTTTAATTTTATAATCATTGCTAAATGGATTCAATAATGATTCTCTAATACATTATCATATTGAGTTTGTATGCCACCATTTAAAAATTCATCAACATCTAAAAGTGCCAGCTTGTCTACTTTGGTAGACAAAATTCTAAAGTAAACCCTTATGACCCACACTGTTTTATGATCCCCTATATTACAGATTTGGTTTACAATGTAATATATAGCATTTTACTAATCTAACTTACTGGCAAACATCTGTGGACATAAAGTTCCTAAAAAGTTAACCAAGTTATTCAAAAGGGAGATTATTCTGGGGCTTGATCTAATCAAGTGAGAATCTTAATTAAAAGAACTATACTGTCTGTGAAGCCATCCTTTAGGAAGAAAGCCAACAGTTATGCTGAGAACTATATGCAGAGAAGGCTAGCATCTAAGACTGGCATTAAGAAATGAGAGCAACCTTTTTATTGCATATATGTTTATCTGAATTAGGGAAGGGAAAGAGAACAAAATGGTGACATAAAGGGCAAAAGGCAAATCAATGATACTCAGTGATACAAGACAACATGTTGGAAATGAATTTAACAACTTGGAGGGAGGGATGTGGGAGAAAAACGAAGGACGAGTAACAACGTTCTACAAATATAACTGTAACCTCTCTGTACATCACTTAGAGAATAAAATTTAAAAAAGAAAACACTTAAGACAAACCTGTAACTATGAGGAACTGAATTCTGCAACAAGCCCTGAGATCCAAATTAGAATGCAAACCTTAATACTTAGAAGCCAAACCTTAATACTCAGGAGAATTTCCCTGTACCATGCCAACTTTTAAGAAACAGAAACTAAGAGCTAAGAAGTAATTTTTATTATGTATCAATGCCACTCTTTTATTTTGGTTTTGTTTTGTTTATGCTGATATGGGGACTTGCCCTCTCACAACATTTTTGCTAATAGCTAGTGCAAGACCACCAATGTGGCATCTTGATTGTGAACTGGAGAAAAGAGTCTTGAGGACTTTCCTGCCTGAGCTGGCTTCAAATGGAGAACCCCAGAGCCTGGGGAATCATTAGGATCTCAGGCAAGAGGCACCACCAGCACCCTGAATATTTTTTTGTATTTTTTTTATTTTTAATTTTACTGTAAAGATGTTGTACAGAGGGGTTACATTTACATGAATAAGGTACATTTCTTGTCCAGCACTGTTACTCTCTCCTTTGTTGTTTACCCACTATCCCTTCCCTCCCCCACCTGCATCACTCCTCCCCCCCCCCAATCCCCGCAAGTTGTAAAGTTCATTTCCAACATAGTGTCTTGTATCACTGTTGCAAATATATTTATTTTTTGATAGTACTGGGGGTTGAAATCAGGGTCTTATGTTTGCAAGGCAGATAACCTACCTCCTGAATGATCACCTTTTCTGTCTGTTATTTTCCATCCTGGGCTGCAGCAATGCTCAAACTTGTGCTTGCCTGAGTTGATGGAGATGACAGGCATCTGCCACCACATCCAGCCTCATGCTTACTCTCTAGCTAGTATAACAGGCACATACATCTGTATCACCACTGTTAGCTGGGATGAAGTATGGAGAACTATGCCTGGATTGGCCTAGAACCAAATCCCTGAATCTTTGTCTACCAAGTAGCTACAATTACAGGACTGAACCTCCATCGCTGTCCTCTTTCTTAATGCTTATAGTAAACTATATATCTTAAACAGGTAGAGATGAGTATGATAAAAACATTTTACTTGTTAGACCACTTTCTGAGAAGATAATTTTAGAACAAGGCATTTTATATGTAATGTACAAACATTACAGAAAAAAATGAGAAATCTCTACTTCATGAACTGATTGAGCAGTAATCCCATCATGTCCAAGCATATAAGAAATAAAATATTATCTCCAAAATCTCTGAAAATAGTTGTATTATTACAATGCTGTTAATACATTGCTATTCCTCCTGCTATTTTTACATTCCTATTTTATGTATAAAGGCTAATTTTAAAAAGGTCATCTCTATTTCTTAATGGTTTTAATAATCTGCCAAGGAACTAAAAGTTATTCATATCTGCTTACATTTCATAAACAGACTCAAAGCAGAGTCTATAAGAAATTCAACTAACATTAATAATTCTAAACAAAAGGATACTTAGAACATATAATCAAACGTCAGATTTCTATAAAATCTATAGACAGAAGATTATATGTGGTTATGAACTACTACAAACACAGAAAGAGTTATATGATTCACAAAAATGTTGTAGCAACAGGAATTTGGTTTGAGAACTTGGAACTAAGACATAAGGTGAAGGTTACCATTAACTGCCTAACAATTTTCATTTAAAACTGCACTGTTACCTAACCAAGGAAAAGTCTTACATAACACTGAAAATTACCTTTTCAAACCTTGCATCTTTCATATCAATAGTGTGTGTTCCCTTAATCTCTGCTAAAATTTTAAATGGTTTAACCATGTTTCATTGTTTTCTAAGACAAATGATGTATTCCTCACATTACCTATTTAGAATTGTATTAAAAAGTAAAAGAGGCCATCAGTCCTTGATATAATCAATATAGCTTACAGTGTGCTAACAGCTCTAAATCTCAGCAATTAAAAAAGCTACACTTTTCCATCATGGGTTGGCAAGGAAACTGTTCATCTTACTCACTCAGCATGCCAAGGTGATAAACCACCCTGGATCTCAAACATTCTGAGTCACTGTAACAGAGACAAAAGAGCATGACAAGGAATATAAAGACGTTTCAAATGTTGATCTAGAAGTGACACACAAGGCATTTGCTCACATGTTTCTACATCCAGCATGTGGCTACTCCAAAAGAATAGGAAATTACAATTCTACATGCTATTGTCTACTCAGTAAACATTGTATAGAAAATTCAGCTATACAATTTGTGAGTGTGAACAAGAGGAAAAACTGTGAATGAATGAAGGGAGGCATTGCTCAAAAGAAATGTACCTTATTACCTGGCTTATGAAACAGTAACCTGTCTGTATATCATCTTTGTAATAAAAAATTAAAATTCATACATTAAAACTTATTGTAATGGTAACCAAGTCGTGAATGTAGAGCCTTCATGAATGGGATTAATGCTCCTATTTTCACAATAGATCCAGGTAAGCTTATTCATCTCTTCTACATATGACTTTCAGGCTGATTTTGCTAAAAGTTACTGACTCTTCACTTACACTTATCAGCGGGTAGGTAAAAGATTGGCATCTCTACCTTCATTTTGTATCTGGCTCTTATGACCTAAAAACTTTGGGTCACATTTCTGTTTAATGCTGCAGGGGACATGTTAACCATTTAAGTAGCATCTAAAGGGAGCAATCCACCTCTTTAAGGATGAAAACATGGGTATGAATTAACTATGGTATTTTCATTACTGTTAGGAATACCATAATCAACGTATTATTTACCATCAGCTTTTAAAACATAGTTCCAGCCCTGGAATGGCAGATGTAAGTCTTGCAGGCAGATCACCCCACAATCAGCCTACAAGGCTTAGAAATAATGATCTCACCAGGGGAACCAAATTACCTGTTCAAGCAACCAGTGACAACTTCCCTGGAGTTCTGCATAACCAGTCCTGAAAAAATGGTCACAAAGACCAAGGGTACCCAAGATTTCTTGACTATCATACTTCTTGCCTCAGTTTCCTGAAAACAAGGCTTAAGATACTTGATCCCTCTTGGCTATTAATTCCTTTCCTGCTCTTCACCAAATGGAAGTTACATTTTTTCCATTTCTTTTCTGGAGAAACAAACTGTTTCTGAGAAACAAAATGGTGGCCAGTAGAACTACTAATCTGTCTTGGGACACCAAAACACTTCCCATGTGCAGAGAGGGTTAAACTCACCATCTATGAGAATGTAGGACTCACCAGACACCAAAGCTGTTAATACCTTGTCCTTGGAAAAGCCCTCTGGACTGAGAAGAATGAATTTCTGTTATTTAGAAACATGGTTTATATTAGCTTGTCGTAGCAGCCCCAGTGGCCTAAGACACTACCACATGCAAAAAAAGAAAGCTAAGTAGTTTGTGACCAGCCCTAGAAGCACTTCATTCATTCTCAAGGTTAATTTAACCAACTCTTCCCCAATTTCTAGTCCTTATTCTACTTTCTCAGTCACCTGACTATATCAGTACTCCTTTTTGTTTTAATTTCTGTAACTACTACCTGCTTAATTCTCCCATTTATAACAAAATTGCTTGATAAAATAGGTTGACTACTCTTCCTCACAGCCCATTCACTTATTAACTGCCTATACAGTATTCTAGTTTCCTTTACAATAAAACCATGCTTGCTAAATTCAAAGTACTTTGAACAAAGTTTTTGTTTATTAACCTCTCCCCAACAGTACTGGGATTTGCACACAGAGCTGGTGGGATCTGAACACACTTGCTGGGCTGGTCCTCTGTCACTTGATGCCTCTACCCTAATTATTTTCCTGGTCATTTTGGAAATGGAGGCTCAGATTATTCTTTCTGGACTGACTTTAAACCTCAGTCCTCTAGATGTCATCCCCAAGTAGCTAAGATTGAGGCACCACGCCACTGGCACCCGGCTTCTGTACAGTTTTTATTTAGCCTCTTAGCAGTCATCATTTGTAACTTCCAACCTCCCCTTGAATCACTCTGCTCATATATCCAAAATTACTATGTTTCTTTCTAGTTATAGCACTGCAGTCTTGGTATCGTTTTGCAAGTATACCAGCTATAGGACATCAAAACATCAGTATCATTTGAGGAGTGTGTATAACAACTTCAACTTCCACTCCCATGTATGCTTATTTCTAAGTTCATTTTATCTTCAGCCCACATCATAACTTCACATCCACTGTACTGCCTCAAACATCTCAATTGTGACTTCAAAAGACATTTCACACATTCTAAAAAGTGAATATATTATCTTTTTTCCAAACCTCCTCCTTCAATTTTCTAGTTCAAAAGATAGAATTTTTTTCCAACTTTAATAATATCTTTAGAATTTTTCTTTTAACAACAAAAACAAAAAGGCATCACCTTGGCCCCCTTTTCCCTTATCCCACACACCCTTTACTGCCTAGTCTGACTGCAAAACAACTGTGACACCCACCTAGCTTCCTTTATTTTCACTATCACAATCATTAACTTTTACCTTGACTTTTACAACCACTTCTTGAGCAAACTGGTCTTCTTTCTCTAGTCTTGCATCCCCATCAAAGCTGTTCTCCACAGCATAACCAGGGCAGTCCTTCTGAGCATAACTGCATTTTGTCACCTCCCTTTAATTCTGCTCACAGGTACCAGCATCAAGTCTATATTCTTTAACAAGGTCTAAGAAGTTCTCTAAGACTTAACCCATAGCTTCCAATCTAGCTTCAACCTATTACTCAACATCCACACCAAGTGGCCTCATTCAACTACTTCAAGTTCTTTGAATTTGCTTTTTCATTTTTGGTCTTTATCAATGTTGTTTTCCTCTACCTGGTGCACACTCTCTCTTTATTAGCCTATTTTCTTTGGGTATCATCTTCAGCTTAGCCCCACATGGCTACCATAATACCCCCACTTACACATTTTTCACACTATTAATTCCTCTTCTAGCTGAACCTTCACTAGACTGACTGTACAGTAGCTGTCTTCTTAGTCATTTCAAATTCTGCTATTGCCTAATATTCACCAATAAACATTTACATATGAGCCATATTTTAGGGAAATCTATTTTTACTTTTTTTAAATATACTTTTTATTGCTTAAATAGTATTGTTATTTAAAATCATCTAAAGGTATATGATATGAAAAACATACAAGACAAGAAATTCAGAGCCAGAAAATCAATCATGAAACTAAAAGGAGTATCTGCTATGGGGTTTCAAATATTGTAAATGCCCAGAGAGCAAACATAAGACATTCCCATATGTTCAAAGTTCATATTTTAGTAGCAATCCAGGAAGACACAGCTCACTGACACTATGCCTTCTGTGTCATGATGGAACCATCTGAAAATGAAAAAACAAAATGATGGTATTCTATTTAGAGGACTAGCCCCAAATCATAAAAGAAATAGAGAAAATAGAAATACAAACATTCTCCACCTCCATACCTTTATAGATTGTAAATTTTTTTCTATTTATACATTTACACAAGTGTTCTTTGAATGCAAAGGATATACCTTATAACTTCCCTAAGTTTTCTTAACCATCGTTGAGTTATTATGGCCTATGCAACTATGAAGTGCTTTGAAAACTACAGTAATATGCAAAAGTAGCTTACTGTTTTGAATTGTGGCTTTGCAAATAGGTATCTGAAACAAGCAAATCCAATGTGTAAATTTAACTGCTACTTGATAATTAAATGAAGTTAAATAGCTCTTCCACATTAGTTTTGAGTATTCCCTAAGGATCATATAATAATTGTTATTTAGATTTATTTATGTTAAGAACCCTGATCAAAGCAGAACTGTTACCATGAGTCAACACATAAGGTATAAAATTAACTTTAATGTATAAACTACCATAAATCATTTCACTTCCATACTTCACATAACTTTAAATTATAGGAAAGACCTAAGCAAATGTTTACTCTAGAAATTCTTAAATCCTCTTAGTATCTCATAAAAAATTAGATACACCAGAAAAAAATGCATTATAGTCATACATGAAAAATGAATGTAATTTTGGAGAACCAATAACAAATATTTTCTTCAGAAATACTTCCTTCAGAAATACTCTTGATGGATTGCTCTTAGTCAATTCTCACTTTACAATGCAAGAAAAGCTGATGTCCCAAAAAATGTGATTTGCTCAGAGTTTATATTCAAGGAATTAGCAACCATACTTTTCTATAGCTTTTCACACTTTGTAAGTTAGGCTTCACTTCACCTTCAAAATAACCATTTGTAAATACTATAAAGTGATGTGAGGGACATGCCATGAAAGCCTTTCAGAGAGACAGCAATGGCAAGTACTAGAGAAAAAACAAACAAGAAAACCACCTATTAACTAAGGAGGGGGTAACAATGGCTCTATAGAAAGTGTACTCATTACTTATCTCATGTAACTGTAACCCCTTTGTACAGTATCTTTACAATAAAAACATATTTATATATTAAACAAAAAGAAAACCACCTAGTAGTTAAGGCATGGGGAAGTCAAAGGGGGAGCTTTTCAAGAACCAACACAGTACCAGAATTTGCCAAAAAGGAAAATTGTTTCACAAATTTTAAAAAAAAAATGAAAATGCTTACCTAATGCTATATTTACTCATAAACTGTCAAATTAATTTTCTATTAAAAAAAATTAAGACAATGACAACAAACCCTACATCCTGAGAATCCATTCACCAATACCAGAACAAAATCTGAAAAGTAGGAAAGAAGGTGGATAAATGAGCAAAAATTAATCAATGGGTAGGTACAATGTTAGAAATGACTTGGGATACTGGGTTACATAAGAAAAAAAGGCAGCAACTCAAAAGGAACTTGGCAAGACAGAGTGTACTTCTGTAAAAAGGTATGCTACCAACAGGAAAACAAGTATGCAAACACTGAGCAGGCAGTCTGTCTGTCCAGGTTTTATCACACAAGCACTGGGCAGGCAGTCCATCTTCCTGCTTTTGTCCCTAAAGCATTACTGCCCTTCTTTTTAATTGCTCAGAACAAGCATTAACAATTTTGCATGATTAGCTAGTTTAAAAGGGGTTTGAAGTTCATTTGAGCAATCAAAAACAAGACACCCAGCCATGAGAAAAACAATTCTGACTCTGCTGGCACTCCATCATTTAAGTAATGCCTATAGTCCAGGAACAAAAATTCTCACACTAAATTCTGCACTAAACCCTTTATATTTGCACCACTTATTGATGATGTTTTATCTTCTAGGCACTGCACTGAACTCTTTAGATTTACACAATAATTGCTGGTAGTTCATAGACTTACCTGAATGTTTATTCGTGTACATTTACATATACTCAGGAGGCTGAGATCTGAGAATCACTGTGCAAAGCCAGCCCAGACAAAAAGTTGGTGAGGCTCTTATCTCTAATAAACTACTCAGACCTTTGGTGAGGACACAGAGCCCATTTATAAAGTACTTTATCCTTGCCATCTAATCGCTTCCCAACAGCTCCACCACCAATCATGACACACAGAAGTATGCCAAAAGAAACTGAAGCATGTTTCATTAGGAAAAACACTGCACTACTTTCTTAGGAAATATTTGGGTGTCACAATTTTCCATGTTGAAAATTCATTACCTACATAGCATAGACTAATAACTAAGCACATTATTTTACAAAGAGGATAAATTATTTTAACAGGTGCTTTTGAAGACTGGCAAATTCCGTAAGTCACATGGAAATCATTACAGAATTTAAGATCATTTTTTCCATTATCAGAAGAGGTCATTATAAATTACAATGATTCTAAGTGACTATTTTTAGGTGGTATTAATGAGGTAAGAAATTGAAAAACTGCCAAAATAAAGCAAAATGACAAGGTATGAAAATAATTACTACTACAAAGCCACAGTCTTCCACAAACTTGTATCACTCAATATGAGTTTTTGAAAATTCACTTTTAATGACTACACTCATTGTAATTAAGGGAAGCAACTATTTTAAAATCTTTAATCTTTTTTGCCTATTCAACTAATATTTTTTAAATATCTTGCATAAAAATATTTGGGGGGATGTACAGAGGGGTTGCAGTTACATAAGGGAATGAGTTCAATTCTTGTTGAACATTGTTACTCCCTTCCTCATTTTCTCCCACAATCCCTCACTCCCAATCCCTCCCCCACAAGGTGTAAAGTTCATTTCAACATAGTATCTTATGAGTATCACTGTTGCATTGGTTCACCCCTTTGTCCAACAAATGCTACAGCAACACATTTAATTGTACCAAATTACCAACTGTGTTTGCATATTAAAATAATCTGACAATTGGATATAAGATTAAAGATTGGAATGACCATGATTTTCTTCCAAGGAGATAAAACACTGGGATTTCCACAAAGTTCCTTGTCATTTTTTTACTGCCCTCTACCAACTCACCAAAAAAAAAAAAAAAAAAACGGCTATTTCTTAACCTCCTACCTTTTTAATGTACAACTATGAAACATAAAACACTTGGAATAAATATGGCACAAGGAGCTAGAAAGCACACTTTTAATTTATATTTGTAAATTCAAATTTACAGTAGTGCATTTCTAAATCCCTTTTTAGACTTCACCAAGCTTTTTTGTGACCCATTTGTATGGTTAAATTGGAAGAAAAAGAACACAAAGCAAAACAAAAAAACTGGAAGTTTTTAACACTAGGCATAGTTGTGTTTAAGAGAAAGAGAATGCTCATGTAAGGCTTTTCCACTCTTCATCCAGCTGTTAAAAAAAAAATTCCACTTATACCTTGAACTTGAGTCCAATTATGAGCCACCTGTAGTTGTATCATTTCACCAGGAAAAAAAATCTTCAACTATATAAACACAGTACTCTTCTTTACTCATATTCCCAAATTTTTCTCAAGTTCCCACATAAGCTATCCACAGCAAGTATCTGTAACTAATCCTAAAACTCCTTTAAATAAGGGTTAATTCAAATCTCACCTTCCCCAGAATTTAATGGTGAGCTAAGATCGAAATCAAGTGGCCCGAACTTTGCAAATAAACTTGAAGAATGGAAGGGTTTAGGTGCAGTGAGCCTTACTAGATGCTAAATCACCAGCCAGCCTATAGATTTTCCGTGGAAACCAGTATGGCTGTGAGCTCCGACACCTGCATATCCCTTAAAAATATCCTTATATTGCAGTAATGCTAAAAGTGGCAGATCATTCTGGCCAGGAGCAAGTCCTGTGAAATGACAATTCCACAGTTTCATAACTTTTGCGGACAGTTGGAGGAAACTGCTGCTGCTACTGAAACTATTTGGTTGACACAATCCTATCATCATTTGAAAATTATGGACCCAACTTTCTGCAAAAGAACTGCCTAAGGTTCGAATGATATCCATCAAACCTACTTTCCATTTTTTAAATCAAAAAAAAAAAAAAGCAGATAAACATCACCATTGGCACATCAAATTTAGCATAGAAAACAAAAGCAGATTTAAAGGGTTTAATTAAGAATGCAGAATAACTCTGACAAGACAGCACAACAACATATAAGAGACAACTAGTTTGTTGTTGGTTGTTTGTGCGGTGGAATAAATACTTCTATCAGCTATTTCCCCACCCACCACCCTTTCAGTGACACAGGTGGGTAAAGCTGGGCCGCAGCTGGGCTTCGGTCAGACAAGCGCGCCTGCCCTGCAGGTGTTATTAAGGAAAAGCTTCCTGTTTCAGAGTAAGGACCCTGCTCCCCCACATCCAGACAGGAGGCGAGCCCCCCTCCCCAACCCACCCCCTCCAACCCGTCCCACCACCGCCCAAAAGCGCCAGCCCACGCCCAAGGCCTCCACAGCCCAAGCCCCGTTGCCTAGCAACGCGTTGGCGTTGCCTAGCAACGCGGCCTGGCCCGCGGGGGGGGGGGGGGGGGCGGTAAGAAGAAACCAACGCAATTCACTCTCACCTCCTTTTTCTTCTGTCCTCCCCCGAGCTGGATGCACAGCAGCAGCAGCAGGAGGAGGAAGGGAAAGCTCCCGGTGGGCAGGTAACGCAGCCGCCGCCCCGCCTGTCTCCGGCGTGAAGGAGCGGCCCGGGCACCCATCGCCGCAGGGCTGTGTCTCCTCCACGCGCGGTAGCCGTGCGCGCCCAGCTCCTACCGCGCCCCACACTGGCCAGGCCAGGCCAGCTGCCAGGAGTCTCCTGGTTGGGCCCTCGGGGTTGGCAGCCAGCGGCTTCGCCCGGGAGCTGGGTGGAAGCCGAGGACGCGGAGGAGGAGACTGGCAGCGCATCCGGTTCACCGGGAGAAGGACCTGGGAAGGCGCGGGATGGGGCAGGAAGTGGGCGTGGCGAGCGCGGGTCCGGGCGCGCCGCGCGGGGCCCTCGTCAGGACCGTTCCGTGCGACCCTTGCTGGGGGTTCCTGGAGCCAAGAACAGGTGCTGCACCTGCACACAGCGCACAGCTGACCGTCTCTGGCTGATGGAGGAGGACTTCGAAGAATAACAACTTCCCCTGACCCCCAACCACAGCGGACTGTCTTCTTGGCTACTAAAGAATAACCACTGCCCCCCGCCCCCAGCCCAGGCAATCTGCATTAGCTTTGAGCCCTATTTAGGGACACAGAGGGGCCTCCCACCGAACCGTCTGAAGCATTCAACATATTGTATAACCCTGAGGATCCATAGAAGCCGCACCACAGCTTTATAGTGTTTTCCCCAACCCACAGCCAATGGGCCTAAAATGCCCATCTGGCCTCTATTCATTTCCTGTTCATCTTGTGCCAATGTACAGAAGATTTCTCTAGCTGCTTGAAATACAAGAGTGAATAAGACCTAATAGGGTTGTTTTCAAACATAGCTGTAGTTCGTTAAACTTTTGATGTGAGCTAGTTATTTTAATGCACATTGTGTACCCATTTTATACCTCTGTGTAAAGTTTTCTTCACTTATTCAGGAACACTTTCAATAATCTAGTGGAACCCATAGACCGGGACTTTACATAGGTTTATTTTTAATACATTTTATTATTTATTATATTTAATATTATTTAATACATGAGATTAAATAATAAGATTCATGGGGAGTTATAAAATATTATGAAAATTAAAACTTACCTGTTGGTCAACAAATAATTTGTACTAGGGCAGCAGTTAGAGGTGAGAAACAAGGTGTCATTCACTGTGATTAAAATTGACAAAGAAGCACAGAACTGAGAGCTATTCTTCACAGTAGCATGGAGAGTAAATCCTGCAATCACATGCATTCTAGCAGCAGTTCTTATAAATTTAATAATTTTTAATTAGTAAGGTTCTGATCGTTCATGATATCAATCACTGTACTATTATGTCCATGTCTAATTTGTCTAATCTGTATTATTAATGCATGCTATGGTTTGTCATCTATCTTTGAAATGATAGGAAACTGATTTTTTTTCAGTATACAGTTCTCAGGTGCTCTGCAATTCCATGGATTCCAGAATAAGAATATGTGCTTCACAACCTTATTGGGTATGTCCAGCATAATTTTTAAGCAAATAATTACACTCAGAAGATCTGATTTTGAGTAGGCATTATAAAGTGTATCACAAACATTAAATTGATAGCATAAACTAAGTGCAGCATAATAAGAGCTAAGAAATTTAGCTCTACAAGCCATGCTTATGTTGTACTACCTATTAGAAAGTGATTTTCAAATCTTGTTTATTATATCCCAGGCTTTTGATTGCTTGCTGTTATGTGCACATTTTGTCCATATTAGTTATCACTCCTGTTAAAAATAATAAGTTAAACAAATTAAATTTATCAGAGTTTACCTGAACAAAGAACAATCAAGAAATATGACAGCACTCAGAAGACAGTAAGCTAAGTTCCAATAGTATATAAGTGGCCAGCTCCAGGAAGCTCAACAAAAAAACAAGGTGAGGAAGTTATCTGAATGCACACATCTATATGAATTTAAGGCATTTGTTTTATGTGTTTATGGTCTGATGGGAGGTTTCTAGCCATCAGTAAGATGGCTGTTGGCTGTTGGCTGTGATTGCCTGAGGTTCCTTTCTTTTATTTTTCCCTCCAAACCAGCTAAAAAGATGTCTTTCCAGCCTAAGTTAGAGTGTGGGTACATTAGTGTTTCTGATAAACAACTCCAGGACTATGGCCTCTTGCCTATTTTAATATAGATAATTGTTTTTTCTTAGGGATATGTGAAACAGCACAGGCTTCAATCTGCTTCGAGAGACTGTATCAATTCATCATCTTCATCTAAATATGAAATCAGAATATGTAGATCATAGGTCCAATCTGCAGGATTCTACATGTCTGGTTTAGCCACTCACCCATGGGCCAAAAAAAGAGACATGGTAAAGGACAATGACAGGAGTTTTATAATGGGGCAGCCTCAGAAAGCCCCTCAGTACATCTTCTGCTATTGTTAGCTGTCTTCTGAGCTACAGATATTTACCTTAGGATAAATAGGGTATATATAAACTTCCTTAGTCAAAGTTGTGGCCTGATTGACCATTATCCTAGACTTTGTCTCAGAAGCGATTCTGGAGAAGTTGTTACCACTTTATCACGGGAGAATATTAAGAACAACTTGCCAGGCAAGTGTTCTGTCCTGAGGTTTTGGTCTCTTTCTTTGAGCAGTTTTACCGCAAGATCATAAGAAGAAAAGCTTTGTGTGTTTGAGGGGTAATTTGTCTTTTGTCACAAGTTACTAATGGATAAATCCCTTCCTTCCCGGAGCTAAAGGTGATTGCAAAGTGGAGAGTGGCTACAGGAGAGAATGAGGCAGGTCAAAGGACATAGGTGTAAAGTGTTTCCAGCTTTTAACTGGCTTTTAGTTAATTCAGGGGTAAGGGAAATGCAACCTTTAGGCACCTTTTACTCAACATAATTACAGTCTGTAATCTGTTTTGTTTCCCAAATTTGTGTTGATTTCCTTGTTATACTTATCTGTAACACTGTCATTTTCACTAAAGTTGAGAGCCTTCTTTTGCATAATTGTTACAAATACCCCCACCCCCTCTCTCTTCAAGCTATATCTGTGGGCTGTTTGGCTCCCTTTTGAGCCAACCAGTTTCCCCATTCTCTACAGCAATATTGCCACTCACCGTTTCAAATTTACCCTACCTCCTCGGTGTCTAGGATTTCGGTGTCCCAATTTCGTAATTCCGACATTCATTAGAAACACATTAGATATTATTAGTTAATCCACCTATTTATAATTTTAGCATCCTTCCTTACCTGTATAACCCAAACCTTCTTAATCATTCTTCCTTGCATTCTATTCTTAGTAACCAAGTTAGTGTGATCCTTTTAATCCATAAATCATCTGCAAAGTTTGTTTGTTTTGACGTATTTTATTTCATCTTCTGCAGAAAGAGCAAAATCTATAACTTAGGACTTCACATCTCCATATGTTTGGATGTTATCCGTTAGTTGTCAGTTCCCTTTTTGCTCTACCCATACAGGAATCTTGGGTAGATAAGGCAAAGTTCTTGCAGTGCATGATCCTTTAGCATCCAAGGGCTAGATTCTTAACCGAGAAAGCCAAAGGTTTACAATTCCAAGTTCTTACAGCTAAGGTCCTATTGCCCCATGTATCAGGAGGTGGATACTTATGGTTTTGGCAATCAAGTTGTAGACAATACTCTAGGCTTTAACTACCAGTGGCCCTGTCCCATGGTAACTATTGTAACCCTCAGTATCCATCCAGAATGTAGTAAAGACACAGCACCAAGCAGCAGCAAGCAAAGCCTTCTAGTGTCACAGCTCATCTTGAGGCAGGTCAGATTTCAAGTGCTAGAATTTTCAGGTCTCCAGTGATAAGTGTTATAGCTCTTAGGCTTTGTGTGTCAGGATCTTTAGTTCTTGACAGTGATAAGTGTGACAACTCTTTAGGATGGTATGTCTTAGACTCACGGCCCTTCAAGGCAGCTCCCTGGCATTGTTTTTACCATCATAGCTCACAGTTTCCTGTCTTCAGTTATTCACAACTTTCATAAGTCAGGGTGATTTCTGCTCTAAATCTATTCTGCCCTAGTTGCTTTCCAAAACTTCTGAGCTGCCTTTTGTTGTTACTTGCCATACACCGTTTAGATATATCTATAATGGGACTGCAGTATGGGTATTTGAACCAATCATGGCAGATCTTTCTGCAAATGAAGGACTGTGTTTATGTAAATCACAGGCCTCCTTCTGGGCAGCTATAGCCTGGATAAGGATGACTATAGGGTCATTTAGCATTAGCCAAGGCTTGTGATGGCTAAATGACTGTCACAAGCTGTTTTGAAACAGGCCTGGAAAAATGCCTCTGGAACCCCAGTTTCACTTTGGCAGGAAGCAGCTCTGGTCCCCATGTTTCTTCCTGAAGGCATTCATGGAGTGTTCCAAGCAGCTGGGCTGAAGTAAAGGTAGTCTGGCTAGCTGCTTGTCTGAGTGTCCTTTGCTCAAGGCAGCCAGGCCTCCAAAGAAGGTCTAACAGCTGTCAACTAGGTCCCAACATCTTAGATTATTTAAAGGAAAAAGCAACAATAAAAGGGATATTTACAATAAAGGTGAATTACTGAAACTAAGTGATTTAACTATATTTAACAGAACTTACAGTCAGGGATAATTTGTTCTTTCTCACATTAGGGAAACTGATCTGTTTTCTAACTACTTTTCTTTCTTTCTTCCTTTCTTTTTATACATCAGGACTAGGACTGGAAATTGGTACCTCATGCTTTCACTCACTGGCTATCACTCTGTCAACTGAGTCACAATCCAACCCTGTTTATTTTTAAACAAATCTTGTGAGAAGTAAACAGTCCATATAAAGGGATGATTAACACATTGAGAATAAATACATGTAATAAACATTTGCTAATTCCACCATTACTTATACTAATCTGATTCTGTTGCACTACATAGTTCACACTTTGCAGACAGGTACTGTGTTTTACAGATCTTTATTCCCCACCCTGAACTCAACACAGTAGAAGGTTTGGGAAATAGATGACTCCTATCTCTTGCTCTCTGTATTACTTTAGGCAGACTGCTTCATGTCTATGTATCTCGATTTATTTAGTTATTTCTTGCTTGCTTGCTTGCTTGTTTTCTTTTTTAAAACAAGAACAATAGTGCATCATAAAGATGAAAGAACTGAGCAAATGCAAAATATCTACCACAGTGTCTAACACACTATCACTGCTGCATGTTAATTCTCATTATGATAGTGGGTGCTAAGAAGTGTTAAATCAAGGTATAGACATGAACCCCTCCACTTGCCAACATGAGAGATGCACGAACAGACATACTCCATGCTTCAGTTAGAGGAATGTGGATATTGGTGGCATTCAATGACCCCTTAACTGCTTTGTGAACAATACTGGGGGCAAGAAATTGAACAGAGTTTAGCCCCACATACTTATTTCTGCATGTCCCCAAACTATTACATAGATGACAACATTATATAGAAAACAGTTTGAAAAGCAATGAAAAACAATAGTTGGAGATTCTAAGTGTTAATGTTTAATCTTAACTGGTTTTTCTGATTTTCCAAACATAATGATTGCATATATAAGTTGTGTTTGTATTCCTCAAACAGATGGAATCCTTTAAAATGAATTTTCTATAATAAGTATTTAAAGGTATTTTAAAGTAAAGGCAACTTTACTTTAAAATGTAACCTAAAATGTAACCTGCAATTTCAAAGTGCAATGTCTAAGCAAACAATAACAATTGAATTGATTTCAATAATATTGTTAAGCCTTAACCTAATGTCACATCTTATAACATTAAATTATTTTTTACATTAATTTAGTAGCATTTACAAAAAATTTGCACTCAGTGTTTTTATTGTTCTTTGATTCTACCCTAGAGTCTTTATCAAGGCTAACATAAATTCATATTTTAAATACAGTATTGTACTTTAAAATTGTTAAAAGAATTACCAAAATAGAATTATAATACTAAAGAGCAGGCACCTGTGCAATTGGATTTTAACCTGTATTTGTGTTTGGGATGTTTTAGAAACAACCGCTGCATATTATTTGATTATGCTGAGCATTTGGTTATCTCAAACTAACAGTATTTTCCTTATTTGTTCAGCATGTCTATGTATCTAGAGAGGCTAGTCCATAATATGTTAGAGCCAATATCATTTCAAGAACTGTACATTGATTAGTAACTAAGGGTTGGAAAAGAATACTAAGAAAAAAAAAAGAAGAGTGGAATTATTTGCTTAAGTTCTTCTCTATCACATAATCTTATGCCAAAACCCATATACTCTGGCTACTCTTTGGAAAAATACAATCAGAGTTTTCTTAGGCTTGAGATGAAAAGTCACCTGATTTTGATGAAAATATATAGAAAGAAGGTAAAGATATTAACAAATGATTGAAGTTATTTAATTAAAACAATCTTTAGCAATATTTAAAAAAGATAAAGGAATCCAAGAGGGATGTTGGAGTGTGTAGAAACATCTCTGAGATTTTGAAAACAATTGAAGAGGGTTCCACAGAGCCAGGAAAATGTTGGAAAGGAAACTAGGAAGCCAGGTGAGAAGCAGAGATAATTTTGCAATCTTTATTATGGCAAACAAATTGTCTGGGCTTGGATAGATGTGAGGTTGCTGCAGAATACTTAATGTGTTTTGATTTGTGGTTCTCTGGGTTTTAAAATTCTGTAATTTGTTAATGTTCAAATTCCAACATTGTCTGATTGTATTTAATTATTCTTTCTTTTGAATTATATATTAAAAGTGTGAATTGAACTTTTAAAATTAATGAACAAACTGTACAAAATTTCCAAGTATACAGCTTCTTCTCAATCTGTTTGCTAAGCTCATCAAATGAGCTAATAAGCGACATGTCAATAACTTGATCTCAATGAATAAGTGTTCCTTTTTTTTTTTTTTTGTCAGTCTTGGGGCTTGAACTCTGGGCCTGGGCACTGTCCTTCAGCTCTTCAGCTCAAGTTGAGTGCTCTACCACTTCAGCCACAGCATCACTTCCAGTTTTCTAGTAGTTAAAATTGAAGAGTCTCACAAACTATCTTTCCAGGACTGGCTTTGAACCACAATCCTTACATCTCAGACTCCTGAGTAGCTAGGATTATAGGTGTGAGCCACCAGCGCCCAGCATAAGTGCTCTTTTTAACCTTGTCATTTTAAAGGAAAGAAATGATAGGGAGTTCCAGTGAGGGGTTTAGTACCACATATGCTGAGTTGAGGGGTTTTTTGATAGTAAGAAAATTAAGTATTTAAGTGAAATAATAATCGTTAACTTTTATTCATATAATATAATGATATATGTTTGATTTCTTCAAGAGTTCATCACCTGTTTCATGTATTAAATTTGTTACTAAGAAATGTGTCAAAAGATACAGCTTTGTGCTCATAACAGGACTTACCAGAAAGCTCTAATTCTTAGTGTACTAATTTAATAGTTGAATTTAATCTACAATGACTTTTTTTCTTATGCCAACAAGACTAGAAAGAGAGGAACTTTGTTCCATTCATTTATGTATTTCCTAAACTAACATATAGAAAATAGTCTATTTTGCTGAATAATTGATAGCTTTTGTGAGATATTGCTTGGGAGCAGGGCAATACAGAGTGGAGGCTATACAGAATAGATAAGGAGAACTATGAATACTCAAGAAAATTAAGGATTTAAACCTATATAACTCCTCTATAATTTACATATGACTATATTCATAGGTACATGAAATAAAATGTATGTTATCATACAACACAAAATGTAATACAATAAGGAGGAATGTTTCAAGTGTCCAACAAACTATCAGCTTCATAGAGATACATACTGATACCATTTAACAAACACAACATTAGCTAACACTGGCCAACTATTTGTTAGAACTATACCAGGCACTAAGTAATTATTTCACTTACAAATATGAGATGAGAGCTTTCAGATTTTTAATATCTTACTCAATATTTCAATCACATTAAGTGATATATCTAGAAGGAAAATTCATTTGCACCATTGTACTGTTATCTTTGTGATTTTAAAGATATTTGAGGATGTCTAGCTAATACAAAATCATAAGAATTCTATTGACAATGACTAGGACTCCTCTTTTTCATTCTTCAGTGTTTCCTGAATTCTTTAGAAAAAGAACATGCATGTTAAATTTGAATTTATCTAAAAATGAAATACAAGTATGAGATTAATAGAAATAACAATCAACAGACAAAGGATACTAGTTCTTATTGAATAGGACCTTCACAGAACTAGCGCTAGATAGAGTTCCTAGTCCAGTGCACCAGGGCCTTCAGCACCTACAAGGGGAGTGATGATGTAACACAAAGACAGTCTCAAGAAATCAAAGCAGAGCATCCAGGGTGTCCTTCATCCAACAGGACAAACCTCCCTAGTTTATCTCCCAAGTAGTTTTTATTACCTACCATGATATTAGGTAGGAAAGCCATTGGACATGTGAAATACAGTGAATTCCTCTTCTAACACAAATCAGACATCATTCTAGTAGAAAACAACCTCAAGTAGATCATAACATTCTTACGCAACTATCCCTGAGTAAACTAGCTCTATCCTTACCTTGAACTGTGCTAAATGCTAGGGCCACTAATCTTCTGTGCATGTCTCTCCACTTGACTTAAGTGACCTTTGTCATATAGGCATTCTTGGCATTGTGCCTTTGCATTCAGTCAAGTGTGCCTTTAAGCTTTGCTTAGTGAGCACAATAGTCATTGACGTATAGGGGCTTACATCTCTAATCTCAGATATTTTACAGGTTGAGATCTGACGGATCACAGTTTCTGACAGACAAGGCAAAAACTTAGCAAGACCCAATGTCACAAAGAAGTTTGATATATCACTTCACACCTGTAATCAAACCTACAAGAGGTGCCATGGGTGGAGGGATCATGATCAGAGAGTATTCCTGGGCTGGGGATGAGAAGGGAAGTAGAGGGAGGCACCCAGAAATTTTACAACAAACTAAAGAAAAAGTAGAAGAAGACTGAGAACATGGATCATGGTAATGCATGCTAAGACATGATAATGCACTCGTAACCCCAATACTTAGGAGATGGAGTCAGGATCTAGAGATTGGAACAATCTAAGCTATATAGCAAGTCCATGTCAAAAGCAAACAAACGAAAATGCAAAATAATAAAAATAGAGCCAGGTGCTAATGGCTCAAGCCTGTTATCTGAGCTATTGAGAAGACTGAGATCTAAGAATTGAGGTTCTGAAGCCAGTGCAGGCAGGAATGTCCATGAGACTCTAATCTATAATTAACACCCCCATCCTCCCACACAAAGACAGAAGTAGACCTATGGCTTAAGTATTAGATCACTAGCCTTGAGCAAAAAATCTTAGAGGGCAGTTCCCAGGCCCTGAGTTTGAGCCCCAGAACTGGCACAAAGACAAAAATGAAAAGTAAAATATGTATCTGTTAGCCTTTGATAGTTGATGTAGACTCTTCTAAAATTAAAGGAGCCCTTAGTCTAGTTGATTAATTAACTTCAAATTCCTATAATTTATGAGTCATAAGCTAGTGGGAACCTTATATAGCTATAACAAAAAAAGAGATTCTAAGATGCTGATTAATGAAATATACTTTGAGGATTCATATCAAAAGATATTAATGCTTTTGCCATCTTTAATAAGCTTTAATTAGAATTTCTATGCCCAACTTTCTTTTAAAACTCTGAAAATTAACCAAATAAGAGAATAAAACATAATCATTATTCTCAAAATCATGACTCTTCCATCATGCTTCAACAATTTAATTAAAAGATGGGTGATAAATCTTATGTCAGCAGATGTGTATATCAGAATGAGCCGGAAGCCAAATCAATGAGCCAAATACAGGACCACACAACGCTGTTGTAATAATGTTTTGTTGTATAAGCAAATGCTATTTTGTGACTTATTTGCATACAAAGATTTTCTTTGATGATTCAATTTTAGGATAGAGTTGTCGTGTCCTGGGCATAGTTCACTAAACATTTTCAAACAGAGACAAGAGAATAGTATAATTTAGATTGATTCCATTTTTAATGGAATTATATCTTCACATTCATATGCAAATTTGAACATAAAACTTATGTTTAATTTTATTAAAAACTGAGGGATTGTTAACACTGCTATGTTTTGATATTTCTTTTAGCTATATACTAAAATGTCCTCTGCATTAATCTCTAGGGATGAAAATCTGCTTTAAATCCTATTTTTTTCCTCTTAAAGTTCAATTTTGCTACTAAAGACTGGTAACTGTTCCTATAAATATGTAGCCTATTTAATGTTTCTTTAAAATTCTAGAAATAAAGGGCAGGGCGCATAACATCGTGGAAACAAGAGCATTATTTCATGAGGCAAAGCAACTTGATGATTTACTAAAATTTCCAAAGTGGGCATGATGGCATGTGTATATAGGCCATTCTATGTGAAGGCTAAGATGGGTGAAATGGGAGCCCAGGAGTTCAAAGACAGCTTGGACAACACAGGGAATAGAAAGGATTGATAACAATTGATAACTGGGTATACATTAAAGTTATAGAAAGAATGTTTGGTGTTCTTCTGCAGTTACAGTGATTATAGGTAATGAAAGTGCATTATATATATATATATATATGTATATATATATATATATACATATATGTTTGTATCTATCTCTATATCAAGAGGAAAGAATTTTGAATGTTTACACCTGAAAGTTTTAGATGTTTGACTTGACTTGAATATTGTACAATGTATAAGAACATCACATGGTACTCTGTAGGCAGGTAGAATTTGATGTATCCATTAAAATTTTTGAATAAGAAAAAATTTATAATCTCATTTTCTGAAAGTAAATCAAATGAACACTCTAAAATTATGAACTGTGGTTTCAAACCATAGGCTGATTTTGAAGTATAAGCATTGTAATGAATGAACCCCATCCTTTACATTTTTGTCTGACAGTCGGTTGCTCATAATTTTCATTGTTCCACAAACACTGGGAGATTAGTGGATGCCCTTTTTATATTTCATGAGATTAATATGTTTGAATAGACCCTGCCAAAGTAGAGGCATTTTGTCCCTTGATGAACAGTAGTGTAGATATGAAAGAGAACACTTCAAGTAATGAATGGGAAAACAGAGTTTCAAGGAGGAGCCAAATGCTTTCAGCTCCAATTTATAAACCTACCCACTTTAATTAAGGAAAGTAATCTGTATGGTAATAGAAAGGAAAGAAAAAAATCACCTGCCATTGTATCAAGAAGCTCTGTATATATTGAGAGAAGTACATAGAACCCAAGTATAAAGTTTTTTAAAAGAATAATGTTCTAAAGTAATCAAAGTGAGAAGCAATCTACCACAAAAGAAGGTAGTAAACAAAATGGATTGTCAGTAATTAAGGTCAGGTGAAAATATAAGAAACATTTTGGTAATTTCCTAAGATCAACTAAACCATGGGTTCTGTTTACTAATCTGTCAATGCATTCCTCTGTAATTTTTTAAATGTCCTCTATATGCTGAATAAAACAAGGACCAAGTATAGGATATGTATGTTAATTTTAATATCAGTGAAGCATTTCTGTTGGTATAGATGAGGATGAACGAAATACAGTTGAGTCAACCATGAAAGCATTAACAAATACTAACTACAAAACTCTGTACTTGAGTGACTTCTTCACATGTGATTCCAAAGTTGCCTAAAACTTATTTAGAATTATTTCCAATAGGAAATTCCAGGAAAGCACTGTGGATATAGTAAATAATTATTGAAGAAGAAATTTTCTTGTATAATATGAAATAGAATTTTTCTATTTGTAAATGTTTGATTAACAGAAACCCATTTGTTATTACTAAATGGGAAGAATTAGAGGAAATGTGCAGCTAGAATACCAAGTGATCACTCTTTAAAAAAAACTTTTATCCCAGTGCCAGTAAATCCTAGCTACTCAGGAGGCTGAGATCTGAGGATCGCGGTTCAAAGCCAGCCTGGGCAGGAAAGTCTGTGAGACTCTAATTTCCAATAAAGCACCAGAAAACTGAAAGTAGTGCTGTAGCTCAAGTGGTAGAGCGCTCACCTTGAGCTGAAGAGCTGAGGGACAGTGCCCACGCCCAGAGGTCAAGCCCCATGACTGACAAAATAAATACATAACAAATAAGAAAAACTTTTACAGTTATTATAAAGGTAATATACAGAGGAGTTACAGTTACATAAGTCAGGTAATGAGTACATTTCCTTTTGTACAATATCCCCTCTTCCCTCTATCTTTCCCAGTTTTTCCCTCCCTACCTACATGATAATTCTTTTTTTAAATTTTTTTTCTTTTAAATATATTTTTTTATTGTAAAGATATTTTACAGAAGGGTTACAGTTACACGAGAAAGGTAATGAGTCCATTTCCAAGTAGCATGTTACCTTCTCATTTGTTTTTCCCCTACCATCCCTTTCCTCTGTACCTCCCCAACACCTCCCCCACCCCAAGTTGTAAAGTTCATTTTAACATAGTGTCTTGTACATCTCATTGTTACAATGGGTCATCCTGCATCCTTATTTCAGCATTTTGTTATTTTCCTTCCCCTCCCCAAATTAGAAAAAACGTATATACAAGAAGTAGGATAGCAGAATCAAATACGGTGACAACAGGGGTTATACCATGTGGGAAGAACACACAAAGAAACCAAAAAAAGTCACATAGTACATTATAAGTACAGTAAAAAGAACAACAAGAAAGATAAAATCCCTATCTTAGGGTTCATTTCGCTTAGCATCATCTTATATGGTCATATGTACATAGCTTTTGACCTCTTCTGCTTGTCCTTGACATATACTAGTTATTGCAGACAAGGGAAACCATGGGACCTATGTTTCTTTGAGTCTGGCTTACTTCACTTAATACAATTCTTTTTACAAGTCTTTCCATTTCCTAACAAATGGGGTGGTGGAAGAAAACCAAAGAGTCATTTTACATGACAATTCTTAAATACATCATCTGGTACTATAATCTGAATTTCTTAGTAGACCAACTTGGAATAAACTCTTTATGTACAACTTCTGAATATTGATGGATCACTGAAGATTGGCAGCTAAGCTGGATTTTTTGTTACTATTTGAAAAACATTAAAGTAGAAATTGACTTAAAATAGAAGTTAGCTTTAAAATTCAGTGAAAAATGTTAGGAAATCCCCAAATAACTAAAAAAATAAAGAATTTTGAAAGAGGACAAAAGAATAAATAAGTTTTGAAACTTTCCACAACACTATAGTTATCAAGACAGTAAGGTCTTTCCCATACAGTCTAATGGGAATAAAGGAGAAAATCCAGAATAAACCTAGAAGTTTGTGTACCATTGGTTTACAGTCAAAATGAAATACTAATATTATCTAATAAATACAAAGTATTTCTTAAAAGTCAGGTATTGGATATTTTAGTGATATTTTAACACAAAAGAAACATGATTTTAAAGATAGCTTAACAATAAAAGCTTAATAAACAAATGTAACAGGCTATTTCATACTAAAAACTTCAACAAAACAAAACACAGTGATTCTGTACCTATAATGTAAAAGAGTTATAACATTCTGAACTTTGGAGAAATGGAGTTCTGCTTTCAGTGTGATTGAGAGTTTGTTAAAGCTTCCAACTTTTTGCCTTTTATAGACAATATATTTAAAAATATTACAGCATTTCCAAGAATACATTCTATTTTATATCCTTTGTAATAATGAAAGTATTTCATATTTTTAGTATACTAAAATTTACATGCTCAACTTTACTCTTGACACAGTATTTTAAGAAAATAGCCAAAACACAAAATAGGTCACTGCTAAAATTTTATCTAAAATTACATATCTATGTAATTCAAAAGAAAATATATTTTGTTACTACCCAACTAATTTATCATCCTTCACAACATGCAAAAAAAGATAGAGTAAGTAGTCATGTAATTATGAGAAAATAGTACTCTTTTATCTAATGTTACTTAATATAAAACATCTGAGTAACAATATTACATTAAGTCCAATATTACAGTCAACTTATAAACACTAACAGAAAGCAATTTTTGTTATTAATGCCTATTCCGAAAGTGATGGGAAGTGATGGTATATACTCTAAAGAATGAATGGTTCTCTGGAAGTGGCGCTGTAGCTCAAGTGGTACAGCGCTCGCCTTGAGCTGAAGAGCTGAGGGACAGCGCCCAGGCCCAGAGTTCAAGCCCCACGACCGACAAAAAAAAAAAAGAATGAATAACCGGTTCTCAACCCAGAAGCCCCTCAGTAGATGAATGGATCAAGAAAATGTGGTATATATACACAATGGAATTCTATGCCTCCATCAGAAAGAATGACATTGCCCCATTTGTTAGGAAATGGAAAGACTTCGAAAAAATTATATTAAGTGAGGTAGACCAGACCCAAAGAAACATAGGTCCCATGGTTTCCCTTATTTGCAATATCTAGTATATGTATGAGTCAAGCAGAAAAGATCAGATAAGGTGATGTTAGGAAAATGAACCCTAAGATATGTATTTAAATGTTTTTTTATTCATGCATTTGTTTCTAACTCATTTATAAGATTATTTCTTTGTTGCTTTGTATGTCCCTCCCCCACAGTATAACTCCTGCTTTCACTGTATTTGATGTTGGTATAATTTGTGGAGGGGAAGGGGAAAAACAAGTCGTTTAAATAAGGATACAGGTGGACCCGTTGCAACAATGAGAAGTACAAGTTGTCATGCCAAAAAGGAACTTTACAACTTTGGTGGTGGGGGGGTGGATTGGGTGGGGGATGGAGGCTGGGAAGGGATGGGAAGGGGAAACAAAGGAGGAGGCTACAATGCTTGATAAGAAATGTACTCATTATCTTGCCCATGTAATTGTAACCCCTCTGTACAGTATGTTCACAATAAAAAAAAAGAGAAATTGTAAAAAAAAAAAAAAAAAAAAGAATGAATGGTTCTTATGTGCTGTTAGAAAAGTGATAAGGGAGAGGAAAAGGAAGCTGAGGTATGAGGAAAAACAGATGGCAATGAAGAAGAAGAGGAAGAGCACTGTGCCTGGGTTCTGGGGTTAGGCTGCTAGGCATGTTTCAGGTTGGACCTATGCAAATGGCACTTAGATTCCAAGAGGACAGGACTTTGATTCTGAATTTGGTTCAAGAACCAAGAGTTAGTAATAATGATAAATTCTGTCTTCTCTTTCAGGGCAGTGATTTAAGGGTGATTTTTTTTAAGATAAAGAGCTATTGAATGAGACAGTATTTTTCTCAGCTATGACACTACATATCACAGAAGGGTTATAGATAGGAATGGATATTGTACATAGGAAGGGATAAGAAAGATTATAAGAACACAGTACTCTAAAATGTCCCCATCAGTGGTTTGAAACTGTCTGTATTGTGAACCGTAGGTTGAGCCTCATAAATGCAGAAATTTTAACACAGGTATGAATGTTGACTTTTTCTATCAACTGGTAACTGGCTTACCATGGGGTAAACACCAAGATGTGCAAACATTTCTTTGGTAAATAGTGTGTAGCCACTGAAAATTTCGGGAAAGAGGATTTTCATGGTCCAAGGACTACATTAGGAAGATAAAGTCATCTATACATATTGATCTGAGAGATCAATTGGGATCTGAGAGATGATACATGGAGAAATCATTTTGAAAACCTTAGAACATAATATAAAATTAACAATCTCATTTTTTAGATGGCTTGTCTAGAATTGGAAAACAAAGATGGCTTGGTTTTATGTTCAACCAACTAACATGTTAAAAATTAAGTAAATCTAAATCACCATGATAAAATTGTAATCACTTCGCCTCCGTTATTCCTTATCATGCGTTTACCTTTTTGAGGCAACTACATAGAGATCTTTCAGCTACTTCTCTAAGAAATCCTAACATATTTTAAATATGCACAACACGTATCCATACAAGGAGCATATTTAAAGTGTGAGATATGCAAATTCTATAGATGTACACATTCATGAAGACATAATTATGTTTATGAACATTTCACTCCCAACAGATCACTAATGAGATTTTAGAAACCTGTTCTCAAGTTCTGCCCCTTCCATCCTATTTCAGTGTGGTTTTATTTTTATGTATTTATGTATTTATTTATTTTAGTGTCACTAATAAAAAGTAATGTTGAGGATGATTCTGATGTGTTTAATTGTAATTTATTCAACATCTTTTATGAAGCCCTATTCAAACTTCTGTTTATTTTCATTGGATTCTTTGTTTTCTCTTTATCATTTTGAGAGTTCTTTACACATTATAGAAACAGCTTAGTCTTCATACATGTGGTTTATAGTTATTTTCTCTAAGCTTGTGGCCTATCTTTTCATTTTTTCTGACATTTTTCAAAAAGCAGAAGTTCTCAATTTTGGTGAACTTGAATTTATTAAACTGTTTTGGGTCAGGTAATGTTGTCTCTTAAATATATTATTTTAGGGTTGGGGTATACTGCAAGTAGTAAACTGCTACAAATTAATTTTAAAAAGTGCTATTTTAGTTTTACGTTAGGGTGTGTGCCTGTAATCTCAACTACTAAGGAGTCTGAAGCAGGGGATGGGAAATTGACACCAGCCCAGATAACTTAGCCAGATCTCATCTCAATAAATAAATAAATAAACAAATTAATTAAAAATCCTCAATGATATAGCTCAATGGTACAGCATTTCTCTAGCATGTGCAAATCTTGAATTCAAACCATAGTATTGGATGGGGGGAGAATGCTTACCTAACACATGTTTAGCATTTTTTCTTCTTTTTTATTCTAGTTTTGTAGCTTTAAATTTAGGTGTCTGGTTCATTTTGTGTTAACTTTTATACATTGTATAAGATATGAATTAAAGTTCACCTTTTAACCTATGAGATCCAAGTTTTCCATCACCAGTTGGTTGAACAAAATTTCCTTTTTAAGTTTCATAGTCTTTCTTTGCACCTTTGTAAAAAAAATCAATTGACCAAATATTTGCTAGTCCATTCCTAGAATATCTCCTGTAATTTAATTCTCCTGTAATTTCACAAATACATGTGGGGACTGATCTTTATCTTTTATTTATTTTTATTTTGTCAGTTGTGGGGCTTGAACTCTGGGCTTGGGCACTGTCCCTCAGCTTTTCAGCTCAAGGCAAGTGCTCTACCACTTGTGCTACAACACCACTTCCTGTTGTTTCCTGGTAGTTAGTTGGAGATAAGAGTCTCATGGAGGTTCCAGGCTGGCTTTGAACTGCAATCCTCAGATCTCAGACTCCCGAGTATTTAGGATTACAGGTGGGAGCCACTGGCGCCCAGCTTAGGCTGATCTTTAAACTTGCAATCCTTTGCCTTTTTCTCTGAAGTACCTGAGATTACAGGCATGCACTGAAACACACAGCCTAGAATTTAAATCTACAGAAACATTTAGGGTCAATTGATATCTTGAAAATATTGCAGTTTTTTTAATTGTATGGTACTAATGAAGTTAGAATTCTATGCCCCTTAGACCTATTTTGTTTTATTATATTTTTCTGATAGGCTTCCATTTTTGCCAAAGCCTGGCCTTATTTGAAAATCCTCTAACTTCCATCTCCACATACCTAGGATTATAAGACACGTGTATCTGCATCTAGCCCTTTATTAGTTTTAAGATCATTGGTTGCAGCATGGATTGCCATTTATTTAGTAATTATTTAATTTCTTTCCATGTGATACTTTCCAGAAAACAGATCTTTAAATTTATCTACCAGTATTTAATATTTTGATACTATCATAATTATCAATATTGAACTAAAATTCAGTTTCTCATTTTTCATTGCTATAGAAACAACAAAATTGTGTTTCTGTGTGTGTGTGTGTGTGTGTGTGTGTGTGTGTGCCCACGCGCTCATATTGGTCACCTGAACTCAGGGCCTTCCACTTTCTCTGGGCTTTTTGTTTATGGATGGTACTCAACCTCTTAAGCTATAACTCTAGTCCTGATCAACCCTGACCCTATTGCTGGTCAGTAGCTATTTTTTATTTCTATCAAAAAAGGAACAAAAAGAGTATAGAATTAGGACAAAGGGCTTGACCAGTGTGAAAGGCTGTCTAATATCAACTGGCCAAGTCATTTTTGTGAAGTTAATACTCTTCCCTAATGGGTACTCTAGTGGACATGAACAGATGATAAAGGGATTAACCCTTTGTGCTTCTTTCCTTTGGCTTTTAACTCAGATCTATCATGATCCTGCATCTAACCTCAATTTTTCCATGTTTATTCTTGCTTCTTATTCTCTTTCTCAAGCACTCCTCAATAATCATCTTGCATTATAACAGCCACCTCCTGCCCTCTGGTTGCAGTGATACTTCTTTGTGTCTTTCCTGCTTAAGGATTTGGTGTTTCTTATGTTTCTGAAGTTTAGGATTATTCTCAGAGTTTGCTTTCCAGATGTGCTACCTTTAATGGATATGTTTAAACACTGTTGGTCAAAAATATTAAGAAACCGTTTGAATAAATTTATGGTTTGCATCTTCTCTGTATACATCATGAAAACAGTTGGACACAATTTTTATGAAATATACTTATTTGGTCTATGTCTTGAATACAAATTTTTGTCAGTCATGGGGCTTGAACTCTGGGCCTGGGTTCTGTCCCTCAGCTCTTCAGCTCAAGGCGAGCACTCTACCATTTGAGCAACAGTGCCACTTCTGGTTTTCTGAGTGGCTTATTGGAGATAAGAGTCTCATGGACTTTTCCTGCCCAAGTTGGCTTTAAACTGTGATCCTCAGATCCCAGCCTCCTGTGTAGCTAGGATTACATGCAGGAGCCACCAGCACCTGGCTTGAATATAAATTTGGAGCTGTTCATAATAACTCTTTAGACCAATTGTGAGATACTGCCCATGGATTTTAAATCACTGGATTAGAGGTGACTTATTGTTACTTAGATATTATATATCTAGGATACTTAATTTTTTATTAGTATTTGACAAAACATTTCTCCATGCTACTTTCATAATTTGTATAATAGGCTCTATATGGCATCTATATATTATGAAGGAATTAAGAGTCAAATTTCAATGTCTTTCTAAACAACTGAAAGACCAATGGAATCAACACAGACTCATAGACACAGAGACAATAACAGCAGAGCAGCCGGTGGAACAGAAGGTTGGTCTGCTGAGTTTATTCTTGAACAAAGACTTCAAGCATGTTATGAGTCTTAGGGAGGAAAGAGCCAATAATATCATGTTGTGCAAATAGCAGCTGGACTTGTATAATCAAAGGGCAAACTTTATGTACAGAAGCAAGGAAGGTGGTTGCATATTTATTGGCCTTATTATTAAAAACCATCAGCTGAGTCCTTTAGCCACTAAAAAAGTTATACTTAAACATCCTTAGGTATTGATTTTCAAACCAATAGAATGTAAATGTCATATTTAGTGAATTAGCAAGTAAAATTATGTTATATTCTAGATTTTAAATTGATGTAACTTTTACCTATTGTGTTTATTTGTACTCAGTTTTGAAGCTACTCTTTCAATATATACAGTATTTTATCTTCCTATTTAGATAGTTCCTTAAGGGCAGGGACTAAATTACATTCTTTTTGATGAATGTAACTTGAGTGGCAGAGGAGAGTTATGTGAATAAGTGCCCTTTATACACCAAATATATTTGGTTTCATAGCAGGAAGAAACAAGTTCACCCATGTAAATGCATGTCCTCTCTGGGCTTATTCTTCTCTATGTTCCCATTAGATACTGCTCACTACTGACTGCTTTTCTTAGCCTCAGGTCTGGTAGGTGTGGCCTATTGGAGTAGAGTTAGTGGTAGAAGAAGGCAGAAGGAGAGAAAGACAAGATGTTTATCCTCTTCTTGCCATTGTAGGTTGCCCTCATGTAGGGACCATGGCTGCTCAGTGCCCAAAGGACCATTTTCATGCATCTTTTTCCTGCTGTCCAATAGCAATATTTGAATCTCTTTCCTATGGATGTTGCTGGTTACCTATTGGTAGCCTAATATTAGAATTATTCACCTTCACCTGTTTGTAGCTCTAAACTTTCCTTTATCCATGTTAAACAGAAAAGAAAAATGAACAACCTATAAAACTTACAAATCCCTTCTGTTCCAAATACCTAAAGAGGACACTGTCTTCTAGAATAAAGCCTTGTTAACACAATATCTCAGTAGTATAACACAAAATAAGATTATTTCCACTATTTTGGCTCCAATAAAATTACCAACCTTTATCAGAGATGATTGCCTAATCATATTGGAATTAACCTCAATTCTCTGGTTTGATTTATTTTGGAATAGAAAAGATTATGCTAGAATATGCTTTGAATGAACAGAATTCCAATTTAGTAATAATAATTGAGAATATGAAGGACATCTCACAATCTAAAGGTCAACATACATAACCATTTTCCTAGTTGAGAGGAAGAGACTGTCTTAATTATAACAAATGGCATCTGCAAGTTTCCTATAACAGAGTTCCATAGACCAATTAGACAATAGACCTTTATTTCTCACAAGTTATAGTAACTGAGTAGTCCAAGATTAAGGTGCCAGTAGATACCAGATTCAGTCTCTGGAAAGAGCCCCCTCACTGGACTTGCATTAACAATCTTCTTGTTGCATGACTGCATGGAGGAGCAAGAGAGGTCTTCTGCTTCAGCTCCTTCCTGCTGGGGCAGAATCATTAAGAGCATCCCTGCCCTTGTGATTTCATCTGAATCTAAGAACTCCCCAAATCACTGCCTCAAAATCATCCCATTGCAGATTAAAATATCAATGCATATCATCAGGGTCTTGGTCTTTTCTTTTTAGTTTATCACATAACCATTCCTCCATTTGACCCAAAAGAAACTCATAGGCTTTGAACTGGAAAACCTGTATGATCTGAATATGGAAAAGCCAGCAAGACAGAAAACTTGAGATAGTCTTTCAGAATTCCACAAATCATATTAAATCAATCAATAAACCCTCCTTGATGCTTCTCTGCAATCTCTAGATCTTCACCTGAAGCCAATTTCTACATTAAGGCAGCTCTTTCTCATGAATCCTACAATTTCAAGATAAATTCTTCTTTTTCTTTTTTTTTTTTTTTGTTCAGTTGTGGAGCTTGAACTCTGTGCCTGGGCTCCGTCCCTCAGCTCTTCAGCTCAAGGCTAGTGCTCTACCACTTGAGCCATAATGCCTCTTTTGGTTTTCTGGTGGTTTATTGGGGATAAGAGTCTCACAGTTTCCCGCCTAGGCTGGCTTTGAATCACGATCCTCAGATCTCATCCTCCTGAGTAGCTAGGATTACAGGCGTGAGACACCAGCACCTGGCTTTAAAGATAAATTATTGAAGAATGAGACTGAAGAATCAAAGAAAGGGCCCTACAAGAGTAAGCAGCATATACTTGACAGCCTGGTTATGGAGAACTGCTTCACAGCTCCGTGTTACCCCATCCTGCCGGTGTGACTCTAGCTTTGAATTTTCTCTCTAAAATGGAAGGAAAAATAAAATAAAATGGGCTAGGTACCTCGATGCCTCACCAGTAAACTCCCTACTTAGGAACCTGAGATCTGAGGATTGTAGTTCAAAACCGGCCTAGGTAAGAAAGTCCATGAGCCTCTTTTCTCCAATAAACTACCACCGCCCCCCCCCCCCAAATGTAGTCGAGCTTTGGCTCCAGTGGTACAGCACTAGCCTTGAGAAAAGGCTCAGGGGACAGCACCCAGGCCATAAATACAAGATTCCAGGACCAGCACACATGCACGTTTGGGTGTACATAACACCCACACCCACACACTACTACTACTACTACTACTACTACTACTACTACTAATTACTACTCCATTTAAAAAAATGGGACTAATTTAAGAAAGGATATCAATATAGACCTTTCGGAAACACAAAAATATTTAGTCTATAGCACTATCATAGTGGCAGAAACATTTTAGAGATAAATGTACATATTCAAGGTTGATGGTAGAGAAAAACCGTAAGTGATTCAGGAAAAGGAAAACATGAATCATGATAAGAGGCAGCATTAAAGAAGATTAGAAATCATCTATGTTAAAACTCACGTTCCTTCCCACAGATATATCATTTTCCAGATAATGACACTGATGCTCAGAAAAATTGGTTTTCAAGAGGACACATGATTAGAGTTCAGAATAGAATTCCAATATGAATTTTATGTTTATTCGGATACTTCACACTGCTACTCTTCTCAAGAGTAGGAAAAGGAATTTTTAAGGGTAGTGATTATTTCAATGAGGAAAAAAAGATAAACCAAGAGTAGATAATAAATCATGTAGACTTTGCATTGTAATTTTAAGGAAATTGTATCAAAAATAGATTCTCTGAGATAGAATTTAGGAAAACCAATAGAATAAGTTTGGATTTTTTGGTCAGCAAATGCAGAGACTATTTTTTAAGTAGATGTTTAGCTTGTAAACAAAATTGTGATGATACAGAGATAACAGATTAAGTGGAATTATACTTCTATTATTAAATGCTGAGCTAAAACATTGAGAATCTAAAAAGAGTGTTGGTGTTTATTTCATATATAAAATTTTCCTTAAATGGTTGGCAGGTCAGTAGAAAGATATAACCCAACCAAGAGGAATAAAATAAGATTCATTAAATACTCTTTTGGAAACTCAACCAAGAATTCTTAAGACAGACTCTGCTCAGTATAATTATCCAAACCGATCCAAGATAAGACATTGATTTTAAAACAGTATGATTTTCAAACTTAAATATGTATGCTCACTAATATACTAAAAAGAGAAATTTAATAGCAGGAAAATCATTTGGTTCTAAAGAGTTTTAGAAGTCAAGTATGATTTCTCCTAAAAGAAGAAAACAAGAGCATGAAAAAAATATAAGTTAGATCACATCATTGAAGGAAAAAAAGATATGAAACAATATAATCACATTAAAATACAAAATTAAGAAAGGGATATATTCCTCAAATATAATAGATAATAACAAAAGAACACAGCACTTTGGGGTATATACACATATGTACATGTATATATACATACGTGTATATATGTATGTATTTGTATATCATACATATCTATGTGTATGTATACACACATATGTATATACCAATATATATGTGTATACACACATATATATACATACATACTGGGGCTTTTCAATATATACATTCTTACCCCCTTGAGTAACATTACATGTTAGATGATTGGTGAATCACATTGCAGGTATTGTCAAAAGATTCAAATTTTAAATTATGAGAATACATATTATCTGATGGAAAAACCTGAAATCCTCCCCGAAGGGGCCTGATCAGCATTCTGGAAAGTCCCCAAGGCCCAATTATCATTCCTGGAAGCTACTTAACCAGACATTTTGGGAGCCCTACTGAAAGGCTCCTGATCACATGTCTACCTTGCCTATCAACATGCCCCTATAGACATCGCTAATGGGGCACTCTGAAAAACTGGCTTTCCCCAACTAGTCTCCTGGTCCCTGGAATAAAGGATAAAATGAGATTCCCATGGGAGCTAAAACAGATGACCAATTTCCTTATCTCCCTTGCTCATTCTTCTGGGTGAACTTACTCTTTTACTTTGCAATAAGGTTTTTATTCTACTAAAGTTTTCCCACTGTTCTTGCCTTCCCCACTGTTCCAGAGAACAAAGCGAATAATGAAATAGAGAGAGAATAATGAAATATAAACTTAGCTATTACTTTTTAGTCCACAAATTACCATGTAAATAACAGATACATATCAGGATGAGTGACTGACCACATCATTTTTTTTTGAGATCTATGAATGACTAATCACTGTGCATTCAGTTCATGCTCAGACAACAGCATTGTTGCTTCCTGTCTTCCAGTAATAGATCTATATCAATGTGACACTTTAATAAATTGGATAATTGAAATAGAGAGCTTGCTATCAAATATATAAGTGAATCCAAGATAGGAAGAGTAATAACATGGGAAGTGAAATCCTAATCAAACATAAGTAGTAGTTGCTAATGAGAATGTTAGCTGTTGCCTCTAATAGGCAAAGAAACTTGGTAAATGGCACCTTACCAGTGCAAAGATAACTGTTATAACAAAAAGGGTAAAGATGCTTAAAGAAAGCATCTGACAGTTGTTGGTCAGTTAATTGGAGATAAGAGTCTCATGGACTTTCCTTCCCCAAGTTGGCTTTGAACCATGATCCTCAGATGTCAGCCTCCTGAGTAGCTAGGATTACAGGCATCCGGCATTTTTTTTTAACATAGAAATCAAACACTTTCAATCCATCCTAAGGTTTTAAATTACAATGTACAAAGTACACACTCAATTTTCTTTTTTCCTTTCCCTACATATTTACCACAGAAAGAATGCTTTTTTTTTCCCCAGCAGTTTGACAGTCGCTGAACATCACAATTTTCCCAGCTGATTATTGCATGGTTGATGTTTGTAGTAAGTTTTATGACTCTGAACTTCTGTGCAAGACAAACATTGCCTATGTTAAGCACCTTGTTTGTATGTATCTAAAAGAACATAGTGCATTGCCAAATTACTTTTGTAAAGAACAATGTGCTCAAGATTAATTTTACTTTTTAATGTGTCCCACACAAGAGTGAGCTCTAATGTTACTGAAAATTTAAATGTAAACACACACACGCACATAAACACACATACAAACTCACACACAGAGGTATTCATGAATACTTACTGGATGTCCTCTAGTGTGCAAAATTTACAACAAAATAAAAATAAAAATATAATAACTTCATAAATCTAAAGCAAAATGATCAACTAAATACTGAATTATTTGTACCTGTGACAAAGAGATATTAATATGACAATACAGCTTCCTGGAAAATGTGGCAGGGTGAATGGGGATTTAAATTAATTCTTCAATCACAAGAAAGACTGGAAAAGAAATAAAAACATTTGGGTTGTGTAACCACATGTAATTTTTTTTTTTTTTTGCAGTTGTGAGGTTTGAACTCTGGGCCTGGGTGCTGTCCGTCAGCTCTTCAGCTCAAAGCTAGTGCTTTACTACGTGAGCCACAGCAACACTTCTGGTTTTCTGGTAGTTTATTTGAAATAAGAGTCTTAGGGACTTTCTTGCCTGGGCTGGCTTTGAACCTTGGTCTTTAGATCTCAGTCTTCTGAGGAACTAGGATTACAGGGATGAGCCACTAATACCTGTTACTACAGGTAAATATTTTAAATCTTGTTAAATTGACTTATTTAGATGGTGAGAGAGGAAAGAAAGAGAACATAAAGGCAATGCTATGCACTTTAATGTTTATAGTGTGACTCAATCAATGAGTACTTCAAAATCACAATGATTTCCTTTATTTTTAAGAAGTGTTTTTATTTTTATTTTTCTCAAGGCTGGCAGTTGCTCTATCACTTGAGCCACAGCTCCACTTGAGCCACAGTTCCACTTATGGCCTTTTTTGGGGGAAGAGGGAAAGAGTAGTAAATTGGGGAGAACAGTCTTGGGAACTTTCCTTCCTAGGCTGGCTTCAAATGCTTCTCAGATCTCAGCTCCCTGAGTAGCTAGGATTATAAACATGAGCTCCTGTTGCCTGAAAAGTTTTTTTTTGTTGTTGTTATCATTTACTTATTTTCAATATTTATTTTTTATTGTTATTATAAAGGTGATATACAAAAAGGTTAGAGTTACATACGTCATGTAAAGAGTACAGGTTTTTTTGAACAATGTCATACCTTTACTGTTAATTCTTTAAAGAAACTAATTAACTCACATTATTTAAAATACTTGAAAATTAGAGGTGTATTAATGTGTACTCTGATTTTTTTTTACTTTTGGGAAATACAACGATCAATAATCTCAAATAGAATTTTAAATGAAAAAAACTGCTGTTTGGGTTTGTTTTTATTTTTGTTTTTGTTTCGGTGATGTTGGTGGTAGCACTGAGAATCAAACTCAGGTCATTGTGCATGCTAAGAAAGCTATAGCATTTATGTTTGATGTCATTATGACCATTTAAAAAATTTGTCGTTTACCTATTTCATTTTCCTTTTAGCTTTTTTCTATTAACATAAATTAATTGTATACAAGGGTTCAAATTAACCTCCTTTATTATTCTTTTTTAATCCCTTCTCCTACCTTTTGCACCAGTTAGGTTTTATTTTGTTATTTTGTACAAGTAAATATTAGCTCCAATGACCCTTTCCCTTCACCCTCACCACTCCTGCTGCTTCCTTTCCCCAAGCAGCTTCTTTTTAAAATCACATTACATTAATGCTGTTTCGTGATTGTTGTTGCTGTGCCTAGATTCTGCCAATGAGGAAAACCATGCAGCATTTTGGTTTTTAAGCTTGGATTACATTGCCTAACACGATTTCCACTAGGGCTAAGAGATAGTAGGGATGTGAGGTATATAGTTATGTAGCCAGAAGTGGTCACTTGGAAGCCAAAGAGAAAGGGAAAAATGGAGCCAAAGAGGGAAGGGAGGGCAGGGGAGGGCAGAAGAGGAGAGGGGAGGGGAGAGGAGGAAAGGGGAGGGGAGGAGAGGGAGAGAGAGAAAGAGAGCCATCCAGACTGTTGAGTTGTATTTTGGCAGCCCTAATAAACTAAGAAAAATCTACTTCAGTAGACTTTTGAGATGTTTGATTGATATGTTATTGATTTCTGAACATAATGGTACCTAGTTGGAAAACAGGCCAGAAAGAAGACAAGAGAAAAAAGTACGCGAGGAAGAATTTAGCTACTATCATCTCATATAGAGTTATTTGATAGTTATAAGAAACATTATTTACATGTACAGAAATACATTTCTTACCAGATTTTAATGTGAAAAGAAGATTCAGTTTTTCGTTGGTAAACTAATTACAAATAATTACTTGGAGAAGTAAACTTTCTCTACAATGAAAGCTTGATATTAAGTTGAAGGTACTATATCTTGTCTCCATTCTATGAAATTATAAGAGAGACAGACAGACAGACAGACACATACACACACACACACACACACACACACACACACACACACACACGGAGAAAGAGAGAGAGGCAGAGAGACAGAGAGAGAGAGAGAGAGAGAGAGAGAGAGAGAGGGAGGGAGAGGAAGAGGGAGAGGGAGAAATTGGATATTAACCTATGGGTACCTAAATGGCAGCATACTTACTCTTTGATCAATGAAATTGAAAAATTCTCATTTATGACCACAATATAGAATAAATTGCTTTGTGAATGACATTTAAAAAAAAACTGTAAGTGAATTCTCTGTTAGACCTCAGTGTCTGAGCCTTGGTGATATAACCAACATGTTTCTTTGAAAAATTGCATTAATTAATAAATGAAAGTATTACATTTTAATAAATTCATTACCCTTTCTAAACCTCTGAACTATGCAAGAAGGTAAGGTGTAATGGAATACAAAGCAATACAACATTTAAGAAACAATCCACATGTTGAATGATTAGATTTATTTTATAGAATTTATGGTAGTCTTTTTGTTGTATTCCATGTTTACACTGAATTAGATGTTATTTTTTCTGCAAAAAGTTCTTTATAGAGGGATTATTTTCTTAAGTGCGTAAAACCTATTTGAAAAAAATCACATAATTATGTAGTCATCCCTTGGGTATAGGCTACATCTTTGAATGTTAAGAAAATTTACTTTCTTTACAATAAAGTTTCTAAGTAAGAAAAATAAGTATTGTAAGAATTATTTTAGAGATATTTTTGGAAGCTTCACATACAGAAAGGTGAAAAAATAAAAAGTAAAAGAAATCTCATTATGTTGTTAAAGTTCTGGAGGTTCTATTCTATTGTACTCTAAATACATATCACACTGAGTTATTCTTGTTAGAATAATCTAATTAAAAATGAATATATTCTGAATTACTTAAATCTATCCAGGGAAGAGAATTAATGCAACTATGTCATTAAACTATCAGAGTGTATACATTCTATTAATGCTAATTACAATTATAAAATGCAAATTAGTTACATCCTTTTGCTCTGTGTATTTATGTTAACATGCACAACTTAAACTGAAACAGAAATACAAGCTGATAAACTTCATATAAAGCACAAATAATTCATTTTTGTAAATTGCTCTTATAAATGTATGTATCCCCCAAATACCCTAAAGCTCCAGTTTTCAAGTTGGTTTATCTACATATTTTCTTTCAGTTCTCCAAAAGTGAAACTATCTGTATAAGGTTAAACAGTTTCTGATCTCACCGTTTATCTTTGTGAAATAAAAAAAATCTCTGTTGAAATTTGGCTGAGGCTGAAAAATAAACAGAAAGCTGACAGATGGGAAGAACATTATTAGTACTAATTAAATGAAGTAAAATATGACAAATCTTAAAAATTATCTCAAATGTTGCCCTAGCTATGTATACAACACATAAAGGTCATAGGGAAAGCCTATAGATATCAGATCAATTTCTTAGGCAGGCTGATTTGCTTTCTGGTGTTAGCTCTTTCTTTTATCAGTTCAGTAACCTCAGGCTAGTTTCTCATCATCTCTAGACTCATCTCTGAAGTGCATTTAATAGCCATATATATTTCTCCTAGGTTTTTCTGTGAAGACTAAGTAGGATGATTTAAACCTTCAGGCTTAGCACAGTGCTAGATAACGAGATGATTTCTCATTAATATGAGCTATTATTGTCTTCTATGCTTTGAGTAGATTTTGCTCCCACCAAAATTCATGTTGAGGTTGTTGAGATGTGAAACTCAAGATAACGGGAGATATTTAGATCATGTAGGCACACGTTTTACTCATAGATCATGACCTTTTTTTCCTGTTATTGAGCTCTTTCCTTTATAGAATTGGACTAGTAATCAAGAGAGCAGGGCTTTAACAAGTCAGGCTGCACTCACCTGCTTGCTGTGTTATTTTTCACCACATGTTGGAGAGCCACAAGAACTGCACCTAAAAATGAGCAGATGCTCTTGGGTTTTCCAGCTTCTGGAAAATAATCTTTTTTTTTGATAAATAAATTACCAAGGCACAGAGGTTCATTCCATGATAGTGGTGGAAAACGACTAAGACAAAAAATAAGACCATTATTCATTGGTGTCATTAGCTACTGCCACATAGCAGCACACCCCCAAAAAAGGCACACCTGCCAATGCAATTGTTAGATCACAGCACCTGGTTTTTCACAAAATAGTCTTGTAGTCAAGATAAAATATGCAAATGAAGCTCTGAATCTACAAATGTTGTAGGAGGGGGTGTGGATTAAAGAGAGATGAAAAACTTATTTTGTTGGCTGAGTGGCTTTAAGACTGTAAGGATTAAAAAAATTAAAATTAAAGAAAAGACTGTAAGGATTATGGTTGAGAGGTTGTAGGTCTTGGTAGAATCAGTTGAAAGCGGGATGAATGGTATGTGAATATGAAGAAAAATTGTGATAAAAATTATGATGCAAGGGGCTGGGAAGGTGGCTCAGAGGTAGAGCGCTTGCATTGCATGCCTGAGGCCCTGGGTTCGATGCCTCAGCACCACATAAGCAAAAAGAAAAAAGCTGGAAGTGGCACTGTGGCTCAAGTGGTAGAGCGCTAGCCTTGAGCTGAAGAGCTGAGGGATAGCGCCCAGGCCCAGAGTTCAGGCCCCATGACCAGACCCCCCCAAAAAAAATTATGATGCAAATACTGAGTTATAAGCTGTCAATATTTTCTGGCTATTTTGCTTCCTTTTAGGTGCATTTTCTTGTTTCTGTAGACAATCAAAGTGATGTTTTTCTACTGTAGCAAAAATGTGCATATTATTAGAAACTATCATTCTCCTACGGAGATGTAACAACCCAATTCCTATCTTATAAGATTAGTATACGCTAACAATGTTAATAAAAGAAAGTTTCTAAATTTGCAGCTATACAATGACACATTCTATGTTCTGATTTTTAGAATTTTTAGAATTCCTGAATGGAAATGGCTTTTCCTGTCCCCGTTCCATTTGTTACTCATTATTGTGTTCCCAAAATTAGGTTATCCTGCAGTGTGAAACTTCACTTTGTCACTTGCTTTATGACCTTATAATTCCAAATCAATGGTTTGAGTGACAACACAACACTTCAACTTGACAAGCAGATTCAGATGGAGTCCACTCTTCTCTCCAGTATGTTCATGCAAAAGTGACATTTATTTATTCATAAATAACCTCCAGTTTGAGATTAGAGGGTCCCAGAACTACTTTTTTGTGTGTTGGTTTTTATGATATCCCAGGCACACTGTAAAATAGGCTGTTTGTTTTTGTTTGGTTTTTGCCAGTCCTGGGGCTTGAAATCAGGACCTGGAGTTTTTTTGCTCAGGACTAGCTAGCCCTCTACCACTTGAGCCACAGTGCCACTTCTGGCTTTTTTCTGTTTATATGGTACTGAGGAATCGAACCCAAGGCTTCATGCATGCTAGGCAAGTACTCTACACCTGAAATAGGCTTTTTATAGTGGCTTTTTTTCTTTTATGAAAATTATTATCTTTAAGTAGTTATACAATGGAGATTTCATTTAACAAAGCAGTTTATGAATACAATATGTCTTTATCAAGGCCACCTCTTTTGATTCCCTGTGTTGTTCCATGCTGGAACAAAATCTCAGGCTTGGTAAACACTTAAAGAAATAGAAATGGCAGGAGGCACGTGGACTAATTCAGATATTCCTTTACCTCTAAGGGAGGAATGGCCAGACCAAAAATTCACATCCTTCAAAGGTCACCTGCAAAATGATTGATATATGAGAACCTCATGAATTACTCAACTGCAATATACAAATTTTAGCTCAACCACACAAATTGAAAAAAATTCATCTTATGTTCACTTTTGTGGTAATTTTTCTTTTTGGTGAAAATCTTTGATCACATCTTAAGCTTATAAGTTAAAAAAAATCATTTGAGGGGCTAGGGATGTGGCTTGGTGGTAGAGTGCTTGCCTAGCATTCATGAAGCCCTGGGCTCTATTCCTCGTTACCACATAAACAGAAAAAGAAGTGGCGCTGTGGCTCAAGTGGTAGAGTTCTAGCTTTGAGCAAAAGAAGTTCAAAGACAGTGCTCAGGCCCTAAGTTCAAATCCCAGGACTGGCCAGAAAGAAAAGAAAAGAGAAATCATTTGAGATGAACATTTTTGAAGAAAAAGAAGACATATTTATTAGGTTTTAGGTAAAAGTTTACTTTTTTATGTTGCTTCCTTCACATGTTATTTCAATTAGACTAAATGTATTAAAGATTATTTTTTATCAGGAATTATCTTTTATTCTTAGCTTTGAGAAATATGTTACACACTTATTATTGGGAAAAATATTTGCTGTGATCAAGCATTATCTTTTAATTCTTAGCTTTGAGAAATATGTATCACATATTATTGGAAAATTATTTGCTGTGATTATACCTTATTTGACTATGTTAGCCTATTTTACAAAACATTTCTGGTTCACATATCTCCCAAAGCACTGGTACTCATGAATTATGTGATTCAATTATAACACTAAGTCAGTGAAAATTGGAAATAAAAGTTACTCATAAATAAATTCATAATGTTACAATATCATTTATGTAAATGTTCATTTCCTCCCTAAAAATTTAACTAAATTTAACATATTCAAGCTTTGCTGAAGGCAAAGCTTCCATAGTAATATCAGAGAAATTTCTTATCCCAAAAGAAGAAGAGTTTTGTGATTGGAGAACAGAAAAGAGAAAGAAGAAATAAGAAGAAGGAGAATGTTATTCTTCAAAAAATAATACATTATTTCTTAAAAAACAGAGTTTTATAAGAATGATTTTTATTTTTGTAGGAAAAAGAAGCAAAAGTTACAGAATTCACGTTTACCTGATACCCTGATTCTCAACACCAGTCTCCAATGTCTTAGAGTACATTGATCACAATTGATACACTGACAGTGACATAGCTTTGTCTTTAAAGTCATGAGTTCTCATTAGGGTTCCTTTGCCATTAAACATTCTATTTGTTTTGACCAGAGTTCAGTGACATGTGTTTGTTACTGTATTGTCATATTGCACTGTCACTATCCTAAATACCTTCTAGGTTCTGCCTGTTCGTCTCTCCTTCATTCCCAACTTGGCAACCACCAATCAGGCATTTTATTGTCTATTTGGCTTGCCTTTTGGGAAATATTTTATGAGAAAATGCCAAAGAACCATTTTGCATTCCCAACAACAATGGAAGAGAACTTATATTGTCCCATACTTGTACCATGCTTTGGAATTTTGCCCATTTGAATTGTTCTTTAATTTTTATTTCCCAGATGAAAAATATGATGTGAAGTGAATTTGCATATATTTATTTGTCACCTGCATATTTTCATAAGGAATATATATTTTTAGATTTTTTTGCCTTTTTAAAAATCAAGGCTTTGGAATTTTTATTGGTGGAGTTTTGGAGCATTTATTTTGATACACTATTAATCATGTGTTTTGCAAATGTTTTCTCCCTATCTGTGGCTTATCTTCTCATCCTCTTGATAATGACTACAGGATCCAATTTGATGAACACCAGCTTCTCAATTGGTTCTTTAATGGGTCATTCCTTGGCCATTCCAATTACCTCATTATCTGTTTTTTTTTTTTGAATATATGAGTTGTACAATGGAGTCTCATTTTGACATATATAAATATTTACTTCCAGTGTATTCTGCAAATTACCTCCTGCCTTCTATTCTTTCTTTCCTCCACCCTTCTTCAAACGACTTCAACATATTCCATTGCCTTATTTTCCTATATGCATATAAAGTATTTTCCCTCTTCCACCTTCTCTTTTTACACTCTCTTCTGTCATTGATACAGACCTCTCTCTCAGATAAGGCCTGCATTACATTATTTGTTCAAAAAGGTTCCACTGTGATATTTTACTCATGCATCTATTATGTTCATATTAACCCCTTAGATTACTCTCTGTCTCCTTCAGCCATACCTGTCATTAATCAAATTTTCAAATTTTACTTTCAGTAACATTCAAGTAGAAGTATTCTTTACAGGGGCAGTCATATATGAATTTCAGGATAAAATGAATTTAGCAGTAAATAACCCATCCAGGATAACAAACCACTTCCTGCATAGGGGTAGATGAAGATGTCCTTAGAGACAAGGCTATGGTTATATTGGTCTTTTTGAAATTGAAGCCCTCCTACCTAATGCATCTTTCCCACTGTTCTTGTCCGCCATGGATACAGCATAGTTAACCGTATCTCTTTCATTAGCTCTTCAACTCTTCATGGGTTCCCATGCTTTAGAACAACACATTTTTTTCCACTCACATGAAGAAGCTGTTTGTGAAACTCTGCCACGGCCTTTGTCCTCTCTTTACAGAGAAAAACAACCAAAACAAATCATATTTTTTCTCCGAATGATAATTACACAATAACCTTCCATTTGCTTTCCAGCATGACCCCATGAAGTGTATAATTAGCAGAAATTTCTAATATGTACCTGACATCCATTCCCCTTTTGATTACTAATGTTTACTTTGCCTGGTTAAAGAAGTTGTTTTTCTGTTTTGTTCTGCTTTCCTTTGCTGACACCTTCATCTTGATGGCTAAATATTTAGATTTTTAATCTTTTAAAAAACAAAGTTACAAGTGTATTCCATGGTAAGTACAGTACCCATACTGTCATATTGTTGGGATTATAAATAGAACATGGCAAAAATGAGGTTGTAGATATGCTGTTAGAAGCAGATGTACAAAATAAGATACAATGTTTGAGGGAAAAAAAGCATAGATAGGTCTGAAAAGGAGAGGAAAGAACATATTTCAAATGATTTCTTGGACACTCATGAACATCAGATGGTTAAACACTTCAGATGGAGTCAAAACCATGGGAGTACTTGCTGATTTTGGTTGAAGGAGTTTATCATACTAGCAACAGTTTCTTAAAGAAACAGGCCTAAATGTCAACAGACTTTACTCTTTCAGGAATATTATCAGCATGTTCCAGGGAAAACTGGAGGTGAAATTAAATAAATTAGTTTAAGTAACAACTGCCATTAAGATGTGAGGATTACAAAAGTGCTCTGGCTGAAAAGAAGTATTTTTAATTTATTGCAATTGATTCTGTTCAAATTCTGTTTACTCAAATTCCTTCACACTGCTTTTGCATCTAGCTGTTGACTTTACCAAGTTCAAGGTATAGAGGGTTATCATGAGAGAAGATGAATGGAGAAAACCCCAGACTTACTTTTTAAGTAAAGAACTTTCCTATTTAATACCTTTGAATGACAATAGATAAGAATGAATTCCAAATAGAATGTCACCAGTAGACACATACTCTTTGATGGCCCTTAAAAAAACCCACCCTATTAAATGTTGCCTTGAATCGTCCTCCATTGATTTATTGCATTACTTTTTAATCAAATGTATGTCTCTTTTCTGAATCCTTTCCAAATATGCCAAGCTCTTAATCTGTGTAGCCAGGACTGTACACATTTCCTGGTTTGTTCTTTGCTGCATGTAATGGGAAGATTACTTCTCAAATGTCAATTAAATGACCATCAAAAGGAGGGCAAACTCCTGGTGTTGAATAGTTAGAAATCAATTTCTTTCTACTAAAGGAAAGTTGTCTTTTATATAACAGAGGAAGAGAAACAATGTTGAATTACCAAGTGGAAAAATTACGACTTGCTCTCTATCATCGAAAGAGAAATACACATTCGTGGAAAAATAAAAATAGTGCTATAAAAGGGATGGCTCATTTTGGGGAAAGAAAAGAAAGCAAAATAGAAACAAGAATTAAAGAAACAGCCAGGCTATAACACAGAAACAGAGGCTTAGCATGTATGAAACCCTGGTTCAATACCTAGTAAATGTCCCCTGTCAAAAAATTTTTTTAAAAAAGAAAGAAATATAAGCTTGTATAAACTCACACAATATTTGTCTTCATTCACTGTTTAAAAAAGTGAATAGGAATATTTGAGAAATACCTTGATTAATTTGAATAGCTAATGTGTGAATTAATATTTTAAAGTCTCTTAATGTAGATGTTAAGGGTAAAAACTGTTTCAAGTTTCTCATTGACATAAATTATGAATTTAATATTTGACTTAATATTTAGTATTGAATTTTAGCTTAATATAACCTAGAAACCATTAATGAATCTATAAAAATCATTTTTCATCCATTAGCCATACTGCTTTGATTCTCAAAGTTGTTTTCAACAATGTCAAAATACCAGATTAATTTATATAAAGTTCTAGGATATAAAAAAGTCATGCAATTTGTTTAGAGCATTGAGATTCTATGCAATCCAAAGAAAACTTGTTATCTTTCCAAGGAAATTCACTGGGGTAAGGTATTTTTAAGTGATTTCCTCTTGATGTGCCATTCTTAAGATGTATTGAAATTATTCCAAGGGAATGTGTCTGCCCTGGTAGAAAAATATTGCTATTAAAAGAAAAATAGCTTACAAATATATCTTTCAAAGTGGTAGTGATTTCATTACAGTTCATTTCAGCAAAAATAATATAATAATATTTAGCTATTTTTTTTACAGTAAACCATTGTTCCCAGGAAGTAAAAAAAGCATATGCTAAATTTACAAACTCCCAAGTTCTTTCAGACAAGAAATTTTGAGTTTGAGTATTATCTAGTAATATTAATAACACTATATTTAGAAGTACATAATAAGACAGAATATTATAGTACACTTGTATTAAATTAATTTCTGTATTTATTGGATGTCTTGGAGTATTCTGGGCTGAAGTAGAAGGGAGAAACTGCACCGTAATGGAAAATGATGTTAATTCTAATGCCTCCAGTTAAAGTGGATTCATGAGAAAAGCACCCAAGTCAGTGTAGAAGTCATAAGAGAAATGAACTGAGGATGTAGCACAGAGAAGCAACCAATTCATGAAACCCCTTTATGTTTGATCTTTAATCCATGCTGTGAGTTATTTTAAGCATATCTGATGAAAAGAAGTTTGCAATGAAATCTGTATGTAAACTTGACTTTTTATTCTAAAAAATAAACCTTTTATAATTCAGTATTAAAATAGCAAATACAGTTTTATTTAGTAAAACTTTATCATGTCCTATAGAATATAGGGTGTCCTTTAAAAGGTGCTCTAGCTTCTACTAATTAATTTGCAATTCAGAGCCAGTAATTTTAGTTTCCGTTTCAGAGTTTGAATCCCCCTTTTGTACTTGCTAGGCTGCTCTACTGTTTTAATCATGTTCCTTGACTATTTTTTGCTCCAGTTATTTTTGAGATCAGATTTCTTTTTTTTTAGCTCAGGCCAGACAGCATTATGATTCTTTTCAATATAGCCTTCCCATTATAGTTAGAATGACAGGTACAATGCCCTACTTTTTCTGTTTAGATGGTCTCATGAACTTTGGTTGTTCAGAATGTCCTGGAGCCTGGATTCTCATGAGCTTTGCCTTCTTGTAGCAGAAATTACAAGCATACATGATTGTTCCCAGCTATTCATTGAGATGGAGTCTCTAGACCATTTTGCTTAGCTGGCTTTAAATCTTGATCTAGATCCCTGACTGTCAAGTAATTAGGATTAGAGGTGTGAGCCATGAGCGGCTGGTTATATATTTTCACATTGTTGGGATAAAATACTACTAAATTAAATTAAATTTTTTACTATTTTTTTTTTTAAGATTACATGGTCATGTGACTTCAGAGCATACTTCACCATGTGGTTAAAAATCATCAGAGTAGGGGCTGGGAAGGTGGCTCAGTATTAGAGTGCTTGCCTTGCATGCATGAGGCCCTGGGTTCTATTCTTCAGCACCATGTAAGGAGAAAAGTGGCAAGTGGCTCAAGTACTAGAGTGCTAGTCTTGAGCTGAAGAGCTGAGGGACAGTGCCCAGGCCTAGAGTTCAGGCCCCATGACTGACAAAAAAAAATCTGGCTGTACTTGTATCCCAGCTGTTCCAGAAAACAATGTCAACAGCATGCAGAATCTATGTGGTAATAAAGTGATTTTTCCCTTTCTACTCAGTGCCAAGATTGAAGCATTTATTTATTGCCATTTCTTCCACGTGTTAGCTATATATATATATTTAAGAATCCAGCCTAATTATAGTATCTCATCATCTACACTTTGCTTTCATAGTACTACACAAACCCATGATGTGTTTGGCAAAGGAAGATTTCTTAGGTTCAATATAAGGCAGAAATGTGATTGAGATTCCTAGGTGTCACTATGACTCAGTTTGGACTAAGTGAAGGGCCACATGTGTGTCATGAAGGTGCAATCTCTGGAAACATGTAAAAAAATGGCTTATTGTAAATGCATTTGGCTTGTAGATTATTTTTTTAAAAAGCTTTGCACTGTACTTACTATATATACTGTGGCTAAACGTGGAAGTCCCATCTCTCCAAATAAGACAATTAACCCTGATTAATAAACCAAAGTACATGTGTTACTTAAAAAAACAAAACATGAATAGAGCTGAGAAGTTAGCTTAGTGATAAAGTGCCTGTCCAGCATGTATGAAGCCCTGGATTCAATTCCTCAGTACCAAATACACAAAAGCGCCAGAAGTGGTGCTGTGGCTCAAGTGGCAGAGTCTTAGCCTGGAGCAAAAGAAGTTCAGGGACAGTGCCCAGGCCATGAGTTCAAGCCCCAGGACTGGAGGAAAAAACAAATACAATAATATGTATAAAAATAATCATTTTAATATGCACTTTTTTATGTTTCAGATAGATCACTAGATAGAAAGCATTACAAAAATGATTTTTTTCCCCTCCCTGGTCCCTTTACTGCTAATGAATAACTATAGAACAATGCTTGATATGTAATAGATACTCAAGAAATGTTTATTGAATGAATGGGTCCTGCTGATACAGAACTAAATGTAAAATTGTGTCCTACTTTGTTTGATGAATCATTGACTATGTAAAGCTTAGATCCATACTTGTTTAATTCTTGGAACAACTCAATGAGACTACATCTCAGGAAGCAGAGGCATCAATCTGGAAGTCATGAACCCTTCCATATTGCTGTACTTTACTGAGATACACTAGTTAAGTTGACTACTGTTCTTATCTAGACAAGTCTGCTATTATGGTAACCAGTCAACAATTTTGACCAATTTGCCATGCTTCACATGGTAAATACACTAATACCTTGATTAACTATGAAGCTTATAGAGGACAGTGTGACAGATTCTTACTGAATAACATCTTAGAGTATCCTTATGTTCATTTTCATAAATCCCAAAGCCTCTTCACCTATAAAAGGAATGATACTTAAGCAAATTAATTGTCAGATGTTCAAGTGGAACCTGAAGGAAGGCAAGAACTTTATTTGTATAGTTTTAAAAAGATGTGATGACATCTTTTACGTGTTATTCAGAAATAAGCATAAGTAACTGTATTCCAACAGCACAAAAGGATGTTAGGAGGCTCCCTCACTATAATATAGTAGCATAATCATTATGGTTTCAGATGAAACTAAAAGCTGATAATCATCTGATATTAGAGAGTAAACCAAGTTATATGAGAATTCTCCTTATATTCTTCTTAATGCAAGTGCATGAGACATATAACTTAATGGAGCTTTATAGCACTAATTATTTGGTAATAGTCACAAGGCTTCATGACCTGAAGAAGTTGTTTCTGTACAGCCCATTAAACAATAGGAAGAACTGTTATTCTAGCTTCTACTTTTTGCCACTCAGGTGTTCATTTACCAGATGCTTTCTAATTAAGAACATATAAAATGAGAATAACATGAATTGCATCATCAGATGAGTTTATCAAGTCTAATTATGGTGCCAATATTATTTTTGTAAAGTAACTTTTGTCAAGATATAACTATTTTTTCCCACTGCTCATACTGAAACTATTGTATGTCACTGAAAGTATTTTATAGATCCAAGGGTACTATGTGAATTATAAAATGAATGATTCCCTGATCTTTAGGCTAGCTAGTAGGATTTATTTTTTTTTTACCAATATGAATTAAGTAATTTAAGATCTATGCTAAGTAGTTTGTAGTAAATCGATCTCTTGGTGGAAATTTTTATTTCATAGTTACTTAGTTTCTGAATCAAAACAAAAAAAAACTTCTAAAGTGCGGGGGTGAGGAAGAAGGAGGGACAAGAAGGAGGAAAAGGAGGGGTAGGAGAAGGAAAAGGAGGCAGAGGAGGAGGAGAAAGAAAAAAGAAGATAAGAAATAATTGCAGTCATTGCCGAAAGATTTTCTTCTTTTCTCCCTTTACTCTCCTTACAATTGACAAATTGGTTTTGGACTTGTTCCACACGTAATAGAAGAAAGTAAATTCTCTTTCACTTGCCTTCTCTGACCCAGAGAGTTGGTGACTCAGAGTTATTGCTAAGAGAATAGTATCCCTTCCACTCATTGTTGGAATGTATTTCTTAAGCCAGAGCTTTAATAGCTTTGTGCAGGTACAAAGGTAAGTTGTCAGGCAGGGAAATAGATACAGTATGGTCATACTGCAGTGTAAATGACTGGGTTTCCAGAATTAAACTCTTGCAGTCCTATTTTTTTCCATGTCTATACAAAAAGTATTCTCTTAGTTTTAAAGTTGGCTCCTATCCAAAACAATGAAGCTCATTAAGGAAGTAATAGTTATCTTTTCCTATAGTAATAATGTGTTTTTGTTTTTTTGTTTTTTTGGTCAGTTGTGAGGCCTGAACTCTGGGCCTGAGCTCTGTCCCTCAGCTCTTCAGCTCAAGGCTAGTGCTCTACCACTTGAGCCATAGCGCCACTTCTATCTTTTTCTGCTTATGTGGTGCTGAGGAATCGAACCCAGGGCCTCATGCATGCAAGGCCAGCACTCTACCACAGCGCCACCTTCTCAGCCCTCTGCTTGATTTTTGAAGACTAATTTGCTATCTTAATGGAGAGAGCATAATGAAGCCATTCTCACATTTAACTAGTCCAGCAAGGTTCAAAACCCAAATGCTGCTAGGCAAGTCAGGTTCCTCGCCTAGAAGATAAAAGCAGAAGTTTATTACTCATAAGTTTTTGGAGAATTATATTATTAGAATCCTTGCTCAAATTTCAGTCGTTTGTCTTATTATGATGATATTGTGATCATTATTAGAGGGTTAGATGATTTATGACATGCAAAATTCTCAGAACTGAGCCCAGCATATGTCCTGTACCAAATAGGTTACCATGACAAAGCTGAGATAAGATTCTCTAATTAAGCTATCAGTCATTAATTAAATGCTTCACTCCTGGCCACTGACCTTTTTTCATCTGTATTAAAAAATTTTACTACATAGAATCCATATACTGTATGTGAGAAAAACTGTCTTTACTATTAAAGCGAGTTGTTTAAAAGTTCCTACTTTGGTTTGGGCGCTTGGCTCTTGTTAAGGAAAAGAGGAACTGCTCTGGGGTAAGGAGGGATTTTTAAAGGCAAGGTTTTGTCTTAAACCTTTCAAGATGAAATTAAGACATACCTCAGATAGTTCAGGTAAAAAATAAGGCGTGGGTATATTTTGAGATTCCTTGTGTACTTAAAGTTATTTCAAAGTCATCTTACATAAATACATTTTACCCTATTCAAACTAGCCAACCAAGAGCAGATTGTGAACCTGAGCTCAACCACTCAGAGCAGAGGGGCAGGGCCTACTGCATTAGGGATAATTGTGGGGGCAGGCTGTCTGGTCTGTGTGTTTGCTTGCCAGATTTTTGGCTGATAGCATATCCTTCTGCAGAAGTAAATTTTACCTTGCTGAGGCAATTTTCACGGCTATCATGGTGACCACAATAGATCTTGGAAGGAGTATTTATAGCAATTATAATACAAATTGCTCAAAATAAATAGAAGAAATTAAGAAAATAATTACAGCTTAAGATCTGTTTCCTATTCCATCTTCATAAGCAGCGTAAATCATACCTCAATCATTTATCATTTGCTTCTTTCTTCCCTCCCTCCCTCCCTCCCTCCCTTCCTCCCTCCCTCCCTCCCTCCCTCCCTTCCTTCCTTCCTTCCTTCCTTCCTTCCTTCCTTCCTTCCTTCCTTCCTTCCTTCCTTCCTTCCTTCCTTCCTTCCTTTCTTTGCTTGGGATTGAACTCAGGGCCTTGTGCTGGCTAGGCAAACCCTCTCCAGTTGAGTCATCCCTGGAAATCCCTTTTATTTTTTTTTAGTTTCTTCTTCAGATGAGTCTCATGTATTTTCCAAGGCTGGCCTGGCATCACTATTCTCTTCCCTCTGCCTCACCAGTAGTCCACACATCAGAAATTCATGGGTATAGGCACGAGGTACCCGGTCTCTCACTTTCATAAATTGTACTCTCATTTAACTTTTCTTTATATTAAGCAATTTCAACACAATATGTCTTCATCATACACCCCAATCTTTGATTTTGCCACTGTGTAATTTAACACAGATACAATGCTTACATTAGTTGGTTATTAAGAAAAGGAATTCTTCAACTTCCAATTGAGCAAGAAGACTGGCAGTCATTAACAACAACAACAAAATAAATGTCCAAATGTTTCTATTATTCCTTTAGAACAGATCTTCTTGAAAGGCAACATTATTACCAGAGGCAAACTAATGATAGTTCATTCAGAAGCTTGTTAATATCTTAAGGCTAAACATAGAAAATATCATAATGATGAAAATACTGTCATATCAGATATATTTTCAGTTTTTTCTTTATATAAACTTGGAAACTCATCAAAAAAGTTCATATTTAGTAGAGAAATAATGCAAGGTAATTGATATGCTCATAAATAATTTTTAATTAATATTTTAATAGACTTAGACTAGCTAAGCTTTAAATCCACTCTCCTCACTTAGTTAAAAAAATGGTAAGGCATGCTTAACAACTTCTTAATATTTCAGTTACATAATACATACAGAAAAGGGGGGTATCTGAAGTAGAGTAACAGTTGATTGATTTTTTTTTTCTGGTGGTTAATTGTATGTTTTTTTGGGGGGGGGAGTCTGGTCATGGGGACTGAACTCTGGGCCTGGGCGCTGTCCCTCAGCTCTTCAGCTCAAGGCTAGCGCTCTACCACTTGAGCCACAGTGCCTCTTCTGGCTTTTTTCTTATGTGGTGCTGAGGAATCGAACCCAGGGCGTCATGTGTGCAAGGCAAGTGCTCTACCACTGAGCCACATTCCCAGCCCCAGTTGATTGATTTTTATAAAGAAAGATCCTAAAAGAAGAAAATGAACAACTGGCTAGACAAATTCTGTTTCTAATCAGGAACAAAATAGAAATGAATAGCAATCTGAAAGCTAGTTCAAGCATTCATCTATGACAGAAAATTAAGTCTGACAAAATAGATTCCTTTAGTTATACATATAATCTATCTATCTACTTACCTATCTATCTCTCCTACAGATTCACTCTGAGAATCAGAGAACGAGTTCCCTGTGTAGTTTTTTGAAGTCCCAAGTCATTTGCCTAAGTAGAATTCTCCTTGAATTTATTTCAGTCCTGTGTGTCTATTTCTTGACTATTCACAAAATTCATGCATATATGCATGTGTTGAAAATGTGGCAGTGAGAGTTTGAAACAACAGCTGCATGGGTAAAGAAAGTGGTTTGTTCAATGCTTTGTAGCAGTGTGTCAAGTCCATTTATTCAAGTAGACAAGAGTCAAAAATCTGATGGAATATTACCACTTTTTCCTGGAAGATGCTGACAAGAAAGGAGCCAGGAGTCACTATCTATTTTAGTACTGCTCTAAGATTAAATGTTCAATGGCAATGTGTGTGTGTGTGTGTGTGTGTGTGTGTGTGTGTGTGTGTGCATTCAAGGTTAATATATATTCAATGTTCATATTATATCTATATATCTATCAATGTTCATCTAGTACTTGTTTTTGAAGTCTGTTGTATTTATGGTTTAGTGACATTAGAAGAATTAGAGAGGATGAGAAATAATAATAATTCCTACACTTCTGAAATATGGACAGTTATTCTTTAAAAGCATTGTCTCAATTGGAAATTTTTGTATGAACTGTATATTTGGGTTTACAAAAAGGAAACACAAAAATTTATCCATGTTGAAAATACAAATCCTCAACCTATTTATTACATCTTGTCCTGGACACTGGCTCTAGTTCTCTAGCTCATTGGTATACTACAGTACTTAGAAAAGACTAATATTAATACATTTTGCCTTCCTCAAAGTTCAAGAAAGTTGTAGGATTTAAATAAACCTCTTCTATATCTAACAGTATTGTTACTCTAGAGGGTAAAAAGATAATTTCTACTTGACTGAAGGTCTCAGTAATCAATTCTTCTTTGCTTTCACTATTAGATCACCTCTGATATGTACTTTACTAATTCATTCATATTTCATTTTTACCCTTGAGAAATATGGCATTGAGAATGAGCACTAAAAACAATAATGATTTGAAAAAAGAGTTGTAGGAAGAAAGTCAGCAAAAGAAATATTTCTTTGTTGAAAAATATTTTTTCCTTGGGAAGCAAAACTAACAATGTACATATTATAGCTTCTTAATGTGTGTGTGTGAGAGAGAGAGACAGAGAGAGACAGAGACAGAGAGACAGAGAGAGAGATCCAAACAACCCAAAACATGTCCAAGAATAAGGTGGCAACCAAACACAAAATGCTAGATTATGTTTCTTCACTACTGGTAGAGGAAGTTTTTTTTTAATTTTTAATTTTTTAATATTATTTTTGGGTCCGGTCATGGGGCCTGAACTCTGGGCCTGGGCTCTGTCCCTCAGTTCTGCAGCTCAAGGCTAGCACTCTACCACTTGAGCCACAGCGCCACTTCCCGGCTTTTTTTCTTTTTGCTTATGTGGTGCTGAGGAATCGAACCCAGGGCCTCATGCATGCAAGGCAAGCGCTCTACCACTGAGCCACCTTCCCAGACCTAGAGAAAGCTATTTTAAGGCATATAGTTTAATAAAACATCAATTGTGTGTGGCTTGGAACAAGATTGCCTAGGTTGAAAATTCTACAATAGTGTTTTCTCATTAGCTTTGTGACAGTATCAATGTTTATATGTGTTTAGTTTGCTTTTACTCATTTATTGGTTTATTTATGTCTTTAATTATCAAAAGGGGTTAGAATTCATCATGTCGTTTCATAAGTACCTATCCCAACTGCATTTATCCCATTTTACATATGTACATTAATTTTGATAACTTAGCTGTGGCTAAATTTATAAAGACATTAAATATGCTGCTGCAGTTAAGGCATGTGAAAAGTATTTCTCATATATGTAGCAAACACATGAGAATTTGTAGTTTCTTTCATGGGAAACATTGATACAGTGTGTTATAGTGGTGGGAGAATAGAAAGAAGCTGAACAGGAGTGATTTTTGCCCAGAGCTTTAGCGGTTTTCCTTCAGTACTCTTGCGCAGTACCACTACTCCTTCCACTGCCTGTTGTATGAAAACAAACAAACAAACAACTTCATTTTGATAAAAGTTGGAAGTGCAACTTCATTTCCACATGCATATAACATTTTGGTGCTCTAAAGAGAGTTTTCTATCTTCATAACAAGAAACTCTCCACTTCTGAGCAGACACCAGCAGCATTTTCCAACTGAGTTTGGATGTTGTCATCCAGCACCATGGTATAAGGCCTCAGTCCCTCAAGATCCAGACACCAATCACAAGTCCAGCATAAACCAGGTTTGGGACTGCCCCTTGTAACTCGGTGATTTCCTGAAAGTCCTCCGGTGGATTAACTAGAGTAGCCCACAATGTTTAGGAGAATGCCCTGCTTACAATTGACTCTATTGTAAAAGAATCCAACTCAGGTACAGTACTGTGGAAAAGATGCACAGGGAAAAGCATATGATAAGTTTGTGCAGCTTCCTGTTTGCGCTGTGCCTTTTCCCCACATTCTATGTGTTACCAATGTAGGTTCTACAAACTTAATTTTATGGTGGCTTCATTATATAGTTATGACAGATCAAATCCTTGGCCATGATGATCAACTCAACCTTTAACCCTTTACTCTCTCTAATTAGCTGTTACCTATATGTGGCTACTGATCACTTAATTACTGAAATGTTTGAGTATCTCAACTTATAATTTTCATTAACTATGAATATCTATATGTATATAGCTGGGAACTACTATGTTGAATGACCTAACTATGTTTCTTAACTTTGTTTCTTCCCCTCCCCTCCCCTCACTTCTCCTCACATTTCTTCCCTTTACAATAATCTCATGTCCTTTCTTCTCTGTCTTCCTTGTTCATTTGGTTATACATGGTCTGACATAAGGATGATAACATAGGTCATCTATAATCTGAAAAAAAGAAAACATATAAGTATATTTTCTTTTTTATTGTGAAAATACTGTACAGAGGGGTTACAATTACATGGGCAAGATAGTGAGTACAGTTCTTATCAAGCATTGTAGCCTCCTCCTTTGTTTCCCCTTCCCATCACTTACCATCCTTCCTCCCCTCCCACCCAATCCCCCCCCCCAAGTTGTAAAGTTCGTTTTTGACATGACAACTTGTACTTCTCATTGTTGCAACAGGTCCACCTGTATCCTTATTTAAACGACTTGTTTTTCCCCTTCCCCTCCACAAATTATACCAACATCAAATACAGTGAAAGCAGGGGTTATACTGTGGGGGAGGGACATACAAAGCAACAAAGATATAATTTTGTAATTGCGTTAGAAACAAATGCATGAAAGAAAAAAAATATTTAAAATACATATCTTAGGGTTCATTTTCCTAACATCACCTTATCTGACCTTTTCTGCTTGACTCATACATATACCAGATACTGCAAATAAGGGAAATCATAGGACCTATGTTTCTTTGGGCTTGGCTTACTTCACTTAATGTAATTTTTTCCAAGTCTTTCCATTTCCTAACAAATGGGGCAATGTCATTCTTTCTGATGGAGGCATAGAATTCCATTGTGTATATATACCACATTTTCTTGATCCATTCATCTACTGAGGGGCATCTGGGTTGGTTCCATATCTTAGCTATGGTAAATAATGCTGCAATAAACATTGTTGTGCTGGTAGCTTTAGTGTGGCCTTGTTTGTGATCATTTTTGTAAATGCCCAAAAGTGGGACTGCTGGGTCATAAGGGAGCTCTATGTGAAGTCTTTTGAGGAACCTCCATACTGCTTTCCAAAGTGGTTGAACAAGTTTACACTCCCACCAACAATGAAGTAAGGTTCCCTTCTGTCCACATCCCCTCCAGCATCTGTTGTTATTAGAGTTCTTGATTTTTGCCATTCTAACTGGGGTGAGGTGGTATATCAATGTTGTTTTGATTTGCATTTCTTTTATGGCTAGGGAGGTTGAGCATTTCTTCATGTGTCTATTGGCCATCCGTTTTCTTCTTCAGAGAATTTTCTCTTTAAGTCATTAGCCCACTTATTTATTGGGCAGTTGTTTCTTTGAGGATTTGTTGTTGCGTGGTTTAATTTTTTGAGTTCCAAGTATATTTTAGATATGAGACCCATATCCGTTGTATGGCTAGTGAAGATCTTCTCCCAATCCGTGGGCTTTCTATTGATCTTGCTAGCTATGTCATTTGCCCTGCAGAAGCTCTGCAACTTTATGCAATCCCATTTGTCCAACCTTTCTTTGATTTGTTGTGTTTCCGGGTCTCTATTCAGAAAATTTCGGCCTGCGCCAAGGAGACCTAGGGTTTCTCCTATTGCATCTTGTAATGTGTTCAGGGTGTCTGCTTTGACTTCGAGGTCTTTGATCCATTTGGAGTTGATTTTGGTGCAGGGTGATATATAAGGATCTAGCTTTAGCTTTCTACAAGCAGTTAACCTATTTTGCCAGCACCATTTACTGAAGAGGCTGTCTTTCTTCCATTCTATTTTTTTAGCTTCTTCATCAAAGATTAGATGGCTATAGGTCTGTAGGTTCATTTCTGGGTTTTCAATTCTATTCCATTGGTCCTGAGGTCTATTCTTGTGCCAGTACCAAGCTGTTTTGATTACTATGGCTTTATAGTAGAGTTTGAAATTTGGTATTGATATTCCTCCAGCAGTGTTCTTTCTGTTGAGGAGTGTTTTTGCTATTCGGGGTCTTTTATTGTTCCATATGAATTTTTGGATTGCCTCTTCTATTTCCTTGAAGAATGAGGTTGGAATTTTGATAGGTATTGCATTAAATTTGTAGATAGCCTTGGGAAGTATTGCCATTTTCACGATGTTAATCTTTCCAATCCAGGAGCGTGGGAGTTTTTCCTATTTTCTTAGTTCTGTTCAAAACTTTATGCTAATAAGTTTGAGAACTTGGCAGAAATGGACCTTTTCCTAGCAAATATTGACATGCCAAAACTAAACCAAGATGAGTTAAACCATCTTAACAGGCCCATATCAAGCATTGAAATAGAAACAGCAATAAGAGACCTCCCAGCTAAGAATAGTCCAGGACTAGATAGTTTTACAGCGGAATTCTACAAGGCCTTCACACCAATACTCCTCCAACTCTTCAATGAAATTGGAAGAGAAAGCTCACTACCGAACACATTCTATGAAGCCATCATAACCCTCATCCCAAAACCAGGCAGGGACTCATCAAAGAAAGAGAACTATAGACCCATTTCTTTGATGAACATTGATGCAAAACTTCTCAACAAAATTTTGGCCAATCGACGTCAACAATTCATCCAAAAAATCATACACCATGATCAAACAGGATTCATTTCAGGGATGCAAAGCTGGTTCAATATAGGCAAATCAATTAACATAATTCATCACATCAACAGGAGCAAGAATAAGAACCACATGGTTATCTCAATAGATGCAGAAAAAGCATTCGACAAGATCCAACACCCCTTTATGATGAAGGTTTTGGAAAAATTAGGAATCCATGGAACATTCCTCAATACAATAAAGGCTGTATATGACAAACCTACAGCCAGCATTTTACTTAATGGTGAAAAACTAAAGCCATTTCCTCTTAACTCAGGAACAAGACAAGGATGTCCACTCTCTCCACTTCTCTTCAATCTAGTATTAGAATGCCTAGCTACAGCAATAAGACAAGATGCAGACATAAAGGGGATCCAAATAGGGAAAGAAGAAATAAAACTCTCCCTCTTTGCAGATGACATGATCTTGTACTTAAAGAATCCCATAGACTCCACACACAAATTACTCAAGATGATTCAAAACTTTGCAAAGTAGTAGGGTATAAAATTAACCCTCAAAAATCAAAGGCTTTTCTGTATGCCAATAATGAGAAAAGTGGGGCTGAAATTAGGAAAGCAACTCCATTTGTAATAGCCCCACAAAAATTAAAATACCTAGGAATTAACTTAACCAAAGAAGTGAAGGACCTCTATGATGAAAACTATAAGTGTATTTTCATTTTAAGGAGTTTATTTGTATATTAGAAACTCATGAATCATGAGAGAACCAGGGTGCTGGGTATGACAAAAGGGGAAACTATAATATATATATATAATATTTATCTTGCATATATATAGGTATATATGTGTGTATGTATATGGGTATATATGTACATATATGTGTAGTATATATACATATATGTGTATATATACATTTATGAACCCATATACATATATGTATGTATACTTATATATAAGTATGTATATATATATATATATATATATAGGTACATACATATATACCTATATATAAACTCGTATGTATATATAAATATACAGTATAAATTATTTTTATTGGTTGAGAGTGGAAAGTTCCTAGCCACTGGTTTCTTTTTCTTTTTTGCCCATGCTGGAGCTTGAACTTAGGGCCTGGGCACTGTCCTTGAGCCTCTCTGTGCTCAAGGCTAGTGCTCTCCCACTTGAGCCACAGCACTGCTTCTGGCTTTTTCTGTTTATGTGGTACTGAGGAATTGAACCCAGGGCTTCATGCATGTTAGGCAAGCACTCTACCACTGAGCCACATTCCCAGTCCCTGATTTTTTTTATTGATACCAGTTTCACTATTATTTTGGGAAATTGGTTGGATTACACAGAGATATTAGGTCACTCCAGACTCACTCCAACTTAATGGCCCTTAATTAAATTTTTTAACATTGCCCTTCTTGCTTTCCTTTAATTTGCAATCGTTTTCTGACATTCTAAATTATGCACATGTGATTTCTTATAGAGAAGTAGGGCTAACTTCTAAATCCATAAGGAAAGGACAGGAAAAAACTGAAGAAATGAAATAATTATCTCTACATTTTAAAGACATAGTCATTAGCTTCTAGTTCTGAATCATGTTAGTATTCAGAGAGTCATAAATGAGAGAATCTTCAACTGAAATTTATTTTAAACAGCCTGTTTAGTGCTGTTCATTGTCTCTTATTGTTGTTTTTTAGCCACTAAATCTTTAGTCTTTCAGTATTTCAGTCTGGAAATATTTTATTATATATTTAATTTAAAATTTCTTCCCAGAAAACCTTTTAACATTCATTTTGGTTTATCATGAAATAGACAACAGGAATTTCAACTTGCATCTTTAATCTCCATTAATGTCTGATCTTCCTCATTCATGGGACTTCATTTATTTTTAATTTTTGTCTTTGTTTTTCTGACAGCTGAAGTGCTTCCATGCATATGAATTTGTTGAGTTATACATTTTCCCTTCAAAGCTCATTAGATCTCACTGTATCATCTTCTAGATGTTAAGTTTGCACCCCTGAGATGTGGTTGTTTGGGTTATTTTAGATTTCTTGTTTTATGAATTGGTGTTTTTGAGATTCTCCTGTGTACTTTATTTATAAATAGGTTTGGTAGCACCTGTTTTGCATATAAGCATTGTATACTTTCCGCCCTCATTATTTTAATCTCAATTTTCTCTTTCAAATTTAAGAAACAGTATTGAAGTTGTTCTATGTATCAAGATTTTGCCATTCTTCACATTTGCCATTCCTTACTACAGTGAATTTTTACTTTAACATTGTGTTTTTATTTGAAATATTGTTTTTTAACATTCTGTAGTAACTTTATTCCCCAACGATGACTTCTTAAACCTGTCCTTGGAAATATATCAGAAAATGATGTTATTGAAATAATTTTTTTTTTTTGGGTCCGGTCATGGGCCTGAACTCTGGGCGGGGGCGCTGTCCCTCAGCTCTTCAACTCAAGGCTAGTGCCCTACCACTTGAGCCACAGCGCCACTTCCAGATTTTTTCTTTTTGCTTATGTGGTGCTGAGGAATCAAACCCAGGGCCTCATGCATGCAAGGCAAGCTCTCTACTACTGAGCCACCTTCCCAGCCCCTTGAAATAATTTTTAAAAAATTTATTTGAAATAAAATAAATAAATAAAACCTATATTTCCTTTGCCTATCTCCCTTTTGTCCTGCTCTGTTGCTTACTTGTCATTTTTATTTACTTTAAAATCTGTTCCTTCTCTCCATAGAGCCCTGTAATTACATGCTATTCATGAGGCTGCTATCTGAGGATTGTGGTTTCAATTCAACTTCCTCTTTTCTAAGACTTCTCAGAGTGTACTGTGCCATCAAACTGCTCCCACACCCTTTCTAGTAGTTTACAGAGATTTAAAAAATATCTCCCATAAGAGGAAAATTAACAAATGGAGATATGAGGGAAAGAAGAAATAGTACCTGCTTAATCACTGTAAATCATATTAAAGGGGCAAAGTAGCATTTTTCTTCTACTATACATATAATACATAATCAATTTCTGAGTCATAGAACAGATTTTGGAAAATTGCAACAAAGATTCTCTCTTTGATCAAATGTGAGGCTTTTCTGAACTCATTTTTCAACTAGGCCCTGCCCTCTAGATTCCATTTTTATCTTGGAAATATTACTTGATACTTGAGTTTAGCCAAGTTCTGATCTGGACCTTCTTCTTCTACTATAGTCTATTTAATGTCAGATCCACCTGGGCCTACCTACAGCAAAATTCTGTTAAGTCACTTTAGGCAGAATACTCCTTCTACTTTGATGTTTCCACTTAGCGATATTCCATCCAGAAGCTATCATCTTCCAGATTCTTGACTCTAACCACTATTTATTTTCACATTTATAGATGGGCTCAATTTCTCTCTCCTGTCATAAAATCTCCTTTATGATACTCCCTATTTTAATCATGGTTATCCTGATGGATAAGCCTACCTTCAGGCTTCTTAACCAGTGTCATGAATAATTCTATCTTCAACAGTGTGAAGCCTCTGCTTACTTTATAGGTAGTCTATTTCAGGCATCAAAGGTACAATGTGTAACCATCTAAAGCCTGAATAGTGTGTGTGTGTGTGTGTGTGTGTGTGTGCACGCGCACGTGTGCGTGCGTGTATTTGTGCGTATTGGATTATATTAATGAATTGCTTACTAGGAAAATCTACTGAAAATTATCTAAAATTAGTCATTCCCTGTTTTTAAATGTTCAATTTCTATCCAATGCTTCCAGGAAAAAAATGCCCCAATTCTAACCATACAGACCCTCAGGGCATTGTGTACACACTTGCCTTTTCTGACACATCTTTTAACCATTTTACTACTCTTTCTTGTCCCTTGCACATATTTTATCAGATAGACTTTATTTTATTGAATAGAACATTTAGTCCCTCAAGCCATAGGGATTTATCATGTGTTATTTGCACTTATGTTCCTATCAATCTCTTTAGCTCATCTCTCAGTTTCAACTTCCTCAGGGAGGAATTCTCTGATCAAAATAATGCAAAATACTCATTTGTTTAAGAGTACTTATCTCAGATGTCATTGTAACCGTCTTAGTGTGGTCAGGTGAGGAAAGCCTAGTTCTCATAGCATATAAAAACTGTGAGGGCAGAGCTTTTGGTTTCCTGGGGTTCAGTAGAAACTCATTATATAGTTATAACTTAATACATAATGAATGAATGAAATTGTTAAAATCTGTTGCATTATTTCTAATGAAGAAAATGGTACAATGATTCAAAAGAAAGCTACTGACTCCTAATGAATGAATAGGGTATTTGGAATTATTAAGCATTGATAGGTACATATAGGGCCACAATAAGTCAGAGCAGATGTGAATAAGTACTATACAGAAGTAACAGACCTATGAGGGAAATACTTATTAAGATAAACAAAGAACATGATAAAATTAAAAATTAAAAGGTGCTAGTCTACAGTCATAAGTCCGTGGGGTCTAGCCCTCATTCCCAAATTTCTGTAATCTTAGCCCAAAGCATTTGACATTGTTAAATCAGTGTGTAGCTAACTTTTATTTGCCCTTTCAGATATCTTTTTCCTAGTCATTTACTCTATAATGTAGTTGGCTGATGACCATGTATTGCATTATTGTATTTCCTTGACCCTGGTTACCAATCAAGTTGGTTTATGAAAGCAAAAGCAATATGTTAAAGCCAGATAGGAGAAGGTCATATGTCTATTCTCCTGACTCCATTCCCACTGAAATTGTATGCATGCATTCCTGAGCTGGGGTCAGTTTAATCAGGCAGCTTGCTCACTTTGAGTTCAGATAATATCCCTAGACGTCCCAATTATATCTTCTGACACCACTAGGATCCAGAAGTATCTCCTGTAGTTTCCCCTCTTAGTGACCATATCACTGTGTCCCTGTTAATTTCTCCTCAGTTTAGTCAAATCAAATGTGCTATGTGTTTCCTTGCAGAACTCTGGCTGCCATACTTAATTATCTATCTATCTATCTATCTATCTATCTATCTATCTATCTATCTATCTATCTATCTATCTATCTACCTATCTATCTATCTATAAGTATATATATTTGTCAGTCATGGGGCTTGAACTCTAGGCCTGGAAACTGACCCTGAGCTCTTTAGCTCAAGGCTAGTGCTCTACCACTTAAGCCACAATGCCACTTCTGGCCTTTTTTGTTTATGTGGTGCTGAGGAATCAAACCCAGGGCCTCATGTATAAGGGGCAAGTACTCTACTGCTGAGCCACCTTCCAAGACCTAATTTTATATTTTTGAAATGAGGATAATAATGTTGGTTTTGCCTAATACATAGGATTGTCAAAGTACATTCACATTATACACCGTTTGCAACACATTTTGAGGATTTTAGTAATGAGTCCCTATATAAAGTTAAGGACTATTACTATATAGAACACCATGCCTGGCACAAAGTTAACACCCAGTTCACCGGAATGAACTATTTAATTTACTGATGTAAAATATTTTTGGTCAGCCAAGATGTTCTCAATCTCATGAGCAGCATGAAGAGTCTATTCTTTACATATTTTCAGAAGCACCAAAAATATCTCACTCAGGAGCCCACACATCAGCAGAAATTATCACCTGCAATTATCAAGTTCCTAGTACTATATCAAGGCCCTGGACGAGAACTTTATGTGTAATGTCTCAAATATACATAGCAACGTCATTTCACCATACAGGAAAGCAATGTTCAGAAAAATTTAACAAATTCTGAGCATGATGGTAAGAGGTGGGAAGAGTTTAAAACAAATATCTATTCAGACTCAATGGCATTATTCTGTCTACTATTACCGTTTTGGAACATTTTCAAGTTAGAATTTTATAAAAATAGAGTACCTTCATCTTATTATGAATAAACAGAGGTGAATCAAATAGACAGATAATTCAATACAAATGGTTCTTCCCTAAATCCTTAAGGAAACAACAGGAGCAATATAAAGTTTAAAGTATAGATATTGGCTTTCATGAAGAAAAAATATGTCCCCTCTGGGACTGCTCAAAATGCAAGGCTAGATACTGATACTTTTAGCTATACATATGTCTTTTAATTATATGAACATATTCCTAATGCATTTCATCTGCACTAAATATATGTATATATGTATATAATTTTTTGAGACTAGGACTTAAGCTCAGTATGTGATGCTTTTACTCATTGGCTGGCTCTCTCTCTCTCTCCTGTCTGTTAGACTGTCTGTCTGTCTGTTGTCTGTCTGTTTGTCTCTTTCTCTGTTTGCCAGACTTGGGGCTTGAACTGTGGGCCTGAGTGCTGTCTCTGAGCTCCTTTTGCTCATGGTTAGTGCTCTACCACTTGAGCCACAGTGCCACTTCCGGCTTTTTCAGAGATAGGAGTCTCACAGACGTTCCTACCTGGGCTGGCTTTGAACTGTGATCCTCAGATCTTAGCTTCCTGAGTAGCTAGGATTACAGGAGTGAGCCACTGGCACCTGGCTTCATTGGTTGCCTCTCTACCACCTGAGTTATAACTCTAGCCCTTTTGAAGTGTTGGTTATTTGGTGTTCTTCTCACACTATATTTCCTTAATGCTTTTAGAACTCTAAAGTAGTAAGAGAGAGTTAAACATTCTTATCAAGGCTGTGTCCTTCAAATTCAAGCCAGATAGTATTATAGGTACATAGAGCTCTATGCACTTAATAGCAATCAGAGAATAAAATCATGTTTCAAAATAACACTATCAGTAAAAATATGCCATATCATTAGAGAAAGTAAAGCAACATAGAAATGTAGTGATGAGAAATAGATATATACCAGAAGGAATAGCATCATGTTTTTAACCCCCTTTGGTTTTATCTGGAGAAATAGTTGGTGAACGAAACTCATGACAAATTTTGATCTTAAAATTTTTCAGTGAACCACCTGTTCTCTGTTCATATGATATAATTAGTGCAATTACAATGGCATCAATGATCACCTCAAAAGAGTATTTTATTTTTTGTTAAACTCTGAAGTAATGAAAAACAATTCTTTTTAAAATAGACAATTTCTTCTATCCATCCAATTATTTTTAAATGGTAAATTGTTTAATATTATCAAAATTGCTACAAATTCAAATTTGCTTAATAGAAAAATTGCTCTGAATCAGCAGTAGGATGCAAGAGAACAAAAAGAAAATATATATTACCCCAGAAGTCAGTAATGCTGGTGGATTGTTCTTCACACCATGTCTCTTCCTACACAGTCATGTCTCTCAATCTCACTGATTTTTTTAAAAACAATTTTGTCTTTAAGATAATCTCAGAGTTATGAATGATTCTGCGTAGGTAAAGAACTCAAAAAATTAGGAGCGCTCAACCTGTTTCTGTTACATGAAAAATAATATCTAGTTTACAAAATTATTTTGAAAATCAGTGTGGTCTAAACTAAAATCTGGGCTGGCTGTGGTGGATGGATGTACACTGTCAGTTGAACCCAAAACTCAGAACTCGGAGAGGTTGTACTGAACAAAGATTACGGAACCAATAGATATTCCATTCCATTTCCACATACCATCTGGTAACTGTCTACTTTCCTTTTCCTTTTGTAATAATAACCAACAATGGACAGGAGATGTGGTTCAGGTTGTTTCTATGACAGGATCATGGGCGGAACTATGGCTTTTTCCAAATGCCCTCTGTCTCAGAACACTTGAACTGGGGAACCCAGTTATGAAAATGGAGGCCCCCATGTACGGCCAATTTGAAATGACTAACCATGAGAGTGTGAAGAAACTGTGTTGAAAATAGAACAGTCTCCCTCAAACCCTCGAGGAGTGAAGCTGCAGCCTGCCTTTGTCTGTGACTATGGAAGCATCTGCTAGAGAGTGCAGTCCAGATAAAGCTGCTTTAAAATCCAGATATCATGGACAACAAATGTTTGGCTACTATTTTAAGTCTCTAAACTTTGGGATAATCTGTTACAAAAAGACAATGAAAAGATAGCAAAACACGAATTATTAATCCAATTATTGGCTAATTAACTTCCATGCAAAATTGCAATTATGCCAATCCAGATTCCAAGAGCAATATAGAACAAATTAAATTTCCTAAAATCCTTAATTCCTACCTACTTCATTTACTCAAACATAAGGTCATGCTTTTTAACCTTATAAATTAACTTTATGAAAAAGGAGTCAATATTATTAAGATTATTATTAAGTGCTTCATATTTTTAAGCAATGAAATATGAAGAGTTTTGAAAATTTTCAATAAAGTTGTTTTATGACATTGGAAAGACAAAATACATTCACATTAGTATCTCAGCTTGTTCAGTATGCCATTTTAATTATGGATTTATATTTAATAATAAAGTACATATTTTACATAGACATTTGGCTAAATAGAGACTGATTTACATAGCTGAAGTTCATATACTCAAGTTTAAAAAATAATTTCATAAGTATTTTCATTAAGACACGTAAAGTGACTATTTATTGAGCACATAGAATACTTCAGGTCAGTGAATAAGATAATCAGTCTCATTAAAAAAGGACTTCATGAGCCAGACTGTGGTGGTTCATGCCTGCAATCCTAACTACTTAGAAGGCTGAAGTCTAAAGATTGCGATTCAAAGCCAATTAGGACAGGAAAGTCAATAAGAATCTTATTTCCAATTAACCATCAAAAATCTAGAAAGGGAGCTGTGGCTCAAGTGTCACTGTACTAGCCTTAAGTAAATATGTTCAAGGATAGTGCCCAGACTGAGTTTGAGCCCCAGAACTGCTACACATAAAAACAAAACAAAATAAAACTACTTTATGGCCTGAAGTAGTGGTTCATTGTTGCAATTATTCATACTCAGAATGCAGAGATAAAGAAGATCATGGTTTAAGTCAGCCTGGGCGAATAGGAATGACACTTCATCTCAACCAATAAAGCTGTGTGGGAAGATGGGAATTTGCCATCCCAGCTCCCCTGGAAGTGTTAATAGAAGGTTCACCAGGCTCTGTTGGCTTATGTCTTTAATCCTAGCTACTCAGGAGACCAAGATTTGAGAGTTGGCAGTTCAGAACCATCTTAGGCAGAAAGATCCATGAGACTTTTTTCTCCAATTAACCAGAAAAATGTTGGAAGTAGAGCTGTAGCTGAGTAAGGCACTATGTTTGAATAAAAATACTCTGGCCCTGAGTTAAGTTTCAGGACTGACACAAAAATAAAAAAAAGTAGTAGGGTCATATTTCAGGCTTGGTCAGGCAAAAAAAACTATACCCTATTAGAAAAACCCAAAAGCAAACAATCAATATGTACTGAGGACATGGCTCAAGCAGTAGATAGAATGCTTGCCTTGCAAAAAGGGCCCAAGTTAAACCTTAGTAAAAGACAGACAGACACACACACACACACACACACACACACACACACACACACACTCACAAAAGAAAAGAAAGAAAAAAGGAAGAATGAAGGAAAGAAAGAAAGAAAGAGAAAGGAAGGAAGGAAGGAAGGAAGGAAGGAAGGAAGGAAGGAAGGAAGGAACAAAGAAACAAAGATAGAAGAAAAATTTGGGAAAGAAAAGAAAAATATCATTTCCACGTCTTTCCATTTCCTAACAAATGGGGTGGTGTCATTCTTTCTGATGAAGGCATAAGATTCTAATATATATATTTATCACATTTTCTTGATCCATTCATCTACTAAGGGGCATCTGGATTAGTTCCATATCTTAGCTATGGTGAATAATGCTGCATTAAACATAGTTGTGCTGGTACCTTTAATATGGCCTTGTTTGTGATCGTTTGGGTAAATGCCCAGAAGTGGGATTGCTAGGTCATAGGGGAGCTCTATTTAGAGTTTTTTGAGGAACTTCCATCTGCAAATTAAAAATGGTATTAAGGAAAAGAAACCATAATCTGGAAGATTTTGAGAAAGCATGATTTATAACTGAAAGAAAATGTTCATAATACATATATCTTGTAAGGGTATTATATATTAAATGTATTAAATTTCACAACTCAAATAATGAAAAGACAGAACTGTTCAGTAATGGATTGTCAAAATTTCTTAGTTGACTCTTCCTCATAATGTCATATATATATAAATGACCAATTAAGATAAGAAGATTGTCATAATTATTAGTAATTAGGATAAGACAAATTAAAACAATGTGATATTATTAAACACCCACAAGAAATCACTAATTAAACAAATGTGACACTATCGAGTATTAGCAAAAGCATGGGATTCTGTAACTCTCAACTTCTACTATTGAAAACATGGAATAGAGTGACTTTGAAAATTGATACTTTCTCATACAGTCAACATATATATAGTAATTCAACTTCTAGTTGTTTACTTATAGAAAATAAGAACAAATATCTACAAAATAGTTTCTACAAAATATTCATAGCAACTGTATTTCTAATATCCCCAAAGTGGAGAAAAATATTCTTCCATGCCATAGATAAATACATAGAAATGATTCCAAGTAACGGTTATTGTAACTCAACAATGAAAAGCTGAAGAACTAAAACATTGAAGAGAAATGAACGCCAAAACCACTTTTGCTTAAGGAGAAACAAAGGAGGAGGCAACAATTCTTGATAAGAAATGTACTCATTACCTTGCTCATGTCATTGTAACCCCTCTGTACAGTATTTTCACAATAAAAAAACTTATTAATAATAATAATAATAAAACACTTTGCAAGTGAACAAAGCCAGGCAAAATGAGTGTTCATGTACAATTCCAAATTATGGAATTCTAGAACTGGCAAAATTAATGTACAGTGACAATGTAGATATGAAGATTGACCAAGCCCTGGCATGTGGCCCTGTATATATGGTGGGGTGTTAGTGAGCAGAGCATGGGGTTATTTTGATGAAGAAAAGGAATAAAGAAACATTTAAGAGATGATAGAAATATTCTTTAATTGTTCTGGTAATTATCCATGGGATCAACACTCAAACTGAAAAAAAGTCCATGCTCTATTTTACAAAAATTAACCTCAATCAAGAACTTTCATAAAGAAAAAAAATTAAGAGATATATGGGCAGTCAATGGCACCAAACTTGACTCTGTTGTGGCCTTAACTCAGCCATATTTCAATCCTCACATAAACTATATGGCTTTTGAAATTGTGTGGGAAAAATTTCCATGATGGCATAAAACTGCTTTAGAATGATATATCATTTTAAAAAACCAAAGTGTCATCTTTTGTTAAAGTTTATAATAAAAATTTTCTACTATAAAGATGCAAAAGAGGACCAGAAATATTCTCAAAAGTCAAGTAAAAGATTAAGGATGAAGTGAAATAGATTTAGTTTGGAAACTGGGTCATGGGACTTGATTTACCTCCAGCCTCCAGTTAAGCTAAAGAAAAATCTCCTTGCAGTGTGGGCAGGGAATGGGGGAAATAAACCATTTTGAAACATACTACTCTATCTTTCTCTGAAGAGAGTTATTTAAACAGAGCCTAAGCTGCTCCTAGAGTGTTAGAAGTGTCTGGCATGTGGGAAAAGAAATTTTGAACAGTAGCCAGCCTTCTCTAAGTCTAGTCCACACTAGTTATTGTGCATTTACTGTGTGTGTATGCATGTGTGCCTGTCTCTGTTGGTGGACTTAGTGAGACATACATTCTAATTTAGAATTCTGATATACATATTCACAAAAGTGTAAGACCTAAGCATGGATCTACAGACATGCCCTCATACGCTTGCCGACACAATTACAGAGCCTTATCTAAAGCAATTCCTTTTAGCCACTACAAGGTGTCAGTCATCAATGAAAAATTATAAGACATAATGAAAGGGGAAGAATAGCACAGTTCAAAGATGTACATCAAGCATCAGAAATGGATGGAACAGAGAATTCACAAAGACTGTTAAAACTAATGAATTCAGTAAAATTTCATATTAGTTACCTTTCAAAACTCAAGTACTTTTTATCTGCTAGTAAGAAAACATATAAAAAATAAATTGTGAAAATCATTTCCCTTTTTTTCTTTTTCTTTTTGGTCTGTCATGGAGCTTGAACTCTGGACCTGGGTGCTGTCTCTGAGCTCTTTAGCCCAAGGCTAGTGTTCTAAACTTGAGCCACTGTGTCACTTCTGGTTTTATGGTGGTTAAATGGAGACAATAGTCTCACGTACTTTCCTGTCTGGGCTGGCTTTGAACTGTGATCCTCAGATCTCAGCCTCTTGAGTAGCTGGGATTACAGGTGTAAGCCACCGGCACCTGGCTTTATCTCCTTTTTAATGGCATAAAAAAAAAGATATAGAAATGCCTAGTACTCAGGAGACTGAGATTGAAGAATCCAAGTTTGAGCCAACTCAGGTAGCAAAGTCCTTGAGACTCCATCTTCATTAACCAGCAAAAACCCAGGCTGAAGGCATGTTTCAAGAAGTAGAGCACTATTATTCAGCAAGCAAGCCAACTAGTAGCTCCATAATTCTTGAGTCCAATCCCAGAAACTGCACCGAAAGATTAGAAATAGACTTAATGAAGAATATGAAAGTTCTGTACAGAAAATTTAGAGAACATTAATGAAGTTGAAGACACAAATCAATAGAAACATATCTTGTTTTCATAGATGGGAAGAATTAATATATTTAAAATGTTGTAAATACTCAATGTAATCATAGTAACTATCTCCATTAATATTCCAATGTTACTTTTAAGGCACAAACAGAAAACCCGGTTCTAAAATTCAGATGGAACCATAAAAAAACATAGAATTTTCAAAACATTCTTGTGAAGAAGATACAAACAAATATTGAGACATAACACATTCTAATTTTAAAATATACAATAAAGTCTCTGTAATTAAAGCAGACTAAAACTGTCATAAAACATCAATCAATGGGACAGAAAAGAAGCACTGGAAATAAACCTGGACATTTATAGTCTACACTTTTGACAAATTAACCAAGAGATCACAATGAGGAAAGGGTCGTCTCTTCAACAATTGGTTTTGGGGAAAATAAATAACCAAATGCAGAAAGAATACAATTTGATCCTTACTAATATATACCATATGCAAATGTCACCTCACAGTGGATTAAAGACATAAATGTAAGAATAGAAACTATAACACTTCTTGGGGAAAATAACTTAGAAAATCTTGAAATCACATTAGTGATTTCTTGAGTATGACATTCAAGTGCAGGTAAGAAAGAAAAACTAGACAAGCAATACTACATCAGACTTGAAAGCTTCTACACAGCAAAGAAATACTCCCCTGTTGTAGGGGAACAGATACTTGCAAACAATAAGGTATTGTAAACTGTTAAGGAATTTCCAAAACAAATAAAGAATTCATACTACTCAGTAGTAAAAAAAAATCAACAAAAAAGAACAAAAAAATACAAACGTACAACTAATTAAAAATAAGCAAATGACTTTAACACTGATTTCTCCAAAGAGGATATACAAATTTCATACAGGTACATCAAAATATACTCAATGTATTCAGGATGAGGGAACTATAAATCACAGCTACCTTGATATGTTATTTCCTCAGCCATGTTAGGTGACTTTTTCTTTACAGAAAAGGTGACAAGTATTTGCATTATCTCAATCATGCTTTTTCTTTGCCTGCTTAGGCAAAGCTTAGTTGTGCCTAAAGATATCTCAGTTTGTGCCTCTTCCTCCAAGGATTCTTTTGGACTGCCACTAGTACAGTGGCTTTTACAACTGAGCCTTTCTAATGAAGCTCTAGAGGATAAGAAGGGCCAGAAAGCTCAGAAATTACCTTTGGTCTCAGGCATACTTCCCAAAGAGAGCTACTGGCCATCTTCTCACTTGGAGTTAGTCTCTCATTCTCCCTTAGGAGGGCCAAGAATAGATTCCAACTTGGAAGAGGGAGAGATATCATGGCTGAAGTGGAAAAGCACTAGCCTAATATACAGGAAGCCTGGGGTTCAATCTCCAGACCTAAAAAACAACAACAAAAGAACATTCTCTTTCATATATGACACAAACAATTGGCTTTTGGAGCAACTTGTTCTTCCTGAAGTGATGAATAGATATTTAAGATGTATTCTTCAGCTGAAGATAATAGAAAAGCTAACTCAAGTTTTATAAGCATTGGGAGCTTAGCAAAGGGTTTGAAAATTATTGAATATACAATATGGAAATTGACAGGACCAAACCTGGATTTAAAAATGCCATTGCCCAGGGTACATTTGCTGATTTCTGAAGAAGTTGAAATAAAAAAGGACTTAGGACTACAATAGGTAGGGAAAACTTAGCAAATATCTCCCTAGAAATAAAACTGACAAGAAATAGAACAGGAGGGTACTTGATCTGACTTATTTTAAATTGACCAGGTCAAATTCTGAAAAGACATTCCAAGAAAGAATATTTGCAGAATGATCTTTCTCATCGTCTTAGATGCAGAAACATTAGCAAATGAAACACACACACACACACACACACACACACACACACACACACACACACAGGCTAAGGTTACCATGTCTGATTGCAAAATGTACCAGAAATATAAAAGCTCAACATTATGAAAGATATTCTTTTAGTTCCTTTTTTTGTAAAATGTTATTTATATATTTATCAACTAAAATGCTATATGTATGTATCATATATAAAAGGTTGAATCGAAATATATACATTGCAGAATGGAAAAATCAAACTAACACATAGATTATCTTACATATTTATTCTCTTGTAGTGATAACAGTAAAAAAGTGGTCATTTTAGCAGTTTTCAGAAGTATAATACAATATTAACTATAGTGATCATATACTGGAGCTCTTGTTTTTCTACTTGCAATTCTGTGTCCTTTGACCACCACTCTGAGACTCCCTTGAAGAATAATGAATAGTTAGTCTCGTAGTCAATAAGACTTATTTTAAAGTAATAGGAATTGAGAGTGTAGTATCATACCAAAGGAAAAAATAGGAGAATATAGTAGAACAACAATAGAATAAAAGAGGGTAAAACAGAATAGACCAACGGGATAATTGGGGATGTTATTCACTACTTAGAACTCATACAAGAACAGCAACGGTAGCATAAGACTAAGGTAAATATCCCATTGATTAAACCTTGAATTCACTTAGTAAGAAAAGAGATAGTAGAAAAGATATATTTAAAGCAAAATATTAGAAAAGAGACATTTGGTGGAGGGAGATTAAAGGACAAGAAAATAATAAAATAACGAATATGGGCTGGGAAGGTGGCCCAGTGGTAGGGGTCTTGCCTTGAATGCATGAAGCCCTGGGTTCAATTCCTCAGTATCACATAAGCAGAAAAAGCCAGAAGTGGTGCTGTGGCTCAAGTGGTAGAGTGCTAGCCTTGAGCAAAAGAAGCTCAGGGACAGTGCCCTAAGTTCAAACCCCAGGACTGGCAAAAAAAAAAAAAAAAAAGAATAGTGAGAAGAATCCAGAGACAGGAAAAGGGTCATGTAGTTCGGATCATAAGAAATAATTATTGTCAGGATGGAATAAGAGAAACCCTATGTCTCCTTAGCACAGGCCGAAATTTTCTTAATAGAGACCCGGAAACACAACAAATCAAAGAAGGGTTGGACAAATGGGATTGCATGAAGCTGCAGAGCTTCTGCATGGCAAAAGACATAGCTAGCAAGATCAATAGAAAGCCCACGGACTGGGAGAAGATCTTCACTAGCCATACAATGGACAAGTGTCTCATATCTAAAATATACTTGGAACTCAAACAACTAAATCCCCCAACAACAAATCCTCAAAGATACAACTGCCCAATAAATAAGTGGGCTAAAGACTTAAAGAGAAACTTCTCTGAAGAGGAAATAAGAATGGTCAATAGACACACGAAGAAATGCTCAACCTCCCTAGCCATAAAAGAAATGCAAATCAAAACAACATTGAGATACTACCTCACCCCAGTTAGAATGGCTATAATCAAGAACTCTAATAACAACAGATGCTGGAGGGGATGTGTAGACAGAAGGGAACCCTACTTCATTGTTGGTGGGAATGTAAACTTGTTCAACCACTTTGGAAAGTAGTATGGAGGTTCCTCAAAAGACTCCACATAGAGTTCCTCTATGACCCAGCAATCCCACTTTTGGGCATTTACCCAAATGACCACAAACAAGACCATACTTAAGCTATCAGCATAGCTATGTTTATTGTAGCATTATTTACCATAGCTAAGATATGAAACCAACCTACATGCCCTTCAGTAGATGAATGGATCAAGAAAATGTGGTATATATACACAATGGAATTCTATGCCATCAGAAAGAATGACATTGCCTCATTTGTTAGGAAATGGAAAGACTTGGAAAAAATATTAAGTGAAGTAAGCCAGGCCCAAAGAAACCAGGTCCCATGAGTTCCCTTATTTGCAATATATATGTGGGACAAGCAGAAAAGGTCAAAAGCTATGTACATATGACCAGATAAGATGATGTTAAGCTAAATGAACCCCAAGATAGGGACACAAGTGGTTGTTTATTTCTTGCTATTGTTTGTAACATATTTATAATGTACCATGTGATTTTTTTGTTGCTTTGTATATTCCTCCCCCACGGTACAATTCCTATTTTCACTGCATTTGATGTCAGACTAATTTGGGGAGGGGTAGGGAAAAAACAAAACGCTTAAAAGGGGATACAGGTTGACCCATTGTAACAATGAGATGTTCAAGACACTATGTTGAAAAAGGAACTTTAAAATTTATGTGTGTGTGGGGGGGAGTATAGTTGTGCAGGTGGGAGGGAAGGGATGGTAGGGGAAAAACAAAGGAGGAGGCAATGTACTCATTACCTTGCTCGATAGGCAATGTACTCATTACCTTGCTCATGTAACTGTAACCTCTCTGTACAGATTTTTACAATAAAAATCTTACATAAAATTATTGGAAGACTGGAATGATTATAGGAAAGAGTTTAAAGAACTTTCATTTTTCATTATAAACACAAAATCTGATGAGATAAAGGTAGATTTGACCTTATTTTTTTGATATGGCATGTGTCATCCTATGCTATATATCTATATCTATACATATATCTATCTATGTATCTATATATCTATGTATCTATGTATGTATCTATGTATCTATCTATGTATCTATCTATCTATCTATGTATCTATCTATCTATCTATCTCTATATTTATTCCACCCCCTAATCTAAGGTCTCAGATGAAGTGCACAATTTGTTTTCTTTACCTGCCTTTCAGCTTTGTTTAATTTATTGATTCAAGTAATTAACAGATATCCTAGATTTTCAACATGTACAAGATTACAATGTTCCTTAAGGTTCAAAAGTAACAAAAATGTCCTTTGTGTATATTTTCATTCTGATCAGAAAGTAGAAACTATCCAAAAAATGTAGTACATAAATATATTTTCTGTTAGATGGAAATAAGTGGTACAAAGATAAAATGGTATGGGGAACTAAGATAAGTCTTTATTTAAAATCAGGTGATGGGGGATGCCTCTTTGATCAGGTCAAAATGGGATCTGAGTAAAGATGAAGGAGTTAGCAAATAATTTCTATTCTGGTACTGGTAACTCACAACTGTAAGACTATTAACTCACGATGGTGAGTAGAAGCCTGGACAGGAAAGCCCATAAAACTCTTATCTCTGATTAGTCACCCAAAAGCTGAAAACAGAACTGTGGCTCAAATAGTAGAGGGATAGTTTTGAACAAAGAAACTCAGGGACAGTGCCCAACCTCTGAGTTCAAGTCCCAGGACCAGCATACACACACACACACACACACACACACACACACACACACACACACACACATTTCTGGAGTCTTTCATGTAGAGGGAAAAACATTGGGACCCAAAGATGGTTAGTGCATGATGGCAAACTTGGAAGTTGTAGAGATTTAATAAGATAACGAATGAAAAGTCAAACGTGTTAGGAGTTTGTGGACCATTTTACTTTGAATGAGATGGAGAGGCAGTATTCAAGTAAAGCGTGTCAATGTGTAGCTTTTCTTCTAACAGGGTCACCAGGTGGCTTTTGCGAACAGTCTATTTAGTAGCCAGTTTTGGAAGCAGGAAGCATTTTGAAGCTTACTGTGATAATACACCTGAAGGATGAAGATAACCTGAACCCCATGGGTAGCAATGGGAATGGTGATAAGAACGTCTCTCCTTAACTGAAAAGCCACTGAGACTTTGTGACATACTGCATAGTAAGTATGTGAAAAATAGCTGAGGATGATTTCAAGAATATTGACTTCAGCCACTGAAAGGTAGCTGCTATCAACTAGCAGGAGAAAGATACTAAAAGGAGGTCTGGGAGAAGGATCCTATATAATGTAGTTCCATTGTGGACAAACATTAAGTCAAACAGTTTTGCTGCACTGTTGCAGAGATTTTCAAGGAGGCAGATGAACGTTTAGGGTTTGGGGCAGAAGTCTTAGCAAGAGGTAAAAATTTTGCATCATTCTTTGATTTAATTAAAAAGGTCTTAAAGAAACTAGATGAAATCACAGTTTTAGATTTATGATACTATAACAACAACAACAACAACAACAAAACTCTAAGATGACCAACTGAATGAGTGAACATATATATTTTACCCCCTGATCTCAGAGACTTCACTCCATGGTGGTGATGTTTAGCAAGGCCTGTGACAGCACAGTGTACCGTGGCGGGAACACGTGGGAAACAAGGGGTCTCTACAATCACCATATTAGATCATACACATTACTTGATCTGAGCTCTCATTGACAATTAAATTCTAAGTGGAAGAGGTGAATACGTTTGACTTTTATGTTTGCATTATTTCACTGTCTGAACTTCTGTTTTTAAATGCATATATGCCCAATGCCCAGAGAAGGAATTGCATTTCTATTCTTTCTTTTTTCTACTTCACATATTCATCAGACTGAATTTGGAAGCATATGAATTCAACAAGTATTTGGTAAATGGGTAGATTATATATATATTCTGTGCTTTATGGTGATTACTAAAAGAGGCAAAGCCTAAAAATGATAAGATAAGTAGCTTTTGTGATAAGACATTTAGAATGCTGCTGTCTTTCGAGACAGTCAATGGATCCACAGTTATGAAGCAGCTAAGACTCTTTCCTAGCAGCTGCTTTGCTCTCTACTATAATGAAAACACTATGACACTTGACAATAGTTAAATGGTTTTAATTTTTTATGACATATCTTTTATCATGAGCTTAAAACTCTTTTTATTTGCCTCTCTCCCAGTGCCCTTCAGTCTCTTTATTCAGCAGAAAAAGACAAAAAAGACTTTATGAGATGAAGGCAAAGGGATTATTTGGGAAAAAAAGGATAGATACCTTTTGATGGTCAGATAAAATTTAGCTGCAAGGTAACACTGAATTCTTAACTTCAGCTCTCAGGCCTATTAACTTTACATTCACTAGCCCATTACTTATTATTTTACTTTCATCCTATTGTTTCTTTTTTCTGCTGATTTTTTATATTTTTAACTTCCTAATATAACATATTCCTCTCCTAATTTTTCTCTTTCCTATTTATAGTGTTTCTTGACAGCTCTGGGGGATTAATGACAGCTTTGTAAAATAAATGTTTCACACATAGCAGTTTGAGAAGTATTTCTTGAATATTTAGAACTTTTAGGACTTCTGGCAGATGGAAATGATTTTGTTTGAAAAGCCACAAAATTGATGCTATAACAAAAAGGAGATCGCAAAAACAGTTTTTCTGTATATTATTCATCCTGCCCAAATATAAATTCGACCTTTGTTTGTAAGATAGAAGACAAGCTAAGTGCAGATTACTCGTAGACCAGTGGTACAAACTGACCCAACTGGTTAATGACAAGTTTCATAGCAATGCTGTTATTGATAACGTGGATTCTTAGTTTCATTTTCCTCAACATAAAATAGTTCATTGCTTTCTCCCTTTTTATTGAGTATGAAATTCTCATAACTGCCTATCTAACAAAATAGATCCTTGAAGTCTTTTGTTTCTCCAACATTATAAAATGTCACAGTTTCCCAAGCACATAAACTTTTAACAATTGTTTCTATAATGTTGCTAAGAACTTCCCCATAGCTCATTAATAATCAGCAGGCTCCTACACCTTTCTTCTTCCTTTCTTTGACTTAATTAAGATAACTTCATACTGAGAGCAGAAGAGAGACCACAATCTTATTTAACAGAGCAACAACTTAACCATAAGCCAACACTAATCAGGAACATTAGATTTAGAGTGTAAGAGCTAGATATCCAACAGACTACCCATCCAACCGTGTATCCATCTCTCTTGAGTGCTGAGTCTCCATCCTTAGGGGCAGGTCTCAGTATTTTCAAATGGATTTCTCTGGCAGAATTTTCTCTACAGTGTAATGCTACGCTTATTTACTCTTTTTAAAATTTAATTTTATTGTCAAGGTGATGTACAGAGGGGTTACAGTTACATACAAAAGGGAGTGAGTATATTTCTTATTGAACTTGTTAATTCCTCCCTCATTTTTCTCCCACTTACCCTCCAATTTGTACAGTTTATTTCCAATATAGTGTCTTGTGAGTATCGCTCTTGCATTGGTTCACCCTTTGTCCTTGGTCTCACCATTTTGTTGTTCCCCTTCCCTTCCCTAATTCCGATAAACCTATATACAATTCCCAGGGTACCAAAAAAACCTGAAACATCCGAATTAAACTAAATTTCCAGGCACTTGCCTTCACATGATGTCTTGTCTGGATATACCCCTAGGTAGGTCAGGATCCAAGTCTACATGCTAGCCTCCTCTCCAAACTTGTGACATCATTTAGTCCACGTGTCATCAGACTGAGCTACTCCTGTAACTTTGTAATTTATTTTTTATCTTTTCCTATGCTGTTTTCTGAATGTGTTCCCTAGAGTTCATGGGTTAGAAACTCAGTTCTCCTCAAGAGTGGAAATGAAAGCTATTCCTTTTCTCTCCTGTATACTTCATGCATCAATACTTCATAAATGAATTATTCTTGTTAATACTTATGTACTATTTCATTAAAAATGACTTAGTTTCTATTTGTGAATTTTTGTTTAAAAAGTCACAAATCTCTGGCACCCTTCTTTTATGTAAGTATTTGAAGTTGCTATGCAAGCACATAATTTGAAAAAGAAAGGATGGAATAATGATTTTACTGTGGACAAATTGTGACTGTAATTGATATTATATATCCAAGAGAACTTCCTGAAAAACATAGAAGAGATTTTAGCTTTCTATTTTTTTACTACTACTTAGGAACCTTGAAAGTCATGAAATTCTCTGATGAGCCAAGTGAAGTCTTTTTTAATGAAGTTTAATTTGGCTTCTTGGTTCATTCCTCAAGGGTAATTGATAGTGGCTCAGTCTCATTAATCAATTAACAAATCAACAAGTACTATTTATTGAGTCCTAACCACATGGTCAGTACTGTAATTATGAAATTGGGAGACTTAAGAAATGTAAGACACCATTATCACCCTTTTGCAATTTCTATTTCCTTTTTGAGACACTTCTTGGAAAAATCATTTAGTTAATAATTTAAAATTACTGAGGATCTGATTTTCTTCAGGCACCAGGCAGTAGGGGTCAGAGGGAAAAGATTTGTTCTTTAAAAGAAATGCAGAAATGCATTATGTTCTTTCAAAAATGGTCCTGAGTTTTGTCTGAATCTGGATGTTCACATTCTTCAGCTTCAGTTCAAGTCATAGGTGTTAAGTGTGGCCTGAATTGTTACATGTCTCATATCAGTTGCTATACCTGTATTATGCAATAAACACCCTTTAAATGTAGTAGTTTAAAGAAAAAAACGATTTATCATTTCTCTCAAATTTGTAGTTACATTGATACTGCAGCACTTGGTGAGGATTACTCATCATCTGTAGTTAGTGGTATAGAAAGTGGCTTTGTTTTGGGTGAATTACTCACCTGTCTAGGGATTCACTTAAGACAACTGATATCACAGACTTCGCTTTGTGTCTCCACACGTTAGTAATCCAGCCTGGGAATACTGCATCTTCTCAAAACAAAGACCAAGGAGCAAAATGGAGAAAGCACAAAAATATACGAGGACTTTTGTAAGCATTTGCTTGAGCTGCATTATTAAAAAGTTATTCTCTTTGTGAAAAGAGGTGACTTGGCCAAACCCAGAATGGGAATAAATATTACCAGTAGAAATACTAAAAGAAGTGAAACATCTAGTCCATTGATGTAATCTGTCATGCTAAAGTAACTAGTCCCTCAGAGGTAACGTCCAAGCTAATGAAAGCAGCTCTATTACATTAGAGGTTCTTGCCATTCTGGATGTGAAACAAGATTTGGGTTTTTTTTTTGTTTTTTTTTTGTTTTGTTTTTTGGGTCCAGTCGTGGGGCCTGAACTCTGGGCCTGGGCGCTGTCTCTCAGCTCTTCAGCTCAAGACTAGCGCTCTATCACTTGAGCCACAGCGCCACTTCCAGCTTTTTTCTTTTTGCTTATGTGGTGCTGAGGAATCGAACCTAGGGCCTCATGCATGCAAGGCAAGCACTCTACCACTGAGCCATCTTCCCAGCCCGTGAAACAAGGTTTGACTGCTACAATGAGGATAACAATGATCTGATGGACATAACTGCTAGATCATTAATTACACACAAGCATTCCCTTGATAGATAGGTCCTCTGAACATATACGGAGGCAATAAGAATAAGAAAGAACTCTTCCTGGACACTACAAAGATTTCCTTAAATGTTTATGTGTGACTTCATGTGATGAGGACATTTCCTTGCTTCAACTGCGACCCAATTATGGTTAATTTTGGAAGTCTGATTTCCTACCACTCTGCTTAAGGAGTCAATATACTCACAAGGCCAATGGTATTGGCATTTTTCAAGGAACATATTGTTGTGATTTGGATTGTTCCTACCAAAAGATATGTTTCAGTTCTAGGCTTCTAAACTGTCAAAATTTGATTTTATGTGGAAATAGATTGCAAGAGAAGTTAGTAAAGATAATGCTATGATAGGGTTGGGTGGATTCAATATAACTACTATCTTTATAAAATGAAAAGAAAGAGACAGCCAGACAGACAGAGACAGAGAGACAGAGCAACACAGAGAGGCACACAGATAGAAACAGAAGAAGGAGAATGACTTATGCAATCACAGAGCTATACAAAAAGAATGTGTCACCAGTGTTATAAGATATCTTTTGTGTTTTTTATTCATATATTGGAGCTCTAACCCCTAATGTGATCATACAAAGCATAGGATGAATTAGGTCAGGATGGGAGGCCCTTAGAAACGAGATAATCTTGTAGGAAGAGTTAATGAAGAGCTTTTCTCTGGTGTCAGGTGAGATTAGAAGGACAAAGTGGACATCTGTGAACCAGCAAGGGATTTCATAAAATCCAGCCACACTGACATCCTGATCTTGGATTATCAGCCTTTAGAGCTATCAGAATTAAAGTTTGCATTTAAACCACCAAGTTGCTAGAGGTTTTGTTGTTGTTGTTATAACAGGTTGAATAATTGTAACAGATTGAAGAGGTGTCCTTCTAAGAAGAGAAAGACATTTTAGAGAAATCTCGGTCAAGATACAGGGCAACACAGGGAGACGACAGACATGAGATGCTGGAGGCAGACTGGACTAATGTGTCTACAAGCCAAGGAATGGGTGCCAGTAATAGCTAGAAACCTGGAACCCTTTCCTTCAGCTACCTCAGATGGAAATTCCGTGAACACACCTGATGGATTTCTTTCTTCTGATACCATGAGAGAATATATTTCCAGCTTTATTTCTTAGTTTTCAGTTGGGAAAGTGTCTTTTAAATATTTTTGATGGGCAAATAGATCTAGTGATCTATCCAAGACATGGTACTAGTGTATGAAGTCTGTCATCTGAAGAGACATCATTTTTCTTCCTCCATGGAGACCTACTTTTTATGAAAACCTACATGTCATTTAGATGATTATCCAAGGACATTTTGAGCTCTTACACCATGCACCGTACTTCTAGGAGAGTGTCTACCTCAGTAATTTCAGAGTAGGTGGCTTGTGTCTTTCTTTAACTGTGACATTTTCTTGCTACTTATTTAGCTTAAAACCCAGGCACCCATGCATGCACTCATGCATGTGTCTAAAATCTGCTATCACCTTTCTAGTAAGGTCACTAATTAACTACTCATCCAAATACATATCTCATCTTTTGGGACTTTGTCAAAATCCTACCACCTCTTATATTCTCTCGAGTTCCATAGCCTTAATATCTCTGTATACACAGCTTCTTTCCTTCTTTAACTCCTTCAGCATTTATTATAGATTATCACAGAGGAAACCTGCTGTTCTATCTTGTTCTCTTGTTATCTTTAGTGATTAGCATTCTTGCCTTAAAACCACTGTGAGCTTTCATTCTTTTATTATTCCCAAAGTACATGGCACATTGTAAGGAAGATATTAGTGTTGTTAGGTTGCTGATGAGCTGATTCTTGACCTTCTCATCAGAGACGTGGTTATTATAAATTCATAGGGAAGATTCTCTGGAGAATGGTTGGTGGAGCTGGAGTGGGAGGAGTCAAGTATGAGGAAGGAAAACATTGCACAGAACTGGCAAGGAAGCTATTGTTATGGTCCAAGTGCTCTTTTTGTCTACTCAAAAGCCGGAATAGTTACCATTATGGTACTCTTAAATTGGGAGGGACAAAATTCCATTTGGTTAATGGGTGCTCAACCACCCTGGGAAACAAGAATAGGAGAAATACACCAAGTAGTAACTGTTTCAATTTCAAAGTATATATCCAGAGAATAAAGAAGTTGGGCAAGTGGAGCTTCTAACTCATGGAGAAATTATGTGGTGTGAAAAATCATCTTTGTTCTAGTTAGGAAGAAGATTATGAGTCTGAAGAGAGAAAAAAAACGAGTTGTCGGAAGGAAAATAGCAACAGACAAAAGGTAGAATGAGAAGAAAAAGTTGTGGGAGAATAAAATTTTCCAGTTTCATGAGGTTTATCCCTGATGGGAAAATTGGGGTCTTTAATAAGTACCACGTGTATATCTGAGTGTAGCTCCCTGTAGTTGTAAGAAGAGTTACTGAAGAGATTTTCTCTGGGTATCAGGTGAGATTAGAGGGACAAGGTGGACAGGTGAGCATACACATCTGGATTCCTGCTTTCATCTACTTCTGCATGAAAGAAAATGGATGATGAATGCATGTATATTTGTAACAGAGCCAGAGAGCTTTCCATAGAAGCAATTCAATGCATCTGAAGCTTTGATTCACTCCTTTGCAATATTTTAGTTTTATATTAGACATTTGAGTCCTTAAGAGAACAGCAAATTTCATAACTAAGAATCTAATTTAAACTCTAAATATCTTCAACTTATACTTAGGATAAATGAAGATTAGCTTTCATTTGTAAGTTTATCAAATTAGAAATATATTTTGGTGTGGAATTATTAAACTATTTTAAGGCCAATCAATGTGTTTTTTGACCAACATGAAACTAGACAGTAAAGTACTATTTAGTGCCAATTTTTCTTCCTTCATGTTCAACTATGAAGGGAAAATAGATCTTAGAAATACCAGGTAACTTTGAAATACTAACACAACTCCCAAGAAAAACATACCATCACTTCAGAAATAGTCTCAAGAGATGAAGGACTCAGGAATTAAGGGCCTCTGACCTGAAAAGCTGTTGTTGTTTGCTCAGATCTCTTTGATTTATGGAAACTCTAGTTTCAAACAAAAGTATGATAAGCAAGATAGGACATCTGCAATTTACAAGCCCATGTAGATAAGACTCCTCTAAATCCTTGGAATAACAGTGGTGACTAATAGGCCTTTTGACATTCAATCATTTTACTCTGCTGATATTCTGTTCCTGGTAACTACTTTTTTTGAATCGAACAAGAAAATGGAAAATAACACTGTTGCTTATCATACTCTTCAACCTTCAGCCAAGAGACAAAAGAGATGTTATTTGAAAATCTACAATTAAAATCTCTTCAATAGTCTGAGTTTCATATAAATGTATTATATTGGTTCAGTAATAATGTGTCTTACTTTGAAAATTATACCACATGATGTGAGTATTTAATAGGCAAGGAGACAAGTTCCTCAATAACTGTAGCCCCTTAGCTGATGTGTATGGAAGGTTGATGCTAAATAAGCCTACCTTTTCACTAGTAGGAAAGTCAGTCAGCTCACAAGAAGAATCCCTCCTGGCTATTTTGTAAGCCTAATACAATTCTCTCTGTTTTCTTGACATTTGCTTTTGACACCACAACCAGTTTCTTGTCTTGTTTAGGATCCCCATGGAGCCAATCTAAAGGTAGAACAAGGGGAGAAAGGAGTCCAGTTGTTAGGCAGTGACCAATCACAATGACCTACATTCCTGCTCCTAGTTGTTAGGACTGTAAACCTAAACTGGGTCTGTGTAGGTCCTGTGCAAAACAACACAGAACTTGTCTATGAGAAAGGAATTTTCAAGAGGCTTTGGGAATAGCTACTCTTTTACTGAAAGAAAGAAGTCATTTTTAAAAGGGGAGGGAGGAAAGGGGGAAGAACAGAGAGATACAGAGACAGGGACAGAAACAGAAGGAGAAGAGGGAGGGAGAGGGTTTACAGATAAAGGATGAACTCCCTCCTGTGCATTTAGACTCTAAAGTCTGCAGGTAAACAAGGCAGCAGGGAGCATTTCCACACAGTATGAGGAGAGAGGCAAGCAGGGGGAGAGTACCACTTGTTATAGCACTTGACATTAATTAAACCTGTTTTAAATAAAGAAGGTGTTAGAATATTTTTTCTATTGCATGCAATATTTATATTAATTATGCCAAATGCTGAACTGTTTTGTATAACCAAGTCATCTGTACTCTTATTAAATTCATGCATTTAGGAGACCAACAGAGGATTCTAGCATGTCTTTACTTGGTGCATGTGAAATTAAAATCCCCTGCTGGAGATGGCTAGTCCTTCTTTCCACATCTCATACTGCTCCTGTTTCTTTTTCCCCTGTGGAATCGTTAGTGAGCAAGACTCCATGATAGCACACTGGGGCAGGAGTCATCTTTTTGTTCTCTCAGCTGGCAGCCAGCAATGTTTTTCCTGGGGCTGAAACTCTGGCCAAGGGCTAGTTTTTCTTTTTCTTTTTTTTTATTATTGGTCTCCATAGTTATTGGTTTATGGTAAAATGATAAAAGATACAATTTCAGAGAACCCATGTTTCTCTGTTTCTTTCTCCACCCAGGAACGTGGCACCTACTCCAGGTCTGGCTTTGTTCTGTCTCCCAAGAATTGCACATAATGGTGGAAGACTGTTCCCTCCACTCTTCGTTTTCTTACCTCTGCCATTTCTCCCGTAGTTTCATGGGTCTTCCTTATCAGAGGAGACACAATAGCAATTATTCATCATTAGATACATTCCTTGGGTGATTCTGTTTCTCCTATGAGAATATGAATCTCCCAGGAATCATAGTGTGTCTGGTTGGATCCATGCAATCACCGCCTCCCATAAATCTTAGAGACAAAGAAAAAATAGATTAAAAACATGTAGGGAATAAATGAATAGAGGAATCAATAAAATACAGAAATGAAATAAAAGTTTTGGATATTGTGTTCATGTCCTTAAAGTGTTCTCCTTATAGCATCCTCCTGCTTTTCGTTGTTCTGTCTTTGGATTGCCTTTTTTTTGTCCTGCATGAAGCACTTCATAACTACTGAATCTCAAATCAGTCAAACCTTTTCCCACATTGGACTTCATGGGTATACATGTCCTTGAATTTTATGGCATCCCTATATTAAAAAAACTTATTTTTTCACACCAGATTTTAGGTTTCTGATGGCACAGGGACACTTTCTACTATGCTAAATTCAGCACTTGATACATAGAAAGTGAACAAATAAATGTGTTTTACTTGTGGATTTCCTTTCTATTCTACTTTATACTATATAAAGTATACTATCTAAGGCTAGAGGGTTGTCTACCTAAAAATTGAACTAAGTTGGGTTAGGAAAGGATACTGGACTGCTTACATAATGATGAGTGTGTTTGCCTAGGTCCCAACAGGAAAACAGAAACCCTACAAGTTATTTTTATCAAAGAGTTTCATAAAGGGAAATGGATAAACAGTTGGGAAAGAGTGGAAAAAGGAAAACAGGCAAGAAAGTAGCATGGAGATAGTAATCACCTGGCAAATGTCATCTTCAGGAATGGAAACAGTGAGGAGTCTGGCATCATTGTGATCCAGAATCTTGGAACTGTCGCTCTGTGAATCTAGGCCTGATTTCTCCAGGAAGATAGTGAAGCTCAGTTGAAGCTAATCCTGGAGAAGCCTCACAAGAGGCTGGTCTTGGAGTGAGCAAGAAGTTACAAACTGGAGGCATCTGCTATTAGACCAATTTACAGGGCTGGGACAGTCCTGTAGGAACTGGATGTGCTGATGGGTCTCTTGTCCTTCATCTTCTTTCAGTTTTCAATAGAATATAACAACAATATAAAAAATATAAAAAAGAAAGGATAAGAGTAGTCTGAAGAATTCCCAGCCTAAATTTTATAAAGCAGAACATAATCAGGTAGGTTTAGAGCTGAGAGATGATAGCCTAATATCTGGCCCCACTGGGCAGAGAATAAACCTTCCTTTTTCATTAAATTGCCTAGAATAACACAGGTACTTGGGGAAAATATAGGCAGAATACTAACCCTTATTTAAATGATAATCCAGTATGATATGATCTTTTATATTAGCAGGCTTTACCATAAAACACTTCATATAATGATTATTTAGAGAATGGTATATTACCCTTCACAGAATCATATTTAGTATATTATCTTAAAATATTCTGGGGAAGAAAAGTTTCTGTATTTAAAAGAAAAAAATATGTTTTCTATTCAGAAATAGATTATTTCAGTGTTGTAAATAAGCTTAAATTGTGATTATTCAAATTATAAAATTAAATGCCATGATTGTATAAGACTTAAGTGACTCAATTCTTAAATAACTTTACAGAGCTTAAATGGCTCAATTTAAGGTGGTAACATTTCATTTCCTAGTGATAGGATAAATAGGAGAGAAACAATCTTACTACTATATTTTTCAATCTTCTAAGTCTTCTTGGATATTCTTTGTTTCTGAATCCATTCTTCCTCTTCCCACGTAACAGACACACACACACAACGCATACCACACACACACACACACAATCTCATGTTTACTTTCCTATATCCTTCTTTGTGTCCCAAGGCAAAGATACACAGAGATTTTATCCCTGCTATCACTTGAATGGTGATACCCCGTGTGCTGAAACTTAGTCCCCAGTGAAGCAATCTTAGGAAGCAGAATTGGGACATAATTATACCACAATGGTTCTGTCCTTATGGTTGTCATCAATGTATTCTAAAAGAGAACAACCAAGTAACATTCCCTTGTGCCACACAAGGAGAGATGTATTCTCTAGGAGGAACAGGTTCTTACTATAATCAACCTTCTAGCAACTTGCTCTTAAAACGTTCTAGCCTACAAAGTTATGAGAAATAAATTCCTTCTGTTTCTAAATTACCCAATCCATTGTATTTTCTTGTAGCAGCCCAAACCCTCTTAGGACCTGGAGTCTAGTTCTATTTGGCCATTCGTATCTACTAGTAGGAGACCAGAGGAAAGGAAGAGAGAGCTAGAGATATATCTTCTTGACTCTAACTCTCATAAAGCCATGTTCTTCTACTGGATGCCATTTCTTCCTTATGATTGCACATGTTGTGTGGCCCCTGTTCATGACTTCAGCACTCATTGGACTCCATTAGTGTCATTTCTTCCCTTTAGCTCCTTATTTCTAGAGGTAGTAATGCAGTAATGGATTAGGGGTTTGCATAATTTATTAGTTAGCTTCTCTCTCTGTAACAAAATATGTAATAGAATCAATTTCAAGAGAGGAAAAGGTATATTTTGGCTTAGTTTTTAAGGTTTCTCTCTGTGGTCAGTTGGCCTGCTGCTTTTAAGCCTATGGTAAAGCAATGCATCAGAGTAGGAACCAGAAAGAGGAAGTTACTCAGCTCAAGGCAGCTGGGGAACAAAGGGAAAGGGGGAAGTTCCTTCACGAGCATATCTTCAGTGACCTGACTTCTCCTCTCTCATCTCTACCTTTTCAACATTCTCCTAGTAGCATTATAGGCTGACGACCAAGTTGCCACCATGTGGAAAACCTTTTTCTCAGGGAGCAGTTTGCTCTCAGAGTCAACAAAGAACTGCTTCACAGAGCATACTTCTTGAGAGGAAATGATAAAATGAATAGCTGGTTGGACCAGAAAATGGTTTAAATGCCTATTTTCCTTCATCTCAGATTTCATGTACATAAGCAAGCAGAAACCATACTTTGTAACTGTTCAGAAGTATGGAACAACTGATCATTCAAAGATTTCCTAGATTTAGAGAGAGAGAAAGAGAGAGAGAGGGAGACAGACCGACAGACAGAGAGACACACAGACAGAGAGAGACACACAGAGATATAGAGAGAGACACACAGAGGGGCAGAGAGAGCGAAGAGAGTTACTGTTTTCATTTTGTTGTTTAATATCTGTCCTTAGGTAAAGTTCAAGTGTGGTGGTCCATTTTTTCTTTAAATCCTTCATACATTGCTCTGATGCTTTTGTTTTCTTTACTTGGTGGTCCTAATTACCTAATTAATGGGATCATATGAGGTACAAGACTCTGTTATAACATATATCTATATAATTGATATTAATATTTAATAATAGTGATAGGTCTAGAATGAATGCTAAATTAAGTAATAAACACTAAGAGAGATCTGGTAAAATTCAGCTATGATACAAGTTTCACAGCACGTATTTTTTTCTAAATCAGATATAATTGATTTGATGACACTATCAACCTTAAAACAACAGCAATAAAACTCTTTTTCAAAAATTATTTTATTGTAAGGGTGATATACAGAGAGGTTACAGTTACCTAAGTAAGATAATGAGTACATTTCTTGTCAGACATTGTTATGGCCTCCCTCATTCTCCATTTCTCCTACTTTCCCATCCCCCAACACTCCCCTCCTTCCAAGTTGTAAAGCTCATTTCCAACATAATGTCTTCTAAAATCACTGTTGCATTAGTGCACTTTGTCCTTTGTCTCACCATTTTATTATTCCCCATCCCCATATATAAACATATATACAAGACATATAAACATGTCTTTCCATCCCCATATATATAAACATATATACAAGACATATAAACATGTCTTTCCATCCCCATATATATAAACATATATACAAGACATATAATTGTATGTCTTCCCATCTCCATATATATAAACATATATACAAAACATATAAACATGTCTTTCCATCCCCATATATATAAACATATATTTAAGACATAGGGTACCAGAGTCAAAAACAGTGACAACAAGGAATAAACCAAAGAAAAAAAATGAAGCAAAAAAGCAATAACTTCACCCAGTACATTAAAAAAATAAACGAAAACAACCCCCCAACCAAAAAAGCTCTTCTAATAATTTTGGAGTTTATCCAAGTATAGTTCACATACATTTTGTGAAATAATCCTTCTAGCTTGATCCTTTTATTCCTCCTTCTTGTTTGATCTGGTCTTGGAGCTGAAAGTGAGACCTTTGAAGCAATGTTTGTGCTGCCACCATAGGTCTTTTCCAAAAGACATTATCGGTTTTGCTGGTGCTCATTAAGGTGGCTCTATAAGCCTTGGCTTATGGTAGCTGAATAGTATCTAATAGAGAAACTGACATGCAATGCACAGCGCTCTCCCCAGTAGCTACTAAAGCTGATGAATGGGAAAACTGGTTAATGCTAGACCAGTACTATACATTAGGTATCTTTAATCTCTTGTTGTTGCCTCCTTGTTAAAAATGAATCCAAGAAAAGTGATACTAAAGAAGTTTTGTTGATTGTACTGAAAATCCTTGTTCCACTCCATCTTGGCTCTTGGCAATTAATTTTGGCTTTTTATTACTGTTTTCTGATAAAGGGAGTATTCCAGAAGAATTACGAGCAGGAAAGTTGAGTGAAACCATATGTGGATTTGAGGCTCAGTGTGGTTAATTGACTACCCTATTTATATTTATATTCATTTATATATTTGTATTTGTCTGTCCCTGTAATGTTAGTCATCTTTGAAACCTGCTTCTGATCTTCAAACAAGAGGGGCTTCTTTAATAAGACAAATATCTACTCTTTTTTTTTTTTTTGGTTCTAGTCCTAGTGCTTGAACTCAGGGCTTGGGCATTGTTCCTAAGCTTTTATGTTCAAGAATAGTGCTCTTCCACTTGAACCAGTTCCACTTGCAGCTTTGTGGTGGTTAATTGGAGATAAAGAGTCTCACAGACTTGGGCTGGCTATGAACCAAGATCCTCAGATCTTAGTCTCCTGAGTAGTTAGGTATGAGCTACTAGCAACTGATTCTACATTTTCTTTTGGCATAATGATTTGCCTCTGCCAAGAAACTTGAGTAAACTTATCTCATGAGGAATCCTGAGTTCAAGGTAACCTTTTCCTGAGCAAAATTCTAACTTGGTTCAGCTAGATTTCAGTATTTCAAAGGTGAGAGTAAAAGTTAAATAAGCAGTCTGCATGAGACTCCAATTATGTAGGCTAGCTGCTCTAAATTGGAAAATTTGTACCATTGTTTTATGTTGTGTCATGGTATCTAATTCTGTTATTGTTTTTACCACAAGACAATGATGTAAGAGTGCCTACACAAATAAAAGGCAGAACTGTCTTTTAAAACTAGATAGAGCAAAAGCTTAATTATATTTAGGGCATAAATCACAGGTGTGGCCTAGTTATTGATAATGCATCAATTTATTTCCTAATAAATATAAATGCTTAAGGGTGATGGAGTATTTTTCATGTGGAGAGCATTTTATAAACATTGACTAATTTATCATTATTTACAAGCCAATTAATTTTTACCACCTTGAGGTAGGAATTGTAATTATGCCAGAGTGGCAGATGGGAAAAAGGAAACTGGAGAATCAAAAAAGAGCTGTGAGTTTGATAGTCCTGAATTAAGCGAATATTTACTGTTCAATTTAAACACCATAAAAAACTGCAGTGGATATTTTTGTGAAGGTGCTCTTCTAAATATTGCCTGCACTCATTTTCATTTCTTCCTCCACTCATTCCTTTGTTTAATCAGCTCATCCCTTTAGCAAATGCATTTGAACATTATGGTAGATACTAGAAATACAAACTGAGTAAGATATATTAGTGGTTCTTAGGAAACTTGCTGTTACCCACAAGAGATAAGCATGGAAGCAAACCACGGCAAAATAGCTTTATAGCACTATAGGATAAGTAAGTGGTAAAATCACTTTTGGAAACTGAGAGTAACACAAGCTTTCTGGGTAACATTTTGTTTCTGCTGAATCTTAAAGATTGACTTATATTTATCATATAGATAAAGGGACTAGGATAAAAGAATCAAGATGCTTAAAAATCCAAACATGTGACATTACAAGTGGTCCAAGAAATTTCTCAGGGATGTGATACACAATACATCGAAGGTGCAGAACTTACACAGTAAGAAAAATGGGACAGAGTTCTGATAACATAATTAATAACACATAATAAATAGTATAATTAAAAACTAAGCCTGAACAAAGGTGGGATTCTTGTTAAAAGCATTACTCTGGATCCACTGGAAAATTTAGATTCAGTAGTCTGGAGTATTATTTGAATTAAGGAAGGGAAGGGGAACAACAGAATGATGAGTCAAAGGACAAGGGAGAACCAATGCAACAGCGATATACACAAGTCAATATGTTGGAAATGACCTGTATGTACAACTCGGGGGGGAGGAGTTGGGGGTAGGGAAAAATAGGAGAAAAATGAAGGAAAAGGTAACAAGTTGACAAGCAATGTACTTATTACCTTATTTATTTAACTGAAACCTTTCAGTTTATCACCTTGACAATTAAAAAATGCTTCATATATATGTGGGAAAATCTATCAATGAAAGTTGAAATTGCTTTGGAAAGTGTCAAGAGGGAATGAGGGAGAGCAATGGAGGAAGCGAATCTGGTCAAGATTTATTATGTGCACGTATATACATACCAAATGATAACCTCTTGTATAACCATCTAATGATAATAAAAATATGGGAAATATACAATATTGTAGTATAAGACAGTTATTCTTATTCGTTGGAAGGTCAGTTATTTTTGTTCTGTTTAGGATTTCAACTGTTTGAATGAATCACTAATATTAAGGAAGACTATCACCTTTAAGCAGCCTATTATATTGCAGACCTTATTTTTATAACACTCTTACAGATACCTCAAGAACAGTAGATGACTAAATATATGGTCCAGACAAGTTGTTTTAATAATGTAGCTGTTGCAACTGTATTTGATTTTCTCAGGTAGCTGCTACAGGAGATCTGAGTCAAAGCTTAGGCGATAGCTAATGGAAATTTTGGTCAACTTTTTCAGTGTGCAGGGTTGCTGAAGTTTTTGTGGCATGATTTGCTAATTCTTGGTAATTAACTGACATCAAGATATTGTGTTATTTCTTACAAAGGATTTATAAGGCTGGAAAAAGTTATAAGTCAAGTTAGAATCTGAGAAAAATTTAAATGTAGATTTTCTGTGGTTTTTTCCCCCTAAATTTTATTGGAATGGTGATGTACAGAGGGGTTACAATTACATAAATCAGGTAATGAGTATGTTTCCATTTGAACAGTGTCAACCACTCCTTCATTCTCTCTCAGATTTTCTATGAAAATAAACATTGATGTATGTACCAGTAAAAAATAATAGTCTGGAGTAATGGGAATCATTGTAATAAATGATGGAAAGTATTAGAAATTTTTCCAAAGAAAAACTAACAAGTACTTATGAAGGAAATCAAAGATTAAAAACTAATATTTCAAGACAAATATTTGGAAGAAGGCTGGAGTGACGATGAACTAGAGTAATGAATAAGAATAATGAATTGAGGGTGGAGGAGGTTCTGGTTTACTCTTAGAGGTAAGGACGTATTGTCGAAAGAAGAATATTCAAGGCAATGAAGACTTGATGAGCACTTGAAACTACCCAAGTAGAACTCAGATGGCTGAGAATTCATTACCCTTTGAGTTGGTTTCAGTTTTTAATCATGATACCTCTTCTGGATGGAAATCTGTTATTATCCTCAGCTTCTGCTCAGTGGCCAGCTAATTTGTGGGCTTATCAAAAGGCATTGCTTTTTATAACAATGAAAATTTTTCTTCCTCTTGATCCCTTTCAACTGCTAAAATAAAAAAGCACTGTAAAACATTAATCAAGAATATGCCTGCAATAACTTTGGAGGTGAATCATTCCATATTTTTCTACAGAAAACCAGCAACTCAAACTTCTCCTTTCCTTTTGTATGTATTCCAACAGCAGCAGTAACTGCATTCACTATCTTCAAAAAAGACCTGGGAGTTTAGAGGAGTTCTTCAAGGTAAAAGTTATCCTCAAACCTACAGGGATAAACCTCAAATGGTTTCTTGTTTCAAGAAGAAGAAAAGCCAGAGAGGCTTATCTGTATACAAATCTTTTAGAGTGTACTTACATAAGAATCAAGTACAGTTTCAACCACTTCTAATTCCTTTGTTTAAAAATTTCATTCACTCAAATGCCAAGTTGAAACATGGAGGTTAGACAGACAGAAAATGATAAAGGAATGCTACCAGGGTCTTGTTATTGATTACGAAGCTTAGCGTAGAAGTTATAGGGTAGGGCATTTCACTGTTACTTTTCCCCCTCCCCCTAAAAAAAAAGCTCTCTCAAGGCTCTGTACTCTTTGCACTGTGAAATATTTACAGTGTAAAGACACATTTGTACTTTGGTTTTGTTGGTGATAAAATCTTCCCGAGTGCATTCCAATTATTCTTTCCAGACTCTTTTGAGAGAAATGTAAATCTATTTCATGGTCTCTATGTTTCAAAAGGAGTTTCTACCAATTTTTTTTCAGACCAAATTAGGACGTATATACTTGGGTATGCCATAGTGCTATAACTTAGCCAGATAACCAAGGGGCTCCATTTCTAACACACTGATCAGTTGATTAAAGTGTTACAACACTCTAACTTGGTCATTCTCTTCCTGAAGATTTTCTATGAACTAGCTATGAAAGGACTTTCTACCAATGGAATAATTGCTACTTGTATATTCTCTGATGATATGCTGACCTGACATCTGCTATAAGAAATCATCTCAGATCAAGACTAGTGGTTTCCTGTCTATAATTACGGGCTTGAAACCGGATCATATTTCCTTTTGTGTACTAAAGAGACATTCCTGAGGTAACTCCTAAATGACCCTATTCTATGTCATATGCAATTAACTTATTGCCCCGTTTTTGAATTGTTAATTACTCAGTTCACTACAAACTACTAATTCAGTGAGAAAGAAATGGAAAGGACCCTCTATTTTTATTTCATAGGGAATGTGAGATCTTGCTTATACCTTGGTGCTAGATACTACCTTGGTGCACAATATCATTTATAGTATCAGGGCTACAGGAGTAAATTTATGCTCCAGATCTGTTCCACATGCTTCACTGCAATCTTCTCACTGGCTGATTACAAATGTGCATCCAACATTAATCATTAGGTCATTACTCAATAACTTTGATGTGTTGTCACTACATGTCAGGCAGACAAAACAATGGTGATGACTACTTAATACACAATAATATGTTGTTACTCATGTCTTATGGGTTCTGTCTGACTTAATTGTAAAGTCATGAATTTAGATCAGAGGTTCTCAGCATTTGAAAAAGAAGGAAATACTACACTACCTAGTTGTAACTATGTTGGTGATCATCAAATTTAATAGGATCACATTCTGTATATTAGCTAAATGTAAGAAATAAAATTTTCAGGAAGATTACCTGGACATTTGTTGAGTAGACACAAATAACATTTTAGCTAAAGAAACTTTCATAGTTTCTTGGGCATCGACCACTGAAAGGCAATATGCTAAGCATGGTGGGAAAGATGTAGAACATGGTTTGATAATTTTTGAGTTATTTTGTGTTCTGTGTAAAAATTCAAACATACAGAGAACTCGTGTTCTTATATTAGAGTTGATGGCTGATCGTATAGATCTGTAAAATCTTTGAAATTGTGTCCAAAACATTTCTGAGAACTATTTTCTCACATGAAATTCCTTCATCATTTATCCAAAGATGTCTAAACCTTAAAAAGCTTGAGAACTACTAAACAGGGGATATAATTTCTTTTATGGAATACAAGAAATGAGTCCTTCCTGTTCTCAACAAACATGTAAATATGAAGTAATTTAAATAGCTAGTATCAGGATTTCGTTGAACAATTTTCCGTCTAAGTAAAAGCAATACTGTCTCAGCATTTTATGAAAAAGGTTTAGCTATCATTCTTTTGCACTTAATGTTCTAGCTGGAGCATTTGCTGTAACAGCTTCACAACTCTCTTGATTTCATGCAAAAATATGGTATACTTATTCTTGTCTTTGACAGAACAGATCCTTCCTTTCTTCCTTCCTCCCTTTTTCTCTCTCTTTCTCTTTCTCTCGGTCTTTATTTTTCCCTTCCTTCCTTCCTTCCTTCCTTCCTTCCTTCCTTCCTTCCTTCCTTCCTTCCTTCCTTCCTTCCTTCCTTCCTTCCTTCCTTCCTTCCTTCTTTCCTTCTTTCTTTCTTTCTTTGTTTCTTTCTTTTCTCTGTATCTCTCTGTCTCGTTCTTTCTCTCTCTCTCTCTCTCTCTCATGGTCCTGGAGCTCCAACTCAGAGCTCCCTTCCCTCATGCCAGCTGCTAGGCAAGAGCTACATTTGTGAACGTCTTGGCTAGACTTAAGAGTCATTTTAAAAGAACCACTTCACAGAAGTTTATGTATATAACATGATTAATAAGGAAAAATAAAAAAAATCTACATTGATATATAAGCATTGGGAAAGTAGGTAAGTTTACTCTTTAAGCATTTCATTTTTACAGAGTAATCTTAGATCATACACAGTACTACTTAAAACTTTACTTGAGAAAAATTGCATTTTTTTATAGGTCACAAATTCTCTGTCACACACAATGGTTAAACTTACAAAGTTAGATATAAGAAGATGACAGGCTATGGTAAACCTAATGCAATTCTAGGATTACAAACTGGGCAAGATTTTTCACACCTATAATCCTGGCAGTGGTATGGCTGAGGCAGCCAGAATTGTGAGTTTGAGGACAGACTCAATGATGTACCAAGACCATGTTTAAAGTTGTTTTTTTTTTTTTTGTCGGTTGTGGGGCTTGAACTCTAGGACTGGGCGCTGTCCCTCAGCTCTTCAGCTCAAGGCGAGTGCTCTACCACTTGAGCTACAGCGCCACTTCCGGTTTTCTGGTGGTTTATTGGAGATAGGAGTCTCAAGGTCTCTCCTGCCCGGGCTGGCTTTGAACCATGATCCTCAGATCTCAGCCTCCTGAGTAGCTAGGATTACAGGCGTGAGCCACCAGCACCTGGCATGTTTAAAGTTTTTTTTAAAGAAAGACTGTAAATAAGGACTAAAAGCGACAGGAGCTGGAGTGTAGCTCAGTGGCAAGGTATGTGTCTAGCAAGGACCTAGACCTAGGTTCAACCCCAAGCTTCAAAATTGACATTGAAAGAAGATATAATTTCTTTGGATTTCAAAACTTGCTCTAAGAACACTTCCAAAACAGAACTAGTAAAGAGATGGGTGAAAAACAGTTTAAGCAATGACAACCTCATTCCAATAAATATATAGATAGTCTCTAAATTTTAATTTGAGGAAAAGTACAAATTTGCATATGTAAATGTTAGTTTGATGAAAAGAAAATTATCCCATAAAGGTTATGAAGAAGCACCCTAGTATTTCAGAGTTTTAGAGGTACTCCCTCTCGTATGCTTAAATAAGGCTGACAAATCTAAGGAGAAACAGTTAAACTTGAGTTTTGTAAATTGCTAGGATAGGTTGACTGCAGTAAAGTAGGGAATGCCTAGCTAGAAATAGAAATAGAAATAGAAATAGAGTAGGTACATATCCAGAGAAAGAAAAATGCCAGAGTCTTTAATGTGGTGTTTGCTAAAAACTGTTTGTGTAAGAAAAGTTATAAAATACAATCATACTGTCAAATGAAGCGGAGGTCAGGTTGGTAAGGTCTAGTTCCCATACTCCTGGGTTCTTTGGTCCTCTGCCAAATTCATGATCATCTTTTTCTTTTGGCCTCTGGTAACATTTGTATCTACATTATTCATAAGCATGTATTATTTATAGTCTTTCACTATTAGTTATCTCTTTGTAAATATATGTCATTTCTTCAACTAGACTGTACACTATTTAAAGGAGGCACCTCTTTATCTTTCATTAAGAGCTATAATGCCACCTTGTTAAGTTTTGGACATAATGCAGAGCAATAACAACAAGCCACAAAACACAGATCAAAAGGTTCCTCGTACTGTCAAAAGGTTGTCACTGCTGTAGAATCAATCTACATGGCACAATTCTTTCTTTGTCCTCTCCAAGTCAAATGCTGGAACAAGTGAGGTATTACATGGTATAGGGAAAAGATTACTAGCTTAGATTTGTACCCGGGGTTCTAATTCCTGTTATATTGCTGGCTTTCCTCTGGACGTAGGCTTATTGGATTCTCCTCTGCTATCTCATTTATACAATTGGGTTATTACTACCTGTCTTTTATTTCAAAAGAACTTTTTTCCCATAGAGCGTGGACCTGTAATGAAGACGTTATAGCACTTTGAACACGAGATGGATGATCAGATGTCTGTGGCAGCGTGGAAAAGGTGGTACAAATGAGATAACTGTGCAATTGCAGCAAACTTAAAGATTTCATAATCTTATTGCTTTAAATGATAAACAGCAAATAGTGACAGTGGCTGCAAAGCACAGGCTGATATTTAATCTAGCACTGTGAAACAAAGAAAACAACAACACGAGCACACTCTAGTCTATTGAGCCACATTGGCACAAAGACAGCAGTCAAAAAATACATACAGTAGGGGAAACAAAGGAGGAGGCTACAATGCTTGATAAGAAATGTACTCATTATCTTGCCCATGTAATTGTAACCCCTCTGTACAGTATTTTCACAATTAAAAAACCCAAGTAAATAAAGATAAATCTGCAATTTACTGAAAAAAATACATACAGTATAAAAAGAGTAAAATTGACCTCTCCAGATGCCAGGGTGTTCACCTAGAAAATAAGAAAGAGGTAGAGGCAACTTTCAGAAACCTTTTCAATTCTAAGTCTCTACATTTCCTTAACTCCTTATCTATTTCTGTGAGAGCCATGAGAGGAAGCTATTTTACCCTGTATGGGTGGAAAACAAAACTTGTTCTCTTGGTAAGAGACAGAGATACATTTCCAAAAGTTTCCTAATGGAATAGACATCACATTGGTAGCTAGAAATTAGCCAGTTATACCACAGGAATCAATAATGTGACGGATCTGAATACCTCCCCAAGGGTTGGTGGCCAAGTTCCCTACTTCAGGCTGTTCTGATTTGGGTGGAAAGTAAAAAGACGGGGCAGTCACTTGGAAATACAGTAAGACCAGAGACTATTCAAGAAGACCAAAAAAACCATTGGACAATCAGATAATGGAGAATGTGCTTCTGGCTCAAATGACTGTGGAAGATAGACTTAAGTTAGAAGCTGGGAGCAATCATTTTAACTAGGCCAGTATGAACTGGGCAGTGCACGCTCATTCTACCTTATAACTGTATTGATACTATGTGATTGCACATAAAAACAAAACAAGGGTGTACAGTTAATTGGAACTAGGCCAGTTTAATTTCTGAGTCTGGGCTTAAGTTCTCTATACTTTTTCTTGCAATCCTTTCTATCAGTGAATTACTTCTTCCTTTTACATTTAACACATAACAGTGTGTCCCCCAAAAGAAAATAATGCTTAATCTGGCCTATTTAAGATTATGTAAATGACTTATACTGCTTAAATTCTTTGTATATTTTCCATTTTTGCTTTTCCTTTTTGCTCAGCACTTGGTTTTCGGAAATGCACCAAGTGTTTGCCTAAAGCTGTAGCTCTTTATTTTCGTTGTCAGCTGTAATCCCAGCATATGAATGGCCCATAATTTCTATGTTCATCCTCTTCTTGGTGTAAATCTGGGTTGTTTGCAGTGGTGTGACAAAGTTGGTGTGGATCTGGGCTGTTCATAAAAAAAGATAAAACCCCTACAAAAACCGTAAATGTTTGAAGCTGGCAAAAACGTAAAATATGATGTAGCTCATTTGTGCTTTTAGGCTAAACATTTGACATCTTTAATTTACATTATTCCACAATTTATCTTGTGGTAATGGATCTACTGCAAATTTCTTTCATACCTTCACATTCTCCTTTTTGAAAAAAGGGTATTAGTATTTCATTTTGTTATCTGAAGAGATAGTAAAGCTGTTTTTTAACTTTCAGGGAGTAAATATGTTACTTGGTTTTCAAAGACTGATTTTGTTTTTTTGCTGGCCTTGAGGCTTGAACTCCAGGCCTGGGCCCCATCCTCAAATTGTTGTGTGCAAAACTAACACTCTCCCACTTCAAGCCACAGCTTTATTTCAGGATTTTTGGTAGCTAATTGGAGTCTAATGGTAGTTAATAAGAGTCTCATGGACTTTCCTGCCAGGACTGGCTTTGAACTGTGATCCTCAAATCTCAGCCTCCTGTGCAGCTAGCATTACAGGGTGAGCCACTGGTGCCACACTACTGATTTGTTTTCTTTTTTTTTTTTTTCTTTTTGATTTTGTTTTTAATTGCGAAAATACCACACAGAGGGGTTACAATTACATGGGTAAGATAATGCGTACATTTCTTACCAAGCATTGTTGTCTCATCCTTTGTTTCTCCTTCCTATCCCTTTCCATCCTCCCCCCCCCTCGCCCCCCACCCAATCCTCCCCCGCCACCAAAGTTGTAAAGTTCATTTTTCGACATAACGACTTGTACATCTCATTGTTGCAATGGGTCCACTTGTATCCCTAGTTTAACGATTTGTTTTTGTCCTTCCCCTCCACAAATTCTATTAACATCAAGTACAGTGAAAGCAATGGTTATACCGTGGGGGAGGGACATACAAAGCAACAAAGAAATAATCTTATAAATGTGTTAGAAACAATTGCATGAAAAAAAATTTGATACTTATCTTGGGGTTCATTACCCTAACATCAACTTATCTGACCTTTTCTGCTTGACTCAGACATATACTAGTTATTGCAAATAAGGGAAGCCATGGGACCAATATTTCTTTGGGCCTGGCTTACTTCACTTAATAAAATTTTTCTAAGTCTTTCCATTTCTTAACAAATGGGCAATGTCATTCTTTCTGATGGAGGCATAGAATTCCATTGTGTATATATACCACATTTTCTTGATCCTTTCATCTACTGAGGAGCATCTGGGTTGGTTCCATATCTTAGCTATGGTAAATAATGCTGCAATAAACATAGGCATGCTGGTAGCTTTAGTGTGGTTTGTTTGTGGACATTTGGGTAAATGCCCAGAAGTGGGACTGCTGGGTCATAGGGGAGCTCTATGTGGAGTCTTTTGAGGAAGCTCCATACTGCTTCCAAAGTGGTTGAACAAGTTTACACTCCCACCAACAATGAAGTAAGGTTCCCTTCTGTCCACATCCCCTCCATCATCTATTGTTATTAGAGTTCTTGATTATAGCCATTCTAACTGGGGTGAGGTGGTATCTCAATGTTGTTTTGATTTGCATTTCTTTTATGGCTAGAGAGGTTGAGCATTTCTCCATGTGTCTATTGGCCATCCTTCTTTCCTCTTCAGAGAAGTTTCTCTTTAAGTCTTTAGCCCACTTATTTATTTGGCAGTTGTTTCTTTGAAGATTTGTTGTTGGGGGATTTAATTTTTTGAGTTCCAGGTCAGGTCAGGTCTCATGCACCTGGATTGGAAAGATTAACATTGTGAAAATGGTAATACTCCTCAAGGCTATCTACAAATTCAATGTGATACCTATCAATTCCAACCTCATTCTTCAAGGAAATAGAAGAGGCAATCCAAAAATTCATATGGAACAATAAAATACCCCAAATAGCAAAATGATCCTTAACAGAAAGAACAGTGCTGGAGGAATATCAATTCCAAATTTCAAACTCTACTACAAAGCCATAGTAATCAAAACAGCTTGGTACTGGCACAAGAACAGACCTCAGGACTAATGGAATAGAATTGAAAACCCAGAAATGAACCTACAGACCTATAGCCATCTAATCATCGATAAGGGAACTAAAAAAATAGAATGGAAGAAAGACAACCTCTTCAGTAAATGGTGCTGGCAAAATTGGTTAACTACTTGTAGAAAACTAAAGCTAGATCCTTATGTATCACCCTGCACCAGAATCAACTCCAAATGGATCAAAGACCTCGGAGTCAAAGCAGACACTCTGAAAACATTACAGGATGGAATAGGAGAAACCCTAGGTCTCCTTGGCACAAGCCAAAATTTTCTGAATAGAGACCCGGAAACACAACAAATCAAAGAAAGGTTGGACAAATGGTATTGCATAAAATTCAGAGCTTCTGCATGGCAAAGGACCTAGGCCATGGACTGGGAGAAGATCTTCACTCTTCACTAGCCATACAATAGACAAGAATCCCATATCTAAAATATACCTGATTTGTTTTCTTTTAAAGAAGGAGTCCTTACAGTTGGTAAGGACTCACAGACTATATTAATAATGAGTCACATAATTTGTATTGAATTTTAAAAGCTAGACACTATTAAAATTTGTGTCATTATTCTATATCCTAATAGATAACAATCTTACAAACAAAGAATTTCTAGATAGTTTAGGTTTAAAGGGAAAAATATTAAGAAAGTTTCATGAAGTGTAACTTGGTTTTAACAAAACAAAGTTTTATCTATGTTGAATTAGCTGTATCCAATTCAATTATTTGAAATGCTTTTGGAATTTAATGTAGAATAATTTTTATGTTTTTCCCATGTACCTGATTATATCTCTGCCATATTTTTGGAGATGAATGCAGCATATATATATATATATGTATATAATATATGTATATTATATACATATGTATTTATTATTGGTACTTCCTGGCTTCTTATTTCTTTCTCATCTTTCAGGTAAGTTTGTATAGAAAATTTGTATGCCATTGATGTCTTTCTAAGTCATCAAAAGTAAAGACAATGAAACAAGTGGCCTGATAAACCAATAAATATAGTACAAAGGTAATTTTCTATAGTGAGAAATACCGCATGCTACTTGCTTATTCTTGGAAATGCCAACTCCAGCTCCTTAATAGGCTCAGACCCTCAACTGGTGTTCTGTTCAGCTCAAACTATTTCTCTTTTCTCTTTCTGGAGGTATAGCTATTACGTTTGAATGTAGGGACTTATAATTGCTTGCTAGGTTGAGTCTTGTCTCCAGCCTTGTTTAGCACCAGTGACTTTGGAGCATAGGTCTTGCTTCCTGCCTTAGGCATATGTCAGAGCCATCTACTTTAGATTTTATGTAGTTGCTGAGGCTACAAGTACATACCATCACATCCAGATTTCCTTTGTTGAGCTGAGGTGAGTCTCATAGAGTTTTTTTTTTTCTAAACTGGTGTAGATCTATGACCTTGTTGATCTCAGCCTCTCACACTGCTTGGGATGACACCATTATATCCAGTCATGGGTTGAGAAAATGTCTTGTGAGGTTTTCCAAGTGGGTTATGGATTCATTGAACTTGTGTTCTTGTGTTCTCAGTCTTCCAAGTAACTAGGAATATAGCTGTTAAGACTGGAACTTTTTATATCTTTTTGACAGAATAGCCCAGGCTTGCCCTTATCTAAAAATCTTTCCATCTTAGCCTCTGAGGTACTGGCCTTACAGAAGTGTACTACTGAACCTAGCCAAGAGAAAATAAGTTCATAGCTATAACACTTACAAGTTTTCCTTATTCTTTCAAACGAAGTTAAATTTATACATAGCTTTCAAACAAAGTATTAGTTGCATACTAAGTATTTGTATGGTACATACAGGTATATTTTCTCCCATAATCATTTAGCTTAAATTCAATTACAATAGATATTTTAGCATTCAAGAGACAAAACTTAGTCTATTTAAATTTACAATAATTATTTGGGGCTGTTGATAGCTAATAACCTTATGCAGGAGATACTACACTATTTATGAGATCATATATTATATGGGTTATATAATTTAGAGAAGCACTAAATTTAAAGTACTTTATAATGAATACTTTGATTAATAGGAGATAAATTTTTCTTGCAAATACAAGCAATTCATGTCTTTATTGCAATGGGTGTATATTTATTTATGTACATACACACATATGTGTAGATCAGAGGATTCTAACATAAGATTACTTGTCATATTATATATAAATATAAATGATTCCTAATCAGAAGACAAGCAACAATATTTGGATTATATACCTGTTGTACTCGGACTCAAGACTCCCCTGCCAAGACCACCAGAGACCAAGATCAATGTAAACAGCAAAAGGGTCGTTTATTGCAAGTTCCAGCTTGGTCCTCAGTGTACCAGGTAACTGGTGGCGCAAAGAGGCCCCGAGCCCAGGGTTACAGCACTTTTTATACACTTTTTAGGGAGGGCAGGGACTTTGCATATGTCATAGCATCTTGTAACAGATCACTACACGTTGTGGGAAAGTCATAAAACAATTCTGTAGTATAATTGACACACTACAGAGCGGGAAAGGACCAGAAACAGGTTGTTGGGTTAGATAAAAGGGCTGATGTACTTTAAACTGGTTGGCTATCTCCTTGAGATTCCCCTGTGGTGGGAGTCTCAAGGAGATAGATAGGTGCTGAACTGCAGGGCTCCTTTCTCAAACAAACCCCACCTGAGGTCTGACTGCTGGGTCACCATGCCCTTCAGCACCTGCCTGCGGTTTTCCCAAGAATTGTTTATGTCCCTAGTCTCCCGGGAATTGTTTTTATCTGTTCATTCCCAGGTCAGGCTCATGGTCAGCTGCAAAACTCATACCTCTTAAGAGGGTTACTAGCTCAATATGGAGTCACCCAGGCCTCAGGCTCCTCAATACCGTCTTTATAAGTCATAGTGGTACTCTGTAATATAATAGCTCTTTATAAAGCATAATTGTGGAACTTGTTGAAAGTCACACACTTTTCCTCCAAATAATTCTAAACATTATTATTGTGTAATGTATGAGTTTATGACTTTATCATATTTATTAATGAATTGGACTAACCTTTAGATACATACATGTAGAAATACATGTGTACATGTATGTTTGTGTGAAAAGTATCTTCAGAGTATAGTTTATCCCATTATGTCAAATTAAGACTATGCAGATGGGGAAGTTGGGAAATGAAGGCCAGTGGGACCATAGAGTCAATTCAGGTAGTTAGGAAGGCAAGGTCTTGAATGAGACTGGCCATCATGGGTGTCAGACATGTTTGGAGAGCCCTGAAGGATACAACCACTGGAAGACTGGAGCTGACAAAAGTGAGAGGCATAGATTGCCATTGCTCCTGTCCTGTCTGGGGAATCCCTCTTGTTGGGACATTGAGATGACCTTGCTCAGATCATCCCTTGCAAAGCAACACTGCCTGACCAAAGGAGTGTAAGTTCCTGAGGACTTGGAGGAGCAGAATCACTTTTGCCAGCCCTCACCTGCATACTTGTTTCAGCAGTTGTTAAACTGTGTCTGTTACTCACCAGGGAGACTGACGCTAATCAAAATATTGTAAGCCAATTGCTCTTCCTGACACCAGTTTTCTCCTCACCTTTCTTTATGTTCCTCATTAGCTTAAAAGCCAGAATTAGCTTTAAAAAAAAATCTCTTTCATCCTTAAAGATCCAGAAAGTGAAAGTCAAACACCGCTTTAAACATGTCCCAAGATTCCTCAGGCAGAATGAACCCCTCTTCCCCCTGTTCCATAAGTTTTTGTTTTTGTTTTGTTTTGTTTTGCATTTGAATTCTGAACTCACCATATGGTAATCTTTATGCCGATCTCAAATACCGATTGAACAAATGACCGATTTGACACGAGCCAAGTAGAATGAACTCACCATAAATGTCTAATATAATAAAGGTAGCTTGGGGAAAGACTTGCTGCAAGCTTTTGACAGCATTAGTGGATCAAAAGGGAAAAGGACTTCTCACTTCATAGCGTTGTATCCGAAAGATCTTCAGGACAGGAGTACTTCAAAAGACGGAAACACATCATTGAGGTTTGCTTCTGAAGTTTGACAGCTCCAGTCTGTCCTAGGTAGGTTGGGGTGGGGAAGGGAGGTGAGTTGACCTGGCTGTGATGAATTTCCAGTGAAGAACTTGACCAAGAGCAGTTTTGAACATGGAGCTGTTTCTTAGTGGGGTGGTTAGTTTAAAAGTAACAGCAGTGTAGAACTCTCCCTGGGATACTATTGAAAGCTCGCTGGTAGGTGAAATAAAAGTATTCTAAGATGAGTTGGAGAAGCTAGTGCAGGCTATTTCATCTGATAATACTCAATTTACAAAGACATCTGGATAAAAATATATCATACCAGGAGAAGGGCTTCAAGTCAGAGCTGCCATAACATTTTGCCAGAGCAGCACTATTTAAATGCCATGTGAACCTATCATACTGTTTATAAAACAGTCTAGTTATTATGTGTGTGTGTGTGTGGTTTATTATGAGAATATAACAACCACTGGTAGGTGCAATAAAATTGGGTTCTGAGTTCAAATCAACTAGTCTCCTTCTAGTAACACTTGGCACAGCTTCTTTCTTCCTGCTCTGCCTAGAAGAACAGTTTTGTTTTTATTTGGCTTTGCAGCATGATATTAGCTCTGCTATATTCTCATCAGCTGTATTCTCATAGTTTGCTCCTCTGTTTAGCTTCCCTCCCTCAACACCTCAGGAGATTTCATTTGCCTTTTTTTCAACAAGAAGGTCAGCTTTGACTTGAAGTTCACACTAAAGACAGTTTGTCACCCGACACTAATGGAATACCACAACAAAACTTCGGATTCATGTCAGTCATATATTCCTGTCTCATTCAATGATAGCAGTTACAATGCCAACAGTGATATGATATCAAATAAATTTGCATCAATCCACAAAAACCCCATCATCCCACCATAATTTTTTTTTTACAGTTTTGAGGTTTATGTACACACTGGGATTAAAGAGGCTTTTAGTCTAATTAACAAAAACATCCAGACTATTTTTCCCAGAAAATTTGCTTCCACATCACCTGCGGCTTCTGACCCTGCTGTCTTCATTTTGTTAGAAAATTGCTTAATTTTCCCAGGCTATTTGGACTTTATTTAGTTACAAACCTTCTCATTATATGAATTCCTCTAGAATTTGCACAGTTCCTTCAGGATACACAGTGTTGTACCAACACAAGGTGGAGTAAAAACTTTCTCATAGTTGTCTATGGACTGAAAACATATTGACATGAAGGAGAGACAGAGAAACTTAGTTACATAGAACTTGCATTGTAACATTGCCAGTACTGTGCTGAAAAGGGTCAGTTTAATTTTCATAGCATGCTCTAGGTTGGCAACATTTGGTCCAAATGTTTTAAATAATTAAGAAATTATAAGTGCCGTTTCTCTACAATAGGGATTGAGCTTGCCTTGATTTTAACAAAGCTTTACTTTTCTTCTCCTTAATCATTTTTGACACTCCAGATGTCATTGAGATGGCAAGAAAAGACCCACACATCACCACAAGACTTCTGTTCTGAGACCATAACAGATCTCACAGCTGCTGAGGGTTTTTTGGGGAACAAAAAGACCACTCCTGAGTCTTTAAGTGTTTCATTTTAGCAAGTTGTAATAAAAATTAATGTACATTTTAATAAAGGATATGTAAACAACAAAGATGAACACTGTTCATATCAATATCATTCTAGTGATTCAAATAGAATATCCCCCCAACCAGCCGAAAAATGCCATCATTCTCTCTCTCATATAACTTTACAGATTCTGCTGAAATTATAATCTTTCTGGTTGTACAAGTTTGTTAGCATTATCAAACAAAATATTGTAGTCTGAGATGCCTCAGTTTTGTTTACTTTACAAGTCAACAGACCACTTTGGTGGTTTACATTCAAATTTTACTTTACAGAAATCATTTTCTGTGATTGAAAATATGTCACTATCTGACTTCTTGAGTGAAGTGACTACCATTCAGTCACACAATAATTTACTATACCTTTTTTGAATACTTCCTATTTGCCTGAAACAATATTAGCAGCCTCCTCTGGTGGCTGTACGGTAAGCTGTTTACACTCCCCACAACGATCAGTGAATAGAAGTATTTGAAATATAATATTTAGTAATCAAAGCAAAATATTAAAATATGGAATACATTTAGTACATTTAGAAATTGAAAATTAATGTAATTCTTGTTTGCTTAATTCTTCCCTTACATCGAAGCAAAGGCATTTACTCACGGTCTTACACGTAACTGCAGTGTCCAAACTTACCAGCAGATGGCGAAGTACAGTGAATGACATCTGTACTGAAGCCAAGTGGTCCCATTCCTCAACCTTGTATGCTTTCTAACATCGCTATAAAATCACATCAGAAGCCGACTGAACACTTGAAAGGTACTGAACATATTTGATAAGGTTCATAAAGCTTTGTTTACAACTGTAGATGTATGCCTTTGAAGAGGCTAATATGACAAGGGGGAAATAATGATATAGATTTCAGTTCTTCAATTTCCAGTTTGTTTTAAAAATAATCAAAGTGCATTTGGTGAAGATTAAAATGAAAGCCTCCTTTCAATTTATTTTAAAGGTACATTGTTTTTGCTTTGGTTCTCACAGCACAAATCCATACAAGAAATGAAAAATGTTATAGTGGTTAACATAAAAGTCATATAATTTTGTTTGAGAGAGAAACACAGAATGGAATTAGTGAAAGAGCTATAAAATAAATATCATAAGAGTACAGAATAGCTATTTGATTAGAAATTGATCTCAGAATGTTGACCTACTTTTGTGTGAATGCAATCCACCCCACTGGAGGTATTCTGAGCATATGCAGTACTGTTAGAAATACAATGATCTATTTTGCTTTTTAAAATACTTAACACAGTTTTCTTAAAATTCTATATTTTGAATTTTGTGAACCTCACAAACTGCTGTCACTGACAATATCATGCAATCAGGACAGGTAAAAGAACATGAATACATTTGGAAAACACAGATTAGTTGAAAATGTTGGAAATGAATTTTACAACTTTCAGGGTGGGGCTTGAGAGGGGAGGAAAGTAAGAGAAAAATGAGGGATGGGGTAACAATGTTTGACAAGAAATGTACTCACTACCTAATGTATGTAACTGTAACCTCTTTGTACATCACCTTGACAATAAAATTAAATTTAAAAAGAAAATGTAATAGAAATCTTCATAAATAAGAAACCTTAATGAATCTCTGAAAGGGTATAGAGGTTAGATATTGTATAAGTTAAAATAAAAATATTAGGATTTAGTTTGATCACTTCTACAATTGAAGCAAAAGAGTTTTTGCCATTTTTTTTCTAGAAACCTTCCAGCTTTCCTCTCAAGAGGCCTCATGAATTGGACTTCATTACCTGATTTTATCAACATACCAAAAAGAGATTCATCTTGTTGAGATGGATTCATTAACCAAACCCTGGAGACAGATGTATGAAAACATACTGCCAATTTGTTTCATTCACAATGAGAAGTCCAATTGTTATGGGAACTAGAATACTTGTACTGGATCATATAATTTTCTCCCTGCAGGCAGAATTACTTGAGAGGCCAAATTATAATCAGAAGGTTTCTTGGTGATTATGTACTTTAAAACATTGTTTAAATCAGAGAGAGTTCTAATCGCGGTCTTTTTAAAATAGCAACTGAGTTGAAATTTCATGGTACCAAGGAACCTGAAGAACAGTCAAAATGCAGTTATATAGCTCCTTTGTTCCCAACTAAAAACCGATGTAAAATATCAACCAGTAGTAAATAGATAAGTTGTAAGTCACATTAAAATTTTTTATATACCCAATGAGTATGAATGAACTAATGCTACATCTAATACAGGACAAACGTCACAAGACACAAAGCACTAGATGTATTATGGTTCTATTATCTTTTATAGTTTATATATTTTTAAATCAAATTTTAAATATATTTTATTGTAAAGATACTTTACAGAGGGGTTACAGTTATATAAGTAAGGTAATAAGTCCACTTTCTATCAAGCATTGTTAACCCCTCCTTTGTTTTTCCCCTACCATCCCTTTCCTCCCTACCTCCACACCTCCTCCACCCTCCTAAAGTTGTAACGTTCGTTTTCAACTTAGTGTCTTGCACATCTCATTGTTAAAATGGGTCATCCTGTATCCTTATTTCAGCATTTTATTATTTCCCTTCTCCTCCCCCTATTAGAAAAAAATTATATACAAGATTCAGGGCACAGGAATCAAATACAGTGAAAATAGGGGTTATACCATGGGGGAAGAACATGCAAAGAAACAAAAAAAAATCACGTAGTACATTATAAGTACATTAAAAACAACAGCAAGAAAGATGAAATCTCTCGTGTCCCTATCTTGGGGTTCATTTCACTTAGCATAATTTTATATGGTCATATGTACATACCTTTAACTTTTTCTGCTTGTCCTAGACATAAACTAGTTATTGCAGATAAGGGAAACCATGGGGCCTATGTTTCTTTGGGTCTGGCTTACTTCACTTAATATAATTTTTTCCAAGTCTTTCCATTTCCTAACAAATGGTGTGATGTCATTCTTTCTGATGGTGGCATAGAATTCCATCTCATATACATATATATATGTGTGTGTGTATATATATATCTATATATAAACATTTTCTTGATCCATTCATCTATGTAGGGGCATCTGGGTTGGTTCCATATCTTAGCTATGGTTAATAATGATGCAATAAACAGTTTTTAAAGTTATATCTTGTATCAATCTGTATCCTTATTTCAGCATTTTGTTATTTCTCTTCCCCTTCCCAAATTAGAAAAATGTATGAACAAGATGCAGGGCACTGGAATCAAATACAGTGCAAACAGGAGTTATACCATGGGGAAGAACACATAAAAGAAACACAAAAATCATATAGTATATGATAATTACATTAAAAACAACAGCAAGAAAGATGAAACCTCTTGTGTCCCTATCTTGGGGTTCACTTCGCTTTTATTCTATTATCTTAGAAGTAAACGCACAATAAATGATATACTTTTGTCATATGTACTTAAGTGTCCATGCTTGTTTTATAGATCAAGTGAGCGAAAAACCATTACAACTTTTGCACGGGGTGTGTGTGTGGGGGCGGTATGGGGGAGAGCGACGGGGGATGGGGAGGATGGGAAGGGATGGGAAGGGTAAACAAAGGAGGAGGCTACAATGCTTGATAAGATGTGTACTCATTACCTTGCCCATGTAATTGTAACCCCTCTGTACGGTGTTTTCACAATTAAAAAACAACAACTAACCATTACTGGATTAATTTGTCCATCAGATACTGTGACCTCTTGCATGTATTCATAGAACTCATGGAAACGGATGTGTTAACTGTGTAAGCAAAAACTGTTTCTGGTAGATGGCAGGTCTCCCTCCGTAGGGCAGAGACAGTCACATGCTTGGAGCCTCACGTGCAGCACAGGACCAGACACATAGTAGATGCTCCATATATATATATATATATATATTTATTTATTTATTGTTGGTCATGGGGCTTGAACTCTGTACCTGGGCACTGTGGTGAGTGCTTTACCACTTGAGCCATAGCACCACTTCCGGTTTTCTGGTGGTTTATTGGAGATAAGAGTCTCATGGACTTTCCTTGCCCTGGCTGGCTTTGAACCTCAATCCTCAGATCTCAGCCTCCTCAGTAGCTAAGATTACAGGAGTGAGTCATTGGCGCCCGGTTTCCTTTATTTTTGAACAAAAGCTTTAGTGTACAAAAAGTTTATAGGAACTGGTAAGTTAATAAAAAGTAAAAACTAAAACAACAACCACAACCATTTTACAAACATTTGGAAAGTACCATAGGTGTTGGTGTGTGTGTGTGTGTGTGTGTGTGTGTGTGTGTGTGTGTGTGTGTGCAGGTATGCTAGGCTTTTCCTTGTTATTTGGATGTTGGGTATATGGATTTATGCTAAACTGTATATTTCTTCTTTGTACACTTTTCCTGTGTATATTCACTTAATTGCTATGACTGCTAATATATAATTTTGTACCATATCATATCATTTGAGCTAATAAATTATATTTCATTACTTTAAAATATATTGCCCAATATAGTATATCTATCTATCTATGTATGGTCATATAAAGAAATAAATATTTTCATATATATATATATGCACACATGGTGTTAGTATACACACATGTATTTGGTTGCTTTTTCTGCTGAAGGAGCACAGAAGCAATGACATCTCAGTGGCAATGATCTCAGTCTCTAGAAGCATCTTCAAACAGAGGAACTGGGACTCCTTGGATACATGCAGATATTTGGATTGAAGCAGGAGGTACACAAGATGAGCCTGTAGCATTTTACAGTGCCCAAAAGTGAGGACATGTTCAAAATCATTTTGTTATCTAGAAAAACACAAGGATAGGAATAAATCTAAGGTACTGAGGAATCAGTTGAAACTGCTCCCAATGGCCATGGGTAAAACCATTTAAATGGCACAAATGACTAGTCATCACATAGATTATCATTTAGAATAGAGAGTAGCCATGATTTATGCTCTTATAAATTAATAGTCCAATAGATAAATATGAGGAGAGAGAATGGATGCATATCTCATATAGAAGGCTTACAAGAAATTTATGGGGATTCTCTATTCTTGGTAGGCTGAATTGTAAGATCTACTCATTAAATACCACACACAAATGCTCTCTCAGCCATGTGCCCAAGGTAACATCAGAAACAATAAGTTGTGTGCACAAAAAAACCTTTGACCTGCCAGGAGGAGAATTGTTTCAGCTTTCTGCTCTTATTCCCCTAAACTTGTAAAAGGTCTAATTTTGAGGGAAAAAAAAGGCCAAGTAGACCTCAGTTGACCAATATTCTACAAAATGCCTGACTAGAATCATGAAAAACTGTCAGCTGTCAGACTCATACTTTCATAGTGAGGATCGGCGGAGAGGACAGGGTGACTAAAAGTAATGTACTCTGAACTGAGCTCTGGAGCACAGAAAAGATGTTACAGAGAAAAGATGCTGTATTGGTATTCATTTATTGACTGTGACAACTGCCCCATATCAGTATCAAGTATCAGTAGTGGGGGAGACTGGGTGTTGGATTGGTAAAATGTCTCTACATGATTATTATAGTTTTTCTGCAGGTAGATCTACTGAACTGTTTTAAAACAAAACACATTTTCCTCTTGTTTCTAAATGTCTAAGCAGAGAATGAGAGGAGAGACATTGTCCAAAAAGAAATCTACTCTTTACCAGACTATGTATCTGTAACCTCTCTGTACATCACCTATCACTTTTAAAATAACAATAAAAATTAACAAAAATAGCTAAACATGATTATATATTTTCTAAGTTGCAAGAGGGATGATACATAAAGGTGTTAACATATTTTTTCAAAAGGGAGAGTAGTCTTTTTTTTTTTACCTCCTATTTGATCGTGGTAAACTCCAACTGAAATGCCACTGTAAAACAATGGATAGAACTCTTACTGGTTCTTCTTTATTGTTATTGAAAAGGTACTGTATAGAGGGGTTAAAGTTATATAAGTCAGGTAATGAGTACATTTCTTTTTGTACAGTATCACCCATTCCTTTGATTCTTGCAAGTGGAATTTAACAATTATATTCAGTCAAAGCTCAGTCTAAAGGGCTTGATAATGTGGCAGTAATTAATCCATATTCACTCTGAGAGTGAGATTGGTTGACATCATTTCACTTCTCTGTGACACCCACGTTAGGAAAAAGAATCCTTTGGTTGGTCAACAATATTGGGTAGAAGTAAATGTGGTTAAGGGCTGAAAGTCCCTGACTAGAAACAAAAATGAGCAAAGCCAGTTATTTCTTGCTTTTAGATAGAGTTTTGTTCACCTATGTGAAGGACACTTAAAATGTTATCAGTTTTTAAACTCATATAACTGATATTCTGTTTATTCAGGCCACAGTTAGGAGTTTGGGAAGAGATACTGTAGACAGATGGCCAGGTAACCATTGTTAGATATGACCACAAGAATCAAAATGCTTTTAGACAAATTTCTATCTGTGGAGAATTTATGGTGGCATCAAGAGGCCTGAAAACAGGAAGCAGAATTGTCAGATAGCAAATATGCAAATATGTAAGTTCTACAGTGAGGGAAGTGGTACAAGTTCTTTCGGCACAGGAATCATCTTTAATTTTCACTGATGAGACCATGCCTGGGTCCTGTCCTGAGCTTGCTTCAGGGTAATAGAAAAGGCCACAGACATAATGACTAGGGCATAAGGAGAGCAAATGAGATGGGGAAAATGGGTACCATAAGATCTTATAAAGAAAGAGACATGTCTAGCTTGAAGACAAGGCCTGGTTTCAATTCTCAAGTTCCTTTTTCAAACAGTGATCCTAATGAAGAAAGAACAATCTTATTGTTCTTTCAACAGATAAGTTGGCCATTTCTAATGGAGCTTGTGGAAGATAGGTCATCTTAGAAGATGGGAAGATCTTTCACTACCACATTCTAAGCAAAGTCCAAACAACCTCTTGGGAATGTTGAATCAAGAAATCACTATAGAATTGTCATACAGAAGTTGGAAGCTTTTTTCTGCCAGAGCCATTTGGTAAATATTATTAACTGGCATTGCTGCTTATGTTTCTATATAAAAAGCTTGGCATACATTGAATTTTGAATCCTACCCGCAGTTCCTTTGGCAGGTCCATCCAGGCCAAGTGATTTTGTGGGCTTTATATGACCAAAGACAAGACATTCTCCACTTCTGGATATGGAAGGAATTGTGAGAACAGAGCTGCCATCTAGGAGGTAAGCAGAGGCAGCTGTGTCTGAAGAGGTAACTGTGAATCGGGATTCGTTAGCCATGACTTAACCAAATCAAGCACTTAAGTCAATATGAGTAAGGATTTGTAGAGACATTGACCTAATAGGGTATGTACAGACCTAGATTCACATACACAAGCAGAGATGTAAAGGGGCAGAGAAATTATTTTTATTATTATTCATGTGAACCATTCAATTAAGGAGTTCATTCAAACTACCATGTTGACATTGAGTGATATTGATATGGTTCTATTCTTAGACTGAAGGCTTGAGAATCAGAAGGGCTAATGTTTCAGTTCAAATCCACATGCAGGAAAAAAAAAACAATTTTAGCTGGAAAATTTTGTTCAAGATTCAATTAAACTTTTTGTACAATCCAGGCCTTACTTAGAATGACTGGATGAGGTTCAATCACATCCTACATAGAGAAGACCAATTCCTTTACTTAGCCTGTGTGATTCTCACCCCAAACCACCCTCATAGAAACATTTGGAATACTGTTTGACCAAGTGTTTACTCTCTTTGTAGCCTAATCAAGTTAACACATAAAATTAGCCAGTGAACCAGGCTAGGTTGAATATAAATAAAACAGATAACAAAGAGGGAGGGAGAAAGGGGGTGAGAAAGAGAGAGGGGAGCGAGAGAGGGAGAGAGATATGACCAACTTTAGTTATGGAGAAAGGATTTATTATTCGTAACCCGAAGTCCTTTCAGAAAGCTCTTTAAGAAATTGTGGCTAGTTGAACACTGGAGGTACTAGCCAACAAAAGTAGAGCTGTGAGGCTAGCAGAATCAACTCTGTGAATCACACACATCTTAGACTCTGCTCTGGTACCAACCACAGCTGTCAAAAGCAGCATTAACATACATCTACATTGATACAACACAACACTTCCTTGGGCCATCTTTGATGGTACAGTTTGGAATGTTCATAGCAACCTGCTCAGAACATGTGTGTATACACTGCAAGTAAAATATTCAGTGCCTTTGGGGTCAACTAGGAACAGTAAACCATTCTTAGCATTCTTTCTGAGATGTACTTCATTAGGTTCTTCAGATATTTGGTCAGGATAAAGCATCAGTTGCTGAATAGAGGTTCCGGGAAGATGGCGGAGGAGAAGCTGGAATCTGAACAAGCTCTCGCATAGAAAGCAGTTTTAGAGTTCCAGTGAACAGTCCCAAGCCAGAGAATCACACCAAGTGTGCCATCACAGGACAGAGAGTTAGACAAGAGAGGGAAAGCCAAGGCAAGAAGACACATCTGAGCGCTTGCCAGCAGCCGCCGTGGCGGCGGCAGTGTCGCAGTGGAGACCGCAGCCGGGGCCATACCTGAGCGCTGACACAGAGAGTCCAGGACGAAGGAGCCAGACACAGTGGGCGAGCGGATTCTACTCAACACCAGCAAGAACTGACAAGGAGCAGACACCTTCACCCTGCAGTTTGCAGACCAGAGACGGCCCAGAATCCAAGACTCGGCGTGAGTAGAAGCCCGATGTCCTCACTCCTTCTCAGGGAGCAGAGGAGGGAAGGCCACCCCTCCCCCACCAGCACCGGTGATCTCCATCTTGGATACCAACAAAGCTCAGAGGAGCTGCCAGCTCCAACTCAGGCCTTGGAATAAAACGAGTCATTTAGCAGGTCACAAGAACTTAACGGCGAAGTGACCTACCAGACTCAGCTCCATCCAGGGAAAAGTCACCCAGCTCGGGCGCCAGCCATTGGAGTGGCTTTCCTCACTGGGTAACCAGAGCCAGAGGCTGCCCCTCCCTCTAGCAGCCACCACAATCAATTGAAAAACAGAAACCCTGAGAATGGCTCCAGGCTGGGCTCTGTGAGTTTTTTTAGGCTCGGCTCTGTGAGTTTTTTTCACAAAATGCCCCAGGGAAAAGCTACTGATTGTTGAAAGGCCTCAACTCTACCCAGAACCTAGCCTCACCACTGCATCCCCCTCTTTTGTGATTCTCAAAGCAGATCACCCTCCCATTAAACTAATCTGGGAGGGGGATCTCAAAATCTTGGGTAAAGCAGAGCATTTTTCTGCCTGTTCGAACAAACTGACTTAAGAAACCAATCAAGCTACAGGACCTCAAGCTGACCAGAGACTCCAACAAGAGGCTGGTTACAGACAAAAGGGACATACAGGATTCTTCCCACCCCTCCCAAAAAAAAAAAAAAAAAAAAATTCAAAGAACTTTTTTTTTTTTACTTTTTTCTTTTCTTTCTTTTTTTTGATACCTTATATATATATAAAAAATTTTTTTCCTTTTCTAAAAATTTTATTAATCTTTAATTTTTGCCTTTTTTGAAAAAATAATTGTTTTCCAGTAACTTTTTTTTCCTCTTATAATTTTTATTTTAGGAATACGTTATTCTGCGTTTTCCTTTCTTTTCTTGTCTTCTTTCTCTTTTTCTTTCTTTCTTAACTTATCTTTTTGTTTTTTGTCTAGCTCTACTGAACTTCTGATCTTTTTTTCTCCATTTCTTATCCTTTTCACCTTTTCCTCTCTTTTGATCTTTATGTGATTTAACTCTTGTCCTGCACATCCTCAGATAAACCCGTAGTTAACTAGTAGACCCTATCCCCCATTGTGTACACACTTAATCCACAAATTTATTACTCAATTCAAAACCTCTGAGACTTAAATTCCTTAATAGCAGTACTACCTCTTTATACCTATATAATATTTTAAGCATTTTTTTAAGTTTTTCACTTCTCCTTTATGTCCCTTCCCTTCTCTTAATATACTCACATTCCTCTCTAAATAGATGGTCTTTTAATCTCCATAATGATATTAAATTTTACGTTTCTATTTTTTTCTGGTCTCTTTTCATTTCCCTTTCCCTTTCTTCTTTTTCTCTGTCTCTCTACTTGCATCCTACCCAACCTATTTCCCGCATTGGGATTAGGACATAGTTAACTCTCCCTGTGCCTCCCCACACCAATCTATTCCTATTTTTTACCCACATCTCTCCCTAATCCTAATAATTTCTGGTTTTCCAAATTCTTCTCTGCGGTTCGAAGCCCATTAACATATAGTTGTTTGATGTTGAATAGATGTATCTGTTGAACTAGATTGTATCTGTAGACTATTGAATGTACAAATGCAAACTTTGATTGACGGTTGCCTTAAGATAGTATTCTAGCACAAAACTGGTGCTATTTTCATCTCAAATGGGCAGAGTAAGCCAAAAAAACACAAGAAAAATGGCAAATCCAGATATCTCAATTCCCAATCTTGATAATCAGGGGTCAGAACAGATAATGAATAATCCAGAGGAGAGTTCCCAAATAGCTCTACAAACACTGCTGGCAAACATGATAAATGAGAAGTTTGACAACTTACAAAGGACTCTGTATGAGCGTGAAAGGGAGAGAGAGGAGGCACCCTAAAAGCTTATACAGGAATATCATAAGCGTGAGGAAGCTACTCAAAAACTGATACAGGATTTGCGTGAACAACTTGAGAATACTCAAAGAGAAAGGGAGGAATGGCATGAGCAGGCTGAGAACACTCAAAGAGAACTGCAGGAATCCCACGAACGGGAGGAAAGAGAACTGCAGGAATCCCACGAACGGGAGGAAGCTAATCAAAGAGTAATACAGGAATTGAGAGACCAGGTAGAGAATACACAAAGATCACTAAAGGCATTCATGGAATCCATTAACAAAGAGCTGAAGGAAGTCAGGGAGACCACAAAGGGAATGCTGAATGGAACCCAACAGAAGGAATGGGAGTCCAAAGAAACCATAACCAATCAACTAAGTGATTTGAGCACCAACACTGAACACCAAATTAAGGAAGTAAAGAAATTCATACAAGACCTAAAACAGAGCTTCAACAAAGAACTTGAAGCCATCAAAGCTGACCAATTAGAAGGAAAAGAGATAAAAAACAAAGTAGAGAGTCTTGACAGCAGGTTAGACCATGCAGAAGACTGAATCTCAAGGATTGAAGACAGCCTAGATATTATAGAGAAAGAACATACAACCATCCAAGACAAGTCCAAGAAATATGATAGATCTATCCAACACCTGGAAGACACCATCAGAAGGCTTAATCTAAGGATAATGGGTGTAGAGGAACACCTAGAAACAGAAGTTAATGGTCTAGGAAATTTGTTTAACAGGATCCTAGCAGAGAACTTCCCAAACATACAAAAAGATAGGCCTATTCAGATACAAGAAGCTTTTAGAACCCCAAATAGACCAGACCAGAATAGGACATCCCACCGTCACATTATAATTCACACAGGATCAACCCAGACCAAGGAAAAGATCCTTAAAGCTGTCAAGGAGAAAAGGGTAATCACCTATAAAGGGAAACCAATTAGAATCACCTCACATTTCTCAGCAGAGACAATCAAAGCAAGAAGAGCCTGGAATGATGTATGCCATGCCCTAAAACAAACAACTATCAACCAAGAATACTGTACCCAGCTAAACTCTCCTTCATAACTGAAGGCCAAATAAAAACCTTCCATAGCAAAGAAAAATTGAAACAATACATCTCCACCAAACCAGCCCTACAAAAGATTCTTAAAGATGTCCTACATATAGAAAACCAACAAGACCGCAATAAAGGCCAAGAAACTGCACCCAAACTGAGAATCCAAGAACCATAGGAAGAACTCAGTTTTTGCAGCCCCCATGAAGGTAGATAACATGGCAGAAACTCCCAAATACCTCTCAGTCCTATCTCTTAATGATAAAGGACTTAACTCTCCAATTAAGCGACATAGACTGTCTAGTTGGATTAAAAAACAAGACCCTTCTATCTGCTGCCTGTAGGAGTCACATCTTGCCCGTAAAAACAAACACATTTTCAATGTTAAAGGCTGGAACAAAATCTACCAAGCAAACGGCCCCCATAAACAGGCGGGAGTTGCAATCCTATTATCAGATAAAATAGACTTCAAATTAAAATTCGTGAGAAGAGATAAAGAAGGTCGCTACATACTAATTAAAGGATCTCTCCTTCAGGAGGATATTACAATTCTAAATATCTATTCGCCAAACAATGGAGCACCCAAATTTATCAAAGAAACACTACTTTCCCTCAAATCCCATATAGATCCAAAGACATTAATTGTTGGGGATTTTAACACACCACTCTCCCCACTAGATAGATCAACTCGGCAAAAACTCAACAGAGAAACCGCAGATCTAAACAGCTGCATAGATCAACTAGACTTAACAGACATCTACCGAACATTTCACCCAGCAGCATCAGAATAAACATTTTTCTCAGCAGCACATGGAACGTTTTCTAAAATAGGCCACATTTTAGGCCACAAAGCAAACTTGTCTAAATTCAGAAACATTGAAGTTATACCTTGCATTCTCTCTGACCACAAGGGAATAAAATTAGAACTCAACACCAAAAGCCACCAAAGAAAGTCCGGTATCACATGGAGGCTGAACAACACACTGCTGAATCAAGAGTGGGTCATGGAAGAGATTAGAAAGGAAATTCAAATGTTCATGCTATTCAACAAAAATGAACACACAAATTACCAGCTCCTCTGGGACACAGCAAAGGCAGTACTCAGAGGCAAGTTTATAGCTCTGAGCTCCTACATCAACAAATTGGAGAGATCTGAAACTAACAATTTAATGACACATCTAAACCTCCTTGAAAAAGAGCAGCAAGATAAACCCCAATCCAGTAGACAGAAAGAAAAAATCAAAATTAAATCAGAATTAAATGAATTAGAATCCAAAAAAACTATAGAAAGAATCAACAAAACAAAGAGTTGGTTCTTCGAAAAACTTAACAAAATTGACAGACCCTTAGCAAATCTTATCAGAAAAAGAAGAGAACACACCCAAATTAATAAACTCAGAGATGAGAATGGAAACATCACCACGGAAACAACCAAGATTCAGAACATTATAAGGGAATAGTTCTCAAAACTTTATGCTATTAAGTTTGAGAACTTGACAGAAATGGACCTCTTCCTAGCAAATATTGACATGCCAAAACTAAACCAAGATGAGTTAAACTATCTTAACAGGCCCATATCAAACATTGAAATAGAAACAGCAATAAGAGACCTCCCAGCTAAGAAAAGTCCAGGACCAGATGGTTTGACAGCGGAAGTTTACAAGGCCTTCAAAGCAGAGCTCACACCAATACTCCTCCAACTCTTCAATGAAATTGAAAGAGAAAGCTCACTACCGAACACATTCTATGAAGCCATCATAACCCTCATCCCAAAACCAGGCAGGGACTCATCAAAGAAAGAGAACTATAGACCCATTTCTTTGATGAATATTGATGCAAAACTTCTCAACAAAATTTTGGCCAATCGACTTCAACAATTCATCCAAAAAAATCATACACCACGATCAAACAGGATTCATTTCAGGGATGCAAAGCTGGTTCAATATACGCAAATCAATTAATATTATTCATCACATCAACAGGAGCAAGGAAAAGAACCACATGGTTATCTCAATAGATGCAGAAAAAGCATTCGACAAGATCCAACACCCCTTCATGATGAAGGTTTTGGAAAAATTAGGAATCCATGGAACATTCCTCAATACAATAAAGGCTGTATACGACAAACCTACAGCTAGCATTATACTCAATGGTGAAAAACTAAAGCCATTTCCTCTTAACTCAGGAACAAGACAAGGATGCCCACTCTCTCCACTTCTCTTCAATCTAGTATGAGAATGCCTAGCTACAACAATAAGACAAGATGCAGACATAAAGGGGATCCAAATAGGGAAAGAAGAAATAAAACTCTCCCTCTTTGCAGATGACATGATCTTGTATTTAAAGAATCCCATAGACTCCACTCCCAAATTACTCAAGCTGATTCAAAAGTTTGGCAAAGTTGCAGGTTATAAAATTAACCCCCCAAAATCAATGGCTTTTCTATATGCCAACAATGAGAAAAGTGTGGCTGAAATTAGGAAAGCAACTCCATTTGTAATAGCCCCACAAAAAATAAAATACCTACGAATTAACTTAACCAAAGAAGTGAAGGACCTCTATGATGAAAACTTTAAAATCTTGAAAAAGGAAATCAACACAGAACTAAAAAAATGGCAAAGCCTCCCATGCTCCTGGATTGGAAAGATTAACATCGTGAAAATGGCAATACTTCCCAAGGCTATCTACAAATTCAAAGCAATACCTATCAAAATTCCAACCTTATTCTTCAAGGAAATAGAAGAGGCAATCCAAAAATTCATATGGAACAATAAAAGACCCCGAATAGCAAAAACACTCCTCAACGGAAAGAACACTGCTGGAGGAATATCAATACCAAATTTCAAACTCTACTATAAAGCCATAGTAATCAAAACAGCTTGGTATTGGCATAAGAACAGATCTCAGGACCAATGGAATAGAATTGAAAACCCAGAAATGAATCTACAGACCTATAGCCATCTAATCTTTGATAAGGGAGCTAAAACAATAGAATGGAAGAAAGACAGCCTCTTCAGTAAATGGTGCTGGCAAAATTGGTTAACTACATGTAGAAAACTAAAGCTAGATCCTTATATATCACCCTGCACCAGAATCAACTCCAAATGGATCAAAGACCTTGAACTCAAAGCAGACACTCTGAAAACATTACAGGATGGAATAGGAGAAACCCTAGGTCTCCTTGGCTCAGGCCGAAATTTTTTGAATAGAGACCCGGAAACACAACAAATCAAAGAAAGGTTGGACAAATGGGATTGCATAAAGTTGCAGAGCTTCTGCAGGGCAAATGACATAGCTAGCAAGATCAATGGAAAGCCCAGGGATTGGGAGAAGATCTTTACTAGCCATACAACGGACAAGGGTCTCGTATCTAAAATATACTTGGAACTCAAAAAATTAAACCCTCCAACAACAAATCCTCAAAGAAACAACTGCTCAATAAATAAGTGGGCGAAAGACTTAAAGAGAAACTTCTCTGAAGAAGAAAGAAGGATGGCCAATAGACACATAAAGAAATGTTCAACATCCCTAGCCATAAAAGAAATGCAAATCAAAACAACATTGAGATATCACCTCACTCCAGTTAGAACAGCAAAAATCAAGAACTCTAACAACAACAGATGCTGGAGGGGATGTGGACAGAAAGGAACCTTACTTCATTGTTGGTGGGAATGTAAACTTGTTCAACCACTTTGGAAAGCAGTATGGAGGTTCCTCAAAAGACTTCACATAGAACTCCCCTATGACCCAGCAATCCCACTTTTGGGCATTTACCCAAATGTTTACAAACAAGACCACACTAAAGTTACCAGCACAACAATGTTTATTGCAGCATTATTTACCATAGCTAAGATCTGGAACCAACCCAGATGCCCCTCAGTAGATGAATGGATCAAGAAAATGTGGTATATATACACAATGGAATTCTATGCCTCCATCAGAAAGAATGACATTGCCCCATTTGTTAGGAAATGGAAAAACTTGGAAAAAATTATATTAAGTGAAGTAAGCCAGGCCCAAAGAAACATAGGTCCCATGGTTTCCCTTATTTGCAATATCTAGTATATGTATGAGTCAAGCGGAAAAGGTCAGATAATGTGATGTCAGGAAAATGAACCCTTAAATATGTATTTTAATGTTTTTTTCTTTCATGCATGTGTTTCTAACGCATTTGTAAGATTATCTCTTTGTTGCTTTGTATGTCCCTCCCCCACAGTATAACCCCTGCTTTCACTATATTTGATGTCAGTATAACTTGTGGAGGAGATGGGGAAAAACTAGTTGTTTAAGGATACAGGTGGACCTGTTGCAACAATGAGAAGTACAAGTTGTCATGTCCAAAACGAGCTTTACAACGTCGGTGCGGGGGGGGGGGGGGGGGGAAGAGGAGGGGGGTAGGAGAAGGATTGGGATTGGGGGGGAGGGGGGAGGCTGGGAAGGGATGTGAAGGGTAAACCAAAATGTACGCATTATCCTGCCCATGTAATTGTAACCCCTCTGTACAGTATGTTCACAAATAAAATAAAATTAAATTAATTAAAAAAAAAAGCATCAGTTGCTGATAGCTGCGTGTCTTCTGATAGCTGTGTGCATCTTGGTGACATAATGCTCCCTGTTTTACGTGTTGATTCTTACTCTCCTAGCATTTTCTGAAATGACTTTCTAAATAATGTCCCTAAGACACACCTGCCTCAGGTTCTACTTTCAGTGATGTCAGGCTAAGATATTAATTTTCATAACTCTCTTAAGAAAATAAGTGTTTTCCTTGTTTTCTAAATATGTCTTTCCCATGCTTGCTTCAGTTGCGTCACCATTTATTTGCATATTCTTCCAAGAACCCCTGTCTAAATAACAACGAGCCAAAGCGGATGAGATTGAAGCCAAAACTCTTTACCATCAAAGACATTTTTTTTTCAATCGGCCTTTCAACAGTTTAGCATCATCAGTGGTGAGAATTGAAGGCATGGGACACACAGGGTAGATCTCCTGGTCTAACTTCTTTGAACAATTAATCGACAGCTTAATAAAATAAATATCAGGAACCCAAAACATGTCTTGTCGGAGGGGTGTAGAGTTTAAGAGGAAGAAATGGATGAATGGAGAGAGAAATTATGGTTGAATGAAGTCATCATAATCAATGTATGTGTATATAAATGGAACTAGTGAAGTAACTTGAGAAGAATGGGAATGGGAAAGATGGAGGAGAGAATGAAGGATAGGGGAAACACTGCATTGTACGCTACAAACTGACAGGTTGAATTGAAACTGCTTTGTAAAACTAAACATAATAATATTAATAATAATAATAAATCATTTGTGGTAGGTATTACATAAATACATACATGTAATACTCGACCTTTCCTCCAAAGTTTCTAAGCGGATAGCTTTAACAAATTCTTTCCTCAATCATATTTGATCCAATGAATTTGTTATTTAAAGCTTTTAATGTTATTTCTCAACTCTAAGAAATATAGGTGTGAAGCACATTCACTCTGCACTGGTTAGCACCTTCTCTGATTTCAGTGAGACAGAACACCTCCCACCAGCTCTAGGAAGTAGACTTATTTCCAGAGACAAGTAACAAGTGACCATAGAATTTGTGAAGTTGTAATGAGCAGACACACCTTAAGGCTCAGGAAAGCTGTCTGTGACTAGGTCTGTGTGTGTGTGTGTGTGTGTGTGTGTGCTTCCCTGGCAGTGTAGAACTATGGAGAAAGCAGCCTGCCATGAGTTTTATGTCCAAGAGGACATAAATTGCTAGGCTAAAGAAATAAGAATCTGCATTATGTAGAAGGGAATAGAACTGTCCTACTTTGGGCTTCCTGAGTTGCTGGGTTCACAGGCATACACCATGATATTCAGCTTCCTTCAGTTGAGATGGAGTCTTGTGGACTTTTCTGTCAAGTCTGGCCTGGAATTTCCACCTTCTCAATCTCAGCCTTTGTGCCACTGTGCACAGCTGTAGGTTCAGAAGGGGCCAATCTCATAGCATTTTTCTGGGACAGGCTTGGCCTTGAACCATGATCATTCTTACCTTAGCATCTCAAGACATTCACAGGCATGAATAACCAATACCAGACTCGAAGGCTTCTTATTACTCATTTGATTTTATTGCTTTTTATTAGCCTGTTTAGGTTTTGATCCTTTTAAACTAATGATCTTTCCCATTAGTGTATCTGTTTTAATTTCTCCCCAATACCTTGTTTTTTTTTCATTTGAGTGTTTTCCATTTTTTTTTTTTTTTTTTTTTTTTTTGGTATAACTGAGAATGTCTTTTTTTTTTTTCTTTTTGGAAAGCAGCTCATTTCATTGATTTTTTGGTCACTTTTTTATTTCTTCTCTGATCTTTATGATTTCTTTTCTTCCACTAGTGTTGGATTAGCTTGGATTTTGCCCCCTAGTTCCTAGTGATGCAAGATGAGATTGTTTGGATATTTTTGGCTCTTCCTTCCTTCCTTCCTTTCTTCCTTCCTTCCTTCTTTCCTTTCTTCCTTCCTTCCTTCCTTCATTCTCCCTCTCTTTCTCCCAGTCTCTGTCTCTCTTTTTTCTTTCTCTCTCTCTTTCTTTCTCTTTCTTTATCTCTATCTTTATTTCTTTACCTTCCTTCTTTCCTTCTTTCTCTCATTCTTTCTTTTTTTCTTTCTTTCTCTATCCCTTTCTTTCTCTTTCTCATTCTCTTTCTTTCTCTCATTCTTTCTCTTTTTCTTTCTTTCCTTCTTTCCTTCCTTCCTTCCTTCCTTCCTTCCTTCCTTCCTTCCTTCCTTCCTTCCTTTCTTCCTTCCTTCCTTCTTTCCTTCCTTCCTTCCTTCCTTTCTTCCTCTCTTTCCTTTCTTTGCCAGTACAAGGGCTTGAACTTAGGACCTGTCCACTGAGCATTTTGCTCAAGGCTTATACTACCATTGAGCCACAGCTCCAGTTCTAGCTATTTGGCCCCTGAGCTTTTAGCTCAAGACTTGCACTCCACCATTGAACCACAGCTCAAGTTTTAGCTTTTTTTTTTTTTATTAACTCGAGATAAGTTTCATGGACTTTGAACTCTGATGCTTAGATCTCAGCCTTCTGAGTAGCTAGGATTACATGTGTGAGCCATTGGCACAGAGGGTTTTTCTGCCCCAGCAGTTTTTTCTGCTTTTTTGAGGTTGTCATTTGTCACTTATAAACTTCCCTCTGAGTACTGACATGATTATATCTCAGGCTTTGGTATGCTGTACTGCCATTTTCATTTGTTTCAAGAAATTAGTAAAATTCCTTCTTGATATTTTTCTGGATCTATTGTTTGTTCAAAAGCAAATTGTTTACTTTCTATGTGCCTATACAGCTTCCAAAGTTTTTTTTGTTATTGATTTCTAGTTTTATTGCATTGTGGTCAGAAAAGACACTTAGTATGATTTCAATTTTTCCCTTGGTTTTGAGGATTGAAATTAATGCCTCACACTTGAAAGCACATTATCTAAAATTTTGAGCCATATACCCAAACCTTCTGATTTTTAAATTTTGTTTTTCAGGTGGGATCTTGTGATAACTTAGCCTGGGCTAGTGTGGAAGCTTGATCTTTCTGTTTCCATTTCTGCAGTAGCTAATATCAAAGGCATCTATAACCATGCCTGGCTCTGTGATTTCAATATTTTAAAGCTTATTTATCCCTTTTTGCAATCCACCATGAGATCTGTCAGAGAATGTATCTCTGTGCTGATAAGAAAAATATTGAGGGGCATCTGGGTTGGTTCCATATCTTAGCTATGGTAAATAATGCTACAATAAACATAGTTGTGCTGGTAGCTTTACTATGGTCTTGCTTGTGACCTTGTAGTAAATCCCAAAAGTGGGATTGATGGGTCATAGGGGAGCTCTATATGGAATCTTTTGAGGAACTTCCATACTGCTTTCCAAGGTGGTTGAACAAGTTTACACTCCCATCAACAATGCAGTAGGGTTCCCTTCTGTCCACATCCCCTCCAGCATCTGTTGTTACTAGAATTCTTGATTATAGCCATTCTAACTGGGGTGAGGTGGTATTTCAATGTTGTTTTGATTTGCATTTCTTTATGGTTAGAGAGGTTGAGCATTTCTTCATATGTCTATTGGCTATTCTTATTTCCTCTTTAGCCCACTTATTTATCAGGCGGTTGTTTCTTTGAAGATTTGTAGTTGGGGATGTAATTTTTTGAGTTTCAAGTATATTTTAGATATGAGACCTTTATCTGTTTTATGGCTAGTGAAGATCTTCTCCCAATTTGTGGGCTTTCTATTGATCTTGCTAGCTATGTCCTTTGCCATGCAGAAGCTCTGCAGCTTCATGCAATCCCATTTGTCCAACCTTCTTTGATTTGTTGTGTTTCTGAGTCTCTATTAAGAAATTTTTGGGGGCTGGGAAGGTGGCTCACTGGTAGAGTGCTTGCTTTGCACGCATGAGGCCCTGAGTTTGTTTGCTAAGCACCGCAAAGCAGAAAAATAAAAGCTGGATGTGGCTCTGTGGCCCAAGTGGTAGAGCCCTAGACTTGAGCTGAAGAGCTGTGGGACAGAGTCCCTCCCAGACCCAGAGATCAAGCCCCATGACTGACAAAAAAAGAAAAGAAAAAGAAAAAAAAAAGAAAATTTCATCTCGTGCCAAGGAGACCTAGGGTTTCTCCTATTCTGTCCTGTTATGTTTTCAGGGTGTCCGCTTTGACTCTAAGGTCTTTAATACATTTGGAGTTGCATGGTGATATATAAGGATTTAGCTCTAGTTTCCTACAGGTGATTAACCAGTTTTGCCAGCACCATTTACTGAAGAGGTGCTCTTTCTTCCATTCTATTTTTTTAGCTACCTTTTCAAAGATTAGATGGCTATAGGTCTCTGGTTCATTTCTGGGTTTTCAACTCTATTCCACTGGTCCTCAGGTCTCTTTATGTGCAGGTACCAACCTGTTTTGATTACTATGGCTTTGTAGTAGAGTTTGAAATTTGGTATTGATATTCCTCTAGCACTGTTCTTTCTGTTAAGGATTGTTTTTGCTATTCAGGGTCTTTTATTGTTCCATATATTTTGGATTGCTTCTTCTATTTCATTGAAGGATGAGGTTGGAATATTGATAGGTATGGCATTGAATTTGTAGATAGCCTTGGGAAGTATTGCCATTTTCATGATGTTGATCCTTCGAATCCAGGAGCATGGGAGGTTTTTCCACTTCCTAAGTTCTGCTTTGATTTCCTTTCTCAGTTTTTTAAAGTTTTCATCATAGAGGCCATTCACATTAATTCCTAGGTATTTTATAAATGGATCAAGAAAATGTGGCATATATATATATATATATATATATATATATGTATATATATATATATATATATATATATATGAATTCTATGCCTCCATTAGAAAGAACGATATCATCCCATTTGTTAGCAAATGGAAAGACTTGGAAAAAATTATATTAAGTGAAGTAAGCCAGGCCCAAAGAAACATAGGTCCCATGGTTTCCCTTATTTGCAATAGCTAGTATATGTCCAGGACAAGCAGAAAAGGTCAAAAGCTATGTTTATATAACCAGATAAGATGATGGTAAGTGAAATGAACCCCAAGATAGGGACACAAGTGGTTTTTTCTTTCTTGCTACTGTTTCTAATGTATTTATAATGTACCATGTGATTTTTTGTTTCTTTGTATGTTCCTCCCCCATAGTATGACTACTGTTTTCACTGTATTTGATGTTGATGTCACGCATCTTGTATATACACTTCTCTGATACGGGGAGGGGAAGGGAAAAAAACAAAATCCTAAAATAGAGATACAGGTTGACCCATTGTAACAATGAGATGTACAAGACACTATGTTAAACAATGAACTTTAGAATTTAGGCAGTGGGTGGGGGTTGGGGTTGTAGTTGTGGAGGTAGGAGGGAAGGGATGGTAGGGGAAAAACAAAGGAGGAGGTAACAATGCTTGATAGGAAATGTACTCATTACCTTGCTCATGTAAGTGTAACCCCTTTGTATGGTATTTTTACAATAAAAATGTATTAAAAACAAAAAAAAAAAACAAAATACTTATCTGTTGACTCTTGGAAAGAATGTTCTATACATGTCTGTTAGGTTGGTTGGTATGGGTTGCAATTTAATGGTGTAGTTTCTTTGTTCATTTTCTGTTTCCTTCCATGGCTGAATGTAGGGTACAAAAAAAATCCCTATTGCTCTCTTTAGTATTACTCTATTAGTATTTGCTTTGTATATTTTGATGTCCCAGTATTTAGTACATATATATTTAGAATTGTTATTTCCTCTTGCTGAATTGTCCTCTTTATCATGATGTAATATCCTTGTTTCTTTTTATTGCTTTTGACTTAATATCTGTTTTATCTGATAATGGTACATTTTCCCCTACTCTCATAGGGCTTTCATTGGTATGGAATTTCTTATCTTTTCACTTTCAATCTATATAAAACTTGTGAGGGTATTATAAAAGCACTTTCTCAACTGCCACAAATTCCTGTAAAATGTCTTCATTCTTCTTCATTTTCTGTTCTTTTTCTTCAACTGTGTATTTTGGAATAGCCAGTCTTTGATCTCATTAACTCTTTCTTCTGTTTGACTTAGCCTGCCCTTGATAGCTTTTTGTCATGTACTTATGAGTATGTTTGTAGCTCAAGAATTTCTACTTGATTTAAAAAAATAGCTTCTATTTCTTTAAATTTCTTCTTTGTGTTTAACTATTTCTCTTTTTATTAAGCTCATATGGTTTTCTTAAAGTAATTTTTAAAAAAAACTGCTCAAAGTTGGCTAAGAGTTCTCTCATACTGACTCTTACCTGATCTATTCTGGCACTTTAAATATATATATATATATATATATATATATTTTTTTTTTTTTTTTTTGAGCCAGAGTGTTGCTATATAGACTAAGATGGCCTTAAAACATGGGATCAACTGGGTATCAGTAACTCATACCTGGAATCCTAGTCACTCAGGAGGCTGAGATCTGAGCATGGTTCAAAGCCAGCCCAGGCAGGAAAGTCTGTGAGTCTTTTATCTCCAATTACCCACCAGCCTCCAATTTCCCACCAGAGAACGGGAAGTGGCACTGTGGCTCAAGTGGTAGAGGGCTTGCTTGAGATGAAGAGCTCAGGGACAGTGCCCAGGCCCAGAGTTCAAGCCCCATGACCAAAAAACCAAACCAAACAAACAAACAAAACCCAACAAAACAAAACAAAACAACAGAAATTGAATCAACCGGAAGCCTCTCAGTGGATGGATGGATCATCAAAATGAGGTATATATACACAATGGAATTCTATACTTCCATCAGAAAGAATAACATTGCCCCATTGAAAAACATAATAAGTCAAGTAAACCAGACCCACAGAAACATAGGTTGCATAGTTTCCTTCATTGGTAATAATTAGAATGTGCATATAAATCTATAAGTAAACCCATAGGAAGGTAAAAGACTAAAAATTACACTTGGACATGATAAATTAAACAGGACTCTGAACATTCACATGGTGAGACCAAAGGAGGATATTCTTTTTTTTTGGGGGGGGGAGGTCTGGTCGTGGGGCCTGAACTCTGGGCCTGGGCGCTGTCCCTCAGCTCTTCAGCTCAAGGCTAGCACTCTACCACTTGAACCTCAGCACCACTTCCGGCTTTTTTCTTTTTGCTTATGTGGTGCTGAGGAATCGAACCCAGGGCCTCAGGCATGCAAAGCAAGCGCTCTACCACTGAGCCACCTTCCCAGCCCTAAAGGAGGATATTCTTAAGAGAGGATCACCAGAACTCCATATCTATGGGCATGCAATCATATAAAAATGATGCTTATCTAAATGAACTGCAAGAAGTGGAATCAAAAGGGATTTTTAATTTTTCTTTTTGTGGCTTTTTTTCTCTCTTTTTCCCTCTTGTCACTGTTTTTGATTTCTGTACCTTTTGTTTTGTACTCAAGTTTATCTGATTTGTAGAGGGGAAGGGGAAGCACAGAAACCGTAGGACAAAGAGTGAACTAATTCAGCAGTGATACTCACTAGACACTATATTTGAAATAGACTTTACAACTTGGAGGGGAAGGAAGGGAAGAAAAACCTGGGAGAAAATGAAAGAGGTTGGTGACACTGTTCAAAAAGAAATGTGCTCAATACCTGACTTATGTAAATGTAACCCATCTGTACATCACCTTTACAATAAAAAATGAAAACTAAACTACAACTAACCAAAACAAACAAAACCATACTCTGCACCTAAAGCTGGCCTCAAACTCAGGTTCTTCTTGCCACTGCCTCTCAAGTGCTGAGACTTGTTCTGCTGTGTTACCCATGAAAGCTTTGGATGACTATTAGCATGTGACATCATCTGACCACTAACAGATTAGATATTTATTCTATTCTTCCTAATATGGCTTTGTTTGTACCTGTCCTCCCACAAATTCTAAGCAAGCTCTTTAATTTCTCTGAGCCATTAGCACTGGATGACATCTAAGTCCAGTTTTGCTGAGTATCTCCTTTTGATATGTTGTCACTATTCCATTACAGAGAGAAGTCTAAGCTCAGAGTTGCCCGAATATGGTATGTTGGCATGTTGAACAAAAAGAAACAGGGAAAAAACATGCAATCTTAGTCTCTTTGGCCTGCTTTACTTCACTACACACAATTCTTTCAAGGTCTTTCCATTTCTTTGCAAATGATGCAATCTGGGCTGATTCCATACCTTGGCTATGGTGAATAGTGCTGCAATGAAAATGGTTGTCCTAGTGGCTTTACTGTATCTTATTTTGTAAAAGTTCCATGCTTTCTCTCATATATGAAAGCTAAAAAATTCTGGTGGTATACAATTGTACACAAATGTCTTAATTGAAATATAGTGATTCAAGGGAGAATTCAAATGATAGAATCAAAGCTCAAGGAGATAAACACCTGGAAATAGAGAGATGAAAGGGATGGAGTGGAGTCAAGGGGAGAGGGGTAGACAAATGAAGAATGGTGGGGAGAATGAAGTCAAGAATTCAATACATATCCTGCAAAATTCAAAGAAATAAAGAAAGCGGTGCATTGGAAATGATGGGTTAAAATGTTGAAAGGGGTGGCATTGATCAAGATGCAGTGCATTCATATATTGCTTTGTTAAATAGCAACCCCTTTGAACAACTACTTAAAAGTAATAGTATACACACACACACACACACACACACACACACACACACACACACACACACACACGAAAGAAACAGGGAAGTGCCTAGAAAAAGTCTGCCTCCACCACCCTCTTCCTGGGGATAGACAAGCCAAGTTGGACAGGCTATCCAATTTTACAGAATCACCCCAGATACTTATGATACACCGGTGGGTACAAATGCTGTAAGCTGTGTTATATCTGAGCCCACAGGACCAGGCAGCCAAGATCAAGCAGCACTCGGAAAGCCTGCCTATTGCTGAGGTAGACTCATGATGCAGGACTATTGCAACCAATCACAGGTGATTGAGACTGGAACAGAAGTCCAATAAGTTGAGATCACATGTCACTCTCTGCCAGTGCAGCTGCTTTAGAGGATCCACAGCTAGTCCACAGGTAGACTATTAATGGGACTGTCCCTATCCACCCACTGTTAGGTTTCACATGCCCTGGAACTTAGTTCCAGGGCAAAACCTTTTGCTAATCTACTTTCTCCCTCTGAATGGGGCCTTATATCACATTCTCCTGCCTGAGGTTGAAGGCAACATGGGCTAATGCTAAACTGGTTTGCATCTGCACTTCACTGAAATAAGAATTTGCAGTTCTCAGGCATTCTCTGAGGTCCACACCATCACTAGTGATAATGAAAGGTGGATGACAAATCCATTCACAAGGGCTTCAGTTTCTGCCTAGTGCTAGGGAAGTTCTAGAGCCTCACCTTTGAGCATTGACACAGCCAGGAGAGACAGTCCCTTGGCTAGTAAGGATGATGCTAAATTGCGTTGCAAATGAATTTCACAGCTGCATCGTCTTTAGGAGTATGACAGGAATGCCATAGGCCCATTCCAAGCCCAGACATAATGCAGGTTGAGATTCAAGTTTGTTCAGTTGGGCCCACACATCTCTGTTTGATTCCAAGGCTGGTGGAGAGGCTGCTTCTTTTTTTTAAAAAATAAGTTTTCTATGGTGAAAATACTGTACAGAGGGGTTACAATCACATGAGCAAGGGAATGAGTACATTTCTTATCAAGCATTGTTGCCTCCTTGACTTCTTACCTTTTTCATTGTGTTACACTCAGATGCTATGGTCTCTCACCCGATTACCTTTCCCCTTGTTTGGTGAGTGAATAGCTGTTCTACTTGGTGTGTTTAGAGGTGATGACTACAAAAGGATCTTAATTGCCGTCTTGTTCTCCCTACCTACAATAATTCATTATAAATGAGAGAGAGAGAGAGAGAGAGAGAGAGAGAGAGAGAGAGAGAGAGGAGAATTGGTTGCAGGGAACCTAGAGAACTGTATAACAGTCTCGCAATAGGATCCAATCCAACGTTTCAGTATAGTCTCTCTTTGCCTTTCTCTGTGTCTCTGTCTGCATGTCTCTCTGTCTTTACCTCTGTATGTATCTTTTTTTTTACATTATATTTTGATTATCATTAAGTAGTTGTACAAGGAATTACCATTCAATGAATCACTTAATAGTGCAATGAATTTTAATGAATGTTACCCTATTAATCATTTTTTCACATATCTCTTAATTCATCCCCTCTATGAGTTTTCTTAGTTTTATAATTTCATATGCATATGAATATTATGACTGGATTTTCTCACTTTCTCCCTTTATTTGTGTACCCCTCTCCTTCCCTTGACCTTCCCCCCTTCTCCTTTCAAGTTCCAGTTTCTTAGTGTTCATTTTGTTGGACTGTGAGTTAGTTTTTCTAAAGACTTGCACTCTGTGGATTCTCCTCAGCAGATACGACACCTGGGTTAATATATTGTGTTCACTTGCATAAAAATCCGTATTTGTTTATTCATATATTTATACATCAGTTTTAGCTTCCACATGTAAGAGAGAAGATGATTCCTCTGTCTCAAGATATTTTTTTACAGGTCCATCCATTTCTTTGTAAATGAGGTAATGAATGAGGAAAATTCAATTGTTTATATATACCACATTTTGGATCTATTGTTCATTGAGGGCATCTGGGCTGATTCCATGCCTTGGCTCTGGTGAATATAGTAGAGCAAGGAAAAGACCGGGCCTTGCTATGCAGTCCAGGTTGGCTTTGAATTTACAATCCTCCAGCCATCCCAGTGCTGAGATTATAGGTATGTAATCTTAATGATTTTTCACTAAGGCTGAAATGAAAGTTCAGGCAAAAAACAACTTGCAAAATACATATATCTGATAATGTTTTGAAGTATATAAGTTTCAAATATAAATATGTTTTAATTTTTATTCACAAATTTCTTTTCAAAATTAGTCAATGACTTCAAGGTGAAGATAAGCATCCAACACCCAGAGCAAATAGTCAAAGTATAATTCCATTATATAAATGCATGATGTGGAAATTTGGAATGAAGATTGCATAAATTTCAGATTTGTGTAATACCTAAGTACAAATGCCCCATATTTATTCTGTAAGTGACATATTCTCTCATGAAGAATTCTATACAACTGAATAGCTGAGTGGGAATATATGCATTTTGTAATGGATGCACTAGTAACATAATTATTGTTATATACAAAACAAATGCCTCTAAATTCAAAGCTGACTACAATTCAGCTCGCTCAACTTGCTCTTTACATTTGTAGGAAGTTTATTGACTTGAAGTGTAAGTACTGTTTTTGAGTTAATGGGGTGTACCAAGTAGATGTGCCGAGTCAGCAAAAACCAAACACTAAGATTTATAGAAACATAGTTGTCTAGTGAGGTCCACAGCAGTATAGTTTGGAGAATGTCAAGGCAAGAAAAGTTCATATCAATAAAAAAATCATAAAAAGATATTGCTATCTTTGATACGTTGGAAAGCATTCTCTGCTTTATGCCAAAGTTGTATCTGGCAATGACAAAGCTAAGTATTCCGGGTAATAACCTGAATATTTTTGGATGCTCTAATTGGAATACTTCTAGATAGAACTTCCTTGGCTTAAATACCGGACTTTAAAATATTAATAAAAGCCATTTGAAAGAAACTCAGAACACTTGAAACTTAAGTTTAATTAAATATTAAATTCTAACTTAAGGGGAAAGAGCTAGTAAAAAGTGAGCATTACTATGATCTATGAGTTGAAAACTCAGCAGCATTAATTTGTCTCATTCCTTTCCAGCTTCCCACTCCCTTTCTCTTCCATCTTGTTTCCCTATTTTCCACCCTTGATTTATTCTTCCTGCCCACTGAAATTGTTCCTCTATTACGTTATCTTAATTTTCCATTGTTGCTTTAGCAAAATACCACAGACAGCAGAAATTTAGTTCCTCATAGTTCTGGGTGCTGCAAGTCCAAGATCAATGTGGTGGTTGGTTCTGTTTTTCCTGAGGTCTCTTAGACTTCAGATTGTCGCCTTCCTGCTGTGTGGTCAATGTGTTTTTTCTCTAGCAGTGTACCTCTGTTGTCTCTTCCAAAAGGACACCAATCATACTAGGTTAGAGGCTAACCCTGGCTCCTGATCTAAGTGTAATTATTTCATTAAAATTTCAAATGCAGTTAACATTTTGAGGAGGTTTTATGGTTTAAAAGAGCTAATATGAATTTTGGGAAGACACAATTCAATCCTTGATACACATACATACATTCCTAGATACATACATACATACATATGTACACACACACATATATATAAATATATGTGTGTATATGCATATATATAAATATGTATATATGTGTGTGTATTGAGGATTTCTATTCTCTTATGATTATATAACATATTCAAGCAACTTATAAAATTAAAGTACAAAGCCTGGTGCTGGTGGCTACTCAAGAGCCTGAGAGCTGAGGGTAGTGATTCAACACTAGCACAGGCAGGAAATTCTATGAGACTTTTATCTCCACTAAAAACTATGCAGAAAAAGCCAGAGTGGCACTGTGGCTCAATTTGTAGACTACTAGTCCTGAGAAGAAGAATCTCAGGTACAGCACCCAGGCCCTGAGTTCAAGCCCAGCACTGGCAAAATAATAATAATAATAATAAAAATAAAATATATATAACAGAAATGTTACTAAAAAATTCAAGGTCATAAGTTATTGACATTATCACTAGGTATTGCCTCAATTCATTGGCAATTAGGTAAAGTTTGCTTCTGAGATTCTTTCCCTCTTTGCTTTCTCCTTTTCCACTTTAGAGTCTCCATTAAGCATTATCTGCTTGTGGTTTATTTTCTTAAGGGCTTAACTATCTGGTTTCCTGCATTGAATTTTTAGATTTTCCCTTATGCTAAAATCAGTGTCTACCTTTTTTTTTTGGGGGGGTGAGGGTGGAGGAATGCAGTAAAAATGAATACATATCTATTGCATTTTACTATTTGATTTTTCATGTCTTTTTTTTTCAGTCGTGGGGCTTGAACTCTGGGCCTGGGCATTGTCTTTGAGCTCTCAGATCAAGGCAAGCACTCTACCACTTGATCCACAGCGCCACTTCCTACTATGTGATTTTTAATATACTGTTGACCATTTTTTTATTCCCTATATTAGTTTCATTGCCATACATATTCAGCAAATTTCCCAGAGTTTTATCTGAAGTTAAGGGCCCTGCTGATGCCTTGGGACTATATAACAAACTCTTAGATTTTTCCATGTGGATTTTGTACTGATATTTCTAATGTAATGTATTTAAAACTAAGATCAGTATTTCTCACATCTTTCGTTTCCCATCTTGAAATTTCTGTCACCATTGCTAATTCCTTATTTCTTACTTAGTAGCACAGTGTTTTTGGACCCCTTTCTTCCTTCCAACGTCCAATCAACTGTTTCCTCAGTTCCACAGTGTACATTTTATATCTGTGAAAATCGTGATCCTTCAAACCATACTGTGTCATAGTTTATTAAACTTCCTTCCTAGCATTATATAAAGTAAATTTTAAATCAGTGCAGTTTTAGATTCCATGAAACTTCATATAGTCACAACTTCCTAACTGTTAAATACGTCCATTTTTCCTGTTTCCGCTGCCATCTCTCAAGACATGCCACTATCAGTGCAACAGCAGATGCTTTCATCCATCCATCTATCTATCTATCTATCTATCTATCTATCTATCTATCTATCTATCTATCTATCATCTATCTATCTATCTATCTATCTATCTATCTATCTATCTATCTATCTATCTATCTATCTATCTATCTATCTATTTATTTTATTGGTCGTGGAGCCTGAACTCTGGGCCTGGGCACTGTCCCTCAGCTCTTCAGCTCAAGGCTAGCACTCTACCACTTGAACCACAGCGCCACTTCCGGCTTTTTCTGCTTAAGTGGTGCTGAGGAATTGAACCCAGGGCCTCATGCATGCCAGGCAAACACTCTACCACTGAGCCACTTTCCCAGCAACAGCAGATGCTTTTAAGAGCGTGACAATGGTTCCTTCTGGTTTGAGGACTTCTCACAGCACTGGCTGCTCTCTACCTCTAGTTATTCATACTGCAATGAAAACCACCTGTCTCTAGTAAATTTCTGGGTTTGTCTTAACTTTGCTAATACCACAAAAGGATTTATTTATTTATTTATTTACAGATCCTTGCTATAACTTACCAGCATCGAGATAACCAAACACTCTAGCTTTCATTCAACATGTTTTTTTTGTCATTGAGCATTATTTTTATTTCTGTCTTATTCTAGCATATGTGCTTTGCTACCCCAAAAGTAAAAAGTACATATGCTTGTACTTCTTATTCTGGAAAATAGTACTCTGTGATTTCTTCTTCCTATTTCATAAAGAATACTAGAAATCAAATGAAATGCAAAACTGCATAGTTCAAAATGAAGCCCAGAGAAGTTCGACATGTTGCCTGAAGTTGACCATTAGAAGAACCTTGTCCAGAAGTCAATGTTCTGACCCCTAGGTTGATCATTTCCCAAAGCAATTCAATATGGCTTTCACAGAGCCCAAGAGATTTTTACTTGATAGTGTCAAAACGAAATGGGTATTAATTATCTCCATCCCTGGCATATACATCTAGAATTTGTTCCAAAAATCGAAGTATTTATCAAATGTAGGCTCAACATGCATTTAGAAATCCTCTGCCCAAAGAGGTCGACATGCAATCTACATCCAGCTAGAAATGGTGACTTTGAAATGACTCTAGGGTAATCAGGAAACAGCTATCCAAGGACTAGAATTGAATCAAAGCAGAGAACTGAGTAGAGTATGCTAGCATTATCTTTATCACTCATTTATGATGTGTCACCTCTCTGAACTCATCCCAGTGTTTCAGGTGTTCTTTGTGTCTCTTCCTTAGGTCCCGGAAAAATTCCACCTCACTCTCTCAGGCTAATTCTTACTGTTCCCAGTTCAATTTAGATCTAATCTCTCCCAGAATTTCCCCTGACTTCTTCAAGTCTGTATATTTCTTCCATAACATTTCACAATTCCCCAATCAGTAGTTACCACTGAATTGCCTATTTTTTTCTGAAGAATAAGGTAAATTGTATTTATTAGTGTAATTTATGTTTTCTCTGCCTCATTTCTCTTCTTTTCATAAGCATCTGGTTTCTTTGCCTCTAATGCACCTTGGGCATTTTGTTTTTTTGTTTGTTTTTGGTGGGGGGAAAAGAGCCTATCTTTTGCAAAACCTAAATTTGATGAAAAGATGAAGATATCAATGATTTTTAGGGAAGAATTGGAAATCAGGAGGTTGGTCATGTGGCTGTTTCAAGAAAGGGAGACTTGCTCTCAGTCTCTGAAAAGGTACAAGCGAAGTGTCACGATTTCGGAAAGAAGCAACACTCTAGATACAGGGCACCTAACCTCCCTGGAATTTTTGGGCTTCAAGGATGATAAATCTACAGAGGTACCTCCAGTGAGGCAGGGGACCCCAAGGATTAGGACAGTGCATGTGAAGACAAAAAAGGAAAACTTTGGTGATGGGTTAGGGAACTGCCAAACCAAAAGGTAAGGACAGTGAAACATGTTTATATTGACTTAAATAAAATTACAAACTACACATATTTTTGCACGATGTGCTCCTAGAACGAGACTCAAGCTCCTGATTTCTTTGTACTCCAGTTCATTTTCGATGACTAGTGGGTATCTTCTTTGCCCTTCTGTCTTGAAAATTTTCTTTTCTTCCTTCCTTTCACCCTTAATCTTTCCTCCCTTTCTCACTTTAATTCTTGTTACCTCGAAGAATCTTCTAAAGTTTGGGTTGCAGAACCCGGTGAAGGAGATATTTCAGAGTAACCCATGATTGCCACGATCCTTTTGGGACTGGAACTATTGGTCCTTTTTTGGTCAAATTTGAGTAATTCTTCAGTTTGATTAATACTAGTATAGGACTCTTAGTGTCCTGGTGTAGTTTATTGTATTAGGATTATGTCAGTTTTCAACATTGAGGAAGATTTGTAGCAGGTATACTTTGTACAGTTTTTAATTTCTTTTGTATTGAAAAATACTCAGGCTTTTTATTAGATTTTTTTCTATGATAGATATATTGACCTGTGATTCACTTCATAAAATTCACACTCATAAAATGTACAACTCCGAATTGTGGAAGCAAAGTTGAACATTTTGACCTAGTCTTCTATCTGTAGATATCTTATCCCAATAGAATTCATTCCTCACTCTCCTTATCTTCCTCAGTATCAAAGGTTTATTTTCTCACTCTGTAGATTTACCTGTTCTAGATATCACATATAAAGAAACTATACAAACCATATAATATGTGCATTTTGTGACTGTTTTATTTTATTCACATGGTATTTTTAAAGCTCATCAATGTTGTACCATGTGTCAATACTTGGCTCTTTTTTATGGCTGAATAATATTTATTGTATGAATTGATTAGATGTATTCCTATATATTTATACAGTCATCATTTGTCTGGCATTAGGCCAGACAAATAATTCCATGAGTGCTTGTAGATATGTTTCCCAGTCTCTCTCTCTTCTCTTTTCCTCTATTTCTTGTCCTTTTTCATAGTACTGGGATTTGAATTCAGAAGTCAGGGTCTTGTGTCTAGGAGGCAAGTGCTCTATTGTTTAAGCAGTGTTTCCAGCTTCTTGATTTTTATTTCTTCTGTTCCTGACTGGAGGTGAAATTACAAGCTCATAGTAACTCTATGTGTCAAATTTGAGGATTTTCCAAAATTTTTTTCCAAAGTGGATTTTATATTTACATCAGAAACCTGAGAGCTCAAATTTGGCATATCATCCCAGAAGCTTTATTCTTTTTTTTTTTTTTTGGGGGTCCATGGGTCCAGTTGTGGGGCCTGAACTCTAGGCCTGGGCACTGTCCGTCAGCTCTTCAGCTCCAAGCTAGTGTTCTACCACTTGAGCTACAGCGCCACTTCTGGCTTTTTCTTTTTGCTTATGTGGTGCTGAGGAATCAGACTCAGGGCCTCAGGCATGCAAGGCAAGCGCTCTACCACTGAGCCACCTTCCCAGCCTCTCAGATGCTTTATTCTTGACTTGAAATTTTTTACCTATCTTAGTGAGTATGCTATGACTTTTACCAGAAATTCATTGCATGTGTGTAACATCTACTGATGCGATGATTAATCATGAGCTGCTTGGCTATCTCATATTTTTTTCTTTGTAGCATTATCTATTTACATTTTTATCCATTCAAATGTTGGCTTACTTACTTACAACTTAAAGTTGTAAAATAATCCTTACATGCATAATCTCTCAATACACAGTTTACAATATTTTCTCCCATTTTCTGATTTTTTTTCTTGAGTTTTCTGTCTTACTTTTAAAATTGTTGTTTAAACATTAAAACTTTATAATATTACTAATGTCCAGTTTACCTATTTTGTTTTACCACTTGAACTTTGTATGTCATAATTAAAAAAGAAACATTTCCTCATCCAAAGTGATGTACATTTGCCTCTAGGTTTTCTTTCAAAGATTTATAGTTTTAGAAGTTAAACATAAGCCATTCTGAGTTAATTGTCTGAGATCATTCAGAGTTAACTGTTTTATATTGTGCAAGGTAGGAATCCAATTTTTCTCTTTTGCATGTTGATGTAAAATTGTCTCAAATTGCTCTGTATTCCTGTGCTTAAGATTATTTCAAAATAAAACTCCAAGATAAAATTTGTTTGACTTTTAGTACTCCATGCTGGCTCTGTCACATTGGAGTACTATCTCCAAATGATGCTAGGGAACTCAGGGTCATGAAAGAATGGCCTGTTGGCAACCACAGAAGGCAACCACTACCCAACTTGTCGAAGATGCTGGTGTTCACTTCATCAGTACAGCTTTTACTCCCAAAGCATCCAGTATGTCAGCCCATGGCACGTGGTAGGAAAGGAAAGAATTCTCTGATTTAACACACACACACACACACACACACACACACACACACACACACACACACACACACACACACACATCAACTTTCAGAAACTTTCGTTCCTTTTTACTGCCAAAGCCATTCTCTAACTTCCACCTCATTTTCTGTACCCTATTGGCATTTCTAAAATCCCTATCAATAGGGTATTATCCTAGATTTCAAGTGTTTTTTGGCTATAATATGAAACAAAGTTATTTTGATGAATTTTCCCTTAATCATCCTAGATTCTGTGCTCATCATAGTCCGAAGTCTCACAGATTCACAATATTTTTGCTAATATGCCCTGGTCACATTCTTAATATTTTCTTTATCTTGTAAGCTTCTCTTCCTGTGTCATAGCTTGTCTTCTTGCTTGGACTTCGGCTTCTTTCCTGGAGACAGTGAGGAATGCTGGGAACAGATGTTGACTGGGATTAGCATGAACATTATATCCTGAGATAGTATGCAGTTCCAGGGAAAGGCACTCCTTTTACCAGAAACTAAGTGACTTAAATAATTAAATAAATAACTCATTAATTTGACAATTAGAATAAAGTACTGTTTCCAGGAACTGTCTATCTCTTGTGTTCTGATGAGTTCATGCCTGTTGTTGAGGATACATTTATGTTAACTGTTGTTAAAGATAGCATATTTTCCTCTATTTGTAAAAGGCCTTTAAGAAAAAATCAACAGGTGATTTTAGTGTCTATAATTTAGGCATAATTGGCTTTCAAAATTTTTTAAGTTGAAGCTATTCACGTATGGGAATAGGAAATCAAATAAAAATTTGATTTTACTTATAGAGTGAAGATGATCCATTTGGTGATTGAGCTGAGGCTATTTTTATTAACTCAGGGAGTAGACTGTGTGTTCATTAAATATAGAGCTTTTGTAGTAGAGAAAACTTATTGAAGAAAACAAGACATGCAAGCCCTTTTAGCATATAATTTCTGTACTATACAGAAAAGACGATGAAGTCTAAAGTATGGTTCCTGATAAGAACACTGTCATCTTATACCTGAAGGGACTTTCACATGTTGAAAATAGAGGTGCAAAGGGAAACTATAATACTGTCCAACCTACACTACATGACATAGTCAAACAGGAGAATAAGAAAGAGATACATAACACCATCCTTAATTTTTGCTCAATAATATTGTACAAATGATAATAGGAAAGGGGACCAGAGTTCTTGACTTGTTTTTGACCCATTTTATTTTAGTACAGATTCCCATTCTCAGTTTTTCTCAGTGTATCTAAATGGGAGAATTACTCCAAGCTAGGTAATATCTGTGGTTGTACACTGGAGAGATTTCAAAAGGTTCATTTTCCCTTCCCTTCCCTTCCCTTTCTTGGTTTGTTTGGTTCTTGTTTGGTCCTTGTAGCTCTGAGCTAAGTGTTTGGGTACAGGACTATAATACTAGCATTTGGGAAGTAGATGCAGGAAGACCACAAGTATAAGGCCAAACTGAGACTATTCCAACAAAACCAACACCTACCTGGTGGTGGTATTCTATGATAGAGCACTTATTAGCATATGAGAAGTCTAGGGTTTGATCTCAAGCACCTCAAACACAAGTAGATAAATAAAATAGTTCTCTTCACTCAGTGTTCTACTCTTCAACCAACAGTTTTTAAAAGAGTAGTCTGTAAAAGGACAGTAATGTTAACTAAATCTGCTTACAAAGAATGGAAATGCAAATAACATGTAACAATTCATATGAAATAATCTAATCAGTAGTTCTTGTTTCCTTTCACTGAAACCCTGTAATCTTCTTTGATGCATCTTTATCCTCAAGGAAGGTATACTTTCACCAGACTACAAAACAATGGCCTACAGAACTGGACCCATGCCATTTGTTTCTTTTCATGTATCAGCTAAGCAAATGACAAAGAGGCCCAATTAGCAGAAAGAAAGAAATTTGCTTATACATAATTCTACAAGAAAGAAGTGCATCTGGGAACTTTCTAATTTTGTCATGCCTAGGGAATGAAAAACTCTACCAATCAAAGCAAGAAAGTCTACCCAAAGTTCACATCTTTTAGAAATAAGCTTTCAAAAAACTGCAAAAGTGTACTGTCTGGTTGAGATGCTATCTGAGACACTTGTAAAGTAGACTAGAAAGTGTAGTGTGGTTCTTTGGATATTCATGTCTGGCCTGGTCCCTAGTTGGTGACTGGATTAGGAAGGTGCTACCCAAATCAATGGATCAAGCCACTGACGAGTTCTTATCTGAATGAGCTATTAGAAAGTGGGATCTAGTTGGAAGAAATGGGTGATGAAGACATGATTTTGAGGAGTGTGTCTTGTCCTCAGTCTTCCCCTTCCTTGCTCTCTCACCCTCTCTGTTTCCTCTTGCCATGTTGTGAGTACTTTTGCCATGGGCTTTATTTGATTTATTTATCTCACGAGAAATATGGAACCAAACAACCTTGGATAGAAACCTTTGAAACCATGAGCCAAATAGAGCCCTTGTAGCAAATATACCCATAGGAGTGAGTGAAGAGATAAAGCATTCTCAATTATCAGGTGTCACTTCTGGCTGCTCAGGCCAATAGCTTCATTGCAAACTCAGGAGCGATTCCCTTTCAGCGCCACTTAGGAAATCTGGGGCTAGATTTCCAAGTGTTTTCCAGATAAGTTTTGAGGAAATTTTTACGAATATACATATGCATAAATATACGTATAGGACAAAGCTATTTTTAGTAATCATGATAAAATAAAACAAGCAATAATGATGGCCCGAAAAGAAATGAAGATAGTAAAAATATCTTGATATTGAGTTTGTGGTTACACAATCACACCAGCTTTGAAAATAACAAATAGTAGTTAATTACAGTAATTTTTTTTTCTTTGTAAAAAGGGAACAGTATGTACTGTCCTATTAAAGTAGTAAGTACTAATATTGTGATTTCTATTTTTGAGACTTCTGCATGTGTCAATAATTTTATGAAAAAGTATTTTCTTTCTGTATTTGTGTTCAATAGATTATATACACATACTTTTAAATCTACCTTCCATACTTTTTGAGAATTTCTTAATTTTGACTTTGCAGTTTTTTACTATAATAAAACATATTATTAAGAAAAGTCTGACTTTCGTATTCTTCTCTTTTATTCAAATTTTGTTAAAATCAGAATTCTATAATTGGCACAGGTTAAACAGTTTGGCTGAAAAACATTGTATATTCCTGAATGGATGAGTTTTATGATAATATTAATAATTATGAAAAATTAAATTTTAAGGTTGTAAGAAAGAAAAGGCTTTATATGAAAATTCTTGGTGAATTTGTGGCCAGTCTGAGTTATATCGTGAGACCCTGTCTCAGAACACCAAAACAGTAACAACAAAAAAACCCATTCAGGTGGGTACATGCTGTCATCCAGAATTGGGTGTGTTACCATTATTGATAGACCAAAACAGCACCTTCCAGGAACACTCAAACACTAAGTCACCATACCATATGATTTTTCCTTATCTATAGAAACAAATCTTCCTTCAGATCAAAATATATTTTGTCTATTTTCCATTGAAGAACACTGTATAGGAAACTGAGTTTGTTATGGGCTGCTAGGACATCTGCCTGCCTGTCTCTCTGAAGGGAAATAAACAAATCTCTAAGGGAAAGGAGGAACTAACTTTACATTTATTTCCTTTGGGATATAAGCAAATGCTCTTTGAGAGAGAAAGGCGAAGGTCCTGTTTACCACCCTGAGACATCCAGCAAAGTACATCCTGAACATCTCTCCCAGCCAAGGCAATTTTCTATTTCAACCTCTCTTCTCAGAAGACCTTGACCATGTAGGAACACAAAAACTCCAAAGAGAATTGTTTCCTAACAGGAATTGGATCTATTCCCCAAGTACAACAATTTTTTTTTCTAGATTCTATTTCCACACTAATGATACTCCCTATTAGGTTTCTTCTGTTTCTAGAGAAGCTCTGTCACCTTCCTGATTTCTTGCATCTGGTATCTGTATGAAACTGGTAAACCTCTATTGATGCGTTTAGAATTCTGCTAAATGTGTATTTAAAAAACATATTAAGTTGCCAGGTGCCAGTGGCTCATGCCTGTAATCCTAGCTACTCAGGAGGCTGAGATCTGAGAATCAGAGTTCAACGTCAGCCTGGGCAGGAACATCCAGGAGACTCTTATCTCCAATAAATCACCAGAAAACCAAAAGTGGTGCTGTGGCTCAAGTAGAGGGCTGGCCTTGAGCTGAAGAGCTGAGGGACAGTGCTTAGGCCAAGAGTTCAAGCCCCATGACTGACCAAAAAATAAAAATCATATTAAGTGAAGTAAGTCAGACCCAAAGGAATATAGGTCCCATGGTCTCCTTCTTTTGTAATAGTTAGTATATATCTAGGATAATCTTAGCAGATGATCAGAATAGTCATGTTCATACATATGATCATATAAGATGACACTAAGTGAAATGAGTAACAAGAACTGGACACAAAGGTTTTTCTGTTGTTCTCTATGTACTATATGATTTCTTTTTTCTTTTGTGTTTTACGTTCACCCTATGGTTTATCGCCTGTAGTCATTGCATTTGATTTTGGCACCCTGGGTATTGCATATTAATCTGAACTAGGAAAGGGAAGGGGGAACAACAAAATGGTGAGACAAAGGACAAATGGGGAACGAATGCAACAGTGATACTCACAAAACAATATGTTGGAAACAAGCTGTACAGGTTTGGGGGATGAGGGAGAAAGGAAGGGGAAGAGGAAGAGGGAGAAAAATGATGGAAGGAGTAACAAGTTAGATGAGAAATGTAATCACAACCTTACTACGTAACTGTAACCCCTCTGTACATAACCTTGGCAATAAAATAAAAATGAAAATAAATAAGGCATTTAAGACATGTGTCTAGGGTTAGGATGTATGTAGCTCACTGGTAAAGCCCTTGCCTAACAACTACAACATCCTGGATTCGATCCCCAGTGCCCAAAAGGAAAAAAACAAAAGCAAAACTAAATACAGCAACCAATCTAGGTCTAAACTGTGATTTCTTCACATTCTGCCTTTGTCTTTAGAATTAAATCAAGTAAGAACCTCATGTTTTCATTTCTCAAAGATGATCCCTGACTTTTGATTAACTGGTGCTATCTACCTTTGAGTGCTGAGGTTCAAATCGAGAACATCACACAATTTAGGCAAGTACTCTACCACTGATCATACCTCAGCCCTCAGAACTTTAAATGTAAAACACATACAGGCATTCATTCTTAGGCTCCACTTCCAGTGCATCCCCTTTTTAATAATCTACTGCAATTTGGAATAGGAATAAAAAAATTAGAGATCTTTGCTCAGAGTCCCTCATTTCAAAAAATCTTTTATATGTAATAGAAGCTGTTCTGTCCGATAAGTGATGCACTAAATTGTTGCTTAAAAATTATTTTTTCTTGTTGCATTTCTTCAGATCTCTTCACTAAGATACATACTCTTGACTGCTTTATGTGCATATTGGAGTAAATTAAACAATTGTTCATTTACTACATGTAGGTGATATGGACTCTACATTTGTAAAATATGTATCACGACACATTCTTTGAATGTTTGCATATTAAAAACACCAGGATTAAAGAGTTCCTAAAATAGAAAGTTCAATAAGCTTGCAAATCTCTTTTCAATAAAAAAACCCACCAAAAACCCAGATAGTAAAATTAAGTATATAGAAGCTTTATATCTCCAGTAAAAGAAGACAAAATTCAGACAATTTGTTTTTAATCAATTATGGGCTTGAACTGAGGTCCTGGGTGCTGTCCTGAGCCTCTTTGTGCTCAAGGCTAGCTCTCTACCACTTGAGCCACTGCATCGCTTCCAGCTTTTTGGAGTAGTTTATTGTAAATAAGACCTTTCTGCCCAGGCTGGCTTTGAACCATGATCCTCAGATTGTAGACTTCTGAGTAGCTAGGATTACAAGCATGAGCCACCTATGCCCAGCTTACTATGTTATTTTTAAAGATGCATTTGTATTCCAAGTTGCATATTTAAAAGTTATTTTCCTATAAAATCACAAAAGTCTCATAACAAATCTATATACAATTCTATGAACTAATTGACAATTAAATCCTAACATATTTGTCATGATGGTAACAAAATGCAGATATAAGAGAAAGTCATTATACAGCATTTGGGAATTCTTGTGGTGGCTCATTGGAAAGTAATTTGAGTCATTTCTTTTTTTTTCTTGTAAGCATAAAACTGCACATTTTAGCATTTAATAAGAATGCTCAACAAGTTAGTTTTTTATATAAAATGTTTAAATGATAACAGTGACTACATGCATCAATATGCTAATGAGATTTTTTAAAAGTTCAATACATTTAGTGGTATGTAGGTAATGGTAGCTCTGTGACTCATTTTACTTACTTATAAATACAGATATTAATAGAGAAGTTCTTCAAATTTAGAGTGATTTTGTCCATATTTCTTTATATGTTTTCAGAAAAATAAAAGAAGGAAAATCAAATTTTATCTATGCCTACTAGATCCCAAGAATTTCCCCAAAGATTTTCATATTTGGTCTCGCTTGTATTCCTTGATATGTCCACATAACTGTATGGTTTTACAGGTAAGGAGACTAGTCAGACTTTCATGGAGGCTAACTTGCCCAATCTACCTAGAAAGTACTGAATCATCCCCAATTCTTCTACCTTTATCCATCAAACAATTAAGTTCTTTCTTATTTTAACTCTTACTCACTTTCTTATCCTTATCTCCTGGCTAGGTTTTTACCTTTTTTCATTTGGATTAATTGAATCTTCATCTTAAAATCAACCATGAAAAACACTGACATGTTAAAATATTTTATTTAAAATAGAAATCTGAGTCCTATGTTCAGCTCTGTGAATGAGTAGTCAGTATAAAAAAGGAGTGACTATATCCAGAAGAGATGAAGAAAGCAAGAACATTCAAAATCACAAAGAGGTGGCCATACTTCTGAAAAGCACACAGAAGAGGAAAGTGACAGGGTTAAACAGAAAATGGTACCCAGCACCATCCTCAGATCCTGGGGTTAGGGAGGAGGGGAGAGAAATTGGGAAGATGTAATCATAAGTAAGTGCCAATACAGGAGCTTGAACACAAGGCTTCTGGTTTTTTCTTTATCACTCACTGCTGGTGCTCTAGCATGGGAGTCATACCTTCAGTTTTGGAGTTTGGCTAGTTAATTGGAGTATCCCAAATATATGTCTGCTAGGGCAGGCTTTGCACCACAATCCTCAGATTTCAGATTGCTGAGTAGCTAGGATTATAGGTGAGCCAATGATATCAGGCACACACAGAGAGATATGTGTGTGTGTGTGTGTGTGTGTGTGTGTGTGCGCGCGCGCGCGCGCGCGCGCCCGCGCGCCTGTCCAGGGGCTTGAACTCAAGGCCTGGGTGCTATCCTTGAGCTTTTTGTGCTTACGGCTAGTGATCTACTACTTGAGCTACAGCTCCATTGTTGCCTTTTTGGTGCCTAATTGGAGGTAAGAATCTCATAGACTTTCCTGCCCATGCTGGGTTTGAATTTCTTATCAGCATAGCTTCAAACAGTGATTCTCAGATCTCAACCTCCCAAGTAGCTAGAATTATAGGTGTGAGCCACTGGCACCTGGCTTATATCTGAATATCTTAATGCCATCAGTATTTCAGTTTAGCAAATTTATCTTCAGTCATGTAAACTAGTCTGTTCAACCCATTCATGAGATTTATTTTCAATATCTACATTTTTCTTTATGAATTTATGCTTTTTACAGCTCACATAGTTTTCAGTGCTCTTCCAATACCTTTGATAATAATTTTTAATTCCTTGTGTATATCAAGCAAAACTGAATCTCCTATAGGTGTGTTTATGTAGCAGGTTGTCTCATTTGGTTTCTCTTGAGTATAATCTTGTCTTCTCATATTCCTGTACTTTAAATAGAATGTTCGCCATGGTATAAAAAAAGAAACGGGCTAGTTTGAGGATTTGAATGATGGTATCTTTGTATAGAAGATCAATTCTGTTCAACTGTTACATTAGGGGCACTTGAACTAGAAAATCTTAATCCAATCAATGACAAAGGCAATTCAAAACTGCACTTGAGGATTTGTTTATGGGGTTTTTTAAAGACCAATTTTTCTTCAAATATATTTTTTGCTGATTTGTTAAAAACTAGTCTTTGCTCTTGGCTCTGCGATCCATTTTTCTCCTTGTAGTTCGGAATGTTTTTGAAACCAGGGTCAGAGTCATAACTTCAACACCTGCTCCCAGATTCAATAGAAACATCTGGAGAAAAAGCAGCCCCTTGTGCATGGGTCTCTTTTCTTAGCTATCTTTTCTCTAACTCAGTGTGTCTGTGTACTTTGGCCTACTTTTATAGTTTTCTCCATAGGAAGATTGCTCTCAACAGCTTCCTCTCCCAAAGTCTGGAGCTCCTGTGGCTAAGGGTTTTGCTCAGTATCAGAAATTAATTAATGTGTTCTACTGAAAACAAGAAATCACTTTAGAATTACATCTTTCTCACCTTCAGGTTTTCTCATTCTATCCCTGTCCATCTAAGTGAAAACAAAGAAGTACATACCTCCATTTTCCATTGATGTGAATTATGCTACTCGTTCAGAAGCAGAAAGACCGAAATGAGGCTAAGTGGCTTGTTGTTACTATAGTAATAATTTATTGCTATCTCGCAGGCAGATGAATGAGAAGAGTATCATCATAGTACTTTGTATATGTCATGTTTGTAATAATACAGTTGTTGAATTCACAAATAAACAGAATAAGAGCTGAGCCTGTGCAGAGGTTTACAGAACAATTGAAACAATATTCTCTCTCTTCCTTTCTCTGGAATCTAGGGTCTAGAGCATTCTAGGCAAGCACTCTACCGCTGAACAATATTTCAAGAATAAAATAGCACAGAAATTGGAGGTTACTTGAGGTTACACTATCAAGGACAGTGTCCAGACCCAGTTTTCAAGACTCACAACCGACAAAAAAAAAATGCTGCTAGTTGCTATGTCCTCAGGATGTCTTGTGAGTAATATGTTATTTATTGAAAAGCTTTCTCTTTTGGATTCAATAAAAAAGTATTTCATTGATTTGCCTATTAAAAGATTAGATTTATTTATTTAGTTGAGTGCCAGACTTGCAGCTTGAACTCAGGGCCTGGGTGCTGTTCCTGAGCTATCTTGATCAACTTAGTACACCTCCAATTGAGCCACAGCTCCAACTTTTTTGGTGGTTAGTTGAGGATAAGAGGCTAACAGGATTTACTGGCTTTAAACAGTGATCCTGAGATCTCAGCCTCCTAAGTAGCTAGGATTATAGGCATGAAGCTCTAGCACTTGGCCATATATATATATATATATATATATATATATATATATAATTTTTTTTCAGCTCCTGATTGCATTAGGCATACATCCTAATTCCTTCCCTAGGCTGCATATATCCTTTGTCTGCAAGGAACATTTTCTTAAAGTTAGGGGTGGTTAATATATAATTTAAACACAAGGTTATATGAGCTTTGTTGAATGTGATCTTAATTTTTATGTTTTACTAATATACATAGAAATATACATCTTACTTAATGAGAAGTACCTGACAAGAAGACATCTAAGCCATTAGTCTAAGAAAAATTTACTTTGCTAAAATTTTACATATAAGTTGCTAGGCATACTCTAATGCAATCAAATAAAATAGAATTACTTCAAACCTACTCACAATTCAACTCATTTGTTATTTTAGTCTTCAAATCAGAATTTGGATGCATTGACAGGCTTAGTGATAAAATTATGGTGTTCTATCATTTCTTAGAGAACAGAAGAAAATTCTAAAACATGACAGGTTTGAAATGACATAGTACCCTACTTAAGCTTAGGCTGGGATATGGTAAGTCAGTTATTAAAGCTTGATTTATGTTAAGTATGCCTCCCCACACACCCAAATTACCTTATATTGTGTTTTAGCTTCCTTTCTCCTGTGATGTTCAAGTTGAAACTTCCTCAGTGACAAGAGAAATGCAAAGGAAGAGAAACCAATGCCTGGGGTAGTATGTTGGAGAGATGTTATGCTCAGAATTTCTTCTAGTACACACATGTTACTCAAAGCAAAAAACTATCCTTTGGTTAGCCCAAATTAAAGTGAGATGAACTAGATAATTTTAGTACTCTTTCAGATTTTGCTGTTCTAACATCCAGTTCTAGTATCTAAATAGAATTGCTGCCTCCAAGATATGCCACCCACTCAAAATTTCAACACTTTCTTTTGCTGTAAGCTCTTTAATGAGATATATTTTCCAAATTTTACATAATGGAAGAAAAAACATATGCTTATTTTCCTTAATGTGTAAGACAAAGGAGAAAAAATAAAATGAGAATTTGCTTTTAAAAACTTTTCATATACGTTCATTTACCTAGGGATATTAATAAAAATATCAAATTCACAAATGATATCTCTATATATTTTCATTTATTTCCCTATCAAATATTTGAACTAATTGAGGTCATTTCTTTTTTTTTTTTTTTTTCAGTCCGGTCATGGGGTCTGAACTCTGGGCCTGGGCATTGTCCCTCAGCTCTTCAGCTCAAGGCTAACGCTCTACTACTTGAGCCATACTGCCACTTCGGGCTTTTTTCTTTTTGCTTATGTGGTGCTGAGGAATCAAACCCAGGGCCTCAGGCATGCAAGGCAAGCGCTCTACCACTTAGCCACCTTCCCAGCCCCTTGAGGCCATTTCTCAAATAGCAATTTATGGAAACTAGAATAGTAGAATGGATTACATAAAGTTAGAAGTGGTAACTTTTCTTCATTCACATCAATTTATGTTCTTTATGGGACATATAATTTCCAGATTAATTTTTAAACACTCACTAACTGATAGGAGATATAAAAATAATGAGGAAGCCGAGGAAGTGCCAAGGGAAGTTAGAGTAAAAACTTTCTCTTTATTTCATACTGTAGTAAGAGAGTAAAGTTTTTTTAATGTAGCAAAATTTGCTAGAAAACTTCTGTGAAAGACCTTGGCTGGAGAAACCTTGAAGGAAACATTGTATTTATACCTTAGTGGTAGTGATAGCATATCTGAAGATTGTAGAAAACAGTTGAAGAAGAAAGTTTTCAGCACTTTTCTTCCATGACCAAAATTCTACTGTCTTGTTTTTGAGTGTCTGGAAATAACGTGAGGACATAGTTACTGCTATCATCTTCCAGAGACCAAAAGTGCTGTTTTACAAATGTGGTTAGCTTTTTAGATCTGTCTGTCAGAGGAAACCATATGTAAAGAGCACAGGATCACACAACTAGAGTGGGAGAGCTGCAGCTGAAGATGGGTTGTTAGGTGAATAATGAACTGAAAAGCCACTGAGTATATTGTTGACAGGATCTACTTTAGAAGAAGGCATGGTAGTTTACATTGTATTTGTTACTTGCAGGAGTAATAGGTTTTATATTATAAGAGTTGTCAGCAACATCCTACTATCTCTTTACATGTATGTTTTTCATCCTATGAAGAGATACTGTTCCTTTTTTCTTTAAATCTAAGCCAACCTTGAGACTTGTGATGATGAATGGAGTATGGTAGAATAGATGTGATGCTAATTCAGTGATCAGGTCTTAAGAGTACTGTTGGTGTCTTCTTGTTTCTTAGAACCCCTAGTTAACACTGAAGTCTGCACAGATAGAGAGATGAAAATAGAGACCCACATGCCTCCATTGGTTATAGCCTTTCTACTTTAGGTAAATGACATGAATGGCGCCATCTGGAGTGCTGCCATAGAGTTTGGCTAGTAGTCACCACAAAGAGCTGAAAGACCACTGGGCTGAGTCCAGCCAACTTACAGAATTAGAAGAACCAATAAATCATTGCTGTTTGAAGTCTCAACATTTTTCAGCACTTTACTGTATAGTAATAGGTAAGGGAGATAGTCTTTATCTATAAAGACAGTTATGATTAGTTGCTAGTGTTGTTACTAGAATTTGAACTTTCATACCTAATGGAGGACCAATGAAGGTGCTTAATTCTTACTGTTTTTATTTTCTTTCTCCCATCTTTCTTTAATTAGTCTATTTTTTTGCCTATCATGTTAACAGAAATGGAAAGAATGTACATGTACCGAGGCAGAGGGATAAGAAAACCTACAGAAGACTGGTTTCTTCCTGTCATGATTCTGTTTTACTAGCCAATCAGTAAAAATATCAATGGTAAGATACCATATTGCCCTCATTCAAGAATCATGATGTATTAAACAATGCCTTAATAAATACAGCCCTGATTCATTTATTGAACAAAGATGTAGGAGAGTGTTAGGAGGTCTTTGCTATTTATCGTGAGCTGAGGGTAATCTGAGATTGGACATTGGTGTAAAACCAAACAGACTTCCAAACAATGACTCCCAGAGTGGCATGTTAGACAACTAGCCTAAGGAATTACTGACTGGCAGTACTTCCCAATGCTGAGCAAAGTACCCTGTAGAAACCATGCTGTAATTGAGAGCTTCAAATAACAGCAAGAAGCCAGGAATGATGCACATAGAAATCTCTGCATGTGGGAGACCATTCCAGAAACATTGAAGAAAGATCCCTCTCTAATAGCAACTTCAGTGCCACTCCAGATTTCTAGCTCCATGCTTATGCGTTTGTGGAGATATTTTCACTCTCTGCTTATTCATATCATTCCATATATTCCCCACTCATAGCTCTTGTGTAACATGCATCTAGAACATGCATATATTTAATTTCAAAATTCTTTTTCTTCTAGAATAAATACCTGGCAAATGGTCCTAGTACAGTGCAATTTTAAATAATAGTCTTTCATTGGAAAGAATTATTCTTTTTAAATAAGTTTTTTATTGTGAAAATATTGTACAGAGGGGTTAGAGTTACATGAGCAAGATAATGAGTATATTTCTTACCAAGCATAGTTCCCTCCTCCTTTTTTTCCCCTACCATCCCTTCCCTCCCAATTCCTCAACTATGTTCCCCCACCTCCACCTGAATTGCAAATTTTGTTTTTCAACATAACATCTTGTACATCTCATTGTTGCAATGGGTCCACCTGTATCCCTATTTAAATAATTTGTTTTTTCCCTTCCCTTCCACAAATTATACCAACATAAAATACAGTAAAAACAGGGGTTATACCATGGGGGAGGACATACAAAGCAACAAAAAAAATCACATGGTACCTTATAAATACATTAGAAACAATAGCAAGAAAGAACAAAAAAACACTTGTGTCCCTATCTTCTTTTTAAAACAACCTTGTTCTCAAAAATGTATGTGACCAAAATGCCCTAGTAGTCCTTTAGCCTCTATATTGCTTATCTTGCAGTATTTGTTCTTATACATGAAAACATTATTGGCATCAGTAAATTTCTATTCATTCGCAAGCCTTTCTAGTTGTAATAATGTGTTTTCTCTGTGATTGTAATTACAAATTGTGCCTTTAGAACTCCATAGCAAATACTTAAGTATTGCAAGCACATATTACGCTAGCCAGGAAAATATTTGCCTATAAGTAACATAATATAAAGATAAAAGCAAAAGTTTTCACCTGTTCTCATCATGTTTCTAGGAAACTGAGTTTTACTAGAAATCTTTATCATTTAACTCAGAGATACTGTTCTTGATAGAAAAAAGGTGCTGTTCCAGCATGATAAATGACTGATTACAGTGTCTGTTTTACTCAGGAGAGGACTAATTTTTTGTTAGTTGTCTTTGTATAGTTACAGTGAGGATCTCAGAAAATTATGTTTTGGCTGGGCACCAGTGGCTTGTGCCTGTAATCCTAGCTACTTACGAGGCTGAGATCTAGGATCGCAGTTCAAAGCCAGACAGGCAGGAAAGCTCTTGAGACTCTTATCCCCAATAAACCACCAGAAAAGCAGAAGTGATGCTGTGGCTCAAATGGTAGAGTGCTGGCCTTGAGCTGAAGTGCTGAGGGACAATACTCAGGCCCAGAGTTCAAGCCTCATGATTGACAAAAACAGAAAAAGGAAAAAAGAAAAGAAAATTACATTTTGTTCTATATATAACCCTAAGACTGGATCAAGATATGCTATAGACCATGTATGAAGTCTTCGACTTGTAAGTGAAGATATGTTGGGCTTAAAACATATATTTATACCATGGAGGAGGGACATGCAAGTTAGGTATTTCTACTCTATGTCCAAAGGAAAAAATCCTTTCATAATATCATTTTGATAGCCATTGTTAAGCTACACAATAGAATTGTGGTATTTTGGGAAATAGCCTCAAGGTGTGATACTTTAGGATGTGGTCACAATACATTAACATGAAATATGGACACTGTGTTTGACTGACACACTGTAGCTATATGTAATTATGTATTTAAATATGGAAAACTCTTATACATGTTGTGTTTACATGAAGTTGTTTCCCATCCCTACCCCCAGATGATGAGCATGCTTGAATACCCAGACAAGGGAGTGGGGACTTAGACAATAGGTTACTGGACCTGCCAGACATGTACTAGGAACTCAGAAAATTCTTTGAACTCTCCAATTCCTAGTGACCCTGATCTTTGACCATGGACTAATTTAGGCTCCAACTGGCTCAGCTGCCATTTTATGCCATCTTGAGCCTCCTGAGTCTCCTCAGGTTACCATGGAGTCCTGCTCTAATTCTCCATTAGAGTTGATCGGGTTTGTTGAGATTGTTTTTCTTCTCTTTCTTAACTCTACTACCCTCATGGCTCAGTTTTCTAACAGTAGTAAGCTATTCAAGGCTACAAATTCTGGGACAAGTGTCTGCTTGCAGTCACCAACTTTCTAATAAAGACTCTAAAATCAACCTCTCAAAATGTGGTTTCTCTATATCTCATGATCGAATTCCCATACAACAAAAAATAGAACTAAATCTTTATTCATTTGCACATTGAGGCCACATATTTACCAGCATCATTTTCAATTGGCCTCGGTTTTTGCTGTGATTTTATATGACTTAAGTGTATCCCCAAATAGTCATATATTGTAATCTTGATTCCCCGATGCAGCTATGTTAACAGTTAGTCTGACCTTTAAAAGGGAAGATCTACTGGAAGGTGAATAGTTCCTTTTGGGATGTCCTTGAAAGAGATTAATGTGTTTAATTAATGAGAAATACATTTTTTCAAGTCACTCACTCAATAAAATTTTTGTTATATCAGCCAGAGCAGACTAAGATAGAAAGGAAGCAAATAAAATTTTTGTCCAAATAAGATAACTGCTACAGAGAGTAACCCTTCTTAATATTTTATCTTCAATGAAAAAAAAGTCTTTGAAGATGTCACTTTAATTCTATTACTACTGATTTACAGAAGTCATTTTATATGCTTCCAGTTAACTTGTTTTCTGTTCACTATATGCAAGGAACAGATGAAAGGATTGAACATACTTTATGAATTAAAAAACAGAAGCTGAAGCTAAGAACATCTACTTTTGAATGTTTGAATGCTGAAGGAAGGATTTATTATTGTGAGGAAGGTTAAGCTAGGTGACCTTTCTCAACCTTTCCAACTCTAAATTCTGCAATTTAAGAACTTGTCACTGTGTTTAACTGTTTGGTAGGATCCAATTAGCCATCCTGTCAGGACCTTTGTGAACCCAGCAAAAATTATGCAGAATTGTAAGAAGAGTTAAGGAGGATATGGGCAACTCCTTTTTCTGGCATGAGGAAATTCATTTTAATAACACTACAGCAATGCACTTCCTTAATTGCCTGAGCAGTGTCATTTAAAGTTAACCAAGTACATATGAACATATAAGGCATTGCACAGAAAATAAAGATGAAGTAAATCCCAGCTTTATATTATTCACAGTAGACTAGATTTAGACCACTCTTTTCATGAATTTATTGCTAAGTTTCTAGTATAACTGTCAAGAAATAAAGTGAAAATAAGTACATCTTTAGTCAAGTATGATTCTATGATCTCTATTTTATGTAATCCATTCGTCTTTCTAGCTGTATGTAATTACGTTTTTAAATACGGAAAACTCTTATACATGTTGTGTTTACATGCACATAAAATGTCCTCTACTTGAGTTATACGATTCTATTTATATAGAATTTGCATGAAAGTTGTTATTCATTTCTTTAAAGAAAAAATAGTATATATAAATATAGTATTTAATATCTAAATTGGCTAATTAACATGTTGGGTATGTTATAATGAATTAATATCTTGTCAATAGGGCTCACAGGTCTAACCTAGCTAGTTTGGAGGCTGAGACCTAGAGGATCATGAAGAATAGTCTGAGACACTCCATCTCCAATTAGCCTGCAAAATGCTCGGCCAGAGAAATGACTCAGGTGGTAGAGCTGCCAGTAGTGAGCAAGAAAGTCTCATTTTGCTGGAAGATCTGAGTTGAAGCCCCCAGAGAGGCACTAGTGCACATGCACACACACAAATAAAAATAAAAACCTTGTCAAAATGTGTTAATTAAGAATAAATGTGGGCTGGGAAGGTGGCTCAGTGGTAGAGGGCTTGCCTTGCATCATGAGGCCCTGGGTTTGATTCCTCAGCACCACATAGCAGAAAAAGCTGGAAGTGGAGCTATGGTTCAAGTGGTAGAGGGCTATCCTTGAGTTGAAGTGCTGAGGGACAGCGCCCAGGCCCAGAGTTCAGGCCCCATGACTGGCAAATAAAAAAACAAGTAAAATAAAATATTTCTGATATAAGAGTTTGAATTTCATTTGAAATCAAGAGTAAATATGGAAAGATGAGAGAAATTTTTTTACCATATCATAGAATTTTATTACCATCATTATCATTGTTACTTAAAACAATCAGAAGAAAAGAGTTTTATGGTACCTTCATACATGTAAATTTTGATTAGAAAATGGTAAAATCTTTGATGATGATGATAATGATATAGAGAATTAAAGACCCAAGGGATTACTAGATATGGTGTAGGCAGGGTGTATTGGGTGAGTTTATCCTTTGATTGGAACCTCAAATGATAGATAAAATTTGAATGCTCAGTGCAAATCTTAGAATTCCCACAATTGTGAATGATTTATAAACAACAATAATTTCCATAGTTTTATTTTTCAAAGAAGAAATGGCTTGAGTTCAGATTATAAAATTAAAGGCCAGATGACATTAGTTTCATATGTTTAGGATATGGAGCAATAGATACTTTATATTTAGATCATAAATGCATAACACTGTATTGATGAATATCGAACACTTATTAGTCAATTGGAAACCTTTGTATAGGGAATAATATTGTGATTCAATTACATTTTTCTTTCTTTTTTTTTTCTTGTCAGTCATGGGGCTTGAACTCTGAGCCTGGGCACTATCCCTCAGCTCTTCAGCTCAAGGCTAGCGCTCTACCACTTGAGCTACAGTGCCTCTTCCGGTTTTCTGGTGGTTTATTGGAGATAATAGTTTCACGGACTTTCTTGCCCGGGCTGGCTTTGAACCACGATCCTCAGATCTCAGCCTCCTGAGTAGCTAGGATTACAGGCATGAGCCACCGGCACCTGGCTACATTTTTCTTTTATTGTGTGGATTTCTTTATAGATCCCTGGGTTGAAGCCACCAGGGATGTTTGTATTACCAGGATAATAAGGGTGAATTGAGTTTTCTCATAACATTTCATGATTCCCTTCTTTCTGAGAACCCTTTCTTCACTTTGTTTCCAGGGTGAGGACCAGTGTGCTCCTTTTTTCCCTCCACACTGGATTCTTGGCAGTTTTGTTACTGGATTGCCTCTAAACAGTCATGTATTCTCTAAACATTCATGTATTCCAAGTTCCATTTTCTTCCATAGAATTTTTATCTCAGCTTATTGCTCAGGTAATTAATTCTTCTACTCTCAAGGTTTTATATATCATGTATATGCTAAAGCCTCCCAACAGATTTCCCTGAACTGCTTTCCTGGGATGGAAGCATTATATTAAATGTCCATGTATCCATGTGGCATTTGACACATCTACTCGGGTGTCCCAATAGTAATTTAAAATTAAAAACTTTATATACCTTCCCTGATGATTCCTCCAATTACTTTTTTTCTCCCTCTCCTAATTGCTTGCTACCCAGTTTTCATGAACCCTTCTTCTGTACTTCCAGAATCTTCACAGTGGCAACGTGCATTGCTTAAATTCTCACCCTTGCAGGACTATGTTATATGGGCAATAGTATCTGTTTAAAAAAATCCTTTCTCTTTATTCTTTTGCCTTGAATAATCTGCTCAACACAAAAAGTAACAGTTTATATAAGGGATGAAAAAGGCGGCGGTGATCAAGATGCATTGTATTAAAGAACCGCTTTTGATGAATGGCAATTCCTTTATCCAACTACTTAAAGATTTAAAAAAAAAAAAACTGTAACTGTTCATCAAAGGTTTTGGAAAACGCATCCACCAAACTAACTGTCCCTTAGTGTGTGTGTATGTGTGTGTGTGTGTGCATGTGTGAATGCGCACACACATGTGTTAGAGTTAAATTGGATTCTCTTTAAAGAATAAAATCCAATCAACAAACACTAACAATTATGAATGTTGAAGGCATAAGAAACCTGTATTTATCATTTTACTTGTAGCTAAATTGGCTACAAAGATTTAAAACTATTTGGGTATATACATAAATTGTGTAAGAAGATACAATAGTACATCAAAAAGACTTTCCAAAAGTTTATTGTAGTTTTTGAAAATAATATTCAACTTGATAAAGCCAAGATTCATAAGCTTGTTTTCCAATATGTTTTTAAACTTGAAAATATTATTCTTTTATTATCTTTGCTTATAAATTCTAGCTTTCCGGGTTGTATAGTTTTAAATGAGTAGCGACTTTAATTTGTATTAAGTATCACTTACAAGTGGGTTTGTAAATTAAATGAACTTATCTCTTAATTATATTCTTCCAAGTGATTAAATAATTATTGGAATGCTAACCAATTTACATGTAAAGACAGCAAAAGGTCTTTTATTAATTTAAGGAAGTATAAACCTGTAATATTTCTTCTTAAGATCACAAGTACAAATTAATTTTAAT